>NC_086257.1:5115000-6482992 GCF_021018805.1 Prinia subflava | reverse complement strand
ACCGGGTGCTGTAGGCATCTTTTGCTGGCTTGTGGCGGCCGCGTGTCGTCGTGTTTTTTGGTGTGCGTTGGCAAGTGGGCCTGCGTTGCCCTGGTTTTTCTTTGGCCGCCACGTAGGGGGCCAGGAAGGCAGGGGCACGGACGCCTTGAGCGGCGTGTGAGCCTTGGGGGCTCTGCGAGCATTGTGAGGTGTGGGGCATGGCTGAAGGTTGTGGCGTTGCCTTGGCGAGGCGCGTGTTGCGTGTGGGCTCTGGTGAGGTTTCTGGGCAGGGCGGGGAGGGCGGTGGTGTGTGTTGGAGAGCGGTGGCGAGGGGCTGGGAGGTGCCTACGGCCATACCACCCTGAGAACGCCCGATCTCGTCTGATCTCGGAAGCTAAGCAGGGTCGGGCCCGGTTAGTACTTGGATGGGAGACCGCCTGGGAATACCGGGTGCTGTAGGCATCTTTTGCTGGCTTGTGGCATGGTGTTTTTTGGTGCGTGTTGGCGAGTGGGCCGGCGGTGCCCCGTTTTGGTTTGGCAGGCGCGTGGAGGGGACGGAAGGCAGGGGCACGGATGCCTGGAAGTGAGCCTTGAGGGCCCTGTGAGCATTGTGAGGTGTGGGGCGAGGCTGAAGGTTGTGGCGTTGCCTTGGCGAGGCGCGTGTTGCGTGTGGGCTCTGGTGAGGTTTCTGGGCAGGGCGGGAGGGCGGTGGTGTGTGTTGGAGAGCGGGGTGGCGAGGGGCTGGGAGGTGCCTACGGCCATACCACCCTGAGAACGCCCGATCTCGTCTGATCTCGGAAGCTAAGCAGGGTCGGGCCCGGTTAGTACTTGGATGGGAGACCGCCTGGGAATACCGGGTGCTGTAGGCATCTTTTGCTGGCTTGTGGCGGCCGCGTGTCGTCGTGTTTTTTGGTGTGCGTTGGCAAGTGGGCCTGCGTTGCCCTGGTTTTTCTTTGGCCGCCACGTAGGGGGCCAGGAAGGCAGGGGCACGGACGCCTTGAGCGGCGTGTGAGCCTTGGGGGCTCTGCGAGCATTGTGAGGTGTGGGGCATGGTGAAGGTTGTGGCGTTGCCTTGGCGAGGCGCGTGTTGTGTGCGGGCTCTGGTGAGGTTTCTGGGCAGGGCGGGAGGGCGGTGGTGTGTGTTGGAGAGCGGTGGCGAGGGGCTGGGAGGTGCCTACGGCCATACCACCCTGAGAACGCCCGATCTCGTCTGATCTCGGAAGCTAAGCAGGGTCGGGCCCGGTTAGTACTTGGATGGGAGACCGCCTGGGAATACCGGGTGCTGTAGGCATCTTTTGCTGGCTTGTGGCGGCCGCGTGTCGTCGTGTTTTTTGGTGTGCGTTGGCAAGTGGGCCTGCGTTGCCCTGGTTTTTCTTTGGCCGCCACGTAGGGGGCCAGGAAGGCAGGGGCACGGACGCCTTGAGCGGCGTGTGAGCCTTGGGGGCTCTGCGAGCATTGTGAGGTGTGGGGCATGGCTGAAGGTTGTGGCGTTGCCTTGGCGAGGCGCGTGTTGCGTGTGGGCTCTGGTGAGGTTTCTGGGCAGGGCGGGAGGGCGGTGGTGTGTGTTGGAGAGCGGGTGGCGAGGGGCTGGGAGGTGCCTACGGCCATACCACCCTGAGAACGCCCGATCTCGTCTGATCTCGGAAGCTAAGCAGGGTCGGGCCCGGTTAGTACTTGGATGGGAGACCGCCTGGGAATACCGGGTGCTGTAGGCATCTTTTGCTGGCTTGTGGCGGCCGCGTGTCGTCGTGTTTTTTGGTGTGCGTTGGCAAGTGGGCCTGCGTTGCCCTGGTTTTTCTTTGGCCGCCACGTAGGGGGCCAGGAAGGCAGGGGGCATGGACGCCTTGAGCGGCGTGTGAGCCTTGGGGGCTCTGCGAGCATTGTGAGGTGTGGGGCATGGCTGAAGGTTGTGGCGTTGCCTTGGCGAGGCGCGTGTTGCGTGTGGGCTCTGGTGAGGTTTCTGGGCAGGGCGGGAGGGCGGGTGGTGTGTGTTGGAGAGCGGTGGCGAGGGGCTGGGAGGTGCCTACGGCCATACCACCCTGAGAACGCCCGATCTCGTCTGATCTCGGAAGCTAAGCAGGGTCGGGCCCGGTTAGTACTTGGATGGGAGACCGCCTGGGAATACCGGGTGCTGTAGGCATCTTTTGCTGGCTTGTGGCATGGTGTTTTTTGGTGCGTGTTGGCGAGTGGGCCGGCGGTGCCCCGTTTTGGTTTGGCAGGCGCGTGGAGGGGACGGAAGGCAGGGGCACGGATGCCTGGAAGTGAGCGTTGAGGGCCCTGTGAGCATTGTGAGGTGTGGGGCGAGGCTGAAGGTTGTGGCGTTGCCTTGGCGAGGCGCGTGTTGCGTGTGGGCTCTGGTGAGGTTTCTGGGCAGGGCGGGAGGGCGGTGGTGTGTGTTGGAGAGCGGTGGCGAGGGGCTGGGAGGTGCCTACGGCCATACCACCCTGAGAACGCCCGATCTCGTCTGATCTCGGAAGCTAAGCAGGGTCGGGCCCGGTTAGTACTTGGATGGGAGACCGCCTGGGAATACCGGGTGCTGTAGGCATCTTTTGCTGGCTTGTGGCGGCCGCGTGTCGTCGTGTTTTTTGGTGTGCGTTGGCAAGTGGGCCTGCGTTGCCCTGGTTTTTCTTTGGCCGCCACGTAGGGGGCCAGGAAGGCAGGGGCATGGATGCCTTGAGCGGCGTGTGAGCCTTGGGGGCCCTGCGAGCATTGTGAGGTGTGGGGCATGGCTGAAGGTTTGTGGCGTTGCCTTGGCGAGGCGCGTGTTGTGGTGCGGGCTCTGGTGAGGTTTCTGGGCAGGGCGGGGAGGGCGGTGGGTGTGTGTTGGAGAGCGGTGGCGAGGGGCTGGGAGGTGCCTACGGCCATACCACCCTGAGAACGCCCGATCTCGTCTGATCTCGGAAGCTAAGCAGGGTCGGGCCCGGTTAGTACTTGGATGGGAGACCGCCTGGGAATACCGGGTGCTGTAGGCATCTTTTGCTGGCTTGTGGCGGCCGCGTGTCGTCGTGTTTTTTGGTGTGCGTTGGCAAGTGGGCCTGCGTTGCCCTGGTTTTTCTTGGCCGCCACGTAGGGGGCCAGGAAGGCAGGGGCACGGACGCCTTGAAGCGGCGTGTGAGCCTTGGGGGCTCTGCGAGCATTGTGAGGTGTGGGGCATGGCTGAAGGTTGTGGCGTTGCCTTGGCGAGGCGCGTGTTGCGTGTGGGCTCTGGTGAGGTTTCTGGGCAGGGCGGGGAGGGCGGTGGTGTGTGTTGGAGAGCGGGTGGCGAGGGGCTGGGAGGTGCCTACGGCCATACCACCCTGAGAACGCCCGATCTCGTCTGATCTCGGAAGCTAAGCAGGGTCGGGCCCGGTTAGTACTTGGATGGGAGACCGCCTGGGAATACCGGGTGCTGTAGGCATCTTTTGCTGGCTTGTGGCGGCCGCGTGTCGTCGTGTTTTTTGGTGTGCGTTGGCAAGTGGGCCTGCGTTGCCCTGGTTTTTCTTTGGCCGCCACGTAGGGGGCCAGGAAGGCAGGGGCACGGACGCCTTGAGCGGCGTGTGAGCCTTGGGGGCTCTGCGAGCATTGTGAGGTGTGGGGCATGGCTGAAGGTTGTGGCGTTGCCTTGGCGAGGCGCGTGTTGCGTGTGGGCTCTGGTGAGGTTTCTGGGCAGGGCGGGAGGGCGGTGGTGTGTGTTGGAGAGCGGGTGGCGAGGGGCTGGGAGGTGCCTACGGCCATACCACCCTGAGAACGCCCGATCTCGTCTGATCTCGGAAGCTAAGCAGGGTCGGGCCCGGTTAGTACTTGGATGGGAGACCGCCTGGGAATACCGGGTGCTGTAGGCATCTTTTGCTGGCTTGTGGCGGGCCGCGTGTCGTCGTGTTTTTTGGTGTGCGTTGGCAAGTGGGCCTGCGTTGCCCTGGTTTTTCTTTGGCCGCCACGTAGGGGGCCAGGAAGGCAGGGGCATGGACGCCTTGAGCGGCGTGTGAGCCTTGGGGGCCCTGCGAGCATTGTGAGGTGTGGGGCATGGCTGAAGGTTGTGGCGTTGCCTTGGCGAGGCGCGTGTTGTGTGCGGGCTCTGGTGAGGTTTCTGGGCAGGGCGGGGAGGGCGGTGGTGTGTGTTGGAGAGCGGTGGCGAGGGGCTGGGAGGTGCCTACGGCCATACCACCCTGAGAACGCCCGATCTCGTCTGATCTCGGAAGCTAAGCAGGGTCGGGCCCGGTTAGTACTTGGATGGGAGACCGCCTGGGAATACCGGGTGCTGTAGGCATCTTTTGCTGGCTTGTGGCGGCCGCGTGTCGTCGTGTTTTTTGGTGTGCGTTGGCAAGTGGGCCTGCGTTGCCCTGGTTTTTCTTTGGCCGCCACGTAGGGGGCCAGGAAGGCAGGGGCACGGACGCCTTGAGCGGCGTGTGAGCCTTGGGGGCTCTGCGAGCATTGTGAGGTGTGGGGCATGGCTGAAGGTTGTGGCGTTTGCCTTGGCGAGGCGCGTGTTGCGTGTGGGCTCTGGTGAGGTTTCTGGGGCAGGGCGGGAGGGCGGTGGTGTGTGTTGGAGAGCGGTGGCGAGGGGCTGGGAGGTGCCTACGGCCATACCACCCTGAGAACGCCCGATCTCGTCTGATCTCGGAAGCTAAGCAGGGTCGGGCCCGGTTAGTACTTGGATGGGAGACCGCCTGGGAATACCGGGTGCTGTAGGCATCTTTTGCTGGCTTGTGGCGGCCGCGTGTCGTCGTGTTTTTTGGTGTGCGTTGGCAAGTGGGCCTGCGTTGCCCTGGTTTTTCTTTGGCCGCCACGTAGGGGGCCAGGAAGGCAGGGGCATGGACGCCTTGAGCGGCGTGTGAGCCTTGGGGGCCCTGCGAGCATTGTGAGGTGTGGGGCATGGCTGAAGGTTGTGGCGTTGCCTTGGCGAGGCGCGTGTTGTGTGCGGGCTCTGGTGAGGTTTCTGGGCAGGGCGGGAGGGCGGTGGTGTGTGTTGGAGAGCGGTGGCGAGGGGCTGGGAGGTGCCTACGGCCATACCACCCTGAGAACGCCCGATCTCGTCTGATCTCGGAAGCTAAGCAGGGTCGGGCCCGGTTAGTACTTGGATGGGAGACCGCCTGGGAATACCGGGTGCTGTAGGCATCTTTTGCTGGCTTGTGGCGGCCGCGTGTCGTCGTGTTTTTTGGTGTGCGTTGGCAAGTGGGCCTGCGTTGCCCTGGTTTTTCTTTGGCCGCCACGTAGGGGGCCAGGAAGGCAGGGGCACGGACGCCTTGAGCGGCGTGTGAGCCTTGGGGGCTCTGCGAGCATTGTGAGGTGTGGGGCATGGCTGAAGGTTGTGGCGTTGCCTTGGCGAGGCGCGTGTTGCGTGTGGGCTCTGGTGAGGTTTCTGGGCAGGGCGGGAGGGCGGTGGTGTGTGTTGGAGAGCGGGTGGCGAGGGGCTGGGAGGTGCCTACGGCCATACCACCCTGAGAACGCCCGATCTCGTCTGATCTCGGAAGCTAAGCAGGGTCGGGCCCGGTTAGTACTTGGATGGGAGACCGCCTGGGAATACCGGGTGCTGTAGGCATCTTTTGCTGGCTTGTGGCATGGTGTTTTTTGGTGCGTGTTGGCGAGTGGGCCGGCGGTGCCCCGTTTTGGTTTGGCAGGCGCGTGGAGGGGACGGAAGGCAGGGGCACGGATGCCTGGAAGTGAGCCTTGAGGGCCCTGTGAGCATTGTGAGGTGTGGGGCGAGGCTGAAGGTTGTGGCGTTGCCTTGGCGAGGCGCGTGTTGCGTGTGGGCTCTGGTGAGGTTTCTGGGCAGGGCGGGAGGGCGGTGGTGTGTGTTGGAGAGCGGTGGCGAGGGGCTGGGAGGTGCCTACGGCCATACCACCCTGAGAACGCCCGATCTCGTCTGATCTCGGAAGCTAAGCAGGGTCGGGCCCGGTTAGTACTTGGATGGGAGACCGCCTGGGAATACCGGGTGCTGTAGGCATCTTTTGCTGGCTTGTGGCGGCCGCGTGTCGTCGTGTTTTTTGGTGTGCGTTGGCAAGTGGGCCTGCGTTGCCCTGGTTTTTCTTTGGCCGCCACGTAGGGGGCCAGGAAGGCAGGGGCACGGACGCCTTGAGCGGCGTGTGAGCCTTGGGGGCTCTGCGAGCATTGTGAGGTGTGGGGCATGGCTGAAGGTTGTGGCGTTGCCTTGGCGAGGCGCGTGTTGTGTGCGGGCTCTGGTGAGGTTTCTGGGCAGGGCGGGGAGGGCGGTGGTGTGTGTTGGAGAGCGGTGGCGAGGGGCTGGGAGGTGCCTACGGCCATACCACCCTGAGAACGCCCGATCTCGTCTGATCTCGGAAGCTAAGCAGGGTCGGGCCCGGTTAGTACTTGGATGGGAGACCGCCTGGGAATACCGGGTGCTGTAGGCATCTTTTGCTGGCTTGTGGCGGCCGCGTGTCGTCGTGTTTTTTGGTGTGCGTTGGCAAGTGGGCCTGCGTTGCCCTGGTTTTTCTTTGGCCGCCACGTAGGGGGCCAGGAAGGCAGGGGCACGGACGCCTTGAGCGGCGTGTGAGCCTTGGGGGCTCTGCGAGCATTGTGAGGTGTGGGGCATGGCTGAAGGTTGTGGCGTTGCCTTGGCGAGGCGCGTGTTGCGTGTGGGCTCTGGTGAGGTTTCTGGGCAGGGCGGGAGGGCGGTGGTGTGTGTTGGAGAGCGGTGGCGAGGGGCTGGGAGGTGCCTACGGCCATACCACCCTGAGAACGCCCGATCTCGTCTGATCTCGGAAGCTAAGCAGGGTCGGGCCCGGTTAGTACTTGGATGGGAGACCGCCTGGGAATACCGGGTGCTGTAGGCATCTTTTGCTGGCTTGTGGCGGCCGCGTGTCGTCGTGTTTTTTGGTGTGCGTTGGCAAGTGGGCCTGCGTTGCCCTGGTTTTTCTTTGGCCGCCACGTAGGGGGCCAGGAAGGCAGGGGCATGGACGCCTTGAGCGGCGTGTGAGCCTTGGGGGCCCTGCGAGCATTGTGAGGTGTGGGGCATGGCTGAAGGTTGTGGCGTTGCCTTGGCGAGGCGCGTGTTGTGTGCGGGCTCTGGTGAGGTTTCTGGGCAGGGCGGGAGGGCGGTGGTGTGTGTTGGAGAGCGGTGGCGAGGGGCTGGGAGGTGCCTACGGCCATACCACCCTGAGAACGCCCGATCTCGTCTGATCTCGGAAGCTAAGCAGGGTCGGGCCCGGTTAGTACTTGGATGGGAGACCGCCTGGGAATACCGGGTGCTGTAGGCATCTTTTGCTGGCTTGTGGCGGCCGCGTGTCGTCGTGTTTTTTGGTGTGCGTTGGCAAGTGGGCCTGCGTTGCCCTGGTTTTTCTTTGGCCGCCACGTAGGGGGCCAGGAAGGCAGGGGCACGGACGCCTTGAGCGGCGTGTGAGCCTTGGGGGCTCTGCGAGCATTGTGAGGTGTGGGGCATGGCTGAAGGTTGTGGCGTTGCCTTGGCGAGGCGCGTGTTGCGTGTGGGCTCTGGTGAGGTTTCTGGGCAGGGCGGGGAGGGCGGTGGTGTGTGTTGGAGAGCGGTGGCGAGGGGCTGGGAGGTGCCTACGGCCATACCACCCTGAGAACGCCCGATCTCGTCTGATCTCGGAAGCTAAGCAGGGTCGGGCCCGTTAGTACTTGGATGGGAGACCGCCTGGGAATACCGGGTGCTGTAGGCATCTTTTGCTGGCTTGTGGCGGCCGCGTGTCGTCGTGTTTTTTGGTGTGCGTTGGCAAGTGGGCCTGCGTTGCCCTGGTTTTTCTTTGGCCGCCACGTAGGGGGCCAGGAAGGCAGGGGCACGGACGCCTTGAGCGGCGTGTGAGCCTTGGGGGCTCTGCGAGCATTGTGAGGTGTGGGGCATGGCTGAAGGTTGTGGCGTTGCCTTGGCGAGGCGCGTGTTGCGTGTGGGCTCTGGTGAGGTTTCTGGGCAGGGCGGGAGGGCGGTGGTGTGTGTTGG
Organism: Prinia subflava; assembly: GCF_021018805.1. NCBI lineage: Eukaryota > Metazoa > Chordata > Aves > Passeriformes > Cisticolidae > Prinia > Prinia subflava. The sequence continues at coordinate 6,475,119 of NC_086257.1, read as the reverse complement.
AGAGCGGTGGCGAGGGGCTGGGAGGTGCCTACGGCCATACCACCCTGAGAACGCCCGATCTCGTCTGATCTCGGAAGCTAAGCAGGGTCGGGCCCGGTTAGTACTTGGATGGGAGACCGCCTGGGAATACCGGGTGCTGTAGGCATCTTTTGCTGGCTTGTGGCGGCCGCGTGTCGTCGTGTTTTTTGGTGTGCGTTGGCAAGTGGGCCTGCGTTGCCCTGGTTTTTCTTTGGCCGCCACGTAGGGGGCCAGGAAGGCAGGGGCACGGACGCCTTGAGCGGCGTGTGAGCCTTGGGGGCTCTGCGAGCATTGTGAGGTGTGGGGCATGGCTGAAGGTTGTGGCGTTGCCTTGGCGAGGCGCGTGTTGCGTGTGGGCTCTGGTGAGGTTTCTGGGCAGGGCGGGAGGGCGGTGGTGTGTGTTGGAGAGCGGTGGCGAGGGGCTGGGAGGTGCCTACGGCCATACCACCCTGAGAACGCCCGATCTCGTCTGATCTCGGAAGCTAAGCAGGGTCGGGCCCGGTTAGTACTTGGATGGGAGACCGCCTGGGAATACCGGGTGCTGTAGGCATCTTTTGCTGGCTTGTGGCATGGTGTTTTTTGGTGCGTGTTGGCGAGTGGGCCGGCGGTGCCCCGTTTTGGTTTGGCAGGCGCGTGGAGGGGACGGAAGGCAGGGGCACGGATGCCTGGAAGTGAGCCTTGAGGGCCCTGTGAGCATTGTGAGGTGTGGGGCGAGGCTGAAGGTTGTGGCGTTGCCTTGGCGAGGCGCGTGTTGCGTGTGGGCTCTGGTGAGGTTTCTGGGCAGGGCGGGAGGGCGGTGGTGTGTGTTGGAGAGCGGTGGCGAGGGGCTGGGAGGTGCCTACGGCCATACCACCCTGAGAACGCCCGATCTCGTCTGATCTCGGAAGCTAAGCAGGGTCGGGCCCGGTTAGTACTTGGATGGGAGACCGCCTGGGAATACCGGGTGCTGTAGGCATCTTTTGCTGGCTTGTGGCGGCCGCGTGTCGTCGTGTTTTTTGGTGTGCGTTGGCAAGTGGGCCTGCGTTGCCCTGGTTTTTCTTTGGCCGCCACGTAGGGGGCCAGGAAGGCAGGGGCACGGACGCCTTGAGCGGCGTGTGAGCCTTGGGGGCTCTGCGAGCATTGTGAGGTGTGGGGCATGGCTGAAGGTTGTGGCGTTGCCTTGGCGAGGCGCGTGTTGTGTGCGGGCTCTGGTGAGGTTTCTGGGCAGGGCGGGAGGGCGGTGGTGTGTGTTGGAGAGCGGTGGCGAGGGGCTGGGAGGTGCCTACGGCCATACCACCCTGAGAACGCCCGATCTCGTCTGATCTCGGAAGCTAAGCAGGGTCGGGCCCGGTTAGTACTTGGATGGGAGACCGCCTGGGAATACCGGGTGCTGTAGGCATCTTTTGCTGGCTTGTGGCGGCCGCGTGTCGTCGTGTTTTTTGGTGTGCGTTGGCAAGTGGGCCTGCGTTGCCCTGGTTTTTCTTTGGCCGCCACGTAGGGGGCCAGGAAGGCAGGGGCACGGACGCCTTGAGCGGCGTGTGAGCCTTGGGGGCTCTGCGAGCATTGTGAGGTGTGGGGCATGGCTGAAGGTTGTGGCGTTGCCTTGGCGAGGCGCGTGTTGCGTGTGGGCTCTGGTGAGGTTTCTGGGCAGGGCGGGAGGGCGGTGGTGTGTGTTGGAGAGCGGTGGCGAGGGGCTGGGAGGTGCCTACGGCCATACCACCCTGAGAACGCCCGATCTCGTCTGATCTCGGAAGCTAAGCAGGGTCGGGCCCGGTTAGTACTTGGATGGGAGACCGCCTGGGAATACCGGGTGCTGTAGGCATCTTTTGCTGGCTTGTGGCGGCCGCGTGTCGTCGTGTTTTTTGGTGTGCGTTGGCAAGTGGGCCTGCGTTGCCCTGGTTTTTCTTTGGCCGCCACGTAGGGGGCCAGGAAGGCAGGGGCATGGACGCCTTGAGCGGCGTGTGAGCCTTGGGGGCCCTGCGAGCATTGTGAGGTGTGGGGCATGGCTGAAGGTTGTGGCGTTGCCTTGGCGAGGCGCGTGTTGTGTGCGGGCTCTGGTGAGGTTTCTGGGCAGGGCGGGAGGGCGGTGGTGTGTGTTGGAGAGCGGTGGCGAGGGGCTGGGAGGTGCCTACGGCCATACCACCCTGAGAACGCCCGATCTCGTCTGATCTCGGAAGCTAAGCAGGGTCGGGCCCGGTTAGTACTTGGATGGGAGACCGCCTGGGAATACCGGGTGCTGTAGGCATCTTTTGCTGGCTTGTGGCGGCCGCGTGTCGTCGTGTTTTTTGGTGTGCGTTGGCAAGTGGGCCTGCGTTGCCCTGGTTTTTCTTTGGCCGCCACGTAGGGGGCCAGGAAGGCAGGGGCACGGACGCCTTGAGCGGCGTGTGAGCCTTGGGGGCTCTGCGAGCATTGTGAGGTGTGGGGCATGGCTGAAGGTTGTGGCGTTGCCTTGGCGAGGCGCGTGTTGCGTGTGGGCTCTGGTGAGGTTTCTGGGCAGGGCGGGAGGGCGGTGGTGTGTGTTGGAGAGCGGTGGCGAGGGGCTGGGAGGTGCCTACGGCCATACCACCCTGAGAACGCCCGATCTCGTCTGATCTCGGAAGCTAAGCAGGGTCGGGCCCGGTTAGTACTTGGATGGGAGACCGCCTGGGAATACCGGGTGCTGTAGGCATCTTTTGCTGGCTTGTGGCATGGTGTTTTTTGGTGCGTGTTGGCGAGTGGGCCGGCGGTGCCCCGTTTTGGTTTGGCAGGCGCGTGGAGGGGACGGAAGGCAGGGGCACGGATGCCTGGAAGTGAGCCTTGAGGGCCCTGTGAGCATTGTGAGGTGTGGGGCGAGGCTGAGGGTTGTGGCGTTGCCTTGGCGAGGCGCGTGTTGCGTGTGGGCTCTGGTGAGGTTTCTGGGCAGGGCGGGAGGGCGGTGGTGTGTGTTGGAGAGCGGTGGCGAGGGGCTGGGAGGTGCCTACGGCCATACCACCCTGAGAACGCCCGATCTCGTCTGATCTCGGAAGCTAAGCAGGGTCGGGCCCGGTTAGTACTTGGATGGGAGACCGCCTGGGAATACCGGGTGCTGTAGGCATCTTTTGCTGGCTTGTGGCGGCCGCGTGTCGTCGTGTTTTTTGGTGTGCGTTGGCAAGTGGGCCTGCGTTGCCCTGGTTTTTCTTTGGCCGCCACGTAGGGGGCCAGGAAGGCAGGGGCATGGATGCCTTGAGCGGCGTGTGAGCCTTGGGGGCCCTGCGAGCATTGTGAGGTGTGGGGCATGGCTGAAGGTTGTGGCGTTGCCTTGGCGAGGCGCGTGTTGTGTGCGGGCTCTGGTGAGGTTTCTGGGCAGGGCGGGAGGGCGGTGGTGTGTGTTGGAGAGCGGTGGCGAGGGGCTGGGAGGTGCCTACGGCCATACCACCCTGAGAACGCCCGATCTCGTCTGATCTCGGAAGCTAAGCAGGGTCGGGCCCGGTTAGTACTTGGATGGGAGACCGCCTGGGAATACCGGGTGCTGTAGGCATCTTTTGCTGGCTTGTGGCGGCCGCGTGTCGTCGTGTTTTTTGGTGTGCGTTGGCAAGTGGGCCTGCGTTGCCCTGGTTTTTCTTTGGCCGCCACGTAGGGGGCCAGGAAGGCAGGGGCACGGACGCCTTGAGCGGCGTGTGAGCCTTGGGGGCTCTGCGAGCATTGTGAGGTGTGGGGCATGGCTGAAGGTTGTGGTGTTGCCTTGGCGAGGCGCGTGTTGCGTGTGGGCTCTGGTGAGGTTTCTGGGCAGGGCGGGAGGGCGGTGGTGTGTGTTGGAGAGCGGTGGCGAGGGGCTGGGAGGTGCCTACGGCCATACCACCCTGAGAACGCCCGATCTCGTCTGATCTCGGAAGCTAAGCAGGGTCGGGCCCGGTTAGTACTTGGATGGGAGACCGCCTGGGAATACCGGGTGCTGTAGGCATCTTTTGCTGGCTTGTGGCGGCCGCGTGTCGTCGTGTTTTTTGGTGTGCGTTGGCAAGTGGGCCTGCGTTGCCCTGGTTTTTCTTTGGCCGCCACGTAGGGGGCCAGGAAGGCAGGGGCACGGACGCCTTGAGCGGCGTGTGAGCCTTGGGGGCTCTGCGAGCATTGTGAGGTGTGGGGCATGGCTGAAGGTTGTGGCGTTGCCTTGGCGAGGCGCGTGTTGCGTGTGGGCTCTGGTGAGGTTTCTGGGCAGGGCGGGAGGGCGGTGGTGTGTGTTGGAGAGCGGTGGCGAGGGGCTGGGAGGTGCCTACGGCCATACCACCCTGAGAACGCCCGATCTCGTCTGATCTCGGAAGCTAAGCAGGGTCGGGCCCGGTTAGTACTTGGATGGGAGACCGCCTGGGAATACCGGGTGCTGTAGGCATCTTTTGCTGGCTTGTGGCGGCCGCGTGTCGTCGTGTTTTTTGGTGTGCGTTGGCAAGTGGGCCTGCGTTGCCCTGGTTTTTCTTTGGCCGCCACGTAGGGGGCCAGGAAGGCAGGGGCATGGACGCCTTGAGCGGCGTGTGAGCCTTGGGGGCCCTGCGAGCATTGTGAGGTGTGGGGCATGGCTGAAGGTTGTGGCGTTGCCTTGGCGAGGCGCGTGTTGTGTGCGGGCTCTGGTGAGGTTTCTGGGCAGGGCGGGAGGGCGGTGGTGTGTGTTGGAGAGCGGTGGCGAGGGGCTGGGAGGTGCCTACGGCCATACCACCCTGAGAACGCCCGATCTCGTCTGATCTCGGAAGCTAAGCAGGGTCGGGCCCGGTTAGTACTTGGATGGGAGACCGCCTGGGAATACCGGGTGCTGTAGGCATCTTTTGCTGGCTTGTGGCGGCCGCGTGTCGTCGTGTTTTTTGGTGTGCGTTGGCAAGTGGGCCTGCGTTGCCCTGGTTTTTCTTTGGCCGCCACGTAGGGGGCCAGGAAGGCAGGGGCATGGACGCCTTGAGCGGCGTGTGAGCCTTGGGGGCCCTGCGAGCATTGTGAGGTGTGGGGCATGGCTGAAGGTTGTGGCGTTGCCTTGGCGAGGCGCGTGTTGTGTGCGGGCTCTGGTGAGGTTTCTGGGCAGGGCGGGAGGGCGGTGGTGTGTGTTGGAGAGCGGTGGCGAGGGGCTGGGAGGTGCCTACGGCCATACCACCCTGAGAACGCCCGATCTCGTCTGATCTCGGAAGCTAAGCAGGGTCGGGCCCGGTTAGTACTTGGATGGGAGACCGCCTGGGAATACCGGGTGCTGTAGGCATCTTTTGCTGGCTTGTGGCGGCCGCGTGTCGTCGTGTTTTTTGGTGTGCGTTGGCAAGTGGGCCTGCGTTGCCCTGGTTTTTCTTTGGCCGCCACGTAGGGGGCCAGGAAGGCAGGGGCACGGACGCCTTGAGCGGCGTGTGAGCCTTGGGGGCTCTGCGAGCATTGTGAGGTGTGGGGCATGGCTGAAGGTTGTGGCGTTGCCTTGGCGAGGCGCGTGTTGCGTGTGGGCTCTGGTGAGGTTTCTGGGCAGGGCGGGAGGGCGGTGGTGTGTGTTGGAGAGCGGTGGCGAGGGGCTGGGAGGTGCCTACGGCCATACCACCCTGAGAACGCCCGATCTCGTCTGATCTCGGAAGCTAAGCAGGGTCGGGCCCGGTTAGTACTTGGATGGGAGACCGCCTGGGAATACCGGGTGCTGTAGGCATCTTTTGCTGGCTTGTGGCATGGTGTTTTTTGGTGCGTGTTGGCGAGTGGGCCGGCGGTGCCCCGTTTTGGTTTGGCAGGCGCGTGGAGGGGACGGAAGGCAGGGGCACGGATGCCTGGAAGTGAGCCTTGAGGGCCCTGTGAGCATTGTGAGGTGTGGGGCGAGGCTGAAGGTTGTGGCGTTGCCTTGGCGAGGCGCGTGTTGCGTGTGGGCTCTGGTGAGGTTTCTGGGCAGGGCGGGAGGGCGGTGGTGTGTGTTGGAGAGCGGTGGCGAGGGGCTGGGAGGTGCCTACGGCCATACCACCCTGAGAACGCCCGATCTCGTCTGATCTCGGAAGCTAAGCAGGGTCGGGCCCGGTTAGTACTTGGATGGGAGACCGCCTGGGAATACCGGGTGCTGTAGGCATCTTTTGCTGGCTTGTGGCGGCCGCGTGTCGTCGTGTTTTTTGGTGTGCGTTGGCAAGTGGGCCTGCGTTGCCCTGGTTTTTCTTTGGCCGCCACGTAGGGGGCCAGGAAGGCAGGGGCACGGACGCCTTGAGCGGCGTGTGAGCCTTGGGGGCTCTGCGAGCATTGTGAGGTGTGGGGCATGGCTGAAGGTTGTGGCGTTGCCTTGGCGAGGCGCGTGTTGTGTGCGGGCTCTGGTGAGGTTTCTGGGCAGGGCGGGAGGGCGGTGGTGTGTGTTGGAGAGCGGTGGCGAGGGGCTGGGAGGTGCCTACGGCCATACCACCCTGAGAACGCCCGATCTCGTCTGATCTCGGAAGCTAAGCAGGGTCGGGCCCGGTTAGTACTTGGATGGGAGACCGCCTGGGAATACCGGGTGCTGTAGGCATCTTTTGCTGGCTTGTGGCGGCCGCGTGTCGTCGTGTTTTTTGGTGTGCGTTGGCAAGTGGGCCTGCGTTGCCCTGGTTTTTCTTTGGCCGCCACGTAGGGGGCCAGGAAGGCAGGGGCACGGACGCCTTGAGCGGCGTGTGAGCCTTGGGGGCTCTGCGAGCATTGTGAGGTGTGGGGCATGGCTGAAGGTTGTGGCGTTGCCTTGGCGAGGCGCGTGTTGCGTGTGGGCTCTGGTGAGGTTTCTGGGCAGGGCGGGAGGGCGGTGGTGTGTGTTGGAGAGCGGTGGCGAGGGGCTGGGAGGTGCCTACGGCCATACCACCCTGAGAACGCCCGATCTCGTCTGATCTCGGAAGCTAAGCAGGGTCGGGCCCGGTTAGTACTTGGATGGGAGACCGCCTGGGAATACCGGGTGCTGTAGGCATCTTTTGCTGGCTTGTGGCGGCCGCGTGTCGTCGTGTTTTTTGGTGTGCGTTGGCAAGTGGGCCTGCGTTGCCCTGGTTTTTCTTTGGCCGCCACGTAGGGGGCCAGGAAGGCAGGGGCATGGACGCCTTGAGCGGCGTGTGAGCCTTGGGGGCCCTGCGAGCATTGTGAGGTGTGGGGCATGGCTGAAGGTTGTGGCGTTGCCTTGGCGAGGCGCGTGTTGTGTGCGGGCTCTGGTGAGGTTTCTGGGCAGGGCGGGAGGGCGGTGGTGTGTGTTGGAGAGCGGTGGCGAGGGGCTGGGAGGTGCCTACGGCCATACCACCCTGAGAACGCCCGATCTCGTCTGATCTCGGAAGCTAAGCAGGGTCGGGCCCGGTTAGTACTTGGATGGGAGACCGCCTGGGAATACCGGGTGCTGTAGGCATCTTTTGCTGGCTTGTGGCGGCCGCGTGTCGTCGTGTTTTTTGGTGTGCGTTGGCAAGTGGGCCTGCGTTGCCCTGGTTTTTCTTTGGCCGCCACGTAGGGGGCCAGGAAGGCAGGGGCACGGACGCCTTGAGCGGCGTGTGAGCCTTGGGGGCTCTGCGAGCATTGTGAGGTGTGGGGCATGGCTGAAGGTTGTGGCGTTGCCTTGGCGAGGCGCGTGTTGCGTGTGGGCTCTGGTGAGGTTTCTGGGCAGGGCGGGAGGGCGGTGGTGTGTGTTGGAGAGCGGTGGCGAGGGGCTGGGAGGTGCCTACGGCCATACCACCCTGAGAACGCCCGATCTCGTCTGATCTCGGAAGCTAAGCAGGGTCGGGCCCGGTTAGTACTTGGATGGGAGACCGCCTGGGAATACCGGGTGCTGTAGGCATCTTTTGCTGGCTTGTGGCGGCCGCGTGTCGTCGTGTTTTTTGGTGTGCGTTGGCAAGTGGGCCTGCGTTGCCCTGGTTTTTCTTTGGCCGCCACGTAGGGGGCCAGGAAGGCAGGGGCATGGACGCCTTGAGCGGCGTGTGAGCCTTGGGGGCCCTGCGAGCATTGTGAGGTGTGGGGCATGGCTGAAGGTTGTGGCGTTGCCTTGGCGAGGCGCGTGTTGTGTGCGGGCTCTGGTGAGGTTTCTGGGCAGGGCGGGAGGGCGGTGGTGTGTGTTGGAGAGCGGTGGCGAGGGGCTGGGAGGTGCCTACGGCCATACCACCCTGAGAACGCCCGATCTCGTCTGATCTCGGAAGCTAAGCAGGGTCGGGCCCGGTTAGTACTTGGATGGGAGACCGCCTGGGAATACCGGGTGCTGTAGGCATCTTTTGCTGGCTTGTGGCGGCCGCGTGTCGTCGTGTTTTTTGGTGTGCGTTGGCAAGTGGGCCTGCGTTGCCCTGGTTTTTCTTTGGCCGCCACGTAGGGGGCCAGGAAGGCAGGGGCACGGACGCCTTGAGCGGCGTGTGAGCCTTGGGGGCTCTGCGAGCATTGTGAGGTGGTGGGGCATGGCTGAAGGTTGTGGCGTTGCCTTGGCGAGGCGCGTGTTGCGTGTGGGCTCTGGTGAGGTTTCTGGGCAGGGCGGGAGGGCGGTGGTGTGTGTTGGAGAGCGGTGGCGAGGGGCTGGGAGGTGCCTACGGCCATACCACCCTGAGAACGCCCGATCTCGTCTGATCTCGGAAGCTAAGCAGGGTCGGGCCCGGTTAGTACTTGGATGGGAGACCGCCTGGGAATACCGGGTGCTGTAGGCATCTTTTGCTGGCTTGTGGCATGGTGTTTTTTGGTGCGTGTTGGCGAGTGGGCCGGCGGTGCCCCGTTTTGGTTTGGCAGGCGCGTGGAGGGGACGGAAGGCAGGGGCACGGATGCCTGGAAGTGAGCCTTGAGGGCCCTGTGAGCATTGTGAGGTGTGGGGCGAGGCTGAAGGTTGTGGCGTTGCCTTGGCGAGGCGCGTGTTGCGTGTGGGCTCTGGTGAGGTTTCTGGGCAGGGCGGGAGGGCGGTGGTGTGTGTTGGAGAGCGGGTGGCGAGGGGCTGGGAGGTGCCTACGGCCATACCACCCTGAGAACGCCCGATCTCGTCTGATCTCGGAAGCTAAGCAGGGTCGGGCCCGGTTAGTACTTGGATGGGAGACCGCCTGGGAATACCGGGTGCTGTAGGCATCTTTTGCTGGCTTGTGGCGGCCGCGTGTCGTCGTGTTTTTTGGTGTGCGTTGGCAAGTGGGCCTGCGTTGCCCTGGTTTTTCTTTGGCCGCCACGTAGGGGGCCAGGAAGGCAGGGGCACGGACGCCTTGAGCGGCGTGTGAGCCTTGGGGGCTCTGCGAGCATTGTGAGGTGTGGGGCATGGCTGAAGGTTGTGGCGTTGCCTTGGCGAGGCGCGTGTTGTGTGCGGGCTCTGGTGAGGTTTCTGGGCAGGGCGGGAGGGCGGTGGTGGTGTGTGTTGGAGAGCGGTGGCGAGGGGCTGGGAGGTGCCTACGGCCATACCACCCTGAGAACGCCCGATCTCGTCTGATCTCGGAAGCTAAGCAGGGTCGGGCCCGGTTAGTACTTGGATGGGAGACCGCCTGGGAATACCGGGTGCTGTAGGCATCTTTTGCTGGCTTGTGGCGGCCGCGTGTCGTCGTGTTTTTTGGTGTGCGTTGGCAAGTGGGCCTGCGTTGCCCTGGTTTTTCTTTGGCCGCCACGTAGGGGGCCAGGAAGGCAGGGGCACGGACGCCTTGAGCGGCGTGTGAGCCTTGGGGGCTCTGCGAGCATTGTGAGGTGTGGGGCATGGCTGAAGGTTGTGGCGTTGCCTTGGCGAGGCGCGTGTTGCGTGTGGGCTCTGGTGAGGTTTCTGGGCAGGGCGGGAGGGCGGTGGTGTGTGTTGGAGAGCGGTGGCGAGGGGCTGGGAGGTGCCTACGGCCATACCACCCTGAGAACGCCCGATCTCGTCTGATCTCGGAAGCTAAGCAGGGTCGGGCCCGGTTAGTACTTGGATGGGAGACCGCCTGGGAATACCGGGTGCTGTAGGCATCTTTTGCTGGCTTGTGGCGGCCGCGTGTCGTCGTGTTTTTTGGTGTGCGTTGGCAAGTGGGCCTGCGTTGCCCTGGTTTTTCTTTGGCCGCCACGTAGGGGGCCAGGAAGGCAGGGGCACGGACGCCTTGAGCGGCGTGTGAGCCTTGGGGGCTCTGCGAGCATTGTGAGGTGTGGGGCATGGCTGAAGGTTGTGGCGTTGCCTTGGCGAGGCGCGTGTTGCGTGTGGGCTCTGGTGAGGTTTCTGGGCAGGGCGGGAGGGCGGTGGTGTGTGTTGGAGAGCGGTGGCGAGGGGCTGGGAGGTGCCTACGGCCATACCACCCTGAGAACGCCCGATCTCGTCTGATCTCGGAAGCTAAGCAGGGTCGGGCCCGGTTAGTACTTGGATGGGAGACCGCCTGGGAATACCGGGTGCTGTAGGCATCTTTTGCTGGCTTGTGGCATGGTGTTTTTTGGTGCGTGTTGGCGAGTGGGCCGGCGGTGCCCCGTTTTGGTTTGGCAGGCGCGTGGAGGGGACGGAAGGCAGGGGCACGGATGCCTGGAAGTGAGCCTTGAGGGCCCTGTGAGCATTGTGAGGTGTGGGGCGAGGCTGAAGGTTGTGGCGTTGCCTTGGCGAGGCGCGTGTTGCGTGTGGGCTCTGGTGAGGTTTCTGGGCAGGGCGGGAGGGCGGTGGTGTGTGTTGGAGAGCGGTGGCGAGGGGCTGGGAGGTGCCTACGGCCATACCACCCTGAGAACGCCCGATCTCGTCTGATCTCGGAAGCTAAGCAGGGTCGGGCCCGGTTAGTACTTGGATGGGAGACCGCCTGGGAATACCGGGTGCTGTAGGCATCTTTTGCTGGCTTGTGGCGGCCGCGTGTCGTCGTGTTTTTTGGTGTGCGTTGGCAAGTGGGCCTGCGTTGCCCTGGTTTTTCTTTGGCCGCCACGTAGGGGGCCAGGAAGGCAGGGGCACGGACGCCTTGAGCGGCGTGTGAGCCTTGGGGGCCCTGCGAGCATTGTGAGGTGTGGGGCATGGCTGAAGGTTGTGGCGTTGCCTTGGCGAGGCGCGTGTTGTGTGCGGGCTCTGGTGAGGTTTCTGGGCAGGGCGGGAGGGCGGTGGTGTGTGTTGGAGAGCGGTGGCGAGGGGCTGGGAGGTGCCTACGGCCATACCACCCTGAGAACGCCCGATCTCGTCTGATCTCGGAAGCTAAGCAGGGTCGGGCCCGGTTAGTACTTGGATGGGAGACCGCCTGGGAATACCGGGTGCTGTAGGCATCTTTTGCTGGCTTGTGGCATGGTGTTTTTTGGTGCGTGTTGGCGAGTGGGCCGGCGGTGCCCCGTTTTGGTTTGGCAGGCGCGTGGAGGGGACGGAAGGCAGGGGCACGGATGCCTGGAAGTGAGCCTTGAGGGCCCTGTGAGCATTGTGAGGTGTGGGGCGAGGCTGAAGGTTGTGGCGTTGCCTTGGCGAGGCGCGTGTTGCGTGTGGGCTCTGGTGAGGTTTCTGGGCAGGGCGGGAGGGCGGTGGTGTGTGTTGGAGAGCGGTGGCGAGGGGCTGGGAGGTGCCTACGGCCATACCACCCTGAGAACGCCCGATCTCGTCTGATCTCGGAAGCTAAGCAGGGTCGGGCCCGGTTAGTACTTGGATGGGAGACCGCCTGGGAATACCGGGTGCTGTAGGCATCTTTTGCTGGCTTGTGGCGGCCGCGTGTCGTCGTGTTTTTTGGTGTGCGTTGGCAAGTGGGCCTGCGTTGCCCTGGTTTTTCTTTGGCCGCCACGTAGGGGGCCAGGAAGGCAGGGGCACGGACGCCTTGAGCGGCGTGTGAGCCTTGGGGGCCCTGCGAGCATTGTGAGGTGTGGGGCATGGCTGAAGGTTGTGGCGTTGCCTTGGCGAGGCGCGTGTTGTGTGCGGGCTCTGGTGAGGTTTCTGGGCAGGGCGGGAGGGCGGTGGTGTGTGTTGGAGAGCGGTGGCGAGGGGCTGGGAGGTGCCTACGGCCATACCACCCTGAGAACGCCCGATCTCGTCTGATCTCGGAAGCTAAGCAGGGTCGGGCCCGGTTAGTACTTGGATGGGAGACCGCCTGGGAATACCGGGTGCTGTAGGCATCTTTTGCTGGCTTGTGGCGGCCGCGTGTCGTCGTGTTTTTTGGTGTGCGTTGGCAAGTGGGCCTGCGTTGCCCTGGTTTTTCTTTGGCCGCCACGTAGGGGGCCAGGAAGGCAGGGGCACGGACGCCTTGAGCGGCGTGTGAGCCTTGGGGGCTCTGCGAGCATTGTGAGGTGTGGGGCATGGCTGAAGGTTGTGGCGTTGCCTTGGCGAGGCGCGTGTTGCGTGTGGGCTCTGGTGAGGTTTCTGGGCAGGGCGGGAGGGCGGTGGTGTGTGTTGGAGAGCGGTGGCGAGGGGCTGGGAGGTGCCTACGGCCATACCACCCTGAGAACGCCCGATCTCGTCTGATCTCGGAAGCTAAGCAGGGTCGGGCCCGGTTAGTACTTGGATGGGAGACCGCCTGGGAATACCGGGTGCTGTAGGCATCTTTTGCTGGCTTGTGGCATGGTGTTTTTTGGTGCGTGTTGGCGAGTGGGCCGGCGGTGCCCCGTTTTGGTTTGGCAGGCGCGTGGAGGGGACGGAAGGCAGGGGCACGGATGCCTGGAAGTGAGCGTTGAGGGCCCTGTGAGCATTGTGAGGTGTGGGGCGAGGCTGAAGGTTGTGGCGTTGCCTTGGCGAGGCGCGTGTTGCGTGTGGGCTCTGGTGAGGTTTCTGGGCAGGGCGGGAGGGCGGTGGTGTGTGTTGGAGAGCGGTGGCGAGGGGCTGGGAGGTGCCTACGGCCATACCACCCTGAGAACGCCCGATCTCGTCTGATCTCGGAAGCTAAGCAGGGTCGGGCCCGGTTAGTACTTGGATGGGAGACCGCCTGGGAATACCGGGTGCTGTAGGCATCTTTTGCTGGCTTGTGGCGGCCGCGTGTCGTCGTGTTTTTTGGTGTGCGTTGGCAAGTGGGCCTGCGTTGCCCTGGTTTTTCTTTGGCCGCCACGTAGGGGGCCAGGAAGGCAGGGGCACGGACGCCTTGAGCGGCGTGTGAGCCTTGGGGGCCCTGCGAGCATTGTGAGGTGTGGGGCATGGCTGAAGGTTGTGGCGTTGCCTTGGCGAGGCGCGTGTTGTGTGCGGGCTCTGGTGAGGTTTCTGGGCAGGGCGGGAGGGCGGTGGTGTGTGTTGGAGAGCGGTGGCGAGGGGCTGGGAGGTGCCTACGGCCATACCACCCTGAGAACGCCCGATCTCGTCTGATCTCGGAAGCTAAGCAGGGTCGGGCCCGGTTAGTACTTGGATGGGAGACCGCCTGGGAATACCGGGTGCTGTAGGCATCTTTTGCTGGCTTGTGGCGGCCGCGTGTCGTCGTGTTTTTTGGTGTGCGTTGGCAAGTGGGCCTGCGTTGCCCTGGTTTTTCTTTGGCCGCCACGTAGGGGGCCAGGAAGGCAGGGGCACGGACGCCTTGAGCGGCGTGTGAGCCTTGGGGGCTCTGCGAGCATTGTGAGGTGTGGGGCATGGCTGAAGGTTGTGGCGTTGCCTTGGCGAGGCGCGTGTTGCGTGTGGGCTCTGGTGAGGTTTCTGGGCAGGGCGGGAGGGCGGTGGTGTGTGTTGGAGAGCGGTGGCGAGGGGCTGGGAGGTGCCTACGGCCATACCACCCTGAGAACGCCCGATCTCGTCTGATCTCGGAAGCTAAGCAGGGTCGGGCCCGGTTAGTACTTGGATGGGAGACCGCCTGGGAATACCGGGTGCTGTAGGCATCTTTTGCTGGCTTGTGGCGGCCGCGTGTCGTCGTGTTTTTTGGTGTGCGTTGGCAAGTGGGCCTGCGTTGCCCTGGTTTTTCTTTGGCCGCCACGTAGGGGGCCAGGAAGGCAGGGGCACGGATGCCTTGAGCGGCGTGTGAGCCTTGGGGGCTCTGCGAGCATTGTGAGGTGTGGGGCATGGCTGAAGGTTGTGGCGTTGCCTTGGCGAGGCGCGTGTTGCGTGTGGGCTCTGGTGAGGTTTCTGGGCAGGGCGGGAGGGCGGTGGTGTGTGTTGGAGAGCGGTGGCGAGGGGCTGGGAGGTGCCTACGGCCATACCACCCTGAGAACGCCCGATCTCGTCTGATCTCGGAAGCTAAGCAGGGTCGGGCCCGGTTAGTACTTGGATGGGAGACCGCCTGGGAATACCGGGTGCTGTAGGCATCTTTTGCTGGCTTGTGGCATGGTGTTTTTTGGTGCGTGTTGGCGAGTGGGCCGGCGGTGCCCCGTTTTGGTTTGGCAGGCGCGTGGAGGGGACGGAAGGCAGGGGCACGGATGCCTGGAAGTGAGCCTTGAGGGCCCTGTGAGCATTGTGAGGTGTGGGGCGAGGCTGAAGGTTGTGGCGTTGCCTTGGCGAGGCGCGTGTTGCGTGTGGGCTCTGGTGAGGTTTCTGGGCAGGGCGGGAGGGCGGTGGTGTGTGTTGGAGAGCGGTGGCGAGGGGCTGGGAGGTGCCTACGGCCATACCACCCTGAGAACGCCCGATCTCGTCTGATCTCGGAAGCTAAGTAGGGTCGGGCCCGGTTAGTACTTGGATGGGAGACCGCCTGGGAATACCGGGTGCTGTAGGCATCTTTTGCTGGCTTGTGGCGGCCGCGTGTCGTCGTGTTTTTTGGTGTGCGTTGGCAAGTGGGCCTGCGTTGCCCTGGTTTTTCTTTGGCCGCCACGTAGGGGGCCAGGAAGGCAGGGGCATGGATGCCTTGAGCGGCGTGTGAGCCTTGGGGGCCCTGCGAGCATTGTGAGGTGTGGGGCATGGCTGAAGGTTGTGGCGTTGCCTTGGCGAGGCGCGTGTTGTGTGCGGGCTCTGGTGAGGTTTCTGGGCAGGGCGGGAGGGCGGTGGTGTGTGTTGGAGAGCGGTGGCGAGGGGCTGGGAGGTGCCTACGGCCATACCACCCTGAGAACGCCCGATCTCGTCTGATCTCGGAAGCTAAGCAGGGTCGGGCCCGGTTAGTACTTGGATGGGAGACCGCCTGGGAATACCGGGTGCTGTAGGCATCTTTTGCTGGCTTGTGGCGGCCGCGTGTCGTCGTGTTTTTTGGTGTGCGTTGGCAAGTGGGCCTGCGTTGCCCTGGTTTTTCTTTGGCCGCCACGTAGGGGGCCAGGAAGGCAGGGGCACGGACGCCTTGAGCGGCGTGTGAGCCTTGGGGGCTCTGCGAGCATTGTGAGGTGTGGGGCATGGCTGAAGGTTGTGGCGTTGCCTTGGCGAGGCGCGTGTTGCGTGTGGGCTCTGGTGAGGTTTCTGGGCAGGGCGGGAGGGCGGTGGTGTGTGTTGGAGAGCGGTGGCGAGGGGCTGGGAGGTGCCTACGGCCATACCACCCTGAGAACGCCCGATCTCGTCTGATCTCGGAAGCTAAGCAGGGTCGGGCCCGGTTAGTACTTGGATGGGAGACCGCCTGGGAATACCGGGTGCTGTAGGCATCTTTTGCTGGCTTGTGGCGGCCGCGTGTCGTCGTGTTTTTTGGTGTGCGTTGGCAAGTGGGCCTGCGTTGCCCTGGTTTTTCTTTGGCCGCCACGTAGGGGGCCAGGAAGGCAGGGGCACGGACGCCTTGAGCGGCGTGTGAGCCTTGGGGGCTCTGCGAGCATTGTGAGGTGTGGGGCATGGCTGAAGGTTGTGGCGTTGCCTTGGCGAGGCGCGTGTTGCGTGTGGGCTCTGGTGAGGTTTCTGGGCAGGGCGGGAGGGCGGTGGTGTGTGTTGGAGAGCGGTGGCGAGGGGCTGGGAGGTGCCTACGGCCATACCACCCTGAGAACGCCCGATCTCGTCTGATCTCGGAAGCTAAGCAGGGTCGGGCCCGGTTAGTACTTGGATGGGAGACCGCCTGGGAATACCGGGTGCTGTAGGCATCTTTTGCTGGCTTGTGGCATGGTGTTTTTTGGTGCGTGTTGGCGAGTGGGCCGGCGGTGCCCCGTTTTGGTTTGGCAGGCGCGTGGAGGGGACGGAAGGCAGGGGCACGGATGCCTGGAAGTGAGCCTTGAGGGCCCTGTGAGCATTGTGAGGTGTGGGGCGAGGCTGAAGGTTGTGGCGTTGCCTTGGCGAGGCGCGTGTTGCGTGTGGGCTCTGGTGAGGTTTCTGGGCAGGGCGGGAGGGCGGTGGTGTGTGTTGGAGAGCGGTGGCGAGGGGCTGGGAGGTGCCTACGGCCATACCACCCTGAGAACGCCCGATCTCGTCTGATCTCGGAAGCTAAGCAGGGTCGGGCCCGGTTAGTACTTGGATGGGAGACCGCCTGGGAATACCGGGTGCTGTAGGCATCTTTTGCTGGCTTGTGGCGGCCGCGTGTCGTCGTGTTTTTTGGTGTGCGTTGGCAAGTGGGCCTGCGTTGCCCTGGTTTTTCTTTGGCCGCCACGTAGGGGGCCAGGAAGGCAGGGGCATGGATGCCTTGAGCGGCGTGTGAGCCTTGGGGGCCCTGCGAGCATTGTGAGGTGTGGGGCATGGCTGAAGGTTGTGGCGTTGCCTTGGCGAGGCGCGTGTTGTGTGCGGGCTCTGGTGAGGTTTCTGGGCAGGGCGGGAGGGCGGTGGTGTGTGTTGGAGAGCGGTGGCGAGGGGCTGGGAGGTGCCTACGGCCATACCACCCTGAGAACGCCCGATCTCGTCTGATCTCGGAAGCTAAGCAGGGTCGGGCCCGGTTAGTACTTGGATGGAGAGCCGCCTGGGATACCGGGTGCTGTAGGCATCTTTTGCTGGCTTGTGGCGGCCGCGTGTCGTCGTGTTTTTTGGTGTGCGTTGGCAAGTGGGCCTGCGTTGCCCTGGTTTTTCTTTGGCCGCCACGTAGGGGGCCAGGAAGGCAGGGGCACGGACGCCTGAGCGGCGTGTGAGCCTTGGGGGCTCTGCGAGCATTGTGAGGTGTGGGGCATGGCTGAAGGTTGTGGCGTTGCCTTGGCGAGGCGCGTGTTGCGTGTGGGCTCTGGTGAGGTTTCTGGCAGGGCGGGAGGGCGGTGGTGTGTGTTGGAGAGCGGTGGCGAGGGGCTGGGAGGTGCCTACGGCCAATACCACCCTGAGAACGCCCGATCTCGTCTGATCTCGGAAGCTAAGCAGGGTCGGGCCCGGTTAGTACTTGGATGGGAGACCGCCTGGGAATACCGGGTGCTGTAGGCATCTTTTGCTGGCTTGTGGCGGGCCGCGTGTCGTCGTGTTTTTTGGTGTGCGTTGGCAAGTGGGCCTGCGTTGCCCTGGTTTTTCTTTGGCCGCCACGTAGGGGGCCAGGAAGGCAGGGGCACGGACGCCTTGAGCGGCGTGTGAGCCTTGGGGGCTCTGCGAGCATTGTGAGGTGTGGGGCATGGCTGAAGGTTTGTGGCGTTGCCTTGGCGAGGCGCGTGTTGCGTGTGGGCTCTGGTGAGGTTTCTGGGCAGGGCGGGAGGGCGGTGGTGTGTGTTGGAGAGAGCGGTGGCGAGGGGCTGGAGGTGCCTACGGCCATACCACCCTGAGAACGCCCGATCTCGTCTGATCTCGGAAGCTAAGCAGGGTCGGGCCCGGTTAGTACTTGGATGGGAGACCGCCTGGGAATACGGGTGCTGTAGGCATCTTTTGCTGGCTTGTGGCGGCCGCGTGTCGTCGTGTTTTTTGGTGTGCGTTGGCAAGTGGGCCTGCGTTGCCCTGGTTTTTCTTTGGCCGCCACGTAGGGGGCCAGGAAGGCAGGGGCATGGACGCCTTGAGCGGCGTGTGAGCCTTGGGGCCCTGCGAGCATTGTGAGGTGTGGGGCATGGCTGAAGGTTGTGGCGTTGCCTTGGCGAGGCGCGTGTTGTGTGCGGGCTCTGGTGAGGTTTCTGGGCAGGGCGGGAGGGCGGTGGTGTGTGTTGGAGAGCGGTGGCGAGGGGCTGGGAGGTGCCTACGGCCATACCACCCTGAGAACGCCCGATCTCGTCTGATCTCGGAAGCTAAGCAGGGTCGGGCCCGGTTAGTACTTGGATGGGAGACCGCCTGGGAATACCGGGTGCTGTAGGCATCTTTTGCTGGCTTGTGGCTGGCCGCGTGTCGTCGTGTTTTTTGGTGTGCGTTGGCAAGTGGGCCTGCGTTGCCCTGGTTTTTCTTTGGCCGCCACGTAGGGGGCCAGGAAGGCAGGGGCACGGACGCCTTGAGCGGCGTGTGAGCCTTGGGGGCTCTGCGAGCATTGTGAGGTGTGGGGCATGGCTGAAGGTTGTGGCGTTGCCTTGGCGAGGCGCGTGTTGCGTTGTGGGCTCTGGTGAGGTTTCTGGGCAGGGCGGGAGGGCGGTGGTGTGTGTTGGAGAGCGGTGGCGAGGGGCTGGGAGGTGCCTACGGCCATACACCCTGAGAACGCCCGATCTCGTCTGATCTCGGAAGCTAAGCAGGGTCGGGCCCGGTTAGTACTTGGATGGGAGACCGCCTGGGAATACCGGGTGCTGTAGGCATCTTTTGCTGGCTTGTGGGCATGGTGTTTTTTGGTGCGTGTTGGCGAGTGGGCCGGCGGTGCCCCGTTTTGGTTTGGCAGGCGCGTGGAGGGGACGGAAGGCAGGGGCACGGATGCCTGGAAGTGAGCGTTTGAGGGCCCTGTGAGCATTGTGAGGTGTGGGGCGAGGCTGAAGGTTGTGGCGTTGCCTTGGCGAGGCGCGTGTTGCGTGTGGGCTCTGGTGAGGTTTCTGGGCAGGGCGGGAGGGCGGTGGTGTGTGTTGGAGAGCGGTGGCGAGGGGCTGGGAGGTGCCTACGGCCATACCACCCTGAGAACGCCCGATCTCGTCTGATCTCGGAAGCTAAGCAGGGTCGGGCCCGGTTAGTACTTGGATGGGAGACCGCCTGGGAATACCGGGTGCTGTAGGCATCTTTTGCTGGCTTGTGGCGGCCGCGTGTCGTCGTGTTTTTTGGTGTGCGTTGGCAAGTGGGCCTGCGTTGCCCTGGTTTTTCTTTGGCCGCCACGTAGGGGGCCAGGAAGGCAGGGGCACGGACGCCTTGAGCGGCGTGTGAGCCTTGGGGGCCCTGCGAGCATTGTGAGGTGTGGGGCATGGCTGAAGGTTGTGGCGTTGCCTTGGCGAGGCGCGTGTTGTGTGCGGGCTCTGGTGAGGTTTCTGGGCAGGGCGGGAGGGCGGTGGTGTGTGTTGGAGAGCGGTGGCGAGGGGCTGGGAGGTGCCTACGGCCATACCACCCTGAGAACGCCCGATCTCGTCTGATCTCGGAAGCTAAGCAGGGTCGGGCCCGGTTAGTACTTGGATGGGAGACCGCCTGGGAATACCGGGTGCTGTAGGCATCTTTTGCTGGCTTGTGGCGGCCGCGTGTCGTCGTGTTTTTTGGTGTGCGTTGGCAAGTGGGCCTGCGTTGCCCTGGTTTTTCTTTGGCCGCCACGTAGGGGGCCAGGAAGGCAGGGGCACGGACGCCTTGAGCGGCGTGTGAGCCTTGGGGGCTCTGCGAGCATTGTGAGGTGTGGGGCATGGCTGAAGGTTGTGGCGTTGCCTTGGCGAGGCGCGTGTTGCGTGTGGGCTCTGGTGAGGTTTCTGGGCAGGGCGGGAGGGCGGTGGTGTGTGTTGGAGAGCGGTGGCGAGGGGCTGGGAGGTGCCTACGGCCATACCACCCTGAGAACGCCCGATCTCGTCTGATCTCGGAAGCTAAGCAGGGTCGGGCCCGGTTAGTACTTGGATGGGAGACCGCCTGGGAATACCGGGTGCTGTAGGCATCTTTTGCTGGCTTGTGGCGGCCGCGTGTCGTCGTGTTTTTTGGTGTGCGTTGGCAAGTGGGCCTGCGTTGCCCTGGTTTTTCTTTGGCCGCCACGTAGGGGGCCAGGAAGGCAGGGGCACGGACGCCTTGAGCGGCGTGTGAGCCTTGGGGGCTCTGCGAGCATTGTGAGGTGTGGGGCATGGCTGAAGGTTGTGGCGTTGCCTTGGCGAGGCGCGTGTTGCGTGTGGGCTCTGGTGAGGTTTCTGGGCAGGGCGGGGAGGGCGGTGGTGTGTGTTGGAGAGCGGGTGGCGAGGGGCTGGGAGGTGCCTACGGCCATACCACCCTGAGAACGCCCGATCTCGTCTGATCTCGGAAGCTAAGCAGGGTCGGGCCCGGTTAGTACTTGGATGGGAGACCGCCTGGGAATACCGGGTGCTGTAGGCATCTTTTGCTGGCTTGTGGCATGGTGTTTTTTGGTGCGTGTTGGCGAGTGGGCCGGCGGTGCCCCGTTTTGGTTTGGCAGGCGCGTGGAGGGGACGGAAGGCAGGGGCACGGATGCCTGGAAGTGAGCCTTGAGGGCCCTGTGAGCATTGTGAGGTGTGGGGCGAGGCTGAAGGTTGTGGCGTTGCCTTGGCGAGGCGCGTGTTGCGTGTGGGCTCTGGTGAGGTTTCTGGGCAGGGCGGGAGGGCGGTGGTGTGTGTTGGAGAGCGGTGGCGAGGGGCTGGGAGGTGCCTACGGCCATACCACCCTGAGAACGCCCGATCTCGTCTGATCTCGGAAGCTAAGCAGGGTCGGGCCCGGTTAGTACTTGGATGGGAGACCGCCTGGGAATACCGGGTGCTGTAGGCATCTTTTGCTGGCTTGTGGCGGCCGCGTGTCGTCGTGTTTTTTGGTGTGCGTTGGCAAGTGGGCCTGCGTTGCCCTGGTTTTTCTTTGGCCGCCACGTAGGGGGCCAGGAAGGCAGGGGCATGGATGCCTTGAGCGGCGTGTGAGCCTTGGGGGCCCTGCGAGCATTGTGAGGTGTGGGGCATGGCTGAAGGTTGTGGCGTTGCCTTGGCGAGGCGCGTGTTGTGTGCGTGCTCTGGTGAGGTTTCTGGGCAGGGCGGGAGGGCGGTGGTGTGTGTTGGAGAGCGGTGGCGAGGGGCTGGGAGGTGCCTACGGCCATACCACCCTGAGAACGCCCGATCTCGTCTGATCTCGGAAGCTAAGCAGGGTCGGGCCCGGTTAGTACTTGGATGGGAGACCGCCTGGGAATACCGGGTGCTGTAGGCATCTTTTGCTGGCTTGTGGCGGCCGCGTGTCGTCGTGTTTTTTGGTGTGCGTTGGCAAGTGGGCCTGCGTTGCCCTGGTTTTTCTTTGGCCGCCACGTAGGGGGCCAGGAAGGCAGGGGCACGGACGCCTTGAGCGGCGTGTGAGCCTTGGGGGCTCTGCGAGCATTGTGAGGTGTGGGGCATGGCTGAAGGTTGTGGCGTTGCCTTGGCGAGGCGCGTGTTGCGTGTGGGCTCTGGTGAGGTTTCTGGGCAGGGCGGGAGGGCGGTGGTGTGTGTTGGAGAGCGGTGGCGAGGGGCTGGGAGGTGCCTACGGCCATACCACCCTGAGAACGCCCGATCTCGTCTGATCTCGGAAGCTAAGCAGGGTCGGGCCCGGTTAGTACTTGGATGGGAGACCGCCTGGGAATACCGGGTGCTGTAGGCATCTTTTGCTGGCTTGTGGCGGCCGCGTGTCGTCGTGTTTTTTGGTGTGCGTTGGCAAGTGGGCCTGCGTTGCCCTGGTTTTTCTTTGGCCGCCACGTAGGGGGCCAGGAAGGCAGGGGCATGGACGCCTTGAGCGGCGTGTGAGCCTTGGGGGCCCTGCGAGCATTGTGAGGTGTGGGGCATGGCTGAAGGTTGTGGCGTTGCCTTGGCGAGGCGCGTGTTGTGTGCGGGCTCTGGTGAGGTTTCTGGGCAGGGCGGGAGGGCGGTGGTGTGTGTTGGAGAGCGGGTGGCGAGGGGCTGGGAGGTGCCTACGGCCATACCACCCTGAGAACGCCCGATCTCGTCTGATCTCGGAAGCTAAGCAGGGTCGGGCCCGGTTAGTACTTGGATGGGAGACCGCCTGGGAATACCGGGTGCTGTAGGCATCTTTTGCTGGCTTGTGGCGGCCGCGTGTCGTCGTGTTTTTTGGTGTGCGTTGGCAAGTGGGCCTGCGTTGCCCTGGTTTTTCTTTGGCCGCCACGTAGGGGGCCAGGAAGGCAGGGGCACGGACGCCTTGAGCGGCGTGTGAGCCTTGGGGGCTCTGCGAGCATTGTGAGGTGTGGGGCATGGCTGAAGGTTGTGGCGTTGCCTTGGCGAGGCGCGTGTTGCGTGTGGGCTCTGGTGAGGTTTCTGGGCAGGGCGGGGAGGGCGGTGGTGTGTGTTGGAGAGCGGTGGCGAGGGGCTGGGAGGTGCCTACGGCCATACCACCCTGAGAACGCCCGATCTCGTCTGATCTCGGAAGCTAAGCAGGGTCGGGCCCGGTTAGTACTTGGATGGGAGACCGCCTGGGAATACCGGGTGCTGTAGGCATCTTTTGCTGGCTTGTGGCATGGTGTTTTTTGGTGCGTGTTGGCGAGTGGGCCGGCGGTGCCCCGTTTTGGTTTGGCAGGCGCGTGGAGGGGACGGAAGGCAGGGGCACGGATGCCTGGAAGTGAGCCTTGAGGGCCCTGTGAGCATTGTGAGGTGTGGGGCGAGGCTGAAGGTTGTGGCGTTGCCTTGGCGAGGCGCGTGTTGCGTGTGGGCTCTGGTGAGGTTTCTGGGCAGGGCGGGAGGGCGGTGGTGTGTGTTGGAGAGCGGTGGCGAGGGGCTGGGAGGTGCCTACGGCCATACCACCCTGAGAACGCCCGATCTCGTCTGATCTCGGAAGCTAAGCAGGGTCGGGCCCGGTTAGTACTTGGATGGGAGACCGCCTGGGAATACCGGGTGCTGTAGGCATCTTTTGCTGGCTTGTGGCGGCCGCGTGTCGTCGTGTTTTTTGGTGTGCGTTGGCAAGTGGGCCTGCGTTGCCCTGGTTTTTCTTTGGCCGCCACGTAGGGGGCCAGGAAGGCAGGGGCACGGACGCCTTGAGCGGCGTGTGAGCCTTGGGGGCTCTGCGAGCATTGTGAGGTGTGGGGCATGGCTGAAGGTTGTGGCGTTGCCTTGGCGAGGCGCGTGTTGTGTGCGGGCTCTGGTGAGGTTTCTGGGCAGGGCGGGAGGGCGGTGGTGTGTGTTGGAGAGCGGTGGCGAGGGGCTGGGAGGTGCCTACGGCCATACCACCCTGAGAACGCCCGATCTCGTCTGATCTCGGAAGCTAAGCAGGGTCGGGCCCGGTTAGTACTTGGATGGGAGACCGCCTGGGAATACCGGGTGCTGTAGGCATCTTTTGCTGGCTTGTGGCGGCCGCGTGTCGTCGTGTTTTTTGGTGTGCGTTGGCAAGTGGGCCTGCGTTGCCCTGGTTTTTCTTTGGCCGCCACGTAGGGGGCCAGGAAGGCAGGGGCACGGACGCCTTGAGCGGCGTGTGAGCCTTGGGGGCTCTGCGAGCATTGTGAGGTGTGGGGCATGGCTGAAGGTTGTGGCGTTGCCTTGGCGAGGCGCGTGTTGCGTGTGGGCTCTGGTGAGGTTTCTGGGCAGGGCGGGAGGGCGGTGGTGTGTGTTGGAGAGCGGGTGGCGAGGGGCTGGGAGGTGCCTACGGCCATACCACCCTGAGAACGCCCGATCTCGTCTGATCTCGGAAGCTAAGCAGGGTCGGGCCCGGTTAGTACTTGGATGGGAGACCGCCTGGGAATACCGGGTGCTGTAGGCATCTTTTGCTGGCTTGTGGCGGCCGCGTGTCGTCGTGTTTTTTGGTGTGCGTTGGCAAGTGGGCCTGCGTTGCCCTGGTTTTTCTTTGGCCGCCACGTAGGGGGCCAGGAAGGCAGGGGCATGGACGCCTTGAGCGGCGTGTGAGCCTTGGGGGCCCTGCGAGCATTGTGAGGTGTGGGGCATGGCTGAAGGTTGTGGCGTTGCCTTGGCGAGGCGCGTGTTGTGTGCGGGCTCTGGTGAGGTTTCTGGGCAGGGCGGGGAGGGCGGTGGTGTGTGTTGGAGAGCGGTGGCGAGGGGCTGGGAGGTGCCTACGGCCATACCACCCTGAGAACGCCCGATCTCGTCTGATCTCGGAAGCTAAGCAGGGTCGGGCCCGGTTAGTACTTGGATGGGAGACCGCCTGGGAATACCGGGTGCTGTAGGCATCTTTTGCTGGCTTGTGGCGGCCGCGTGTCGTCGTGTTTTTTGGTGTGCGTTGGCAAGTGGGCCTGCGTTGCCCTGGTTTTTCTTTGGCCGCCACGTAGGGGGCCAGGAAGGCAGGGGCACGGACGCCTTGAGCGGCGTGTGAGCCTTGGGGGCTCTGCGAGCATTGTGAGGTGTGGGGCATGGCTGAAGGTTGTGGCGTTGCCTTGGCGAGGCGCGTGTTGCGTGTGGGCTCTGGTGAGGTTTCTGGGCAGGGCGGGAGGGCGGTGGTGTGTGTTGGAGAGCGGGTGGCGAGGGGCTGGGAGGTGCCTACGGCCATACCACCCTGAGAACGCCCGATCTCGTCTGATCTCGGAAGCTAAGCAGGGTCGGGCCCGGTTAGTACTTGGATGGGAGACCGCCTGGGAATACCGGGTGCTGTAGGCATCTTTTGCTGGCTTGTGGCGGCCGCGTGTCGTCGTGTTTTTTGGTGTGCGTTGGCAAGTGGGCCTGCGTTGCCCTGGTTTTTCTTTGGCCGCCACGTAGGGGGCCAGGAAGGCAGGGGCATGGACGCCTTGAGCGGCGTGTGAGCCTTGGGGGCCCTGCGAGCATTGTGAGGTGTGGGGCATGGCTGAAGGTTGTGGCGTTGCCTTGGCGAGGCGCGTGTTGTGTGCGGGCTCTGGTGAGGTTTCTGGGCAGGGCGGGAGGGCGGTGGTGTGTGTTGGAGAGCGGGTGGCGAGGGGCTGGGAGGTGCCTACGGCCATACCACCCTGAGAACGCCCGATCTCGTCTGATCTCGGAAGCTAAGCAGGGTCGGGCCCGGTTAGTACTTGGATGGGAGACCGCCTGGGAATACCGGGTGCTGTAGGCATCTTTTGCTGGCTTGTGGCGGCCGCGTGTCGTCGTGTTTTTTGGTGTGCGTTGGCAAGTGGGCCTGCGTTGCCCTGGTTTTTCTTTGGCCGCCACGTAGGGGGCCAGGAAGGCAGGGGCACGGACGCCTTGAGCGGCGTGTGAGCCTTGGGGGCTCTGCGAGCATTGTGAGGTGTGGGGCATGGCTGAAGGTTGTGGCGTTGCCTTGGCGAGGCGCGTGTTGCGTGTGGGCTCTGGTGAGGTTTCTGGGCAGGGCGGGAGGGCGGTGGTGTGTGTTGGAGAGCGGGTGGCGAGGGGCTGGGAGGTGCCTACGGCCATACCACCCTGAGAACGCCCGATCTCGTCTGATCTCGGAAGCTAAGCAGGGTCGGGCCCGGTTAGTACTTGGATGGGAGACCGCCTGGGAATACCGGGTGCTGTAGGCATCTTTTGCTGGCTTGTGGCATGGTGTTTTTTGGTGCGTGTTGGCGAGTGGGCCGGCGGTGCCCCGTTTTGGTTTGGCAGGCGCGTGGAGGGGACGGAAGGCAGGGGCACGGATGCCTGGAAGTGAGCCTTGAGGGCCCTGTGAGCATTGTGAGGTGTGGGGCGAGGCTGAAGGTTGTGGCGTTGCCTTGGCGAGGCGCGTGTTGCGTGTGGGCTCTGGTGAGGTTTCTGGGCAGGGCGGGAGGGCGGTGGTGTGTGTTGGAGAGCGGTGGCGAGGGGCTGGGAGGTGCCTACGGCCATACCACCCTGAGAACGCCCGATCTCGTCTGATCTCGGAAGCTAAGCAGGGTCGGGCCCGGTTAGTACTTGGATGGGAGACCGCCTGGGAATACCGGGTGCTGTAGGCATCTTTTGCTGGCTTGTGGCGGCCGCGTGTCGTCGTGTTTTTTGGTGTGCGTTGGCAAGTGGGCCTGCGTTGCCCTGGTTTTTCTTTGGCCGCCACGTAGGGGGCCAGGAAGGCAGGGGCACGGACGCCTTGAGCGGCGTGTGAGCCTTGGGGGCTCTGCGAGCATTGTGAGGTGTGGGGCATGGCTGAAGGTTGTGGCGTTGCCTTGGCGAGGCGCGTGTTGTGTGCGGGCTCTGGTGAGGTTTCTGGGCAGGGCGGGGAGGGCGGTGGTGTGTGTTGGAGAGCGGTGGCGAGGGGCTGGGAGGTGCCTACGGCCATACCACCCTGAGAACGCCCGATCTCGTCTGATCTCGGAAGCTAAGCAGGGTCGGGCCCGGTTAGTACTTGGATGGGAGACCGCCTGGGAATACCGGGTGCTGTAGGCATCTTTTGCTGGCTTGTGGCGGCCGCGTGTCGTCGTGTTTTTTGGTGTGCGTTGGCAAGTGGGCCTGCGTTGCCCTGGTTTTTCTTTGGCCGCCACGTAGGGGGCCAGGAAGGCAGGGGCACGGACGCCTTGAGCGGCGTGTGAGCCTTGGGGGCTCTGCGAGCATTGTGAGGTGTGGGGCATGGCTGAAGGTTGTGGCGTTGCCTTGGCGAGGCGCGTGTTGCGTGTGGGCTCTGGTGAGGTTTCTGGGCAGGGCGGGAGGGCGGTGGTGTGTGTTGGAGAGCGGTGGCGAGGGGCTGGGAGGTGCCTACGGCCATACCACCCTGAGAACGCCCGATCTCGTCTGATCTCGGAAGCTAAGCAGGGTCGGGCCCGGTTAGTACTTGGATGGGAGACCGCCTGGGAATACCGGGTGCTGTAGGCATCTTTTGCTGGCTTGTGGCGGCCGCGTGTCGTCGTGTTTTTTGGTGTGCGTTGGCAAGTGGGCCTGCGTTGCCCTGGTTTTTCTTTGGCCGCCACGTAGGGGGCCAGGAAGGCAGGGGCATGGACGCCTTGAGCGGCGTGTGAGCCTTGGGGGCCCTGCGAGCATTGTGAGGTGTGGGGCATGGCTGAAGGTTGTGGCGTTGCCTTGGCGAGGCGCGTGTTGTGTGCGGGCTCTGGTGAGGTTTCTGGGCAGGGCGGGAGGGCGGTGGTGTGTGTTGGAGAGCGGGTGGCGAGGGGCTGGGAGGTGCCTACGGCCATACCACCCTGAGAACGCCCGATCTCGTCTGATCTCGGAAGCTAAGCAGGGTCGGGCCCGGTTAGTACTTGGATGGGAGACCGCCTGGGAATACCGGGTGCTGTAGGCATCTTTTGCTGGCTTGTGGCGGCCGCGTGTCGTCGTGTTTTTTGGTGTGCGTTGGCAAGTGGGCCTGCGTTGCCCTGGTTTTTCTTTGGCCGCCACGTAGGGGGCCAGGAAGGCAGGGGCACGGACGCCTTGAGCGGCGTGTGAGCCTTGGGGGCTCTGCGAGCATTGTGAGGTGTGGGGCATGGCTGAAGGTTGTGGCGTTGCCTTGGCGAGGCGCGTGTTGCGTGTGGGCTCTGGTGAGGTTTCTGGGCAGGGCGGGAGGGCGGTGGTGTGTGTTGGAGAGCGGTGGCGAGGGGCTGGGAGGTGCCTACGGCCATACCACCCTGAGAACGCCCGATCTCGTCTGATCTCGGAAGCTAAGCAGGGTCGGGCCCGGTTAGTACTTGGATGGGAGACCGCCTGGGAATACCGGGTGCTGTAGGCATCTTTTGCTGGCTTGTGGCGGCCGCGTGTCGTCGTGTTTTTTGGTGTGCGTTGGCAAGTGGGCCTGCGTTGCCCTGGTTTTTCTTTGGCCGCCACGTAGGGGGCCAGGAAGGCAGGGGCATGGACGCCTTGAGCGGCGTGTGAGCCTTGGGGGCCCTGCGAGCATTGTGAGGTGTGGGGCATGGCTGAAGGTTGTGGCGTTGCCTTGGCGAGGCGCGTGTTGTGTGCGGGCTCTGGTGAGGTTTCTGGGCAGGGCGGGAGGGCGGTGGTGTGTGTTGGAGAGCGGGTGGCGAGGGGCTGGGAGGTGCCTACGGCCATACCACCCTGAGAACGCCCGATCTCGTCTGATCTCGGAAGCTAAGCAGGGTCGGGCCCGGTTAGTACTTGGATGGGAGACCGCCTGGGAATACCGGGTGCTGTAGGCATCTTTTGCTGGCTTGTGGCGGCCGCGTGTCGTCGTGTTTTTTGGTGTGCGTTGGCAAGTGGGCCTGCGTTGCCCTGGTTTTTCTTTGGCCGCCACGTAGGGGGCCAGGAAGGCAGGGGCACGGACGCCTTGAGCGGCGTGTGAGCCTTGGGGGCTCTGCGAGCATTGTGAGGTGTGGGGCATGGCTGAAGGTTGTGGCGTTGCCTTGGCGAGGCGCGTGTTGCGTGTGGGCTCTGGTGAGGTTTCTGGGCAGGGCGGGAGGGCGGTGGTGTGTGTTGGAGAGCGGTGGCGAGGGGCTGGGAGGTGCCTACGGCCATACCACCCTGAGAACGCCCGATCTCGTCTGATCTCGGAAGCTAAGCAGGGTCGGGCCCGGTTAGTACTTGGATGGGAGACCGCCTGGGAATACCGGGTGCTGTAGGCATCTTTTGCTGGCTTGTGGCATGGTGTTTTTTGGTGCGTGTTGGCGAGTGGGCCGGCGGTGCCCCGTTTTGGTTTGGCAGGCGCGTGGAGGGGACGGAAGGCAGGGGCACGGATGCCTGGAAGTGAGCCTTGAGGGCCCTGTGAGCATTGTGAGGTGTGGGGCGAGGCTGAAGGTTGTGGCGTTGCCTTGGCGAGGCGCGTGTTGCGTGTGGGCTCTGGTGAGGTTTCTGGGCAGGGCGGGAGGGCGGTGGTGTGTGTTGGAGAGCGGTGGCGAGGGGCTGGGAGGTGCCTACGGCCATACCACCCTGAGAACGCCCGATCTCGTCTGATCTCGGAAGCTAAGCAGGGTCGGGCCCGGTTAGTACTTGGATGGGAGACCGCCTGGGAATACCGGGTGCTGTAGGCATCTTTTGCTGGCTTGTGGCGGCCGCGTGTCGTCGTGTTTTTTGGTGTGCGTTGGCAAGTGGGCCTGCGTTGCCCTGGTTTTTCTTTGGCCGCCACGTAGGGGGCCAGGAAGGCAGGGGCATGGACGCCTTGAGCGGCGTGTGAGCCTTGGGGGCTCTGCGAGCATTGTGAGGTGTGGGGCATGGCTGAAGGTTGTGGCGTTGCCTTGGCGAGGCGCGTGTTGCGTGTGGGCTCTGGTGAGGTTTCTGGGCAGGGCGGGAGGGCGGTGGTGTGTGTTGGAGAGCGGTGGCGAGGGGCTGGGAGGTGCCTACGGCCATACCACCCTGAGAACGCCCGATCTCGTCTGATCTCGGAAGCTAAGCAGGGTCGGGCCCGGTTAGTACTTGGATGGGAGACCGCCTGGGAATACCGGGTGCTGTAGGCATCTTTTGCTGGCTTGTGGCATGGTGTTTTTTGGTGCGTGTTGGCGAGTGGGCCGGCGGTGCCCCGTTTTGGTTTGGCAGGCGCGTGGAGGGGACGGAAGGCAGGGGCACGGATGCCTGGAAGTGAGCGTTGAGGGCCCTGTGAGCATTGTGAGGTGTGGGGCGAGGCTGAAGGTTGTGGCGTTGCCTTGGCGAGGCGCGTGTTGCGTGTGGGCTCTGGTGAGGTTTCTGGGCAGGGCGGGAGGGCGGTGGTGTGTGTTGGAGAGCGGTGGCGAGGGGCTGGGAGGTGCCTACGGCCATACCACCCTGAGAACGCCCGATCTCGTCTGATCTCGGAAGCTAAGCAGGGTCGGGCCCGGTTAGTACTTGGATGGGAGACCGCCTGGGAATACCGGGTGCTGTAGGCATCTTTTGCTGGCTTGTGGCGGCCGCGTGTCGTCGTGTTTTTTGGTGTGCGTTGGCAAGTGGGCCTGCGTTGCCCTGGTTTTTCTTTGGCCGCCACGTAGGGGGCCAGGAAGGCAGGGGCATGGATGCCTTGAGCGGCGTGTGAGCCTTGGGGGCCCTGCGAGCATTGTGAGGTGTGGGGCATGGCTGAAGGTTGTGGCGTTGCCTTGGCGAGGCGCGTGTTGTGTGCGGGCTCTGGTGAGGTTTCTGGGCAGGGCGGGAGGGCGGTGGTGTGTGTTGGAGAGCGGTGGCGAGGGGCTGGGAGGTGCCTACGGCCATACCACCCTGAGAACGCCCGATCTCGTCTGATCTCGGAAGCTAAGCAGGGTCGGGCCCGGTTAGTACTTGGATGGGAGACCGCCTGGGAATACCGGGTGCTGTAGGCATCTTTTGCTGGCTTGTGGCGGCCGCGTGTCGTCGTGTTTTTTGGTGTGCGTTGGCAAGTGGGCCTGCGTTGCCCTGGTTTTTCTTTGGCCGCCACGTAGGGGGCCAGGAAGGCAGGGGCACGGACGCCTTGAGCGGCGTGTGAGCCTTGGGGGCTCTGCGAGCATTGTGAGGTGTGGGGCATGGCTGAAGGTTGTGGCGTTGCCTTGGCGAGGCGCGTGTTGCGTGTGGGCTCTGGTGAGGTTTCTGGGCAGGGCGGGAGGGCGGTGGTGTGTGTTGGAGAGCGGTGGCGAGGGGCTGGGAGGTGCCTACGGCCATACCACCCTGAGAACGCCCGATCTCGTCTGATCTCGGAAGCTAAGCAGGGTCGGGCCCGGTTAGTACTTGGATGGGAGACCGCCTGGGAATACCGGGTGCTGTAGGCATCTTTTGCTGGCTTGTGGCGGCCGCGTGTCGTCGTGTTTTTTGGTGTGCGTTGGCAAGTGGGCCTGCGTTGCCCTGGTTTTTCTTTGGCCGCCACGTAGGGGGCCAGGAAGGCAGGGGCACGGACGCCTTGAGCGGCGTGTGAGCCTTGGGGGCTCTGCGAGCATTGTGAGGTGTGGGGCATGGCTGAAGGTTGTGGCGTTGCCTTGGCGAGGCGCGTGTTGCGTGTGGGCTCTGGTGAGGTTTCTGGGCAGGGCGGGAGGGCGGTGGTGTGTGTTGGAGAGCGGTGGCGAGGGGCTGGGAGGTGCCTACGGCCATACCACCCTGAGAACGCCCGATCTCGTCTGATCTCGGAAGCTAAGCAGGGTCGGGCCCGGTTAGTACTTGGATGGGAGACCGCCTGGGAATACCGGGTGCTGTAGGCATCTTTTGCTGGCTTGTGGCGGCCGCGTGTCGTCGTGTTTTTTGGTGTGCGTTGGCAAGTGGGCCTGCGTTGCCCTGGTTTTTCTTTGGCCGCCACGTAGGGGGCCAGGAAGGCAGGGGCATGGACGCCTTGAGCGGCGTGTGAGCCTTGGGGGCCCTGCGAGCATTGTGAGGTGTGGGGCATGGCTGAAGGTTGTGGCGTTGCCTTGGCGAGGCGCGTGTTGTGTGCGGGCTCTGGTGAGGTTTCTGGGCAGGGCGGGAGGGCGGTGGTGTGTGTTGGAGAGCGGTGGCGAGGGGCTGGGAGGTGCCTACGGCCATACCACCCTGAGAACGCCCGATCTCGTCTGATCTCGGAAGCTAAGCAGGGTCGGGCCCGGTTAGTACTTGGATGGGAGACCGCCTGGGAATACCGGGTGCTGTAGGCATCTTTTGCTGGCTTGTGGCGGCCGCGTGTCGTCGTGTTTTTTGGTGTGCGTTGGCAAGTGGGCCTGCGTTGCCCTGGTTTTTCTTTGGCCGCCACGTAGGGGGCCAGGAAGGCAGGGGCACGGACACCTTGAGCGGCGTGTGAGCCTTGGGGGCTCTGCGAGCATTGTGAGGTGTGGGGCATGGCTGAAGGTTGTGGCGTTGCCTTGGCGAGGCGCGTGTTGCGTGTGGGCTCTGGTGAGGTTTCTGGGCAGGGCGGGAGGGCGGTGGTGTGTGTTGGAGAGCGGTGGCGAGGGGCTGGGAGGTGCCTACGGCCATACCACCCTGAGAACGCCCGATCTCGTCTGATCTCGGAAGCTAAGCAGGGTCGGGCCCGGTTAGTACTTGGATGGGAGACCGCCTGGGAATACCGGGTGCTGTAGGCATCTTTTGCTGGCTTGTGGCGGCCGCGTGTCGTCGTGTTTTTTGGTGTGCGTTGGCAAGTGGGCCTGCGTTGCCCTGGTTTTTCTTTGGCCGCCACGTAGGGGGCCAGGAAGGCAGGGGCATGGACGCCTTGAGCGGCGTGTGAGCCTTGGGGGCCCTGCGAGCATTGTGAGGTGTGGGGCATGGCTGAAGGTTGTGGCGTTGCCTTGGCGAGGCGCGTGTTGTGTGCGGGCTCTGGTGAGGTTTCTGGGCAGGGCGGGAGGGCGGTGGTGTGTGTTGGAGAGCGGGTGGCGAGGGGCTGGGAGGTGCCTACGGCCATACCACCCTGAGAACGCCCGATCTCGTCTGATCTCGGAAGCTAAGCAGGGTCGGGCCCGGTTAGTACTTGGATGGGAGACCGCCTGGGAATACCGGGTGCTGTAGGCATCTTTTGCTGGCTTGTGGCGGCCGCGTGTCGTCGTGTTTTTTGGTGTGCGTTGGCAAGTGGGCCTGCGTTGCCCTGGTTTTTCTTTGGCCGCCACGTAGGGGGCCAGGAAGGCAGGGGCACGGACGCCTTGAGCGGCGTGTGAGCCTTGGGGGCTCTGCGAGCATTGTGAGGTGTGGGGCATGGCTGAAGGTTGTGGCGTTGCCTTGGCGAGGCGCGTGTTGCGTGTGGGCTCTGGTGAGGTTTCTGGGCAGGGCGGGAGGGCGGTGGTGTGTGTTGGAGAGCGGTGGCGAGGGGCTGGGAGGTGCCTACGGCCATACCACCCTGAGAACGCCCGATCTCGTCTGATCTCGGAAGCTAAGCAGGGTCGGGCCCGGTTAGTACTTGGATGGGAGACCGCCTGGGAATACCGGGTGCTGTAGGCATCTTTTGCTGGCTTGTGGCATGGTGTTTTTTGGTGCGTGTTGGCGAGTGGGCCGGCGGTGCCCCGTTTTGGTTTGGCAGGCGCGTGGAGGGGACGGAAGGCAGGGGCACGGATGCCTGGAAGTGAGCCTTGAGGGCCCTGTGAGCATTGTGAGGTGTGGGGCGAGGCTGAAGGTTGTGGCGTTGCCTTGGCGAGGCGCGTGTTGCGTGTGGGCTCTGGTGAGGTTTCTGGGCAGGGCGGGAGGGCGGTGGTGTGTGTTGGAGAGCGGTGGCGAGGGGCTGGGAGGTGCCTACGGCCATACCACCCTGAGAACGCCCGATCTCGTCTGATCTCGGAAGCTAAGCAGGGTCGGGCCCGGTTAGTACTTGGATGGGAGACCGCCTGGGAATACCGGGTGCTGTAGGCATCTTTTGCTGGCTTGTGGCGGCCGCGTGTCGTCGTGTTTTTTGGTGTGCGTTGGCAAGTGGGCCTGCGTTGCCCTGGTTTTTCTTTGGCCGCCACGTAGGGGGCCAGGAAGGCAGGGGCACGGACGCCTTGAGCGGCGTGTGAGCCTTGGGGGCTCTGCGAGCATTGTGAGGTGTGGGGCATGGCTGAAGGTTGTGGCGTTGCCTTGGCGAGGCGCGTGTTGTGTGCGGGCTCTGGTGAGGTTTCTGGGCAGGGCGGGAGGGCGGTGGTGTGTGTTGGAGAGCGGTGGCGAGGGGCTGGGAGGTGCCTACGGCCATACCACCCTGAGAACGCCCGATCTCGTCTGATCTCGGAAGCTAAGCAGGGTCGGGCCCGGTTAGTACTTGGATGGGAGACCGCCTGGGAATACCGGGTGCTGTAGGCATCTTTTGCTGGCTTGTGGCGGCCGCGTGTCGTCGTGTTTTTTGGTGTGCGTTGGCAAGTGGGCCTGCGTTGCCCTGGTTTTTCTTTGGCCGCCACGTAGGGGGCCAGGAAGGCAGGGGCACGGACGCCTTGAGCGGCGTGTGAGCCTTGGGGGCTCTGCGAGCATTGTGAGGTGTGGGGCATGGCTGAAGGTTGTGGCGTTGCCTTGGCGAGGCGCGTGTTGCGTGTGGGCTCTGGTGAGGTTTCTGGGCAGGGCGGGAGGGCGGTGGTGTGTGTTGGAGAGCGGTGGCGAGGGGCTGGGAGGTGCCTACGGCCATACCACCCTGAGAACGCCCGATCTCGTCTGATCTCGGAAGCTAAGCAGGGTCGGGCCCGGTTAGTACTTGGATGGGAGACCGCCTGGGAATACCGGGTGCTGTAGGCATCTTTTGCTGGCTTGTGGCGGCCGCGTGTCGTCGTGTTTTTTGGTGTGCGTTGGCAAGTGGGCCTGCGTTGCCCTGGTTTTTCTTTGGCCGCCACGTAGGGGGCCAGGAAGGCAGGGGCATGGACGCCTTGAGCGGCGTGTGAGCCTTGGGGGCTCTGCGAGCATTGTGAGGTGTGGGGCATGGCTGAAGGTTGTGGCGTTGCCTTGGCGAGGCGCGTGTTGCGTGTGGGCTCTGGTGAGGTTTCTGGGCAGGGCGGGAGGGCGGTGGTGTGTGTTGGAGAGCGGTGGCGAGGGGCTGGGAGGTGCCTACGGCCATACCACCCTGAGAACGCCCGATCTCGTCTGATCTCGGAAGCTAAGCAGGGTCGGGCCCGGTTAGTACTTGGATGGGAGACCGCCTGGGAATACCGGGTGCTGTAGGCATCTTTTGCTGGCTTGTGGCATGGTGTTTTTTGGTGCGTGTTGGCGAGTGGGCCGGCGGTGCCCCGTTTTGGTTTGGCAGGCGCGTGGAGGGGACGGAAGGCAGGGGCACGGATGCCTGGAAGTGAGCGTTGAGGGCCCTGTGAGCATTGTGAGGTGTGGGGCGAGGCTGAAGGTTGTGGCGTTGCCTTGGCGAGGCGCGTGTTGCGTGTGGGCTCTGGTGAGGTTTCTGGGCAGGGCGGGAGGGCGGTGGTGTGTGTTGGAGAGCGGTGGCGAGGGGCTGGGAGGTGCCTACGGCCATACCACCCTGAGAACGCCCGATCTCGTCTGATCTCGGAAGCTAAGCAGGGTCGGGCCCGGTTAGTACTTGGATGGGAGACCGCCTGGGAATACCGGGTGCTGTAGGCATCTTTTGCTGGCTTGTGGCGGCCGCGTGTCGTCGTGTTTTTTGGTGTGCGTTGGCAAGTGGGCCTGCGTTGCCCTGGTTTTTCTTTGGCCGCCACGTAGGGGGCCAGGAAGGCAGGGGCATGGATGCCTTGAGCGGCGTGTGAGCCTTGGGGGCCCTGCGAGCATTGTGAGGTGTGGGGCATGGCTGAAGGTTGTGGCGTTGCCTTGGCGAGGCGCGTGTTGTGTGCGGGCTCTGGTGAGGTTTCTGGGCAGGGCGGGAGGGCGGTGGTGTGTGTTGGAGAGCGGTGGCGAGGGGCTGGGAGGTGCCTACGGCCATACCACCCTGAGAACGCCCGATCTCGTCTGATCTCGGAAGCTAAGCAGGGTCGGGCCCGGTTAGTACTTGGATGGGAGACCGCCTGGGAATACCGGGTGCTGTAGGCATCTTTTGCTGGCTTGTGGCGGCCGCGTGTCGTCGTGTTTTTTGGTGTGCGTTGGCAAGTGGGCCTGCGTTGCCCTGGTTTTTCTTTGGCCGCCACGTAGGGGGCCAGGAAGGCAGGGGCACGGACGCCTTGAGCGGCGTGTGAGCCTTGGGGGCTCTGCGAGCATTGTGAGGTGTGGGGCATGGCTGAAGGTTGTGGCGTTGCCTTGGCGAGGCGCGTGTTGCGTGTGGGCTCTGGTGAGGTTTCTGGGCAGGGCGGGAGGGCGGTGGTGTGTGTTGGAGAGCGGTGGCGAGGGGCTGGGAGGTGCCTACGGCCATACCACCCTGAGAACGCCCGATCTCGTCTGATCTCGGAAGCTAAGCAGGGTCGGGCCCGGTTAGTACTTGGATGGGAGACCGCCTGGGAATACCGGGTGCTGTAGGCATCTTTTGCTGGCTTGTGGCGGCCGCGTGTCGTCGTGTTTTTTGGTGTGCGTTGGCAAGTGGGCCTGCGTTGCCCTGGTTTTTCTTTGGCCGCCACGTAGGGGGCCAGGAAGGCAGGGGCACGGACGCCTTGAGCGGCGTGTGAGCCTTGGGGGCTCTGCGAGCATTGTGAGGTGTGGGGCATGGCTGAAGGTTGTGGCGTTGCCTTGGCGAGGCGCGTGTTGCGTGTGGGCTCTGGTGAGGTTTCTGGGCAGGGCGGGAGGGCGGTGGTGTGTGTTGGAGAGCGGTGGCGAGGGGCTGGGAGGTGCCTACGGCCATACCACCCTGAGAACGCCCGATCTCGTCTGATCTCGGAAGCTAAGCAGGGTCGGGCCCGGTTAGTACTTGGATGGGAGACCGCCTGGGAATACCGGGTGCTGTAGGCATCTTTTGCTGGCTTGTGGCGGCCGCGTGTCGTCGTGTTTTTTGGTGTGCGTTGGCAAGTGGGCCTGCGTTGCCCTGGTTTTTCTTTGGCCGCCACGTAGGGGGCCAGGAAGGCAGGGGCATGGACGCCTTGAGCGGCGTGTGAGCCTTGGGGGCCCTGCGAGCATTGTGAGGTGTGGGGCATGGCTGAAGGTTGTGGCGTTGCCTTGGCGAGGCGCGTGTTGTGTGCGGGCTCTGGTGAGGTTTCTGGGCAGGGCGGGAGGGCGGTGGTGTGTGTTGGAGAGCGGTGGCGAGGGGCTGGGAGGTGCCTACGGCCATACCACCCTGAGAACGCCCGATCTCGTCTGATCTCGGAAGCTAAGCAGGGTCGGGCCCGGTTAGTACTTGGATGGGAGACCGCCTGGGAATACCGGGTGCTGTAGGCATCTTTTGCTGGCTTGTGGCGGCCGCGTGTCGTCGTGTTTTTTGGTGTGCGTTGGCAAGTGGGCCTGCGTTGCCCTGGTTTTTCTTTGGCCGCCACGTAGGGGGCCAGGAAGGCAGGGGCACGGACGCCTTGAGCGGCGTGTGAGCCTTGGGGGCTCTGCGAGCATTGTGAGGTGTTGGCGAGGCGCGTGTTGCGTGTGGGCTCTGGTGAGGTTTCTGGGCAGGGCGGGAGGGCGGTGGTGTGTGTTGGAGAGCGGTGGCGAGGGGCTGGGAGGTGCCTACGGCCATACCACCCTGAGAACGCCCGATCTCGTCTGATCTCGGAAGCTAAGCAGGGTCGGGCCCGGTTAGTACTTGGATGGGAGACCGCCTGGGAATACCGGGTGCTGTAGGCATCTTTTGCTGGCTTGTGGCGGCCGCGAGTCGTCGTGGTTTTTTTGGGTGTGGCGTTGGCAAGTGGGCCTGCGTTTTGCCCTGGTTTTTCTTTGGCCGCCACGTAGGGGGCCAGGAAGGCAGGGGCATGGACGCCTTGAGCGGCGTGTGAGCCTTGGGGGCCCTGCGTGCATTGTGAGGTGTGGGGCATGGCTGAAGGTTGTGGCGTTGCCTTGGCGAGGCGCGTGTTGTGTGCGGGCTCTGGTGAGGTTTCTGGCAGGGCGGGGAGGGCGGTGGTGTGTGTTGGAGAGCGGGTGGCGAGGGGCTGGGAGGTGCCTACGCCATACCACCCTGAGAACGCTCCGATCTCGTCTGATCTCGGAAGCTAAGCAGGGTCGGGCCCGGTTAGTACTTGGATGGGAGACCGCCTGGGAATACCGGGTGCTGTAGGGCATCTTTTGCTGGCTTGTGGCGGCCGCGTGTCGTCGTGTTTTTTGGTGTGCGTTGGCAAGTGGGCCTGCGTTGCCCTGGTTTTTCTTTGGCCGCCACGTAGGGGGCCAGGAAGGCAGGGGCACGGACGCCTTGAGCGGCGTGTGAGCCTTGGGGGCTCTGCGAGCATGGTGAGGTGTGGGGCATGGCTGAAGGTTGTGGCGTTGCCTTGGCGAGGCGCGTGTTGCGTGTGGGCTCTGGTGAGGTTTCTGGGCAGGGCGGGAGGGCGGTGGTGTGTGTTGGAGAGCGGTGGCGAGGGGCTGGGAGGTGCCTACGGCCATACCACCCTGAGAACGCCCGATCTCGTCTGATCTCGGAAGCTAAGCAGGGTCGGGCCCGGTTAGTACTTGGATGGGAGACCGCCTGGGAATACCGGGTGCTGTAGGCATCTTTTGCTGGCTTGTGGCATGGTGTTTTTTGGTGCGTGTTGGCGAGTGGGCCGGGCGGTGCCCCGTTTTGGTTTGGCAGGCGCGTGAGGGGACGGAAGGCAGGGGCACGGATGCCTGGAAGTGAGCCTTGAGGGCCCTGTGAGCATTGTGAGGTGTGGGCGAGGCTGAAGGTTGTGGCGTTGCCTTGGCGAGGCGCGTGTTGCGTGTGGGCTCTGGTGAGGTTTCTGGGCAGGGCGGGGAGGGGCGGGTGGTGTGTGTTGGAGAGCGGTGGCGAGGGGCTGGGAGGTGCCTACGGCCATACCACCCTGAGAACGCCCGATCTCGTCTGATCTCGGAAGCTAAGCAGGGTCGGGCCCGGTTAGTACTTGGATGGGAGACCGCCTGGGAATACCGGGTGCTGTAGGCATCTTTTGCTGGCTTGTGGCGGCCGCGTGTCGTCGTGTTTTTTGGTGTGCGTTGGCAAGTGGGCCTGCGTTGCCCTGGTTTTTCTTTGGCCGCCACGTAGGGGGCCAGGAAGGCAGGGGCACGGACGCCTTGAGCGGCGTGTGAGCCTTGGGGGCTCTGCGAGCATTGTGAGGTGTGGGGCATGGCTGGAAGGTTGTGGCGTTGCCTTGGCGAGGCGCGTGTTGTGTGCGGGCTCTGGTGAGGTTTCTGGGCAGGGCGGTGAGGGCGGTGGTGTGTGTTGGAGAGCGGTGGCGAGGGGCTGGGAGGTGCCTACGGCCATACCACCCTGAGAACGCCCGATCTCGTCTGATCTCGGAAGCTAAGCAGGGTCGGGCCCGGTTAGTACTTGGATGGGAGACCGCCTGGGAATACCGGGTGCTGTAGGCATCTTTTGCTGGCTTGTGGCGGCCGCGTGTCGTCGTGTTTTTTGGTGTGCGTTGGCAAGTGGGCCTGCGTTGCCCTGGTTTTTCTTTGGCCGCCACGTAGGGGGCCAGGAAGGCAGGGGCACGGACGCCTTGAGCGGCGTGTGAGCCTTGGGGGCTCTGCGAGCATTGTGAGGTGTGGGGCATGGCTGAAGGTTGTGGCGTTGCCTTGGCGAGGCGCGTGTTGCGTGTGGGCTCTGGTGAGGTTTCTGGGCAGGGCGGGTGAGGGCGGTGGTGTGTGTTGGAGAGCGGTGGCGAGGGGCTGGGAGGTGCCTACGGCCATACCACCCTGAGAACGCCCCGATCTCGTCTGATCTCGGAAGCTAAGCAGGGTCGGGCCCGGTTAGTACTTGGATGGGAGACCGCCTGGGAATACCGGGTGCTGTAGGCATCTTTTGCTGGCTTGTGGCGGCCGCGTGTCGTCGTGTTTTTTGGTGTGGCGTTGGCAAGTGGGCCTGCGTTGCCCTGGTTTTTCTTTGGCCGCCACGTAGGGGGCCAGGAAGGCAGGGGCATGGACGCCTTGAGCGGCGTGTGAGCCTTGGGGGCCCTGCGAGCATTGTGAGGTGTGGGGCATGGCTGAAGGTTGTGGCGTTGCCTTGGCGAGGCGCGTGTTGTGTGCGGGCTCTGGTGAGGTTTCTGGGCAGGGCGGTGAGGGCGGTGGTGTGTGTTGGAGAGCGGTGGCGAGGGGCTGGGAGGTGCCTACGGCCATACCACCCTGAGAACGCCCGATCTCGTCTGATCTCGGAAGCTAAGCAGGTCGGGCCCGGTTAGTACTTGGATGGGAGACCCGCCTGGGAATACCGGGTGCTGTAGGCATCTTTTGCTGGCTTGTGGCGGCCGCGTGTCGTCGTGTTTTTTGGTGTGCGTTGGCAAGTGGGCCTGCGTTGCCTGGTTTTTCTTTGGCCGCCACGTAGGGGGCCAGGAAGGCAGGGGCACGGACGCCTTGAGCGGCGTGTGAGCCTTGGGGGCTCTGCGAGCATTGTGAGGTGTGGGGCATGGCTGAAGGTTGTGGCGTTGCCTTGGCGAGGCGCGTGTTGCTGTGTGGGCTCTGGTGAGGTTTCTGGGCAGGGCGGGGAGGGCGGTGGTGTGTGTTGGAGAGCGGTGGCGAGGGGCTGGGAGGTGCCTACGGCCATACCACCCTGAGAACGCCCGATCTCGTCTGATCTCGGAAGCTAAGCAGGGTCGGGCCCGGTTAGTACTTGGATGGAGACCGCCTGGGAATACCGGGTGCTGTAGGCATCTTTTGCTGGCTTGTGGCGGGCCGCGTTGTCGTCGTGTTTTTTGGTGTGCGTTGGCAAGTGGGCCTGCGTTGCCCTGGTTTTTCTTTGGCCGCCACGTAGGGGGCCAGGAAGGCAGGGGCACGGACGCCTTGAGCGGCGTGTGAGCCTTGGGGGCTCTGCGAGCATTGTGAGGTGTGGGCATGGCTGAAGGTTGTGGCGTTGCCTTGGCGAGGCGGCGTGTTGCGTGTGGGCTCTGGTGAGGTTTCTGGGCAGGGCGGGGAGGGCGGTGGTGTGTGTGGAGAGCGGTGGCGAGGGGCTGGAGGTGCCTACGGCCATACCACCCTGAGAACGCTCCGATCTCGTCTGATCTCGGAAGCTAAGCAGGGTCGGGCCCGGTTAGTACTTGGATGGGAGACCGCCTGGGAATACCGGGTGCTGTATGGCATCTTTTGCTGGCTTGTGGCGGCCGGCGTGTCGTCGTGTTTTTTGGTGTGCGTTGGCAAGTGGGCCTGCGTTGCCCTGGTTTTTCTTTGGCCGCCACGTAGGGGGCCAGGAAGGCAGGGGCACGGACGCCTTGAGCGGCGTGTGAGCCTTGGGGGCTCTGCGAGCATTGTGAGGTGTGGGGCATGGCTGAAGGTTGTGGCGTTGCCTTGGCGAGGCGCGTGTTGCGTGTGGGCTCTGGTGAGGTTTCTGGGCAGGGCGGGAGGGCGGTGGGTGTGTGTTGGAGAGCGGGTGGCGAGGGGCTGGGAGGTGCCTACGGCCATACCACCCTGAGAACGCCCCGATCTCGTCTGATCTCGGAAGCTAAGCAGGGTCGGGCCCGGTTAGTACTTGGATGGGAGACCGCCTGGGGAATACCGGGTGCTGTAGGCATCTTTTGCTGGCTTGTGGCGGCCGCGTGTCGTCGTGTTTTTTGGGTGTGCGTTGGCAAGTGGGCCTGCGTTGCCCTGGTTTTTTCTTTGGCCGCCACGTAGGGGGCCAGGAAGGCAGGGGCATGGACGCCTTGAGCGGCGTGTGAGCCTTGGGGGCCCTGCGAGCATTGTGAGGTGTGGGGCATGGCTGAAGGTTGTGGCGTTGCCTTGGCGAGGCGCGTGTTGTGTGCGGGCTCTGGTGAGGTTTCTGGGCAGGGCGGGAGGGCGGGTGGTGTGTGGTTGGAGAGCGGTGGCGAGGGGCTGGGAGGTGCCTACGGCCATACCACCCTGAGAACGCGCCGATCTCGTCTGATCTCGGAAGCTAAGCAGGGTCGGGCCCGGTTAGTACTTGGATGGGAGACCGCCTGGGAATACCGGGTGCTGTAGGCATCTTTTGCTGGCTTGTGGCGGCCGCGTGTCGTCGTGTTTTTTGGTGTGCGTTGGCAAGTGGGCCTGCGTTGCCCTGGTTTTTCTTTGGCCGCCACGTAGGGGGCCAGGAAGGCAGGGGCACGGACGCCTTGAGCGGCGTGTGAGCCTTGGGGGCTCTGCGAGCATTGTGAGGTGTGGGGCATGGCTGAAGTTTGTGGCGTTGCCTTGGCGAGGCGCGTGTTGCGTGTGGGCTCTGGTGAGGTTTCTGGGCAGGGCGGGAGGGCGGTGGTGTGTGTTGGAGAGCGGTGGCGAGGGGCTGGGAGGTGCCTACGGCCATACCACCTGAGAAGCGCCCGATCTCGTCTGATCTCGGAAGCTAAGCAGGGTCGGGCCCGTTAGTACTTGGATGGGAGACCGCCTGGGAATACCGGGTGCTGTAGGCATCTTTTGCTGGCTTGTGGCGGCCGCGTGTCGTCGTGTTTTTTGGTGTGCGTTGGCAAGTGGGCCTGCGTTGCCCTGGTTTTTCTTTGGCCGCCACGTAGGGGGCCAGGAAGCAGGGGCACGGACGCCTTGAGCGGCGTGTGAGCCTTGGGGGCTCTGCGAGCATTGTGAGGTGTGGGGCATGGCTGAAGGTTGTGGCGTTGCCTTGGCGAGGCGCGTGTTGCGTGTGGGCTCTGGTGAGGTTTCTGGGCAGGGCGGGAGGGCGGTGGTGTGTGTTGGAGAGCGGTGGCGAGGGGCTGGGAGGTGCCTACGGCCATACCACCCTGAGAACGCCCGATCTCGTCTGATCTCGGAAAGCTAAGCAGGGTCGGGCCCGGTTAGTACTTGGATGGGAGACCGCCTGGGAATACCGGGTGCTGTAGGCATCTTTTGCTGGCTTGTGGCGGCCGCGTGTCGTCGTGTTTTTTGGTGTGCGTTGGCAAGTGGGCCTGCGTTGCCCTGGTTTTTCTTTGGCCGCCACGTAGGGGGCCAGGAAGGCAGGGGCACGGACGCCTTGAGCGGCGTGTGAGCCTTGGGGGCTCTGCGAGCATTGTGAGGTGTGGGGCATGGCTGAAGGTTGTGGCGTTGCCTTGGCGAGGCGCGTGTTGCGTGTGGGCTCTGGTGAGGTTTCTGGGCAGGGCGGGAGGAGGGCGGTGGTGTGTGTTGGAGAGCGGTGGCGAGGGGCTGGGAGGTTGCCTACGGCCATACCACCCTGAGAACGCCCGATCTCGTCTGATCTCGGAAGCTAAGCAGGGTCGGGCCCGGTTAGTACTTGGATGGGAGACCGCCTGGGAATACCGGGTGCTGTAGGCATCTTTTGCTGGCTTGTGGCATGGTGTTTTTTGGTGCGTGTTGGCGAGTGGGCCGGCGGTGCCCCGTTTTGGTTTGGCAGGCGCGTGGAGGGGACGGAAGGCAGGGGCACGGATGCCTGGAAGTGAGCCTTGAGGGCCCTGTGAGCATTGTGAGGTGTGGGGCGAGGCTGAAGGTTGTGGCGTTGCCTTGGCGGCGCGTGTTGCGTGTGGGCTCTGGTGAGGTTTCTGGGCAGGGCGGGAGGGCGGTGGTGTGTGTTGGAGAGCGGTGGCGAGGGGCTGGGAGGTGCCTACGGCCATACCACCCTGAGAACGCCCGATCTCGTCTGATCTCGGAAGCTAAGCAGGGTCGGGCCCGGTTAGTACTTGGATGGGAGACCGCCTGGGAATACCGGGTGCTGTAGGCATCTTTTGCTGGCTTGTGGCGGCCGCGTGTCGTCGTGTTTTTTGGTGTGCGTTGGCAAGTGGGCCTGCGTTGCCCTGGTTTTTCTTTGGCCGCCACGTAGGGGGCCAGGAAGGCAGGGGCACGGACGCCTTGAGCGGCGTGTGAGCCTTGGGGGCTCTGCGAGCATTGTGAGGTGTGGGGCATGGCTGAAGGTTGTGGCGTTGCCTTGGCGAGGCGCGTGTTGCGTGTGGGCTCTGGTGAGGTTTCTGGGCAGGGCGGGAGGGCGGTGGTGTGTGTTGGAGAGCGGTGGGGCGAGGGGCTGGGAGGTGCCTACGGCCATACCACCCTGAGAACGCCCGATCTCGTCTGATCTCGGAAGCTAAGCAGGGTCGGGCCCGGTTAGTACTTGGATGGGAGACCGCCTGGGAATACCGGGTGCTGTAGGCATCTTTTGCTGGCTTGTGGCGGCCGCGTGTCGTCGTGTTTTTTGGTGTGCGTTGGCAAGTGGGCCTGCGTTGCCCTGGTTTTTCTTTGGCCGCCACGTAGGGGGCCAGGAAGGCAGGGGCATGGACGCCTTGAGCGGCGTGTGAGCCTTGGGGGCCCTGCGAGCATTGTGAGGTGTGGGGCATGGCTGAAGGTTGTGGCGTTGCCTTGGCGAGGCGCGTGTTGTGTGCGGGCTCTGGTGAGGTTTCTGGGCAGGGCGGGAGGGCGGTGGTGTGTGTTGGAGAGCGGTGGCGAGGGGCTGGGAGGTGCCTACG
Source organism: Prinia subflava (assembly GCF_021018805.1). Classification (NCBI taxonomy): domain Eukaryota; kingdom Metazoa; phylum Chordata; class Aves; order Passeriformes; family Cisticolidae; genus Prinia; species Prinia subflava. The sequence continues at coordinate 6,432,259 of NC_086257.1, read as the reverse complement.
GCCATACCACCCTGAGAACGCCCGATCTCGTCTGATCTCGGAAGCTAAGCAGGGTCGGGCCCGGTTAGTACTTGGATGGGAGACCGCCTGGGAATACCGGGTGCTGTAGGCATCTTTTGCTGGCTTGTGGCGGCCGCGTGTCGTCGTGTTTTTTGGTGTGCGTTGGCAAGTGGGCCTGCGTTGCCCTGGTTTTTCTTTGGCCGCCACGTAGGGGGCCAGGAAGGCAGGGGCACGGACGCCTTGAGCGGCGTGTGAGCCTTGGGGGCTCTGCGAGCATTGTGAGGTGTGGGGCATGGCTGAAGGTTGTGGCGTTGCCTTGGCGAGGCGCGTGTTGCGTGTGGGCTCTGGTGAGGTTTCTGGGCAGGGCGGGGGAGGGCGGTGGTGTGTGTTGGAGAGCGGTGGCGAGGGGCTGGGAGGTGCCTACGGCCATACCACCCTGAGAACGCCCGATCTCGTCTGATCTCGGAAGCTAAGCAGGGTCGGGCCCGGTTAGTACTTGGATGGGAGACCGCCTGGGAATACCGGGTGCTGTAGGCATCTTTTGCTGGCTTGTGGCATGGTGTTTTTTGGTGCGTGTTGGCGAGTGGGCCGGCGGTGCCCCGTTTTGGTTTGGCAGGCGCGTGGAGGGGACGGAAGGCAGGGGCACGGATGCCTGGAAGTGAGCCTTGAGGGCCCTGTGAGCATTGTGAGGTGTGGGGCGAGGCTGAGGGTTGTGGCGTTGCCTTGGCGAGGCGCGTGTTGCGTGTGGGCTCTGGTGAGGTTTCTGGGCAGGGCGGGAGGGCGGTGGTGTGTGTTGGAGAGCGGTGGCGAGGGGCTGGGAGGTGCCTACGGCCATACCACCCTGAGAACGCCCGATCTCGTCTGATCTCGGAAGCTAAGCAGGGTCGGGCCCGGTTAGTACTTGGATGGGAGACCGCCTGGGAATACCGGGTGCTGTAGGCATCTTTTGCTGGCTTGTGGCGGCCGCGTGTCGTCGTGTTTTTTGGTGTGCGTTGGCAAGTGGGCCTGCGTTGCCCTGGTTTTTCTTTGGCCGCCACGTAGGGGGCCAGGAAGGCAGGGGCATGGATGCCTTGAGCGGCGTGTGAGCCTTGGGGGCCCTGCGAGCATTGTGAGGTGTGGGGCATGGCTGAAGGTTGTGGCGTTGCCTTGGCGAGGCGCGTGTTGTGTGCGGGCTCTGGTGAGGTTTCTGGGCAGGGCGGGAGGGCGGTGGTGTGTGTTGGAGAGCGGTGGCGAGGGGCTGGGAGGTGCCTACGGCCATACCACCCTGAGAACGCCCGATCTCGTCTGATCTCGGAAGCTAAGCAGGGTCGGGCCCGGTTAGTACTTGGATGGGAGACCGCCTGGGAATACCGGGTGCTGTAGGCATCTTTTGCTGGCTTGTGGCGGCCGCGTGTCGTCGTGTTTTTTGGTGTGCGTTGGCAAGTGGGCCTGCGTTGCCCTGGTTTTTCTTTGGCCGCCACGTAGGGGGCCAGGAAGGCAGGGGCACGGACGCCTTGAGCGGCGTGTGAGCCTTGGGGGCTCTGCGAGCATTGTGAGGTGTGGGGCATGGCTGAAGGTTGTGGTGTTGCCTTGGCGAGGCGCGTGTTGCGTGTGGGCTCTGGTGAGGTTTCTGGGCAGGGCGGGAGGGCGGTGGTGTGTGTTGGAGAGCGGTGGCGAGGGGCTGGGAGGTGCCTACGGCCATACCACCCTGAGAACGCCCGATCTCGTCTGATCTCGGAAGCTAAGCAGGGTCGGGCCCGGTTAGTACTTGGATGGGAGACCGCCTGGGAATACCGGGTGCTGTAGGCATCTTTTGCTGGCTTGTGGCGGCCGCGTGTCGTCGTGTTTTTTGGTGTGCGTTGGCAAGTGGGCCTGCGTTGCCCTGGTTTTTCTTTGGCCGCCACGTAGGGGGCCAGGAAGGCAGGGGCACGGACGCCTTGAGCGGCGTGTGAGCCTTGGGGGCTCTGCGAGCATTGTGAGGTGTGGGGCATGGCTGAAGGTTGTGGCGTTGCCTTGGCGAGGCGCGTGTTGCGTGTGGGCTCTGGTGAGGTTTCTGGGCAGGGCGGGGAGGGCGGTGGTGTGTGTTGGAGAGCGGTGGCGAGGGGCTGGGAGGTGCCTACGGCCATACCACCCTGAGAACGCCCGATCTCGTCTGATCTCGGAAGCTAAGCAGGGTCGGGCCCGGTTAGTACTTGGATGGGAGACCGCCTGGGAATACCGGGTGCTGTAGGCATCTTTTGCTGGCTTGTGGCGGCCGCGTGTCGTCGTGTTTTTTGGTGTGCGTTGGCAAGTGGGCCTGCGTTGCCCTGGTTTTTCTTTGGCCGCCACGTAGGGGGCCAGGAAGGCACGGGCATGGACGCCTTGAGCGGCGTGTGAGCCTTGGGGGCCCTGCGAGCATTGTGAGGTGTGGGGCATGGCTGAAGGTTGTGGCGTTGCCTTGGCGAGGCGCGTGTTGTGTGCGGGCTCTGGTGAGGTTTCTGGGCAGGGCGGGAGGGCGGTGGTGTGTGTTGGAGAGCGGTGGGCGAGGGGCTGGGAGGTGCCTGACGGCCATACCACCCTGAGAACGCCCGATCTCGTCTGATCTCGGAAGCTAAGCAGGGTCGGGCCCGGTTAGTACTTGGATGGGAGACCGCCTGGGAATACCGGGTGCTGTAGGCATCTTTTGCTGGCTTGTGGCGGCCGCGTGTCGTCGTGTTTTTTGGTGTGCGTTGGCAAGTGGGCCTGCGTTGCCCTGGTTTTTCTTTGGCCGCCACGTAGGGGGCCAGGAAGGCAGGGGCATGGACGCCTTGAGCGGCGTGTGAGCCTTGGGGGCCCTGCGAGCATTGTGAGGTGTGGGGCATGGCTGAAGGTTGTGGCGTTGCCTTGGCGAGGCGCGTGTTGTGTGCGGGCTCTGGTGAGGTTTCTGGGCAGGGCGGGAGGGCGGTGGTGTGTGTTGGAGAGCGGGTGGGCGAGGGGCTGGGAGGTGCCTACGGCCATACCACCCTGAGAACGCCCGATCTCGTCTGATCTCGGAAGCTAAGCAGGGTCGGGCCCGGTTAGTACTTGGATGGGAGACCGCCTGGGAATACCGGGTGCTGTAGGCATCTTTTGCTGGCTTGTGGCGGGCCGCGTGTCGTCGTGTTTTTTGGTGTGCGTTGGCAAGTGGGCCTGCGTTGCCCTGGTTTTTCTTTGGCCGCCACGTAGGGGGCCAGGAAGGCAGGGGCACGGACGCCTTGAGCGGCGTGTGAGCCTTGGGGGCTCTGCGAGCATTGTGAGGTGTGGGGCATGGCTGAAGGTTGTGGCGTTGCCTTGGCGAGGCGCGTGTTGCGTGTGGGCTCTGGTGAGGTTTCTGGGCAGGGCGGGGAGGGCGGTGGTGTGTGTTGGAGAGCGGTGGCGAGGGGCTGGGAGGTGCCTACGGCCATACCACCCTGAGAACGCCCGATCTCGTCTGATCTCGGAAGCTAAGCAGGGTCGGGCCCGGTTAGTACTTGGATGGGAGACCGCCTGGGAATACCGGGTGCTGTAGGCATCTTTTGCTGGCTTGTGGCATGGTGTTTTTTGGTGCGTGTTGGCGAGTGGGCCGGCGGTGCCCCGTTTTGGTTTGGCAGGCGCGTGGAGGGGACGGAAGGCAGGGGCACGGATGCCTGGAAGTGAGCCTTGAGGGCCCTGTGAGCATTGTGAGGTGTGGGGCGAGGCTGAAGGTTGTGGCGTTGCCTTGGCGAGGCGCGTGTTGCGTGTGGGCTCTGGTGAGGTTTCTGGGCAGGGCGGGAGGGCGGTGGTGTGTGTTGGAGAGCGGGTGGCGAGGGGCTGGGAGGTGCCTACGGCCATACCACCCTGAGAACGCCCGATCTCGTCTGATCTCGGAAGCTAAGCAGGGTCGGGCCCGGTTAGTACTTGGATGGGAGACCGCCTGGGAATACCGGGTGCTGTAGGCATCTTTTGCTGGCTTGTGGCGGCCGCGTGTCGTCGTGTTTTTTGGTGTGCGTTGGCAAGTGGGCCTGCGTTGCCCTGGTTTTTCTTTGGCCGCCACGTAGGGGGCCAGGAAGGCAGGGGCACGGACGCCTTGAGCGGCGTGTGAGCCTTGGGGGCTCTGCGAGCATTGTGAGGTGTGGGGCATGGCTGAAGGTTGTGGCGTTGCCTTGGCGAGGCGCGTGTTGTGTGCGGGCTCTGGTGAGGTTTCTGGGCAGGGCGGGAGGGCGGTGGTGTGTGTTGGAGAGCGGTGGCGAGGGGCTGGGAGGTGCCTACGGCCATACCACCCTGAGAACGCCCGATCTCGTCTGATCTCGGAAGCTAAGCAGGGTCGGGCCCGGTTAGTACTTGGATGGGAGACCGCCTGGGAATACCGGGTGCTGTAGGCATCTTTTGCTGGCTTGTGGCGGCCGCGTGTCGTCGTGTTTTTTGGTGTGCGTTGGCAAGTGGGCCTGCGTTGCCCTGGTTTTTCTTTGGCCGCCACGTAGGGGGCCAGGAAGGCAGGGGCACGGACGCCTTGAGCGGCGTGTGAGCCTTGGGGCTCTGCGAGCATTGTGAGGTGTGGGGCATGGCTGAAGGTTGTGGCGTTGCCTTGGCGAGGCGCGTGTTGCGTGTGGGCTCTGGTGAGGTTTCTGGGCAGGGCGGGAGGGCGGTGGTGTGTGTTGGAGAGCGGTGGCGAGGGGCTGGGAGGTGCCTACGGCCATACCACCCTGAGAACGCCCGATCTCGTCTGATCTCGGAAGCTAAGCAGGGTCGGGCCCGGTTAGTACTTGGATGGGAGACCGCCTGGGAATACCGGGTGCTGTAGGCATCTTTTGCTGGCTTGTGGCGGCCGCGTGTCGTCGTGTTTTTTGGTGTGCGTTGGCAAGTGGGCCTGCGTTGCCCTGGTTTTTCTTTGGCCGCCACGTAGGGGGCCAGGAAGGCAGGGGCATGGACGCCTTGAGCGGCGTGTGAGCCTTGGGGGCCCTGCGAGCATTGTGAGGTGTGGGGCATGGCTGAAGGTTGTGGCGTTGCCTTGGCGAGGCGCGTGTTGTGTGCGGGCTCTGGTGAGGTTTCTGGGCAGGGCGGGGAGGGCGGTGGTGTGTGTTGGAGAGCGGTGGCGAGGGGCTGGGAGGTGCCTACGGCCATACCACCCTGAGAACGCCCGATCTCGTCTGATCTCGGAAGCTAAGCAGGGTCGGGCCCGGTTAGTACTTGGATGGGAGACCGCCTGGGAATACCGGGTGCTGTAGGCATCTTTTGCTGGCTTGTGGCGGCCGCGTGTCGTCGTGTTTTTTGGTGTGCGTTGGCAAGTGGGCCTGCGTTGCCCTGGTTTTTCTTTGGCCGCCACGTAGGGGGCCAGGAAGGCAGGGGCACGGACGCCTTGAGCGGCGTGTGAGCCTTGGGGGCTCTGCGAGCATTGTGAGGTGTGGGGCATGGCTGAAGGTTGTGGCGTTGCCTTGGCGAGGCGCGTGTTGCGTGTGGGCTCTGGTGAGGTTTCTGGGCAGGGCGGGAGGGCGGTGGTGTGTGTTGGAGAGCGGTGGCGAGGGGCTGGGAGGTGCCTACGGCCATACCACCCTGAGAACGCCCGATCTCGTCTGATCTCGGAAGCTAAGCAGGGTCGGGCCCGGTTAGTACTTGGATGGGAGACCGCCTGGGAATACCGGGTGCTGTAGGCATCTTTTGCTGGCTTGTGGCGGCCGCGTGTCGTCGTGTTTTTTGGTGTGCGTTGGCAAGTGGGCCTGCGTTGCCCTGGTTTTTCTTTGGCCGCCACGTAGGGGGCCAGGAAGGCAGGGGCATGGACGCCTTGAGCGGCGTGTGAGCCTTGGGGGCCCTGCGAGCATTGTGAGGTGTGGGGCATGGCTGAAGGTTGTGGCGTTGCCTTGGCGAGGCGCGTGTTGTGTGCGGGCTCTGGTGAGGTTTCTGGGCAGGGCGGGAGGGCGGTGGTGTGTGTTGGAGAGCGGTGGCGAGGGGCTGGGAGGTGCCTACGGCCATACCACCCTGAGAACGCCCGATCTCGTCTGATCTCGGAAGCTAAGCAGGGTCGGGCCCGGTTAGTACTTGGATGGGAGACCGCCTGGGAATACCGGGTGCTGTAGGCATCTTTTGCTGGCTTGTGGCGGCCGCGTGTCGTCGTGTTTTTTGGTGTGCGTTGGCAAGTGGGCCTGCGTTGCCCTGGTTTTTCTTTGGCCGCCACGTAGGGGGCCAGGAAGGCAGGGGCACGGACGCCTTGAGCGGCGTGTGAGCCTTGGGGGCTCTGCGAGCATTGTGAGGTGTGGGGCATGGCTGAAGGTTGTGGCGTTGCCTTGGCGAGGCGCGTGTTGCGTGTGGGCTCTGGTGAGGTTTCTGGGCAGGGCGGGAGGGCGGTGGTGTGTGTTGGAGAGCGGTGGCGAGGGGCTGGGAGGTGCCTACGGCCATACCACCCTGAGAACGCCCGATCTCGTCTGATCTCGGAAGCTAAGCAGGGTCGGGCCCGGTTAGTACTTGGATGGGAGACCGCCTGGGAATACCGGGTGCTGTAGGCATCTTTTGCTGGCTTGTGGCATGGTGTTTTTTGGTGCGTGTTGGCGAGTGGGCCGGCGGTGCCCCGTTTTGGTTTGGCAGGCGCGTGGAGGGGACGGAAGGCAGGGGCACGGATGCCTGGAAGTGAGCCTTGAGGGCCCTGTGAGCATTGTGAGGTGTGGGGCGAGGCTGAAGGTTGTGGCGTTGCCTTGGCGAGGCGCGTGTTGCGTGTGGGCTCTGGTGAGGTTTCTGGGCAGGGCGGGAGGGCGGTGGTGTGTGTTGGAGAGCGGTGGCGAGGGGCTGGGAGGTGCCTACGGCCATACCACCCTGAGAACGCCCGATCTCGTCTGATCTCGGAAGCTAAGCAGGGTCGGGCCCGGTTAGTACTTGGATGGGAGACCGCCTGGGAATACCGGGTGCTGTAGGCATCTTTTGCTGGCTTGTGGCGGCCGCGTGTCGTCGTGTTTTTTGGTGTGCGTTGGCAAGTGGGCCTGCGTTGCCCTGGTTTTTCTTTGGCCGCCACGTAGGGGGCCAGGAAGGCAGGGGCACGGACGCCTTGAGCGGCGTGTGAGCCTTGGGGGCTCTGCGAGCATTGTGAGGTGTGGGGCATGGCTGAAGGTTGTGGCGTTGCCTTGGCGAGGCGCGTGTTGTGTGCGGGCTCTGGTGAGGTTTCTGGGCAGGGCGGGAGGGCGGTGGTGTGTGTTGGAGAGCGGTGGCGAGGGGCTGGGAGGTGCCTACGGCCATACCACCCTGAGAACGCCCGATCTCGTCTGATCTCGGAAGCTAAGCAGGGTCGGGCCCGGTTAGTACTTGGATGGGAGACCGCCTGGGAATACCGGGTGCTGTAGGCATCTTTTGCTGGCTTGTGGCGGCCGCGTGTCGTCGTGTTTTTTGGTGTGCGTTGGCAAGTGGGCCTGCGTTGCCCTGGTTTTTCTTTGGCCGCCACGTAGGGGGCCAGGAAGGCAGGGGCACGGACGCCTTGAGCGGCGTGTGAGCCTTGGGGGCTCTGCGAGCATTGTGAGGTGTGGGGCATGGCTGAAGGTTGTGGCGTTGCCTTGGCGAGGCGCGTGTTGCGTGTGGGCTCTGGTGAGGTTTCTGGGCAGGGCGGGAGGGCGGTGGTGTGTGTTGGAGAGCGGTGGCGAGGGGCTGGGAGGTGCCTACGGCCATACCACCCTGAGAACGCCCGATCTCGTCTGATCTCGGAAGCTAAGCAGGGTCGGGCCCGGTTAGTACTTGGATGGGAGACCGCCTGGGAATACCGGGTGCTGTAGGCATCTTTTGCTGGCTTGTGGCGGCCGCGTGTCGTCGTGTTTTTTGGTGTGCGTTGGCAAGTGGGCCTGCGTTGCCCTGGTTTTTCTTTGGCCGCCACGTAGGGGGCCAGGAAGGCAGGGGCACGGACGCCTTGAGCGGCGTGTGAGCCTTGGGGGCTCTGCGAGCATTGTGAGGTGTGGGGCATGGCTGAAGGTTGTGGCGTTGCCTTGGCGAGGCGCGTGTTGCGTGTGGGCTCTGGTGAGGTTTCTGGGCAGGGCGGGAGGGCGGTGGTGTGTGTTGGAGAGCGGTGGCGAGGGGCTGGGAGGTGCCTACGGCCATACCACCCTGAGAACGCCCGATCTCGTCTGATCTCGGAAGCTAAGCAGGGTCGGGCCCGGTTAGTACTTGGATGGGAGACCGCCTGGGAATACCGGGTGCTGTAGGCATCTTTTGCTGGCTTGTGGCATGGTGTTTTTTGGTGCGTGTTGGCGAGTGGGCCGGCGGTGCCCCGTTTTGGTTTGGCAGGCGCGTGGAGGGGACGGAAGGCAGGGGCACGGATGCCTGGAAGTGAGCCTTGAGGGCCCTGTGAGCATTGTGAGGTGTGGGGCGAGGCTGAAGGTTGTGGCGTTGCCTTGGCGAGGCGCGTGTTGCGTGTGGGCTCTGGTGAGGTTTCTGGGCAGGGCGGGAGGGCGGTGGTGTGTGTTGGAGAGCGGGTGGCGAGGGGCTGGGAGGTGCCTACGGCCATACCACCCTGAGAACGCCCGATCTCGTCTGATCTCGGAAGCTAAGCAGGGTCGGGCCCGGTTAGTACTTGGATGGGAGACCGCCTGGGAATACCGGGTGCTGTAGGCATCTTTTGCTGGCTTGTGGCGGCCGCGTGTCGTCGTGTTTTTTGGTGTGCGTTGGCAAGTGGGCCTGCGTTGCCCTGGTTTTTCTTTGGCCGCCACGTAGGGGGCCAGGAAGGCAGGGGCACGGACGCCTTGAGCGGCGTGTGAGCCTTGGGGGCCCTGCGAGCATTGTGAGGTGTGGGGCATGGCTGAAGGTTGTGGCGTTGCCTTGGCGAGGCGCGTGTTGTGTGCGGGCTCTGGTGAGGTTTCTGGGCAGGGCGGGAGGGCGGTGGTGTGTGTTGGAGAGCGGTGGCGAGGGGCTGGGAGGTGCCTACGGCCATACCACCCTGAGAACGCCCGATCTCGTCTGATCTCGGAAGCTAAGCAGGGTCGGGCCCGGTTAGTACTTGGATGGGAGACCGCCTGGGAATACCGGGTGCTGTAGGCATCTTTTGCTGGCTTGTGGCATGGTGTTTTTTGGTGCGTGTTGGCGAGTGGGCCGGCGGTGCCCCGTTTTGGTTTGGCAGGCGCGTGGAGGGGACGGAAGGCAGGGGCACGGATGCCTGGAAGTGAGCCTTGAGGGCCCTGTGAGCATTGTGAGGTGTGGGGCGAGGCTGAAGGTTGTGGCGTTGCCTTGGCGAGGCGCGTGTTGCGTGTGGGCTCTGGTGAGGTTTCTGGGCAGGGCGGGAGGGCGGTGGTGTGTGTTGGAGAGCGGTGGCGAGGGGCTGGGAGGTGCCTACGGCCATACCACCCTGAGAACGCCCGATCTCGTCTGATCTCGGAAGCTAAGCAGGGTCGGGCCCGGTTAGTACTTGGATGGGAGACCGCCTGGGAATACCGGGTGCTGTAGGCATCTTTTGCTGGCTTGTGGCGGCCGCGTGTCGTCGTGTTTTTTGGTGTGCGTTGGCAAGTGGGCCTGCGTTGCCCTGGTTTTTCTTTGGCCGCCACGTAGGGGGCCAGGAAGGCAGGGGCACGGACGCCTTGAGCGGCGTGTGAGCCTTGGGGGCCCTGCGAGCATTGTGAGGTGTGGGGCATGGCTGAAGGTTGTGGCGTTGCCTTGGCGAGGCGCGTGTTGTGTGCGGGCTCTGGTGAGGTTTCTGGGCAGGGCGGGAGGGCGGTGGTGTGTGTTGGAGAGCGGTGGCGAGGGGCTGGGAGGTGCCTACGGCCATACCACCCTGAGAACGCCCGATCTCGTCTGATCTCGGAAGCTAAGCAGGGTCGGGCCCGGTTAGTACTTGGATGGGAGACCGCCTGGGAATACCGGGTGCTGTAGGCATCTTTTGCTGGCTTGTGGCGGCCGCGTGTCGTCGTGTTTTTTGGTGTGCGTTGGCAAGTGGGCCTGCGTTGCCCTGGTTTTTCTTTGGCCGCCACGTAGGGGGCCAGGAAGGCAGGGGCACGGACGCCTTGAGCGGCGTGTGAGCCTTGGGGGCTCTGCGAGCATTGTGAGGTGTGGGGCATGGCTGAAGGTTGTGGCGTTGCCTTGGCGAGGCGCGTGTTGCGTGTGGGCTCTGGTGAGGTTTCTGGGCAGGGCGGGAGGGCGGTGGTGTGTGTTGGAGAGCGGGTGGCGAGGGGCTGGGAGGTGCCTACGGCCATACCACCCTGAGAACGCCCGATCTCGTCTGATCTCGGAAGCTAAGCAGGGTCGGGCCCGGTTAGTACTTGGATGGGAGACCGCCTGGGAATACCGGGTGCTGTAGGCATCTTTTGCTGGCTTGTGGCATGGTGTTTTTTGGTGCGTGTTGGCGAGTGGGCCGGCGGTGCCCCGTTTTGGTTTGGCAGGCGCGTGGAGGGGACGGAAGGCAGGGGCACGGATGCCTGGAAGTGAGCGTTGAGGGCCCTGTGAGCATTGTGAGGTGTGGGGCGAGGCTGAAGGTTGTGGCGTTGCCTTGGCGAGGCGCGTGTTGCGTGTGGGCTCTGGTGAGGTTTCTGGGCAGGGCGGGAGGGCGGTGGTGTGTGTTGGAGAGCGGTGGCGAGGGGCTGGGAGGTGCCTACGGCCATACCACCCTGAGAACGCCCGATCTCGTCTGATCTCGGAAGCTAAGCAGGGTCGGGCCCGGTTAGTACTTGGATGGGAGACCGCCTGGGAATACCGGGTGCTGTAGGCATCTTTTGCTGGCTTGTGGCGGCCGCGTGTCGTCGTGTTTTTTGGTGTGCGTTGGCAAGTGGGCCTGCGTTGCCCTGGTTTTTCTTTGGCCGCCACGTAGGGGGCCAGGAAGGCAGGGGCACGGACGCCTTGAGCGGCGTGTGAGCCTTGGGGGCCCTGCGAGCATTGTGAGGTGTGGGGCATGGCTGAAGGTTGTGGCGTTGCCTTGGCGAGGCGCGTGTTGCGTGCGGGCTCTGGTGAGGTTTCTGGGCAGGGCGGGAGGGCGGTGGTGTGTGTTGGAGAGCGGTGGCGAGGGGCTGGGAGGTGCCTACGGCCATACCACCCTGAGAACGCCCGATCTCGTCTGATCTCGGAAGCTAAGCAGGGTCGGGCCCGGTTAGTACTTGGATGGGAGACCGCCTGGGAATACCGGGTGCTGTAGGCATCTTTTGCTGGCTTGTGGCGGCCGCGTGTCGTCGTGTTTTTTGGTGTGCGTTGGCAAGTGGGCCTGCGTTGCCCTGGTTTTTCTTTGGCCGCCACGTAGGGGGCCAGGAAGGCAGGGGCACGGACGCCTTGAGCGGCGTGTGAGCCTTGGGGGCTCTGCGAGCATTGTGAGGTGTGGGGCATGGCTGAAGGTTGTGGCGTTGCCTTGGCGAGGCGCGTGTTGCGTGTGGGCTCTGGTGAGGTTTCTGGGCAGGGCGGGAGGGCGGTGGTGTGTGTTGGAGAGCGGGTGGCGAGGGGCTGGGAGGTGCCTACGGCCATACCACCCTGAGAACGCCCGATCTCGTCTGATCTCGGAAGCTAAGCAGGGTCGGGCCCGGTTAGTACTTGGATGGGAGACCGCCTGGGAATACCGGGTGCTGTAGGCATCTTTTGCTGGCTTGTGGCGGCCGCGTGTCGTCGTGTTTTTTGGTGTGCGTTGGCAAGTGGGCCTGCGTTGCCCTGGTTTTTCTTTGGCCGCCACGTAGGGGGCCAGGAAGGCAGGGGCACGGACGCCTTGAGCGGCGTGTGAGCCTTGGGGGCTCTGCGAGCATTGTGAGGTGTGGGGCATGGCTGAAGGTTGTGGCGTTGCCTTGGCGAGGCGCGTGTTGCGTGTGGGCTCTGGTGAGGTTTCTGGGCAGGGCGGGAGGGCGGTGGTGTGTGTTGGAGAGCGGTGGCGAGGGGCTGGGAGGTGCCTACGGCCATACCACCCTGAGAACGCCCGATCTCGTCTGATCTCGGAAGCTAAGCAGGGTCGGGCCCGGTTAGTACTTGGATGGGAGACCGCCTGGGAATACCGGGTGCTGTAGGCATCTTTTGCTGGCTTGTGGCATGGTGTTTTTTGGTGCGTGTTGGCGAGTGGGCCGGCGGTGCCCCGTTTTGGTTTGGCAGGCGCGTGGAGGGGACGGAAGGCAGGGGCACGGATGCCTGGAAGTGAGCCTTGAGGGCCCTGTGAGCATTGTGAGGTGTGGGGCGAGGCTGAAGGTTGTGGCGTTGCCTTGGCGAGGCGCGTGTTGCGTGTGGGCTCTGGTGAGGTTTCTGGGCAGGGCGGGAGGGCGGTGGTGTGTGTTGGAGAGCGGTGGCGAGGGGCTGGGAGGTGCCTACGGCCATACCACCCTGAGAACGCCCGATCTCGTCTGATCTCGGAAGCTAAGCAGGGTCGGGCCCGGTTAGTACTTGGATGGGAGACCGCCTGGGAATACCGGGTGCTGTAGGCATCTTTTGCTGGCTTGTGGCGGCCGCGTGTCGTCGTGTTTTTTGGTGTGCGTTGGCAAGTGGGCCTGCGTTGCCCTGGTTTTTCTTTGGCCGCCACGTAGGGGGCCAGGAAGGCAGGGGCATGGATGCCTTGAGCGGCGTGTGAGCCTTGGGGGCCCTGCGAGCATTGTGAGGTGTGGGGCATGGCTGAAGGTTGTGGCGTTGCCTTGGCGAGGCGCGTGTTGTGTGCGGGCTCTGGTGAGGTTTCTGGGCAGGGCGGGAGGGCGGTGGTGTGTGTTGGAGAGCGGTGGCGAGGGGCTGGGAGGTGCCTACGGCCATACCACCCTGAGAACGCCCGATCTCGTCTGATCTCGGAAGCTAAGCAGGGTCGGGCCCGGTTAGTACTTGGATGGGAGACCGCCTGGGAATACCGGGTGCTGTAGGCATCTTTTGCTGGCTTGTGGCGGCCGCGTGTCGTCGTGTTTTTTGGTGTGCGTTGGCAAGTGGGCCTGCGTTGCCCTGGTTTTTCTTTGGCCGCCACGTAGGGGGCCAGGAAGGCAGGGGCACGGACGCCTTGAGCGGCGTGTGAGCCTTGGGGGCTCTGCGAGCATTGTGAGGTGTGGGGCATGGCTGAAGGTTGTGGCGTTGCCTTGGCGAGGCGCGTGTTGCGTGTGGGCTCTGGTGAGGTTTCTGGGCAGGGCGGGAGGGCGGTGGTGTGTGTTGGAGAGCGGGTGGCGAGGGGCTGGGAGGTGCCTACGGCCATACCACCCTGAGAACGCCCGATCTCGTCTGATCTCGGAAGCTAAGCAGGGTCGGGCCCGGTTAGTACTTGGATGGGAGACCGCCTGGGAATACCGGGTGCTGTAGGCATCTTTTGCTGGCTTGTGGCGGCCGCGTGTCGTCGTGTTTTTTGGTGTGCGTTGGCAAGTGGGCCTGCGTTGCCCTGGTTTTTCTTTGGCCGCCACGTAGGGGGCCAGGAAGGCAGGGGCACGGACGCCTTGAGCGGCGTGTGAGCCTTGGGGGCTCTGCGAGCATTGTGAGGTGTGGGGCATGGCTGAAGGTTGTGGCGTTGCCTTGGCGAGGCGCGTGTTGCGTGTGGGCTCTGGTGAGGTTTCTGGGCAGGGCGGGAGGGCGGTGGTGTGTGTTGGAGAGCGGTGGCGAGGGGCTGGGAGGTGCCTACGGCCATACCACCCTGAGAACGCCCGATCTCGTCTGATCTCGGAAGCTAAGCAGGGTCGGGCCCGGTTAGTACTTGGATGGGAGACCGCCTGGGAATACCGGGTGCTGTAGGCATCTTTTGCTGGCTTGTGGCATGGTGTTTTTTGGTGCGTGTTGGCGAGTGGGCCGGCGGTGCCCCGTTTTGGTTTGGCAGGCGCGTGGAGGGGACGGAAGGCAGGGGCACGGATGCCTGGAAGTGAGCCTTGAGGGCCCTGTGAGCATTGTGAGGTGTGGGGCGAGGCTGAAGGTTGTGGCGTTGCCTTGGCGAGGCGCGTGTTGCGTGTGGGCTCTGGTGAGGTTTCTGGGCAGGGCGGGAGGGCGGTGGTGTGTGTTGGAGAGCGGTGGCGAGGGGCTGGGAGGTGCCTACGGCCATACCACCCTGAGAACGCCCGATCTCGTCTGATCTCGGAAGCTAAGCAGGGTCGGGCCCGGTTAGTACTTGGATGGGAGACCGCCTGGGAATACCGGGTGCTGTAGGCATCTTTTGCTGGCTTGTGGCGGCCGCGTGTCGTCGTGTTTTTTGGTGTGCGTTGGCAAGTGGGCCTGCGTTGCCCTGGTTTTTCTTTGGCCGCCACGTAGGGGGCCAGGAAGGCAGGGGCATGGATGCCTTGAGCGGCGTGTGAGCCTTGGGGGCCCTGCGAGCATTGTGAGGTGTGGGGCATGGCTGAAGGTTGTGGCGTTGCCTTGGCGAGGCGCGTGTTGTGTGCGGGCTCTGGTGAGGTTTCTGGGCAGGGCGGGAGGGCGGTGGTGTGTGTTGGAGAGCGGTGGCGAGGGGCTGGGAGGTGCCTACGGCCATACCACCCTGAGAACGCCCGATCTCGTCTGATCTCGGAAGCTAAGCAGGGTCGGGCCCGGTTAGTACTTGGATGGGAGACCGCCTGGGAATACCGGGTGCTGTAGGCATCTTTTGCTGGCTTGTGGCGGCCGCGTGTCGTCGTGTTTTTTGGTGTGCGTTGGCAAGTGGGCCTGCGTTGCCCTGGTTTTTCTTTGGCCGCCACGTAGGGGGCCAGGAAGGCAGGGGCACGGACGCCTTGAGCGGCGTGTGAGCCTTGGGGGCTCTGCGAGCATTGTGAGGTGTGGGGCATGGCTGAAGGTTGTGGCGTTGCCTTGGCGAGGCGCGTGTTGCGTGTGGGCTCTGGTGAGGTTTCTGGGCAGGGCGGGAGGGCGGTGGTGTGTGTTGGAGAGCGGTGGCGAGGGGCTGGGAGGTGCCTACGGCCATACCACCCTGAGAACGCCCGATCTCGTCTGATCTCGGAAGCTAAGCAGGGTCGGGCCCGGTTAGTACTTGGATGGGAGACCGCCTGGGAATACCGGGTGCTGTAGGCATCTTTTGCTGGCTTGTGGCGGCCGCGTGTCGTCGTGTTTTTTGGTGTGCGTTGGCAAGTGGGCCTGCGTTGCCCTGGTTTTTCTTTGGCCGCCACGTAGGGGGCCAGGAAGGCAGGGGCACGGACGCCTTGAGCGGCGTGTGAGCCTTGGGGGCTCTGCGAGCATTGTGAGGTGTGGGGCATGGCTGAAGGTTGTGGCGTTGCCTTGGCGAGGCGCGTGTTGCGTGTGGGCTCTGGTGAGGTTTCTGGGCAGGGCGGGAGGGCGGTGGTGTGTGTTGGAGAGCGGTGGCGAGGGGCTGGGAGGTGCCTACGGCCATACCACCCTGAGAACGCCCGATCTCGTCTGATCTCGGAAGCTAAGCAGGGTCGGGCCCGGTTAGTACTTGGATGGGAGACCGCCTGGGAATACCGGGTGCTGTAGGCATCTTTTGCTGGCTTGTGGCGGCCGCGTGTCGTCGTGTTTTTTGGTGTGCGTTGGCAAGTGGGCCTGCGTTGCCCTGGTTTTTCTTTGGCCGCCACGTAGGGGGCCAGGAAGGCAGGGGCATGGACGCCTTGAGCGGCGTGTGAGCCTTGGGGGCCCTGCGAGCATTGTGAGGTGTGGGGCATGGCTGAAGGTTGTGGCGTTGCCTTGGCGAGGCGCGTGTTGTGTGCGGGCTCTGGTGAGGTTTCTGGGCAGGGCGGGAGGGCGGTGGTGTGTGTTGGAGAGCGGTGGCGAGGGGCTGGGAGGTGCCTACGGCCATACCACCCTGAGAACGCCCGATCTCGTCTGATCTCGGAAGCTAAGCAGGGTCGGGCCCGGTTAGTACTTGGATGGGAGACCGCCTGGGAATACCGGGTGCTGTAGGCATCTTTTGCTGGCTTGTGGCGGCCGCGTGTCGTCGTGTTTTTTGGTGTGCGTTGGCAAGTGGGCCTGCGTTGCCCTGGTTTTTCTTTGGCCGCCACGTAGGGGGCCAGGAAGGCAGGGGCACGGACGCCTTGAGCGGCGTGTGAGCCTTGGGGGCTCTGCGAGCATTGTGAGGTGTGGGGCATGGCTGAAGGTTGTGGCGTTGCCTTGGCGAGGCGCGTGTTGCGTGTGGGCTCTGGTGAGGTTTCTGGGCAGGGCGGGAGGGCGGTGGTGTGTGTTGGAGAGCGGTGGCGAGGGGCTGGGAGGTGCCTACGGCCATACCACCCTGAGAACGCCCGATCTCGTCTGATCTCGGAAGCTAAGCAGGGTCGGGCCCGGTTAGTACTTGGATGGGAGACCGCCTGGGAATACCGGGTGCTGTAGGCATCTTTTGCTGGCTTGTGGCATGGTGTTTTTTGGTGCGTGTTGGCGAGTGGGCCGGCGGTGCCCCGTTTTGGTTTGGCAGGCGCGTGGAGGGGACGGAAGGCAGGGGCACGGATGCCTGGAAGTGAGCGTTGAGGGCCCTGTGAGCATTGTGAGGTGTGGGGCGAGGCTGAAGGTTGTGGCGTTGCCTTGGCGAGGCGCGTGTTGCGTGTGGGCTCTGGTGAGGTTTCTGGGCAGGGCGGGAGGGCGGTGGTGTGTGTTGGAGAGCGGTGGCGAGGGGCTGGGAGGTGCCTACGGCCATACCACCCTGAGAACGCCCGATCTCGTCTGATCTCGGAAGCTAAGCAGGGTCGGGCCCGGTTAGTACTTGGATGGGAGACCGCCTGGGAATACCGGGTGCTGTAGGCATCTTTTGCTGGCTTGTGGCGGCCGCGTGTCGTCGTGTTTTTTGGTGTGCGTTGGCAAGTGGGCCTGCGTTGCCCTGGTTTTTCTTTGGCCGCCACGTAGGGGGCCAGGAAGGCAGGGGCACGGACGCCTTGAGCGGCGTGTGAGCCTTGGGGGCCCTGCGAGCATTGTGAGGTGTGGGGCATGGCTGAAGGTTGTGGCGTTGCCTTGGCGAGGCGCGTGTTGTGTGCGGGCTCTGGTGAGGTTTCTGGGCAGGGCGGGAGGGCGGTGGTGTGTGTTGGAGAGCGGTGGCGAGGGGCTGGGAGGTGCCTACGGCCATACCACCCTGAGAACGCCCGATCTCGTCTGATCTCGGAAGCTAAGCAGGGTCGGGCCCGGTTAGTACTTGGATGGGAGACCGCCTGGGAATACCGGGTGCTGTAGGCATCTTTTGCTGGCTTGTGGCGGCCGCGTGTCGTCGTGTTTTTTGGTGTGCGTTGGCAAGTGGGCCTGCGTTGCCCTGGTTTTTCTTTGGCCGCCACGTAGGGGGCCAGGAAGGCAGGGGCACGGACGCCTTGAGCGGCGTGTGAGCCTTGGGGGCTCTGCGAGCATTGTGAGGTGTGGGGCATGGCTGAAGGTTGTGGCGTTGCCTTGGCGAGGCGCGTGTTGCGTGTGGGCTCTGGTGAGGTTTCTGGGCAGGGCGGGAGGGCGGTGGTGTGTGTTGGAGAGCGGTGGCGAGGGGCTGGGAGGTGCCTACGGCCATACCACCCTGAGAACGCCCGATCTCGTCTGATCTCGGAAGCTAAGCAGGGTCGGGCCCGGTTAGTACTTGGATGGGAGACCGCCTGGGAATACCGGGTGCTGTAGGCATCTTTTGCTGGCTTGTGGCGGCCGCGTGTCGTCGTGTTTTTTGGTGTGCGTTGGCAAGTGGGCCTGCGTTGCCCTGGTTTTTCTTTGGCCGCCACGTAGGGGGCCAGGAAGGCAGGGGCACGGACGCCTTGAGCGGCGTGTGAGCCTTGGGGGCTCTGCGAGCATTGTGAGGTGTGGGGCATGGCTGAAGGTTGTGGCGTTGCCTTGGCGAGGCGCGTGTTGCGTGTGGGCTCTGGTGAGGTTTCTGGGCAGGGCGGGAGGGCGGTGGTGTGTGTTGGAGAGCGGTGGCGAGGGGCTGGGAGGTGCCTACGGCCATACCACCCTGAGAACGCCCGATCTCGTCTGATCTCGGAAGCTAAGCAGGGTCGGGCCCGGTTAGTACTTGGATGGGAGACCGCCTGGGAATACCGGGTGCTGTAGGCATCTTTTGCTGGCTTGTGGCATGGTGTTTTTTGGTGCGTGTTGGCGAGTGGGCCGGCGGTGCCCCGTTTTGGTTTGGCAGGCGCGTGGAGGGGACGGAAGGCAGGGGCACGGATGCCTGGAAGTGAGCCTTGAGGGCCCTGTGAGCATTGTGAGGTGTGGGGCGAGGCTGAAGGTTGTGGCGTTGCCTTGGCGAGGCGCGTGTTGCGTGTGGGCTCTGGTGAGGTTTCTGGGCAGGGCGGGAGGGCGGTGGTGTGTGTTGGAGAGCGGTGGCGAGGGGCTGGGAGGTGCCTACGGCCATACCACCCTGAGAACGCCCGATCTCGTCTGATCTCGGAAGCTAAGCAGGGTCGGGCCCGGTTAGTACTTGGATGGGAGACCGCCTGGGAATACCGGGTGCTGTAGGCATCTTTTGCTGGCTTGTGGCGGCCGCGTGTCGTCGTGTTTTTTGGTGTGCGTTGGCAAGTGGGCCTGCGTTGCCCTGGTTTTTCTTTGGCCGCCACGTAGGGGGCCAGGAAGGCAGGGGCATGGATGCCTTGAGCGGCGTGTGAGCCTTGGGGGCCCTGCGAGCATTGTGAGGTGTGGGGCATGGCTGAAGGTTGTGGCGTTGCCTTGGCGAGGCGCGTGTTGTGTGCGGGCTCTGGTGAGGTTTCTGGGCAGGGCGGGAGGGCGGTGGTGTGTGTTGGAGAGCGGTGGCGAGGGGCTGGGAGGTGCCTACGGCCATACCACCCTGAGAACGCCCGATCTCGTCTGATCTCGGAAGCTAAGCAGGGTCGGGCCCGGTTAGTACTTGGATGGGAGACCGCCTGGGAATACCGGGTGCTGTAGGCATCTTTTGCTGGCTTGTGGCGGCCGCGTGTCGTCGTGTTTTTTGGTGTGCGTTGGCAAGTGGGCCTGCGTTGCCCTGGTTTTTCTTTGGCCGCCACGTAGGGGGCCAGGAAGGCAGGGGCACGGACGCCTTGAGCGGCGTGTGAGCCTTGGGGGCTCTGCGAGCATTGTGAGGTGTGGGGCATGGCTGAAGGTTGTGGCGTTGCCTTGGCGAGGCGCGTGTTGCGTGTGGGCTCTGGTGAGGTTTCTGGGCAGGGCGGGAGGGCGGTGGTGTGTGTTGGAGAGCGGTGGCGAGGGGCTGGGAGGTGCCTACGGCCATACCACCCTGAGAACGCCCGATCTCGTCTGATCTCGGAAGCTAAGCAGGGTCGGGCCCGGTTAGTACTTGGATGGGAGACCGCCTGGGAATACCGGGTGCTGTAGGCATCTTTTGCTGGCTTGTGGCGGCCGCGTGTCGTCGTGTTTTTTGGTGTGCGTTGGCAAGTGGGCCTGCGTTGCCCTGGTTTTTCTTTGGCCGCCACGTAGGGGGCCAGGAAGGCAGGGGCACGGACGCCTTGAGCGGCGTGTGAGCCTTGGGGGCTCTGCGAGCATTGTGAGGTGTGGGGCATGGCTGAAGGTTGTGGCGTTGCCTTGGCGAGGCGCGTGTTGCGTGTGGGCTCTGGTGAGGTTTCTGGGCAGGGCGGGAGGGCGGTGGTGTGTGTTGGAGAGCGGTGGCGAGGGGCTGGGAGGTGCCTACGGCCATACCACCCTGAGAACGCCCGATCTCGTCTGATCTCAGAAGCTAAGCAGGGTCGGGCCCGGTTAGTACTTGGATGGGAGACCGCCTGGGAATACCGGGTGCTGTAGGCATCTTTTGCTGGCTTGTGGCATGGTGTTTTTTGGTGCGTGTTGGCGAGTGGGCCGGCGGTGCCCCGTTTTGGTTTGGCAGGCGCGTGGAGGGGACGGAAGGCAGGGGCACGGATGCCTGGAAGTGAGCCTTGAGGGCCCTGTGAGCATTGTGAGGTGTGGGGCGAGGCTGAAGGTTGTGGCGTTGCCTTGGCGAGGCGCGTGTTGCGTGTGGGCTCTGGTGAGGTTTCTGGGCAGGGCGGGAGGGCGGTGGTGTGTGTTGGAGAGCGGTGGCGAGGGGCTGGGAGGTGCCTACGGCCATACCACCCTGAGAACGCCCGATCTCGTCTGATCTCGGAAGCTAAGCAGGGTCGGGCCCGGTTAGTACTTGGATGGGAGACCGCCTGGGAATACCGGGTGCTGTAGGCATCTTTTGCTGGCTTGTGGCGGCCGCGTGTCGTCGTGTTTTTTGGTGTGCGTTGGCAAGTGGGCCTGCGTTGCCCTGGTTTTTCTTTGGCCGCCACGTAGGGGGCCAGGAAGGCAGGGGCACGGACGCCTTGAGCGGCGTGTGAGCCTTGGGGGCCCTGCGAGCATTGTGAGGTGTGGGGCATGGCTGAAGGTTGTGGCGTTGCCTTGGCGAGGCGCGTGTTGTGTGCGGGCTCTGGTGAGGTTTCTGGGCAGGGCGGGAGGGCGGTGGTGTGTGTTGGAGAGCGGTGGCGAGGGGCTGGGAGGTGCCTACGGCCATACCACCCTGAGAACGCCCGATCTCGTCTGATCTCGGAAGCTAAGCAGGGTCGGGCCCGGTTAGTACTTGGATGGGAGACCGCCTGGGAATACCGGGTGCTGTAGGCATCTTTTGCTGGCTTGTGGCGGCCGCGTGTCGTCGTGTTTTTTGGTGTGCGTTGGCAAGTGGGCCTGCGTTGCCCTGGTTTTTCTTTGGCCGCCACGTAGGGGGCCAGGAAGGCAGGGGCACGGACGCCTTGAGCGGCGTGTGAGCCTTGGGGGCTCTGCGAGCATTGTGAGGTGTGGGGCATGGCTGAAGGTTGTGGCGTTGCCTTGGCGAGGCGCGTGTTGCGTGTGGGCTCTGGTGAGGTTTCTGGGCAGGGCGGGAGGGCGGTGGTGTGTGTTGGAGAGCGGTGGCGAGGGGCTGGGAGGTGCCTACGGCCATACCACCCTGAGAACGCCCGATCTCGTCTGATCTCGGAAGCTAAGCAGGGTCGGGCCCGGTTAGTACTTGGATGGGAGACCGCCTGGGAATACCGGGTGCTGTAGGCATCTTTTGCTGGCTTGTGGCATGGTGTTTTTTGGTGCGTGTTGGCGAGTGGGCCGGCGGTGCCCCGTTTTGGTTTGGCAGGCGCGTGGAGGGGACGGAAGGCAGGGGCACGGATGCCTGGAAGTGAGCCTTGAGGGCCCTGTGAGCATTGTGAGGTGTGGGGCGAGGCTGAAGGTTGTGGCGTTGCCTTGGCGAGGCGCGTGTTGCGTGTGGGCTCTGGTGAGGTTTCTGGGCAGGGCGGGAGGGCGGTGGTGTGTGTTGGAGAGCGGTGGCGAGGGGCTGGGAGGTGCCTACGGCCATACCACCCTGAGAACGCCCGATCTCGTCTGATCTCGGAAGCTAAGCAGGGTCGGGCCCGGTTAGTACTTGGATGGGAGACCGCCTGGGAATACCGGGTGCTGTAGGCATCTTTTGCTGGCTTGTGGCGGCCGCGTGTCGTCGTGTTTTTTGGTGTGCGTTGGCAAGTGGGCCTGCGTTGCCCTGGTTTTTCTTTGGCCGCCACGTAGGGGGCCAGGAAGGCAGGGGCACGGACGCCTTGAGCGGCGTGTGAGCCTTGGGGGCCCTGCGAGCATTGTGAGGTGTGGGGCATGGCTGAAGGTTGTGGCGTTGCCTTGGCGAGGCGCGTGTTGTGTGCGGGCTCTGGTGAGGTTTCTGGGCAGGGCGGGAGGGCGGTGGTGTGTGTTGGAGAGCGGTGGCGAGGGGCTGGGAGGTGCCTACGGCCATACCACCCTGAGAACGCCCGATCTCGTCTGATCTCGGAAGCTAAGCAGGGTCGGGCCCGGTTAGTACTTGGATGGGAGACCGCCTGGGAATACCGGGTGCTGTAGGCATCTTTTGCTGGCTTGTGGCGGCCGCGTGTCGTCGTGTTTTTTGGTGTGCGTTGGCAAGTGGGCCTGCGTTGCCCTGGTTTTTCTTTGGCCGCCACGTAGGGGGCCAGGAAGGCAGGGGCACGGACGCCTTGAGCGGCGTGTGAGCCTTGGGGGCTCTGCGAGCATTGTGAGGTGTGGGGCATGGCTGAAGGTTGTGGCGTTGCCTTGGCGAGGCGCGTGTTGCGTGTGGGCTCTGGTGAGGTTTCTGGGCAGGGCGGGAGGGCGGTGGTGTGTGTTGGAGAGCGGTGGCGAGGGGCTGGGAGGTGCCTACGGCCATACCACCCTGAGAACGCCCGATCTCGTCTGATCTCGGAAGCTAATCAGGGTCGGGCCCGGTTAGTACTTGGATGGGAGACCGCCTGGGAATACCGGGTGCTGTAGGCATCTTTTGCTGGCTTGTGGCGGCCGCGTGTCGTCGTGTTTTTTGGTGTGCGTTGGCAAGTGGGCCTGCGTTGCCCTGGTTTTTCTTTGGCCGCCACGTAGGGGGCCAGGAAGGCAGGGGCACGGACGCCTTGAGCGGCGTGTGAGCCTTGGGGGCCCTGCGAGCATTGTGAGGTGTGGGGCATGGCTGAAGGTTGTGGCGTTGCCTTGGCGAGGCGCGTGTTGTGTGTGGGCTCTGGTGAGGTTTCTGGGCAGGGCGGGAGGGCGGTGGTGTGTGTTGGAGAGCGGTGGCGAGGGGCTGGGAGGTGCCTACGGCCATACCACCCTGAGAACGCCCGATCTCGTCTGATCTCGGAAGCTAAGCAGGGTCGGGCCCGGTTAGTACTTGGATGGGAGACCACCTGGGAATACCGGGTGCTGTAGGCATCTTTTGCTGGCTTGTGGCGGCCGCGTGTCGTCGTGTTTTTTGGTGTGCGTTGGCAAGTGGGCCTGCGTTGCCCTGGTTTTTCTTTGGCCGCCACGTAGGGGGCCAGGAAGGCAGGGGCACGGACGCCTTGAGCGGCGTGTGAGCCTTGGGGGCTCTGCGAGCATTGTGAGGTGTGGGGCATGGCTGAAGGTTGTGGCGTTGCCTTGGCGAGGCGCGTGTTGCGTGTGGGCTCTGGTGAGGTTTCTGGGCAGGGCGGGAGGGCGGTGGTGTGTGTTGGAGAGCGGTGGCGAGGGGCTGGGAGGTGCCTACGGCCATACCACCCTGAGAACGCCCGATCTCGTCTGATCTCGGAAGCTAAGCAGGGTCGGGCCCGGTTAGTACTTGGATGGGAGACCGCCTGGGAATACCGGGTGCTGTAGGCATCTTTTGCTGGCTTGTGGCGGCCGCGTGTCGTCGTGTTTTTTGGTGTGCGTTGGCAAGTGGGCCTGCGTTGCCCTGGTTTTTCTTTGGCCGCCACGTAGGGGGCCAGGAAGGCAGGGGCACGGACGCCTTGAGCGGCGTGTGAGCCTTGGGGGCTCTGCGAGCATTGTGAGGTGTGGGGCATGGCTGAAGGTTGTGGCGTTGCCTTGGCGAGGCGCGTGTTGCGTGTGGGCTCTGGTGAGGTTTCTGGGCAGGGCGGGAGGGCGGTGGTGTGTGTTGGAGAGCGGTGGCGAGGGGCTGGGAGGTGCCTACGGCCATACCACCCTGAGAACGCCCGATCTCGTCTGATCTCGGAAGCTAAGCAGGGTCGGGCCCGGTTAGTACTTGGATGGGAGACCGCCTGGGAATACCGGGTGCTGTAGGCATCTTTTGCTGGCTTGTGGCATGGTGTTTTTTGGTGCGTGTTGGCGAGTGGGCCGGCGGTGCCCCGTTTTGGTTTGGCAGGCGCGTGGAGGGGACGGAAGGCAGGGGCACGGATGCCTGGAAGTGAGCCTTGAGGGCCCTGTGAGCATTGTGAGGTGTGGGGCGAGGCTGAAGGTTGTGGCGTTGCCTTGGCGAGGCGCGTGTTGCGTGTGGGCTCTGGTGAGGTTTCTGGGCAGGGCGGGAGGGCGGTGGTGTGTGTTGGAGAGCGGTGGCGAGGGGCTGGGAGGTGCCTACGGCCATACCACCCTGAGAACGCCCGATCTCGTCTGATCTCGGAAGCTAAGCAGGGTCGGGCCCGGTTAGTACTTGGATGGGAGACCGCCTGGGAATACCGGGTGCTGTAGGCATCTTTTGCTGGCTTGTGGCGGCCGCGTGTCGTCGTGTTTTTTGGTGTGCGTTGGCAAGTGGGCCTGCGTTGCCCTGGTTTTTCTTTGGCCGCCACGTAGGGGGCCAGGAAGGCAGGGGCACGGACGCCTTGAGCGGCGTGTGAGCCTTGGGGGCCCTGCGAGCATTGTGAGGTGTGGGGCATGGCTGAAGGTTGTGGCGTTGCCTTGGCGAGGCGCGTGTTGTGTGCGGGCTCTGGTGAGGTTTCTGGGCAGGGCGGGAGGGCGGTGGTGTGTGTTGGAGAGCGGTGGCGAGGGGCTGGGAGGTGCCTACGGCCATACCACCCTGAGAACGCCCGATCTCGTCTGATCTCGGAAGCTAAGCAGGGTCGGGCCCGGTTAGTACTTGGATGGGAGACCGCCTGGGAATACCGGGTGCTGTAGGCATCTTTTGCTGGCTTGTGGCATGGTGTTTTTTGGTGCGTGTTGGCGAGTGGGCCGGCGGTGCCCTGTTTTGGTTTGGCAGGCGCGTGGAGGGGACGGAAGGCAGGGGCACGGATGCCTGGAAGTGAGCCTTTTGGGCCCTGCGAGCATTGTGAGGTGTGGGGCGAGGCTGAAGGTTGTGGTGTCGCCTTGGCGAGGCGCGTGTTGCGTGTGGGGCTTCGGTGGGGTTGTGAGGCAGGGCGGGAGGGCGGTGGTGTGTGTTGGAGAGCGGTGGCGAGGGGCTGGGAGGTGCCTACGGCCATACCACCCTGAGAACGCCCGATCTCGTCTGATCTCGGAAGCTAAGCAGGGTCGGGCCCGGTTAGTACTTGGATGGGAGACCGCCTGGGAATACCGGGTGCTGTAGGCATCTTTTGCTGGCTTGTGGCGGCCGCGTGTCGTCGTGTTTTTTGGTGTGCGTTGGCAAGTGGGCCTGCGTTGCCCTGGTTTTTCTTTGGCCGCCACGTAGGGGGCCAGGAAGGCAGGGGCACGGACGCCTTGAGCGGCGTGTGAGCCTTGGGGGCCCTGCGAGCATTGTGAGGTGTGGGGCGAGGCTGAAGGTTGTGGCGTTGCCTTGGTGAGGCGCGTGTTGCGTGTGGGGCTTCGATGGGGTTGTGAGGCAGGGCGGGAGGGCGGTGGTGTGTGTTGGAGAGCGGTGGCGAGGGGCTGGGAGGTGCCTACGGCCATACCACCCTGAGAACGCCCGATCTCGTCTGATCTCGGAAGCTAAGCAGGGTCGGGCCCGGTTAGTACTTGGATGGGAGACCGCCTGGGAATACCGGGTGCTGTAGGCATCTTTTGCTGGCTTGTGGCGGCCGCGTGTCGTCGTGTTTTTTGGTGTGCGTTGGCAAGTGGGCCTGCGTTGCCCTGGTTTTTCTTTGGCCGCCACGTAGGGGGCCAGGAAGGCAGGGGCACGGACGCCTTGAGCGGCGTGTGAGCCTTGGGGGCTCTGCGAGCATTGTGAGGTGTGGGGCATGGCTGAAGGTTGTGGCGTTGCCTTGGCGAGGCGCGTGTTGTGTGCGGGCTCTGGTGAGGTTTCTGGGCAGGGCGGGAGGGCGGTGGTGTGTGTTGGAGAGCGGTGGCGAGGGGCTGGGAGGTGCCTACGGCCATACCACCCTGAGAACGCCCGATCTCGTCTGATCTCGGAAGCTAAGCAGGGTCGGGCCCGGTTAGTACTTGGATGGGAGACCGCCTGGGAATACCGGGTGCTGTAGGCATCTTTTGCTGGCTTGTGGCGGCCGCGTGTCGTCGTGTTTTTTGGTGTGCGTTGGCAAGTGGGCCTGCGTTGCCCTGGTTTTTCTTTGGCCGCCACGTAGGGGGCCAGGAAGGCAGGGGCACGGACGCCTTGAGCGGCGTGTGAGCCTTGGGGGCTCTGCGAGCATTGTGAGGTGTGGGGCATGGCTGAAGGTTGTGGCGTTGCCTTGGCGAGGCGCGTGTTGCGTGTGGGCTCTGGTGAGGTTTCTGGGCAGGGCGGGAGGGCGGTGGTGTGTGTTGGAGAGCGGTGGCGAGGGGCTGGGAGGTGCCTACGGCCATACCACCCTGAGAACGCCCGATCTCGTCTGATCTCGGAAGCTAAGCAGGGTCGGGCCCGGTTAGTACTTGGATGGGAGACCGCCTGGGAATACCGGGTGCTGTAGGCATCTTTTGCTGGCTTGTGGCGGCCGCGTGTCGTCGTGTTTTTTGGTGTGCGTTGGCAAGTGGGCCTGCGTTGCCCTGGTTTTTCTTTGGCCGCCACGTAGGGGGCCAGGAAGGCAGGGGCACGGACGCCTTGAGCGGCGTGTGAGCCTTGGGGGCTCTGCGAGCATTGTGAGGTGTGGGGCATGGCTGAAGGTTGTGGCGTTGCCTTGGCGAGGCGCGTGTTGCGTGTGGGCTCTGGTGAGGTTTCTGGGCAGGGCGGGAGGGCGGTGGTGTGTGTTGGAGAGCGGTGGCGAGGGGCTGGGAGGTGCCTACGGCCATACCACCCTGAGAACGCCCGATCTCGTCTGATCTCGGAAGCTAAGCAGGGTCGGGCCCGGTTAGTACTTGGATGGGAGACCGCCTGGGAATACCGGGTGCTGTAGGCATCTTTTGCTGGCTTGTGGCGGCCGCGTGTCGTCGTGTTTTTTGGTGTGCGTTGGCAAGTGGGCCTGCGTTGCCCTGGTTTTTCTTTGGCCGCCACGTAGGGGGCCAGGAAGGCAGGGGCACGGACGCCTTGAGCGGCGTGTGAGCCTTGGGGGCCCTGCGAGCATTGTGAGGTGTGGGGCATGGCTGAAGGTTGTGGCGTTGCCTTGGCGAGGCGCGTGTTGTGTGCGGGCTCTGGTGAGGTTTCTGGGCAGGGCGGGAGGGCGGTGGTGTGTGTTGGAGAGCGGTGGCGAGGGGCTGGGAGGTGCCTACGGCCATACCACCCTGAGAACGCCCGATCTCGTCTGATCTCGGAAGCTAAGCAGGGTCGGGCCCGGTTAGTACTTGGATGGGAGACCGCCTGGGAATACCGGGTGCTGTAGGCATCTTTTGCTGGCTTGTGGCGGCCGCGTGTCGTCGTGTTTTTTGGTGTGCGTTGGCAAGTGGGCCTGCGTTGCCCTGGTTTTTCTTTGGCCGCCACGTAGGGGGCCAGGAAGGCAGGGGCACGGACGCCTTGAGCGGCGTGTGAGCCTTGGGGGCTCTGCGAGCATTGTGAGGTGTGGGGCATGGCTGAAGGTTGTGGCGTTGCCTTGGCGAGGCGCGTGTTGCGTGTGGGCTCTGGTGAGGTTTCTGGGCAGGGCGGGAGGGCGGTGGTGTGTGTTGGAGAGCGGTGGCGAGGGGCTGGGAGGTGCCTACGGCCATACCACCCTGAGAACGCCCGATCTCGTCTGATCTCGGAAGCTAAGCAGGGTCGGGCCCGGTTAGTACTTGGATGGGAGACCGCCTGGGAATACCGGGTGCTGTAGGCATCTTTTGCTGGCTTGTGGCGGCCGCGTGTCGTCGTGTTTTTTGGTGTGCGTTGGCAAGTGGGCCTGCGTTGCCCTGGTTTTTCTTTGGCCGCCACGTAGGGGGCCAGGAAGGCAGGGGCACGGACGCCTTGAGCGGCGTGTGAGCCTTGGGGGCTCTGCGAGCATTGTGAGGTGTGGGGCATGGCTGAAGGTTGTGGCGTTGCCTTGGCGAGGCGCGTGTTGCGTGTGGGCTCTGGTGAGGTTTCTGGGCAGGGCGGGAGGGCGGTGGTGTGTGTTGGAGAGCGGTGGCGAGGGGCTGGGAGGTGCCTACGGCCATACCACCCTGAGAACGCCCGATCTCGTCTGATCTCGGAAGCTAAGCAGGGTCGGGCCCGGTTAGTACTTGGATGGGAGACCGCCTGGGAATACCGGGTGCTGTAGGCATCTTTTGCTGGCTTGTGGCGGCCGCGTGTCGTCGTGTTTTTTGGTGTGCGTTGGCAAGTGGGCCTGCGTTGCCCTGGTTTTTCTTTGGCCGCCACGTAGGGGGCCAGGAAGGCAGGGGCACGGACGCCTTGAGCGGCGTGTGAGCCTTGGGGGCCCTGCGAGCATTGTGAGGTGTGGGGCATGGCTGAAGGTTGTGGCGTTGCCTTGGCGAGGCGCGTGTTGTGTGCGGGCTCTGGTGAGGTTTCTGGGCAGGGCGGGAGGGCGGTGGTGTGTGTTGGAGAGCGGTGGCGAGGGGCTGGGAGGTGCCTACGGCCATACCACCCTGAGAACGCCCGATCTCGTCTGATCTCGGAAGCTAAGCAGGGTCGGGCCCGGTTAGTACTTGGATGGGAGACCGCCTGGGAATACCGGGTGCTGTAGGCATCTTTTGCTGGCTTGTGGCATGGTGTTTTTTGGTGCGTGTTGGCGAGTGGGCCGGCGGTGCCCTGTTTTGGTTTGGCAGGCGCGTGGAGGGGACGGAAGGCAGGGGCACGGATGCCTGGAAGTGAGCCTTTTGGGCCCTGCGAGCATTGTGAGGTGTGGGGCGAGGCTGAAGGTTGTGGTGTCGCCTTGGCGAGGCGCGTGTTGCGTGTGGGGCTTCGGTGGGGTTGTGAGGCAGGGCGGGAGGGCGGTGGTGTGTGTTGGAGAGCGGTGGCGAGGGGCTGGGAGGTGCCTACGGCCATACCACCCTGAGAACGCCCGATCTCGTCTGATCTCGGAAGCTAAGCAGGGTCGGGCCCGGTTAGTACTTGGATGGGAGACCGCCTGGGAATACCGGGTGCTGTAGGCATCTTTTGCTGGCTTGTGGCGGCCGCGTGTCGTCGTGTTTTTTGGTGTGCGTTGGCAAGTGGGCCTGCGTTGCCCTGGTTTTTCTTTGGCCGCCACGTAGGGGGCCAGGAAGGCAGGGGCACGGACGCCTTGAGCGGCGTGTGAGCCTTGGGGGCCCTGCGAGCATTGTGAGGTGTGGGGCATGGCTGAAGGTTGTGGCGTTGCCTTGGTGAGGCGCGTGTTGCGTGTGGGGCTTCGATGGGGTTGTGAGGCAGGGCGGGAGGGCGGTGGTGTGTGTTGGAGAGCGGTGGCGAGGGGCTGGGAGGTGCCTACGGCCATACCACCCTGAGAACGCCCGATCTCGTCTGATCTCGGAAGCTAAGCAGGGTCGGGCCCGGTTAGTACTTGGATGGGAGACCGCCTGGGAATACCGGGTGCTGTAGGCATCTTTTGCTGGCTTGTGGCGGCCGCGTGTCGTCGTGTTTTTTGGTGTGCGTTGGCAAGTGGGCCTGCGTTGCCCTGGTTTTTCTTTGGCCGCCACGTAGGGGGCCAGGAAGGCAGGGGCACGGACGCCTTGAGCGGCGTGTGAGCCTTGGGGGCTCTGCGAGCATTGTGAGGTGTGGGGCATGGCTGAAGGTTGTGGCGTTGCCTTGGCGAGGCGCGTGTTGTGTGCGGGCTCTGGTGAGGTTTCTGGGCAGGGCGGGAGGGCGGTGGTGTGTGTTGGAGAGCGGTGGCGAGGGGCTGGGAGGTGCCTACGGCCATACCACCCTGAGAACGCCCGATCTCGTCTGATCTCGGAAGCTAAGCAGGGTCGGGCCCGGTTAGTACTTGGATGGGAGACCGCCTGGGAATACCGGGTGCTGTAGGCATCTTTTGCTGGCTTGTGGCGGCCGCGTGTCGTCGTGTTTTTTGGTGTGCGTTGGCAAGTGGGCCTGCGTTGCCCTGGTTTTTCTTTGGCCGCCACGTAGGGGGCCAGGAAGGCAGGGGCACGGACGCCTTGAGCGGCGTGTGAGCCTTGGGGGCTCTGCGAGCATTGTGAGGTGTGGGGCATGGCTGAAGGTTGTGGCGTTGCCTTGGCGAGGCGCGTGTTGCGTGTGGGCTCTGGTGAGGTTTCTGGGCAGGGCGGGAGGGCGGTGGTGTGTGTTGGAGAGCGGTGGCGAGGGGCTGGGAGGTGCCTACGGCCATACCACCCTGAGAACGCCCGATCTCGTCTGATCTCGGAAGCTAAGCAGGGTCGGGCCCGGTTAGTACTTGGATGGGAGACCGCCTGGGAATACCGGGTGCTGTAGGCATCTTTTGCTGGCTTGTGGCGGCCGCGTGTCGTCGTGTTTTTTGGTGTGCGTTGGCAAGTGGGCCTGCGTTGCCCTGGTTTTTCTTTGGCCGCCACGTAGGGGGCCAGGAAGGCAGGGGCACGGACGCCTTGAGCGGCGTGTGAGCCTTGGGGGCTCTGCGAGCATTGTGAGGTGTGGGGCATGGCTGAAGGTTGTGGCGTTGCCTTGGCGAGGCGCGTGTTGCGTGTGGGCTCTGGTGAGGTTTCTGGGCAGGGCGGGAGGGCGGTGGTGTGTGTTGGAGAGCGGTGGCGAGGGGCTGGGAGGTGCCTACGGCCATACCACCCTGAGAACGCCCGATCTCGTCTGATCTCGGAAGCTAAGCAGGGTCGGGCCCGGTTAGTACTTGGATGGGAGACCGCCTGGGAATACCGGGTGCTGTAGGCATCTTTTGCTGGCTTGTGGCGGCCGCGTGTCGTCGTGTTTTTTGGTGTGCGTTGGCAAGTGGGCCTGCGTTGCCCTGGTTTTTCTTTGGCCGCCACGTAGGGGGCCAGGAAGGCAGGGGCACGGACGCCTTGAGCGGCGTGTGAGCCTTGGGGGCCCTGCGAGCATTGTGAGGTGTGGGGCATGGCTGAAGGTTGTGGCGTTGCCTTGGCGAGGCGCGTGTTGCGTGTGGGCTCTGGTGAGGTTTCTGGGCAGGGCGGGAGGGCGGTGGTGTGTGTTGGAGAGCGGTGGCGAGGGGCTGGGAGGTGCCTACGGCCATACCACCCTGAGAACGCCCGATCTCGTCTGATCTCGGAAGCTAAGCAGGGTCGGGCCCGGTTAGTACTTGGATGGGAGACCGCCTGGGAATACCGGGTGCTGTAGGCATCTTTTGCTGGCTTGTGGCGGCCGCGTGTCGTCGTGTTTTTTGGTGTGCGTTGGCAAGTGGGCCTGCGTTGCCCTGGTTTTTCTTTGGCCGCCACGTAGGGGGCCAGGAAGGCAGGGGCACGGACGCCTTGAGCGGCGTGTGAGCCTTGGGGGCTCTGCGAGCATTGTGAGGTGTGGGGCATGGCTGAAGGTTGTGGCGTTGCCTTGGCGAGGCGCGTGTTGCGTGTGGGCTCTGGTGAGGTTTCTGGGCAGGGCGGGAGGGCGGTGGTGTGTGTTGGAGAGCGGTGGCGAGGGGCTGGGAGGTGCCTACGGCCATACCACCCTGAGAACGCCCGATCTCGTCTGATCTCGGAAGCTAAGCAGGGTCGGGCCCGGTTAGTACTTGGATGGGAGACCGCCTGGGAATACCGGGTGCTGTAGGCATCTTTTGCTGGCTTGTGGCGGCCGCGTGTCGTCGTGTTTTTTGGTGTGCGTTGGCAAGTGGGCCTGCGTTGCCCTGGTTTTTCTTTGGCCGCCACGTAGGGGGCCAGGAAGGCAGGGGCACGGACGCCTTGAGCGGCGTGTGAGCCTTGGGGGCTCTGCGAGCATTGTGAGGTGTGGGGCATGGCTGAAGGTTGTGGCGTTGCCTTGGCGAGGCGCGTGTTGCGTGTGGGCTCTGGTGAGGTTTCTGGGCAGGGCGGGAGGGCGGTGGTGTGTGTTGGAGAGCGGTGGCGAGGGGCTGGGAGGTGCCTACGGCCATACCACCCTGAGAACGCCCGATCTCGTCTGATCTCGGAAGCTAAGCAGGGTCGGGCCCGGTTAGTACTTGGATGGGAGACCGCCTGGGAATACCGGGTGCTGTAGGCATCTTTTGCTGGCTTGTGGCGGCCGCGTGTCGTCGTGTTTTTTGGTGTGCGTTGGCAAGTGGGCCTGCGTTGCCCTGGTTTTTCTTTGGCCGCCACGTAGGGGGCCAGGAAGGCAGGGGCACGGACGCCTTGAGCGGCGTGTGAGCCTTGGGGGCTCTGCGAGCATTGTGAGGTGTGGGGCATGGCTGAAGGTTGTGGCGTTGCCTTGGCGAGGCGCGTGTTGCGTGTGGGCTCTGGTGAGGTTTCTGGGCAGGGCGGGAGGGCGGTGGTGTGTGTTGGAGAGCGGTGGCGAGGGGCTGGGAGGTGCCTACGGCCATACCACCCTGAGAACGCCCGATCTCGTCTGATCTCGGAAGCTAAGCAGGGTCGGGCCCGGTTAGTACTTGGATGGGAGACCGCCTGGGAATACCGGGTGCTGTAGGCATCTTTTGCTGGCTTGTGGCATGGTGTTTTTTGGTGCGTGTTGGCGAGTGGGCCGGCGGTGCCCCGTTTTGGTTTGGCAGGCGCGTGGAGGGGACGGAAGGCAGGGGCACGGATGCCTGGAAGTGAGCGTTGAGGGCCCTGTGAGCATTGTGAGGTGTGGGGCGAGGCTGAAGGTTGTGGCGTTGCCTTGGCGAGGCGCGTGTTGCGTGTGGGCTCTGGTGAGGTTTCTGGGCAGGGCGGGAGGGCGGTGGTGTGTGTTGGAGAGCGGTGGCGAGGGGCTGGGAGGTGCCTACGGCCATACCACCCTGAGAACGCCCGATCTCGTCTGATCTCGGAAGCTAAGCAGGGTCGGGCCCGGTTAGTACTTGGATGGGAGACCGCCTGGGAATACCGGGTGCTGTAGGCATCTTTTGCTGGCTTGTGGCGGCCGCGTGTCGTCGTGTTTTTTGGTGTGCGTTGGCAAGTGGGCCTGCGTTGCCCTGGTTTTTCTTTGGCCGCCACGTAGGGGGCCAGGAAGGCAGGGGCATGGACGCCTTGAGCGGCGTGTGAGCCTTGGGGGCCCTGCGAGCATTGTGAGGTGTGGGGCATGGCTGAAGGTTGTGGCGTTGCCTTGGCGAGGCGCGTGTTGTGTGCGGGCTCTGGTGAGGTTTCTGGGCAGGGCGGGAGGGCGGTGGTGTGTGTTGGAGAGCGGTGGCGAGGGGCTGGGAGGTGCCTACGGCCATACCACCCTGAGAACGCCCGATCTCGTCTGATCTCGGAAGCTA
Organism: Prinia subflava; assembly: GCF_021018805.1. Lineage (NCBI taxonomy): Eukaryota > Metazoa > Chordata > Aves > Passeriformes > Cisticolidae > Prinia > Prinia subflava. The sequence continues at coordinate 6,399,911 of NC_086257.1, read as the reverse complement.
AGCAGGGTCGGGCCCGGTTAGTACTTGGATGGGAGACCGCCTGGGAATACCGGGTGCTGTAGGCATCTTTTGCTGGCTTGTGGCATGGTGTTTTTTGGTGCGTGTTGGCGAGTGGGCCGGCGGTGCCCTGTTTTGGCTTGGCAGGCGCGTGGAGGGGACGGAAGGCAGGGGCACGGATGCCTGGAAGTGAGCCTTTTGGGCCCTGCGAGCATTGTGAGGTGTGGGGCGAGGCTGAAGGTTGTGGTGTCGCCTTGGCGAGGCGCGTGTTGCGTGTGGGCTCTGGTGAGGTTTCTGGGCAGGGCGGGAGGGCGGTGGTGTGTGTTGGAGAGCGGTGGCGAGGGGCTGGGAGGTGCCTACGGCCATACCACCCTGAGAACGCCCGATCTCGTCTGATCTCGGAAGCTAAGCAGGGTCGGGCCCGGTTAGTACTTGGATGGGAGACCGCCTGGGAATACCGGGTGCTGTAGGCATCTTTTGCTGGCTTGTGGCGGCCGCGTGTCGTCGTGTTTTTTGGTGTGCGTTGGCAAGTGGGCCTGCGTTGCCCTGGTTTTTCTTTGGCCGCCACGTAGGGGGCCAGGAAGGCAGGGGCATGGACGCCTTGAGCGGCGTGTGAGCCTTGGGGGCCCTGCGAGCATTGTGAGGTGTGGGGCATGGCTGAAGGTTGTGGCGTTGCCTTGGTGAGGCGCGTGTTGCGTGTGGGGCTTCGATGGGGTTGTGAGGCAGGGCGGGAGGGCGGTGGTGTGTGTTGGAGAGCGGTGGCGAGGGGCTGGGAGGTGCCTACGGCCATACCACCCTGAGAACGCCCGATCTCGTCTGATCTCGGAAGCTAAGCAGGGTCGGGCCCGGTTAGTACTTGGATGGGAGACCGCCTGGGAATACCGGGTGCTGTAGGCATCTTTTGCTGGCTTGTGGCGGCCGCGTGTCGTCGTGTTTTTTGGTGTGCGTTGGCAAGTGGGCCTGCGTTGCCCTGGTTTTTCTTTGGCCGCCACGTAGGGGGCCAGGAAGGCAGGGGCACGGACGCCTTGAGCGGCGTGTGAGCCTTGGGGGCTCTGCGAGCATTGTGAGGTGTGGGGCATGGCTGAAGGTTGTGGCGTTGCCTTGGCGAGGCGCGTGTTGTGTGCGGGCTCTGGTGAGGTTTCTGGGCAGGGCGGGAGGGCGGTGGTGTGTGTTGGAGAGCGGTGGCGAGGGGCTGGGAGGTGCCTACGGCCATACCACCCTGAGAACGCCCGATCTCGTCTGATCTCGGAAGCTAAGCAGGGTCGGGCCCGGTTAGTACTTGGATGGGAGACCGCCTGGGAATACCGGGTGCTGTAGGCATCTTTTGCTGGCTTGTGGCGGCCGCGTGTCGTCGTGTTTTTTGGTGTGCGTTGGCAAGTGGGCCTGCGTTGCCCTGGTTTTTCTTTGGCCGCCACGTAGGGGGCCAGGAAGGCAGGGGCACGGACGCCTTGAGCGGCGTGTGAGCCTTGGGGGCTCTGCGAGCATTGTGAGGTGTGGGGCATGGCTGAAGGTTGTGGCGTTGCCTTGGCGAGGCGCGTGTTGCGTGTGGGCTCTGGTGAGGTTTCTGGGCAGGGCGGGAGGGCGGTGGTGTGTGTTGGAGAGCGGTGGCGAGGGGCTGGGAGGTGCCTACGGCCATACCACCCTGAGAACGCCCGATCTCGTCTGATCTCGGAAGCTAAGCAGGGTCGGGCCCGGTTAGTACTTGGATGGGAGACCGCCTGGGAATACCGGGTGCTGTAGGCATCTTTTGCTGGCTTGTGGCGGCCGCGTGTCGTCGTGTTTTTTGGTGTGCGTTGGCAAGTGGGCCTGCGTTGCCCTGGTTTTTCTTTGGCCGCCACGTAGGGGGCCAGGAAGGCAGGGGCACGGACGCCTTGAGCGGCGTGTGAGCCTTGGGGGCTCTGCGAGCATTGTGAGGTGTGGGGCATGGCTGAAGGTTGTGGCGTTGCCTTGGCGAGGCGCGTGTTGCGTGTGGGCTCTGGTGAGGTTTCTGGGCAGGGCGGGAGGGCGGTGGTGTGTGTTGGAGAGCGGTGGCGAGGGGCTGGGAGGTGCCTACGGCCATACCACCCTGAGAACGCCCGATCTCGTCTGATCTCGGAAGCTAAGCAGGGTCGGGCCCGGTTAGTACTTGGATGGGAGACCGCCTGGGAATACCGGGTGCTGTAGGCATCTTTTGCTGGCTTGGTAGTTACATTTGACATATTTCTCACTCATCGCCTTTTTTTGTTTGAAAATTTTTGATTGTTTTTTTGTTTTATCTTTTTATCATTTGTTTTTATTACAAACAGTTTGTTGTTATCTTTTTGTGAATTACCTGTTTTTCAATCACCTGTCTTTTCTTTCTCTCTTTTGTTAATGGACATTTTCACTTCACATTCTCTTTGTATTTGCACTGTCTGGTTCCTGCCATTGTCCTCTGTCTCTTTCATTGTTATACATTGTATTCATGTTTCGTGGTTTTGTCTCTGATGTGTTTTGGGTGTCAGTAATCTCTTTGTGGGTCCTGTTTTGCAGCTGTCTTAGAGGCTGTTTCTTCATTGCTTGTGTTTAGTCTGCTGTTGCTCTGTGCACTAGGTGAGGAGCCCATGTGTTTCTGCGAGTGGCCGTGCCATGCTCTGGAATGCCCACTGCAAGATCCCATCCCATGTGCTCTGTGGGACAGGCACAGACGTTCATTTTCTCTTCCACTCCCTCACGTTTTCCCCCTGGGGTCTTCAGGCACATGCTGCCTGACCCACATCCCCACATCACCCTTTGAGCCACTCCAGTTACGATGTCTCCTTTCCATGGGGTGTGCCTGTTGGTGTCACAGTCTTACCTCCCCTAGCAGCGCATCGAGCTCGTCCCGGCTCAGCAGCGGGTCACTGCCAAGGGCTCCATCCTCTGCCTGTGCATAGAGAGATGTCCTGCCAGCTCCCTTCTGCGCTCAGCCTGCTCACCTTTTGGTCAGGGTTGCTACCCATGTTCCGGCCTTCACCTGATGTGGGCTCAGCTCATGCTCCCCCAGTCCTGCTTCACCACCGTGCGTCCCTGTGGTGTCAGCCCTGTCCCTCACCCTCCCTGGCCCACCTCCACCTCCCTGCTCCCCACAGGCTCTGCCCCTCCTCTCCGCCCTGGCACTGCTGTGCTGACCTTGGCTGCCGGAAGCAGTTGGTCTCCAGCTGCTGCGGTGGTGCCCAGGCTGCCTGTGCCCAGGGTGCCCGTGCAGGATGTGCACAGCCGCCGCCCCCTGCACCATCAGAGGTGACACAGGCCGTCAGGGCAGAACCCTCCAGGGAGGAACTGAAGCTGGGGTGTGGAGTGTGCTGGGGGACTCACCTGGGGTCCCCACTGGGAGCAGGACAGTGTTGGGGAGAGGGAATCCGGGTGCAGCAGCGGCTGCAGATATTCCCTTCTGCTCCACCGGGCTGGGTGTCCCGTGCTGCCTCCCCCAGGATCTCGGGGGGTCTGTCCACAGGCAAGTCTGCCTCCAGCATCTGGCCTGGGTCAGTCACATTCTCCACACAGGAGCCACATCGCCATGTGCCACTGCACAGTGGGAGCAGAGCAGTGAGGGATGGCAGGGGTCACTGTGTGACACACTGGCATCCCTGTGTGCCCTGGGACTCACCTGGGGACGTGGGGCAGTGGGGGCACCAGGCAGGCAAGGTGAAAAGCCCTGGGGCAGCCGTCACAGCAGATGAGCTCACCACCGTCACCGCAGGCTGCACACTCATCCTCGTTCTCCTGTCCCCAGGCGAGTGGGCAGGGGGTCACTGCCAACCTCACAGGCCGAAGCCATGGTTGTGGCAGGGTCTTTCATCCCCCTTGCCCTCTCCCCCTGCATCACCCACTCTGCACCAAACATACCAATCCTTTCAGGGTGGTAAAATCGCCTGTCTCTTGGGGGTTGTGACCTGGTGAACCCCCAGTAGCTGAGCCCTGGGTTTCCTTTTCAAGGCTAGGGCAAATGGACATGCCAGGGAAACCCCAGCAGTTCCTCCTGGGGGTGCACCAGGTATCACATCCAGGGCTCACCTGGTGGGGCACAGGGTCCTGGCTGTATACAGTGGCTGCTGGCAGCAGGCCCTGGGAGTGCAGCTGGGGTTCCCTGTTCTGTTGGTGAGACAAGAAGGGGTTTGGAGAGGCACTGCTTGCACTGGGGGACACCCCCAGGCCATGGCTATGATGCCATGCAGGAGCAACCCCCCACCACAGCCTTGACAGCTGCACAAGATGGGGGCGAAAACATATGAGGGGGCTGTTGGAACACTTTGGATGCCTTGGGCTGGGCAGGGGGCTTCAGGCTCTGGCTTCTGCTCCTGGGCTCTGGCTCCTCACAGGAAGCTGGAGTATATGGCTTGTCCCCAGCTCTGCCTCCTGTCTTGGAGCTGCCTGCAAGAGAGGCCAGAGGCACCTCCACCTTCCCTTTCCCACCTCGTCCTGCCTGAGAGTGGCTCCTGAATTTGGGGACTAAACTGGGCACGAGGTGGCTGGGCTGTACTTACTTGGATCCAGCACGTGTTTAATGAGGATGCCCTCGATGGCCCCACGGCTGACGGGCACCTCACCACCTGCCACGGCCACTGCTCTCTGCACCGAGGCAGCCACTGCCTGGAGGGCTGCAGGCAGAGGAGAGGCTCAGTGGGGTGGGCAGCCGCCTGCCCAGGCTGTGAGCAAACAGGGCGCACAGGCAGAGGCTGCCCTGGGGGTTTTGGCACTCACCGCTGGCACGAGAGGTGCGGGGCATATCTGTGCCCTCCGGCTTCTTCGCGGTCTTCGCCTTCACCAGGGGCCCTGCAGCATTGTGAGGATGGGCATCAGGGCACACAGCACCCCACAGTACCTCGGGGGCAGCACGCTGCCCCGTCTCCATCCTGCTCTGGGTCTCCGTACCAGGACTGGCGCTGTGCCGTGGAGCAGGCTGTGCTGCCCGGGCCCTGTCCCGCTCCTCAGGGGCTTTCCTCTTGCCTTGGGGTCTGTGTGGGGCCGGGGCTGTGGGGCTCGGAGAGAGACGCCTTCCACGGCGCTGCCGCCCCAGCTCCACCTCTGCAAGAACAGGGACTGGGACAGGCACCAGCACCCTGGGTGTCACCCTGCCCACCATCAGCCCCCGGGGTTGCCAGGCCCACCTGACCACCTACTACCTCTGGGGAAGGCGCCGCGGAGAGGCCGGAGGCGGGAGTACCGCTCCAGATTGTAGTCCTTGAAGAGCACGGCCCAGAAGTCGCGCACGGCGGCAGCGTCGCGGCCCAGCAGCCAGGAGAGCAGCGCGTGGAAGGCGCGGTGGGAGCCCTCCCGCTCCGTCCGGCTCAGCGTCTCCTGCCAGGCACACCACGGCCCACGGGCTGCCCTCCGGTCCTCCGGCCCCAGCCCCCACGGCGTGACCGTCCTGTCCTGCTCCGCACCCTCACCTTGAAGATGTGGTCAGGGACGACGTCGTGGTCAGCCAGGCCGTGCAGCAGTGGGAAGACGTCATCCACTGCCATGGCGATCTCGGTGCGGTGCAGCTTCAGCAGGCGCCGCAGGTCCCCGTCGCTGCCCGGCCCCGCCATGCCCGGGGACACCGCCGGAGCCCGTGCACTCCCCTTTAATACACCTTGGCCGCAGCACCACAAACCTCATTGGACTCCTGCAGCCCGACTCATTTCTGTACGAAGCTGTAACCTGAACCCTTCTCCCCGCGCCTGAAGACAGGGCTTGAGGTCAGGCACCTCCCAGCTCCGGGCGGCAGCAGCCAGCGTGGGGTCGCTGTGCCGCTGGGGAAGGACACCCAGCCCGCGGGGACCCCCCGGGGTGGCCAGCAAGAGGGGGTCACTGCGGTCCTGGCGAGGGCCTCCCGCCTCTCTCATATCTGTCATCACCCAGGCGTCTCCCAAAATTTCTGGACTTTCCGCAAGACCTGCTTGTCTCATCCTGAAACTCGGCTGCAGGAGCACGTGGGAAGTAAGAGCCCAACAGCTGGGGCTGTGACAGCAACAAAAGAGCGTGTGGGTGCCTTTGAGCGTGTCCTCCCCCACAGTCCCCACTTCCCTTCCCAGCATCTCTCATGGACAGTGTGGTATGTCTCAAGATAGAAACACAGGGTACTGCAGGAGGAACTGTCTGGGTGCACACATAATGAATGCATTCCAGAGACAGAGGAGCCAAGACCTGAGTGATTTTGGTGCACATTGGCCTGCAAAAGGGTATAAAATGCTGCTGGAGCCTGGGCCAATTAAGCCAACTGGTCTGAGGTTGTGGGCAGCTTCTGTGGGCCAGTAGGAAGCACTGACACAAAGAAACTCCACAAAAGGTGTGCAGGAGTACAACTGAGGATGCTGAACAGACAAATGTCTTGCCAGAGCCATGGCAGTGCCACGAGTGTGCCCAGGGAATACCTGGGCAGGTGTAGCCCACAGCTCTGTCAATACCCACTTCCCAAAACTGAGCATATGGAGCTGAAGAAAGCTTGGAGCCAGGGGGAAGCTGGCTCCTTGAAAGCATCTGGCATAGAAAAGTCTGGGGGCCTGCCTGCTCTGTACCAGGCAGCTGGGAAAGAGAAAGGTGAACAGCTCCTACCCAACTCCCAGCCATTTGGATTTCCCCAGGATCAATTCCTAGCCTCCCTCCCTCTGGAGGTGTGTCTGGGCTGCCCGGCAGGCTCTGCCAGGGGTGCTGAGGCTGTGCACAGCTGTGCCCAGGCCACAGGGCAAACTCCAGCCTGAGCAAGACCGGAGTGTGGTGCAAGAGGGGATGTTGCTGGGCAGCACAGGGGGGTACAGGGAGGAACTTTCTTTGCTACGTCTTAAAAGACCAGAGCAGTATCTGCTGGCTCCAAAGCTGGGTCAGGAGGAAGCAGCTGCCGTCAAGAAACTCGGGAAAAATAACAAGACAACACCCTTGGTGAGAGCAGGAAATACCCTTGCACGTGTTAATAAATCTGGTTAATAAATTAACATGGTTGCCCGTGGAAAGGCTCGCCCTGCAGCTCCTTTTAGCATTCAGGGGGATTTTTCCTGTGGAGGCACTGAGAGCCATAGGATGAGGGTTGGGCAGGTGTCATGCTGGGTTCCTGTGCCCCCACATTAGGATTTCTGTGCCCAGCTCTGCCAGGGTGGGCACAGCTTCACCACCACCTGTGCCACGCATCCTCTCAGGGGAAAAAGTGTGAATGTCAGGTGCCACAGGAGGTCCTTCTCCCCTCCTGGAGCTCTGCCTGAGCCTGGCCACAGGCACTGAGCATGAGCACAGTTGTGACTCAGCCTCACAAGTCTGCTCCACTCTTCCCAGAAACACTGTTTTCCCCAGTATCCACCTGCAGTGCTACAATTTGTCACTGTCACCCTGTATTAAGCTGGTCTAGGACAAGGCACAGCTGGTCTAGGACAAGGCTCTGGCACTTCCCCCTGCCCATCCAGCTCCCTCCTGGGGAGGCACTGCCCAACACTGCATGAGCCGTATGCCCACAGTGCTGGGCTTGGACTTGTTTTAAATTCCAGCTCTGTGACTCTTTCTGTGCTGAGTCACAGACATTGTTTTCCACACCCAGCCTACTCAGTAGTGCCGTGATTTGCATTTTGGGTTGGTTTTTTTTGTGTTCTTTTCCTTTCTGAGAGGGACGGGAGGCAGAGCAGTGGCCACGTGAAGAGGCATGTCCATGCTGGGAAATCAGGCAGGTGTTTCTGTACAACCTCACTCACAGCCGGCCTGGGCAGCTCGAAGGAACTTGTAAGGGCTGCAAAAAGGCAGCTTCTGCCTGGGGCTTGCATGTGCCCTGCCTGGCTGCCAGGGCCCCAGGCTGGGGTGCAGGGCTTTCAGGATGACCTCTCCTTTCTGCTGCTCTCCCTGCACAAACCAGGACTCAAGGGCAAAGGTTGACAATGTTCCTCCCCAAATACCCAGTAAAATCAGTGACTCAGCATCCAGCAAAAGTATTTGTAGCCCCTGGGATGCACCTCAGTTCCCTCCTGCAAAAGCCATTGATGTAGACAAAAGCCATTGATGCAAACACGCCCCTTTCAGCATTTCCTCCTTTCCAATTTCCCTTCCTTGCTGAAGTCCTGTGGTGCAAACCACTGCTGTGTCTCAGAGCCTCACTCATCTCAACATCCCTGAACCAGTCCGGAGTCAACAGGGAGCAGTGGAACACTCATGCACGGGATCACATCAGGAAGGCAGGGAGTCCCCCCACCTTTGTCTCTGATGTCAATCCCACCGTGCCTGAGGCACACTCAGAGTCCCCATGAAACACTGCCACCACGTGCAGACATTTTATTCCTCTCCCCTTACCTTCAGCTGCTCCAGACTCCAGCATCTCTGAGAAAAAGGGCTCCCTGTGGGCCCCTGTGCCAGATTCCCATTTCTTGCAGCTTCCCTACCACGGTCCCACAGTCTGGACAGGAGCAGCTCCACCTGCATGCATCCCAGCTGCTCCTGCAAGGGCCTGGGAAGGAGAGCTGAAGCAGAGAGGATTTACTTTAGCTTCAGTTTCCTCTTTCCTCCCCCTTCAGAAAGAAGAAACAAAAGCCCAGAGGTATGTTATATTAATTTATTTGGGACACACCAAAAAGGAAAGTCAACAACTGTTAACGTACAAAAGTACAGAATCCTGGGACAAGATTTACTGTCCTGATTAAAAAGGCACCATGGTCCCAAAAAGAGTAATCAGAATATCAGAATACATGATTTAGAAATTTTCCCCCTGTTGCAGCAGAAACAGAGCCAGGCTTTGGCTCTATCCACAGTCAAACCGAGTTAAAAAAACCCAAAAATGATTTCAATGTGATAAACTCTGCTCAGCCTGTACAGGATGTCATGAAAAGAATCACAGCCTAGAAGTTGGTCAGATTTTTCCTGCCTTTTTTTGAAACAGTGAAGGTGACTAATCACTAAGTAGGTAACTAGCAAGACAGCAGATTGCTGACACCTGTGGCTTGACTTTCTGTCAGACCCGTCAGTTCAGCTGAGACCAGCAGGCTGAGTGTGGGGCTTCTGAATGAAATGTAATTCCCTGTGGTAGACAGGAAGTCAAATTTGACAACCTTAAATTCCCTGAATCCCTGAAAATCATAAAGCGCTATACAGCTGTGTTCCGTATCCAAGCCAACCCCGACGGATTTGCTTTACACACATGTCAGCTATATCTGTAATAAAAAGGGGGCTTACAGCAGTTATTAAAAATCTCCTACTTTGGCGAGGTCTGAGCTTGGCTATATTCCCTGCTGAAACAGAGCTGCTGGTGTAGAGACCCAGTGAGAGGCTCAATCCAGCACCTCCGGGCTGGAAGGCAAATAGTTTAAACGTGACATAATTTGCATGGGGAGGTCAGTGAAGCATGTCAGAGAGGAGATGGAGGGAGGCTGCGAAGCCTCAGGCAGCCGAGGCTCAAGGGTGCTGCTGCCAAACCTGTAAAACTACGAGTGGTGCGGAGCACGCAGCGGGCACTAAATACTTTGGAGCAACTTACCATGAAGAGCTTGTCAGAGACACAGAGCAAGGGCCGTGGCAGTAAGGAGCAGGGTCCCTGAGCAGGGACACGCAGCTCACGGCCCGACAGACCCGTGCCAGGTGACCCTGGAGACGCTGTGTCCCAGGGACCAGCAGCTGCTCTGCGTTTCATTCCTCCTTTGGCATAGGACTTCAAAGCAGTCCAAGGACTGATTAATCAAAAGTAAATGAACTGTCAAAATTATTCGTACATGCATTTATTGTTAAAGGGAGCAAAAGCCAAAGAATGAAAGAGCACGAGTTAACGTCAGTAAATGATGTGCAGGACGGAGAGGAAACAGGGAGAAGCTGAGATACTGGAGTGGGGAAACCAACATTCACACTGGAAGGTAAATTTTAAAACCAGGCAAGTTTGCGCTCTTTCTACCACGGATCTTTTGTGGACAAATAGAGACTTGGGGGTTTTCCATTTTCAGTGTGGTCTGGCAAGATTTGGACATCTCACCAGAGAGATCTCCAGCACTGGGTTTCACTGGAAGTTCAAGTCTCTCACCTTTAAAAACCAGTAAAGCAACTCTTAACTAAAAAAGTCACAGATACGTCACTGCTCAGGATGTACGTGGGCAAGAGGGTCATGCTTTGTTCAAACAACCTCCGGGTGGAAAGCTACCATCTCCCCCCGCTCGTCTGCACCACCTCGGGGGTGGAAGAGCAAGCCCAGATCTGGGTGCCTGCTGCTGTGAACACCACAGCTACACCTGGGAAGGCTTTTTCTTCCCTATGTCCTAAAAAGGCAGTATAACAGCTTATAAAATTACTCTCCTCTTAAAACTAAATAATGCAATTTGCATTTTCTCCTATGTTAACCCCCTCCCCCCAAAAATAAAACATTACCACTTCGTTTAGGATTCACACCCCAGATCCTATATTAGGGACTTCATGATAAAACTCATCCAGTTACGGGAAGGTTTATCCTGATCAAGGAAACGTTGGTAAAATAGAATCTAGAATAAAACATTCAGAATCACCAATGCTTTAACAGCCAAAGCACTCCACTGTCTCCTGCTCTCTGCCCGCTCCCCAGGCAGGAGAGCAGTCCCTTTCCAAAAGCACAGCGTGCCTCTCCGGGGCTGGTGACACGCTGCAAACCCACTTCCTTCCTGGCAGAAACGCCAGCTCCCGCAGGAAGAGGCCAAGCACCTTTCACCCCCACTGCAGCCAGGGCTCTTCAGCACACGGATTTGCTGTTAGCAACAAGTCCAAGTTATCACCCTGCAGTAAATCCGAGTCCTGATTCACGCCGTTAGGCCACCACTGGCTCAGAAATATTGAGAGACTTCCAAACCCCACAGATGCAGACAGGACCTTGGAAGAAGAGGCTTATGTGCTACGTAACCTTGGATCATCCGCTGCATTTGAGCCTTGGCATCGCTGGCTGCTGACAGCTCATCCTTCCAAATCCATGTGGTTTAGTCCTTGCTGCCATTGTCATCATCCCAGCCCTCTTCCCTGGAGGCAGCATGTTCCTGTGCTCTGGCTTGAGGATCTACAACAATCGCTTCCAATGGATGGTGGGATTTCAAACTTGCCTATCGTGTGCATTGCCACCTCGTACTCCAGCAGCTCTGCCCGCTCTCTGCGGCGGGCGCTAGCAGTTCTTCACCTTTTCCACAGTCTCATAGAAGCCAGGCCTGACCCTGCGGATGCTCATCCGTATGTGCTCGCCCTCCAGGGGCAGGTCAGCGCCGCTGGCGGCCGCGGTGCAGCGGCGCTTGCGCCGGCCCCGCAGCGAGAAGGCCGGGGCACCGCCGTTCTCCTCCTCCGCAGGGTACAGCTCCTCCACGCTCGTGCCCTCATCCGACTGCTCCTCGCCCTTGTACTTCACCTCCTTCGCCTTGCTGCCCTCCTTCTCTTCTCTGGCAAGCTTCCGGAAGTGCTCCAGACACTGGATCTTCTGCCTTCTCTCCATCATCTTCAGCTCCTGCTTCTCTGTGAAATCTTCATAGTACATTTTTCTCTCGTTCCTCTGATCTTCCAGAAACTTCCACTCGATGCTGGTCATTTTTATCCCACTGTACTCCTCCAGTTTATCCCTCATCTGCGTGTCTGCACAAAACACGTCAAAGAGCTTCTCTGAACTCTCGTTGAACCTGTCAGCTCGCTCGGAAAAGGCCTGGTTCTGTCTCTGCTTCCTGGTCTGGTACAATCGGGTGAATTCCTCATACATTTTGAGGATGAGTTTCTTTATGTTCTGCGTGGCGATGGTGTGCAGGTTGCACACCAGCCAGTGTTCCTGCAGGTGCTCTGCCAGCAGCTGCGCCGCGTCCTCCTTGGAGCGCTGGGCCTGGCCGGCCCTCTTGGGCTGCAGCAGGTACAGCATGTTCTGCACCACATCCTTCTTGGTGGGCAGCACGCCCTGCGCAAAGCCCGAAGACTCCACGTATTCCACAGTCCCCAGGGTCTTCCGTGCCCTCACCTCGGTGTCCAGTGATTCCATCACTGCTCCGTAGTTCTGTGGTTACGACATAACCTGAAAGACGGGAGGAAAACAGAGGAGTGTGTCAAACGAGGCAGTTTTTTCCACGCAGCAGAAACAAGCCGATGTAAGCCGTGCCGAGGCCAATGGGACGCGGGGCTTTGCGGCGCTCCGCCGCTGTTGGACGGCCGCGTTAGCCCAGCCCATGTCAGCCACTGCTCCGCGAGCCTATCGCTCCTCGGAGCGGCTCCCACAGCCTAATACGGCGCGTCTGCGTGCGGGAATTCGGCTTTAATTGAGTTTTGCACTTCGCCTTATCAATAACGGCCAGGCGCGCCCGCCGGGGCCGCCGCGCCGGCCCGGCCGTGCCCTGCCCGCGGCTCCGCCCGCCTGACCCCGCGACAGCGCCCGAGCCGCCCGCTCCCCCCGCCCGGAGCGCGGCCAGGGCACGGCCCGCGCCGCCGCGGCCCGCCCGGGGCACACAGCCACGAGGCACGGCCGCCTCGGCCGCATCCCCGGGCGGCTCCCGCCGCCTCGGCCCCGCACCGGCCGGCACGCGGCGCCGCCTCCGCCGTGCGGCGCTGAGTCACGGCGCGGCGGGCCCCGCGCCCCGCCCGCCCCAGCCCCGCGCGGAGGTCGTCGCTGTTTGCCCGGCGCCCCCCGCCCGGCGCTCACCGCCATCGCGCGGAGCGCAGCGCGGAGCCTGCGCGGGGCGCGCCACGGGAACCGCACCGACGCTGCCGCCGCCATCTTGGCGAGGGGAAGCGCCGCCGCTCCCTGGCCTTGCGTCCGTCCCGGAAGTACCGCCCACCCGCGCGCGCCGGAAGCGCACCGCCTCGCCAACCACGCCCATTCCGCCTCGCGCCGCGCGTGAGCAGCGAGTGAGTGACACCCGCCGCGACGGGGGGGGCGGAGAGGGGGACGGGGGCTCGCGCGGGGACCAACGGGAGCCCTCTGCGCCCGCGGGGCCCGGCCAGTAGGGACAGCGGCAGCGGATTGGGCGGCGCGGCCGGGGCAGCGGGGTGACGAGGGCCCTTACTACGGGCCAGCTGATTGGTCAGTGCCGTGAGGGGGGCAGCAGCCAGTGAGCTGATTGGTGGGGCCGTGGCTGTGGGGCAGGCAGCGGGGAGCTGATTGGTGGGGCCGTGGCTGTGGGGCAGGCAGCGGAGAGCTGATTGGTGGGACAGTGGCTGTGGGGCAAGTAGAGGGAGCTGATTGGTGGGGCAGTGGCTGTGGGGCAGGCGGCAGGGAGCTGATTGGTGGGGCCGTGGCTGTGGGGCAGGCAGCAGGGAGCTGATTGGTGGGGCCGTGCTGTGGGGCAGGCAGCGGGGAGCTGATTGGTGGGTGCCATGGCCGTGGGGCAGGCGGGAGGGCGATGGGTGGTTGTGGTGCCCCAGCCAGGGCAGGTGCCCGGTGCCCATGGGCAGCCACATGTCTGTAACCCGCCATGGCAGGTTGGTGACGGCAGCGAGACGGTGACAGTGACTGTGACAGCAGTGATGGGCGCGGGGACAGAGCTGGTGGAAGCGCAGTGTGGCTCATTGGAGGGGTGAGGCCCTGCCCTGCCCATGCTTCCCCCTGTGCCCCCAGCGCCCCTTATGTGCCCCTGCCCCTGCAGGAGGGTCTACCTGGACTACAACGCCACCACCCCGCTGGCTCCCGAGGTGGCCCAGGCCGTGTGGGATGCCATGTGCCAGGCCTGGGGCAACCCCAGCAGCTCCCACCCCGCAGGTAGGGACCAGGATGGGCAGTGTTGCTTCCTCGGGCCGGGCCCCGTGGTGACAGGAGCCCGCGGGAGCTGCTACATCTGGTCCTGCAGGCAGCAAGGCGAAGGAGCTCATCAGCAGCGCACGGGAGAGCCTGGCGAGGATGCTCGGAGGCCGCCCGGAGGACATTGTCTTCACCTCAGGGGGCACGGAGGTGGGAGCAAGGGAAACCTCCTTCCTGGGAATCTCTGCCCGCCACCCCCTCTCCAGCAAGCAGCGTTGAGGAGGGTGGGGGTGAAGGGTGCTGTGCTCCTTCTGAGCCTCCATTTTCTCTCTGCTTCTTTCCTTCAGGCAAACAACATGGTCATCCACACTGCCTGCAGGCACTTCCATGAGAGCCAACGTGGGACAGGGGACAGCCAGGGCACACCACACATTGTGACATCGGCTGTGGAGCATGACTCCATCCGCCTGCCGCTGGAGCAGCTGGGGAGGGAGGGCCTGGCAGGTGAGTGGCACAGGCACAGATGGAGTTTGAATGGGGGACTTGTCTTGGCTGGTGTTTCTGGAGGAGGGCAGGATCCTGCATGCTCTGTGATGTTCCACTATCTCCCCCTGGAGAAGGGCACCATTTTCCTGTGGTTGCTCGTGTTCCCCCAAGCTGGATGTGTCTGCTCTCTGCCTGTGCTCCCACTGCCCACACACTCCTGCCCTGCCCAGGGGGGCACAGGCAGCCCTGAGCGCTCACAGCCTACCCAGCCAGCCTCAGGGCTTGTCTCCTGGCCTGCAGAAGCCACCTTTGTGCCTGTATCCCCACGGAGTGGGCAGGCAGAGGTGGACGATGTCCTGGCCGCCATCCGGCCAAACACCTGCCTGGTCTCCCTCATGCTGGCCAATAACGAGACCGGGGTCATCATGGTGAGTGTGGGCAGTGAGGGGGACGGGGTGGAGGTACCCTCGCAAGGAGGCATTGATGGAGGGGAGCAGAAGGTCCTGGGATGCAGCCCCTGGTCCCTGCCCGCAGCCCGTCGCAGAGCTGAGCCAGCGCGTCCGTGCCCTCAACCAGCGCAGAGCAGCGGAGGGTCTGCCCAGGATCCTGGTGCACACGGATGCAGCACAGATGATTGGCAAGGGCCGTGTGGATGTGCAGGAGCTGGGCGTGGACTACCTGACCATCGTTGGACATAAGGTGTGGTGGCCCTGCTCGTGTGCCTCAGCTGCTGGTCACCCTGTGTGACATCTCTGCTGGGGTGCCAGGGGGACTTTGAGTGTCCCACACAGCTTGGTACTTCACAGTGGCCAAAGTTCTCCTGCTGGGTGGTGCTCTGCAGACAGACTTTGCTCCTGTGAAACCTGCCTGGGCTGGGGGCCAGCAGACAGGATGGGGAGCAGCTCTGCAGCAGCTTGTGCCTGTGCGATGGGCAGGGGCCAGCACTGGAGGGCACTCAGATTTGGGCAGGAGGGCAGGAAGCACTGCCAGGACTGTTGATGCTGTCAGTGTCCCCAGGGTCACCTGGCTGTCCCCACAGTTCCACGGCCCACGGATCGGAGCGCTGTACACGCGCAGCCCCGGCACCGGCACCCCGCTGCACCCCATGCTCTTCGGAGGGGGACAGGAGAGGAGCTTCCGGCCAGGGTAAGGGGGCAGCTCACCTGCAGAGCTGGGCCTCTGGCTCGTGGCCAGGCACATGGGCTGCCTTGTCTGAGCTGAGCTGGCAGCTGTGTCACCCGCCAGCCCTGGAGCAAGCAGCCCAGCACGGCAGGGAGATGGATCTGTGCATAGAAACTCCCTGGAGCTCAGGCTTTGCCAAGGGTGTAACCTCAGGGTGGAACTGCCTCCTCAGCCACCTCAGAGAGGTGTCCAGGAGCCCCTGCCAGCCATGAGAGGTCCCATGAGGGAATGTCTGTGTCTCAAGGTTGTGTTTCTGGTCTGGAGAAATAACTCACTGGTCCCTGTTCCCTTGCAGCACTGAGAACACCCCAATGATTGCCGGCCTTGGCCAGGTCAGTTGGGATGGTCAGGGGTGAGTGGTGCAGACCCAGCACAGAGACAGCCCCTGTGCTTCCTGGTCATCAGAAGGGACAAACTGGGGATGTGGGAGGGAGGGTGAACCGGGAAAGGTGATGGGGCTTTCTGGTGCCAGTCAAAGGAGGTGCTTTGGGGCACTTGCTGTGGGTTTGCAGCCCTGCGAGTCACCCAGCTCATGGCACAGGGCACTGAGAGGGGGCACAGGGGACTTGGCACTACAGAGGCTGTTCCAGGCTGGGCTCACACCCCGGGGACCACACACAGAGGGAGGTGTCCGAGGGTCACTGGTGGAGCCTGTCTGTGTGTTTTCAGGCTGCAGAGTTAGTGAGCAAGAACTGGGAGGCCTACGAGGCTCATATGCGGGATGTCCGGGATTACCTGGAGGCCACGCTGGAGGTGAGCACATCTGGTCCCTTCCCACAGTCTCAGGCTGCTGGATGTGGGGTCTGGAGCAGGGTGGGTGTATCCCTGTGCCCCTGCTCATCCCCTCATAAAGACAGAGCTGCTTGAAAACCTAGAGACATTCACAGCGCTCTGATTTCTCCAGGCCTCCTTTGGGAAGCAGAGGATTCGCTTCAACAGTCACTTTAAGGGCTCCAAGCAACTCTGCAACACCTGTAACTTCTCCATCCTGGGCCCAGGCCTTCAAGGTAGCTCTTGTCCTACTGCTGTCCCGTGATGGTTACACAGAGCCAAGCACCTGCCCCTCACAGCACCTGTGGCTCAGGCGGGAGGTGAGGCAGGAGCAGCCCCTGCAGAGAGCCTTGGCACTGGGAGAGCTGTTCTCGTGTTGCTTGTGCTGCAGGACGAAGGGTGCTGGCTCACTGCAAGGTGCTGCTCGCCAGTGTTGGTGCTGCCTGCCACTCTGAGCAGGGGGATCGGTGAGCAGACAGCTTTTCCAGCCCCTGAGTCTTCCCAGAGGACAGCGGGTTGGGAGGGATGGAAACAGGACCGGGAAAGGGACAGTGGGTGGCTTGGGCAGCATCACCTGGATCCAAGAGGGTACAGAGCTTTCCAGAGGGCTGAAGGGCTGTGGAGGGGATTATTGCAGGAGACACAGCTGGAACACTTGGTTACTGCCTGGAAGGAGTTTGTCCCTCCCAAATTTTGCGATCCAGCTGAGCTGGGAAGTACTTTCGAACTCCTGGCACTACCAGAAGAGAGCTTGCCTTGTGTCTGTGTGTGCCTGGCTCACCTGCTCCAGCCCTGCTTGGGTCTTCAGATGGCTCCTTTAGGTGATACGGGGACAGTGGGTGCTTTTGGCCTGGTCTAGAGCAATGCCCTGGGGATGTGGCAGAGCTGCCAACCCACGGGGACATGGAACAGTTTCTTCTTAGAAGAGCCAGAACCCCCATAGGGCAACAAGCCCAGTGGGATTGGGTGCCCCTGGAGAGCAAACGGGGCTGTGCAGGGGACAGGTGCCCTGGAGTGTATCTGCAGATGTGGTTCCTCCTGTGGCTCAGTGAGGCTCCTGCTGATGTGTGGGGCTTCCTCCGCCTTGGAGTCCAACCTGCTCCTTCTGGCTGTGTTCCAGGCCGTCCCCAGTGCTGCTGAGCTGCGGGATTCCCCCGGAGGTGGCACAGAACGCGCTGCGGCTGAGTGTGGGGCGTGGCACCACGCGGGCAGATGTGGACAGGGCTGTGCAGGACCTCCTGCAGGCTGTGGAGCAGCTGGAGCGGCACCAGGCCCCACAGAGCCCTGAACTGCTCCCTGGACACCACTCAGGTTCTTGGGGTGGGCCCCTGGGTGCGAGCTGCTGTGCCAGCCTGGGGGAAGTTCTGAGGAGGGGGCTTGGCTGCTTTGGGGCTGGGGCAGTGTCAGGGCTTGCCCAGGACTCAGCCTCACTGCACAGTGGAGGCTTTTGGGGAGTCCTGCTGTCCAGTCTGGCTTGCCAGATGTACCCAGCTGGGTGCCTGCACATGCATGTGTTGGCATGAGCCAGCTGAGCCTCAGGGCTCGAGTCCCTACAGAGGGACAGGCACGGAAGCCATGGAAGAAGGAGCCTCATGACCTGGTTGCTTTCCACAAAGGAAGCTTTCCTGCTGCCTGAGCAGCCAGAGGAGGAAAGAGCACCTGCCCCAGAGTGAAATGAGGAGTTGATAGAAGCACAGCAGGATTCTGGGCTGAGAACTACTCTGCCCTAAACTGTCAAAGGGATTACTGGCTGGGCAGAGCTTTCCCAACACTGCTTTGCTTTACCTGCTCTCCTTTTCTTCTGTCCTCCCTACAGGGGGCAGAGCTCCTGTTGCCAGCTCCACCTGCTCCTCAATGAAACAGTTGTCGGGGCAGCTGTGACTGTGCCAGCACCTGAGGGAACCCTGCGTGGCCTAGGGGGTCTCTGGCATCACCAATACTGGAGGACAGAAACATCACACGGATCAGGAGCATTTCCAGCTGGGCTGGCTGATGTCAGGGAATTTGATCTCCCTGGGTATTCATAGGAATAAAAGTAATTGCTGCTTCTTTTCACAAGTTAAATGTATTTTCTGTGGGGGAAGCTGGACTGGTTGGAGCCATCTGAGTGATGCCTTTTCCCTCAGAAAACACTCATGCCACAGAACAGAGGCACAGGCAGCTGGAGTGGGAGGTGCCTGCAGGGCCTGGTTGGCACAGAGCCCATGGACACAAATGCTGGCCTTTCTCTTTACAGCCACACATTAGAATGGCCAAGAATACTATTTAGGCTCATAAAGCCCTGGGGCTCTTGGTGAATCTGATGTCTTACTAGGAGTTTAGGACCCAAGCACCCTGACTGACAGTCACTGATCTTGCCAGGCTGGTCAGTATTACCATGCTGCTCACACCTCAATCTCAAATGCATTCTTCTATTTCTCCATTTCCCCCCTCCCTTTTGATAATAGTCAAAACCTCCTTTAGAAAAAATGGTTCCATAGAAGGGAGTTTGGTCTGTTAGATCTTTAATCTGCCCTGGACCTTACTGCTCCTGGGGACCTGTCACAGCTGTGATACCACTGGAGATTCAGCTTTTGGGGCTCACTTTCCCCCACAGGACATCTGGGCTTCCTGTGTTGCTTCAGCCATAAATTTAGCCACAAAGCACAAAAAGCTTTACTGACTTCTTTATACGCACAGGAAATGCAAGTTTTAGCCACAGAAATTTAGCATTGCTCCATTTAGAATATGACAGCCAAAGCTTAAGAAGCAGTATAGAGGAAATGACAAGTTGGGTTGACTGTTTTAATGGTTTTGCTGCTGATCTTCTTAGTACCACAGCATACATGAGTGAGAGTCACTTTTGAGTCCCTCTGTATTGCTTTATCCAGAGAAGGTCAAGAAGAGCTTGGCCTGCATTTCAGTGGGCCAGCCTGTGCTGGCTCTGCACCCTGCGTGCTGCTCTTTTGGGTATGACAGAATGGTTGTGTGCAGCAGAACAAACCCACCTGGCACAGGAGACTGGAAATGCCAACTTTGCTACATCAGCTGAGAAGAGAAATGGTCGAGAGAGGGCCTGGCCACTACACTCAGACACAGGAGTTGAAAGGAGTCACTTCCACGTGGTCACAGCCAGAGTCAGACATTGAAAACTGACATTCATTTAATGGACAAATCCACAATCTCCTGATAATCTTGCCTTCTTAATTCCTTCCAGGAGAGCTTATAATAGGCAAGGAAAAAAACACTCACCAAAATAAGCACTGCCCCGACCAGATCACAAGTGCCTGGGAAGCTGTGCAGCACAAGAAGCTGCAGGACCATGGCAATGACGATCTCCAGGTGCTGCACGGTGCTCACCAGAGTGGGGTGAAACTTGCCCAGGGCATAGTAGACCCCCAGGAAGGCTGCAGTGGAGCACAGGCAGATGGCAAGGAGGTAGCTCCAGGTTTCCCCATCCAGTGGGACAATTGGCTCTTGGAGCAGGAACATGGTGGATGCTCCCCACACTGTTCCTGTCCAGCTGAAAGTGAACAGCGCTGTCCACATGCTGATGTTGTCTTTGATGGACCTGTAGACTATCATGGAGAGGGCAGTGGTCAGACCAGCCATGACAGTCATGGTATAGCCAAAAGCTTCCTTCCAGGTGCTCAGCACAGAGTTCTCCTCCTTAACAATGTTGGGGATCATGACCAGACAAACGCCGAACACGCTGCCAATGACAGTGACTATGTCTATGTAAGCCATTCCTTCATCGATGAGTAAAAAAGCCAGAATGGCACTGAACACCGTGGTGGTGGCCCTCCACATGATGGTCCCATTGCTGGGGGACACTATGGAGAAGGAGGTGTAGGCACAGGTGATGGAGATGACATTGCAGACCCCATAGAGGAACAGCCGGAGCCTGTAGCCTTTGGGGCCGAAGGGAGGCTCGTGGTGGTAGCACACAGCAGTGAGGGACAGCACCTGCAGCACCGAGCGGATGAAAATCAGCTCCAGAGATGGCACTTTGGAACGGTCAGAAATTAATCTGGTGATCAGAGCCACGCAGCCGTGAGCCACGGCAGACCCAAACAGGACTGCCCATGTTTTCCTGGACTGCAGTACGCTTCCTTCAGGAAAGTGCTGGGATTGTCCAGCCTCATCAGGTTTTGGCAGTTGTGCTGGCTTAGTGTCTATTGTACCAAAAAAAGTCTTTTCTCGCTTTTTCCCATCATTCAGTAGTCTTCTCTTAGGATTATCCTCCATAAATACTCCAGTATCTTCATTAACATCCTCACATCCCTCTTCTCCTGGCTGGGGATAATGAGAAGTGTATTTCACTGTTACTGTGTTGGGATGAATTTTCACTCGCTTTTTGACCGGGTATTTTTGGGTAGACATATCCATTTCCTTAGAGAAATGCCCTGGTCTTGAGAAAAACAATGGAGATACACTGTTATTTAATGAATAGTGAGAGACTCATTAGGATGTAAGTGCTTTTAGTGTTTACAAGCTATTTTTATCAACCAAATCCAAGTTCTAGTAGCCTGTTCTTGGTTTGGTTTAATTTTCCACTGAGTTACTGCTAAATACCTTTGATGGCTTTGAGGGCCATTTGGATCTCCTTAAAAGTCAACCATGGCACTTCACTTTAGTCACTAATTTTGGAAAATAACATATTTTGTCATTATGTATGGTATACATAATGAATTCTAGTACATTCTAATAAGTTCTCTCGCTAAGCTTTTTACCATGTGATTATGCGTTATTGTTAATGGCTTGCCAGTGTTACAAGATTACAGGAAAAACTTGTCCGGAGGAGATGACAGAGAGTAACACAGAGAAATAGGGAGCACCCCCGGGCAAGTCAGCAGTTTGCATGTGGATAACAACACCTCTTTGAACACAATTGTGACAGTGCTAAACCCTTCTGTCTCCTCGTGAAGGGGCATTTTCCACTACACCAACACTGTCTGTGATTCCTGCGGGGTGGGGCAGTTTAATTAAGGCAGGGGTATGTCATGGAAATGGCTTTTCACACCATCTCTGCAGAGCCTTCCCAGTGAAGAGGCAGCAGGAGCAATGAAACCTTCCCTGCCTTCTTTTCATCCCAGCAAATAAAACCTGTGCAGAGCTTACCTGTGACAGAGACATTCGATCCCAAGGCAGAGGGGGGAAAACTCCTCTTCATCATCTACATCTTTGATGAGCTATCTAGACAGAAACAAGAGCTGCTCTCAGGTACCAGCAGGGAAGGTTCCAACCATCTCAGCACAGAAAGTAAAACCCAAGGGAGGCTCAAACCCCAAACCACTCTAGATGGAGAGAAAGGAATCAGTGGCATCCTGTCAAAAACACTCCTCAGCCATCTCCCAGAATTACTGAGGGAACGGAGCCAAAGAACAAGTGGTGGCTTGTGAGCATAAGGTTCCTACAGCTCGACAGCATGGAATGGCCATTGCACCCTCCCATGCCTGCTGTGCTGCCCTAAAGGCTGCAGAGGAGAGGGAGCCCAGGAGGACCCATCCTCCCCTCCCGGAGTTCCACCCCTCCCGGAGCCGTGCTCCGCCAGCAGCAGCACAGCAGCAGCACAGCAGCAGCAGCGCAGCAGCAGCACAGCAGCAGCGCAGCAGCAGCAGCAGCAGCAGCAGCAGCAGCTTGGCCTCCACGGTGGCACCGCGGGATGGGTACAGACAGTCCTTGTCCCCAGGGAGGACCGCAGCGTTCCTGGGGGTCCTGGCGGTGTAAGAGCCCAGCTGCTGGACAATGGATGAACGGCAGGACAGCAGACTGTCAGGGAGAGCACGGGTCTAAAGGCAGTGGTGAAGTGCGGGCAATAGTTCCTCACAGAAACTCTAAAAATACCGCAGCCAGGTTCAGCCTCGGCATTTTCTGTGCCTGTGATCTGTGACAGCCGAGCACTGCCCGTGTCTCTGGCAAATTAATTTCCATGAGAATGGGACAATCTGCCTTTTCCCTCACAGGCTGAGTGTTCCTTAACCCCTGCTACACCCCAGATGAGCTGGAGCCGAGTCCCTGCTCCTCGTAGCGATGAACGGGAGTGGGGACACGGGCGGGCACCAGATCCGGAGGAAGCAGCAGCACAGCACCGGTCTGGACCTGCACAAGCACCAGGGGCTGAGGACCCTCCCGGGTCCCCCCTGTGTCTCAGGAGGCCTTGCCCAGCACTGCTGTTCACGTTTTTCTGCTGCACACCCAGGGCCAGAGCACTCCCTGCATGGTGAGGAGTATTCCAGGGTGTCCATGGCAGCTTACTCGGCGAGGAACTTGAGAACGAGCAGATGAACGCCAGGGAGAGTAAACAGAGCTGGGTATCAGCTGTGCCAGCGGCACTTCAAACAACACATCAACATTTACCAACACCCGCCAGAAATCTGCCCCAGGCTCACCTGCTACCTTCACTTTTCCTTCTTTCCGAGTCTTTTAACATGCAAATGCAAACCGCACCGAGTGAGCCCAGGAAGGCAGTGGTTTTCACCTGCACAGTTTTTCCTACCTAGCATTTTCATTGTGTTACAATCCAGTTTTGCCTTGCAGCTTTAAAAAAAAATGAAGACTTCCTTGCTTTAAGGCACAACATACTGGATGGTGAATAAAAATAAAAATAAAAAAGTGGCAGAAAAAGAAGACAAAAGTGGGCGGCAACAGGAATTATTATTAGATTGACAGTAGACCACTGGGTAAACTCATTCATTTCGTAAAGAAACAGCTGAGTAAAAGGTGCAACTGTTTCTGAAAAGAAAACCAAAATAGCTCATTTGTTACCACGAGCATAGCTCGGTAACTTTCTTGTTTCCTGGCTTCAGTTACATTTTCTTTCAACAAATAGTTGCAAATTCAAGAGAACAGTCGCGAATGTGGCACGGGACCTGTGCGATGCTTTCAGGATCTCTCTGGAGGAAAACAATAGCTGCTGAGCGTGTGGCTAAAATGGCAGTTCTGCACCGAGCTGCTCCCTCTGGACTGCTCAGCTGGGAACGCAGCACCTGCCAGCCTGGAAAAGGGAAGGGCAAGCACGTGGGAAAGGCAGGAGATGGGAAGTAATAAAGGAAAAAAAATAAATATGCTTAATGCAAATTTTCATTTTCCCAGCTAAATACTGAGTGTATGACAAATGTGCTGCCAACCCTCCCACAGTATATTTGTTTGTAGTCTTCGGTGACCTTGCTTTTCTTAACCAGTGAGATTTTCCATAGAGACCAGGATTAGGGCATATCCCAGATCCATTATGTGTGTCCCTGAGACAAATTTAAAATAGACAGAAATTAGCACAGCCCATACAGACAACTTGCCACTTCCCTTTCTGCCCATGCCTTTTGTGGAGATGACATGAAGTTTTTATTTTCCCTTCATACCTGGAAACTTAACATGGCTTATTTGCATTTTCTGTTAAAAACACTAGTTGATTTCGAATCAAGTTTAATACAAGGCTGAAGATGAAACAGTGTGTAAAACTGTCAAGCTTTATAACAAAACAAACATTCCAACTTCAGCTTGGGACACCCATTTAAATTACCAGCTCACTGAAATCACTGACTGCAAAGTGTGAACACTGATTTCCCCTGGGAGAACAAATAATCACTGTAGATGAAATAAATGGCACAGATCTTTGATAGAATACAAACCATGATTTCTTTTAAAAGAAAAACATTGAATACTCCCCTCCTTCCTTCCCTCAACCACTGCAAGTGCTGGTTAGCCAGGTAGAAATAGGTGATTATCTGTCCCCTGACTGCTGGGAGTGGGAGCCTGAACTCTCCTCTGTGCCTGAAGGAATGAAGGCTTTGAGGTCTCCTGATTCTAACCAGCAATCTTGAATAAACTCACAAAAAATATTCTCATCTTCTGCCAGATTGGTTAAAATCAGTCAGGTTACTTAAGTATTAATACAAAAGACTCACAGACAGGGCAAATCCAGCCACAGATATGCAGCTGAGAACAAGTCAGCTACCCCTGTGCTCTGAAAGGCCCCACAGGAATGCTCCTTTGCCTCTTCTGTGGAAAATCCTCAATCCTGACCAGATCAGGCTGAAATTACCAGAGGGCTGCGAGCAGTCTCTACAGGATAACTACAGACTGACAATTCTTTCTAATATCACACAAAGGAAAGACCCACCCACCCTGGAAATCCACGGAATTGACTGAACTCGTGCCACCTTCACAAAGCACATGTGTGCACTGACTTCTCAGCATAAGGGCTTTTCTTTTGATTCCTTATCAGGTGCAGGAAAATCTCCTAAAGTCTTCTAAACCACATGGAAATTCTTAGGTGCTTCATACTTCAGGCAACTGCACACGCCAAGGGATCTACACTCATGTGGTGCATAAGTACCTTTATCTTTTTAGCCACATTGACATAAATCAATTTGATTAAAAATACATTCCAAGAAACTCAAGTCTTTATTAAAATTTAATGAATAGCAAAAGGTATTTAAGAAAATGAAGGAGCACTTACATGAAAAGAGTTTTTAGCACTTAAGCACAAGAACAAACATTATACACAAACCAACAAACCACTATCCCATGTCTTCAAATTAATTGAGTCACGTCCAGCAGCACTGCCTGAAGAGCCAGTACAACCTTCACTGAATACAAAGATAAACCCTACACTAAAGTCCCGTGAGTTGTCAGTACATCCCTTATAGTATTTTGCTACCCAAAACACAACCTCTATTTGTTTAGCTCACTGAAGCAATCTCATTTGATGGGATACACCTTTAATTCCCCTTGCTTTCTCTATTCTCTTGCTGAATGCGGGTTCTATTTGCAGCCGTTTCCATGAAAAAATTCTCTTTTCAAATTTCTCCACTCATGCCTGTTGCCTGCTGCAGCTCCTACCTCTGCAGCAGCAGCACTTGCTTTAAGGGATTTTGGGAGAAGCGCCTGCAAACTTCCCATTCCAAAACCCCTTATCCGAACAAACCCCTTCAGATAGCAATTCCATGCACGGGGGAAAGAACAGAGGATACTTTAACTCTGAAATATAGTTCCCTACAGCACAGGAAACCAGGAAAACAGCTCAGTTATATGCAAGAAAGGTTTTAAGAGGTACATTACAATGGGGTGAAGCACGACACGGCGCCTTCGGTCTATGGCAGCAGATGACAGATCGAGATTAGAGACACCTCACTCACTGCTCGGGATCCTCTCGCAGCAATCTGCAGCGCCAGCAGGCAGCGGTGCGTGCGGGCTGTGCAGGAGCGGACCCGCAAAGCAGCCGAGCTCGGGAGCGCTGCAGGAGGGCGGCACCAATCGCGATGGCAGCTGTCGCCGATAAGAGGGCACTCGTCTCCATGGGAACCCCGGCCGCGGCTCCAGGAGAGCCCCTCCGGGCAGGAGGGCGGTGGCTGCCCGGGCTCGGTCCGCTCCGTGCCGCGCCCTCCGCGCCCGCCCCCGCCATGGCGCAGAGCGCCGGCCCCGCTCGGCCCCACACACATCACTGCCACCGCCCTGGCGCGCCCGCCCGGGCACCGCCGCGGGTTGGGAAGGACCCGCCGGGCCCTCGCCCCTGCTCTGTCGCGACAATCACGACCCCCTTTCCCTCGCCCGTGTCCCTGTCCTCGCCGCTTCAAGGGGCCCGGGGCTATGCCCCGCCCCCTCTCTGTCGCGACAGACGCCCCCTCCGCCGGTGCCCGTGTCCCCGCCGGCTCTGTCGCGACAGTGGCCCCCCCGGGCGGTGTTTGTGGGCACGCGGCGCACGCGCGGCCATTTCCGCGCGAAAGACGTTTTCCCGCGTGCCGCGCGCGCCGGGGCGGGGCCGCTTCCCGCCGTTCCCGCCCCTTCCTCTCGCGCGGCGCGGCGGCGCGGGGCCGGGCGCGCGCGGTGCGGCGGCGCGGGCGGCAGGGGGCGCTGCGCGCCCGGCGCGCGGGGCGGCTGCGCCGTGGCGGGTCGGAAATGCCGCCAGGTGGCGGTTTAGGATCGCGGCCCCGCTGAGCCCCGCGCGGGCCCCGCCAGCGCCGCCGCCCCGGCCCCGGCCCGCGCCCGCCGGACCCCGCGCGCCGCCGCCGCTCCCGCAGCGCTCCCGGGGCGCTCCCGGGGCGCCGCCGCGGCGCGGCCCGAGGTGAGCGCGGCGCGCGGGGAGGGAGCGCGCGGGAGGCGCCGATCCAAGATGGAGGCGCGAGGGGCGGGGGCAGCGGGGCCGGGGCCGCTCGCTCGCTCGCTCGGTCTCCGCGGCGGCCGGGCCGGGAGCGGGCGCTGCCCGTGCGAGGAGAGAGGAGAAGGGGAGGGGAGGGAAGAGGAGGCGGCGCGGGGCGGGGCGGCTCCTGCCGGAGCAACGGGTCCCCCGGGCGCGGCGCTCTTCGCCGCCATCTCATTGTCCCCGCCGGGGCTTTGCCGGGGGCGCGGGGCCGAGCCGGGCCGGCCTCCCCCGCCGCCGGGCCTGCGCCCCGCTCCGGGTGGCGGCGGCCGCGGCGGGCCCGCGGGGGCGGCGGGGGATGCTCGGGCGGAGCGGGGGTGGCGCTTCCGCCGCGCGGGGCTCGGTGGCGGCGGCCTCCGGCCGGCCCCGGGCGGCGGCGGAGGAGGGAAAGTTCCGGGAGCCGGTGGGCGGCCCGACCCGCCTTTGGCCCGGCCCGGCCCACCGGAGCGCCCGGGCGGCCCGAGCGCCTGGCCGCAATCCAGGGGGGCCAGGCCGGGGTGCAGCCCCGGGGCCGGGGACCCTCGCCCGGCGCTCCTGTTGCTCATCCCCGAGTTTCCAGTGCGGTGGCCCCGGGGCTGGCCCGGGGGACAGAACCGTGTCACGCAGTCGTGGGGCTGCCCCGGGCTTTAATGGGAGAAGCAGCGCGCTGAGCCCCGGGGGTGGCGGGACCGCGGCCGGGACCTGGGGATCCACGGCTCCCAGAGCAGCCGAGTGCAGGCAATGCCCTCTGGCCGATGCTGGGAGAGGGGGACAGGCACAAAACCAGGCTGCGGTCCTGCGCTGTCGGGCTCAAACACAGCAAAGGTTGTGCTTGGAGCAGTGGAAGGCTTCGGTGCTGGTCACTGGGTACCTGGCCCATCCTGGGAAGCGGTGGAAGCCGCACTCTGCTCTCCCTGTGTTCCTGGGATGGAACAGGGAGTGTGAGCAGTGGCTGGGAGGAAGCGTGACTTGGGAGAAAGAAAATAGTTGTAGTATCCATGGAGCGGCTTAAAGGGACATGACTGCCAATACCAGTGTCAAAAAACTTAGTTTCTGGGAAGACAGTGTGAGTTTAATTAAACTGAATTGAGCTGCTTTGTAAGTATTGATTATTTCAGTTACATTTCACACAATCTTGTAGCTGCCCAGAGTTAGATTAGTGATAGCATCTATTTTTGAGGTTGTTGAGGAATGAAAAATGTTCTCCAGGTCCAACCACCGATGCAACTGTTCTTAAACTGTGTCCTGTGTTTGGTGGGATGGGTGACATTAATGTCTGGGTTCAGTAACTTCCTCATGTTATTATGCTGGTGAAAAAGGAGTGGTGTGAGAGAAGGATCAGTGCTGATTCTTTGGATCCAAAGCAGTTTGGTCTTGCCTAGTTATTTGTTGAGTGTCTGTACGGTGTAACCCATCCACCCATGAGGAAATCACTGGTTCACAAGGCAGCGTGCAGGTTGTTTGTCAAAAGGTGTTCTGACCATGTGAAGAAGTTCATCCTATTACAGAGTTGGAAACCAGTTATTAGAAAACAGTTTGTTCTCTATTTCTTTGGGGTTTTTTTTCTTTCTGACTCAACTGATGACTTTTTGTTGGAAAGCCTGAGAAAATACACGTAGGGGTGCAGAGGGTTTTGAAATGACACACTAACCCGTGATGCAGCAGGATTTCCCTGTGAGCAGGAGCAGGGGGGCTGACTTCAGGATTGTGATTAATCTGAGAGGATGTAATTTTTACTGGCTGCTCAACAGAGAGTGTGCAGTTGAAATTCTGTGTTGCTGCTGCTGCTGGACACATGGATTGACACCAGTGAGAGTGGGTAGTGGGAGTGAAGCTTTCTGAAGCTGGGTGAACAGTTAGTGCCAGTTCTGGAGGTTCAGAGCACTTCATCCATCTACAGCCCCTGCAGCTGGAGGACTGCAGTCCACAGCCTCTGGTGCTTCCTAACATTTCCAAAGTGCTGGAGCTGGCTAGTTCACTGAGGGACAGCATTTCTGGCTAAATGTCCCTGCCCAGTATGCTGTGGTCCAAAGTTGTGAGGGCAGCTGAGCCCCTGCTGCTGGAGCTGTGTGACTGGGCTCTCTGAGCTTGCCAGCTCCTGTCCCTGTCCACAGCCTGTCCTTCAGGCAGTGCAGGCTCACGTGTGGCTTCTTCTGCAACTGCAGTGCACCTCTCAATGAGAGTTGAGAAGATATTTATGAAAGATATCATAGCTCATCTTTGGATGCATTAACAAAATTTCCTTGGAGTAGTCAGAAACTCAGCAAGTGGATATTTTTCATTTGAAAGAACAAAATGCACCTCAGGTTTGTGCTGGTGACTGTGGAATCACTCATTTTTTCCCTTTCCTAAAGACATGTTCTGGTAGAAGTTGGCTAAATGCTGGAGTTTAAATAACATTTTAGTAGGCAAGTGTGTCCGTGAAAGTGTAAGGATGCAGTGAGAGAAATGCTGAATGGTGATGACTTTCTACAAAGAGTCCTTTTACTGGGATGACAACATGCCTTTATGGTAATATTGTGGTTTGTTTTCTGGTAACATGCACAAAAGCTCTCACACCCTGCTGAGATTCCAAAGTACCAGACCTGTAGCTACCACAAGACTTACTGAAAGAGGCAAACTCTGCTGAAGTTGTGCAGGAGTGTTAAAGCCAGAATTCACATGCAGCAGTGCTGAATGGGTGATTGGCCCCTCTGGGATCTCTGTGTGCTGCACCTCGGAGTTTTGGGATGAGACTCTGGCTTCTGGTGCTCGGAGTCAAACCCAGAAGGCGATGCTGGATCTGGTGCCAAGATAAGGAAGTGCCTTATCTAAATCTGCTGTATTGACTTCAGGACTTGAAATGCCAGCCCACATCTGCAAGATACTTCCTGCTTTCTTTAAAGTTTTGGGGATTTACTTGGAGTCACTCTCATTTATCAGTGGAGCTCTGAAACTCCAGTTGCAGATTGTCATTTCCTGCTTGCAGTGCCACTGTGTCTGCTCATTTGGCTAAAACCAGAGAGCAGTAGAGTTGGGTTTTGTTCTTGGAGAAGAAAGGGAAATCCTACAAAGTTTGAGTTCATGAGCAGATAATTGTTTTGTTTTTTCTACCCTGGGCATCCAGGGATATGCAGTATTTTGCTTTTCCATGCTGATGTAGTTTTGTTGATTTGGCTGTTCAGTATGTGATCAGAACACAGAAACCTATTTCTTTGTTCCCTTAGAAAAGATGTGGTTTAGAGAGTGTTACTATGACCTCTTGCAACTTTTCAAGTGTATCTGAAAATGTATCAAGATACACTTGAAAAGTGTATCTGAAAATACACTTTAAAAAATAAGTGTTGTTTTGTGAAGGTACACTGATTTTTTTTTTTTGAAGGCAGACCTCACCTTCAGCTTGCTGAAAGAGCTGAAGGGAAGGAACTGCAGAGGGAATCTTGTTCTTAGTTTTGATTCTGTAGCGATTTGCTAATTTAATTTCTGACGTGTCCTGTTGATAGTCTGACTGTAGGCAGTGGTTGCAGCACTTGGCACTTTGTGTATCAATGAGAGAACACCCAGGAACTTGGGTGCTCTCCCCGTGGTTTGAAGGAACTGTGCTCCTGGCTTTGCCACGTTGCCTTGTTTGTATCCCTGCAGGCATTCTGTAGTTTGAAAAATGCTTTTTAATAATAATGGTGTGCTTGAGATAGCAGGATGCCTCAGACAAGAGATCCACCAGGGCCCAAAGTGTCACCTGTGTCCTGTTCTGAACTGTAGGTATGACATGAACTTGGTAAATTTGGTAACTCTGCCTTAATTTTGGAATATCTGGGGAGAAAACGCCTGTTTATAAACATAGGTAATTCCTTCTGAAGCACAAGTAGTGCAGATTCAGGGCTTTTCATGCCCTCAGGCCCCTGGCTTTGGTGGGTGCTGCTGTCTGTGCCCAGGGCTGGCAGCACTGGCAGCACGCGCTGCCTGACCTGCCCGTGGCACGGTGGGACAGGCTCCCAGCCACGGCTGCCAGCACTATCACACATGAGAGCTGCATGTGGGAGTGTGTTGTGAGCTCCAGTCACACAGTTATTAATCATTTGTTTCAGAATTAGGAGCAGGAGGTGGAATTGGTAAGCCTGTCCCTCTCCAGCGGAAGGGCAGGTTGTTTCAGGTGATTCCCAAAAGTAATGTTTTACTAGAAAGCAGCATGAGGGACATCCAGCCAACTGTGTTCCTTGCTGTGCAAGGTTTCAGCAGCAGATATGTGATTTATTCTGTAAATAAATCTTGTGAGTTTATATTCTGTAACTCTACAAATAGCAGGGCTTGTATTATATTGCCAGATTAGCTGAGTGAAAACAGCACTGACAGATTGTTCAGCTCATAGGAAAAAGATACTTCTTTGTAGAGTTAGGGATTATCCTGTGTGTCAGAAATGTTGCTAGATGTCAACTACTTTTCTATAATAAAATAATAAAAACAATTAATCTTGGATACATTTCTACATACTAAGGCATACCATGTGGAGGTGTCTTTTGAAACCAAAAACAAGCAACAAGCTGAGTATCTGTTTGCTCTTCCCCACATGAGGGTTTGTCTCTCTCCTTTTAGGGTTAGAATCCCCAAGGCCCTGGAAGATACCAACATGTTTGTGTTTATAAGTGGAAAATGAAACTTCATTTGGGACTGGGTGATGAATTCCACCTTAAATGCATGCTCGATGTGCCAGTTTTGCATTGTTAATTTCTAGATCTGTTCATTAAGACCACATGGGCTGGTTGCTGCCAGTGGAATTGCACAAGATGGTTGAGCTGCTGTGCCAGCCTGCCTCAGCTGAGAGGAGTCTGTGTCTCCAGAGCTCTCCCTTCCCTTTGTGCTGCTGCTGGCGTGACCTTCCCTGGAGCTGAATTCCCTTCCTGGCAAACTCCTGTGCTTGGGAGGGAGGTGTTTCTGCTCAGTGAGTGAATCGAGTCAGGCTGTCAGAGTCAGGAGTTGACAGAGGTGATGGAAGGTCACTTGCAGGAATACTTTGGGAGAAAAATGGTCCTGGAGATGGGGATGGTTCAGGCTGGCTGGGCTGTGTGCCTGTGCTGGGTGTGGATGATCACATGGAGCCCACTGCTCTGTGTCCAGCTGGGTTCTGTGGGTAACTCCTGCCTCCTCTGAGTGCCCCTGCCAGCTCTGCTGTCTGCAGCCTGCCTTTGCTCTTCCCTTCCTTGGGAGTAGCCTGGTGCCATCAGCACATTGGTGGCATTCTTTTCTAGATGGAAGAGTGTCCCAGCCTGGCCTCCAGTTCCCACTCTCTGTGTCATGGGGTTGTTTGGGTTGGAGGGGACCTTACAGATGATCTTGTTCCACACCCTGGGGACACCTTCTGCAAGCCCTGTGCTCCTGTGGGACTCCCCAGGAGCCCCCCTGTGTTGTCAGAGGTGACCACTTTGTTTGCTCTCTGTCTCCTGTCTCTTCCCCAGGTAACCTGTCCACACAAGGCTTCTTGTTGCCGTGGCAGCTTAATTTCTTTAAGGGCCTTTTCTGAAGAGTCTTGTTAAATGTCTCTTGGAAATGAAAGCAGGCTTTGTCAGGTACAGTGCACTGGTGTAAGGGAAGGCCTTGGGAGAAATCCTGTGAATTTGTGGAACTTGACTTTCCTATACAAAAGGAAGGTTGATTTCCCTGTCTAAATACTGTAGTTTATTTAGTTGCCTGCAGATCTATTTTCTAGTGTGGTTTCTACTAAATTAGGCTCACTAGACTGTAACATCAGAGTGTTAGGTGAGAGAGTAAACATAACTATAAATTGTGTTCAAGAGTAAGCACTACTTCAAGCAGTAGAATTTTATTTTGAAGGCTTTTTTTTCTGGTTCACTTATGTGGCTTTTTTGGTGTCTGATAGTTTTGTTTTTCCCATAGCCTTACTTTAATAGGACATTGCTTGTGGGAGAGAAATTAAACATCTCTCTTCTAAGAAATGAATGTTTTTAACAATAGAGAGGCACTTACGTATTTTGGGATCTCTGTTTTCCTGAGTTCAGTGGAAAATGCTCCATGTACTGAGAATTATTGATAGTGGAGATGGAGAAAAGGACTG
Source organism: Prinia subflava (assembly GCF_021018805.1). Classification (NCBI taxonomy): domain Eukaryota; kingdom Metazoa; phylum Chordata; class Aves; order Passeriformes; family Cisticolidae; genus Prinia; species Prinia subflava. The sequence continues at coordinate 6,367,739 of NC_086257.1, read as the reverse complement.
AGAGAAGGATATACACACACAGTACTCACCTGTAGGCCTGTTCTGTTGGCCACTGGGCTTAGAGAAACCCAAACAAATGGTTGCAGTGATACTGTAAAACAAATAATGCAGCACAGGGAGTGCAAGTCAGGCCTGCACAGATGATCCTTGCACAGAGCTGAGACTGGAGGGGCTGCCCTGCAGACTGTGCCCAGCCGTGTGTACCTTTGTGCCCTGCATGGCAGTGAGAGTGGAGAGCTCCCGTGGCAGGGAGGGAGGCTCTTCCCACACTTGGCCGCTGTTTCGGGTTCTCTGCCCTTTGAGTCTCAGGTCCTGGCTTGTTTATTCTTCACCTCCTTTCAGTTCCATGATCCCAGTGTTTCCCTTAAGCTCTTTGATGCTTTTTCTGGTTTAGCACTAGGCTGATTGTTCTGCTTGTATTTACATAAATCAAATAGAATTCACCTATAATGTGTCCTTTGCCATCCCTCTGAGAAGGGTCAGTGTAGCTGATCAGAAGAAATGGTATAATTTCTGTGGGTTTGTGCATCTCTTTGGCTTTCCTAGTCTGAGGACTGGGGTTTTTTCCCTTTTTTAAAATACATTTTGTTTCTGTAAGCTTCATTTGCAACAGTTTTTGCTGACAAAGCAATAAGGTGGAGCTGAAATTTAATTCCTTTTTCAAAATGGTGTAGGGAAGTTTTGAATACTAATTTTTGTGCTGTTTTACAAGGTGCTGGACATGCTCAGAACCTGGAGAGGTGTGTTTCAATACTGAACTGTTAGGTTTAGTTTTCTTCCCAAAAGGAACCAGAGAAGCTGCTTGGTTTTGCTTTGCAAAGGAAAGTTTTTACACACACAGGTTCATGTTGGTGGAACTGTAAAGCACCAGCATCAAGGACAGAAAGCCCTGGTATGGGGACTTATGTAAATCTATTGCCTGGCCAGGTAATGAATGAGGAATTTCTTGTCTTGGAGGGAAATGTTTGTGAGTGCCAGAGCCCTTAGAGCTGGGAGGACAAGCCTTTTCCATTGGTATGCCTTACTTTTCTCATTTCTCATTGCTGATTGTTGGTTCAGAGCTGTTGGTGTGCTGGTGGAAAGTTGAGAGGGAAAGACAAGAGCTAGGAGATGAGGCTGAGGGATAAGGATCAAGGGAAGCAAAGTGTCACGTTGGAGTGGTGGAGGGAGGAATTGTCACTTGTAGCTGCCATTATTTCCTGGACATTTTGTTTCCCCAAGGCAAATGTATCATTACAAAACTGCTAAGACTTGAATGTGTATCCTTTTTTAAACGTTCAGAACGTTTCCTTGGCATCTCTGCCCTTAAGGACTGCCAGGCCTTTTGCAGGAGTGTGCCATTCTTCAGCACCACCCATGGCATTTGTGCAGGGCTTGGAGCCCCTGTGCAATGGCAGGGGGTACCCACCAGCACTTTCTGCAGTAAATTCTGAGCTATTGGCAGGGTATGTCACTGCCGGAGTTTTATTGTGAAATTCGCAGCTGAGAATAACCTTTCACATCTTCCTCGCCCATAAATTTTTGGCAGTCAGCTCCTTTGTTGTCTGTCCCTCGAACAACTTCCTTGACCTAAAGTCCTGCTTTGGTAACACCCCCATCCAGGGCTGAGCTATTGTGTCTGCCTCTGTCCTGAAGGCCACGTGTCCCCTCTTTGTGTCTTGTGCTTGCATTCAGGCCCATGTCAAAAGAGAATGACTTTGTTTGGCAGCGGTCACAAAAAGCATTCAGCGTGTGGGACAGTCAACTGTGATTTGTAGTGTCCCAATTCTGATCTCTTCACCCACAGGCCTGGTAAATGACAAGTGGCACCACTGTGAAGTGTCACAGAGTGCCACTGCAGCTATTTATGCTGCTGCAATCCTGAGCCTGTGTGCAGGTTCAGTGTACTGGCAGATGTGAGCCTGGCACAGGGAAGAGCTTGTGGAACTAAGCTCTAATGGAGCAATCACATCATTAAAGAGCAGGGGAATGTACAAAAACAGGGACTTCCAGCTCTTCAGAAGGAATAAATTCATGATGAGCTCTCTTTGCCCCAAGTGAGGTGTCAGGGGTGAGCAGAACAGGCTGTTCTGGCACATGGTGGAGAAAGTGTTGTGCAAAGTGACTGCAGCTCCTCAAGCAGCTTGTTTTATATACATATAAAGAAAGAGATGTCCTTTTAAACCTCTGGTCAAGCCATTGCTGGTGTTGGTGGCGTGCCAGGCTCTTTGAGGGAAGCCCAAGAGCAGCACGAGTGAGGCAGTGTGGAACTGTGCTGCCCTTCCTGCAGCTCCCGCATCCAATGCTTCAGTCAGGGCTCCCTGACACGGGGGCTCGGTTGGGAAGACAAAAAGCTGTGGGGAAGGAAGGGAAGAACACGCTGGAAATGATCTGAATATCATCTTACATTCACCACACTTGCCTATTAATAGCCAACAAACCCCAAAAATTGAATACACAGGGCAGCCTCATTTGTGTTATTTTTCCTTAGCTGTAAGCTCAGGCAGTTTGGGACTGGTTGCTGGGGATTTTTTTAATCCTCAAGGGGAATGTTGGTTTTGCCATTGTTATAGATGGCTCAGATGAGCACGCCTGTGGTTGGGATGGGTATTGTTAGGCAGTTACTCCCATCTTGTTTCAAATAACACATCCCTCTGACAAACCGACTGTCCGGACTGGAAATTCCTGTGTTAGGTTTTGAGCTGCAGAGTGGTTATTTTTGTGGTGTTCCAAAAAATTTATTCAAATTGATTTTTGAATATGAAATTAAGGTGGGATGGTGTGGAGTTTTTTGGTTTGGTTTTGTGGTTTGGGGTTTTTTGGTGGTTTTTTCTTTTCTGTTTTTGTTTGGTTTGGGTGGTTTTGGGGTTTGTTTGTTTGTTTGTTTTCATTTTTTAGGGATTTTTTGGTTTTGTTTTTCAGGTGTGGTAAAGATATTGTTTTTCCTAAGGATTTCAGTGGGGAAATTCCTGCTGAGTTTTCATGCTTTAAGGTAAAGGCCTGTGGCTTTAATGAGATCTCTGTCTCTTAGGTGTTAAAAAAATCCACATTGCTTGATCATTTTATAATTGTCTGCAAACCTGTAAGTGGTAGCTTGGTTTGACTGGGATATCCCTTCCTTGCAGATTTTGTAGTTGTGCAGGTTTTGATAGGAGCAGGTTGTGTGTGCAACCTTCCCTGCACCCTTCCACTCTGGGAAGGACAGACAGAGTTTGACAGACACCAGTCTGCTGCTCGTGACCAGGAGCCATTCCTGAACCCCAGACTGTGTGAGGCATAACTGCAGGTTTGGAAAGCAGGCTTTGATTTTTTGGTGTCTCACCATAAAGTTGCCAAAAGGTGGATCTTGTCAGTCTTTTGTGTCTTTTGTGCTGTGTTCTTGTTTGCTCCAAAGCAGGCAAGTTACCCAGGGCTCACATAAGGAACAAATGTTTGTCCTAACTTTGTTTAGGAGAGAACATTTATTTTGGATGAAATCTCCCAGAGGAGCTTGAACAGGCACTGGATGGGAAGATCAGTAAACCCAGCAGGATGGAGCAGCACTGTGTGCTTGGGCAGGTGAGAGGGTCGTAGTGGAATATGAAATCAGGGAGCAGAGTGATGTGCTTTTAACCTGGCCAGGAGCTGGTGGTGCTGAGATCAGAGCTGTTGGTGCTCAGGGTGCATTCTGAGGGTGGAACCAGTGGCTGTAATACCATTTTCCTCCCTTAATTTTAAATGTCCTCATCATATGCGATGAGAAAAATTGACACCACCCTGCCCCCATCATGTTCTTTTCCTTGCAGTTTTTTTTCCTTACCCGGCAGCTGATAAGAATTTTCCTGTGTTACTAGCAGAGATTTAACCTTGCAGTGTGATTTCTTGAGGACCACTACCCAAAATGCTGCAGTAGTTAATAGTTTCCTATAATAACTGCTCTGCAGTCCTCTACCCCTGGCTTTCAAGGAGTTTTCTATTATTTAGCCCTATAATTATTTTCCTTGAAGATCAGTAGTTCACCTTTGAAAAACGGCAAAGCGTTTATCACTTACGTGTCTCCATCCTCTAACAGGAATGTGCTGTGTTGTGAGAACAGATGCTAGAAAGACTTTTACTGTTGTGGTTTTATTTAATGAAAGAATGGTATTGGCGTGTGTTTTTTCTCTAATTGTTTTATTTGAATTTTTTTTCATTGATTTGTTTTGTGCATTGCTGGAATCTCTAGGGTCACGACTCTTAAGTCCAAAATCATGTTGCTTTTACAGCCATTAAGGGTTATTAAAACTGTAGACCTTTGTCCAGTCTTGTGTTTTACTAGAACAATGGACTTGTACTAGGAGGGTTATTTATTTACTTTTACTTTTGTGGCTCTTACTGGGCTTTCTTTATTCCTGGAAGAATATAGAACAAAAAAACAATGGAGAGAGAGCTTGAGTTAATCCCTTTGTCGGTCTTGGGGTGTGACAGTTTACAATATTCTTGACAGCTTCTTGTCTAATCTCTTAGTTGCTGGAAATTTCACTGCATTTCCTAAGCAGTTTATTCCAGTGCTGTATATTCTTACTGACTGTTTTTTTCCAAACTGGCACATTTTGCAGTTAACTTCTGGGTTTTATTTCGTCATAGTGAACTATTTCTGGCGTACGTCAGTGTCCATTGTTTTTTCTCCCTGAGCTCTAACACAAACTTTGTCTTTGAATTCCACAGTGTTTCCTCCTGTCTCTGGTTTTCTTGTCCCCTGGTCCAGCTCACTGCTTTGTAGACTCTCTCCTGTCAGTTCCTATCTGGAAGCATGGACCCCCAAACTGGGCACTCTGTTCTGATGTTTGATTTAGTGGTGCAAGGTGGATTGTTCTTCATTTATTTGTTTTTTGTGACAAGCTCTTCACAAGAGTCCCTTGCTCTTCCCTCATCCTTTTGCTTGTTCTTCATGGAGGGCTTTACAGGCCATCCCAGGGGCTGAGAATCTGCCTTAGCCTGTGTTGTGTATCTGGAGTCACTCTGGATTGCTGTCACCCAGAGGTGACAGGATTGCTGTCACCCTTGTCACAAAGGCAGGGCCGGAACCCGTGGGAAGCATTGTCACTGGTGAATAAATGGGTATTGGCCTGTGACAGGGACATTCCCCTGTGTGCTCAGCACCAACCCTTGGCTGAGGTGGCATCAGAGAGGAGCCCAGGCTGTCCCCTGAGGCTGCTGCTGCTGCTGTCTGTGCTCCATTCCATTAGCTGCAGCCTTCAATATTCATGAAGAGCACGGAAGAAAGAGGCTGCCTTGTTTGTTCAGCATCAAGCTGTTGGAAGCATACGTGGAACATTGGTTTCTCCACGTCCTTTGATGTCAAATGCTGCTTTTTTGTTATTATAAAACGGCACAAGTCTTCCTGATGACACTGACAATACGGAAAGAAAACTTGGGGGTTTCTTTGTGGTTTAGTAGCAGCTTTAAGAGAAAAAAACTGGGAAAGAAAATTAAAAGATGCTAAAATGAAGAAGTGATGCATTTCATGTCAATGCAATCTGTATGTTTCATAGACTTCCCTAAATTTTTCCTAGGAAGCAGCTGTCTTGCAGCATGGACAGCGTTTGCAGCTTTTGTTTCTTCCAAACTATAGGTACATTTTTGTACCAAGCAGAGGTGGGATGAAAATGAAACATCGATTAATTTATAAGTAAATAAATGGAAGTAGGTTGTACTTTCTAGGCTTGACTGAATTTTGTTCACTTAGTAGCTTTATATTGATAACCATACCTAACTTTTTTTTTTTTGTCCTCCGTTAGTGCTTTCCCACATCTTTTTTTCAGGCTATCACCTTTGCTGACCTCCTGCCACTCCCAAGTGTCTCCTTTTGACTGATGAGCCTCTGTCCCCTGTGGCTGTTGGGCTCCTGCCTGGAGCACAGGTCGTGTGCCCGGCAGGCCCGAGGGCTGTTCCCGCCGTGTCCCGGGGGCTGTGCCCGCCGTGTCCCGGGGGCTGTGCCCGCCGTGTCCCGGGGGCTGTGCCCGCCGTGTCCCGGGGGCTGTGCCCGCCGTGTCCCGGGGGCTGTGCCCGCCGTGTCCCGGGGGCTGTGCCCGCCGTGTCCCGGGGGCTGTGCCCGCCGTGTCCCGGGGGCTGTGCCCGCCGTGTCCCGGGGGCTGTGCCCGCCGTGTCCCGGGGGCTGTGCCCGCCGTGTCCCGGGGGCTGTGCCCGCCGTGTCCCGGGGGCTGTGCCCGCCGTGTCCCGGGGGCTGTTCCCGCCGTGTCCCGGGGGCTGTTCCCGCCGTGTCCCGGGGGCTGTGGCTGCCGTGTCCCGGGGGCTGTGGCTGCCGTGTCCCGGGGGCTGTGGCTGCCGTGTCCCGGGGGCTGTGGCTGCCGTGTCCCGGGGGCTGTTCCTGCCGTGTCCCGGGGGCTGTTCCTGCCGTGCCCCGGGAGGGTACGGGAGCTCCACGCTGGTCTGGATAACCCAGGGCAGTGTGTGTGTCACTGAGCAGCCGCTGTGTTTGTCCGGGTGTTTTGGAAACACGCGGGGGGAATCTGACAGCTTTTAGTGCTGTTTTGTCAGCAGATGAACGGGACTTTGAGCAGCAGAAGAATGCAGGGGACAGTGGCTGCACAGCCTTCCTTTGGTGCCACATGTCCTCGCTGTGCAGCTGTGCTGGGTTGTGTTGGCAGAGGTGTGTGGGGATCTTCCCCTGCAGGTTGGAGAGCGCTCTGGGGTGTGAGGGTGGGAACTGGGGTGCTCAGGCTTGGGGCGGAGAAGCAAATTGATGTTTGGTTCTGTGCTGCTGTGGCTCCCAACCTGATGGAGCACGCTTTGTTGTGTGGTTGGGCATTTGGAGCAGGAAAAGAGTGACTGCTCAAAGAACCTGGCTGTTCTCTGGGAATGTGGCTTTCCTCCCTAGCATTGCAGCTGGGAGCCCATCAGCACCTTCTTCTGCCAGTGGACCTCCCAGGGAAGCTCATCTCCATGACTGCATCACTTACCACTCTGTCTCCCTTTTTAATAGACTAGGAAGAGCCTTGCCATTAATCTCTTACTTTCCCTTCTAATAGCCCTCAAAAATCCAAGGGGAAAAAAAGAAACCTGCTCTCGGATATCTTGAGGGTTTGGCACTGTGTGTGTATAAGGTGCTTGAGCTTTGAATGTTTAAATCAAAATCCATTCAGTTGTCGGACATTTTTTCTCTGGTTTCATCCATGTAGTGCACAATTCTGCCAGTCTCCTCTGCTCTGTTTTCTGTAGACTGCAATATTTTTAAGAATCCTTTCTTTGATCAAGCTCCAAAATTGTTTTCCTGCCCCTCTTCTTCACAGTGGCTGTATCTAAGTTCTTGGTTAACAGACTCAATAGTTTAGTGCTTAGACAAGAAAAAGTTTTTGCTGTTTTATCCAAACCTTGTAACTCTTTCTTATCTGAAATTAAAGTAAGAAATTAAAAAAAAAGAAACACTATAACAGACCAAAACAACAGCCAGTGGGAAGGGGAAGCTGAACGAATATATATATATAGTATATATGTATAGTATATATGTTGGGGTATAACAACTCAAGGCAGAATTTCTTCTTCTCACAGCCAAGAACTGGATGGTGTCAGGAGCAGGAATCTCACCAGCTGCCCGACAGTGGTTTGTCCCTAAAATCATCTTTGCTTAGGGACTTTTAGATATTAAAGATTCATTTTCCCCTGTAACTTGGGGGCTGTGCTCAGAAAACAGGTGATAGACTTCAAGCGTTCATTTCAATCTTACTTTGCTCTTGTAATGTCAATTGTTGACTTAAGGAAACAGTCTTATGCTTGCAAGCCAGTATTTAACTACTGTGCTAATTGTTTTCTCTTCCATTTCCCTGTAATGGCATTTAATTTTATCCAAGTTTTCATCAGTTTGGAAGTTTACAAGCAGATTAGAAATAAAATTGTACAGTAGAGAACAAGTAATAATAAATACCCTTTAAAATGTTAATTTTAAAATAATAAAAAGAATTGTAAAACCTCTCCTGTTAAAAATGATACTTTGAAATGTGTTTTGGGTACCATTTTTCTAGTGATCTGAAATCTCACTATGTTTTCTTTATTCTTCATTTGGCAATTAATCTCATAACCCATTCTCCCAGATCATTCTTCTGGTGTTTTAGTAAGGTCAGCAGCTACTCTAAATGACAACCTTTTTTTCAAATTGCATTTTCATGTCAGATAAATATCTTCTGTCTGCAAAGAACACATGGACACTTCTGTTAGAGAAACATCAACTATTCCATCTCTGCTCACTGTGTTCATGTATCAGTGCTCCCTCCTGTAGAAATGATTGCAAACTTGTGGAAGAGGCTTTTGTGCCCATTCCAAGGAGCTCATGAAACTTTTTATAGCTTAAAAGACAAAATTTGCTCAGCATTGCCCTAAGAATGCTGGAGAGATGTTTTTAGCTTCAATGGGGCAAATTTTGCTGAAACGAATAACTGTCTTACTTTGCATTCTGTTAACATTGCCAGTGGTTGGAATTGCAAGCTGGCTGTATTGACTGCAGTTAATATGTGAATAGAACATACAATAAAACATAATATTCTTTAAAATATATGTGCAGTATATAAAATGAGTCAAACATGAAAGTGTTGAAGAGTTCCCTGTGTTCTGAGTGCAAAGGAAGGTTCAGGGTTTGGGAGTGCTCAGGGCTGGGTTTCACTGGTGCTGTGGGTTCAGAGGTTCACTGGAACAGGCTGGTGTTTAAAAGTGCAGGACCCACAGGTCCTGTCAGATGTGATGTTCAGGCTCTGCTGTGTCACATCTGCTCGTGGTGCTCTGTCTGCAAGGTCACATCCTGCTTACAGTTCTGAATGGTACCCACAGAACTAAGAAGTTTGGGATAGGATTTGATGTCACTTTTTTTTTTTTTAATTGAAGCATATAAGAGGAAAAACAGGCATAAAATCCTCAAACACATTCAAGGGTGGAGTTTTTGCTCCATGTAATGATTGGGAATTACTTGTGAATTCTCTGGGAGTTCTATTATAGATATTCAGGACTTTCTGCACTTGTGTGATTTTCAGCATCTATGTTTTAGGGTGCTGAATGCCTGCTCTAAGTGCACAGTAAAGTCCAAGTTTCAGGCTGCGGGTAAGACTGGTGCCTTCTATAGCAAATGCACAAGTAATTCCCTGTGTTCCTGCAAAAGAGGAATAAGTCTAAAAGCATTAGTTTTAAAAGGTAGTAAGTTCCCTTTTCTCTCCTTGGCAGTATTAAGACCTGGGCATTTTTGATAAAGAAATGTAAAAATTGGTGCTGGGAATTGCCCTGGAGTTGCACAGCTTTTGGAGCTCCCATTCCTCTTGTGTCTCCTCTTCCAGGCAGGTGTGGGAAGGGCAGTGAGCAATCCTGCAGGGATGTGCTCCTTCCTGGGGGCCTGGGATGGACTGAAAATGTGTTTTGCCATAGATTTTACAAATTCACATTAAAGCAGCGTATCCTGCTGGAAACCCATTATTTAGAAAGCTAAATGTGACAGAGACAGGAGAACATGGTAATCACAGCAGAACAGGCCGGGCAGAGGTAAAGAATGAGAGGTGGGAGTGCTCTTTTCTGTTGGTCATGGGCTGGAAATTGATTAGTGTTGGACTTGAAATCTGTAATTAATGATGAAAAGAGCCGCTGGCAATTTGGAGTGTATTGAACATGAGCTGTGTAATGAAGTAGGGAGGTAAGCTCAACCACTTTAAATGGGAGAACCTGTCATATCTGTAACATTAAAAATCTGTCTTAGTATTAGGAACTGAAATGCTAGAGTACTCAGTAATTTATAGCATTTAGCATTAAAAATCTGAATGAGCTAATTATGGGTATTAAAATGGCTGCGATAAAATTTGGACATTGAAAGTTTATAAAAGCTCTAAGCAGTAATTAAGGATGCTATTTTAACATATAAAATTTATTAAAGTTGAGCAAAGAAAAATCCTCATGCAGCTCACAAGGGAAAGTATATAGAGAAAAATCTTTTAAATTCTTATGTCTCTTACTGAATTTATTTGAATAACTAAGAAATATGAAATTAGAGTATCCTCTTCTCATACATAATTTGAGATATTCCCATGTCCTTACTAAAATTGGAGAAGATAGTCCTTTGCATGTTTATCTACTTTTATACTTCAGTTGATAGGGGATTAGAGACTGCATCTGTGAATTTTTTGTCTACTCTGTATTTTCAGGGATTTTTCTATTTTAGAGCTTCTAAGGTCACAGCTGAAATAAAAGCTATTCTTTTATGCCTAATCAAGCAGCTTCCTCATTTTTAGTTGGTGAAATATTTTTGGCATCCTTTTCTCAATCTGACCTTGCTGGGCTACCACTGCTGGGATAATGGCAGCTCCCTGAAGAAAAGGAGGAAAGCTCTGCCTTCAGCTGCCTCTGGGGGACCCTTTTGGTGCTGGAACCTCTTCCTGGAGCAGCCAGAGAAATCCAGGCTAACTCCTTGTCAACCTACAAGCCTTTGGAGAAGCTCAAACAGTAGCCAAGAAGCTCCTGAGAAATGGGAGAAAGTCCTTTGGCAAGAAGTTAAAAAGTCTCACCAGTTTCTTCAGAGGCTGAGCAGAGGCTTAATGGATTATCTGAATATTGAGTTGTCACCTGGAATGGCACTTTTCCAAGAGATTTACTTTGTGTTCTTGAGCCATCCACCCTGTGCCCTTCCAGACAGGTAATGGTACACCAGTGACACTGAGCTGGATTAAGTACATTGCTCAGTCAGACTGGTGTTTATTAGGAAAATAGAATGGGCCCTTTCAGTTTGCCAGCAGCTTGTTTTTTAGCTGCTTGTCACGGGGGTAATCAGGATTACCAAGATGTGTCCCTTTCTGCTAAAATTTTGGTGGTGTTTCTTTAGCACAGGCTTTTGCCATTCATAGTCTGGGCCATGGCAGGTTTGAAGGTTCAGGCTAAATCCTTTGGGCCAGGGAGACATGGAGAGCTCACTTTTTAAACTATGTTTATTGATGAGTAATCTTGGTTCATTGATACCTGTGTTTGTTGAGTGATCTTTGATTAGCACCAGCATCACTGACTCCTAATGAACATCATTGCCTTTCTCTAGGAATATAGGAGGATTTGTGTTGAATTCTAGCTGTTTTAGGCTCTGTGCCGCCTCTAAAAGGAGTTTGAGCATATCCAGTCCCTTTTTGAAACCCAAAATAGAATTACTATCTTGTGTGTGGCTGAACAAATAATTCTGGGAGCACTTTCATTTGCTTTTTTGCTCTAAGTTTTACTGCATTTTCCTTGAGAAGTATTTCTGAAAAATATTTAGCTGGCTTTTCCTCAAATCAGAATGTGTTTGTTCTTGTTACATCGAGCTGTTCAGGTGGATGGATATTACCTTGACCACTGGACTGAATTCTCCATGAAACAGTGGCAGGGCTCTGGAGCACTCTTTGAACACTGCAATTATGTGCTCTGCAGCACTTCTCTTAGCAGGACCCTGATCAATACAGTACTTCACAATTTCTCGGGTTCAACTCAGATTCAGAGAGGGTGTCAGTATTAATGTGTTCAAATTATTCTCTGGGAGCGAGCATGCTGTTAGTTCATTCAGCAGACAAAATCAACTTGACCTGGACCAGGAGGCTGCCTCTCATCCTAAACCCTTCTCATAATTTACTAAACCCTCTGTGTTCATTGGTGTTGCCTGTTCATACTACTGCTTTCATATTATCAGAGAAATCATTAGCAGCTTCCTGTTCTCTGAGGTTATGATATGGTTTCTTAGCAGCCACATATCAGTCCAAGTTTTTTTGCTTGTATAACCTCCTTTCCCTAATTCTTGAGCCTTTCTTTCCCCCACTAAAAAATAAATAAGTAAAAAGACCAGCAACTCAGAAGGGTGAAATGCTGAGCATCAAATCTTGTGCTGCTAAAGCTCTGGGATTAAGTGTTTTAACTGCCAAATTCTGGAAGATTTTTGAAACAAACCTTTGAATGCATATTGGTTCAGAAACAGAAATCAGTCCTTTAAAACAGTTCTGCAGTACACATTTAATTGTCTGTGTTTATTCCAAATGCTTTTAAGGTAGAAAAGAAGCTTAAAGATTCTTGGCAAATACATGCTACTTGGATAGAAACCCAAGAATTTTAACAGCTGTTTTCTGGAGAATGTCTTGGCTTTTCTTGTTCTTGGTGATTTATATCTATATGGGCAGCTTGATGTCACCTCTTGCTGATTTGTGATTTTCAGTTCGGTTCTCTAAGGCAGTGTGGCTTTGCAAATGTTGGAGTCACTCCTGTCACTACCAGGACAGTGGGACAGAGGTGGGGACAAGGGAAGGAAGTTAGAGGTATTTTAATATTGCTAATTTTTGGTCTTTTGAATAGGGTTCAGATTTTTTATGGTTTGACATAATCTGTTATTTAAATGCATTAGAAGCATTTAGTTGCTGTGTGTCTCTTAGGAGCACAGCCATTCACTTCAGTTAAATTTGGAGGGGGTGGGGGGTGTCCAAAACCCAAATGTCTGCAGTTTTTGTGAAGTTAGATAGCTGGCCACAGTTACTCTCTTAACATCTCTTTCCCACCCCTCTTTTATGCACTCTTCAAAATAAAAGCAAGAGCAGGATTTCAGTTGTTAGATGTTAGAGAATCCACACAGAGATACAGAAAATAATCCATGGAGAACCAAGCTTCAGTGTTTCCACAGCTTGTGGAACTGCTGGAAAAGACAAACAGAAGGGAAGAGTAAGTGTGCAGCAGTCTCAGTTGGCCAAACCCGACAGCGAGAGCTTTTATCAGTGTGTCAGCATGGCAGCTAAGACTTCTGATTCTGTGGCTCCTGAAAACAGAAATAATGTTCTGGTTCTGGAAGAAAATCTTCATCACAGTTTATCTCATCACAATTACATTGCCAGGAAAGGCAGCAGGAAGAACAGAAAAATGTGTTGTACCTTCTCAGAAATCCCCACAAAGCAGCTGATCAGATTTAGGATCTCGTTTGATGGCCCATGATGTGTTCTTGCAAATTCATTATTTTTCAAGTGGGATTGTGCTTGACTCTTGCAAAGCCCCACAATCCATTTGCTGCATGGACAGAGGAGTCTGTGTGCCAGTGGCTGTTCTTGTTCCCTGGGTCAGGAGGGGGTTCCAGTGCTGCTTTTGCCCTCCTGGTTTCCCTGGCTGGAGAGGGCACAGGGCTTGGTGCACTCAGCCTTGGGCAGCAGGATGGGAATGCACACTGATCATAGGAGAGAATATGGTTTTATTGTACTTTATGCATTGTGCATAAACACTTACGCATTAGGATTTTACTTCTAATTTAAGAAGCAGTTATTTGTATTAATTACTTTTTGAAATTTGATAGCTAGTTGGGAGCAATGATTCATTTACTGGGGGAAAATTCAGCTCGTTTAAGGTTTCAGGTTAAATGTGACACCTTCAAATCTGACTCTCTAGTGCAAACTGAGCTTTATGCAGTGCTAATGGCAAATGGGAAATTATTTCTAGTTAGCTTATAACCACTGACAGCTTAAAAACAGAAAAGAAACCCAACCTTTAAATAAAAGGAAATCCTGGTGAGACCTACAGCCTTATTAGACATGTCTTTTAAGAATTAAAATGTGGGAATTATCTTTAAGATGAACAGGTTATTGGAAAAAAGCCATGTAGGATTCATTTAAACAATCAATTTTTCTTGTTAGTGCTAATGTATTAATTTAGTAAGAATTTGTTATGTTCGTGCAATCCTGATAGCAAAGCTGGCATCAATGTGGCCTTTTGACTTCCATCTGAAGAAAGAGTGGAAGCCTAAGGACCACATGCATTTTCAATGGTAAGTGTCACAGTTTCAGTGTTTAATTGCAATGGCAGATTATGCAGAAAGGGACAGTGGGATTTTGTCAAACATCTTGTTTATGTGAAGGCCAGAGCTGTATCTCCTCCTGACAGTGAGACAGCAGCAGTGTACAGGATAAAATATAAAAGGTACATTTACAAAAAGATCTTTGGGATCAAAAGAACCCCAGAAATGATGGATCTAAATGCCAGGGAGTTAACATTAATTATCTATGGGGGTTTTTTTGGGAGATGAGTAAGAAAACAGTGAAACAGTGAACTCAGAACTCCCTGTAGGCTGCTGCTGGAAGGCACATCCAGCTTCCCTCCATCCTCCTGCCCTTGTTTGCCACACTTTGTGCCCTTACCAACTTTGTCTGCAGCTCTTAACGTTAAAGGATTACATTCTAAAATTGGGAATGCTTTATTTTGCAACTGGAAGTTTCTTAGAAGAGAGGGCCAGGAAACTATGAAGTACCTGAGCCCAAGTAAAGAAGTTGTTTAGAGGGGGTTTGCTGGAGTACCCAACCCTGCTGACAGGATGTAACAGGGGGCACACACTCCAGAACAAGGGAGGGCTGGGACAGGATGGGACAACCTTCATTTGGTCAGTGAAGGAAAAAAACAGAGAGGGCAGGAGGTCCCTGACAGGGAGGTCCAGCTCTGGCTGAATCTGCAGTCCCTGAGCCAGAGTCATGGAAAGAGGAGGAGAGGAAGCTGCTGGAGTCTCACTCTGCACGATCAGGGTACTCACACTGGGTCTGGGGGAGAAAGCAGCCTCCTGCAATGCAAAGGAGAGGCTGAAAGCTGGTTCCAGCACAGCCTGGCTGTGTGGAGGGAGAGGGGGGAAGGCCATGGCATTCCAGCTGCTGCTCTCTGAGCTTCACCTGGTGTCTCGAGATACCAGGGCGGATGCCAAGACAGGCAGAGATTTTGTCCTGATTAAAGGGAAAGGTCCAGAGGGGAGAGGGAGACTGGGAAAGACATGAGAGCAACTGTGGTACTGAATGTAGGTGGTAGTGAAAGCTGACCTGCATTGTTTATTGTCAAAGGGGTTTGTCAGAGTGGGATATAACTGCATCTTTGAATAAGAAATGACTCTCATATACATACAATATTAGGGAATGAAAAACATCACCTGAAAAGATAATACTGAAGCAAAATCTAATGTGTGTAAATACAAACAGTTGGGAAGATAGGGATTTTGGGAGTGTTCTGGACAGTATGGCTACACACATGCATTTGTTTTTTGACTGAGCTTTTGACGTGTTTAAAAAAATTAGCCAGAAAATGGCACCACTTTAATAACTTTGAAGATTAGCGTATCTTGCTGTTCTCAATTATTTAAAGGTTTGATTCATGAAACTGTGATCAGCCAAATTCTGGATTTAAAAAAAACAACCAGTTTAAGGTTCCTGTTATAAAACCTGGAGAGTGGTATCTCACTGGAAAGATTAAGAGAAACTTCATTGTCATATTTAAACAATAGTTTTTAACTAGCCCTCTGCCTCATGACTGCTTCCAGCTGTCCACAGGTAGGAGGAAAAAACTTCTTCCATCTGGCTGTGAGAAAGGAGATTTTAAGGCAGTGCTTTTCTTGCTGTTCAGAGACTTTTCAGAGTGTTGCATTAACCATAACTAGAAATCAAACACTGGTTGGTTGTGCCTCTGCCTGCTTTGCTGCTGTGAGCTGTCAGGCAGATGCAGTGAGATAGAATTGCCCCTGTACTCCTGACTCTGCTGCCTTGGGGAGATGTGTATCTCACAGCTCTCTTACAATATATTTGATATAAGAATTTAGCCTAAGAATCAGACTTTCAAAGGTGGTCTTTGTTATCCAAGCTAAAAGGATTAGTAGTTACTCAGTTTTTAGAAAATCCTCCCTGTGAAGCCCAGGACAAGTGGAAAGTCCCTGTAGGAACTGCTGCATACACATGAGCAGGCCAAGGTTCTTGGTGGAGCTCACTCAGGCTGAGCTGCTCACTGGGGTGATGCAGAAGTTTGGGCAGGATTTCTGTCCCTCCAGCCACCCGGCCCTCGCAGCCACTCGCTTGTTATCCCAGCAGTGGGATCGGAGAGAAAAGTGGAAGGGTAAAAGCTGGAAAACTCAGGGGTTGAGAGAAGGCCAGTTTAACAGGGAAAGCCAAAACTGCACATACAGGCAAAGGAAACCAAGGAATTCATTCAGCCTTCCCACAGACAGGCACGTGTTCTGCACCTCCAGGGCAGCAGGACCCCAACACAGGTAACAGTGGCTTGGGAAGACAAATGCCATCACTGCAGATATCCCCCCTTCCTCCCTCTTCCCTCCACTTCTTACTATTCATGATGTTGTGAGGTCTGGAATATCCTTGGCTCGGTTTGGGTCACCTGTGTCCCCTCCCAACCTCGCAGACACCCTCAGCCCCTCCCTGGGGTCTGTGAAGGAAATGACCCCAGCTGAAACCAGCAGGTCTCTTACTCTGTTTTCTGATACCTAGAAGGATTTCTGGGTGTGTAAAATCCAGTCTGGGTCTTACCAGACTGGATCTACTGGCATCAATACCAGTATATTGTCAAAGGCTGGGTGCTCTGAGAGCTTGATGTTCATCTCAAACAAGAAAATATAACAGGAAAAATGATTTTTATCTTTGTCGTGTGAGAGAATGATTTGAACTGGATTTAGAGGATGTGAGAAAGGAAATTGAAACATTTTCAAGGTCACATTGGAGCTCGGAAGCTCCGCAGGCTCTCTCACCATGTCATTGATGTAGGCAGTGTTTGGTGATCCAGGGTCCTGCAAAGCTCCCACATCAGCTTGTGCATCATCTCTGTACAGAGAATATTCTGCAATTAGCAGTGCACTGACCTTCCCATGGCCAGAGTGACAGTCCATGGACAGCACATGCTGTAGCTGAGACAGGCAAAGAACTGGAACCTGGGACATAGACTGGACTGAAAATCACCTGGTGTGAGGCAGGGCTGTGAGAGGAGACAAGAGGAAATGAGCTGCTCTGGGTGGGACTGGACTATTCTTGAGTTTCTAATTGTGCTAGTTGAATTTTCTTGAAGTTTTCTCCCTGTGAATAAGTAATTGGCATTTTAGATGTTTAATTCTTTTCTGTGCTTATGCCTTGTATCTAACACTTATCACCAACTGGTGGACACCTGCATCCAGAGGAAGGGACAATGTCACAGGATTAGTCTGATGGCTAATTAGAAATGACCTGGCCACAGGATTTCATGAACTCTACTGAGGCTGAAAGTGGATACTCAGTTTTTTGTTTACTCAATGTGTTTTCAAATCCATTGCTTCTTATTAGAGATTTCACTCAAAACACGTAATAGAAACCTAAATTAAATTGTGTTTCCTGTATGATCCTATAGATGATTTTACAACTAAGCTGGAGTTGCTTAAATTAGACATTTAAGGATATTTATGAGTGATTTCCCCCTTTAAGACTGAAATGAAGTTTTTTGTCATACTTCATGATTTGTGTGCACTTACACAGGAATATGAGAGTTACATCTTGGTGCTAAATATGTGTCATTTGTTTATTTTTTCCATTGGTAGTGAGTCTTAGCCCACCCTGGGTTTCCCAGTACTTGCTTTTGTGCACGTAAGACCTCTGTGTTTATTTGTTAATTTTTTTTGAAGTGTGTGGTGCGTTCCTGTGAGCCACGGTTATTAATTGACAGATGAGTTACACTATGATGGCACTTAAAATGCACAACGTGTATTTCTGAAAGCAGTCGTTGCTATAGCAACTTTCTAGTAGGTCACTGGCAGTGTTGTGTGAGTGTGTGTGTATGATTTGGCTGTTAATGCAGACTAATACTGGGAGAAAAATGAGAAATGGGAGAGTCAGAAAGAAGGTAGCCCTTCCCCCCTCGCTGTCCTCTCCCCTCAGAACACCATAAGAGAATTTTGTGGAGAAAATGCTTACTTAGGATATCGCATGTATTGGCAAGAAACTGGCTATCATCTGCTATAATTAGATGCTCTTTATTTATGCAAAGATTATTAAAAAGCCTCCAAATGGCCTTAATCTGACTCTGCTTTTTCTTCAATATCTTTACAGTTTGGTTAGGAAAGGAATCCATACTCAGTTGATCCAAAAGTAATGTGTTGTATTTATTGGGCATTAACACCTATTATTGAAGCACATCTCTAGTATGCATGGGAATTTTGAGAAATTGGGGGGATTTTCCCTCTCTCTGTAAGATCTTTCAGCAAGGTACAGTGCATTTCTGTAGCAATTTAGGCCAGTGCACATCTCCTAGTCCTGTTCTCTGCTGATTGTTCCCGTCTCTTCCCTTGCCCTGGTCTGTGCTTATGCAAACAAGGGATGAGGCAGTTCAGGGAGCTGATCCAAATACAAACAACTGGAAAACAGTTTTTAAAATTGCTAGATGATTTCCTGGCTTGTCCAATGGGCAGAAAGCCAAGTGCCAGTGCAGCCATAGGAGGGAGGAGCCACGGTGCCTGATGTTCAGGGCAGTGGACAGGGGTGGTAGAGACTGGCATTCCCAGACATTCATTCAGATGTTATGTCCCAGTGACTCTGCTTTTGGTTTTGCTCTGAAACTAAGCCAAAAGTGCTGTGCAGAGGACTCTATCCCAAATTCTTTGTATTTTTCTCTGAAATAGCTCTCTAATAGTGTCTTCTGGGTTTTTCTTTGTTTTTTAATTTTTACTGCTCTGATTAGAGAGCATTCATATATCTCTTTTAAAGTGATCAACCTGTAGCTAGGCCATTATTTTGAGTCCTGAATTTACACTGCCTTAAGATAATAGGAAATGAATGACTCAGGGGAGCATGTTCTAGATGGTGATAAATGAAAATAATGTAATGTGTAGGAAGTGCACTGTGACACTGTAATCTAATAGATTTTTCTCAAGGTAGTGTGGAGTGTTTAATGTGGACTTTGTTATGTGTTGCCTCTTTTGTTCTACAAAAGCCATGAGGAAGCTGTGCTGCATTTTCAATTGAATCAACATGATAGAATTTGCTGCCTGGATGGGAGCAGGGAGGGATTGTGGCAGGGAGGGCAGGTAGACTGGATTTTCTTTCTCCATTCTCTTCTTTTGCAGTGTCCCCTGTGTCTCCATTCACTGGTTTGCTGGGAGTATCCAAGCTGCTGTAAAAAAAAAAAAGCACTAGGAACATGTGGTCAGGGGCAGGAGGAAAAAGCAGGGACTGCATTTTAAACAACAGCAACTTGGTTCAACCATTGTATGAAACCTCATCCCAAAACCCTATTGAAAAAGAAAATGTCTGTTACGTGTTGGTTTGTTGTTTTTATTTTGTATTATTTTTATTCTCTGATATATAGTCATGTTCTCTGTGTTTTGAGAACTTGATTTGTGGAAGTGCTGAGTGTTGGTATAACCCCTGGAAAAAACCCTTCCTTGATACTTTTAAAGTATTCAAATGATAGCTGAATGCTTTATTAAATATACTTGTGTATACCGTGCACTCTGGAAAAGCTTGCTCTAACTTTGCCTCAAGGGTGAAGGCAATGCTTATAGATTAATGTTTACATTTATTTGAATAATCTGTAGGGAAATGGAGGTAGGACCAGGTACAAGAAAAATGAAAACTTGTGTCTTCCTTGTATTTTCTGTAAGGATTATTCCTAGAGGAAATGTTCCCTTAGTTAACTCATGGGGTTACAGTTTTTAGCTAGAATTTGCTCTTGAGAATCTCATGGGAGTTGAGAATGTGTTTAAGGAAATGCTTCAAAATATTCTCGCTCTTACAGCTTGACAGTTTCAAATATCAGTTACTGGATGTTTTTCATTTTATGTAACTGTAAGATACTGAAAATCCTCTGCCTGTCTTTCTGAAGCGCAGAATAAAGTATTTGCAAATTCCTCAGCATTTAAAGCTGTGTGGTCTGTTCTCTTCTCTGCAAAAACAAAAGCCAAGGAGTCTTACAGGGGGAAATATCCTCTTGTGTGGATCAGCTGCTGGAATTTCCCCCCTCACTGGAGAGCCTCAGCTTCTCTTTTCCAGAGCTTGTGTTAAGTTTCAGTCAGTCTTAACCAGCAGTGCTGAGCAAACTGTGCTTTTTCTGTTTCCAGTGTCTTGTATTTGATGGTAGAAGATAATTCTCGTCTAGGCATGAGGTTTTCTTTTCTCACCTGCGAATTTTTCTTTTTTTCTTAGTCTGTTGCTCCCAGGGAAGAGATTTGTGAGGCTGTGTGTGTAAGCAGAATGTTGGTACTGATGGAGCTGTCACTGTAGCTTAGCAGAGAACTCTGTGAGTAGCAGTTCTTGAGTTGCAGATGTTGAAGATTGTGTTCTGAGCACTGACCTTAACTTCACCACTCTGTCCTGAATGGAGCTGTGACCTTGCACAGACACAAACCAGGCTGATGCCTCTTAAACCCCCAGCACATTTCTAAACAAGTTTTGGTTGTATCAGGATAGCCTCAGGATCCCAGCTTTTTCCCGTTCTTGGGTCCCTCCGAGGTGTTGGTTTGTGGCTCTTGATTTCATCTGTCAGCCTTCTACCTGTGAAGTAACTCACTGCAGCTACTCTGCATTTCTTCTAGTGATTAATCCTTGGACTCTTTCTTCAATTCACTGTCAAGGTTAGCTATTTATGGGGATCAGGTGGGGAAGAGGTTCGACACCTTATTTATTTTCCACAGGAGAGTGGCAGGTTTAGGTTGCTAGCAAAGCCCATGTTCCAGTTTTCCAGAACCACAGGGTTTGCCCTCTGTTTGGGTATCTTTAGAAAAATAAAGCACTCTGGCAGTTCATGCTGGACTTGTTGATAGCTCTCATTACCAACATCATGGAGCAGCTGCCTTCTGATGGCAACCTTTCCAAGGGAGGCAAAATCTTTCTTCTGTCTCTTACGTGGTCCATTTTGGCTAAGCTTTAGCTAAGTGATTTCCTTAGGCTGAAAACTGCTGCCTTAGTCCAATCAATTGTTTTTGTAAATATTTCCCAGATCAAAAAACTCTTCCTTGTCTAGGGGGAAGGACTGCTGTCAGTGTTACTGGGAGAAAGTGTTTTTGGCTAGGCTTTCAATTTGGGAGCACAAAAATGAATGATGCTTGCTCAAACACTGTCACGCTAATTCCAGTTTTTGTCATCTGCTTGTCAAGTAACTCTTCAGAAGTAAAAAGAGGTGTTCCTGTATTTCTGTAAGCAATGCAAGATACAGTTATAAAAGAAATCATCAGTGTTTGCAGTTTAGAGTATCCAAGTAAATTAATGATAGCTTTGAAGTTTGAGTTGTCACCATGCCTTCATAGTAAAGTATTTGTATTGAGTCAGGAGGGAAAACACTCAAAGGGCAGTGAGGAAAATGGTGGGAAATCAGCTGCTGTGTGGTCAGGGCAGTGAGCAAAGCAAATTTTGGTGATCCTGCTCTGTGCTGCACTGCAGTAAATGCACAAAATTCACCTGTGTCCTTTGCTCTACACCTCTATTACAGCAGTGCCTCAGCACCTTCCCTGGGCTGGGCCAGGCAGGGCTCTGAGCTGTGTCTGATAGCAGCACAAAACTGTGTCTGATAAACAGGACAAAAGCAGCTCTGGAGATCCACAGAACACTGGGCTCAGCCAGTGCCTCCTTTCAAAAATCCACTTTTGAGGCTCCTGTCCTTCTGTCAGGCCTGCTGCTGTTGGGCAGCACAGCCAGAAGTTGTCAGGAGATGGAGGGCAAGCAGCCTGGCTGGATGGGACGTCCCTAAGAGAGGAAGCTGAATTGGCTTCTTGGCCAGGTCATGCACTGCTTTCTGTGTTCTTGCCTGTCCTCCTTGTATTTCTGACAATGCTTGTTTGCTTTGTCAGTTTGTCCAGTCTGGAACTGGCCTCTCAACTGGTTCCATACAGTGTGATCATCATCTTCATCTGTGCACTCATCATTCCTGTACCTGGAACAATGAAAAAGCAATGGAAGAAATATTGAGGGTTTTTTCAAACGTTTTTTCCCCAAGAAAGTTTCCCTTTTAATGGATTTATTGTTATACAAGACATTTTTAAATAACAAAGAGCAAGCAGTTTTGCCCCCATAGCTAGTCTTCCTAGGGTTTTGACTAACCAAAATTAATTTCTGAATGATAAAAGCTTTTTTTCAGGATTACTTACTGAGCTAAAATAAACTTTTTTTTCCAGGTGCTAATTTGTCTTTTCCCTACTGATATTTGTTTTTTGGCCTGTTGCAGAGCAGTTGCCAGTTGTACATAGTACTTGATAATAACTTCGTTTCTATTTCTTATTATTTCATTGATTTCTTGTGATTTCTGTGTTAGGAAGGTCATTAGGAAAGGGTGGTGAGTAGCCATCCCTATTTTAGCTTATATTTTGTTTCTTGAGGCCTTGGATTCTTTTTTTCCTCCTCATGTCTCAGTCTCAATCAGGAAAGGCTTGTAGATACAGGTAATGTGCTTTTTAGGTTGGTTGACATTGCTGTGGTAAAGTAGGCAAGCTCCTGGATCACACTGCTTTAGAGTGAAATAAAACCACAGTCCTCAAACTCAGTACAGGTAGGAAGGAATTAATTGCTCTGAAATCTGCTGAGGTGTGGGAAGGTGTTGCCTGTGGGGCAGAGAGATAAGTTACAGGGACGGAGGAAACTAATGTGGGAATAAATGTGACTTTCCCTTATGAGTCAGTTATTTAGAATGAATGTGAATATTTTTCAGCTGTGCACCTTCCTAAGTGTTTCAAATCAGGAGTGAGAACTTAGGAGTGGAATGATTTTGGTCTGGGAAGTGTTCTTCTGGCAAATCCTCATTTCCTTGTTTGCTGCTTGTCCTGTTGCTGTTCACCTGTGTAGTGTTGGGCAAGCCACTGGGCTTTGGGGAATTGTATTAGCCTGTGGATTTAGGTTTGAATTTTGGTTGCAGTATGAGGTCACCTGGGAAACATCCTTTTCATTTCTAGCTCCAGCATGGTTGTGTGTGTCCACTGAAAAAAATGTGCTTTTCCTCAGGACTTTGTTGTGGTGGTCAGGTTGTTTTAAGATGGATGAGAAGAAATCTTTTAATGTATGCTTTTGCAGTGAAGGGTTTGACTGTGCTGCTGCTACAGGTGAAAAGCTGTGCCATGTGTGCTAATGGAGGATGTACCATTGGTGAGGTTTGTTCAGCAGCGTTGTTGGGTTTTTGTGTGAGTTGGGAAGGTTCTCGTGGCTCAGTGCAGTGCAGCACTCACAGCACACCCAGGCTCTTGGGCCACTGCCTCCACTTTATGGCTTGCTTGAGTTTCACGTTGTTGGCTTCATGACAGGAGGTGTTGGCCTGGTGGACGGGAAACCAGCCTCAGTGTAGGCTTTGGGAAATGTTTGATAAAAGTGTTTGTTCGGTGTCACACACTGGATGGCTTTGAAAGTGCATGAATTTTCAGAGGAAAAATACCTGTCATCTGCTTCAGAAGAAGAGTAGGCTTGGTTGGAGCTTTATAATCTTTGTTGATGTAAACCCATGAGGATTTCAGCCTGTTTTGGGTCTCATCCACTGCCTTTAGACTGGGGCCATATCAGGTTAGGATGGACTGGGGCTATTCAGCAGCATGTGGACTCTGAGTTACTGTTCTTTTAAGTTCTTAAGGCAAAATGTGATCAATGGGAAACCGGGATCTGACTTGGTGAGTCTGTGGTAGCATTGATGGTTTGATGGAGGGATGATTTAAGTTCTGTAGTTTATAGCTGCAGTGTAGTTTATCTTGTAACCAGCTCGCTGAGTGGTGAAGGAGGGAATACTCTAATGCGTTCTGATGGGGTTTTTCCATCTGGTCTCGTTGGATTAAGGACCTGCACAGTCTCTCATTCTTGGGGAACACATAAGAAAGTTCCTGGTAGAGGAAGAATTGATTCATTCATACGAATCTTGATTCATTTTCTGAGAATCAACAGAGAGGAGAATTTGAAGCAAATTTTAATGAAGAAGAACCAAGTTAGAGTTGCCTTCTTGTTTTGCTATTGACAGGGTTTGGGATTACTCACAGTTTTTTCTTTGGTGTCTGGGACATGGTGGGATTTAGGGCTTGGGTGTTTTTTTTCCCTGAAAGGCTGCAAGTTGTGGATTGGTTCAGAGGGGGGATTGTTGTGGTACAAGTCTGTTTTGATATCAGGTTGAATTTTATCAAGAAGTTGTTGGAGTTGGAAAGTAGAGGTTGTTTCTATAATCTTTATATCTATATATAATGATCTTTTTTTGATAACCAAATCTTTTATGGTCTACCTCTGCTCCTTTTTTTTGACTCTTGTTCGGTTTTCACAAACTATTTTTTTAGGAGGAGCTTTTCAGGTGTTTATAATTTAGACGTTCTGGCTGGTGGATATGGGAAGGATATGAAAATTCCTCCCTCTCTGTGGTACATCCATATATTCTGTCAGTAGTCCTACAGAACATCAAGAATCAAAAGTCAAAAAATCTGTGCTACCATGACCTCTTTTGAGAAGTCTCTTTTGTGTTAAAGCTAATGGGATTTAAAAAAATAATTCACAGAGTTACTTGGGCTAAAAATAATTAACAATGGAAGTCAAATTACTTTCTTATATTTCCTATTGAAATATATTTCTGCTTAAATGAAAAGCATCAGTGGAACCCTTGTCCACTTAATACCAGTAAAAATGGTTATTAAAAGCAAGGGTATTTAGACTGCCTCACTGCAGAAAGATAGCATTATGCTCCTCACAAAATGCTTACTGGATAGATACTAATCCCTTTTTTAAATGCAACATCACTTCTGAGTGGCTTGAAACATGAAGGATTTCATAATTTTAAAATATCCACATACCCTCATGTACACAAAAAGATGATATTTGAGTGAGTAAGGAGCTGTAGTGGGACAGATGCCAGCTGGCTGCATTGGGGTGAGGGTTAAGCTGAGCCTCCAGCCTGTTGGACAGGCAGCAGTGCAGGAATCTGGGGGATTTTGTCATTGGAGCTTTGCTGAATTCTCTGGACTCAGAAAAACTGGTACACCAGGATCTTCCAGTTCCTGAACTGATAGCAACTCTTAGCCTAAAACTTTGTAAGGCTTATCTGTGGAGTAGACGTGAATATTGAGGAGAGGCTTTCAGTGCCTCAGTTACCCTGAGATAATGCCCAGAAAGCTTTTGCTGCTTGAGGGTCTTGGATTGGGACATCTTTGCAGGGATGTGGATCCCAACAGGTCTAGCAATGAAGAATTGATAGAGCTGTTCTTCCAAAGTGCAGGGCCTGAGGTGTTGGCTTCCTGAAGGAGCAGTTTTCAGTGGTAGGAATGCTTTAACAAAGTCCTCACCACCACCTCCTTCCTCTGAAGAACCATTATGCGTTTGTGTTCTTTTGAGGAGAGTATTAAAGGTGCCTATCAGCAAATTGTTGAAATATTACATGTTAGAGTGGTCCTACATTTTCTTCTACTTGATACATACAAGTTTCCTGTAACCATTAAATAATCTTTCTCTTAGCAGCTTAGTAGGTATTTTAGTGACCTTATTTTCACTTAGCCTTTGTGCATTTCCCCTTAAGTTCAAATGACTACCAGAATCAGTCATTTCCCAGAGTTTTTAATTTATATGTGACTTCAAAATGCTTGTTTTCTTTTATAATCTGGAAAAAATGTTCTGCAGTTCCTTTTGGCTTTTCTACTCAGAGTCTCCCATATGAGGAGAAAAGAAGAGACAAAGAGAACAAAAACGTGAACCATTCTAAGAGTTTTTTCCTTTATTCCAGCATTCTGCCTGTCAGGCTTTGCTTCCTTTTTGTGAAAATTGGTTTTATTGTTGGCAATTTTCCAGATGCAATGAATAATAGAACACCAGATGTCCACTGCTGAGAAAAATTACAGATGAGTAAACACTTTTCTGAGGTAGCATGAAAAACTATTCGTGGTGCTTCTGGTGTGCCTGCAGACAATGTGAGCTCTGGGCCTGCTGTGCTTTGTGCTGCACAGAGATGAATATCTAAAGCCTCTGTGGCCCTCTGCATGTCTGACTCTACCAGGGATTCCTGCCTCCCTCTAGATGTGGATTGTTTTCTAGGAATGAGCACTCACCACAGTGCTGGAGTGTGAATTTAATCACTGTATCTAGTTTTAATTACTGTCACACATGGGTTTGATTGAAGGTAGGAGTCCCAGAAATACTAGAAGAAACAGGGGTAAGAAAGGACATGGAGAGTTGGCCTAGTCCTCAGCCTTTCCCTCTGACAGGCACGGTTCTGGTTGTGCCGTGTTTTCAGACCCAAAGCAGGCTGTGTCCCAAGAGCCTTGTCTGGTTTTTCCCAGCTGTTTCAAGCTGCTTGGAGTAAGCTTTCACCACAGACCTTACACCTGACAAACATGACCCATCTCCTTGGGAAAAGCAAAAACATTCAGTGGTGGGCAATTCACATTCGATTGAGCAAACTCTTGGAGAGCTTCACTATTCCTTACCTGGTTTGTGTGTATCTTACCTGAGTTTTCCTTGCTGCAGTAAAACCCATTGCTTGTATGTTCCCATGGAGAAGACTCTCCACTCTCCCTCTCCATTGCCTTTGCAGCAGTTTTTACACATGGGAGAAGAAGTCATCCTCTTCCAGTCTGGTCTGTGTCCAGCTGTACTCTCCTGTTGCTTTCCTGTGCACAGGGGTGTTGGAGCCTCCTGGAACGCTGGCTTGGCCCACTGAAATCAACTGTGCAAAACTTGGAGAAGCTTTAGGCCATTTTAGTGAGCTGAGTAAACATCAGCTGAGCAGGATGGTCCTTTTTGGGGAAGCCCAAATTACCTTGATAACTTTAATTACCTTGATAACTTCAATTGTCTTGATAACTCCTGCTGTCTCTTTCATTATGCAGTCTTTTGCAAGTTTTTATTGATTGCTCAGTCTTCTGTTTGGAGGATGACTCGGTCAGTTTCTACAATAAGCAAAATCTCTCTGAACGTGTTCCAGGAGCTTTTTTTTGTGGTTCTCGGTGTTCTTGTATCATCTTACAAAGATAATTGGGTTCATCTTCTCAAGACCTAAGTTTTGGAAATACAGCTGCAGAGAAACAGAAGGCTCCAAGGGTCCATCTATTTATTCTCACAGCTTGAGGCCAGTAAAAGTAACTTTGTAGAGCCCTTTTTGTTTTGTCTATTTTATGTTCAGAGCAAATAGGTACAAGGCTAGTAGATAGCTGATGTTATCATACTGGATAGATGGGAAGGAGCAAGTCGTTAATTTAGACCTTAATCATCCAGATATTGGACTAACATCAGAACTCAGTGCCTTGACTCCTAGTCTTGTGCAATCAGCCCATAATTACTTGCCCAGTGAGTGACGGAGTGCCCGTAGCCCCCGGTGATCTCAGTCACAGTTATGAATGCTCAGTGCTGCAGAAAATCAGGTCAAGTGTCTTACACAGTGCCCACAGAGGCAGGAGCAGTTACGTCTGAAGAGTCTGTAAGAATAAAAAAGGGGAAAGCAAGCTTGTGTTCATATGCTCAGTCCATCAGATTTATGCTTATTTAAAAAAAATTGTAATTACAAATTGAAATTATAATATTTCTGTTCTTGAGCAAGCCAGATCTAGACAATTGTTTTCATGAAGCATTTATTGCTATTTTTAATATTAGCCATCCTAGGCAGTAGAAGAAAGCAGTGTATGATAATATATTTAAAAGCTATTGGACTAAACACTGGAGATCAAACAATTGTCTGAGTGATGTGTGACACTTAAATTAATTATGCTATTTTAGCCATGGTTAAAAGATTGTATTAGCTTTCCTGTGTGATATTGGTGTCAGTGCCTGGGCACCGACCTGCACACTGCAGGAATTAGCTGCTACCTTCTGGAAATGGTAGCAGAAGATACAGAAAAACTGATTGGTTTTGGCAGTTCACACATTTTTAGAGACAGAAAACTAAGTAAAGAAATGTGGTAGTATGACTCAGATGTTTTTGTCACGTAAAGATTTTCTTCCCAGCTCTGGAAGAAGTGATCTGTGTAGTCTTTCAGTGTGAGGTCTTCCATTTGGAATGTCGAAGAGCACAAAATAATATCACACACTGTGAAGTGACACTTCAGATGATTTTTCTGGCTGACTGGGCAGGACCTGTCTAGGCTAAAAGCATTTGGTGTGGGGAAGCAGCAACAGCTGTTTGGCCTGTAGAGTCAGTTCTGCTTGTTGGTGCAACTGAGGAGACAACTGCAATTGAAGGCAATTTAAATGGACAGCTGGGGGTTGCCACTAGATAGTTCTTGATCCCACAGGTATGGGTAAAATGTCTGGTGGAGGAGAATGGAGGAAAGGAAACTTCAGTCAATGATAATAAACATCTGCTAAATACTCCAGTTTTGTGAACAAGTCTCTCTGTGTGGCTCTTGGCTGTACATTTTATTGAACTTTGTGTGATTCCTGTGTGTCTAGTGCTGCAGTCTGCCCAGGTCCCTCTGAATGGCAGCACAAACTCCTGCGGTGTCAGACAGCTCTCCCAGGGTTCTGGGTTTGACACTGAAGTGCCTTTGCAGGCTGGCAAGTGCAGGTTGTACTGGAATGGCTAACAAGACCAGCAGAGGCACACTGGAGAGGGATGGGGTGTACTACTAATAATATATCCAAGGTGATTTGATGGGTGTAAGAAGTGAAACATCACCACACTGTGCTAGCCTAGTTGATGCTGATATTTCCTGCTTCTGTCATGGTTTGACTTGATTAGGAAGGCTGCAGACCACACAGAGAGCTTGCTGTGCACCATAAATAGTGAGGAACTCACTAGTGTTCCGTGATAGTTTTTCTATCATTTGGGCTTTCAATTTGGGTTTAAGTACTTATTAGAATGTGATAGAGTGAAATCTATATTGTGCACAGAACTTCAATGAAATTATTTTAAAGATGGGCTGAATGAGCATTATGCCTTGTTTGGCCTTAAATGATGCTATGTGCTTACAAAATCAGAGCTAAGAGTGGTGATCTAATTTGGCTTTCAATCAAGTGACTGTAGAGTCAACATGAATTGATACATTTCAAGTTCCAAACCTGTAGCAGAAATAAAGATTATGCTTACAGAAATATTTCATCCGGAGCAAACAAAAATTCCTGAGTGATGCAGAACACATCATAGCATTTGGTAAATTTGCTACAAGGTTAGTTCCTGCTGATTATATTTCTATTTCTGCAGGATTTAGAATTCACATTTGTGATTTCTAGATACTATTTTCACTTTGAAGATGGGTAGCTGGGCAGGATGGGTTTCCATGGTGTGCCCAAGATGTTGGATAAAGCAGTGAAGGCTACAATTGATCTGCCTGTGTCTGATCCTCTTCTCTCTCACCTGGCTGATGGAAGCTCTGCCTGGGTGTACAGTGCAGGATTGTTGTTTGTGCTGATGCGATGCCTTTTCCTAGCAGTCAGATGCAGCTTTGGGGCAAGAATATTGAGGGGACAAATCTTGTATCTCTAAACCATGAAAAACTAGAGTTTTCTATGTCTTGTTTCCTGGTGCTGTGCAGGGGTATGACACCATCATGTACTCCAGCAGGGAGCACCAAGGGAGAGAGCAGAGCCATTAGAAATGGGAAATGAAGGAAGGGGGTAAAGGCATTACCAGTTAATTGTAGAAGACATTGCTTCATTCCTGTGAGCTGTTGTTTGAATATATTTTGCACTTGGAAGGGAGAAGGTGGCTTGGTCAACAAGGAAAGGATTTTGTATTAGAAGTCAGCCAAATGCCTGTTAGCTTTTGTTTGGGGTATCTTCTAGGCAATGGAATTAAAAAGGTAGTAACTGCTAGATTTAGTAGTTGGTTTTCTTTGTTATTTAAGTTTTGGGTTCAGCTTTATAGGATGTAGGCACCTAGTCCATAATAGCGTAAATTGAACTTGATTTGGTTTTGTTGCTCTCAGAGCTGCTTGTAAGGACTGTCAGGAGGTTGTCAAAGTTTTAATTTGTTTGGTTTTTGACAAAAATGGGTGGATTACTTCAGCGCCGGAGAGGCAACGTAAGGACTGCAAAACATGTGGGTAGCTTTGTGTGTTAGTAAAAAGCTACAGGAAATATTGATGGAATGCATGTATTGGATTCATTGCTGTAAAATCCTAGAGTCTTTTTAAAACTGAGCTCATTATGAGATCGTTATTGAATAAACACGGTAATAAACCAAACAATCTACTAGAAAATATGTTTTTTACAAAGGCAGTTTTTTGTCATGGTCATTATGTATGCCCTGATTATTGTGCATGCTTGGAAATAGGCAAAAAAGGGAAACATTTACTTGTTTCCCATTGTATGTTTGAACTAAATGGTGTCTTCTACTGCCTGCTTTATATTCCTCTGTAGGTAATTTTAACTGGACCAGCATAAATTTATGTCATCTTAAAATATAGAGGTGCAGGTTCAAAAAGCTGCAAAGGTACAAAGGTCATTATAATTGGGACTGAATGAAAACATCAGACTTTTTTTTTCTAAACTGAAATAGAAGCAGTCGACTGCATGTTAAAGGACTGTATTGTGTTTATTAGAGTTTAAATAACCCCAAATGCCAAAGTATGAAGTATTTTCCTGCCCCTGTTCTGTTCTCCAGGACAGGTGACAAAATGATTACATGTCTCAAGCTTTCAGGACTTTTTTTTTATCAGTGACTTTGTTCTCAGGCAAAAAGAGAGAAAGAGGGAGAGTTTTATTTTTCTGGGTATGAGAACATCATCTTCAGAAACAGGCATTTCATTTATTAAAACCAGAAAAACACAAAGGTTCATATTTGTGTAGTCCATGAGGATCAATGAATTTTCCACTTGTCAAACCGTTCTTGTATTTTGTCACACAGTGGCTGTGTTAATACAAGAGTGTAGAGGGGTAACTTTGTCATCTTTGATGGTCCAGTCTGAACTTTACCACAGAGGGGTGATTTCTTCCAGCCCTATTTTGCAGTTTCCTGTTCAGCTAAGGACAAGGAGAAAACAGCACAGGCCCTTGCAGTTCCCTGGTGTCAGGTTTTCTGCCTTCAGCCCTGTGGTCCAGCTGCCTTGGTCCTCTTTTCTGCTTCTGGCTCTTTATACCTTCACTCTATGCTTCTAAGTCAGGACTTTGCTTTTCAAATCAGCTATCTCAGAGCAAGTGTCCTTTCTGTTGTGTGTGAGAGCTCTTCACTAGAGCAGCTGAATGCTGCTGATTACCACCTCTGAGCATGCACAGCCAACAGTTGGGAGGGGTGATTAGGTTAGAAAGGACAATTAAAAAAAGAAATCCCACATAGCAGTTGTGCAGGATGCCTTAAATATCTGTGGAAGATACATCACATGGAGCACACATAATTCTCCTTGAATTTCTTTAGAAAGCTCTTCTGGAAAGTAAGATTGCCATGAATCCTGCTACAATTAGATAATTTGGAGATCTAAGATGGACAGGTTTCCTTTGAGGTCCAGCTAGCATAAGCATGTGTGTGTTTATGTATGTACTTGTGTGAGTACAAAAAAATACTTTTTTTCTTCACTCTTGTTCCAGTTGTAGTGAACTTCTCCATTTTAGAGATCTGAACATTGCCTTTATTTTTTCATATAGGAAGTCAGCTCAGAACTTAATTTGATCTAATGCTGTGTTTGTTTATGATAAATTCTTACCAGGTTGCTTTATGTTGTTGACTGGACACGTCATTGCCCAGATAGGAGCAATCACATCCTTTGAAACACAGTGATGAGCAGTGTCTCTAATGAAGAAGTGGAAATAGCTTATGGAAATAACACAAATAGCATATATGACATTTTTCTTCAAGGAGAACTCAGACTAACTTCTGTCTCATAGTGAAACTGGAGAGCTTTTACACCAGCCTGGTGTATTGGCCCCTTTAAACCATTTAATGCTGGAGTGGTGGTTTGCGCTCCAAACTTTTTGTTTGCTGACATGTGTTTTGCAACAAAATGGCTTGCTAATTATATGGTATAAAAAAATGTAAATTTTATGATAAGGCACTGTAAGTAAAACTGGTAGTAGCACAAAGTAGTAAGTAGTGGAAGAACTAGTTGTATGCAACTGTGAGTCTAATTGGAGCTGTAATATGAAGAGGCAAAAAAGTCTGTTCGTTCTGTACAGTTTGGTAAATAAACACTGAGGTGTGTGTAGTAGGATGGAAATTATCCTTTATCTGCTGTACTGCTTTGTTTACAAGGGTGCACTTTCATTTAGATCCTCCATTTGGTGCAGGTTACATTACCTCTTCCTGGCTGGATTTTCCTCCTGCCTTGTGCAAAGCTGCTAAAGCACAGAAAAAAAAATGCCCATCAAGAGTAAATAATTTAAATAAAAGAGTTTGAACATATCCCGTGTTTTGAAAACACACAGTTGAATCCTTACTATTCCTTGCCATTGCTGAACTGCAGTGCTCCACACAGCTCTTCATATTACCTCAGGACCTGTAGAAGGGGAGACTGAAACAAATCTACTTATTTTCTCCAGAACTTGCATCTTCTGGAAGACTAGGATGTCAGTTCTGTGTTTTATTACAGCGAAGATTATTGAATCTGTCACATTGTGCCATTATTTAATGGTATAGTCACATCTGCTGCCATTAGTCAACTCCTTGGTTAGTCTTTTGGGTAGAGAAATGTTATAGTGGGTGTAGTGACACCACAGATGCAGTCTACTTTATTATTTAAACTTACAACTTCAGTTTCGTTAAGTTAAAATACCATCTGCTGCATTTAGACCCTTGCACAACTCCTGACTATCTTGTGAAATTCAGTCACACAAAGCTGTAAGCCAGAGGGTCTGATTAAATAGGTGTACTGCCATTTAAACACACGTGTATGTGGTAAACAAATATGAGAGGTAATACAGAACATTTATTTTTTAATTTTTATTTAATTGCACAAAGTTATCTAAACAGAAAAGTGAAAACTGAATGCAAGAATATGATTAAACTGTTTTGGGGTCATCCATTCTAAATTTCTAGTGGTTTAATAGTGATACTACTTCCAAATTGACTTTTTTGTTGACAGCATGTTTTTTTCAATGTATTACTATTTTGGAGTCACATCTAAGAATTTTTTTTCTCTCTCTTACAGACTGGACTTTGACGCTCTTTTCATGAAAGAAGTTTCCAAGTAGTTGTCTTAAAATAACTTTGAGAAGAAGTTCTATGTAGCTCTTACTTTCCAGAGTGCTGCAAAAATGATTACTTCAGATTTGCCAGTACTACAGTGAGTATATGCTTCTCTACATTTGAAATCTTTTAAAAAGGTTGAAGTAAACAGGTGATTGTGAGGATAAAGCACAAGCTTGAAAAAAGTGCATGTTAGTGTGACTGTTCCAGGCCTGCTGTGTTTTCATGTGCTGAAAAACTCCGGGAAGAAACTGCAAAACACTTAATCTAAAAATTAATTGTGCAACGCAAAACAAGATCTTTGCTACTTTTGTGCTTCTGAGATTTCAGCAGCATGTATTGGTTTTGGTCACAATTTGCCATATCATGTATTCCAGTTGTGAACTTTCTCACACCATATTGTATATTCCAGTTGTGTACTTTCTTACAGTGAGCTGAATTTATTGTGCAAAAAGCCCTTGCCTGCTGCAGTTGTAGATAGCAAGTGGCATGACCATATTTTGGTCCTGCTGGGAAATAGGAGTGGCTAATGCACATGGGAACATGGCTGTGCTTGGATAAAGTGAGCTACTGGGAAGAACAGAGTGTAAGTCTGTAATAGGAGGAGCTGGAGAGTAAATCAAGTAGAGTTAAGAGGGAATTTTAGAGACTGGAACCTGCTCCTCTCTTCACAGGGCAGAGAGAAAACACAAAGTGAAGAAGAAGGTAAGGTAATGACAGGGAAATAACAACAGACCAAATGGGATTGGCTTGGAGAAAATTAATTTATTGCTAATTAAAAAGGATTTGGATGATGGTGAGAAACAAAGACAAAACCTACCAGGTGTTCCTTCTACCCCTGCCCTTACCTCAGTTCACCTTCAGCCTTTCATCCCAACCCCATCCCCTCATGCCCCCAGCATGGATGCCCAGCCTACTCCAGTACGGCCTTCTCACAGAGACCCCCCTTCCCTCCCAGAGCCCTTCGTCCCCTCACAGAGCCCTTCATCCCCTCACAGAGCCCCCCCTTCCCTCACAGAGCTCTCCTTTCTGTTACAGAGTCCTTTGTCCCCTCACAGAATCCCCTCTCCCCTCACAGAGCCCCCTCTCCCCTCACAGAGCCCCCCCTTCCCTCACAGAGCCCCCCCTTCCCTCACAGAGCCCCCTCTTCCCTCACAGAGCCCTTCATCCCCTCACAGAGCCCTTCGTCCCCTCACAGAGCCCTTCGTCCCCTCACAGAGCCCCCCCTTCCCTCACAGAGCCCCCCCTTCCCTCACAGAGCCCCATCTCCCCTCACAGAGCCCCATCTCCCCTCACAGAGCCCCATCTCCCCTCACAGAGCCCTTCGTCCCCTCACAGAGCCCTTCGTCCCCTCCCAGGGCCCTTCCATGCCCCCACAGAGTTCTTCATCCCCTCAGAGAGCCCCTCATCCCTCCCAGAGCTCCCTCTATGACCACTCTGCTGCCAGTGCCAGGTACAGTTTCAAGCTAAGATTGCAAGTCCTGTTATTTAAGAAACTGAATGGTTGGACAGTTGAAAAGAAATTTGTCTGACTTTAATAATAGCATGCTTTGCATTGCAGTTTTCTCTTGTATTTTTAAAGCCTCTTTTAAAAAATTAGCTGTGAATGGGTACAGGCTAAAGCTGGGGATGACCGTGATGGACAGCACTGAGGGGGAGTGTCACCCTGAGGCAGTTCTTGTTAGCTCAGGGATTAGTTTTGGAAAAACATTTTCTTGGTTCATATTTCCTGGATTTGCCACATTCAAGAAGTGAGGGAATGTGAAATATACCAAGAACAAAAAGCTATGAGAATCTGTGATGGTAGTGATGGGAAGGGGATGGGAAAGTGGGCACTCCCACTTCAAGAACCCAGATGGACTTAAAAAGTGAATGAAATATCACAGAGTTTAAGGTTAAAAAGTGCATATTAATAGATTTGGTAACTCTACACACCAGCTGAAAAACCTGAGGGATGTTAAATATACTGACTATTCTTTAATCAGAGCTGCTGATATTAAGCAAATCAAAGTGCCTGAAAGATAAGAAAACCTGAATATTATTTTTTCTGGTAGAGTTGGAAATAATTTAATGCTACTCTGTGAAATGTTGGTGAGATGTCATCCTCAACAATACATGTAGTTTTGATTGCTTATGAACAAGAGGGGGTCTTTCATTTTACAAAGAGCTCAGCGTGATGTGCACATAGAAGTTTTGGGTCTCTCCTGAGGGCTCAGAACATTGTCTAGTGTGGATGAAGTATAAAAGTGATAAATTCTAATTCAGAAGGTCCCAGCCAGGCTTTCATCAGGAAGACCACTGGCTAAGGGTGAGGAAACCTGAAACAATTTTTGGGCTAGGGGATATTGTTAGCTTCACACATTCACAGATTTGGGAAGACAGTCCAGTTCTACACAGAAAGCCAAGGTTTCCTTTCTAGCTCCTAAATGACTTATTTGAAAGATTATTATAATCTCCCATTCCTGTGCCTAATTTCTACTTCTTTTTTGTAATGTTTTATAATCATTTTGGCTACCCTCTTTAAACAAGCAATCCTAAAGGTGATTTGATATGTTAACATACGTCACTTAGGACCATATCATTCCTTCCCAAATTCTTCTTTGTTGAGGAAACATGAAAGAAGACTCTTTAACCTTTCTAGATTCATAGAAGTGGCTTCAGAAGACAGTGAAGACAGGATTTCGCTTATTGGTGTTTCAGATGTTTCTAAAAAATATCTGATGTATTTGATCTGTGTGATGGACAGGTATGACTCTTCTCTCAGTGGCATGACTCATGTTTGCTCCTGAGATTTTTGAAGATCAACAATGAGAACTGATTTGTCCATGATTCTTGAGCCTGTGCATTTAGCCATTTTTCTTCATGAACGCTTTTTTTCACAAGGCTGAATCTGGTGATAGCAATTACTGAATTTATCTCTGCTAGAATGTTGAGCCCCTCAGCAACAGCGATAAAAGCTTACAGAAGTGTTTTGGTGTCTTTTTTTACAAAACCTGATACATAAACCCAGGTTTATACTGTGGTATTTTTTTAACAGGGCACAGTGTATACACTCTATAGCTGGGGCTTTATGGAATAGTAGAAGAAAGGTAAATTTATTTTAGTTTGTTTGACAGAGATGTGAAATTCACTGTGTTAATGGTAAAATGTTTTTCAGAAGCATGATGTAGTAAAGGTCTGCCCAGTAGTCTGTTAAGTCTTCATTAACATGGATAGTTTCAAGGATTAGTAATTATAACTGGAACAATATCTGGAGTTTTTAGAAGGGATCCTGGAGTAGCTGCCACTTTTCTAGGGTGCTTTAGCCTCCACAGAAACCAGAAAGCCAAGCAGATTGTACTTGAGCCCTGAAAAGGGGTTATCACTTGTTGCCTTTGCTCTGCTCACCCCAGTCTTGTAGGTCACCCCCCACCTCTGTCAAATTCTCTCATGTCCCTGTCATTTCAAAGGAGTCTTAAGAGAGGAAAGGTTTAGCTTTAGGCACTTGCAGCTCTCCTTAGATGAGGCAGGTTTCCTTAGGCCTAGATTATCTTCCCTCACAACAGCTTCAGGAAGGATAAATTATGACTAAGGCAAAGATTCCCCCTCAGGTGCCTAGTCACACACACTGGAATGAGGATAGCGTAATTCTGGTCTATTAAGATGTGGATAACTGCCACCAGATAAATTACTTCTTAGCAGTTCTGCAAGATGTGTAGGGAAGGAGGAGATGGATGCTGGCCAGCTGCTTCTCTCTCTGAGTGTTACACACTGACAGAGCTGCAGGCAGGTAGGAGATGCAGCACTGCTGGCCTGAGTGCAGAAATAAGAGGAGAAGGGGCATGTGTGTATGCCCAGAGCAACTGCAAGGCTGGGGCAGAGGAAAGAGGCACTGCCTCCCAAACTGAAAGGGCTCACAGCCACACTGGAAGGGCCTTTTTGTGAAGGGGTTGGATGATTCAAACACAAATTCCTTGCTGCTTGTTATGATGTTTATTTTAATATGAAATCAGGTAAAGACTGGAGGTTGTCCTTGATCCTGTCTCCCTACTGCAAATAATGTAAGGATTAAAGAAAACCTAGTTTTTGATGTTTTCCCCTTGCTCTTTACATGTATTCTTTGCTGGAAAGAAGTTTCCTTTCTTCCTCACATGTTGTTAGGGTGAGATTTATTTTGTTTAGTTTGAATCATTTATATTTGAGCTGCATGTCTTGATCACCTTACCATTAATGGAAAGAAAACAAAATTTATAAGACTTAAACTGTCTTATAAAACTGACCAGTTTTGGACACTGACCTTAGTGTGAGGTATCTTGTACATTAAGATTTTCTGCATTGCATATGTCTCTAATTTAGATTAAATTAATCTCACCCTTAGTACTAATTTATTGAGCTTTTCCCAAAAAGGGAAAAGAGATCAAAGAGGCTTCCAGCAGACCAGAGAAGTTTTACCAGAAGAATATTAAGAGAATCAGGTTTAAGGCAACAGTCTATTTAAGGAAAAGAATAGAAGGTTGTTAATAACTTAACTGTTCCTTCCATATGCAGTATTTGGAAAGATTTGAGATTTCCAGAACAAAATAGACAAATTTATCTGGAGGTTTTGCTAGACCAGACTGAGCTGTATAGGAAAGTCAAATTCTCTGTGGAGTAGATGCATGTAAAATAGTACTGGAGTTTAATTTATTTATATAGCTCTGGTGTTTCAAGGGAAGGGGTTGAGCTGTTTGCCTAGGAGAATTGCTGAATCTGTTTTTAATAGAGAGAATTTTTTATCCTGATGATCCTAGGGGGGGTGCAGGTTTATAAGCTAGCAAAGCACAGCATTTCCCCAGGAATGGGGATATTGTTTAAATAGACACACCAGGCCTGAAACTTTGCCAATAAGGTTCTGAGCAGACTGGAGAGGAAAGCTTTGGGGGTTTGTTTTTTTAGAGAGAGCAAATGAGAATGGTTTTAATTTCTCTCCAGCAACAGAAGGGAGCAGATATTTTTATGGGGTTCCTTACTTCTGTGTTCAAAATCTATTAAAATTGCCATTGTGAACCAATGTGCATTTTTGTCAGATTGACTTGCAGTGTGATGAGGCATTTGAGTAAAGGCTGGATACATCCATCTGCATAAGGATGTTTTCAGCTGTATTTACTGCATTGCTTTTCTCTGCTGTGGCCCTAATCTACCAAACAATTTTGAACTCCGTTTGGGCTATCTTTTATTTGATTTTAAGCTCTTTACATTTTTGGGTGTTTTTTCAAATACATAGCTTGATACTAAGTTTTTCAAATTTCATGTTTTATGAAGTGAAAAAGCTGCTTTTAAATTTTATTACAATTAAAATCGCAACAAAGCTGCATTTTCAATATTTTGTAGAGGTACTGTGCTACAAGCATGTAATTTGTGAACAAATGTGCTCGAATAGTGGTTTTTCATCTTGGGTGCCTGATTTTCTGGGGTGTATTATTTAGAGATAATCCACTGAAGTTACCTTCAATAAAAGAGATTCAGATATGTTCTTCTGCTTCTGGCTTTTGTAAAATATTCTGTGGACCCCTTTTGTGCTTGCAAATAGGAAAAGGTTGGAAACCAATGTCTTAATATGAAAAATTCATCACAGTTCTGCAGAATTATTTGAGAGCAGACCTAGACAATACAGTAATTTCAGTAAGAGGAGTATGAGAACATTCTCAGTTCTGATACAATGATGTCTTTCTGGATTATTAAATACCTTTCTTGGTGATACAATAAATTGGTGAGGTATTCTATGATCTATAGAGGAAAATAACCCCCAGACAACCTGGAAGATCTGTGTAGATCATCTCTCCCTGGAGCTTCTCAGTTTCTCTAGAGCAGATCACTAATGCTTCCACTGATGTTTGAGGCTCTATAAAATATGGAATAGGTCCAGTTTTCACCTTCCCCTTGCACAGGTCGTACAGCAACTGAATTCCTTTCACTTCAAGGAAATTATTTTGGATTTAAAGAAATGTATAATTATAACTACACTTGACCCATCCTTGAGTAAAGTCCATCTAGGACATTATTAGTTGTAAATGAAAATTTATAGAGCTCTGATGCACTGGTGGTCTTGCACGGTAAAAATAAAGCCCATCAGTAACAGGTATGATTTTGCATATGAGCTGCTCTTGGGCAAGATCTAAAACCTCTAAGGATCAGTTTCAATCTGAGTTTCTCCAGCAGCCCTGTCTGTTTGGAAGGCATAGAAGTACTTGTGCCTCTGGCTGGGAGAGGTGGTAAAAACTGGGGGAGTTCTTTTTTCCTCATCATAATCTTAAATCTGAAATGGCAACAAATGAGAAATTATTGCCAACAGGAGTTAGCAATTCTCTGCTAACAGGAATTGAACAATGTCAAAGCGTTTCCATTGTACAAGTGAAAATATTTTTTTCTAACTGCAAAGATTATAAATGTCTTGAGATCAAAGGGAGTTTTTGGGTTTGGGCCTCACAGTGAGCATGAATCTCATTCTGAATAGCTGCCCAAGCCCCTTGTCTTGGGGTGTGACTGAGCGTGGTGTAAGCTGTGTAGAACTTTGTGTAACTGCTGATGATGAGACAGCTGGACTGGACTCCACACTGCTCTTGAGGCCTCGACAGCAGCTACAAAGAGTAAAGGGAAGTTCTTGGTAGTGAATACATTGTGAGATTGATGAGCATGTACAGGTTAATATAGCCAGTTTTGGAGTGTAATGTGTTTTCAAATGAAAACTAGTTTAAAGAATTCCAGTCAGTAAAATGACATGGCAGCCGAAGAAAAGGGAAAGCCTTTTGCCAGGGCTAACAATGCTGGGTTCCTTGGTTTGCAGAATGAACAGGGAAAGCCTTTTAATACTGACTTTTTTTGTTGTTTATTTGTTTTCTGGTTCACTATTTAATTGCTTAGTTACAGACTACTTGTTGATTTCAAATCGTTTGAATTTATCTGATGTTTTTCCCCCCTAGGGATTCTACAAATGAAACTACTGCACATTCAGATGCTGGCAGTGAGCTTGAAGAAGCAGAAGTCAAAGGAAAAAGAAAAAGGGGCCGTCCCGGCAGGCCTCCAGTATGTGTGATTTATTTTTGTTTTGTTATGCATCTGTTTAATTTATTTTTGTTTTGTTATGCATCTATTTATAATTGACTGCGGACTCTTTTTCCTCTGATCATCTTGTGGTCACATAAATAGGCTTTTAATGAGTACTGTGTCAGACTTTATGAAGACTTGTAGCATGAAATATTTATCAAATTGACGTGCAAACAATGTTTGGAGTGTTTAAAAAGGACATAAAAATGATCTCATAATAGCTATTAATTTTTCTTTTGCTAGCTGCTTTCATGAACAATACACTTTTGTTATTTTTGTCATTACAACATTCTTCCAGATATGAGAATAACTTCAGTAAGTACAAGCACTTTCTTCTTGAAAGCTGTAATGGACTTTAAGTGACAAATGACATTTGAGCCATCCTTTTATTACTGATAATCTCCTAATATAAATGGAAGAATTGCAGTATGATATTTACCAGACTCCTGAGAAAATCTATGAACCCATTTAAAGTCCATGTGATTGACATACACTACATTCTACTCATAGACTGGGAGCTTCAATGTATCCTCTGGCACAGTGCAGCAGGAGAGATTCTTGTCTTTGTCTCTGCTGGCCTATCAGTAGGAACATACAGAAACAATTCTCTATTACACATGGTATTAGGGAGGCTTTTTTGTTTTCATTTGTTTTATAAAATAGCCAATTTATCGGAAAAAAAGGGAAAGTTCTGTGTGTCATGTTGTCCTTCATCTTGGTTCTTGAAGAGGATCAGTTTAGGTCTCTTGGCTGTATCACTTGAAGTACACAGCGTGGAGTAAGACTTGGTGGGAGTTTCTTTGTGTTTGTTGTTAATGAATTTGGTTCACCTCTTAGTGCTGTTCTGTGAATAAACTTGCAATATGAGTGTGCCATATATATATCTATACAGCACTAGTAGATGGAGTTTGTTTTCTTTAACCCTGAGGGCTTTGATACTAAGGCATATCTCAAACCATGGGCTTGGTGAGGCTGTAAGAGTGAACAGATCCATGTGTTCCTCTCAGGCGTGCTGGAGCAAATTCCTCTTTCCTGTTGGTTTTCAACTTGCATCTCTGGACTTACTCAGGGTGCCAACATTTTAAATCCTGGTCTTTTCTGGCCATGTTGTCTTCCTTTTTGAAAGCTTTCGAACACTTTTCCTATGATGCATATTTTCTTCATCAGATAAATGGATTTGCTCAGGAACATGAAGCCTCTTCAAAGCAAGCCTTAAAGAAGTGTTTAAAGAGAACAGCTTATCTGTTGACATAGCTTGTAAGCAAAGGATGAAATGAAGAATTATCTTGCAAATATTTCATTAGCAAATCTATGGGGTTTTGTAGCTCTCGTAAAAAAAAAAAAGCTAGCGCAACCTGATTGCTAACCCAGAATGTTATTACAATATAGGAATTCAAGTTACAGCAACACTAGGGGTGTCTTGTACCCAGCACACACTCACTGGAAGGGAAAGGTGAATGTTACAAAAAGCATTTCTCGTTCCTCTGCTGCAGTCTATTAGTAGCTCCTATGGGAACATTTGCTGAAGCACTCTGCTGGTCCTGCTATCAGGTTTCTATGGGAGGAATTGTGCATTTTGCTTAGAACAACTCCAGACTCACTAGCTGTGTGTGATTGTCAAGTGAGGAATGTGCAGAGGAAGCAGCCATTGCTCATTCACAAAGTGATGGGCTGTGAGCTGACTGCTGCTGCTAAGGAGTAAGACCTTAGGGTTACCAGGGGGGATTCTGTGGAAGCTTCATCTTAATGCTTAAGAAGAGTCAAAAAACCCAAATCCAGTCTTAAAACTTGGAGGAAGAAAATAGAGAATGAAACAAATACAGTGCCCTCTATAAAACTGTAGTTTGTCAAAATTTGGAAGAATTGGCTCAGTTCTACTTTCCCTTTTGACCTCCATCCCAAAATCTCAGGAAAGCATATATTAGGACTGGAAGAGTTTCAGAGAGGAAAACAATATGGTTGTTTATGGAGTGGGACTTGGTAGATCTCATTGCAGCCTCCTAGTCAGCGTGGGGTCAGCTTTGGGATCAGACCATGTTGCTCATGGCTTTTCCAGTTTGATTTTGAAAACTACCAAGGCTGGGACTGCACGGCCACTCACTCTTAGGTGCCTATTCCATTTTGCTTCATGATAAATTTCTCCCTTGGTTCTTCTACAGAAAAAAAAAAAAAAAAAAAAGCTCCCAAAGCTCCCAAAGTAAGAAGTCACTCAATGACTGATGTCTAGAGGAGAAATGCAAAAACCTTGGAAAGGCTAATCTAAGCAATTGAATTTACAGCATTATTTGATGTTAAAAGTCAGGGATTTGGTAATTGTATTGCTTTAGCAAACCATGCTGCTAACCCAGCCACTTCCCTCAGGTGAATTGCCTGGTTCTTACAGGAGGTGCAGCTCTGAAATTTCCCCATCAACTCTTCACTACTGTGGTTTTTGTTTCCTTCACAGGTACCACCTGCCTTTACTGTCAGATGTGATACAGATTAAAAGGTTTAGTTACGTTTAGAAATCTCAACTGAGATTTAGCTTGGATGGTTTTAATTTCTGTTATAGACTTGAAGAATGGTAGCCCAAAGGCTCTCCTGATTTCTGTGGCTGGGATTTTTTTCTAACTAAAATATTATGGTCTAATAAGATTTAATCTCCTCCTGCAAATGCTGATTTACTGATGTCCTTAGGCCATCACAGCTACACTAGCACATCTGCCATAAGCATCCTGACCTCTTTTGGAAAGGGACTTTACTTTGTGCTGCATAGAATATATTCCATTAAATATATGTATGTATTTTAAACAGCTTTCTGCTGAGTGTCACAGAATGGACATGACCTTTTACCAGAAAGATATGCTACTACAGATTTTCCAGATTGTTTTCCAAAGAAAGACATTCTCTGCAGATCTGAGACCTTTGTAAGAAGATAGTGCTCATTTGAAAAACTGCCTTTTGTAGCAAATACCTCTTCAGTTCACAGAGAACTGTAATGCTTTGGGGGTACTTTGTAAAAACCTTGG
Source organism: Prinia subflava (assembly GCF_021018805.1). NCBI lineage: Eukaryota > Metazoa > Chordata > Aves > Passeriformes > Cisticolidae > Prinia > Prinia subflava. The sequence goes on along the minus strand of NC_086257.1, from coordinate 6,324,945 downwards.
AACTAGTTGATCTTTGATTTCCTTTCAATCCAAGTCATTCCATTCTAAACCACTGCTTTTCAAGTAGCCCCTTCACTTCTATACACTGTTCTAATGAGTACTTGACTGAGTAGGCTGGACAGTCAATTTGCAGATAGGTTAAGTGCATTGGTCTTGCAGAATAGAATCTGACCTGACTGTGGTGAATTCCCCAGGCCTTGCTGTGAGTTCAGCAGGGGCTGCACCGTGTCCTGCTTTGGTGGCTGGGGCTGGCTATTGACCATGAACCCTTCTAAGCACTGGGTCTTGTAGAGCAAATGCCCAGGGAGTGAGTGGCCAAGAGCTGAGTCTGTCCAGCCAGTGGGATATTGTGGTGCTCGTGTTTGTGATACTGCATATGAGGCTATCATTTGGGTATGTATTTATTGAATTCTGGGGAGTTTATTTAAGGAATGACATTTAATAATTCTCTCCTTAAAGTTCCTGAGTAATATTGGCCAAATTGCCTTCTCTGTCTGCTGCATTATTGAAACACATGGGTATGGATGTGCTCTCCTGTTGTACATAGGGGATCTGAAAGCACCAGGGCTTATGATGCAGTGTAGCATTCACATCAGTGAGCTCAGGCTCACATCAGTTATTTTCCCATCCTTTTTGTCTCCTCTTTTGGATCAACACTCTGTTCAGCACTGTTGGCGTGCTTTATTTTAAACTACCTGGCCTCACCTTCCCAGGAGCTCAGAATAGCTTGGCTTAAACCTCAGCTGCTGGAGGTTGAGGCAGTGAGAGAGATCCCTGGCTGTGTTTCAGATTTGAAGTAGGAGTAGACAGATTTAATCTCTGAATCAGAGGGCAGGGAGAAACATCAGTTTGTCTGTTCCAGAGGTGGCAATTTGGAGATCTCTGCTGTTTCTCTCTCATCCCATGCCCAGAGCCACAGCATATCTTTCTCCACTGAAAGCAAGATGAGACAAGGCACTTCTGATGCTTTTGTCCCCGGCAAAGCCTGTACAATTTTGTTTCAGGTCCTTTTGTAGTTTTTGGTATGGAGGAGACAGACCACAATGCCTTATCTTTGCATTCATATGGGAAATTTTGATGTTGCAAGAGATTCCTGGCCCTATTTAATCTTGCAGTGTAGGTGTTAGATAAAGCAGGGGATTGAGTTTTGCTTCTAGTTCCAAGTCATACGTGTCCTGATTAGCAACAGGGAGGAATCCCCTTAGAAGAATTTCTTTTCATAGCAGTGGAGGTTTGTCGTTGATGTGATTTACATCAGTGTCCTGTTTCAGCTTGCCTGCCTGATGGTTTAGGTCTGTCCCTTACAACTGAAGGAAGGCTGTAGTTCAGCAGAAATGCAGTGCATCTACAGCATCATTGTGAAGACTTTTCTATCCTGTTACTTGTAGCATTAGAAGTTTTCTTTTTAAGCTTTCAATGGGATGGTTCTTGTATTTTTGGCAATCTAATCTGTTCTTCATTTTTCTGTGGAAAATTGTGTGATATTATTCTGTGGTACTAAATGCCTCAGCTAGAAGAATTGAAATTACTCAAGCATTTATAGCATTGATTCTTTAAGATGACTTTTAGAGCTCTTGATAGATCTTTAAATTAAGGTGAAAAATAGCACCACCCCTCCCCAACTCTGCCTCTGCTTTTTTGTCCTAAACTGCAGGTGCTGCAGCTGAAGCAGCTCTGGGTGCACTGGGTGCTAAGGGACCTGCACCTGTCTTTAATTGTAGGATGAGACTTCTCACAGGGAGCACTTTGTTTGTTTCTATGACCAAAACACTCCATAGGACTCTTGGAATCCAGGAACCATCTCCCTAGATAACTGTGATGATGGTATGAAATGGGTCATAGTCTTGTTTTAATCAGGATTAATTCATTAAGATTTCAGGCATTACCATTCTTCCACTTAATACAAGCTTATAATACAGGCCCTCTTGAGGGGCTGGTGCCTTGGAGAGGCAAGTTCTTCAGTCTTACTCAAGAGGAGGTTAAAGGCTTCTTCCACCTTCCCTGGGAAATGGGATATTTATTCCTCTAAATGACTCATGGTATGAATGCACATACAGGTCACTGTTTTCAGGTCATATGTTAGGCAGAGTTACTGACTCTAGGACTTTTACTGTCTTTATTTCTTCATGAAGTGCATCACATCAACTTGGGGAATGTTAAAGGAAAATGTCAAGCCACATTCACTTTTTTTGGTAGTGTATTAATAAATTTTCAGTGTATTAATTGATTTTACGAATGTGGGTCACTTTATTTTCTTCACAGTAATTTCAAAGACATGAAAGGAAAAGTATTGTGTAGCTAATTTGTTACAAAACCCTGAGCTGTCATCATTTTAGTTTAATTGCAGTCAAGGTGAGTATTTTGTTCCTGTTTGCATTAGTTTAAGCCTTAAAGCAACAGGTAAGTTATGTGACAATCAATATGGCTATTTTTGGTTATTGCTTCTGTGGCATATTCTGGAACTTCTGGATTTCCTAATGCTGGTGTATATAAACCCTCAGCTTTTGTTGTCACGGATTTGAAAAATAATCAGTAATTTCTGTTTTCATTTGGCACGTCAGTCCATTTTGACACCACAGCAGCCCAGCTGTTCCTGGGTTCTGGAGTGAAATCACAAATGCAACTGCTGCAGCCTCTCAGCTCCATGCAGCACCTTTCTTGGTGTGTGATTAAAAAGCCTCAAGCATTCTTACCTTGTCATGCTGCTTTATCCCTCCCTTTGGCAGTCCTAATTTCCCCACTTCGGGTGGAGCTTTCTGCCTGAAAGCCGTAAAATGGTGTGCAGTAATCACAATTTTTGCTCCTGTTAGGACTCAGAGGTTCTCTTTTTCCTGTGTCTTGGGCATTTGGTAGATCCATGGGAACAGACCTGCTACATTTTCCCTCTGATCTTATGAAATATTTCATTTTACAGCTGTCAGTGGTAGTCTGACAGGTTTACTGGGGCCACACTCATCCTTGAGCAGGGCTGTCTCTGTGTGGAAGCTCTTCATGGCGTTAGAGAACAGGGTTTTCTGTTTTTTGCAGAAGGACCACCCTTTCCTGTGAGTGCATGTGTCTCTTTTCTGGGATGCACAGTTACCTGTGCCTGACATCCTCAAAGCCAAACACAATTTTTAGATTTGTAACTTTTGTAACTCCACTTCCAGGAGCACCCTGCCTTTGGAGAAATGGCACAGATGCTCAGTATCATGAACGAGCCTTCTCTGTGTTTCTACGGTTGTACCAGCCCTGCCTTTTCCTTCAGTGGCTCCAGTGGTGGTGGAGGATGTCTCCATTCTGGGATAAAATCATAGAATGCCCGGTTGGAAGGGACCTCACAGATTTGGTTCTACCTTGTCTGGCAAAAGCACCATCTAGAAAAGATGCCCTAGCAGCCTGTCCAGCTGAATCGGAGTTGTCCAATGTAGAGGAACCCCCAAATTCCCTGGGGAGATTATTCCAGTGGCTGATTGGTCTCTTTGCTCTCTTGGAAGTAGGATTTCTTACTGAACTGTGTGCTCAGAGGCAGGAACCTGTGTGAAGCTCAAACCTGTCAACATGGCCTGCAAAGTTTCTTGTTGTAAACTCAGAGACATTATGTGCAGATAATGTTTGACGACTGCATTGTAATATTGTGTGTTAATGACTAAGGGAATGCCGTGTGCTTTGTGCTTGCAAAACTTTAGAGCACCAGACAGTGGCTGGAGGACCTATATATGACTATCTTTCATATTCACACTCTGGAATGAGATTGAACTTGGGCTTCCTGCCAGATGCCTGCTGGATGGAAGTGCTGAGGGGTCCATGCCCTTTCACTAGTGCTTTTCCAGCTGAAGATAATGTTAATCCTTGCCTAACTCGGAAAGTTCACATTTTGGATTTTCTTCAGTCTCAAATGGAGCATCTTGTCTCCTTGTTTTGTCTCTAGAGGCAGGATTCAATATAGATCCTGCATCTGGATTTTGCTATCCCAGCTTGGATGCACAATGGCTTTTGTTAGATGCACTATTTTTCTCCACTCTGAGAATGTTCTCATTGTCAAAAGAAAATTTATACCAGAGAGAAATTTTATTAGAGTAGACTCAGTAATATATCTGGTGTTAATTCAGGGGCAAGATATTGAGATATTTACATGGACTTGAAGAATCTGGCTTTATGCAGTAATTTGTCAGAAGTACATCTGTCAGTTATTCCTGTACATCTTCTGAGGGCTCAGTGGTGATCTCCCCCTTCCAGTTCGGACTGGGAGCCTTGGTCAAAGCACCTCCCTTTTCCCAGGATACCTGACAAAGGGAATTCGAACTGGGCATTTATGTGCCTGGTGATTACACATTTTGAGCCTGTGTCCATAGTACTCATGCTCAGGTACTCAAACAGGAGGCTTTTCACATTGCTTTCATTAAGCAGGTAGCTTTGGATATGTGCATTTCACATCCATTTCTTACTTTGTGTCCCTTCATCATTGCAGCATTTAATGCCTCTCTTTCAACTACACCTTGTGAAAAACTGGGTGTAGATGGGGCTTTTATTGGTTTCTGTGGAGGGCATCAGTTTGCCCTAGCCCTAAGCCCATTCAAGCTTTCATTTGCAGTCCTTGTAGCTAGGTGAAGTGCTTACTGTCTCCCAGATGGAATAAGTGCATGGATTATATATCTCAAAAGAGTAAAAAAAAATTGCTTCTAACTTTTTCGCATTTAAATAAATAGTGATCACATGTCTCTGTCAAGCTCAGTAGAATTTAAACATTTCAAATGGTAGTAATATTCTTGCTGTTTCAGGCAGCTTTGCACATATTTAAAAATTCATTGAGGGAGATACTCTTTTGATCCTAAGTGCAAATGTTATCCAAAAAACTTCACAGAGATTGTACCATTCTTAAAGCTTTCCAGCTTGCATTTCTGTGCAGGTCCTTACCTTGCCCTTTGCTTTGGCCCTCTGGGCTGCCCCTTTTAAGGCAGTGATCCCTTCAAAGCATGGGGAAAGCTGGACTTGCAGGATTGTCTTCTAACAGCTCTCTGCCAGAAATTAGACCCCTTTCCTCTACAGTAAAATTCTCAATGTGTCTGCACTGTAATATGCAATTAAAAATGTTGACTTTGTGTCCTTTATTAAAAGCATTTAATAGAAACGCAGCTGACAATATACTTGAGTAAACGGTGCTATTGAGGATATTGTCCAAAATTTAATCTTTGAGTTGCTTGTGTTTTGTTTTCTTTGACTTCATTCCTCCCCATAACTTCATTGTTCTGTGGAAAACTGCAGATTTTGCTTTTGTTTGCCTCACAGTAGGGAGAAAGAATAGAATATGGAAGTAAGAAATCTGATGTTATTTTCCCCAGATTTTTTTTTGTTTCTGTTTCACAAGTGACTTAAATTCAGAGCAAACTGTTCAGTAGGTGAGTCTTGACAGGTGGTGTCTATATTGCCTGATTATAACCTTGAAGAACATAGAGAACATTTGCATTAAATAATTTAGACTCAAAGAGAAGGTGTTTTAACTCATAAAATTTTGAAGCAAGAGGCTGTTATGGTGATCTACTAAATCTGGCTCTACAAATTTGGTGGTTTGTGTTGAAGAGTTGATTATGTACACAGTTTCTTACAAAAGTTGCATGAAAATGAAAATACAGAAAATGAATGTTAATGTGGGAAATGTATTTTTAGTAACTTACTGTCTAAGAAAGATCATTAGTTAAGATGACCAGTTATTGTCAATGTCTGTGTTGTGCAAGACTCATCCAGGGACTGATGTGAACTGATAATCCAGCACTGGGAGTTCACCACTGTCTTGGGATGATCACTACTTACCTTGGCATAGCAATGGCTTTTAAATAGTCCCTCAACAACTACTGATAAATGAAATTATATGTACCTGACTGGATAGAGTCCTGAGAAGCCTGATTGATTTTCCTAGCTGACCCTGCTTTTAGCAGGAGGTCAGACTGGAGACCTCTGGAGATGCCTTCCAGCCTGGCTCATCCCGTAATCTCCATGTGTATAAATGGGTAACCATGTACTGTTTAAGGATCCTTTATAAAGAAACACTGGGTGGTTTCAGATGTAGCTGTAATAAACTTTCCCTCTGCTGGTTTTCTTTGCCCAGTCTGCCACTAAGAAGCCGCGCAAGTCTCCGGCGGACAAGGGGCGCTCGGACGCTGGAGCTCGAGGAGCGAGCCGTGGCAGAGCCAATGGCCACCCACAGCAGAATGGAGAAGGGGACCCTGTCACTTTGTTTGAGGTGGTTAAGCTGGGAAAGAGCGCTATGCAGGTAAAATGGCTACTTGTGTTCCTCCTCACAATTCAGTGTATCCTGACTGGAGTCCAGTCTAAGCTGTGCTTTTGTAAACTGTAGTATTTTCTCATGACTGCATTGGTCCAACAGACTTTGTGTGATATAGTACAGAACTGAATGGGTTCTGATTGAGGGCTGTCATGTATCCTGCTGAAGAACAAGAGACCTGGCAGAAAGTCATGTGTTTCAAATTCTCCATGATTTTGTTCTTTACTCCTGAGTTAAAAGTACGTGTGGATATTAAGCAGTTCATTAAAGTAGATCCTGTAGCAAGCTTTATATGGGCAAAAAATGTATGAAAATAATGACGAATCTAAGCATTTTTTGTTCACTTGGTTTTTCAAGAATACCTGCACACAAAGCAGTTTGGAGCCCTTTGCTCTGGAACTTGCATTCCTGCTGTCCCCATCAGGACAGCAGTTGAAGGCTGAGCTATTTGCCTAGACTTCCACCGAGTCTGAGGGAAAACGTTGACACATCCTGAAGGCAAATTTTTCATTGTAAAATAAATAAGATCGTCCTAGTTGCCTCTAGAAATGTTTTTTACCCTCGTATGTTTTGATCAGGTCAGAGGTCTTTTCAGGATGTGTGGGGCCAGGTGAGTCACACCTCAAGACCCTGCACAGAGGGTTGATTTTGACACTGTTGTGTGGTTTTAGTAAGCTGCTGTTCTGCAGCTCTTGATTTTGATACTCCAAGGAGAAGCAATGAGCCCAAAACACTCTTCAGCCCATGCAGTCCAATGCCAACAGTCAGTCCTGCTCTGAAGGATTGTTTGAGCAAACCTCCTTTACTTTGCACTTCAGCAACACAAGACTTAGGCAGTATCAGTTAGTTTGTTTTGATGCTGACTAACATGAGAAAAGTACAGACTAGGAAAATTAGGTGCTAAGTCCCATTCTCAATATTACTTTTAGTGTAGCTAAAAGCTAAGCCTCTTTTAAGTCCCAGAGGAACCAAATATTTCAAGTGAGTGAAAGTTGTTGAAAATTTTCTGTCTCAAATCTGTGGGAAGTCTGAGATGTAATTTTAAAGAGTAATACACAGGAAGGAAATGAGAGTTTTTGTATTTCATAGTTTCCATGTTTACACTTATTCAGGATTGACCCTTCTTATCTAGTAGGTGAAGACAGAACAAATTTACTTCTAATAAAGCTATGGATTCCTTATACCTTTTTTCCTACAACAGAGCTTTCAACTTTGTTTGGTTTTCAGCACTTTTTCAAATTTTGTTTTTGGCAGAAATTAAGGAAACATCTGGAGTCTATTTTCTGGTTTTACTGTGGTACAGAACGTACAATATACTTTATGTAGTATAGTTGACTTAGATTTATTGATATTTGCAGAAGCCAAATGGAAAGGAATGGGCGACTGCTTTGATATTTGATTACTCTGTGTGTATGTGGAATTGACTTTGATACATTTTATCTATTTCAAAAGAGACGCCTACACAAGTCTTCTGCAGATTAAGTACAGAAAAAGAAATTGTCTGCATGTTTGTATTAAGAAACCTCTGGAATTCAGATACAAAGAAATTGTTTTGAGAAGTGGAGAATTTGTATATGCATGTATGGGTGGATGTGTGTCTGTATTTTCACATATACATACCTGTATCCAAAAATCACATATGCACAGACACACGCATGCATAACATGTGCCCAGCCTGCAGGTAGGAGAAAAACTACACAGCACCATCTAAGCACTGAGAGAATAAACACAAATAGTAAAGGAACAGGCAGGAGTATTTGAAGGCCTGGGGTGCAAACAGGCATAAACGACTTGAGCCCTAATTTCCAGGAGTGTGCATCACTTGGGCACCTTTGAAAAATTTACTGTTGGTAAAAATATTCTGAAAAATCAAAGAAATCCTGCAGTAGGAAAGAAAACGCAACTAAAATGTGATTTAATATTCTTTAACTTGCACTTTTGGACAATTATCTCATGTGAAACCAAGGTTCTGTAAATCAAACTTACTGGTGTCTTTATACTTGTATTTTCCCGTAATAGATTAGGGACTTTGATGTAACAATTAGGAATGCTTGGCATTTTTGTTTTTCATGGTTTTGATGCAGTTTTCTTTGTTCAATTTTAGCACTTTTGTCAATATTGCAGTTTTTAAACAAGTGCCATATATTTGTATTTGGCTGAACATATTTATTCTCAATGTTTAGTTCTTTCCCTGTCATATGAACATACTTTTTTTTCCTAGTGCTCCTAAGTTTGCTTCCAGCAATGAAAACGCAGGAAAATTGAACTAATATATTCTGAGATTACATGGAAATCATGTGCTTTCATTTCTGATCTATCTGCTCCTGCTGTTTGCTCTCAGACTCTTTTTTTAGTTGTTAGATTTTTCTGGCTTTGTGATGCCAATTCAGAAAAGTCTGTTGCTGAATTCAATTTTCACGTCTTCTAAGCTTCTCTATTTTGGTTCTCACAGCAGGATTCATTTATTACTTCTCTTTAAGCTTATTGCTAGTTGCTTCCTCCAGGGGAATAAAATCAGTTTAATTTTTTGTATTTCAAGTATACATAACTCCAGGACTGCTCTTTGCATAAAATCTTTACCTCTGTCACAGGGTGCTGCCTGTGTCTTGTTTGAATTCTGTAAATCTGTTTGATGCACACATTAGGTTGGTATCAGATGGTTGTCAGTGTTTTTCATTTGCTCTGTAACCTTTTGTACAGTTGTGCTTCAGAAGTTGTTCAGTCAGCAGCTCTCTGTGTGTGAAGTGTGACATGACCTGCTCGTGCTTTCTGCAGGTACATTTTCAGGTGTTACTCCATTGAGAGTGTTCATAGAACTTCTTTAGTGATTTTTGTTTTTGTAGTCAAACAAAACTCATTTTTCTCTTCCATATATTTAATTTTTAGTTATATCATTTTATGGTGACAGCTATATCCTCTACATTTCCTTACTCTGAACTTGCATAGGCTGAATGGTCTCTGTCAGTTGCTGATGTGCTCAGCTGCCCACTGGTGGGAATGAAGGCTTAGCTGAGCCACCAAGGCAGAGGTAGCTAAAATATTGAGACATCTCTGCATTGGTGTCTGACCCTGCTGTTAAGATGACAGGGAACTAAAGAACCTGTGATGAGATCAGATTTTGTTTAGGACTCAGACTGCAAATTTCTCAAGTTACTTATGACCAGTTATCTGTAATGAAGTTTGTACTACTGATGGTCAAACGAAGCATTGAAGTGTTCTGCTTTCTTGTCTGCAAAGGGGTTTTGTTCCCCCAGAACATCAGAGAGAATGGATCATCAGTAATTGTAGGAGGTGTTCTTTATCAAAACATGAAGAGATCAGTGCCTTGATGACTCTGCAATATTCCATGCATTACCAGTCACCCTTAATTGGTGTTAGCAGCTTGCTACAGAGTAGGGGCTGATTTTGAGGAAAAAAAACCTTTTAAAAATTGCCACTTCTGCTTGTGCTCAACTAATAAAAGGTAATCTTGGTGTTAATTAGACGTAGTTCAGAATAAATACGACTCCATTATATGCAAGCAAGTATTATAAGTATCCAAGTATCTAGTATGTAGAAACGGATGTTTTCATTGTGCCACCAGTTTTCCCTTGTCTTTCCAGAAATCAAGGATGCACAGGGTTCCTCACTGTTCCTACCTGCACATCTTGGCACGTGGGGATTGTGTCCTTTGAGGTTCCCTCCCTGTCCAAGTACAGCTGTATTTGTGGCACTGCTTACCTTGCTGTGAGAAGTCCATCTCTGGCAGTAGGTCAGACTTACTCCTGATTAGAGTGACTGTATAACCATGTTTACCTTTTTACATAGATCCTTGAGATTAAGAACATCAGAGCAGCTGTAACTGGATTGCACCAAAAATCCAACAGCCTGTCTCTGACAGTGTTAGTTAAGGAATTTGGATATTCTCCCTACCTCTGACTGTTTCCAGCTCAGGGCCACTGTGGTGTCTGTATTCTCAGTAGTCTTAATGCCTCTTTCTTCTCTCAGTTTCTTTTCTCCATCTGAAAGTGTTTTTTGCTGGATCACATCTCTGTGTCTCCCTCAGCTATTTCTGAAAGTGAAGGTCCTTGAAGATTAAAAATATACAGACATACATTAAGTATTACCCAGCTTTTTGTGTTCAAGGCATGTTTTAGTTTAATTGTCCTTTAGTGTATTTTAACTGCCATATCCTCCAACTTGAGGGATAGATAATAATTTAGGATTTCCCCGGATTGTCTCAGAAACTCCTTAGGAGTTTGAGTATGCAGTCTCAAAAGTTTACTGGGCAAAGTGACTGCATCTATTATTAACATTTAAGCTAGTATTTTCATTTTGCTAGGCAGATTTCTTCTGTAGCATGATCTTCTTTGCTTTTGATTGTATGGTACTGAATTAAAAGAAAAAAATCAAAACTAGCTGCACTAGCTGTTTTTATAGTTGTTACACTGGGAACAATTTAGCCACCAAATGAAGCATTAATTAATTAGAGGAGTATCCCTTAATACCAAATTAATTTTTCTGCAGTCATCACACAAGGCTTCTTTTCCCTTGTGATTTAATAAGGTGTGAGATGATTTGGCTGTTAATGTGAATACAGGTGCCACTAGTGTAGTTTGTGAAAGCATTTGTACCTGAAAATACTCACTGTACTTGAAGGCAGAGAAGCCTTTTGCTCTCTAGAATGTTGATGTTGTTTGAAGTGTCTGGGGTGATCTGTGAACCCTTTACAAGCTGTGCTAGCTAAGGAATACAAATCCCATGTTTTAATAAATTGACGGGTCTCTTACTGAATAATTCCATTTTGTTTCAGCACTCCTCCAAGAATCTTTTCACTCTGGTGTTCAGTGTTTGTGAGCAGTTTTGATGTTTCATAGCATCATTCATGCCCGTGATTGGTTCAGCTTAAACAGACACAGTCCCTTGGAAATGGTGTACCATGTCAATTGTAAGAGATGAGCACCTGCAAAAGTTCAGTACCACCTTAGAAAATTTTCTTGGTGAGAGCTTTGTATGCTGCACCCTCCATTTCCTGAGCTCTTAGGTGAGGAACTCTGCTCTGAGTCATGTGGGTCTGCTGGGCAAGAGTTCCCAGCCTTGGGACTTGGGACTTCCTGTGATTTTAGTCAGTTTGAAAGCAGAATTTTCCCAGTACATTTTATACACTCAGTGTAATGCCAGTTAAGCTTTCCCATTCTAAGATTCTCTTAAGAGAATATTTTTTTTTCCTTTTGGTAGCATTTTTTCTCCCAAATGGTTCAATGTAACATGTTACATTGATTTCCCTGTGTAATGATATTTAATACCCAGTCTACTGCATAGAAATATGTATTTACACAAAATGCCAAAGAGATAATCCTGCATGGAGAGTATAAATCCCTTAGTTTTATTGGGAAGAAATACTCCTAGGATTGTATTCCTTTCCTTTCTGTACTTCAGAAAATAAGAAGTTACGGAGGTAGACACTGCATAAAACAAATTTTCCCATGTTTACTTAATGTTATCTAAAGTGAGATTTTTGGGGTTTTTTTAAGAAAATCATTTTGGCTTATCACAAAGTGCATATGATAGGTGTTAGCAAAGTATGAACTCTTCCATAATTTAAAATTATGATCCTTAGCGAAAAAGAATAAAGTGCGTGTCCTCAAGCTGCAGTTCAGTTTTATTATCCTTATATTAGGTTTTCACTGGGTGTATATTAGACTTACAGCCTGCAGTTTGGAATGCAGCCAGGCACTCATCTTGGAGTGTACTGCCCGATCTACACTGCACATATTTTCACACATTAGGAACTACCTTCTCCCCAGTACCCATCTGTGTCATTTCTGCAGTTTTCACAAAATCTATCCTTAAAAGGCTTTTATTCTTTTTTTTAAAAACCCAACCTGAACAGATTCACTTAAATTTTTTTATGCAGAGTGTTTTAAGAGTGTAAAAATTTTTATGCAGTGTACTGCAGAGAGTAGTGAGTGTCTCTCACTACATGCCTTTTTTTTCCCTGGGTCCTTATTTTTAGTGTACTAAGTTCTTCTCACTATCTGTTAAAGTGTATTTTCTACTTTTCTATTTGAATTGCTCTTTATACAGGCTATTGAAATGTTTCATTTCACTGTGCATTCCTTTTTTTATCAGTTTCAAATTTCATTTGAGTGACTTTGGGTTTTTGGCAGAGGTTGGTAGTGTAAGCTTTGATTTTTGGATTTTTTCCTACTTTGATGTAAACACATTGCACACCACTCTAGAGTAATTTTTTTCTTTCATAGTCACTGTAAATGAAGTATGTCCATGATAAGTTGTATGAAATGGCAAATTATTTAAAGTTCTTTATACTCGATTTGCCTTGGTTTACAGTTGACTCAGATCTTCCATTTTAATATGCACTTTGTACATGGTGTAATTTGTTTTCCCTTTTGTTTGTCACACTGTTGCCAGATTATTTAATTGAAATTGTGAAATCGTTTTTTCTTTTTGAATCAACTTTCATTAATATTTAGTGGGACTATGCTAATTTACATGAGCTGGCAAGGTGTCCTCTGCAGTCAGTCCCTCTGGTTCCTCTAGCACTTAATGCTCCTAAATTTTCTCTCACTGAAGGAATATGAAATGGATTCATAGCTGCAAAGCCTAAAGGAGGCAATAAGATCACTAGCTTCATTATTTCATTCATTGCATCTGACCTGCTTTTACTGGAGACCCCATGCTGCTGTTCCTCTTCAGTACCATCAAATGTTTTGGTTTATAATTTAGCAGACTTTGAGATGTGAAGGTCAATATTTCTGCAAGCTGATCAATTTGAAGTTGTTTACTCAGACTGGTGGTCTATTCTGCTCTTGCTTGACTTCATTTAGGCTTCTTGTTTCTGTAGGGTTGCTTACCTGGCATATTCCTCAAATTATGCTCCACGATAGTTGTTAAAACAGGCTCATCAGGGAGTTCATTTCTGTGAGATTCTCTTGAAAACTGTTGCAGGCTTTGGAAAATCTTTGTACTGACTCTGTATTTGTACCATACATCCTCTGCCATTTGCAGGAAACCTTGATTCTTTTTCTCAGTTCTCATAAGAATAGAAGCAATTTCATTTAAAAAAAAAAAAAAAAAAAAAAAGTTGAGTCTTATTTTTGTAATGTACCGGTATGGACTTGTTGACTTACCCAGAGATGTGGTGCATGTATGTGTCTGTGTATTTGTATGTAAGTGTGTGTGCATATGTGTCTAGATGTGTCCTGACAGCAGGGAGTGGAGGAGGGTTGTTGATGTTACTGGAATCATTTGGAGGTTTTATCTGTGTAATTGAGCTTGTTGCCAAGGGAGCCTTTTCCTTGTGCATGTGCCTTGAAGTTGGTGAATCCCAAAAGCATGGATGGGCTGTCCCTGGGCAGGCTGCAGCACATGTCCTGTAGATCCTGTGCCTCTCCAGAATGCTGAATTTATTATGCATTTCATGCACAGCATGTAAGTGCACATTTCCAAATGGTAAATCCATGTTCCCCACTGCTTTTGAAGGTGAAAACATCTGGAAGCAGATGTGTACCACTGGAGCAGCTCAGGCACCTATTGCTGCCTTCTTTCCTAGGTGTTTTGTGGAATTAGGCAGGGCCCCTTGTGGGCATGAATTCTGGGGGATGGACCCTTGTGAGTATGAATTCTGGGGGATGGACCCTTGTGAGTATGAATTCTGGGGGATGGACCCTTGTGAGTATGAATCCTGGGGGATGGACCCTTGTGAGTATGAATTCTGGGGGATGTAGCTGCCTCCTTTCTGAAAGGGCCACCTGGTCTTTCCCTCCTGTCACCACAAGTGCCTTCGAGGTGTTAATGATTTGTGCTTGGACAGGTGACAGGGAGGGGCAAGAACAGGAGGTCTCTGGGCAGAGTGATCAAATGTGGGTCATTTCCCTGAGTTTGTTCTTGGATTATGTACAAAAAGAGGGTTTGCTGTAAGCTGGGACCTGTCTGTTAGAAATCCTTGTTTTTAATAGGAGTTCTCTCTCTATGCATATTTATGCAAAATAATTCCATTTCTGGCAAGGCTTGCATGTTGCACCATTTGCTACACTGCTGCCCATGGTTTGATTCCTTTTTTGTTTGCATTCAGTCTTTTTTCCTGATATTTGGATTAGTGCTGTTTTGTCTGGTTCAGTTGATACTGGTCTCTCCTTTGGGTCTGAGGTGTGTCATTTCTATTTATTCATCTAGTGTTTTCAATTTTTGTAGCTCTTTTCTGTTACATCAAAAGTCAACAGTTCGATTAAGTTCCAACTGTTGTAGCATATGTAGTCTGGCTTCATTCTCTCCTGTTGCCTTAAACTGTAATCTCTAACAAGATTGGGCAGCCAGCATGCCAAGTGTGCATGAGGGGCTGAGCGTGTGGGTCTGTGGGTGTTCTTTTGGGGCGCTGATTTGGGGCACTGATTTTTAGGGCTCAGTGAGTGCAGTCTGTGTGGCTGGGTGCTGATGCTGGCAGCTCGGGTGCCTGTATGGGACTTGTCACCCCCTCAGTCAGTGGGGCTCTCCTGGGGTAAGCACGAGCCCTGTGCAGCAGGAGCGCTCCCTGCTCACTGTGAGCAGGAGCTCAGCACGGTGCCTGCTCAGAGCAGGAGCGACACTGACAGCTCCTGAGCACTGACTGTGCGTGTCACACACTGCCCTGAGTGCCAGGGCACTGAGAGCTCGTGCACGCCAGCTTCCATCACAGAACCCACCCACAAATTCACATTTACCTACAGCTTTGTCACTTCTCTGGGAGGTCAAGACAGCCTTTACTAGCTATCCCTCTGAGAACCTTTGCTCTGATTTTTCTGCTTTTTTATCTACTGCTGCCACTGAAGGCTCTGCATTGGCTCATGTCTGATCCCCAAGTCTGGAGATGAGCCACTTGTCTTTATTTTTCTGTAAATTGCATGATGGTTCTGGGTTGAAAGTGCAAGTGCCACACTAATAGACAGAGTGGGCCCCCAGTGCCCAAGGACACAGTGTATCCCACACAATTCTTTTTGTATGAGAGACAAAAAATAGAAGACGTAAGAGGAGCTGCACTAATGCTGCAGTTTGAGATAGTGCTGCAAAAATCATTTAAATAATTGTATAAAAGAAGAAAAAGCAAAATTTAAAGGTATTCCTTCCCATAGCTTCCCTTGGCTCCCCCATTTTTAAGTCCAGATGGGTTAATTGGCAGTATTTATAGCACAGTCCATGAGAAGCTGCAGTGGTGAGGCTGAAGGAGCAGTGTGTTGTAGCAACAAACAGGAGTAAGACTGAATGTGGGAGGGAATTTCTTGGGCCAGCCCTACTTCCACGGGGCATGTTTTCTCTGAAACTCAGCTGTGGATAATGAACAGATGCTGGGGAACTGGTTATTAACACTCAGGAAAAGCAGCTGAGATTCCCCAGGCTCAAAAAAGAATATAGTAGATTTCAGAAACTGTCAAGAGATGTGTGACAAGAGTGGGCAAGGATAAAGATACAGAATTATTTCTGGGCAAGCCACATGGCATAGAGTAGGATTATTCTGCCTGGAAAGAGGTGGCCAGATGGAAGAATGGAAAATGCAAACAGAGGCTTGGGGTTTGTTTTTTCTTGTTTCATATGAATTGAGTCACATCAAATGGATCTAACAATTGGCAAGTTTAAAACACAATTGTTCTTTTATTTTGCAGTGAATAATTAACCCTTGCACACTGCTGCAGGATGATGTGGATATAAAGCTGGTTTAGACAGACACATCCATGAGAAAAGATATTTGCTGGGGTCTTAAGGGTCTGGGGCAGTAACTCAGAAGTATCAGTGTATTGTTGTCCCTTTCTTATGCTTTTGCATACACTTATAAGCCCTTGTGGGCAGGTGGATCTGTCATCTGACCCAGCACAGCTGCTATTTTCTTTGGTGTAAAAAATAGCTCTGGCAATTGCATGTTGTTCTGATATTTACAGTAACAGAGCTGTTCAAACAAATCTTGTAAACTGGTAGTACACCAACAGCCTTGTCATTAAGCTCTGTCAATATTTGGTGTAGTAAATGCTTTTTACATTTGGCTACATTTGGTTTATGTGCCCTGGAGAATTTTGCTGATTGATTAAAGTGATTGATACTTCCAGGAACAGGTCTGAATTCATGATGAAGTAACAGTGAGATAACATTCTAGATAAGTGGTTTCGTTCTGCTGCTTCACGATTCCTCAGCTTGTGTGAAGCTTACACTTGCTTTCTAATTTCTTCTGAGTAGCAGATGGACCCCTTTTTAAGATTGCTTCCCCTATGGGGTGTGTGTAAGTGTGTTTTGGGAGGCAAAACCTGTGAAAGCTGAGTTTCCTGGCCAATTGGATGTTTAGAGATTGGTGCTGGTTGTTGGATAACGTGGTAGTGCTGCTCCTGCTCAGGGGTGAGTGCAGTGGTGTCTGTAACCACGGAGCGCTTTGGCTTCCAGCTCTGGGTGTCTCTGGTCCATGCACGGCTGGTTTGCTGCATCCTTTTCCTCAGGCACCTGCCGAGGGCCCACCTTGGTAGTCTTGGCAATTTGCACTTGGATAAACTGGAAATTACACAGGGATTTTTCAAGATCCCTCCTTACATCTACTAATTAAGAAAAAGGCAGATATTTCTGAGATGAAATTGTTTGGATTTTATTGTCTTTCCTATTGATTCCTTTTCAGCATGGTAGAAGCCAATTGTGTGGGCATGGTGGGGTCTTTGTATGTCTGTGTGTTTTTTTAAATTTAATTTTATGGAAATTTGTTGTAGACCTGAACTGTCCAGAATAAATTAATCTATTTGCAAGATGTGCTCTGATAACATAATCATGTTGCATGTGTGGAACAGAAAAGTTTTGTCTTTTCCCTCATAAAATAAGTAAAGCATAATATTTGATTACATTAAATATACGCAATTCCTTATCTACAGTGTTTATGTAGCTGAGGAGTTTGGAATATCAGAGATGATAAAAATATCTCCTGACTAACTGCAGTTCTGAGGGCAGTTAAAAACTGAGTTTCCTGACCTGTGATCTAGGTAGCTTACAAGCACCCTAGGTCCAGCTTCTGTGTATTGTTTCATTTACTGTGTATTCCTCATTATATTTTGTGTTCCTGAACTGTTTACATTGTTCCTGAGTGACTGATGTACTACTTTGACCTTTATAAGTACTGAGATATTCACTATGCAATATAAAACCAGTATTTATCCCAAAGTATTTCTACTCATCAGCTTTCTGGGAATATATTTTGGTCATTCTGAATCGAGTAACAGTGTTTGGTTTTTTTCAACACAGTTTTAAAACTGAAAAAATGCTCAAAATAGTGTTGAGGAATTACAGGAATTTCAATTTGAACTTATTTTTATGCAATATAATTCCAGAAAATGTTGCATATAGTTCTGCTCTCTAACAATATTTGTTCTGTCTCCACCTTGAGAGAAGGTGCATAGATTTCTGAATTTGTACACATACATAGTTATGCAAAATAAATGCTCAATTATAAAATTATATTCTGAAAATAATAAGTCATTTGCCTTTAATAAAACACTTTTTAAGAGTCTCTGATAAATATTCTTTTTTTCTTGACAGTCTGTGGTGGACGACTGGATTGAATCATATAAACAAGACAGGGACATAGCACTTCTGGATTTAATCAACTTCTTTATCCAGTGTTCAGGATGTCGAGGTACAGAACATGGGAAACAAGTTGTATAGAATAAATCTGACCTGCAAACGTGTGTTAATGCCAATATGGTAAAGATGGGGGAGACACTTGGATTGGTACTCCTTGTGTGCATGGTTTGTATAGCAGTAATGTCTGCATTCCATAATAACCTGATTTAAAGCTTGTTTGTGAAGGGCTACCCTTTCCCTTTCTCACTTTCCTGTCATCATGCTAAAGTCTACAAATCCTCACAGAGACCCTCTACTCATCAGCAGCAGGAGACAAAAGATCTGATACTCCAGGTAGGCATATCTTTATTTCCCCTTTCTATTTCTTCCCCATTTTTTTAATTGCAAAAATTAGTAGGTAACTATACCTTAACTTTGATATTTTTTCTTTCTTTTTAGGAAAATGATTTTTTTTTAACTGAAGAGGAAGGAGTCAGGCTTCAGTTCACTTCAATTAGCAAGAAAGATTTCCTGTGGATGAAGCACCAGTGTTATTTGTTCCTCTGTGATATTTTATCACGTCAGCAGCGAGTGCCCTGCCTTCTGTACCCTGCTTAAGCAGTCTCCATTACCAGGCGTGCAGCACTCAGCCATTCTAGCATTCTCTTGCCACACTGTGCCTTCTAATGAATTTTTCATGTGTTGTCTTTCTTCAGTTAACTCAGCCTTGAAAAGAAACAGAGCTCCACTCTCTCTGTAGTGCCCAGAACAAAACTGTTTACTGTTTTCTGACACTTCCTAGAATTTACTTTGAATAGAGTTGAAAACAACCCACAATTCAGAAATTCTTTTTCTTAATTTTGTATCTGATGTGGGAATACACCTTTAGGCATCAAATGGTCTGGGTAGAAGTCCCTTTCCTTCGTTCTTTAAGGTGAAGTCTTGAGTAGTTTAAAGCATCAGAGAAAAGAAATAGGAACCATCAGCAGCTTTAGCAACCCTTTTTCATAGCTGAAGGAAATAAACTTACTTTGTGGAGAGACAAGAAGGAAAGACAGGAAAGACTGAAGCTCTTGGAGCATTCTGTGAAAGGGCTGAAGGTTAGGGCTTAGGTTGCCAGCCTGTATCAATGTCTGCACTGTTCACAGAGAACCCCTGAAACATTTTTCAGTTGTGTTTGGCAGCTTATGTAAAAGTAGTTTTATTCTGTGTGCTTTTTCTTTTTTTAAAACCCTCTCCTAAAGGTATATGTGAAAAAAAGCAACCCCACAACCTTATTTGTAAGAATTTGGGCAGCATTAAACCAAAGGCATCCTTGGCCATATGTTTATATTCTCGTTGATGCAAGCTTTTGGTGAAGGCATGTCATAAATATCTTCATTCCCCTGCTGCTCTCTAATTTATTCTCCCTTTCTTTCTCCTAATTAGAGAAAGCAGCACTCTGATAAGATTCCTATTTTTTAGAGCCCTTGTTGGTGAGTGATGCAGGCTGAATGCCCACTGTCAGCCATATGCTGCTGGAGCCAGTGCTTCCCAGAAAAGCTTTCTGTAACTGCCTGGGAGGCTGCAGTGCTGATGGCAGTGACTTACTTGGCTTCTCTTTGAGTGGTGACTTTCCATTTTCAGTGCTCTGCTCTGTGTCCCAGGGCTATCCATGCTGAGCATCTTTCAGTGCCTTCTGGGGCCAAACAGCAACAGTAGGAGAAAAGTGAAAGTTATTTATCCCCCAAGTCTACAGTGTGTTTGGGAGATTTATTTCTGTGTTGGAATTTCTGCAGTGGCTATAGTAACAGCTGTAGAACAGGGTTAAAATCCTGGCAAACAGTGCAGTTCTTTCCAGTTTCCAGTAATATGCTTGTTTTCTAGAATAAATAAGAGCTTATCAGAAGAGAATGGATTTTATTGGTAGTCCACTTAGGGTAAAGTGCATACCAAGCTTTCCTTAATGGAAATGAGAAATAGGGAGTTGTTTGTATCTTGTGAGGAAGACCAAGATTCTTTTTCGTGGGAAGACTGTATATTATGACATCTTTATTTGCCTTTAGAGACTTCGTTGACATTCTTATTTTTATTTCTGATAAATAACAACCCTTTGTTGATCTCAACAACTGCTTTATCTTCCTTAACTTTCTTCTTTTCAGTTTGTTCCACTGACATTGTCTTGGATTCTCCAGCCTCCTTTCCTGAAGTCATATCTAAATGCTAACTGAGAATATATCTAAGTTTATGATCATTAACTGAAGGGAGGAGGACAACTAACTTGGGACAAAGTTTCTCAGGAAACTGTGATGCTAAGTTTATAAATCTGCCATTTCAATAGTGCTTAGAATCACGTAATATCTAAATATATATAAAATACATTTAGCTTGATGTGTCTTTCAGAAGTTTTGAGCAGGTGGAAGAGCCTGTGTCCATTTACTAGCTTTAGTTAGAAATCGAGGCACCAAACTGTTTTATTTAGCAACACTCTTGACCCTGAAAAAATACCTTTCTGTTTAGAAATACATTGATTTTTGTGTGTTTATGCCATTCTCTTGGGCAGCACAGATGCTTGAATGAACCTCTTGGCCCCTTCCAGATTTGCTTGTAGCTGCTGCTGAAATGAGAAGTGATCTCTTGTAAATATGAGAAAGCAGGTATATTATGTAAATTGTTAATACTAACAGTTGTTAAATTAGTGGCATTTGCAGGTGAACATAAGAGATGTGTGCAATTTAAAATTCAATAAATGTGCACCAAACATTCAAGCATGTCTGTCCTTTGTCAACTCTTCTGAGTACTTATTTAATGTATGTCCATTCAAAACATAGGAGATTGGGTTTAGTGTGACTCCAGTAATCTCTCTGCGTTTTTAGGGTGCTATTTGGTGTAAATGAGAAGTTTCTTGTATTGAACTATCAAAATGTCTCAGTTCAATAAGTTGATTTGCATGGGAGTTGGTCACTTGTCATCTTTCCTCTAGTTGCCTGCTCAATCTGTATGTATGTTGCCTTTGCTGGTTTTGGTTACAAAGAAGTGAAACTGTTATGTAAAGAATTTTTCTTTACCTTGCTTGTTTTTTTCATTTGAGAATACAAAAAGGTCCCTGCCTTTCACAGCTTGTCTGTGTAGTCTTTTCCATCATGTTAAGTTGAACTTCTGTGACAGAAAACTGGTTAACAAGGGCTGATATTCACCCATTCACTTTTTGTTTCTGACCCTTTAAAAATGTGTTGCTGCTTCTGTAGGGAGGATCTTGTATCAGATAGTACCTTAGAAAGGTGAAAAGGTAAGTGTTAAAATATCACTTCTTTGTGGAAAAACAGCAAAAATGCTGTTTGCAGTCCTTGAAAATAAAACAGGTATGTCTGTTGGTAGTAGGTGTTTATTTTCCATGGGATTTACAACCTGTAAAGCAAGTGGTGTTGTATTTACTTTCTTATGTCTAAGTCAGGAGCAAAATTTCAGAGTTTTCATTATTAGGTAACAGGGAACTTTCTGACATTAGCTTGTTGTAATGATAAAGCCCTTTTTTCAATGAAGTGCCTCTGGGCTGGGGCAGTGTCCACACTCCTGAAATTTCCATCTCCACTCTTGTGCTTTGGTCCGCAGGACTGTGGATCCAGGCAGTGGATCCTCCTTTGCACAAGTGTTGCAGGTCGGTGTTCAGAGTTTTCTGGAGGGGGTTGTGAGCTCTTTTTCATTGCTTTCTTCTTTGTAGGAACACGTTTTTGCTTTCCCCCCTTTTTTCTCTTCTTCTTTTGAATGTTTATGTAAAGTACAGCACTGAGTGCTGAGCTCCCTGAGCTGCTTGCAAGGAAACTGAAATGTCTAATCAGCAATATGTACGTGAGGTCCCAGAAGGATTATAACTGTGTCAGTGTGATGCTGCATCAGGGCTAATTAGCTCTGCCTCTCAGACTGAGTAATTAGCTCAGGTATCCTGCTCTGCTGCTATGACAACCAGGCTGTTTCCATTTCTGGAGCTCCCTGGATTTAGAGCTGACTTGAGTATCTGCATGGCTGTCAGCTCATGCCTTCTGTTATTGATAGAAAACAAACAGAAAGCTCCTCGAGCACTCTGACCTTTCTGCATTTTAAAGGCAGAGAGCCATGCTTGTGGAATAAATATTTTTTTTCCTAACCAGAAGCAATTAGTGGTTAAAACAGCCTCTTGAGCTGTGAAGGGAAACCAGCCACTGAGTCCATAGGAGAAAAGAAGCTTTCTTTTACGGGGGAAAAGGTCTCATGTGATTGAAGAGGAAACTACTTGACTGCTTTCAAGAGTACAGTGAAATTATTCCCATTCCTTCTCTCCCATCCGTCTCCTTCCCTCTCATTTATTTTCTGCTGGGTAAGCCAGAAACCTGTACATTTTTAAGCAGGTTTTCACAAGTGGTCATTGATGAGCAAATATTCCAGCTGTTACCTGTTGGCCTGGATTGCTGGTGCTGCTTAAGGCTGTGTTTTTCTCAGTTGTGAGTAAGCAGAGATCTGTCTGTGACTGTTTCCCCTGGGCTTAAAGCCAGACTCCTTTGTGGAACTTTTCCTGTGAATCAAACACTTAGGGTTCCACGCTCTCCTCCCACTTCGTCCTTGAGTGCCTGGTTGCTCCTCACCTATTCTAGATCCTCTGTCAAATTCTGATTGAATGGCACAAACTGAGCCAATGCATGCAGGAGTTCTGAGTTAGCTTGCTCATTTTGGTCTTTATTAATGTTCTATGAGCTTAATTAAGGGCAAACTAATAGATACTTGCTCTGCTAAAGGAAATGGAAGGCTAAAACCAGGAAAAAGCAGCATAGATTGGCCATTATATGGTCTGGCAAAAGCAGTGAACAAGCAAGTGCTTGCTCTGCTGTTGGAAAGAATTCCAGAAAGCAAATTACCCAGGAAATGTGTTATTTACTCTGATTAATAATATTTTAAAGAGGGGGTAACGTGGTTAATTAGAGAAGTGGTCTAAAACACTAGGTGTCCATGGTTTTGTTTTGTGATTAATGGAATCGTTGTTCTGTACAGGTGGATGTTATGGACTGCAAAGACTTTGGTAAATCTAATTCCCTGCATATGGGCCTTTTGCAAGGAACTGCAGGGAGTGAGAAATGTTGCTGACTTTGACATGTGTTAAAAAGCTTTACCTCTTCAGTCATTCAGTTATTATTAAGAAGTTGATATCATAAATGTTTTGTATTATGGCCCAATTAGAAAATACTGCAATTCATTGCATTGGAGCTTGTATTTTTATTAAGTGTATAAAGTTTGCTTTCTCACAGTTTCTTCAACAAAATCCCTTTTCACTGTGTGAATGTAGGGGAGAATGTTGCAAAGTAAGAACTAATATACATTTTGAAAAATTGTTACTTGCTTGTGTAGGATTTAAGTCACAGCAATGTCAAGGATTTCTGAAATACTTTGTATGCATAGTGTAAAGAAATCAATACACCCCAATAACTATAAAGCAGTTAAAAACATGCTGTTAACCACATTTAAAAATGAGAAGATAAGACTGTAGGATGGAAATGGCTTAATAATCTTAATTTCATGTGTGGTGTAGATAAACAAGAGCTGAACTTTGTACTTCTTGTTTCAGAGCCTTGAGGTAATTTTTACAGTGTGTTTATTTGAAGTGAAGCTTACAAAATTCAAACTGAAAATAAAATGCAAATGGCTCAAGTGGAAGGTAAATCAGATTATCAGGCATACATTAAATGTGTCATTAGCTCTTTAAATGAATGTAGGTAGGGTTAAAAAGTTCATATCAGACACTTGACAATTAATATGGTTACATCAAAATAAATTTTTTATGAGGAAGTACAAATAGTATCTGTTGACATTCTGGAAATTAAAGCTTTGGTTTTGTTGTGTGTAGTTTTAAATCAAAAAGGTTTTTACTATTTCTTCCTGTTTGCTGCTGAATGTATTAGTACTTGTAATCTCCTGTGCTCTTTCTTCCTTACTCTTTCTTTTTCCTCTTCCTTAGCTGTTCAAAGATACTTTGCCTGTAACGAAAGTAATTACAATTTCTTATTTAATTCTTTTAAACTTTGCATGCTGCTGTCTTCTAGTGATGAGAAGGGTTGAAAATTTTTTTTAAAAATCCCATCTGAAGGTTTAAAAAAGTGTGGAAGTAGCAGAATGCATTTTATAGCTACCTGTGAACTAATGGCATCTCTTTCCCAAAAGATGTATCCCACTACTTTCAGAAAAGAGTGGGAGAAAGCCATTGGAATTTCCTTTTAGTGCAGGAGACATGAAAGAAGGGCACACTGTTTGTGGTTTGAAAATCTGAATGAAATACCTGCTGTGCTGAGTTCTGACTGCAGTCCAAGGTTTCCCTCTATGAACTGGTAACAGAAGCAGCAGTATTTTAAACCAAACATATTTTTCTTTATTTTTTGCTACCTGAATATATCGAACTATTCACATTGCACATACAACAGCAGACCAAAAAGGAGCTGGCTTAAAATCAGCTATTAACTAATTTATGGGTATGAATTAATACAAACTTTCAAATAATTTAAAATAAATGTATTGAATTAATTGACAGAACTCGTGCTACTAGAATATTTTAGAGTGAATCTATAGTGTAAGGAAAGACAAATTAGCTTTGAAATGAATTCTGCACTGCTAATTCTTTATAATAAGATAAAATCTCTGCTGAAAATGAAAGCACTCTTTGTAAGCTTGGAACAAAGTCTGTGTTCTGCCCCTGTGCACTACTAAACTCCGAGCTTGTAAAATTATTTTTATCACTGCTCATTGGAGAAAAATTGTACAAGGAGTTCAAATACTATTGCCTGTTTTCCACTATATTAATTTAATTACATTCATATTGATCTGGAAAATAGTGCTACTCACGTGACTACAGAGGTAAGACTTGACGAGTCTCTCAGACCATGCTTTTAATACTACAGCTTTTCAAGAGAAGAGCAATAAATAACTCTTGGTGTTAATAATTCCAAATAGTTGCTGCCTTACTAGCCAGATCTGTGCCATTTCCTCTTTATTTATGTGGGTTTTTTTTCCGTATTTTACAAATCTATTACAGGAGGAACACCCTCTGTACTAAGCAGAGGAGTAAAAGCCTTAGTCTGATTTATTTTTGACAGTATTATTCTCAGACTTGTGAACAGATTATGTCAGTGTATGAGTTTGCTAACTGTGTGTGAGATACATTGCTGGATTTACTGTACATGACAGGTGCTTCCTGAGAAGACAAGAAATAATTATAAAAAGCAACCCAGTACCACTAGATCTTAGATCTTTTCTGGCTACACATTGGAGAAGTACTCATGGCTCTGGCTCATCCAAAGATGCAAATTCTGCTGAAGGTTTAGTCAGGCCTTTTGCAGACCAAAGGTAGGAATTAAATTGCAAAATTGATATTTCACTCAGCAAACACTGTAATTACAGTTCTCTCTCCTTTGCATTAATGAAGCTATAGACTTATTTGATTAAGTGCAGGGCTGATACACTGCAGTAATTACTTCTGAAGAGAAGGAGATGATAAGAAAAGGTCTGTATCCTAATGAAAAAGTGGTATTCTCTGGCACAAAGAAAGTGGTTAAACTAAATCCAATATTCTGTTAATCTGCAGACATTCAGTAGTAGCTGGATGTAGGAAATCAAAAAGCTTGGGTTTCAAAGAAGAGGCACCCTAAATTGGAAGAAGTGGACTCTGAAGCAGATCCAGTCCTGCTCACATTTTCCACCACTGCCTACTTTTTCCTTATTTATATCAGTGTGATCAGATTGCCTCAATTGTCTTTAACCTGGACCATGACCAGCTGAGCCTTACAATCGTTCATGTCCTTTTAACTGGAAGTTACAGCATTTTCTGGCACTGCCGGAGTCAGTCATTATGGAGCAGAATGGTGTAAATAACCTTTACCTTGTCTTTCCCTTATTTGCCTGGAGCAGGAAGTGTGGGGGAATGTTTTTGGGTGCCTGGAAGGGTAGGAAGGGCTGTTGTACAAACGTGCTCCTGGACCCTGCAGGAGCAGCCAGGAGTTCCCTGGCTCTGTCCCCTTGTTTAAAGACTGATCAGGCCAGCAGAGCTGAGCCCAGTTCTTGGATGACTGTCACCAGCTCAGACACAGGTGTAGAGTTTTGCACTTTTTTCTGGTAATGCCAGTAGCTTAAATTTCAGCTTTGAATACTGGTGTTGGCCCTCTACCTGTAGCATTGGCCCTGGCTGTGAAGGAATGCAGCTTCAAGCACCTTGGGCTGATGAGAGCCCTTTGCTTCAGGAGCAGTCACTGGCTTCTAATAGGCACCATTCCTTGAGGAAATTGGCTTCTACAAAGTCATTACAACATTTTTCGGAAAAACTTTAATGTACTTTGTCAGATTTATCACAATCTCTACTCTTTGTTTATTTCATTATTGAAATAAATGTTCTGGGTAACTTAAAAGTTCTTGTGACTTAGGAAAAAGGGTCTAGAAATACTGTCAGCAACTTAGGAGAGTGAAAACAAACTGTATATACATTTAGTCACATAGATATAGATGTAATGGAATTTCAATTTGTGCTGACACAAATAATTGCAGTTTTCTGTACTGTTGGTTCAAACCTTCTTTGTCCCCCACTTTGATTTTCAGTTTTAGCCATTCAAAGTGACTTTTTTTCATTGATGAAGAGGAGGCAGATGTATTTCAAAAAAACAACATCTTCTAAGGTTAAGCATTGCTGTTATTCCTGTGTTGTCACAGCCTGCCTTATAAGCTGCTAGTTTTTTCCTTATGGTGGAGACATCAGGTTAGTCTATTTCCACAGATCTCCATCAAACTAGAAATACTTTCTCACAATTAGAGCTGGACTTAAGAAGAGTTTCTCTTTCCAAAGTTTTGAATGAAAAGAAGTAGAGAATCTCA
This sequence comes from Prinia subflava, assembly GCF_021018805.1. Taxonomy (NCBI): domain Eukaryota; kingdom Metazoa; phylum Chordata; class Aves; order Passeriformes; family Cisticolidae; genus Prinia; species Prinia subflava. Next base: position 6,298,268 of record NC_086257.1, on the reverse strand, counting down.
CCAGCTAGAGCATAAGTGTTGTAAGTCCTGCTGTGGGCAGTGGCTGTGTGTACCACAGTGTATTTTTAGGGAGCTCCTTTGGTTCCAAGGATATTGTTCACATGACATGTTGGAAGGGATGTCAGCCAGAGTCCTCAAAGTACTCCTATCAGATTTGTTTGCCAACCAGAAAAGGCGTGGAATCCCATGCCTTTGTGACTGCAACTGTAAATTGGCCTCTGATCTTGGGGCCTATCTCACTTTTGGAGTCTGACACTGAATGGCAACAGTCAAGTTGCTCAGTGACCCGTCTACTCCTAACTCCATGTCTTGTAACAAGAATTTTGTATTGTATGTGTCTTAGTTTTATTTACTGTTTAGAACCAGCTGTAGATTCTCACATCTTGTTCCTTGTCATTAGGACACATAGTGGATATCATTAAAACTCTGTATTTAGAGCCTTTGAAGACAATTTGCTTCTGATCTGCAGCGAGGGGTTATTCTAAAGTTGTGGCCTAACACAACAAAAATCTTAAGTGATTTTTGCGGTTCCTAGAACTGTAAAATGGGTTGGGTGAGAAGGGACCTTAAAGCTCATCTTATGCCATCCCTGACATGGGCAGGGACACCTTCCACTGTTCCACGTTGCTCCGAGTCCCATCCAAGCTGGCCTTGAACACTTCCAGGCATGAGGCAGCCACAGCTTCTTCAAGCAACCTGTGCCAGGGTCTCACCACCCACACAGGGAGGTGGGTTTTTTTATTCCTTCCCGATATCCCATCTAACCCTGCCCTCTGGCAGTGGGAAGCCATTCCCTGTGTCCCATCCCTCTATCCATTGTCCCCAGTCCCTCTCCAGCTCTCCTGGAGCCCCTGTAGGCACTGACAGGGGCTCTGAGCTCTCCCTGGATCCTTCCCTTCTCCAGGCAAACGCCCCCAGCTCTCCCAGCCTGGCTCCAGAGCAGAGGGACTCCAGCCCTTGGAGCATCTCCGTGGCCTCCTCTGGACTTGCTCCAGTAGCTCCATGCTGGTCTTGTGTTGGGAGCCCCAGGGCTGGGGGCACTTAGCAGTGGTGGGCTCACCTGAGCAGAGGAGGAGAATCTCCTCCCTTGCCCTGCTGCCCATGATGTGGGATGAGCCCAAACTGATGGCTCACACTCAGTTTTGCATCCACCAGTTCAAGTTAGAGACATAGACACCGTCATATTTGCATTTAAGGAGAAAAGAAAATACATTCAACTGTTAATGCCTGTCTAGACATCATCATTTCATCCAGGCATAGCACCCTCAAGAGAATCTCAGCAGACCAAATTCTTTTCAGGTTCAGAGGAAAGGAATCAATTTGTTTTCATATCTTATTTTATAATTTGGTGAATTGGATAAGTGGCCAGTGATGGAGTATCTTTTTGCTCAGAGTAATAAGAAAGTTGAATTAGAGTTGGCAGCACTTTGATATGTAATTTTCCAACCATTGCAACAGGTTAAATTGTCTTTTCAACCAATCATCACATAACTTGCTTCCAGAAGATGTAAACCTTTCCATTAATATAGAGAAGAAAATATATGTCAGTCAGTTCCTGGTACCACTTGTGGATATGTCAATATCAGATTGAATCTTAAGTCCTGATAAACAAAGGAAGGAGATTCAACTGCCATGAATTTTTTTTATCTGACTTACAAAAGATTTAATCTTAGTGATAGTGGTGCAGAAAGCCAGGCTTAGTTACTCTTTGTTCTCAAGATTGGTTTATTAATGTAATTTTTTTCTTTTTCATTTTTTTTTCTCCTGAAGACACCAGGCTTGTGGGGCTTGAACCAAATAGTGAAGGTTTGTTGTTGATGCAGAAATGCAATAATTTGCCTTACTGGTGTCATATGCTTATTCTGAAAGAATAAGAAGAATTTTTATTAGGAATAAAGAAACAGCTTATTCTGATGTTTCACTCTTGAATACATTTGTTATCAACTTCTAACTCAACTCATGAATTAGGTTTAATTTTTGATGTTTGCATTTGGAGTTGCTTGCCCTTCTGTCAAACAGATATTTCTTTTTTCTCCTTTTTGTGGTGTGTGAGTACCCTTGAGCTGTAAAGGTTTTTGAATATTTTCTCTGTCCTGTGTTCAGCTCCACTTGTAGTGCTTACAGGAGAAAGTGGCAAACAGGAAAGGTTCCAGCCCAGGCCCATTAATAGAAGCAAACCATTTTGTCTAATAGCAGTGATGGATATTCTCACTCTCACGTTTTAATATTCAGCCCTTTTTTCCCCTCTGGTTTCTATGGTAGCCTGTAACAGCAGGATTATTCTTCAATTAAGTGCTGTGTGTAAAATCACTTTATAGAGCTCTGAGCTGGCTCCTTCCTTGGGAAGAACAGGCTCCTTTTTGGGAGGGAGAGCAGTCCTCAGCCGAGGAACTGCTCCCTTCTGCCTCTGCTGAGCAAAGCTTGCAGTTCCTTCTGACTGGAAACAGGGAGAGACATCACACTGTGATGAAAAATGCATTTAACCCTTAGGGAGTTGGAGACTTTGATCTAATGCAAACAGCTTAAGGTGGCAGGGATTGTGAAAATGGGCAGTCCTCCCAGCATTTCCTTCTTACTCTTGTCAGCCTGTAGTAACAGCGGCCAAGTATTAAATGTCACAGAATCCCAGGATGGTTTGGGTTGGATGCCACCTTGAAGCTCCTATTGTTCCACTCCCTGCCATGGGCAGGGACACCTTTCACTATCCCAGGTTGCTCCAAGTCCCATCCAGCCTGGCCTTGGACACTTTCAGGAATCCAGGGGAACCACAGCTTCTCTGGGCAGCCTCTGCCAGAGCCTCATCATCCTCACAGGGAGGAATTCCTTCCCAATATCCCATCCAACCCTGCCCTCTGGCAGTGGGAAGCCATTCCTCATTGTCCTGTCACTCGAGGCCTTTGTCCAGATTCCCTCTCCAGCTCTCTTAACGCCCCTTTATGCACTGAAAGGTGCTACAAGGTCTCCTTAGAGACCTATAAAAATTAATTACATGTATGAAGTCTCATTTGTAGGGAAAATACAGGGAGGAGAAGGGGAAACTGAAAATTTGTAACAGTGGAATGAAGGATAGAAGGGTGAACTTGTGCCTTTAAATGCAGCAAAGTATAAGGGGAAAGGAAGAAATTAGGAATTCTGAAAACTGCAAGAAAGAAATGTGTTCTTTTGAGGACACATCTCCACAGAGGAGCTTAGGAAGCAGGAGAAAAGAGAGGCAGGCGGGCAGGCGTGCATCCCAGTGGTTTTGCTGTGCTTCAACAGCCAAAATAGCAGTTTTCTCTTTTCACCTGAAAAGAGAAAACTGGGGAACTGCTTTAAGCTACTTTAGGATGATGGAGCCAGAATATACCACTGAATAGCCCCAGAAATTACATGTAACTCCATTTTTGAATATCCTCAACAAGCAGGTGATCCATAGTGTAACACCCCTTGGTGCTCATGTTGTGAGCTTGAAGGACAATTTCATGGGGGAAGGGCAAGAAGGCAATTAATAGTTAAGAGTCTGTGTTGACAGGAATAAGAATGTAGTTATGCCCAGAAAAATGGGTGTTGTATAGAAAACTCAGCCTTCTGGTGAAACTTAAAAATGAACAAGAGGAGTTTTAGGGTCCCTTCAACCCAAACTTTTCTATGAGTCAGCTGGCTGCTTTCTTCTGTGTCTTGCATTTGTGTATCTACCAGGAATTGTATGATAATACCTGGTGTGTTTACACAGCCATTTTAATTTGCACAAAATACATCATTTGAACTAATTTTGGTAGTTAAATTTGTAAGGTAGAGGATCCCAAGCAATGTAAGAGGAGTTGTAACTAAGAATTTAAGGCGTTTTTCTGACTAAACATGCTTTACTTGCAGTGCTCCTCTGTGTTTTTCTTCTTTCCTTTTTCCTTAGCAGCACTTGATTAATTTTCCCCCTTGAGTGCACTATCTTTATGTTAATTAATATACTCAGACTTTTCATTCTCTCTTGTATTTTGTCTGCCATTTATTACTATTTGTCTTTCAGCAACTCTTTTAAGGGCCTGCTGCTTTATTACTTATGTAAAGTTTTGGGTTTCTAGTATTAATAAGTTTATACAGGTGAATCTTTTTTATATTTTGCTCTCAAATGCTCCTTAGTCAATCTTAGACACAGACTGTTGAGAAACACATTGTTTGTTGAGCTTTCCTAGTTTTCTGCTGCTGTTTCCACATTCCCATTTGTATTTGTCCTGTCAACACTGCTGTGATGTGTGTGTGTTCCAGCAGTTTATCTTTTTCTCACTTCTGAGGTGACAGTTCCCTCTTGCATTGTATTTTTAGAAGCATATCCAGACTTTTATGGATTTTGGCTCTAATATATCCTCTCTCATTCTCCTACCCTGGCCAAAACATGTTGAGCAACTATTCATTGTGTTTTACTTTTCATATGATGCTTCCTCTTTTTTTTTCTGTAGTAGCCAAGTTCCAATCAAAAATTTAAAAATTAAAGTTTTCCCTAAGGGTGAAGGATGTTTTATCAACAGGGTTTCTTCTAGTTATCTTTGTAAATGCCTTTTAAGTAAAGATCCTGTCTCTGCTTGGAAATGGCCAGTCTAGAGACAGTGTCGCTGAAATCAAAAGCTTTTGAGGCAGCAAATAGAGAATCTGTGCCACTCCCAGAGGGGAGAATTTTCAGATAACGTGTGACATGTTTAAACCATTGCTGTTACTGGTTTCCTGTCCCTTCTGAAATTGCTTAAAGACTTAGCTCAGAGTACCTAGACTTCTTAAACTTCATGGAGTGGAAACTTGATGTCCTTGATTTTTTCTGATAGATAAATATTTGCAATAAGGAAAAAGCAGGACTGGAGCCTAGTCCAGTCCTCTTCCTTATGTTCTCTGGTAAGGAGGGGCCTTTTCCTGTTTTCCTTTGTTCTTGTGTTCAGGGTTTTACATACTTGAAGAACGGTGTCACACTCAGAGTAGCTGGAGTTAAAATTGTTTATTGTGCTGCTCTTTTGTACATTCTTCCACGAGACTGCTAGGGGGGTACCTGGAATATGGGGAATATGCAGTTAGGGACCACCTTGGAGATCGTTTAGATTGTCCAGACTCCTCCAGGAACCTCAGGAGTAAAAGCAAAAGCAGTCTGCAGCATCCTTGTCAACCCTCATGCAAGAACCCCCCCTTCCCACACTTCTTCCCGGGCTCACTGGCTGCAGCAGAGCTGCACACGTCAGAGAGACAGCAATGTCACCTCCACAATCGCTCTGGTGTCTGTGCTAATGAAGCCACACTGAGCAGCAGACAGCCTTGGGAGGCTGGTGACTCACCAAAGCTGACACACACAGAGACTAAGTCAAGGTTACACACTGCATCTGAAGTCTGGCACTGCTTTATTTCTGCCTTAATTTCTAAGCACAAAGATAAGGGGGTTTTTGCATGTGATTTCTCAAATTCTTTGTTTCCTTTGTGTTTTCCAGAAAAAAGCTCTATACGTGTGTTCAGATAGAAGGTAAAAAGGGGCTTTGGAATGAGCTAACAACTAAGAGAAAATGAGTTGTTTTCCTAGAACAGCAGGAAGAAATAATTATGTGAAAAATGAGAATGCCTCTCATCTTGCATGCTTTTAAATAAGGAGAGAGAAAGATAAAGGCATTGCTTTACATTGCTTTAAACAGCTCAGCTAATTTTTTTCATTGTCTTTTCACAGGTTATTGTCAGTAAATGCTTTGGTCTTTCTAAATAAGTGATTTCGTGAGAAGCAGAAGTAATGAAGAGGGATTTCTAGTGTATCTGTGTTCAACTTTCCTGAATTATACAAAAGCAGGTGAATGTGCTCATGAGGTGCAGGATAAGCTGTATGAGAGACAATATTCTGGATGCTGTGTGACTCCAGAAAAGATTGGGACACAGCACTGCTGGGCAGGAGGTGTTTGTGCTTCAGGTGAAGCTGTTGTTGAAGAAGCAGCAGCATTCCCAGTGCGTGTCCCTGTCTGTCTCCAGCTCAGTGAGAGGCTGAGATTAACAGAGATTGGGGTCATGGTTCACACTGTTCCCCAGTGACCTCATTGGCTTCTGTTCAACAACCTGCTTTTGTAAAATTCATTGGGACACTTTATATCCAAGACCAAACCATATCCACTCAAGTTTGGTTGAACAAAAAGATTAGAATTTATTTAGCAGCACAGTTACAGATAGAAATGAACCCTGGTCTCATTTCCTTATTTCAGGTAAATAAAAAAGCATAAAAATGTTGCAGGTAGGTGGTGGCTTTCACCTTTTTAAAGAGGGAAGTCAAATGTTTTGGAAGTTGTTTCCATGATGTTTCTGTATCTCCAGTCTCACTTTTTGAAGGACACCAGCTTTCCTCAAATTTCTGCAGCAGCTCTGCAGTGCTTACAGAGTCTCTGGTTTACTGTTGTTTGATGTGTTGGCTTTTTTCCATCAAGAAAAGGAAATGGGAGGATACCAGTCAGCCCTGGCCTTGTGGCTCTCTGATGGTGCTGTTGAACACTGGAAAGTGAGGGTTGGCTCTGGGACACCTGGAGCTCAGCAGTCTCTCTGGTGTGCCATTGCTGGTAAGGTTTGGCACTGTAGATACCAAATGCAGACACCCCTGTGGTCCTGATCCTTCCCTTGCACGTGCTGGAGCAGCAGTTACAGGAAAATGCCCTGAACTGAGGGTGTTTCTTCAGAGCTGTGTCTGGGAAGCTCTCATGAAGGAACAGCAGCTTCCTTGAGGAAGATGAAGAAAGGGCAGTTCTCTCAAGGGACAAGAGGCAGGTGAACAAGGAGCAGGGTGTGACAACCCATCAGCAGCTGCAAGGGACTTGCATAGGCTTGCTGAGCTCTGTCAGATCTTTGGCAACTCCCAGGTGTGGCACAAAATGTCTGGCCTCTTGTTTCTCTTTTTTCCCCTTTTGGTTTTCTTACTAGATATTATGTTTTGTGGACTCCAGAGCCTGTCACATCACTTGAAAATCTCTAGATAATTACTTCTCTTTTTGTAGTTTTTAGGACTTGCCTTTCATCTTCCCTACTTTACTACTTCTGAGAAACACTGAGAAATGCAGGTAGAAATAAGAGTAACAGATGGCTGAGGAAAGGATCAAAACTCCATCAGGGAAAGCAGAAGAACTGAGGGAAAGAGGATAGACTGTGGCTGTCTAATCCTCCTGTGATCGTCTTTTGCCTCCTGACTTTCTGGAAGGTGGAGGTACCATGTTGTATGGCATTTTGTTTTATGAGCTGGAGAGATGTTGACACTGAGTAACAAGAGGTTTGTTTCTCTGTTAAAGAAAATACCTTTTAGCAAAAACATGTGAAGGTGTGTTGCAATGCTGACAGTGTGTATGAGAGTTACTGCTGAGCTCTGGGAACCTGCAGATGGGGCAGACACATCCACAGAAAGTAGAAGGAAGGGTGGACACTGAAGTAAATGTCCTTGGTTTCTGTGAAAGTGAGCTTGAAGTCCTTCGAAGCATGAAATGTGGGTAAGTGTGATGTGCTTAAGAGAGTCAGCCTGGATTTCCAGGAGGACTCTGGGGAGTCCTCACTCTACTGAGTGAGGAGAAACTGGGCAGCAGCATTGCTCAGTTTCAAAAAGGCCGAAGGAAGATCTTGCTGCTTCCTTCAATTATTGAAGGACTGGAGGGAAGGGGACTGCAGAGTCTTCATGCAGTTCTGTGGCAGGTAAGAGACACAAGTTGAAAAGTGGGGAATTTTAGTTTGACAGAATGGAGAACATTTCTGCCATGAGGTGGTCAGGCACTGGAGGCAGAAGGGCTCCCTTTGTGGGTGAACCCAGTGTGGGTTCAGTGTCCTAGGACATACCCAGACTCACCTGATCTAGGTGGGATCTCTGCTTTGGGAAAGGTTTGGACTAGTGAGAGTCAGGAATCCTGCCACCTGAAATTATTCTACAATTCTAGTCTTCTAAGGAAGGTAAGAAACTGTGAGTTTGTCCTTCTGTGGGGTGCATTTGGTAAAAATCATAGGAAATAGAATAGGGATAAACAATCTGTGTTAAAATAGTAATTATATACTTACCACTTTTAATACTGGTGGATTAAACCTTTTAGCAATCCAGAAGAATGCATAATAAAGAATCTATAGTATATGAAGCCTATTCCAGTATGGTGGAACAGAAATCCATTATTTTTCTTTCGAGAAGCACTCAGTGTTTTAAAAACTGCTCTGGGGTTTATTGTAGAAAGTACAGTAGTGTAAAGCAAATTACTCTCCCTTGAAATGAGTTTATCAGGCCTTTGTTATTACATTATCCCACACCTGAGCTTGTGTTATAACAAGAGACACAAGCCAAGCCTCAGCTCACTCAGCGGGTGCTTGTGGCCAGTGGAAAACTCTCCCAAGAGCCCCAGGGACAGGGCACAGGTAGGATATCTGTTGTTAGCAATGGCAATACTGGTTTCTCTCCATGGGTGGCCACAGAAATGCTTACACAGCAGGAATGTGCTCATGTTTGGGTTGTCAGGCTCTTGTCCTGTCACCTGACCCCACTGAGAAGTGTCTGGCTCCGCTGTCTTTGCCCCCTCAGATCAGGTGTTTATGCACACAGACAGGTTCCTCTGTGAGGAGGGAAGAACTTGTGCTCACATTGGGTCCCTCGTTTCAGAGGGAAGCTTTTGTGGGGGCCTGTTACCAGGGTAGGTGAAGGGGGAGAGCAGGTGTGAGCCTGTGATAAAGACACTCAGAGGAGACAGACCTAAATGGACTTAGTGCAAATATTTACATTGTTGTATCTTACACTTTACTTGGAGCTCAGCCTCCACACTACCTGTGTTTATATTGCTGGATTTGAGTCACTTCTGACAGCAGGCAGCCAAAGGCTGCTTCCACACATGCGCTGATAAGCTGTAGTTATTCACATTCTGCTCTTGGAGCCTGCTGTCATTGTGAATAATCTGAAAATACAACCTCTGTGCTTGGCAGTGCTCTGAGAGGCAAAATTAAGAATTAGAAATAAAGGGCAAATTTGGGTACATGTATTGTGTACACACAAAAAATCTCCCTCAAACTTAGATTGCACCTGCACCTTGAACACTAAATGTAGTTATGACCATCCCACTTCCTAAAGATACACAAATTTAGAGAGGAAAACCCAAGCGATGTGGACAAGAATGGCAAATAGAAGAATAGTTTTTCATGCACTGCAAAAAGATCCGGGTTTATCAAATAAAAAGATTAAGCAGTAGTTTTAGAAATAGAATGAGGTACCTTGTGAAGGAGTGTGGGGCTAAGCTGCAGGTTGCATTGATGCAGAGCTCTTTGGAGATGGAAAGTACAAATGAGTTAAGAGATGATGGATCCACTATCAACTGTTAAATCTGATAGTCACAGTGTGCCTTAGCACTCTGCAGCTCAGGTAAACTGAGCTACTGCCAAATGTGAGATTCGTGTGCTGCTGACTTGTGCTTGCATTCTGCCTAACACCCGGTGCTGATTGCTGAGTACAGGAATCCTGAGGTAAATTTGTTTCATCACGTCCACCAGGAAGGTTCTTAACAAACATCTGCTTGCAGCACGTGTGCAGAAAGCACAGCGTGAGCAGTGCTCACAGAAATGAACCTTGGACCAGCCCTGAGGGAGCAGGTGGGAAGTTTCAGCAGAGCATTTCTTGGATGTGTTCTTTTACCTCTCTCCTCAAGTGTGAGTGTCCTCTGTGGCCACAGACTCCTCATTCAGCCAGGGTGACCTGGGGCAGTGCAGGGCAGGACCTGGCTGCAGGGAACTGCAGAGCTGAGGGCTTCCAAGAGCAAAAGCTGCAAAGACATTGCCAGGAACAAACTGCTGCCTTTGGGGCAGCAAGGGCTCCTCAGTTTCTCACTCATGTTCATGTCACTGACTACTGTTCAAAGATACCTGACAAAGAGGTTGGTGCTGTATGAGACTTATGCTTTAAGTCATCAAAGCACGCAAAGATCTATCTTATGAAATAATTCAGTAAAATACTAGATTACAAGTTTAACATCCTTGGTTTGTAATTATGTGACTTCATGTGAATTGTCTCTGTGAGGATGCAAAGCAGCTTAGACTTTGCAAGTGCAAATGCTATAGAGCCATTTCAATCCAGCCTTACCTGCCTGAAGCCCAGAGCAAGGGAGTTTCCTTTATCAAAACTAAGATTTAAGCACACGAAGTGTACTGTTTCTGATGCACTAAATTATGCAGGCATACTTCTTTTCCTACTAGCAGTCTGGGGACTCAGCATGCTTTCTTGCTGAAGAGCATCTTACCAGTTTCTGCCTATGACATCCTTTGGATCCTTTGGCAGTGTTGGCTGGCAGCTGTCCGTCTAGCTGTTCTAAGTACTTGTGTCAGCAGCAAACTATGTGCTCCATTATTATCCTTTCTTTCCAAGCATTTATATCTGCTATGGAACATATTTTATAAAAATCTTTACATAGGAAGATCTGTTGGGAGGTTCATTCTGTTGTGAAAACTGACCATTTTTGCTATCTCAGTTTTTCTGGTTTTAATCTGAAAACTTTTCTTGCATATGATTATTATGCATCAGCTCCTTTAAGAAACCGAGGGACATCATTGTAGGATTTTGAAAATGTCTCTGTGTTGCATGAATGTATGACTTTAAGCTGGTTATTGATGTCTCATGGAACTCCTGGGGGGTTGTGACGCATTGCTTGACAGAAATAACATCATCCTTTGAACAAACACACCAGATCTGTAGTACAACACTTCCCAGTCTGACACAGCAGTCACATTTAATCCTGTGTAGTTCTTTGGGTCACTCCTGAATTCTTTATTTTTTCCCTTTTTTATTCTTCTGACACTTAACATAGTTCAAGCAAGTAACAAATTCTCGCACATAACTGCAGTTTCAGAATTTCATAGGATCTGTTTTCTTTAAAGTAGGGGTGAAGTTTCTATCTCTTTATACTATAAGAATATGTACTTTTTTCTTTTCAGCAAGGGGAGTTAACTGGATTGTCAGTGACATACATTGGTCTCTTCTTTGTAAAAATCTCTGATTATCTTCAATGTATTTCTTCCTATACTTATAATGAGGGAATCAGTGCCATCACCGTTATCTTCTGGATCAAATAACATTTTGGATTTTAAAAGAGATTAGCAGTTCAAATCATATGAAATGCTAGTTATGTATATACAGTTATCAACTCCTTAATCTCATTCAGAACTTTGAACTTCTAGGAGTCATACAGAATTCCTCTTAAAATGAAACAATTGTCATTGAATTTGAGTACCAGAAATAGCAAGGATTTGATATTAAATTCCACTGTATTCTACATTGACCCCTATGTTAGTAAAAAAAAATGAATGAATCCTCCAAGTTATTACTTATAACTTTTAATGATGCTCCTTATAGATACTGACAGTGTTAACATTACTGTTTTAAGCACAGACTCATGGAATTGTTTTGATTGGAAAAGTCCTCTGACACTACAGAGTTCAGCCCTTCCCCAGCACTGCCAAGGCCATCACTATCCCATGTCCCCAAGTGCCACATCCACGCAGATTTTCAATTCCTGTGGGGTCGGTCTCTTTTTCCAGGTAGCAACTGACAGAACGAGAGGACACAGTCTTAAGCTCTGCCAAGGGAAATATAGGTTGGATATTAGGAAGAAGTTTTTTTGCAGAAAGGGTGATAAAGTAATGGAATGATCTGCTTGGGGAGGTAGTGGAGTCACCATCCCTGGATATGTTTAAAGAAAGATTGGATGTGGCACTTGGTGCCATGGTTTAGTTGAGGTGTTCGGGGTGGATTGGACTCCATGATCTTCCAGCCCAGTGATTCTGTGATTCTGTAACCCCCAGCTGGCTACCACCTCCCTTCTGGCAGAAGTCAGAAGAAGTTCCCTGCATCTTCTTACTGAGGATGCCCTCAATCCCCTCATCCAGATCATGGCTAAAGATACCAGACAGGACTGACCCGAGCACTGGGCACTGGGGACAGCACTTGTGACCGATCACCCTGGGCTCCATTCCCCACTGCTCTCTGCGCCCTTCATCCGGTTTTTTACCCTGTGGAAACTCTGCCCATCCAAGCCATAACATACATACCATCGTGGGCACAGAGTGGGGTCTGTAGGTGGCAGTCAGGCACTGGGAGCAGAGAGCACTAGAGGCCCATAAGGACAGCGAAAGGACTCTTAACAACCAAAGTTTCCTCATTCCACAGTCAAGATTTCCTTTCAGATTTTCCTGGCTTTAACAGCACCTTGCAGTAAAGGTGGCAATGCTAATGTAGTTCACTGTGATGACTTTCCTGGTCTTCATTCAATTCCAAAAAATTGCATGGAAGGATTTTTAGCAAAATCAAGATCTGAAAATTCAGGAAGACGAGTTTGCCACTAAATCCTTGTCCCGTATAATGTTTACATTTGTTCTGACATCCAGAATAGCTTTCTTGAAAATGTCTAGGTGACAGAAGGGGAGAGCAGCCAGGAGTTTCTGCTGAGACATCTGCTGTGTCTCAGGAGGCCAGATAAAAATTCACTGCTGCTTACACTTGGTATATAGACTTGCATGATGTACAATAGGTTAGGAGAGGGTCTCAAACTAGTGAGGTGCCATCAACGAGTGGAATAGAGCAAGTCAAAGATTGTCCAGTGAATTCTTACAATGTGGTGCTAACAAGTTTTTGATACAGAAAATGAAGAACAAAAATGGAAAATAATCTTCTCTAGAGGAAGTTCTCATCATTGGGATGGAAAAATAATGAGAATAATAACAATAATGATAATAATAATAACAGTCCTAATTCTGTGAGAGCAGAGTGAAGAACAAAACAATAAGGGTCTCCAAAAGAGGAAGAGAAAAATAGATAGAAAATTTCTGTGGGTGAAACACAAGAAAGCAAAAAAAATAAGAGTCCTGTTCCAAGATTTCAATTTGAGAGTCAACTGTAACCTAAAGCAAAGGAGGAATAGGAATTAAAGCAAGGGGAATGACTTGTTTCATTCATGTGCTGAAAATCATAATGGAATTTGAAAAATCAAATTAACAAAGGTAAAGATACAAGAATTGAAGGAACATGATGATAAAAATCAGAGCAATTCATCACATATGTAAAAATTGAAGAGTAACAAAACTCTCTTCTGATATGTAGCAGAGTTGATAAGCAGAAGATCAGTCAGAGAATTGGACTGCAGCACGAGAGTGCACTTTTTATGGCTGTACTGTGTATAAGGCCTTCACATTGCAAAGAGATTTCACAGAACACACTCAAACTTATTTTTGGTTTTGTTGTAGGAGGATAGACTTAGGTGAACCATTAGAATTCTTTTTGACAGTTATCTGTGAGTCTCTGATACAGTTTTAATTGCACAAGACTGTTACTTATTTTTCCTCTGGGATTCTTGCTGATTCGTTCAGTAAGAGCTCACTGGCAAAAGCTGCTCTGAGGATGAATTGGCTGTGTGCTGTGTAGGAAGTCGCTGTCCTTTGCACATTGCTTCACTGGCAGCAGAGGTTGGGCAGTGAGGAGTCCATTCAGGAGGAATGGGGGAATAAATCAAGAAAAGGGTCTTCTATTCCTGCATGTGGGGCTTTCAACCAAATATTTAGACTGACGTCTTTCTAAAGTCTTGACCTCTGGTCTCAGCAGAGAGTTTCAGTTTTCAGAGACAGAAATCAATAGAAAGTCAGGAGCCTTGGTGGAATTTAGGAGTCTCAGCATCTATTTGGATGTGCTTCAACTGTCCCAGGACTGCTTCTATTTAAATTAATGATTAACATCTATTGATTCCAGTGAGGTAAGAACTACTTCAGTGTTCTTATGTGATCATGAGCAAGCCACAGAAAATGAACTTTTCTACTGGCCTGAGTAATTTTTAGTTAGATTCAGGCAGTTCTCTTCTGGAAACAGTCTGTGGAAGTGCTACAGCAGAGTGCCCTGACCCAGGCTGAGCACTGAGAAATCGTGTGCTCCTGATGGTGTGACTTCAGTCTTTATCATCTGTCGCATGGAATTTGTCAGGATCACTTCTCAGATGATTGAAAACTCCACTTAAGGATGTAATAGAAGTGGATTATAATTTGGATCTTATGATCTAAATTATAAGTGGGGAAAAAGGTATAGGAGTTGCACAGTGAATGATATCAAGGAAGATAAATACTGGCCATCCAGCAGTTCTATAATCACCATTCATCCTCACAAATGTTTTATTAAACTTGCCCTCTCTTGGCAGTTTCAATTAGGTTCTGGTGCTGAGGTCCCCACTATTGACTTTGAACTGATGCAAAAGAGCACATTGTGTTTTTCATATACTTTCCTTGTGTCTTCTTCTTAATGCCTCTATAAATCTTTCTCCTGCTTTTCCAGTTTGTGTGTTTGAGAGATCAGTCTAATCAGTTACCATGAATTTAAGGTACCACAACTAATCCTCCTTTGGTGGGATCCTGTGGACTTATTTCATATCCATTCACCTCAGCCTTGAGCTGCAATTTGCCCACTGCTTTTCCTGCAGCTTACTCTGCATGGACAGGTGGTCCAAAAGAGAAGGGATGGAAGTGTTTGTGTAGCTTTGGTGAATAAAGGTGACAGTGGTGAAAACTGACCATACAGCATAGGTAGTATGCTCCGTGGTATATAATTTATCACCATCAGCAGTTTAGATTTCAGGAGTAAATGAGTGTGGGCTGCTAGAGCTGATGTTTCTTTCATCCAGCTTTCCCTGCAGAAATCCCAGAGCTGCCATGTGCAGGAGGCCACTGGAGCATGGCCTTGGTGTAATTGCCAGCAGTGGTCAGTGGCAGTACCTCCTGTTTGCAGTGGGAAAGGCAGTCAGGGCACCACCCACATCCCAAGGGTAACCCTGTTTAGCTCCTGGTAGTAAAGGCTGCTTGTTGCTCAGAGGGCCTACACCATCCTATAAAGCTCTTGGAGATCTTTATTGTTGCTGTGCTTTTACAGGGCTTACTAATAAAACTGGTTATTTGTCTCACTCTAAATACATGTTTTCAAGCCACTGAGTCCATGGTGTGTTTCATCTCCCAGAAATGCTATGTCTGGTTTTGTACACACTTTAGGGTTTTTTGAGGTGTATTCATCCAGTTTTGTATAGGTCCCTTCAGTCTTTCTGTTCTTGTCTCTCATTGAAATTAAGTTTTGTGCTCTGCACTCTTAAAGGCTGTGTTCAGTGCTGTGATTATTGACAAATTATATTGATACCTGTTTTAGCTGAAAGTTAAACTGGAATTTGGTCATTGAGGAAATACACTTACATGTCAGTGAGAAGACTTGTGAAAACACCATGTATGTGAATAGGTTTTAACTGAGAACTTAGTCCTGAAGTGAAATAGGCTTCTCAGTTTTTAGTGGATCAAGACAATTTCAATTCTCTTACTAAATACAGAGTGAGAGCTTCATGACAGAGGTAAAACTCAGCTTAGGAAAGGACATGAAGCAACTTGAGTAAGGTAAAGACTTCAGGGATGCTTGCCACTCCTTCAATTGCACTTTATGGATAATCTGTTACATTTTAAGGATTCACCTGAAAATGGGAAAGTTTTGCTTTTCACTAGTCATAAAAACTATGCATTTGAATAATGTTGACCATTGCAATGCTGAAATGTTGTGGTGACACCATGAAATCTGAGCAAAAGCTTTGTAGAATACTTACAGTGTTAAATGAGTTTACCAGAAAAACAAACAAGGCTGTGGTTGGGTCGGGGGGAGATGTTGAAAGGAAAAGCAGTCAGGCCAGAGCCAGTGCCTAGTGCCAGATAAGCAGAAATACTTCTTGTGCTTTCCATGACTTCTGTAAACTGGGTCCTGAAAAGTGGGGGTAAGAATGGGACAGGACAGTGGGTAAGTGCTGTCCCCCTTTTCCTCACAGTGCTGTTCTCTACTCTGAGTGTTTGCTGGTGCTCCCACAGCAGTGTGGAGCTCTTACCCCCCCGGCAGCCCTGGGAGAAGTCAGGACTGTGTCTCATGGGTGCTCAGCCCTGTCTCCTGATCCCAAAGAGCTGCCCCGTTGTTTGTTGGAAGGTGTTGGAGGATCACCCCAGCCTCACCTGGGACACCTCTGCTTGGGGATCAGTGACACCCCCTCGGTGCCCAGGGAGAGATGGTGCTCTCTGTTCTGCTCAGGCAAGGTCAACAGCCTGGCCCTGACTGCTGAGAAACTGAGGCTTAAGAAGCCATAAATAGATAAGAATAAAATTAGACCCAGGACTATAAACCAGTAAAATAGCAAAGGTCAGTAGGTTACTCTTTGACTAGGGTATGCTGCCATGGGAAGAGCAGCAGGTACCAGCATGCTGTGAGAGAAAGGGGCATTCCTGCAGCAGAGGGGGTTTGCAATGGTACCTGTCCACTGTTCTGAGACATGCTGGGAAACTGCTTCATTTAGCAAAAACAAAACTTTCAGGGTTAGGGAACAGATTAAAATATATCTGCATGTACAGATGATTTCCAAGCTGAGAAAATGTATTTTCAACTGTCACATGGTAGTATTCTCTTGGATTCCTGCTTTTATGTTGATATATTGCATTAGTAATTGTTTGTTAATGATATGGAAATTACCATGCACGAATTTAAATTGCCATTGTCAGAACTGAGGTTGAGAGTATTACCTAGTATGAAACAGATAACAAATATTATTTCATGAAGAAGCAAAGGCAGTTCAAGAAATCAATATTTCATTTGCTTTGTAAAACTGTACTCGTACTAACATACAGAAACTTGTTGTGCTCTACCTGTGCTTGCATGTTTTGAAATGCATATATTTCTAAAGCTCTTTTTTAAAGGAATAAAATATCAGAATTAAAACATTTGCTTAATATTTAGTATGTTTAAATTATCTTTATTTATCCTTTGTAGAGCAACTAATACTGTAGCTGTTAAGCTGCTTCTGTTATGATCTGAATTTTTGAAGCTATGCAGTGGATCATTAATCCAGCTAAACTTTTTGCAAAAGCTGAGAGACTTACTCATTGTAACTCTAATGATGTTGGGATGGATTTGTAGCTCTGCAGTTTGCTTAATTCTTCTGAATTTTATCCATTAACAAAAGAAGACTGTGAAGTGATGAAGAGAAGATCATGCAGCAGCAGCAGCAAAAAAATCTTTATGTTGCCCTGGGTTATATGGTTAGATATTTAGATAGTGTCTAGTTGCAGAGGCAATAATATTTCAGAATACTTTATTTGTATACTAATCAAATTTTGATCAAGACACAAGAATTTTCATTTATATCTGTTACGTTGTTCCATTTTCAATTTTGGTAGCTTTGTGTGATTTACAATGAAAAATTAATCCTATCAACTGCAGCGTTCAGGTGACAAGGGGGAGTGGAAAATCTGCATGAAAGAATACCAGAGATACAGTTGGTGCTTCTGGTGCTGAGCTGGCTCACTCTTGGCTGAGCCCTTTGCAGCCTTTGGGTTTGGAAGGCGTGCCTGGGTCAGTGAGCCGTGCTGGTCCTGAGCTGAGCAGTGTGAGAAGTGCCCGTGGTGCACAGAGGACACGGGTGTCTGTCACCCAGGGCACGCGGCGTGGAAAGCGCAGCATCACCACGAGTGCCTGGGACACTGAAATGGTGCTCCTTTGGTTTTGCACACAAAATTGAAAGCCTTGGGCAGCTGCAGACATGACACGAGTTCTCCATGGTTATCACTGCTTTATCACACTTGCTTGGCTGCAAAGAGTGAAAGGATGGAAAATGGTGCTAATTCCTCATCTGAAAGCACATTACAGGACAGATGAGTTCTCTTCCCCTACTCCTTCAAGAGACAGCCTTTTTCAAAGCATTCCTGTTACTGTTGCACTCTTCATACTCTTACATGTGTCACTGAGCTGTTTGTTTAGCAGCAGAAAAACATTGATATTTTGATGTAGCAAAACCATGTTGTGATCATTTCTTTTGTTCTTTCATTACATTACAGGTACGGTAAGAATTGAAATGTTCAGGAACATGCAAAATGCAGAAATCATAAGGAAAATGACAGAAGAATTTGATGAGGTAGAGTATGCAAATAGTTGTTTGAAGCATTATGAAATACATTACCATATACTTCTGGTTTAAATTGAAAATGCAGTGGGCCAGTAGATAAATAATGTCACAGTATGGGAAACTGCACTGACAAGCAAAGCAGCAAATTCAGCTGTTGGATGTGGAGTAACAAGGCAGAGAGATGGATCAGAGCAGGCAGGAGGAGGAACTGGAGAACTCTCATCCCACTGAGAGTGGTGGGGGCATTCTGGGTGCTCAACTTCAGCTCCTGGAAGTGCCATCATACAATAAAGAGCTCCAGATTCCTGACACATCAGATTCGTGAGACAGCATTACAGCATTCTGCTGTGTTTTCTCTGTGAAAATTAATGTTTTGTGCATTTTAAATGGCAGTTTAAACCAAATAAGAAGTTGACATGAAAATTACAATTTTGGAACAGTGATACAGAAAGAAATACTCTTTCAAAAGATCTGAGAGTTTTGTTTGAAACAAGGAAATTACAATTCAGACTGGGTATCTTCTGTCAAACATGTTCCTAATGGTGAATGCTTTTTAGCTTTGAGATTTTTGAGCTGTTTTCTTTGACTTTTAGAATATAAAAAGCTGAATATTCTGAGTGTTCATTTTGTTTAGTGAGGAAAACTAAAGCTGGAGCAGGAATTTGTGTAGGACAGCATTGTTTCTGACCAGTTCTAAATGAAATGCCAAGGCTTTGATTCAGGAAGTTAAGCCAATAAACAATTAACACAAGAAATGCTCTTTTTCAGTTTGTACTTATACACAATTTCCTTCTTTGCCATGGCCTTGAACAACAAAATGTTTCAGTAAACACCTGACTACAGCCACAGGGGTGCCCTTTTGCTGGGTGGCTGTCCCATAGTTGATGAAAAAAGTATTTTTCAAAAAAACCTTTTAAAAAATGGTCAAAATTTTTTTCACAGGAGGAAAAAAGTCTTTGTATGAACGTACTTGAAAGCAGCATCTCTCAAAGAGTTACAGTTACTGGGACATAGTCTTTCTTTTTCCATTGCCTAAAACTTTTCAGAACTTCCATAATTCTAAAAAAATATTTCAGTTCTAGCTTCTGCCTTAACATTTGAATGGATTTGTGAGAGAATTTTTGGGGCTTAGTACAAAAGCATAAAATTGTTAGTCCTAGGCTGCCACCCAATATTTTGAAATAATATAATAAACTGGAATAAACTGTTGGCATTTCATCTGTAATAGCTCCCCCAGTGCCCCAGAAATCCCCAGTTGTCCCATTGTTCCATGAGTGCTGCAGGAATCAGCTGGCTGCTGGCCTGAATTTTGCATTTATGGCAAGGATTGAAGTATTGATTTTCCTCCTCATGAGTGGAGAACTGCTTGTGCAGGATTTAAACAATGGAAATAACTTTGTTCACCATTGGCTGCACTGTTTGGCTGCTTGGCTTAGGAGTACAGGTATTTTGTAGGTGAATTCTCTCATAATTCTTGTGCTAGAGTTCACAGGTTAACAAAGACTTGGTTTACTTTGACTTTCTAAGCACTGGGCCATCGAATATTGTGTCAGTGTCACTAATGTATCACATTTCTATTGGTATTCAAGAATAAAAGATCCATGAAGTGACTTTATTGTAAGTTTATTCTTCCCATTTCAGCCACATCAGGTGTTTATGGTACAGCCTTCATAGGCTTTTCGGAAGAGTTGTCTGATATGTACTTGTAGGTTAAAAATGCACCATACAGAGATGAGTAGTTACACACAGCTCTAGAAGTTATGAGGATCTGTTCCAAAAGACTGCATAAACACACACCTTGGGAAAGCATATGTTATGTACCAAAGTTCACATGTAGAGATCCATCAGATATTCTGGTGTGGTTGAAATGGGTGTGATTTGGTTACATGTGATGGCTAAAGGGTTTTCTGTAGGGGAATGTTGTTTATGAAGTTCAGGTTCAAGGTGTTTGATTACAGCTCCTCTGTGCTGGCGTTGCTCCATGTTTGTCTGGGTGATAAGTCCTGAGGAGGAGAGTGTTTGTTCCTCACAAAACCATGGATAAATGTGTACAAATGGATATAACTTTGGTACTACTGACTTCTTATCCTGGCTGAGAAATGCAGGATGGAGCATTACTGCCTTGATGTTTTGGATACTCTGGAACTGGATTACAAATCAAGTGGTCAGGGAGATTCATACTCAGGCTTTTTGACAGAGGGGAAAAAGCATTTTCTGATTGTGGGGAACAGTCTCCCTGTAATGCAGTATATATAGTGAATGTAGTAAGGGCAGCCCTGGAGAGACGTTAAATGAACATGCCCAGTCCAATCTTGTAATAATTTTTTGAAGATGAAGTGTATGAATCTGTAGTAAAATTTCCATTACTGCTATGAGAAGGCAAGTTTTACCACTAGAAAAAGGCAGCATTTACAAGATAAAACAGGGCAGTGTTTTCTTTCTCATAAGGAAACTGTAAGTTTGAGCAAAGCAAAGTTTGGGGGGGAGGGACAAGCAGCTGATTAGAATATTAACCTGGAGTTGAAGTGGGGATGGAGAATGACTCACTGTCAATCACACAAGCCTTTCTTAAATACTTTGAAATATTCCTGTCTCATCCTTTGCTCCCACTTCCTAATTGAAGATACAAGGAAAAGAATTGAGTCTTGATACTTATTTTACTATACAGAGCCAGTACCACAAGTGGAAAAAGTTACAATGATGTCTTTGCAAAAATGGTTTCATGCCAGCTACCCTCCCTGTTTATTGAAGAATAATGTGTTGGTTTTATTTGTTATTCTCCCTTGGCTTGAAGGAACAAGATGATGTCTAGTTTAGAACCGTAGGCCACCATGGCTACACCAACATTAAAATAAATTAAATTTATTTTAAAGGGGGAAGCCTTTAATGCTTGATCTTTCTCTTGGGTTGTTCTGCAGGACAGTGGTGACTATCCCCTGACCATGCCCGGGCCTCAGTGGAAGAAGTTCCGCTCCAACTTCTGCGAGTTCATCGGGGTCCTGATCCGGCAGTGCCAGTACAGCATCATCTACGACGAGTACATGATGGACACGGTGATCTCGCTGCTCACCGGCCTCTCCGACTCGCAGGTCCGCGCCTTCCGGCACACCAGCACGCTGGCTGGTGAGTGAGCTGCCCTGCCCGAGCTGCCTGCTGCCTGTCCTCTGCCAGGAGCGCTTGTAACGTGGATTGAGGTGCATCCTGAGCAGCACTAAAACTGTGCAAAGCTTCATCCAGTCCAAGTACCACAGCTATACTTAAAATACTCTATTTTAGTTGGAAAGTAGTGTGCTGAGGCATTTAGGGATTCCTGTCATCCCCAGGTCCTCCAGTGAATCTTGAGAATCAAAACTGGTGTTCTTATGTCTTGTATTTTGCTATTAATTGTTCACTTGTTCTACAAAATGTCGGAGTAATTTTTTATTTCAGAGTATAAATTTTTTCTCAAGAGGTATCAGGACAATTGGATTATCAAAGAGTTTCCATTCACCAGAAAAAGCAATCTGTGCCTTAACTCTGGAGAAGCATAACATTTGGGATTACTGGGCAGTGGTTGTAGGGCTCCCTGTCTTCTGCCTGCAGCCACAGCACCTTTCAGTGCAGCTGCCTTGCCCTGGGGGTATCATTAGATAGAAATGGGCTTTCCTTATGTATTTCATCACACCTATATGAGATGTCTCCTCTAAGAGGGATGAATTGCTCTCCACAAGGAACTATTTTTCTCAATTACAAAGCATTGCTGTGGTGGCTGGCTTGGGTGTAGGTATCTACAGCTGGTCATGTCAGGTGGTAAGAAATCCATTTATTGCAAGGTTCATAGATCATGCCAGATATTTGAAACTCTTACAGCAGAGTTTCATTTGATGTTTCAGAGTTTCATTCAGATTATGACATTTGTCATAATCTGAACGTTTCTATGGCCAGTATTTATTACTATTTAGTCTTTCAACTATCAACCTCATACACATTTTTTCAGTTTCAAGTGTACCAATACCCAGTGTTAAACAAATACAATCAGAATATTTTAAAAATTCCATCTCTTGTTATGAATCAAAGTAAGAGGCAGAGTTCCAGTGATATTGAAAAATCAACTCCAGATTTAAGTGGGTTTTCATTTTAAAACTGAAACCTAAACCCTTCAACTCACAGTGACTGAACTGCTTTGGAAATGCATTCCCTTGTGCTCTTCACCATACTTAGCAGTGGGATGGTAAAACCGTGAATTATGCAGGCTTAAGCTTCCACATTTGGCATTTCCTCTTCAAATTCAGCATTCCAAGGTGAGCACTGTTGGAGCCTAGATACTCTGCTGCAAGTCCATGCCTGTTATTTAGTATATTCCCTTCCATCTGATGCTGTCTGGGTGGCTTTGATTTGTTGTTTGCTCAGACTGATTGATTGGTTCATAGGGAAGAATTTAGGGAGTGAAGTCTGCACTCTGGTCTATTCCCTGCATTGGCCATTGCAGGGATGCCTATCACAGGTGGGAGCTGCCAAAGATCTCAGCATTTACCAGTGACAATACATGCCATTTATTTATTTATTTGCTTGTTGCAACAAGCTTAAGCCTTTGTTTTGATTCCACAAATTCTCTTCAAGCTGTTTTTAGCACATTTAATTGCAGTCCTAAAGAGCAGAGGTCAGCATGATGCCATGGAGCTCAGTCTTGATAAAGTTTTTGAAAATCTACTTGTAGACTGGCATTTCTTCTTGAAGGAGTGTTTGTAGGTCCTTGTTTTCAGTTTTCCTCTGTGCTAGTAAGTTGGAATGAGAGATGATTCACTGTAGGAAGAAGTACCTGTAGGTTACCAGTTTTGAGCTGTAGCAGTGTAAATCAATCCAAATAGCCTCACTTCTCCATTTGTGTGGTTGCTTTTCTACCTTGAAGCAATGCTGCATATTTAGAGGATCATGCAGAGAGGGTGTGACAATTTGTTGCACTATTTTGCTGGTTTTTAATGTAAAATGTGTTGTGCTATGTAACCACACAGAACTTGGGAAAGACCCTTATTAATGGTTTTTGTAAAAATAAATTTTACTCTGAAAAGCAGACACGAACAATATCATAATCCAGCACGTGTGAAAATAAAAATGGCATTTTTATATGGCTGACTTTAGAGCAGTGTCAGACCTGCATTCAGAGATGCTGTGGTCCCTTGTGAACTGAGCCACCCTCAGCAGCCGCTGGTTAGGTCACCCTCAGTGTGGAGCCATCTCTGCTGGCACTGTTCTGTGCAGAGGTGGCTGTGACTCCCCAGCAGCTGCCTTCACGGTGCCCTGGTGCTGCAGGCTCCTGTGCTGCTCCCTGGTGCACTCAGCTTGTCTGGAGGAGACAGCAGGGAGCACTTCTGCAGCTCAGTGTGGGGTATGGACTCTGCTTTCTGACATGGGCCAGTGACCTGGGTATTGCCTGGGTGGAAGTGCCTTTCCAGATGGCTGTGCTGGGTCGAGAGGCTTTTTGCTGTGAGGATGGGTCTGCTGAGGAAATATTTTCTGAGCTCTGACTACGGGTAAAGAGTCATGATCTGTCTTGTGCCTTTGCAGCTATGAAGCTTATGACTGCTCTTGTGAATGTTGCCTTAAACCTGAGCATTCATCAGGACAATACACAGAGGCAGTATGAAGCTGAGAGAAACAAAATGATTGGCAAAAGAGCTAATGAAAGATTGGAGCTGCTGCTTCAGAAAAGGAAAGAGGCAAGTGAAAAGACTTTTTTTTTTCTGGTTTATGTGCATTCCCTCCCAACAGAAAACCCAGGGTGGTTTGTAAGTTAAGTACCACAGTGAGATAGAGCTTAATCCTGCAGTGGTGATTGTGATCTCAAGCTCACTACTTAAATCCTGTATCGCCACATTCAGTTGAGTTTGTGGTGCTGTTCTGCATGCAAAGAATTCTGTTCTCAGGCTTCTACATGTGACCAGGCAGGAAGTCTCAAACTATCACTGTCTTCATGATGCAGAAAGATTCTGACAAGAGGATCACACGTTCCCTCCCTGCACTGCCCAGTTTTCCCCTTGATGACTGCAGTTATTCCACAGTGTCTCATTAGTACTTCTTTTTTAGCTGCTTTCAGGAAACACTGGAGTTGAGGCTATAGCACCTGTTCTCAGGGAGAAGAAGTTAGGGAGAAATTAAAGTAGCCTTTAGTAAGTACCAGTCTGGCATTAGGTGAGAAAAACATTAGAAGGTTGCTGTAATCATCTCTAATAAAGTATTATATCATAGGAAATTTCAGTTTTAGAGGTGTACTTAAATTTAAAGATGACAAGTAAAAAAGTAATACACATACAGCCAAACAACCATAATGTGTAAAGGTGCCAACTAAAACTCGTAAGAGACATTGAAAAGTCAAAGTTTGTGTGGCTTAGATTTAAATTTATGATTTAATATATTAGTTTTGAATTTTATCCACCACTGTTTTACTCTGTGGCAATTGAGGATGTCTGGGTGTTTTGTCTGTGTGCACCTTCAATTTCTTTAGGTATAACTTTGACTCAGAGTTGCTTGACTTTGTAGTCTTTGTCTGGGGATAATTACAATTACAATTACGTATATTTATTTTACCCCTATGATCTGTAGCACAACTTTACGTGGTTTTCATAATTCTTGGAAAGCATGCATTGAGGTACAATGCAAGAGCAATCTCTCCTGCCCAAATTGCGAGAGAAACATTTTTAATTAAATATTAAATTGCATGTGAGTTCTAAAACATTTTGAAAAGCAAAATAGCTGTAACAGAGTTTGTACTTCACATTGTTGATTGTTGCTTTGAATTTTCAAAGGCCAAAGGCACTAATTGCACTGATTAGCTGGGGTGTCTCTGTGGCTCCTGTGTGCCCGTTCCCCCAGCTGTTCTTTCAGAGCTGCAGGACATCCTTTCTCTGGGCAGCTGTAGTATGGGCTGGGGAGCCCTGACAGGAGAAGGAGCATTTCTTAGTGCTTACCTTTGGCTCTGTGTGTTCAGGGGCTCTCATCTCCCTGCTCACGACAGCTGAGCAAGGCATTGCCTGGGAATGGGCAGATGGAGTCTGTCAGTGGGGTTCAGCACACCAGGGCACCTGGGCAGAAAAGATCTATCAGGATTAGATGGCTTAATGCTTTGTGTAAGAATTCCTGACATAATACTGTACATTCCCAGTGTTTAAATACTCTGAATTGACAGAGTATTCTGTGCTGGCACTTCCTCAGTTGATTCTTTGATGAAGTGTTATCCTAACAACCCTCCTGAGCACACACACGTGCATGTGTTGGTCTTCATGAGCTGATAGAGGGACAGTTCACCAACTGAGTGTGGCAAGTTAGTCTGAAGCAGAGGAGATGGAGCACTTCCTGAAGTGTTTCATTCTCTTGCCATCATCTACAGGCCTGGTGCAAGAGCCATGTCTTATCATGAGATTTTCAGCTCAAGTGGATGATTTATGTAGCAATATGCCACGAAGCAGAGAAAGTTGTTTTTTAGTATCTGCCAGTAGTAATTCAAATTTTGTACTTGTCATACATGTGTTTTTGAGCTTCCAAACCTGCTTGCAGAGTCAACAAGAGAATGTTTCCCTCATTTTTTTACCTCTGTTTAAAAGTGGGAGTGTTAAATAATTTTTGCATTGGTAAGAGCAGGAGTCCCAAGGCACAGATGCTCTCTCACGATACTTGAAGTTAAGCACTCAGATTCAAGTGCATGGTTTAAAAAACTTGAAAGTGTAAAAAGCAATTAGAGTTTCAGAGAAAATTCATTCCTGAATCCAAAATACATTTCAGAACTGTAAACTTCATTTAAATGTTAGTACACAGAGGTAAAAAGGATCTCACATAGACTTGCTGAATCTCTGATTCTGCTTCCACACCAGCTGTGCCCCACCTGGATAAGTGTACCAGATGATAATTTACCATGTGTATAATAAACCGTAAATTCTATGCAGAAGAAGAGGGAGGAAACCCTCCATGCTGTCCCTTCATCTGTGCTGCTTGGACCTCTACCATGCTGCTTCACTTTGCACTCAGAGAGATGACAAGTACACTTTTTCCAGAATCTCAACTTTCTCATGCCTCAGAAAGTCCATCCTCTCTCCTACCTGTCTTTTGTGGTGTGATTTTATACCAAGAAATCATTCCCTGAGTTCTCTCTGAGTTTCCACTTCCAGGGCCCTGGTAGTTTTTCAGAAAGCCTCCTGAGGCTTCTTGGTGTATTCCCATCCTCATTTTACTGCACAGTCTGCGCTAGGCTGTCTCTACCCCCGTGTTCTGTGGATGTTTCCCTGCCTGGAGCCTGTAGAGTCATCCAGCTGAGGTGTGATTAGGAAAACACAGTCCCCTTTGGGTTATAAATTCTCAAACAAGCATTTAGTCTGTGCATATTTGGGTTGAGCTGATGCTGCAAATAGTGCTTTTCCCAGAGGCCATGTCTAAATATGCTTGGTTCATGTATGCAGAGCTGGTGTGGATCCAGCTCTTCCCTTTGTACATAATGTCTTTTACTGTGAAATTAGTTTCTTTGGCAGGCTTTTGATTATTTAGTCAAGAGCCCTCAGTGCCCTGGTTTCTCCACATGCAAAATGGAGACAGCACCTCCTTACACTTCAGTGAACTGGGAGCCTCCACTCCCTGAGTTCTGAGGCCACGTGAGCTCGTACCTGGAAGGTGCAGTAGAAATACTTGGCTGAAAAATAGAAGCCCTTAGGTAAAAGTGTTTCAGAGCTCATGCCATGCAGGAGGTCAGACCAGCTGATCACAATTTTGCCTCTGGCTTTAAAACCTTTTATCTGTTAAATATATACATCCATAATTATACAGGTTTAATTATTTTATGTATATGTGCACTCTACTAGCAAGTCTCTGTTGTGGTTTTCCTACTGTGAGAATGTGGGCAAATTTACATTCCCACATAGTGGTGCTGTGCTTGGACTGTAATGAACATCTTGATGGAAGAATGATGGGTGCTCCAAAAGCTGATTGGATAAAATTGGTGTCATCTTATTAACAAAACTGCATTTAGGTGTAATTAAGTTATACTTAGTTTAGTACAAGATCTGACAGTATGAGAATACTGTAATTAATTCTGGGTTGTGTTAACATATTAATTGACACAAGGAAAGCTTCCCATAATACTTGCAAAATGTGCTCATATCACCCAGGAAGTGAAAAGATTTTTAAGAAAATGCTCTTATTTATAAAAGCATGCTCATAACATCTTTTCATTTGGAATTGAGTTTGGTTTCTTGCAGTCTAAGGCCTGGATGCCAGGTGTACTCCAGTCTTGGAAATCTTACTGCTTCTGAAACCCAGTTAGTGTGGGTGCTGAAGCTCAACAACTGACAGTCTTTTACTTAAGCTCGAGAACATCTTCAACTCCTTTCCTTAAATAGAAGATTAATTTTTTCAACACTAATCTCTAACCAGCTTTGTTTCTGCAGCTGTAATTCACTCAGCTCTGTGTTTCCCTGTGAACACAGCACTGGTGAAATTACTGCATGCATTGTCTCCACTTGTCCCATTTTCAGTAGCAAAAGTTGATGATCACTTCAAAGAACCAATTTGAGAGATTAAATTGATATTTGTAGTGAATGTTAATTTTCTTCCATTAAGACATTGCATATATAAATGTAAATATTTGTATGTGTATGCACACAATATAGGCGTGTGCTGGAAAAGCAGAAATGGTGAATTTACTCAAGTGCTCTTCCTAGGTCTTCTAAGGTTTCCCAATAGGGAATTGTAGAATACCAAACTATAATAAGCAATGATCTTTTATTTATTTTGTGTTTTGTTTTTCACAGCTACAAGAAAACCAAGATGAAATCGAAAATATGATGAACTCTATTTTTAAGGGTATATTTGTTCATAGATACCGGTAAGAAAATGCATGTTCCAGTAGGCTCTGCTAACAAAATGTAGTCATAAGGAAAGTCAAGGGCAATTTCTGGGTTGATTTTCTTCTGATGTAATATTCTAGATGCTGCAAGATCACTGTCAAAAACACTTGAAGTTATGGAAGAATATACAAATTGTAACCTCTATTAATTACTCAGTAGAGCCATCCACACAACTTTATTTTAATTCAGTAGACAGCTTTAAAGGGTTGTGGGAGACATGTGCTTTGAATCTTTGCATTTTGAAAAGAGAAGTTGTCCATGCTGGGAGCACAAAAATGACATATATTAAAGAATAATTAAATAATTTCTGCGTATCATAAGATAGCAGTTGTCCTCCAGCCTGCATTTCCTTTTGTATGTCTTGGGTGTAAGCAGCAGATTTGGAATATGGTTTACCAGAGAGCAGTAGTCTTTTAAAACAGATTAAGGATTGTTGTGCGTCACAAGATGCCTCAGAGCATCTGCATCACCTTGATGCAACCAGCTCTTTAAATGTTAATTGACTTGCTGAAATCAAAGGATAAAATTCAAGGGTACTATACTGTGCAATTAACCTTTCAGATTTCAGTTGTGCTTTAAAGGTTTATAATTTATGGAAACTTTTAGGAAAATAGGGTGTGTGAGAAGAGGGTTAAAAGGTGAAGAGGAATCCATGATTCAGTTGGACAGAGGGATGATGGTAATTTGGAGAAAAACACACAGGAAACTGGGAAGGTGCTCGTGTCGACAAATGTGTGAGTGTGAGCAGCACAGTGAGGTTGGAGAGTGGCTCCTCAGTACCTGAGCATGGACAGAAGTTCCTGGTTTGTGGTCAGGAAGCCCTTGAGCTGCTTGGCAGCAGGAGGGTGGGTGTGCAGAGCCAGCAGGTAAATGAGTGTGCCAGATCAGTGTAGCACTCACACCATTTTGTTAGGAGAGCAGCTTTCATGGCACAGGCAAAAAAGCTGAAGAAATTAAATAAAAAGAGTGTTTCCACTTTTATCCCTTCAGAACTTAGTGTATTATATCAAACAAAACATTGCTTTAAAATATCCTCTTAGTAGTTCATGCTCTTATGTGGGGTTGGAAAAGGACTCAGCCTTTTGGTGGTCTGCATTCTGGTGCTTTAGCTTTTTCTTTTGAAATCCTCCTTTTGTAAAAACGTTTCATTTCATGCCTCCTGCCACCACTAGTAAAGGCCTGATTTTGCTGATGTTGCTGTAAAAAAGGAGAAGCCAAATAAATAAACTCCATCCAAGCCTTGGAAAAAGGTGTCCGTGTTAGAGCAGTGGGGAACTGACTGAGCTCAGCCAGGTGCTGGCACCGCCTGTGCCACTGTTCAGAGGGCTCAGGAGGAACCTGTTCCCACCCTGAGCCACCTGTGTGAGCAGTGGCTGTCCCTGACCTTTGGGAGCCCCAAGAGTCTCTTACAACACACACCAAACTATGAGTAATGGTACCCAACAGAGAGCACAGAGTGGGACTCCTGCACTCAACAGCTGGGTGAGAAAATAGAGGGGAAATGTCTGTGTGAAACCCAGCTAATTGATGACAAAGCCCATGGGGGATAAAATGTAAAGGATTTTGACCTATTATCTGCTTTCATAACTTCTTAATTTCTTGAACCTTCTGCCTTTCAAATAGTTCAAGTTATTTATAAACTTCACATGATTTTACAGGCCTTAGACTATGCACAAGTGGTGATGATTTCGAAAGAATGTTATTTTAATTATTCCCAGAGAATTAGTCCCATCCTTCAATATGATTCATAGTCAGCCACAGTGATTCATGCTTAGTGACCTTTGTAGCTTAAATAACAAGTCCTTGACCTAAACAAAACCCCCAAAATGTTTCATTCAGAATGTGTCTTCTGACAAGTGTTGCAGTGATGTTACATCTTTTTTCTGTAGATTGGCCTCCAATTTACTGGAATATTTCAGTGCTAACTTCTCTCTTCAAGAAAAAAAAAGGAGATTTGCAGAAACAGCTAAAATAGTTTTCTAGATATAATGCTAGTGTAGTGTGAAAAGCAGATTGGGTAAGAACCAGATATTCTTAATAAGCATGCAGGAAAAAGATCTGTAGATGCCACGTTAGTTTCCATCTCTGTGCTGGACTAGATTCTATTTCTTTCTTAGAAGCATTTGGCAAGTAATACAAGCTTACATCACTAATTTATAATTATGATAATTATTAATGCATTCATTATTCAAAAAACATTTCCAGTGCAGGTGTCATTAGTATTTATATGTTCTAGTGTCATCCAGAAATAATGTGTATTTTCAAAAAGCTAAACAATTCATAGTGACTCTGACCAGAAGCTAAAATGCATTTAACTGTGTAAAAATTGGAAGAAAAAAAATACAGTTTAATGACAAGCAATTACCACACCGATGTCAAAGGTACAGAGAATTTTTTGGCTGAATTTTGATACAGCATTGTCTGGACATGGAGTCTGTGGTAGTGATTCCTGCAGGAACACAAGTGACTCTGATCAGAGACAGTTACTTGGAAGGTGTTGTGGAGTGGAAAGTGTTGTCTCTCAAGTTCTCCTACTTCTCCAGCAGCTTGAGTGTTTGCTGGTCTCACATGCCTTATCCGTGATTCTGTCTCATTTTCAATTATACTGGAAATGCTAAATTCTTATTACACTAAATCTCTTCATCAGCTGAATAGCTTTCTTCTTTTTTTTTTTTTTTTTTAATTAGCAGCTTGGAGTGAGTGTCTGTAGTGCTGAGGGATCCCTGGGAAGGCTTTTGAATCAAGAAGCAGTTTTTCACTGTCTGCCTAGGGAAGTTTGAATGCACTCTTAGAGAAAACATGATCTTTCCTGCTCTTTGGCTGGCTGTGCTGCATGATTAAATAGTTGTTGACATTTAGGTTCTTTTTGGGATTGCCATTAAATCCTTCCAAAATCCTTTACAGTTAGTAAATTTATAAGGTGGTGAAATAACCTACTTGGATGAGAGGAACCAGGCTGTCATCCCCTTCTAAGAATGTCTTCCTTGCTACTTTGTGCTGCTGCAGATGTGGCTCCCCATTTTTCTTGATTTATATTTACTCCTCTTTTAGGTTTTTGTGTAAGTCCTGCATTCTTCCAACTATATTTTGCTTTTAAAATAGTTAAAAGCTTACTCCATATAAGAGAATTGCGAATCTAATTCAGTGTGAAGCGATGTGCAATTAAACACACACAATGCATATATATATATATATAGTCATATACATATGACTATAATCATAGTTTTAACTAAAAGTTGTCTTAATTATGGCTGCCTTTCCCATAAAGAATGAAGTTTTAACCCTTGAGTGTGGTATTTAGCACACTGGTCCTTACACTACTTAAACCTGTTTGTGAAATCCCTGGTAGGAGCAGCTTGTTTGATGCCCTGGCCTGCTCCTATTGCAGCTTGTCTCCATTGTGGATTGCCCCTTACCCTGGTTCTGAGGTTACAGAGGCTTCAGGAAGTTGGACAGACCAGATTTACTGATGCTGTTGGAAATCTGTTTGAATTAATGTTTCTCATAGGTAAAGAGAGGCAATGGCAGTGGCACTCACACAGGAGGCCCCCTCATCTTATTGCATTAAATGCATCCCATGCTGTTGATGCTTTTCTGCTGTTACAGCAGTACAATTGCCTCCCTGCATGCTGAATTCCAAAGCTGAGACTTGCCTGGAGAGGTCCCCCAGCCGTGTGTGATGCTGGGCTGGGTTCATGTCCCTGTGGGTCCCAGCTCGGGGTCTGGAGGGCAGGGACAGGACAAAGGCACTGGATCAGCCTGCAGGAGGGAAGTTCACAGTTCCAATATGGAGTCACCAGGGGCTTGCTGCACTGAGTTAGGGCTATGAACCTGTGCAGTGTCTTGATCAGAAGAGTGAGTGCATTTTATTTATATTTTGTAAAATTGCTGACTTTCAGAAAAATGCACTTTCTCGTTTTTGCAATTATTTGCTTGCTTGAAGCTTGGAATTTTTCTCTCCTTTGTGCAAATTAAATTTCATTTTGTGGCTCTGTTGGTCTAGTTTAGAATTAAATTGATGTTTATTACTTTTCCAAAAAGATTTTTTTTAAATAAAGATATAAAACAAGGGTCTCAATTACAAGCAAGTCCAGTGTTTGCAAAGCACCAGACATTCCCTTCTTCTGTGCAGTGACTCTTTGTGTTCTTGTATTAGAGCTGAAATTTGGAACTGTGAGGCAGAGCCAGCTGGAGTGGCACAAGTGATTTCTCATGGTAACAGATGTCCCAGAGATGGAATTACTGAAGGGACAGATGGCCCCCATCCCTTCTCCTGTTGTTTCATTATTAGTAAAGATGCCATGCTTCATGTCAGGCAGGCAGGAAAGTGCCAATCAGATGGAAAGCATTTCTATCCTGGTCTCCTTAGGTGACCTCTCCAGTTTCCTGCCACCTCTCCTCACTAAGCAGCTGATAAGTCTGTCTGAGATGTGTCTTTGCTTCTTTTATGACTTGCCACAGTCAGAATGTAGGATAAAAACAAGAAAATGAGAAGAAACCAATGCTGAAGTGAAATATTCTTGTGGGTTTTGTTGTAAGGGTGTTCATGGGGAATATGAAATGAGATCTCCTTGTGTAGCAAATTCCATTGTGCTCCTCTGGCAGGTGCCTTTGGCTAAACCAAATAGCTTCTCCCACCTTGTAATGGTTCTGCACCTTGAGATGGAGACAGGACTGCAAAGCAAATGTCAGTGATGCTGTTTCAGAAATAACTGCCCAAAGGAGGTTTTGTAGCTCGGGTTCATAGTTCTCTTTGAAAAGAGAGAGGTTAAAGATGGAGTAATAGACTAAGAAGCAAACTAGGGTGAGAATTTCTTTACATAGAGGAAATGTAGAAGCATATGTAAACACTGAAATTATTAGATCAGTGAGTTCAAGGATGTAGAGGAACAGAAAATCAGTGAGAAGGCAGTAAGGGCAGTGACAGGCCTCATATAGTGAGGTTCATGACAAGTAAAGCAAACTATTAGAGCTATGGCAATGGGAATGAGAAGTGTATGTGTCTGTACTCTGGCTAATCCTTGTTCTTTTCTTTTTCCATATTAGTGATGCTATTGCTGAGATTAGAGCTGTCTGTATTGAAGAAATTGGTGTCTGGATGAAAATGTACAGTGATGCCTTCCTGAATGATAGTTATTTAAAATACGTTGGTTGGACACTACATGACAGGGTGAGTATTGTGTATTCCCACACACAGCAGAGTGCTCTGGAGGCAGCTGCTGCCCAGCACAGCATCATCCTTGGCTTACAAAGAGATTGTTCTGTTTCCTCACCTGCTATCTTTCAGTCAGGTCACTTCCAGTTACTGGCTGAAATTAGGAGGCAGTACTCCCAGTCTGCTTGGTCCTGTGCTTTTCATGTGTTCAGTCTCTGAAGCAGCTTGATAGAAATCCTTCCATGGGGCTTTTCTGTTGATTACAAGAGAAACAGAACTCTCCTCAGAGCACCCCTGAGAGCCTCTGTGTCTGCAGCTGAGTGGAAATGGGATTTCCATGTCTCTTCCATTTACATTGCCCAGAAGTTAAAGAAAAAAGGAGATCTCTGGGTCCTCAATAGACACCACTGGTTCCACAACCAGTGGAGTTCTCATGAGTTCACTTTCCTTAAAGAATCTTTTCAAGGTTCTCTTTAGCTTTTTCTTCAGAAAATTGTTGAAACAGCAGATGGAAGGAAAACAGCTTTTCTGGCTCAGCACAGTTCCTAGTACTGGTATCCACCCAGTTCCTGCAGCAAGAGGAGCCCGTTCTGGGTGCTGACAGAGGACTTTGCACTTCTGCCTGGGGGTTTGTACAGCAGGCAGCAGTGGGACTGCCTGGGCTCCACTCCCACCAAAACCACTGGAATCACTTGTTTTACTCTGAACTCCCTTGCTAACACTGTCCAAGGAGTACAAAGGAGATTTACAGTGCTGTTGAAGTGCTCATCAAATTCCAGCGTCCCAATTCAGACTATTCTCCTTTCTCCTTTTCTAGGAGTGCTGCTGGAAAAAAATTGTCAGTCTCCAAGTTCATTCTGGTGACTTGCATAACTGGTAGTTAACAGCTGATTCTTTAAGAATACTACTTTTTTCAGTGACTTCAAACATCATCTTAATATTTAGGCTCTGATTCGGCCACTCCTATGCTGAATTCTGAGTTATGCAGATGTTGGCTTTCACTAATGATAGAAGTCAGCTGCTGGTGCTGGTTCTTTTAACTACAGCTGCCAGGAATCTGCATCTTGCCTTCATTTGGATGAACAGTTCACTTGTTAAGAGTGTCCTCTAGACGTGGGATTTCTTTCCAAGCCTGTAGTTCTCAAACTTTTCCTTTACAAATGTTCCCCAGACTTTTACATTAGATTTCATTGAACAAAACTTGATCAGGAGGAAGATCCTGCTTACTGCTCCCATCAGCTATGACCGCTGTCTGCCCCAGAGCCACTGCACTGTGTCTCAGTGAGTGCTGGACATGGAAACACAGCTGTGGCAGTGCCTGGAGGGACAGAGGTGCTGCTCTGTGTCCCTTGTTGGTGACATTGCTGTGCCTCACAAGCTGCCATGCTCCAGGAGAACACGTCATTGTACAAGTTAGCAAAACAGTGGGGAGATCAGCTCACATTGGAGGATTGGGATTTGAGGTGTGTGAAGGGCTTTGTTTTACCAGGACTTGTAATTTCAATAAAGTATCCCTTGAGTAATTGCAGTGGATTTCTGGGAGCACATTCTAAACCTTGTAGAACATTTCCACAAAGTAGCACCTCTGGAATGTAGTGGGGTTGCACTTCACAGCTCTCAGCCCCCTCCTAGTGTCTAGTGACTTGTGAAGTCCATCCATTTCTCACACTGCTCCCCTTACCCATCTGTGGAATCTCACACTCTCATCTGTCACATCCAGCAATTTCTCATGTCAGGTGCAGTATTTTCTCACAGACTCTTCAGTTAGTTTAACCTCAGGCCAGGGTCAGGTCATCTGGTTGCAGCCTTAACACACATTTATACTTCAGCCTTTTTTAAATTAATGCCTACTTTTGTATCAGAGAAATTTTGAATTACAGTGTTAGGGTAAAAAACTGGACCAAAACAGACACAGCAGAACTCTGTCAAACTGCTCTCCTGCCTCTGCTTTGTACGATATTTTGTTGCAGGCCACAGAAGTGCCTTGGGGTTCCAAGTCTTTAAATCATTAATGGGTTTAATGTCCCACTCCACCTGCTGGGTGGTGGAGTTTTATTGAGGTTGTGGATGTGTCATCTGCAGAGTGAGACAGACTGTAGGCAGAATGGCCAAGAGTCTGGGACAGGTGTCAAGGGAGGAAAAGGGAGAGAATGGAGAGAAAGAGACATTTTGGGAGGCACAGAAAGGAGGGTGGAAGTGCAATAGGAAGAATACATTAGAAAAAGATGGAGTAAGAGCCAACTGAAAATGCAAAGCTCCAGAAATACAAGATCCCTTAACAGCATGGTTTTCATTGGCACCGCCTGAAAAAACTGTCAGCTGGTACCCAAGTGTCTTGATTTTGCTTTGCTTTGATCAGATAATCTTTGCTATACTTGGTATTTAAAAAATGAAGGCTGAGGCAATAGCCATAAGCTATTTCCACTTCACATGAACAGCGGTCACCCCCAAATTATTAACTTCTCTGGAAATTTGCTGCTGCAAAAAGGAGACAGCAGTGCAGGAGATTCCTGAGCAGTTTCATATTCTACTTCAGAAGACATAAAAATTAAACCACAGGGAGGAACAGTTCTTACACTTCTTTGTAGCAGCTCCAAAGTAGTCTTTCAGAGGTAGAATACAGAAGTTTAGTTCTCTAACTTGGAAAATCCTTATATTTTGTATGTTAATCATGTCTCA
This sequence comes from Prinia subflava, assembly GCF_021018805.1. NCBI lineage: Eukaryota > Metazoa > Chordata > Aves > Passeriformes > Cisticolidae > Prinia > Prinia subflava. Next base: position 6,262,650 of record NC_086257.1, on the reverse strand, counting down.
CAGATTTCAAACAAATGTCTACAGGGGTTTTTGTTTTTTATAGATTCTTGTTTGAACGTGGCTTTCAAGTTTTGCCTTCCTCTGCTTTTAAGCATCTTTTTTATTCCTGTGTATTTGAGAGCATAAATTAAAAGTGTATAAACTATGCTATAATTGCATTGAAAAACCCTCATGAAAATAAAAGTGTTAAATTAGACTGTACAGTCCTGATTTTCACCTACTTCATTGATGCTTGGAACTGTTTTGAAACCATAATTGTCTCTAGATATACCTGCAGAGTCATGGTTCTTAAAACCAGGTCCTAACACATAAGAAAATGCTTTTTCCTTCTTTGCATTCCTCTTACTTTGCTTATTGTCTATTTCTGTAGAAAGGATGAACCCAGGGTCCTCTGGAACAGATGTTCCTCTTGTGCTTGACTTCCTAATTAATTAATGAATTCATTAGTTAAATAAATTCATCTCTTAGTTGACTAAGTGTCTTGCTGGCCTTCCTGTCCATCCCTGTTTGCAGCTTTTATGCTGGCATAGGTTTCTTATGAATCAGCCCAACCTGAGCATTCCCACCCAGTTCCTTCCTTGCTGGAAGGTGTTTGGGCTGTTCAAAGCTCGTGTGAGCTGGATGATTCTCAGAGTTACAAAGAACCATCTCGTGTGTGGTGTGTTGAGGGTCTGTGGCACACTGCTGCTCCTGCAGTCTGGACTGGAGTGCATCCACACCCCCTCACCCTGCCCTTCTTTGCTTCCCTTTGGGCTTCCCAGGGCCTTTCTGCCACTCATCTCCACTGACTTTGTTTTAAAACCTTCTTACCAGGATTAGCAAGCTGATGTGCAGGAGCTTTTCCCCCTCCAAAGGATTCCATCCTTGACCAACAGTTTAAAAAACAGACTCAGAGAGAGTCCTCCTTCATCATTCTGCCAGAGGGGCAGTCACTTCCAGGGTTTGCCTCTGTGTCTCCTGGTCCTGCTCCCAGCCAGAGGGACCAGATAGAACAGAACCTTTCTCTCTCTCTTCCTCACCTGCTCCTGCAGTCACTTCTCCTCAAACCTAACTTTGTTTAGGGCCTGGCTGCATCCTGTGGCAGGGAGCCATACAAGGAGCCCATGCTCAGCTGATGACTCCAGACACCCTGGGCATTATGAGCACCACACAACAGAGGGGACACCATTTCTGGTATTAAAAAAAGAATGTCAAGCAGCATTTCTCTGGGCTTTTTTTAGCAGTTGCTCAGTGATTGTTTTTCAATAAAGTTCTTTTCTGTACCTTGAAAGATCTTATGTTAGATCCCTTTAAACATAGCTTATGTCTCATTGACGTTCTCTGCAGTGGTAGCAAAAAGATCCCTAGAAGAGAGCACAGTTGCTCAGAGACTCCTTATGGATATAGAGAGATGATTTCTCAGGAATAGTTGTTCTTCATGGAAGTTCTTCTGAAAATCAAACTTCTGTGCTGCTTTTGTCTTCTTTTTGAAATTTTGGAAGAGGTGTGAAAGGGGAAAGAAACTTCAAAAATCAGATTTATATCTTCTGTTTGTATGTCAGTCTGTGAATGTTCTTTCAGCTTTTAGTGTGAGAACTTTTTAAGTACAGACTGGATTCTGGAATAGTGTTTCAGAAATGAAGCCCTTATTTATGAAGTTCAACAGTTCATTTTAGTTCTTGAGCAGCTTAAGACGACTTGATAGTGTCTTCACTTTCTTAAAAGTAAATTGACACTGCAGTGAACTCTGCAGTTCATATTTGAGTAAATTTGTGTTTATAACCTTTTCACTATCCACAAATATTTTTTAACAAGAATCCATAGTTGGCCAAGATGGTGCAGTTGAGCTGTCTCCCTGCAGCACAGGGGATCCAGTGCCTCTCTTCATCAGCAGTGTTCCTGCAGGACACAGGCTGTGCTGTGACACCCACATCTCCTGCTGCAGCCCACAAAGCAATCCCCAGCTGAATCCCATTGGGAATGAGCTGCTGCCAGCAGCACAGCTCAGACACAGCACACAGGCCACCCCTCTTCCCTCGGCTGTGGCTCAGATGTGTTCCTGTGGCAGCAGCCTGCTCCCCACTGGAGGGTCTCTCAAGCCTTTTGCATTCCTCAGCCTGTGTGTCCTGTTGTAAAACATTTGGGGATAACAAAAGCAGTGTGTGTGCCCTGTGTCACTGCCCTCGGAGCCCGCTGAGGTGCTGAGCCCATCCCCAATCATTTTGAGCCCCTGTGCTCTGACTGAACACGAGCTGTGAGTCATGAGGTGCCTGTGGGCTCCTTCCTGGAGACAAACAGCCACCTGCACCAACCACCTGCAGATCCTACATCTTTATTTTGGATTTACTTGCTTCATCTTTCTGTGGACTCACTTGGAAGCACTAACAGACATATACATGATGGCACATTAATTCTTTCTGTATGCAAATAGGACAAAATTTGACATTGTAGGTGACTGCATGTGGGTTTTGGTTCTTAGTTAAATTGCAAATTGACTGTGGTCGTTTGCATAAAATTTTAAATGTACATTAAACAAATTACAGTATTATGTTTTTTAATATTCATGTGCATTTGGTTAAAGTATTCTGACAGCTAATCTCGGTGTTTTTTATTTAGCAAGGTGAAGTGAGGTTGAAGTGTTTGAAAGCTCTTCAGAGTCTGTATACCAACAGAGAGTTGTTTCCCAAACTGGAGCTGTTCACTAATAGATTCAAGGTAAGAGGAAAAAGAGTTTTTGGAAGGAAGACAGAAAGTAAAATTGTCATCATCCTGTTCTGGTCTTGAGTCCTGTCTGTTAAGAATAAACTCATTAGTTTGTGACAAGGCTTGTAACTGCACGACTAAAACTGTGTTACTGAATGCTGAAATTAAGCCAAATCCATTTCACAGGGTTTATCTTGGAAGATTTGTCAGACTTAACCAGGATGATTATTTGTCTGCATGTATTATTTATAGCTTATATATTGTCCTTATTCAATCTGCTTGTACTTACTTAATTTTAGATTTATTGAATTTAAAGGATGTGTACTTACACAATCTAAAATATAGCTGAAAGCAGCAGCCTGTAATGAAGGATTGTTTGTTGCACAGCTTTTTTAGCTCAATATGTGCTTGTGTTTGGAGGGAGAGTCACTTGAATGTGCATCACAGTCCTGTACAGAGTGAACTGGCCTGGCTGCACAACAGGAGTTCACATTGTGCCTCCAAGCCCCCTGAGCTGGATTGGCCCTTCAGGGGAGAAGTGCTGGGGGGATATTTCGTGGGGTTTTTATCAGCACAAACTTTTTGTGTAGTATCTGGATAAGAATGTGGCTCTTATTTCACTCTGTGGTCTGATTGCTTTACTGTACGAGTGAACAGTCTGGAGAGGTGGCTGTGGAAACCAAAGGTGGCCTTGCTCTTGTTTGGGTGCCTGGAGAGGAGAGTGTCCAGGCACTGCCACCACGTCACCTGCTGCCTCTCCCCATGGCCTTTGTGCTCTGCAGAACACACTGCTGTGGAAAGGCTACCCCCAAGGAAAAACTCATTTCTCTCATTTAAATCTTTATTAGAATGCTGATGGAAAAATTTGTTTAGAAAAGAAACACAGATGACTGGTTTATTTTAACTTAAATCATTATTATAATGCTGATAAAATATTCTGTTTGGAAAAGTGGAGATGTAAATATTTATAAATACTCTGCACAAGACTTAAACTTCTCCCTGTAGATTTTATGCTGCTTCACTGGTTTTGTCTGCCATTTCACAATTAATTCCTCCAGTTTGATCTAGAAAGAAAAAAAAAAAAGGAAATTTGTCCTATTTTCCCTGTATATAAACAATTTATAAAAATGTGATAATCAGCCTTTTACCACATTCACTTGTGATGCAGAAAAAGATGCTGCACCTGCAGTAAAGCCTAGATATTAAGGAAGACTTTTTTCCAAAAGGATAACGATATAATAGAGCAGACTTTTTATTGAGAGTCTTCTTCATTTAAGATAACAATCTTAAAGAGCAGATTAAATAAATGTCAGAAATTAACTAAGTATAGTTGACTAAGGTAGGAGATAAAACTGGATCATTTTGTGAGACCATGTGAGAGCCTGCATTCTTCTGGTTTTATAAAGCCACTTTGTGGGACTGTTGCAGTAAAGACAAAATTTCCTCTCATAGGAGAGAACGTGGCAAACAGGTTCAGACCTCAAACTTCTTCTCTAATGCCTCCATAAGTCTGGTTTGCTTTATCCTCACAGGACAACCAGAAAAATGGACCCTCCAACTCTGCTGCTTTTCCTGTTCCCTATGTGCAGATTTAGATTTGTTTACATTTACTGCTTCTGTAATTCCATTAATTTTTAAAGAGGCCACTAGAGCTCTCATGGGTTTTTATCTACTTCTCTTACTAGAAAATATGCTGGATTCTTCTCTGTCAGGATCCCATAATTTGTAAGGGAAAAGACTGCTTCGAGGCTGAACCTCTCTCATGCACCTGCAAAACTTTGGGCAATAGTTACTCTAGAAAAGTACAGGGATATGAAACTTTTAAATACATCCTGCTTTTCACAGCACAGACAATTCTCTTAAAGGAAGCTATGTTAGCCTGTGCATTGCTGCTTGGCTTGGGATGGCACAAGGAATTTTGATTTCTGTCAAAGAGGTTCAGAGGGAAGGGAGCCTTGTTAGGAATTTGTCTTTCTTCTGTCCCACAAAAGCTGTTTTTACTACAGAAATATGTATCATTTTGAAATAAATAAGAGGAAAAGGTGTGCTCAAAGTCTCTATGAGCCTAGAGAACAGATTTGTTTAACATAATGATTAATCACTTTCAGTTTCTGCCACATCAAGAGAACAAAAAGCTGGTATGGCCCAAATGCCTGCACTTGGATTTACAGCTGTGCTGTCAGGGATGTGGCCTTTGGCACCAGGATGGAGCAAAGTTCCAAATTAATGCTGTTTGAATCTCTGATACATTAGCTAAATGTCTTGCCACCACAGACTCTACCACCACCTCTTTGAAAAATAATTGACCTAAATGCCATTTTCAGTTCCATGGCTGCTTATTTATATTTCTTCATCAGAATTTAATCGACCTGCACTGTTCAGCTGGTGTTCAGTTCAATCCATTCAAACTGAGAGAAATCTCTCTAGAGGTCTTCTGGCTGTTCAAAGAATAAATTAATTTGATCCTGAGTGCCTTGTGCCGGGGTGTTAATATTTCACCATTTTCCAGAGAGCTGTGACAAGGATGTGATCCTGTCCCTTTTTCAATGAAAAATGCCTGTTCTTTCCAGCATTTGTGGTTCTAAGAGTAAGTGATATGCTGGGAAATAAGCTTAGTCCATCAAAACAAATTTTTTTCCATCAAAGAGACTTGTTTTCCATCAAGAAGTCCTGTGCAATTAACTGACCCCATATGGAAAAGCTGTGAATTAACTCCTCTCAGAGTCCCTCATCCCTCACCTTGTGCTGTCTCCACAGCCTGGGAGCAGAAGGAGAAATTGGCTCCTCAGTCTGCCTTGTTCACAGCCTAATATAGAATGGAAAACTGATCTGCAGGGACACTGAGAATTACTATTTCTTAAAAATAAGGCCCATGCCCTGTTGTGCAGCTGTACAACAGTACAGGGGATCTCTGTAAAGGCAGACTGAGCAGATGGGGGATGGAACTTCCTCAGCCACAGAAGTTGCACCTCCAGAGGCGTTGGGTGTGTCGTCTTGCTGGGAAGGCTCTTGGGGCCTGGCTGGCAGGTGCCACCACACAGAGGTGCTGACCCCAGGGCAGGGAATGGCACATCCTTGCTGTTTATTTTAAGCCTGATATTTCTGGGGATAATTTAGAGAACAGTCTCTTAGGATAGGGAAACCTTCTCACATCAGTTGGTTTCAAAGTCCCAAAGAATTTCAGATTCCGAGGGTTCCTCCTGCTCTGTGGACAGGAGAGGATCCCCTCCCTTCCAGGCTTTTTTCAGAGATCCAGAGGGAGCTTTACACCTATGTGCTCACTCATGTGCAGCTAGTTCTCTCCCTGAGATATTCTGGGGTGTGAGATAAACTCTGAGGGAATACATGAAACTCCACTAAGACATTTAAGATCAGTATCTCTGGCTGTTCTTTCTCTTGGTGCTGTTATTGCTGTTCCTTGGCCAGGACCTTAGGAAAGTTGACAGCAGTTGTTTTGTTTTGTCTTGTTCATAACAGAGTGTCCTGTGTGGAAAGTTGTTTCGTTGGGTCTCTTCAAGGACTTCTCACAGTCTTTGAAACTGTTTATATCTACATGAAATGTATCAAATTCCCCAGGAACATAATAGTAATTGATAGAGGCTCTTTCAGTGACAGAAGGTGTCTCTGCAGACCTGGTTTTGTTGGGAAGTAATACCTGAGACAGCCACAATGCATTTTTAAGTACTGATCTGAAATTTCTGTATCGAAATAAACATCAGTTGCTTGATGTTCCCCTTCAGCCCTTAAATACATGGAATAATAGAGAAGAAAGGTGAAAACCTTTGGTTTGTTCTAGTGACTTTCACTGTTGTTGCCTTACACTTCCCTTGTTTCTTTTCCAGTCCCTGATTTCTACTTTCTCTTATCCCAAAATGTCATAGAGTACCTAGTCCTTCCTGAAGCAGATTAAACCACTGAAATAAAGTTTTATTTTCAGATGGTCTGATTTTTCTTCAGTAACTTGCTCAGTCAAGCAAAGAGCACTGAGACATATTGCATTTTTATGGCTAGATGGAAATTTTCCCCAGATAGGGAGGACAACATACACCAATCACACCCATTTTTGCCAGTAAGCAAATTGAACCTAAGGAGAAAGAAACCCCTAAAAGATTTCTCACAACTGCAGGGTCCTTAGAAGTTAGAAAATTATTAGATTTGACAGAGAATGATGTGCTTCTCTCTACTGAAAGAGTATGGGAAAACATAACATCAAACCATGGAATTCCCCACTTTCCTGGGGAAGCTCTGTAGTGCAATTCTTGAGATCTGCTTCAAACATTGAGATGCAGACAGGAAAAAGGTCACAACTTTACAGGCAACCTGCAGATGCATGAATTCAGGTGTGATTTGTCTTTACTGTATTTCCATATATGCAGTGTGCCTTCCTCTGAAGTTACTTCGTTTCAGGGGAATGAAATGGGGCAGTTTTTCTGCTGTTGTCCAACCCAACAGGTTTGGGATTTTTCAGGAAAGACTGTTAAATTAATCCAAGCCAGAGCAGTGCTGTAACTGCAAGTGTCCTCCCTGCCTTTCTGGCAAACACTCAAGGATGAGGACTGTTGAAGCACTTGTTCCTGCTGTTCCACTGTGCATACAGCACACACCTAAGGGGTGCATTAAAATGTTGGGTAATATTGAGGGGCTCTCATTGTCATTGTGCAGTCAAAACATCTTTCTCCCAAAAAGTATTTATTTTGTAATCTCTGGAGTTTTCCATCTGCTGCCTGTGCTGTGTTTGTGCCCTGTGACTGACCTAGGGTTGCCTTGCAGGACCGCATTGTGTCCATGACCCTGGACAAGGAGTACGACGTCGCTGTGGAGGCCATTCGATTGGTGACGCTCATCCTCCAGTGAGTGCTGCTCCAAAGCCCTGTGTTCCCCTGGAAAATCACCTAAAACCTAAACTTGAGTGCTTTGTTGTGTATTGAAGTGAATGTGTTACTTTACACTTAGTATGAAGTTGAACTGAACATATAATATGGACATGAAGCTAAAGTAAGATATTTCATTTCATGGAAATATGGGAGGCAAAGCGTAAAACTGTGTGGGTGTTTTGGAGCCATTAGTGCATCCATTGTGTGGAATGCAAATGGCATTTCTACCTTTTGCCAAGGGCAGAACAGCTGTCCTCCCAAAATGAGTCTGTGGGTTACACTTGCTCGGGTAACTCCAGCAGTGACACAGATGCAGTGTAGGGAGAGCTGACTGATTTCTGACCCCGCTGAGGACACTCCCGGGCTAGCACACCTGTGCGGTAGCACACCTGTGCGGTAGCACACCTGTGTGACAGCACACCTGTGCGGTAGCACACCTGTGTGACAGCACACCTGTGTGACAGCACACCTGTGCGGTAGCACACCTGTGTGACAGCACACCTGTGTGACAGCACACCTGTGCGGTAGCACACCTGTGTGACAGCACACCTGTGTGGCAGCACACCTGTGTGACAGCACACCTGTGTGACAGCACACCTGTGTGGCAGCACACCTGTGTGACAGCACACCTGTGTGGTAGCACACCTGTGTGACAGCACACCTGTGTGGTAGCACACCTGTGTGGTAGCACACCTGTGTGACAGCACACCTGTGTGACAGCACACCTGTGTGGTAGCACACCTGTGTGACAGCACACCTGTGTGGTAGCACACCTGTGTGACAGCACACCTGTGGGGTAGCACACCTGTGTGACAGCACACCTGTGTGACAGCACACCTGTGTGGTAGCACACCTGTGTGACAGCACACCTGTGTGACAGCACACCTGTGTGACAGCACACCTGTGTGGTAGCACACCTGTGTGACAGCACACCTGTGGGGTAGCACACCTGTGTGACAGCACACCTGTGTGACAGCACACCTGTGTGGTAGTACACCTGTGTGGTAGCACACCTGTGTGGTAGCACACCTGTGTGACAGCACACCTGTGTGACAGCACACCTGTGTGGTAGCACACCTGTGTGACAGCACACCTGTGTGACAGCACACCTGTGGGGCAGCACACCTGTGGGGTAGCACACCTGTGGGGCAGCACACCTGTGTGACAGCACACCTGTGTGACAGCACACCTGTGGGGCAGCACACCTGTGGGGCAGCACACCTGTGGGGCAGCACACCTGTGGGGTAGCACACCTGTGTGACAGCACACCTGTGGGGTAGCACACCTGTGTGACAGCACACCTGTGGGGCAGCACACCTGTGGGGCAGCACACCTGTGGGGTAGCACACCTGTGTGACAGCACACCTGTGGGGTAGCACACCTGTGTGACAGCACACCTGTGGGGTAGCACACCTGTGTGACAGCACACCTGTGTGGTAGCACACCTGTGTGACAGCACACCTGTGTGACAGCACACCTGTGGGGCAGCACACCTGTGGGGCAGCACACCTGTGGGGTAGCACACCTGTGTGACAGCACACCTGTGTGACAGCACACCTGTGGGGCAGCACACCTGTGGGGCAGCACACCTGTGGGGTAGCACACCTGTGGGGCAGCACACCTGTGTGACAGCACACCTGTGTGACAGCACACCTGTGGGGCAGCACACCTGTGGGGCAGCACACCTGTGTGACAGCACACCTGTGTGACAGCACACCTGTGTGACAGCACACCTGTGGGGCAGCACACCTGTGTGACAGCACACCTGTGTGACAGCACACCTGTGGGGCAGCACACCTGTGTGGTAGCACACCTGTGTGACAGCACACCTGTGTGGTAGCACACCTGTGTGGTAGCACACCTGTGTGGTAGCACACCTGTGTGGTAGCACACCTGCTTCCAGGCTTGTCCACGTGGGGATGCAGTGGCTCCCTGAGGTAAGGATCACCTCAGACATCCTCCCAGCAGCCTCCTGAGTGTGCACCTGGAGGGGCACTGCTAGGCTTTTATAATGTATTTCTTAAAAGCTGTATTAAAGAATGTCTGGTTTACAAGCAGATGCACAGAATTTTTGCTTCACATTTTATATCCAGTGGCTCCACTTTGAAGAATGTTTTTGGACATGCAGAATTTGAACAAAAGATTGCACTAGCCTTTCCTTATTAAAGAAGTCTAGACTTCATCTTTTTTTTTATAAATTACTCTGTTTTAAAGAGATTAGCCTGGTAATATTAGCAAGAAATGAAATCTTGCGTCTGCTGTTATATTTTTAAAATAACTATAACAAATATGATCTGAAATGACGTGTGGAGCCCACCTCTTCACTGCGTTAGTAGCAGGTTTTGGGAACACAATAATTTTTAAGGCAAAAAATTACCCAGTGCACTTTTTTTTTGTCTGTTCCTGCTTTCTGTTTGGTTGCCCATTGAAAGAACAGGCAATGCTAAATGCATTTAGCACCAGAAGGGTCTGGGTCACCTTGAAAAGCACAAGGCAATATTCTGGTGGGTGGGAACTCCAAAAAGGTGTCTGGAGCAATCCTGATGGGGAATGACCAATTAAAATTATGTGTAGTATGAATGCAAATGATTTAGAGTCCTGATTCATTAATGGTTCTGATACATAAATGGTTCTGATGGATGCCAGCTAAACAAGGATGGAGGCAATATCCTGATGGTGACAGTGCTGCTATTTCAATATCATTTTTGCTAACATTCTGGGACAGGCTGCCCAGGGAAGTGTTCAAAAGTGGATATAGCACCTGGGGACATGGATCAGTGGTGGACACAGAGGGCCTGGGTTGATGGTTGGACTCAATGAGCACTGAGGTCTTTCCCAACCTAGAGGATTCTGTGATTCCAGATTTTTAGTTTGTGATGTTTGATGAGTGTTTGGCATCTTGCAATATGTGCACTGAAGTTTGTGTTGTGGTCTAAGGAATAAGCAGGAGAGGGTTTGCATGCAGTGATTCTGATCTTTTCATAATATTATTTTATCTCTATATTGATATAACTGGGAGAAGGAAATCAGAGAAACTTCCAGTCTTACAGGCCCTTTGAATACCTCTGTATTTTGAGGTTGAACCAAAGATCCTTGAAGTCCTTGTTCAACCATGTAGGATTTTGTGGGAAGTGAACCAACCTTGTAGCTGTCCCAAGGGAGCAGTGGGAGGTGTGGGATGGAAATGAAACCCCTGCTGTGGCTGAGGTGTTCTGTGGCTCTTGCAGTGGGAGCGAGGAGGCTCTGTCCAATGAAGACTGTGAGAATGTTTATCACCTGGTGTACTCAGCACACCGGCCTGTGGCAGTGGCAGCTGGGGAATTCCTCCACAAAAAGTAAGTCCTCACTTGCCCTGCAATAACACCACATTTGTGAATGCTAACTAGAGAGGTAACATCAAAAAGCAAAGCAGTGGTGTGAAATATCCCAATTTAGCAAATCAGGTATTTCATTTAAACCAGAGACTTTATTCTCTTGCTTAAACAAGATCTGAGGATTTGAAGAAATTGAATATAATTTTTTTGCTCTACAATTCAAATAACATTTTCTAACTTTTTGAGGGTTAAATATACAAAGGCTGCACTAACTTCTAAAGTTGGTTTAAGTCCTGCACCGCTTGCTGAATTCCTGATGTGATAAGATACATATATTGGGCCTGTGGTGATTTATCTGATACCTCAACAGTCATGATTTCTAGCAAGTTTTAAGCCAGTTTATTATCTGTTGTGAACCTGGGAGACTTTTATGTAACAATAATTACAAAATTTGTTTCTAAACTCACTGCCTTCCCCTGAAAATACCCTGCATTATGGTTACATCTCTCATGTCCTCACTGTGCCAAAGGACATGAGCCAGCTTTTCCATGCATGTGAGTCACACCACCTCAGTAACTGTGACCAGGGCATTGCCACATCATAGGAGTTAACCTCTTCTTTTTATTGTTTGCAGTTAAAAATCTTTCAGCAGGAATTTGATTTTTTTTCCCCTCATGGGTTGTGACATTAGAGTTTTTTATTACATGTACAGAGGATTTATATTAGAACTCAGGTTATCTAATTTTTTCATGCCAAGATACAGGTAGAAAAAAACACACAAAAACATCAGTTTTTCTTTGCCAATGCTCTAATCTTCAATGGTTTATTAGGGATTTACAACTCCACATTGTAATTGTGAGCTTTCATTGGTGGATTTTTGGAATTCCAGCTTTGGAACTCCAGTGATCAAGTACTATCCGTTTCAAGGAATATATCTGCAGATCTCCATTAGCAACAAGACATTGTGCTAGTGATTGGAAAGGGTTAGGTTCTCATTAAAAATACACACTAAAATTCCTTTATTAATCAACATGTGACAAAATATCTTTGAAAAATGCCTCAAAGGTAAATAAGGACATATCTGCACCTCAGTGCACTTTGGATAAAGACAAAAACTTCATTCTGACTTCTTTTACAAGGCACTAAGCTGTGTTCTGTAAATGTGTCTCAAGGCTAACAGCATGAAGACAAGATTGTCCCATTCTTAACTAATTTTGTCTTGGTTTCTGCAAAGAAAATCTCCAGTTAAATAAGTTAGAATCTATTTCAGGCACTTGAGGTGCGATTTATCTCACCTAATTCATACATTTCACTATCACTTTCTCTGTGCTAATCATCAGACATGCTCTCTGTGCTTAGCAAAGGAGAGCAAATAGTACAGAGGATGTAAATGATCACCAAATATAGAGGATCACTGGCTCAGCCCTGAGGTGCAGGTTGTGAGGTATCTCAGCACCTGCAGAGGTGCTCATTGCTTATCTGTTCAGATAAGCAGGGAGGATGAGGTAATGTTTTTAACTAAAATACAACATTTGAGTGTAACTTGTCCTTCTCATCAGTGAATTACAGCAGTGAAATCAAAATTCTGTGTTTCATGAGTTAATCTGCTTTGTGATTTCACTGTAAAAGCCAGGAACAGCTTTCAAACTTCTAAAGTTAAACAGTCATTGCTGTAACAGTAATATTGGCACATCTGAGGTGTCTTGGAAAATCTGAGCATTGAGAGGAGTTTGGGATGGGCCATGCATCAGGGAACTCAGTGCAGAGTGTGTCACTTACCTGTAAAACCCCAAACAATGAGTAGGAGCTGGTTTTATCCTTGATGCTGTTCATGTTTGATGGATGTCAGGTTTGTACCATGTCCCAGCCAGAGTGATACAACCTTAGCTCTTCGTGCACTGCTGCAGTGGGTCACTGTAAGACTGGGTAAGTTACAGATGCAAAACTGTACAGGTGATGTAAATACTTAAAACTGTGCAAAACCTTCAATATAAGTAGGTTTTGGAGAACTTTGTGTGAAATTCTTCCAGCCTTGTGAATTCAAAGACTGAAGATAAATTCATCTCTTCAGAGGCAGAGGTTGTGCCCTCTTTCCCTTGAAAGAAAAAGCTTGAGATATTTGCACTGTTTTATGAACAAATTTACCATATCAAGAATGACTGTTCATCATATTCTTGCAGAAATGAGAATTGTTGTGATAGCCATGAGCTCCTTCTGCTTATTTTCAGGCTGTTCAGCAGACATGATCCCCAAGCTGAAGAGGCTCTAGCAAAGAGGAGGGGGCGAAATAGCCCAAATGGAAACCTTATTAGAATGTTGGTTCTTTTCTTTCTTGAAAGTGAGGTAAAAAAGTCATTTTTAACCTTTAAGTCTTTAATAAAACCTGGAACTTAAGTAGTGATTTATCAACATACAGTAATAAATTGTCTTTCTTTTCTGTTTTTTGTTTTATTTTCAGAAATACTGTAAGCCCTTTTCCCTGCCCCTCCATTTCCTTGTCCATTAAGGAAATTGATCTGAAAATCTTCGTGGTTTATTTAATTTGTGCATATCCCCACTGTACTCACACTGCATTGCTGGTGCTGTGCTGGCTGCCAGGGTGCATTGCTGCACACAAATGTAAATGGTTTTTTGCTTGCATAACCATGCAAGGAGAATACCTCTGGAGTTATTCTTTGTGGGGTAAAATAATTTGAATCAAGATGGAACAAAAATGGCACAATATCTCCAATTCTGGTTGGAATCATGGATGAGCTCAGAGTGGGAAGGACCTGAGGGTCCTTAGCTCAGAGCAGAGTCAGCTGTGAGATGAGGTTTTTCAGGGCTGTATTCAATGCATCTTGGAAACACTGGAGGATGAGGAAAACAAGCACAGATGTGGTGACATCAAGTGTTTGATGAGCACATCCAGGGTGGAATTGTGCCCGTGATTTATAGAGACAGCATCTATAGGAAATTGTGTGGTACATGTAGTAAGAGTAATACAGATGGGGAATGGCAGTGGCAGGAGGAAAATTTGAGAAGATGCTGTCAGGTACAAGATTGTCTTAAGATAGAGGGGGAAGGTTCAAAATTATACATTTGATTTGATAATAAGTAGACTGAAAGAAAGGAATGATAGAAAAGTTTCTCTAGAGAAGGGAGGGTAGTATATTTTGGGTAAAAAGAAAAAGGAAAGATAATACAATTGGTTATTTTAATTGTTATGAAGCCTTGAACAAGAGACTTAACTCTGAGAATGAAAAGAAACACTCAGAGTTGCTGAGAAGGAAGGACAAAATTTTGGTAGTGTTCATGTTTTTTAGAAAGACCTCATAAACCTACAAATTAGTCTGGATGAAATGTCCCTACCTGTGTGAGCCTTCCTGAATGGATTTTTATTTCCAGCTTCTTTAAAACTTAGATTGTAAAGTTCATTGTGTTTCACAGTGTAGACACCTTAGATCTGAGTGCCTGTGATTGGAGTTTCTGTTGGAGTTACTGAGCACTGGCCTTGTCTGTCCTTCTGAGGAGAAAGGAACCTCTGCTCCACTCCCAGAGCCAGGACCTGCAAAGTGCCTCCCTGCTGCTCCCTGAGGGCCACTGCTCTCTCAGGGCCAGTTTTTGCTATTGTTGTTTTTGAGAGAGGTGTTAGGAACCAAGCAGACCATCCTGACTCCAATTTTAGTAAGGAGTTAGAGAATTGGGAGTTTGTGGGTGAGACAAATGAACGCTGCAGCCTGGGGGTGCATTCACAGCAGTGAGCCTTGCCCAGCAGCAGTAACTCTGACATTTTGTCCAAAGCTGTCAGAAACAGAGGAGGGGAATGTACTGACACCTCCTTCTCTGCACTTGGAGATGTTTTCCAGTTAAGCAATCAGTCCCTGGCAAGCACAGACTCCCTGTTGTGCTTGTTACTTGTTGCTAATAGTTAAAGATAAGTTTAGAAAACAGCAGAAGCCTGTCGATTATTTTTCTCACTTTACAACAGTTGTGTTAATTCACATAAAAACATTTTTTGCAGTTGAAGTTAATGTTAAATCTATACCCCCTGAAATCACCAGGGGTTTTGCTCCTTTTTTCTGAGCACGTAGCAGCTTGTCCAAAGCAAATACATTGCAACTCTCACGCCTCACCATCTCTCCTTTTTGTAATGCAGGGAGAAAGTGAGGGAAGGTAAGTTTACAGCTTCTGGGTCAAAACTCTGGGAAAGAGTTTTCACAAACAAGCAGCTTTGTGTCAAGGAATCTCAGTTTGGTTTTATTTCATTTCTGTTAAAACATAACCCCATTGCACTGGTGTCATTCAGTGGGAGAAAACCTTCCTGAATTAGTTTTAAACTGAATGTTCTTTCCAACTAACATAAGATACATGCCCAGGACACTCTCTGTGGCCACATGATTGTGAAAGTTGAAGAACTGGTGCTTGTACCAAGAGCTGTACTGATGGTTGCTTTGGATTTTCTAGTTGCATGAACATGCAGCCTATTTGGTGGACAGCTTGTGGGAGAGCTCTCAAGAACTGCTGAAAGACTGGGAATGTATGACAGAATTGCTCTTGGAGGAGCCAGTCCAAGGAGAAGAAGGTATTGGCTTAACCCTGTGCTTCCTTGATATTGCACAGTATTGTTAGTTATTCCTTAAATACTTCTGCCACCCACAGTGAAACAACTTTTTATGTTGTGGTTTGTTTGGAAAGCACATTTGAAGATTTTGGGTTAATCTGTTTTTAATGTACTTACCTTCAAAAGCAGCAATTTATACTCTGTTTTTCTTTTTATTTGTACCCTGGAGGGGTTTTTTTTGTCAAGTCTGCTGTACTCTGGTTCCCTAATATTAAAGACTAAGACTTGATTTTGTCTGAATGTTTAAATAACTATTTCAGTAAATAAGATAGCTAATACAGTTTTGAATAAACATCACTTCAGGTGATGCTAGTTAAATAGGGAGCTTTTCCAGGCAATGTGAACACGATGAATTCTCAAGAGAAAAACCAGGGGATTCTTTCACCATTAGTTTCAGAATTGGGTGCACGAAATAGCCAGGGAGGCTGGGGTCAAAGTGTCCCTAAGGTTAATGAGTGTCATTCAAGGTCCTTTATAATTCCTTGGGATTCTCCTGCTTCAGGGACTTTCACAGGGCTTAGGTGTTTGAAAAATCAATGTTCCTGGCAAGGTGTGTTCATTGTGTCCATGCTTCACAAGCTGACCTTTTGGAATGCACCTGCTACAGCAGGGGCATTTATAGGGTGATTTCCTCAGGAAATCAGGCACTTTGCTTCCTTGTTTCTGCTTAGACTAGTGGGGTTTGATCCTCCAAATGTGAGCAGAACCACTTGCCAAAGAGCAGAGAATTTATGAGGAAGTGACAGTAAATTGTCTGTCACTGTTGGTCTTCTGTGACTCTCCCTTATTTTGTGGATCTCCCTTATGTTCCCCTTCACTGATCCTTTTCTGCAGCCTACATTCCTGTGGGCTTCTTTCACTCCTGCCATGTCCATTTTGAGATGATGCAAATGGCAAATCAAAGGGGAGGCAGGAGAGCCTCTGTCGCTGTGAGCTTCACTAGAAAAGACACACGGAGCCCGGAGTTTGGGGAGATCAGACAGCAGCAGGGAGAATCTCCCTGCTTTGTTTATTACTTCCTATTTTATACTTCTAGCAAGGTGACCATGGATTGGAGAGTGGGCATTCCCACCTCTCACCACATTGGTCAAGGGGACTGTCACACAGTCTTGTTTGTCCCAGCAAGGAATGTGAAAACAATGGCAATGTTTGTAGAACATAGCTGGTGTTTACATGAAAGGAGCGTGAGAAGGTGCAAACCTTCTACTTTAATATGAACGCTCAGCAGCTAGTAAAATGTCATGGTGACAAGCCTCGATGAATGTGCCAAAGTACCTTGCGTGTGGTGCTGTGTGTTGCTGTGTGTTCCCCTGTCACTGTGTGTTCCCCCATTGCTGTGTGTTCCCCCATTGCTGTGTGTTCCCCTGTCACTGTGTGTTCCCCCATTGCTGTGTGTTCCCCTGTCACTGTGTGTTCCCCTGTCACTGTGTGTTCCCCCGTTGCTGTGTGTGTTCCCCCATTGCTGTGTGTTCCCCCATTGCTGTGTGTGTTCCCCCATTGCTGTGTGTGTTCCCCCATTGCTGTGTGTGTTCCCCTGTCACTGTGTGTTCCCCTGTCACTGTGTGTTCCCCCATTGCTGTGTGTGTTCCCCCATTGCTGTGTGTGTTCCCCTGTCACTGTGTGTTCCCCCATTGCTGTGTGTGTTCCCCCGTTGCTGTGTGTGTTCCCCTGTTGCTGTGTGTGTTCCCCCATTGCTGTGTGTGTTCCCCCATTGCTGTATGTGTTCCCCCATTGCTGTGTGTGTTCCCCCATTGCTGTGTGTGTTCCCCTGTTGCTGTGTGTGTTCCCCTGTCACTGTATGTTCCCCCATTGCTGTGTGTGTTCCCCCATTGCTGTGTGTTCCCCTGTCACTGTGTGTTCCCCCGTTGCTGTGCTCCCCTGCTGTCCCAGCCGTGCCCAGTGACGCGCCGTTCTCCCCGCAGCGATGTCGGACCGCCAGGAGAGCGCTCTGATCGAGCTCATGGTGTGCACCATCCGCCAGGCTGCCGAGGCACATCCCCCCGTGGGCAGGGGCACTGGCAAGAGGGTGAGTGGGGCTGCAGCCGCCTGGCTGCCACCACAGCATGCAAGATGTTTGTAACACTGCATTTGGACACTCCTGTGATAGAGTTTTTGAATTGGTGTTTGCTGTTTCATCTGAACACTAATAAGGAAAATTTTAGAAGTTCTGTTTGGTTTTCTCTTTGTTTGATTTTGGGGTTTGCATTGCCAAGTTAAGCAATATAAGTTTACAGCATAAAATATATTTTGGATGTTCTTTTTATCATACCCCCGCCTTATATTTGTAACGTACCCACATCATCAGCCCATAATGTTAAAACTAGATTAGAGTGGAAAGTGTAGGAGAGAGCAGGCTCCCTCTGACTGCCTTCCATAAAAATGAATGTGCTGCTAATAGGGACATAAAAATTGCAGAAAAGTCAACATGGTCTTCATCACTCAGTTTAAGCACTGGAACTGGTACTGGGAGTTGGAGCCCTTTCCATGCTTGGTAGTTTTTGAGACCTGACTGGACAAAGCCCTGATCCTCCCAGTGTGACCCCTGGCTGGCTCTGCTTTGAGCAGCAGGGGTGGGACTGGGACCAGTCTGAATGTGTCTGTGGTTTTAGGCATCCATCCTCTTAGGCCTCTTCCACTGAGTGCCCTAAAATTTTCAGAACTTTACATTCTGGCCAAATTGCCACTTTAGTTTGTTTTATAGTGACTGTTTGAGCAGCAGTGGAAGGCCGTTCCTAAGGCTGGACATGCAGTTTTAAACACTTTGTTATAAGTCACAGGGTCAGGGTAATAACAGGCTTTCAGCTGTATTCTCTGTAAATACAGCATCCCTGTCCGAAAGCACTCTCAGCTTCTAAACTATTCCCCTGATTTCTGGTAATCCTCATCTTATTTAGGATAGACAAAAATGGAATAAACCCACATGAACATAGGGTACTTCTTTTAGCATCCATTCTGCATGATCATAACTAGTTTTTTTAAGCCACAGATTTAATAAAGATAAAATCTGGAGAGTCTTGGCATTTTCTATTGCTAAAATAACGCAGTTACTTAACTTCTTAATTTTTTACGTGCCAAAGCAGATTAGTCTCATGTCCAGAAACAGCATCCCAGGAAAAGCTTCAAGAAACCATCAATTATTTACCTTAATTTATAAAGCATGTTCTTAGGAATTTCAAATTTATTAAAACATTTCAGGGTTAAGGAGGGAATCCATTAAAGCACTTACTGAAATTTACACAAGCATGTCTTTATCTTTTGTTACGAAAACCGTATTGTAAGCACAGCTTCTTTTGTCTCAAGCTGCAAACCTTTCTAGCAGTCAAAGTGACCTTTAAATTTAACAAAAACATTTTGGTGCTATTGTTTGGAGCATCAAATAATGTCAGTATTAACTTTCTGGGTATTCTCTCTTTCTCAAGACATCTACAGCTCAATTCACTAAAGTTCAGCAAATTGCTTAGTCTTAAGTCTACAATGTCTGTATTTGGAACTAAAGAAAGCAGATCAGTAAACCAAATTCCACCTTCTGAAGGATGATCAAAAGAGCCTGGAAGTCATGCTGGGAACCCAGATGAATTCCCAGTGCCAGGGAAGAGCAGTGTTTGGTCCCAGGAGATGACTGGGCTGTCGGGGTTGGGATTCTGACATGGGTTTGCTCTGAGCTTGGCTGGTGCTGCCCTTTGGGTGTGCAGGAGCTCAGGCTGCTCTGGGCCATCCCTGCCCCATGCACTGTGCCAGAGGTGTCTTGTCCTGGTCACTGATCCATCCCCCACTTCACGGCTGTTTTGGGTTCCTGCTGGCACATCCAAGCATACACCTTGTGCCCAGCTGCTCCTGCTCCCTTGCAGAGCCATGTAGGGGTGATGCTTGGCTTTTGCTTCTTTTCTGTTAGACCGTGAGTTGTGGGATGGGATGGTAACTGCAGGGATCTCTGCCTTGTCACTGGAGACTCATCCTGTGCCATGATCCCACCAACTTCTTCTCTGAGTTGAAATGGGAACAGACTTCTAATTAGGCCCTCACCTTCTTGTGAAATAGTTTCTCCTCTGACTTTAGCTTGTAACCCTTACTGTGCGGTCTGGCAGATTGGGTATATGTGGATCATCAGCTAACTTGAGTATTTTATTATCACTGTTTGTTTTCAAAAGTATTGTTTTCTTTCCTGAAGCCAGGAAGCCAGATCTAAGCTCTGATGAAGCATGCTGGTTTGGTTATTGTCTCCTGGTTACTGTTTCAAGGGGGTTTTGTTCTGACAGCATTAGTGCATCAGTACCTCTCTGTGAACCTGGATGTACATTCTCACTGAGAATTCCAGTCCAGTTTGGAGAGGAGGCCATGAATCTGCTGATGAAAATCACTGTTACAGTGTGGTTTGGTTTTGGTTTTCTTAATTATACTTCAGTTTGCCCTGAGGTTTTACATTAACACTTGGTTTAATGTGTGAAAGCCAGAATTCAGTACAGTTGGAAGCAATAGCAAAACTTCCACAGACTTGGGTTATGTTTGAATTTCAATCCTAAAAAGATGCTGATGTGTGGAGACAATGTCATGCTGAGTGATGTGGTATTTTCCTTTTCAATCACAGCTTCTTAGGACACACAGTCCTCCCACTTAATCACTCTTCAGCCCAAATGTGTTTTGAGTTTTTTATTCCCTCCTCTTTGGATTTATTAAAAATACACTTGCATGTTTTTGTTTGTAATACAATGTTTAGAAAAGTTAGTGAATGCTAATATGCAGATAATGTATTTACTGTAGTTATGTTTGATCACTTCCAGGTCTTGACAGCAAAAGAAAGAAAAACTCAGATAGATGACAGAAATAAACTGACTGAGCATTTCATTATTGCACTTCCCATGCTGCTATCAAAGGTACAGTTTTCAATGAAATAAATCTTTCACTGGGATTTACAGCTGTCTTTAAACTTTCTCATTCTGTGGTGCAGGAGTTTATTTTTACTTCCCTGTTGTTTGCTTTGTTGCCATGATGTTCCAGTATTCCGCTGATGCCGAGAAGGTTGCAAACCTCCTGCAAATCCCTCAGTACTTTGACCTGGAAATCTACAGCACGGGCAGAATGGAAAAGGTATTGTGCCCTGGGCAGGAGCTGTGCCTGCTCTCAGGGGTGAGCCCTGTTCAGCCCCACGGTGCTTTGGCACATGAGCAGTGCAGCCTTGCTTGGGTGTTCTGGCAGTGGCTTTGCTCAGTGTCACTGTCCCATTGAGGGGGAAGCTGAAGTTCTTCTCTGCCCTGCAGCATCTGGATGCCTTACTGAAGCAGATCAAGTTTGTTGTGGAAAAGCACGTGGAGTCAGATGTTCTGGAGGCCTGCAGCAAAACCTACAGCATCCTCTGCAGTGAGGAGTACACCATCCAGAACAGAGTTGACATAGCTCACAGCCAACTTATCGACGAATTTGTGGATCGATTTAACCATTCTGTTGAGGATCTACTGCAGGAGGTTTGTTTTCCTAAAATTGTTGAAGTTAACTGCCTAAAATATGCTAGGATAGGCTGCAGAAAAACATTCTTAGCAAGCCATGCAATTATCCATCTGAAGACGTAGTGCAGCAGCAGCTTTTTCATAATTATTTGGGGCTGCTTCTCCCTGTAGAAAGTCCCTTACAGTAGCCATTAAGCCTTCAAATCATTGATGGTGTAAAACAAGACTGTGGGACAATCTTGCTTCTGAAAATTTAGTTAAGTATTAAAACAGTCCACATAAAGAATTAAATGGATGAATGGGTGAAAGATGATGAAAAATGCAGAGGAAGTTGTATTTACATTAATGTTTGTAGTGATTCCAGTAGTCCCAAATGTATATGCAGGCAGTAAAATCAAGATTGGATTATGTTTTGAATGGAAGAGAGGATTTAAGAAAATATGTATAATGGCATATTAAAAGAGCTCTGGAAGGAGTAAAAGATACAGGCCTGAAACCTGGAAGTACCTGGAATTTAGTTGTAAGAATTTATTCTTCAAAATGCATAAGACAGAATATATTAAATAAGAACAGAAACTGTACTCATTTTTTCGTCCTTTGCAGCAATTTAACTTCTTGTAGCACTACTTAATTTGTTACAATTTTCATGCCTTTTAAACAAAACATGAAGGCTGCACAGACCTTTTTCTTTGCTTATAGTCATGCACAGCACTGTGGGGGATATATTTAATTTTTGATGTACATTTAGAGAAAGTTAAGCTAAGTCCCTGATTTAGAATGGCATATTAAAGGAAATATGCTTTTTTCCTATTTTTACATAACATGCCACATACAGGCACACTGTAAATATGCCATTTTTACATTGCAGAGTAAATAAAAATGTTTGTATAGCTGCAGGAATGTGCATGAGCGAAAAGGCAGAACATGCAGGAAACTTTCCACAATGCAGAGGAGATGGGGCACCACTGTGCATTCTTCAGTAAAATACGTGGAGCTGGCTCTCTACCTGTCTGCCATTTGGGGGTACTTTCTCATAAGCTTCTGATCAGAACCTGGAAGAACAGTCCAGAATTTGTGCTCCATCTCTGCCCCTGTGTGTGCCAAGGGGATCCTTCCAGCCTCAGCCTGGGTTTTTGAAGCTCCTCACCTGTGGCCAACAGGACCAAAACCTGCCCTGTGCAGTAGAAAGGGCTGAGGCTGGGCTGCCACACGGAGCCCAGCTGGAGAGCCGGCCGAGCTGTGCACGCCCCGTGGGTGAGCACTGGGAACAGCGGCCCTTGAGGGGCCTTAGCGCTCTCCAAAGGCCCCTCGGCCTCACCCCTTCACCCAAGGCGAGTCAGAGGAGAGCACCGAGCTGCTGGGATTTATAAATGCCTTCCCAACAGTCTTCTCAGGAGTAGTGGACTAGGAGATAAAAAGATTTTTCCTGCAATTTTCCTTAATTTTGTTTGTTCTTTAGAACTGCTCTATGCCTGCTGTTGAATCAGGAAGCCAGTACCTGCTTATTCCCACTCCTTTTCCTTTCAGCTCCCTTTGCCCCCTTTGTGCTGCAGTGCAGAAAGTCCTGCAGGATGCCCTGGGGCTCCCGAGGGGCTGTGCCCAGGGACAGCGGGCCCCTCTCGGGTCCCCTCACAGGGACAGCGGGCTCCTCTCAGGTCCCCTCACAGGGACAGCGGGCCCCTCTCGGGTTCCCTCACAGGGACAGCGGGCTCCTCTCGGGTCCCCTCACAGGGACAGCGGGCCCCTCTCGGGTCCCCTCACAGGGACAGCGGGCCCCTCTCAGGTCCCCTCACAGGGACAGCGGGCTCCTCTCGGGTCCCCTCACAGGGACAGCGGGCTCCTCTCGGGGTCCCCTCACAGGGACAGCGGGCTCCTCTCGGGGTCCCCTCACAGGGACAGCGGGCTCCTCTCGGGGTCCCCTCACAGGGACAGCGGGCTCCTCTCGGGTGCCCTCACAGGGACAGCGGGCTCCTCTCGGGGTCCCCTCACAGGGACAGCGGGCTCCTCTCGGGTGCCCTCACAGGGACAGCGGGCTCCTCTCGGGTGCCCTCACAGGGACAGCGGGCTCCTCTCGGGTCCCCTCACAGAGACAGCGGGCTCCTCTCGGGTCCCCTCACAGGGACAGCGGGCTCCTCTGGGGTGCCCTCACAGGGACAGCGGGCTCCTCTCGGGTGCCCTCACAGGGACAGTGGGCTCCTCTCGGGTGCCCTCACAGGGACAGTGGGCTCCTCTCGGGGTCCCCTCCTTGTCACCACAGGGAGCACAGAGGGGCCAGCGAGGTGATCCTGGTTCACTCCGAGAGCAGGGCTGAGGCTTGCAGAGAAACACTGAGGGTTCCCTGTTCAGAAATGTCTGAAAGGCATCTGAGAAATGAATTGAGAGCCTTAGATCTCTAAGGAAAAGCAAATGCATAGGTCAGACATGGGACATAGAGATCTGCAGACAGAACCAAACAAAAGTAGAAGACAAGAAAGGGAACAGCAGTAGCAAGGATTTAAAATTATGGCCTTTGATACTCTTTTTAAAGTTATATTTGTTTGAATAATTAATTTTAATAAGTCTATTTCATCATTTTAAAGACATTTTAAATTAAAAAATCTGCATACTGGTACCCAAGCAAGTATCCCACTGCTTTATGGCTGCTCACTGGGCTGCTAATGAGAGAAACGTTGATTGACAATTGCATCTGAAGGCGGGAAGATATTTTAATTGTTAGGCTTTTAGATGGAAAAGCAATTATCAAAATGAAATGGAGAAGAAGAATTGTTGCAAGTGGGTTTCTAATTTTAGAAAATTGCTGGAAAAATAGAGTTAGAAATACCTTATTCTCACTTGATTCACTAAGAGAACGTGCTGTTTATTTTACAGAAAATATTAAAATTGTGTTGTAGTATGTTCATCAGCTAGTGATTAAAGCTGGTGGTTCAGTCCTTTTTGGAAAATAAGATAGAACTCAGATTTTGGTCTTGGGAATGATTTCTACTGCTGGAGGATACGGGTTTGGACATTAACACAGTGATAATGCTGAATATTGTCAGATGATCTTGCTTATTTTTTAGTGCTGTGAGTGGTTACTTAAATATTATAGAATCTACATAAAAGTCTCTGGAAAGTGTGGAAACAGTTTTGGTCTCAGTATAAAGCCCTAAGAAGCTGCTCCTGCCTGTGCAGTGAGGTGCTGGGCTCTCCTCATGGGTTGCCTTTGCTTTGCAGGGAGAAGAAGCTGATGATGATGACATATACAATGTGCTCTCCACACTGAAGAGGCTGACGTCTTTTCACAAGTAGGTGCTGTCTTCCCTTACAAAATTGTGGTGTTAATTTTATCCTTTCAGAGAGTATCAGCAGTGTCAGGTGTGGGGAAATGAGAAAACACATGGCTTGAAATCTGAAGTGGAGATGGAGCAGTGGCTGGTGGTGTTTGTCAGTAGAACTGTTTGGGATGATCTGGGTCCTTGCTCAGTTCATGCCATGACCTTTGCAGGTGGGATGTGCAAGTGGCACCCCTCCCTTGCACCCAGTGCC
Source organism: Prinia subflava (assembly GCF_021018805.1). Lineage (NCBI taxonomy): Eukaryota > Metazoa > Chordata > Aves > Passeriformes > Cisticolidae > Prinia > Prinia subflava. Next base: position 6,238,211 of record NC_086257.1, on the reverse strand, counting down.
TTTACACCCATGAGTAAGTTACTACAGGTCCTGCTCCCCTGCAAGGCACAGTCAGGCACAGGGGACACTTCTCTGCCACCTGTGCTTTGGGGCTCAGCTTAGGAGAGCCTGCAGGAAGCTGTTTCTCAATGCCTTTGAGCTACTTCTCCTCAAAATTACAGAATTAATTAGTAGCAGCAATAATAATTAATAGTTTATGGTGAGAGCCTAGAAGATGCATTTTCTTCCTGCAGTTGAATTGTTGGCCAAATTTCCCTGTGTGGATTGCACAGAGTGTCCCTCACCAGGCATGAACCAGCTTTTCAGGTTCCTGCTGCTCTCAGACCTCCGGGCATCCTCAGCACGTGCAGAGCAACCTGCAGAGCTTCACTGGAGCACACACAGGCCTGATCTCCCCTCTAACTGCAGGAGGCATTTGCTGCTGGTCAGCAGGAGAGAAAGCTTCAAGTGCAGGTGGCTGAGAGCCACAGATCATTTCTTCCTTACCACAGTGTGGGAGAGGACCTGCCTTCTGTCAGCTCTTTTTCACAACTTGGTTGTTTTGCAACTTTGTGATTTAGTTTCTCTCTCTGTGCTTAGACTTCACTTATCCTGAATCCTTCATTGGAGCACTGTCTGAAATGGTTCTGCAATCTGTACTCTTTGTTGCCATTCAAGGAGAGTCCCATGAAGATCATTAAATTGTTACTAATTTCCATAGTGCAGCAGGCTGACACGTGCAAATTAGGTTTGCAGTTTCTGTGGTAACACACTGGAGCCATGTCTGCCTTTCCTGAGGGGACCTGGGCAAAGCTCTGCTTAACAGGAGGAACTTAACTCCTCTCTGCAGGAGAGAAGCACAAATCTTACGGCTTTCCTGGGAGACTGCCATATATATTTTTTCCTTCAGGGTTCCAGGTCTCTAGAGTTAATTCAGACCATAAAGAAGCCTTGTAGAATAACACACATATCAGGGTCAGGGACATCTACTTTCACCTTCAAAAAAAACAAGAAAGAGCAAAGGATCAGAGCTGAAGAGCTGTAAAACAGCTAATGTATCATTCCTCAGCTGATTGGTTATTTCTGACTGTAGTTCAACAGGAATTCCTACTATCTGCTTGCACATAAAGAAGTAATGAGGTCTTCATTACTGTCTTGAACGTTATGTGTGAAGTGATCTCTCTCTGACAGGAAACAATTACACCATGTGAGGCAGAATTTCTGCTGAACCTTTAGCTATGAGTGAGGATCTTCAATTCCAAACACACATGGAGTGTTCTGTCTCACAGCACAGTGGCTGTGGTCTGACTCTGTCATTGTCTGTTGTCACCTGGGAGTCCAAAGCAAGTAAATCAGGAAATCTCCTGAACAGGCACTGATAAAATGGCTGCTGGGCCTTTGGGGAGAAGCCAAGTCCCTGTCTTCTTCCAGTGAGACAAACTCCAATGTACTTTCTCCATGCTTTTTTCCCCTTGGTAGTTGCTGCTGCTTCATACTTGAAGAACAAGCAAGGTGGAAAGTACATGGTGAGGCATTATAAGAAAAGCCTTTCAGACCACAAGGCTTCTCTACTGGGATTTCCCAAGCCTGAGCTAATCCTCTTTCTGAGAGGACAATGACGGCAAAGGGCTCACAGCACACTTTTTGATTCATCAAAACAAGGATATCATGTATCAATACAAATTATATGCAGTGTTACAAAGTTTCCTTCCACATTTTCAGAATACAGTGATAAATTTTTTGAGATCTTCTGAGTACACCTCCTGGAGTAGCCACTTGGGGTATTTTTTGCCAGAATCTCACAGCAAATTACTCATAACATTTAAGTACATGGAGGCAACTTTTTCTATATTGACTCCATTGTAATTGAGTTGAACTTTCACACGACACATGAGTGCTGTAGCAGTTTGCTGCAAAATCTCAGCATCTTTTATTTACTTACCTCAGTAAATCCAATGCCAGACACATCCCAAGCATCACTTCTGTTCCCCTGGGTGTGCCTGTTGGTTCTGCCTTGCATGCAGGACATTGTTTCACATTTAGAAACCAGGAGCATTGCTGTTACTGTCCAGTAGTGCTCAGGTATGATGCAACATTTGCTTCCTTCCCACCTCCTCACTGACTCCACAAGCCCACAGGGACTATCATAACTCTCAGATAAAAACAATGTGTATCAAGGCCAGTGTGATCAGTCAGGACACTTCCTAGACAGGTAAATTTATGGTCAATCTTCACATCATCTCTTACTCTTAGAGAAACTTTCTGCTTAACTTTTTTCCAGCAGCTGACCAGTGCATCCCTCAGACTGAGTTACTCACAAGTTTGTCATGCCCAGAAGTAGAAATATGATGATAAATGAAACCTCATTAGAGAAATTAGACTGTATCAGTAGCACAGCTGCTCAAAGCCCAAGGCACAGCTTCTTTCTCTTTGTGCATCTTGAGGAAGTGAAGCAGTTTGGTGCATGGAAAGGTCACTTCTTGGAAAAGAAATTTTTCCAACTGTTTTATGCCACACTTTGAGAAACACTGTGAAACTGGTACCTTTACCCCCCCTGCCCTGTGTCTGACAGAAATGTGCCCCAGCACACAGGGCTGTCCATAAGAATTAAAAGAACCCTTGGATGAAATACTGCAACTTGTTTTCTGTAATCCCTCAAGAGTCTGACTAAGGGAGGGAAGGAACTAAAGGAAAATTCTGTGTTGTGTGAATTTTTTCCTGTGAGCCTCTATCAATCTGAACCTCTGTGCAGAATTGTATGGTGTCCAAGGTGTCTTTGTAACTATGGGTTTGATGGCTAAGTAGCTCAAAAGAGATAGAGGTACCAGAATATGCCTAACTGTAATGTGAAGGCTCTGCTTTAAGAGAGTTTCAATTGAAAAGCTGTATGTAACTTGTACATACAATTTTTCAGCTCTGGAAGCTGACGAGCCCTTCCTGAGCTCAGCTCTAAGGCCAGGCTGAGGGCAGGGACCTGAGTGTCCCCAGCTGTGGGGGCATGGCCCCTGTGCCTGACAGGGAATTTCTGAACTGAAAAGGCAGGAATGAGACAATTTTTCCTTTCATATTCTCTGCAGGATAATCTGTGCAGATATCTGCCTCTGCGCACCAAGGAGACTTTACTGCTTTAATTACAGTGCTGTAATTAAGGAGGTACCACTCTGCCTTGCCTGTGATTTATAGAAGCAGCATCCCTGTGCTTAATATCACCAGCCAGAGGCAGCTCTCTGGCAGCCTCTAATTTATCTATGAAACATTTTATTTTAGTACCTCAAAGACCATCTAAGTCCATGAAATATTTTTACACTTTTTACATTTTTAGTTCCAGTATTTTTTTAAGTTTTCCTATTCTAGTTGTGGATTTGAACTGGAAGTTAAGGTGCACCTTGGCTTTCATGGCACAGCCTGGAGTGCACAGTGCACTCTGATGGTTGTGTTTTCTGGGAAGCTCTGACCATTTTCCAGGGCTAACACTCTCCATCCAGCATGGGAGGTGTTTCATGGCAGGGCTTCCAACAGGAGCTGGGCATTGCCAGTGCTGAGTTCAGCCTCTGTCCCTTTTGGACCTCGAGGGTTATTCCTCCTGGCTGAGCAGGGCAGTTGATGATTTAACCCAGGGCAGGCTCAGCAGTGGGAGTGAGCTTGGCTGGGTGATGCAGGTGCTGGGATGAGTCACATGCAAGAGGCTGCTGCATCCAGTTGAGACTCCAAATTCAATCTCAGTATCCTTTCTTCCAGGTGAATATTTCAATCAGCAAGTTTCTGATTATTCTGAGCTGGTTTTCTCTTTTATAGATGTATTATAAACTGTTTCAAATCGTCTCAGTTTATTTCCACTGCAGAAAAATGTTTCAAACTTGAATTTACTTGCTGAGAGAGTATTTTATTCTTTCTGGCAACCTGATGTTTTTCAGTTTCTTCTGTATTTCTCACTTCTCTATTAAAAAGCCATTTCATGAGCTGTTGAGGTCTGTAAAAGGCTGTAGAGTATTTGTTCCTAATGTCATTTTTATTCCTCTCACTGATGAAATCAGGTTGGTGCAACTGAAAGTGTGGAACAGTGTCTGGCATGGCAGCCACCATCTCTATCTCATGTCCATGTCTTATCATATTGTCTCACTTCAGATATTCAGGACTTTTAATATCTAGTGGTCATGTGTATTATTTTTCTCCAAATGAGACAGTAGAAAAACATACAACTTTATTTTGCTTAAAGCCATTTTTATTCAGTAGATATTGACAGAGTTTGGCTGTAATTTCTGCTGCAATGCCAGGGAAGGGTTTTTTGGAGTTCGTCAATGTTTTCAAAAGAGGAAAGATAACTTAGAGAGAGAAGCAGCAGCTACACTTAAGTAGCCTTTATAAGTGTATGGTATGGAGGGAATTTATCTCCTCCCTACAAAAATCCCATGTACTAAAACATTTTTCCTGCTTTATGAGAAAGCCTGAATTGTGCTTTTAGCATGGAGTGAGCTGCTGTGCAGCTCCTTGGTCAGCTGGAGAAGCCACCAAAGCTCTCTGGGCTGGGGGTTCTGAGAAACACAATTAATCCCTCTTTATTTCCTCTCGTTCCAGTGCCCATGATCTCACCAAATGGGATCTGTTCAGTAACTGCTACAGATTGCTGAGAACTGGAATTGAACACGGAGCTATGCCAGAACAGGTACCCTTAACAACACCTGCACTGCATCACTTGGGAGCCCAAGGTTCTAAGGGTCTGGTGGTGCAGAAATTCAAAAGTTCAATGCACTCCAATGAAGTAGGAAAAACAGAGTTTGGAATGAAGTTTATAGTGGAGTCAAAGGCTGTCTAAGAGGTGGAAGACCTTGGATTCTGTGATTTTTAAGCTCCTTCCCTCACCTTACACATCTGTGAAGCTGGGAATAGCTGATGTTCCTGATTCTGAAAAGCAGTGCATCAATCCTTTTACACTGAAACCCAACATTGTAAGCCTTGGCTGCAATTAGAATTACCACAAATTATATTTATGCATTGAAGGTAAGATGAAAGCTTATGAAAATCAGGAAACTAGAACATCCTAGTGGAGTTCTTTTAGTGAACACACCTTGGGATTTGTTCCCTCAGAGTTCAATTTTTGTTTCTCGTGGATGAACACAGAAACCATCTCATATTCTCCCACGATTCCTGTTTGAACTGCAGAATTCCTACTTCAGCACACAAGCACATTTTTAAGTTTTGATTTAGTTTCAGTTAGAAGCCAGTTGTTAATTCTAACTCAATTTCATTTAGTAAAAAGTAATTCTCATGAAATTCTGAATCAGAATTTTGTAGAAAGGACCCTAAGAGGAGGCATTGCCACACAATGTGTGAAAGTCCTCTCTCTGCAATTGCTGCTTCGTGCTGGAGTTGTGCTACCTGGAGGGACAGGGCTGGCAAGATAAAATCTGTTTATGCAGCTGCCAGCCATCCTCAGTTCCTGGGTCTGACAGTGTGTGGCTCTCCAAGTGCCTCCATAAGATCTTAGAGGAAGGATCCTGGAATCTGAACTCTGCTCAGTATTTCTTTCTGCAGGGCACCTTGAGGAGTTTGGCAGTTGTAGCATTTAATCTGGATTTGAACTGTTCAAGAGACACTCATGGATATGAGCCTGGTCTCCTCCATGGGACAAGTTGTCTTTTCTCCCTTTTTTTAGCAACTGGGCTACACGTTCATTTGACAGTGGAAGAGATTTCCAGGCTGTTTAATAGGGAAGCCAGGTTTGGAGATATTTAAACAGATGCTTTTGACCTGAGAGATGCAGATGTTGGGTTGTACTCCTGTCATACTGTGGCATCCCCTCTTGCTGTACCCCTGTGCACAGTTTTCTGGTGTTTCCCAGCATTGACACAGTATTTTTTCACCTCTAGTAGGCTGATTTCTTGTTGCACCAAACCAGACAAGGAAAAACATGATTCCCTTGAAAATAAAGTGTTAAGAGCCACTCCTGTCTTTTCACCATGAAATGCATGGTAGATTTCCCATACTCTTCCTGCTGTGCCTGCTGTTAGCAGGTGCTGAGATTCTGTATTCTTGTGTTACAGATCGTTGTCCAGGCACTGCAGTGTTCCCACTACTCTATTCTCTGGCAGCTGGTGAAAATCACTGAGGGCTCCCCTTCCAAAGTAAGTGGCCATTTGATCATTCAGATTTTACTGGCAGAACACAGCTTACCTAGAAAGGTGTCACACCTGATTTCTTTGTAACTTCTGTTCTTGCCATCATTTGTTGTCATTTATAACACATAAAATGTTAATATTCAGATTTGTTCCATGTTTCAGGATCTGTTTAACGTCATGCATATGTCTAAGCAGTGCAAATAGTCTTTATCAGGATTTTATAGCAGCTGATTATTATATTTTTATTGCTGAGGATAATTAACGCACTTTATTGTGAGTACTGCAGTTTGCATGGCTGATAAGGAATGTTGACGTGGACAGCTGTGAGCAATACTGTTCATCTGTGACCACAGCTTAATCCTGATGTGTTCCTTGCTTATTCTCTAATTTACATTGCAGTAGAAGTGGCAGGGCACTGGCAGTAATGATTGCTGGTAAAAAGCAAATGTACACGAGGTATGATGCAGTCAGGACAAGGTGACACATGACTTTTCCAGGACCTTTCCTCTGCTCTTTTCTCAGTCAGAGGCCAGCATCCCGTTTTTTCAGAGCTTTTTAAGAAGTAATACATCAAATTAAAATTATATGAAAACTGAAGTAATAATTTTACTTCCCCATCAGCATCAAAAAGGATAACATGTTATACTGAAGTGCTACTCAAAGCATTTTATGCATAGAAAAGTGATAAAAATACATAGTAAATTCTCTGAGTTGTTTTGAATACTGACATTAACATTTAAAAATAGCTACTAGAAAAAAAAGGAATAATTGTTATTCCTTATTCCCATTTTGTTCCCATTTCCCCCCCTCAGCCTCTTTCTCAATAACATGCTGGTAGTGTCCAATACTGCATCTTGGAACTCAGAAAACTGAAACCATCCCATTTGTTTGAAATGAATGCAGAATCTGGTCACAGGAAAGCATCTCAAGCATCTCTAGTGGCAGCACTGTTCTCCTCAGGGAGGAATGTCACTGTGACAGGAGGGGCTGAGCTGCACCATTTCTGGTGCAGCAGTTCAATGTAGGTCCATGCAGGTTTCTAGGGCTGCTTTGCTGTACCTGTAATGATCTCAGGGCACAGAGGGGTGATGGTGTGTGACCTCATGTGGCATCTTTGGTAGACCAATGGATAATAGCTACAAAAAGCAGAGAGGCTTTTGGACTCACAAGCCTTTCAGGTTTGAGATAAAAGCAGAAGATTACAAAGCAAAAAACAAGCTGAAAGCAATTGCTTTGTTTCTATTCAGATACAAATGAGGTAAACTCTGACAGGGAAGGAAAAGATGCTGGTACTTTAGAGGAGGGGTGAGAACAGGGAAAGGAGAGGGTAATAAGAGAGTTCGGAGGAGAGTTAGTGGGGAAGTAATATAAAAGTTGAAAATGCAGAGAAGAGAGTTTATAATATGTCATAAAACTAATCTTGAGTCTTTGTTTTTCTGGATCCCATAGGTTTATGAATTTTTGTTCCCTGGCTCGTGTTTCAAAGATGATTTTTTGGCTTTCCCTTGAACAGCCAGGCTGAGATCAGAGATGGAGGGATTGATTTGTAAGAAATGTTCATCTGCTGCCAGCTGGGTCATTTGTGTGACTTCATGCTGGCAGTAGTAGCTGCTCTGTTTCACCTAGTGAGGTCCCATTTAGGCAGTCAATGCACAGGATAAAGTATATGAACATTTTGGAGTTGTACAGGAATAAAAGATGAAACAAATAGAAGTATCTTGGCAAGTTTCACATTTGTTGTTCACATGTGCTTTGCATCCATCAAGTGTACCTTTTATTGCAGGGAGTCTGCAGGTGAGATGGGGAATTCTGGTAAGGTTTCCTTCAAAGTGAATTCTTTGGCCACAGTTCAGAATTACTTGGTGATTTTTGTATCTTGGATTGATTCTGTGGTGGAGTCATACTTGACAACCATAGGCATACACTGGGAACAGTCATTTTGGAATGAAGTTATTTTTTGTCTGGTGTTCAGATGGCTCTTCCAAAGTGCAGTTCTGTCCTGAGAGAGCTGCCCTAGTTTGGGAACTGTCCTGGGCATTATGGCCAAGCCAGGGCACATTAACTGCTCTATGAGGGATACCTCATATTACAGCTGTGGGGCATGTTCTGCATCATGGCTCCCATCTTGATCCAGGTGTTTTGGACTGGAGTGTGGCAGGGAAAAGCTCAACTCTTGTGGTTTAAATCTAACTAGGATCAAGTCAGCTCACTGATTTGTTTACAGCACATAATTGACCTACAGCCAGTGCAACACATCTCCAGGATAACTATCAGCTCTACAGAATACAGGACCAGAATGTTGGACATTTCTGTAATGTTAATGAACACCTACAAATTCCAGACTTGCACTTCAGCTGGTCACAGGTTCCTGAAGTCTCCCCCAGGATAGACACAAAGAGCTCTTGTTTCTCCAGGCTCTTACCAGGGGTACTCTGCAGGTTGCCCCTCACTCTTCAGTATCATTTGTAAACAGAGCCAAAGGGAGAGACTTTATACATTTTTATCAGCCAGAAACGTATCAAAGACATTTTAGCAGAAGAGTGTTAATTAATGATTATTTGAATTATTAAGAAAGTCTGAATTCTCTGCCCTATAACAAAGATTTCACCAGTTAAATACAGCAGAGAATTGGGGCACAGTTATTTTGAAACACTTCTCCAAGCTAGCCTGTGGAGAGAAGGGAATCCTGTGGAGTCATCTGAGTGTCTAAAATCCGAAAGGAAAAATTGATTACTGAAAGGGAGGCTGCAGCAGGTAAGAGTGAAGTGTGTAAACCTTGAAATATGCAGAGTCTGATGTTTTAACCTCTGGTCTCCCTCTGTCCATATTCAGTGGAGGCTGAGGCCGTGGGGGCTGTGTGTGCAGAGTGGGGCTCTTTGGGGTAAGCAGCACTCTGCTGAGGGGAGAAAGCTCATCCTGCACAGCCTGTGGGAGCAGCCTGGAGGAAAACTCCTCCTCAGGTGCAGAGGGGTTTGAGGGTGGTTCCCTCAAAGGTTCTAAAAGGAAACTGGCAATTTCTGCCCTGGGGTTCTCTCATCTGTCAGTCTGGGGGAGCAAGTGCAGTCCTGAGGCAGGAGACTTGGGGGATTAGAAAACACAGTGGTTTCCACCTGGATTCCTTCAGCCATGTCCCAGGTACCCAGCACAGTGTACTCTGCACTGTGTTTCTATGCACTGAGAAGGAAATATTTGCAGAAAAATAGAGCCCTAAAACTTAGAACAGTAAAAATAAAGCATGGCTAGAGCAAACATTGAGAGCAAAGACAGAGATCAGGCAGTTGTGAGTAGCAGCAGCCAAAGCAGCCAATTGCGTGGCTGTTAGAGTGTGACTATTGGGCAGAGGACTTAGGAGAGGGGTTTTAAAAAGGGATTTAAAGAACAGTGTGGTGACTTGGTGCCTTTTCATATTTATATGGGCATGATGACAGAAGGCACAAAAAGTTGAAGGGAAGAAAAAAGTCTCAAGGTGCAAAAAGTTGGACCATTTTCCACCATTAGGTTGGAAGCTGAGAGTTCTTCAACACGGTGAAGTTGAAGTTAATACTGCAAATAATAAGTACTTTAGAGGAAAAGCAGTGAGCACATAGGGAGAAGAGGATGGGATTTGGGAGATGAACGTAGCAAAAGCACAGCATTTTAAAATTACTTCCATGGAAAAAAACAAGCTTTAATTTAAAGCTAGAAAGTACCTGAAGAATTGTAGACACAGGTTTTTTGAGCACCCTGTTTTGGGTTTGGGTGGTGGCACACACTCCAGTCCTTGCTCTCAGCAGCTCGTTCTTGTTCCTGCCATGAAGCAGTTAAATTGCAGAGTTGTGACTCCGTGGTTTTGTCTAAAACAGGATGATAAAATGGTTTCATATCAGCTTTTCTGCTGAAGATACTCACACCTCAGGAGCCTGGGCTTTGCATCCCAGAATGCTCAAAGACTTGGAAATCTTAATTCATTTTTTTCTTCCCATTTTCTCTGTTGAGAAAAATCCCCACTCTTCAGTAGTCTGGGGATTTCTCCAAGCTCAGAAGAGTTCCAGATGGCTTCATTGCACTGTTCAGTGGGGCTTTCTCCTCCTGTCTGTACTTTTCAATATGAATCTCTATTGTGCTGTGCTGTCAGGAGAGAGGGTAATAAATACTGTGTACCTGCCTGTTAGTCACTTTGACAGAAAGAAAAGTGGGAGACACACTCGTTCCTTTTTTAACCTGTATGTAGGGTTTGTCATAGGTTTTAGTGTCTCTGTTGAATTCATGAACATCTAAATGGAAGGTAATTGTGATAGCAAGTAGAAAACATGGAAGTGATTGCAATCCCAGTGCTTAAAGGGGTAAATCAGGTGATTATGTAACAGTGAACTGATAAGCCTGGCATCAGTCCTAGATAGAATCTTGGATGGGAGATAGAAAACACAGTTGGTGCAAGGCTGAAGGGCCAACAGCTAAGATTGGAAGAAACACATCAATTTTTTGTTGACAAGATTGCATTTTTGACTGAGAAGAAAACCAATTGAAACACCAGTGTCTGTAAGACATTAATACCACACTGCACTTCAGGTGTATGTTTGGAGTTAATGTAACTCATATTCCACAGCTCAAAACTGATCCATATATTTAAAAAAAAATTGTAGGTGAGCAATCCTTGCACAGTGGAATAGTTTCTGATGCATTCTGGGAGAGATCTGTTCTCTGCTAAAAAAGGGTCACGTTTATCAGTCATCTGGGAAGGCCCTGAAGATGGGGATGATACAGATCAATTGGGGAACAAAATACAATTTAAAATTTTTAAAAAGAGGCATCTTAGTGCTGCCAAAGGGAAGGCTTATATTTAGTAAAAAAGAGAGGTGATTAATGGCAAGTTGTGGATTAGAACAGAGTAGAGGTGTCTTAGAGATTCTGTAATGGCAGGGTAATGCAGTGGCACCATGGCTGCATCATCAGGGAAAAACTGATCAGGAGTAGGAAGGTGGGGAATGCACAGACCTTCAGTGACCATTTCAGCAATGCCACTCACTCCATTGAAGTGGTGGGAAGTTCAGAGCTTTGGGAACACTGGGGGTGCTCAGGCACACTGGGCAGTCCTGTCTTGTGCTGTGAACCAGCACAGGGAGAACATATGGGCCACAAAAAGGCTCTGCAGAAAACACAGAACAACGAGAGCTCATGGCAGGAAGCATAAGAGAAGCTAAAATGAGGACTGAGACACGTGGGCTCAACAGCCAGCATCAGTAAAACATTTCAGCGAGGAAAACATTGCATGTGCATCATGTAGGTTCTTCCCATGTGCTTGGAGGTTGTTCTGCAGGACATTCTGTGTTCCACGTGGAAGCTGAGAGGGCAGTCCTGGGGGAAACCATCCTGCTGTGAATTCATCTCGTTTCATTTAACTTGGGGATCTCGTTTTCTTCTCAGTGATTGGTTCATCATCACTATAAAACCAAGGAACTGTTTCTCTGTGTGTTAGCTTATTTCTTTCACAGCTTTTTGTTGAATGTATGAAATCATCACCATTTCTTTAATTTGCTTCCTCCAAGAAACCTCTTACTAATTTTTAGGTACTTTCTTTTTTAATGTTTATTCCAGGAGGACTTGTTGGTATTGAGGAAAACTGTGAAATCCTTCCTGGCTGTCTGCCAGCAGTGTCTATCAAATGTCAACACTCCAGTCAAAGAACAGGTAAAGAAAATGTCTGTCATGCTCTTAGAAAAGTGTGAGTGTTAAATTGTAGTAAAACTCAAGACAACACTACATCAAACTTGAAGTAAAATCATCTGTGCTCCTGTCTAAATAAACCTGAAGAAACAGTGAGGAGCAGCTGTATTAACAGAACTTCCAAAGCACAGCTCATGACAAATTAACTTTTGATTAACAGTAAGGAAGGATTATCTGGATGCTCGGGCTCATTTCCAGCCCTCCTGACTTCAGGCATCCAGCTCAGTCACCTCAGATGAAAGATTCTTCCTGTAGACACTGGATTAAAAGATGGAAATAGGCACTTCTGGAGGGTGACTGAGACCTCAAATGGGCTGAATCTTTTGGGATTTTTTTCCTTTGAATCAAAGGGTTTGTTGAAATAATTAAGTCTCTCTCTGCAGGACACAGTAGCTGGTTTTTAGCTGAGGTATATTCATATGAATATACACTGATTTATGTCAGTGACATTTTGTCTACAGATGGCATTTCTGTCAGACCTCCCCAGATTTTGCAAAGAGTATAATTAATAACTGGCCTGTGTTTTTTGCCTGTGGTATTTAAAAGATAATACTTCTTGAAAGACACCTCTGTTTCTTTGAAAGACAGCTCTGCTTGGCATTTACTCTCTGTTCTTCAAGCTGCTAAATATAAACATTAAATGCTCAGAGATGTCAGTAGTTTATGTATTTCTAGAAGACTTGTGTGTCATTGGCTTCCAGCAGATTTTACTTTAGTAATTGTTTTTTAATATTCAGAGTAGTTACTCTTGACATATTAATATTAAATAATGTGAAAATATCTTCTATCTCCATGCAAATACCTCCCTCCCAGCTCGAGCTAGACCTGACATCCCCCCTGCCTCAGCAAATGTTCCTTCCCATGCCTGCACTGGGTTTGTTCTTGGGGTGTATTAACATGGGTTTATTCTCTTCTTATCAGTGGCCACAGTGGTTTTTCCATTGATAATTGAAACTTTGTTTAGAAGCTCCTTTGCAGTTCCCAGCTGTGGGGAAGTTTTCAAGCCTCAACCAGACAAACCCACGCCCAACCAGGCCCAGAGAGAGCGAGTGTCCCAGGCAGGGTAGGCTGGACTGGAGGCTCCAGGGACCCCTTCCAACCAACCCTTCTGTGATTTGCTCTTGTTTTCTTCCTTTAAAAGTATATTTCTGTGAGTGCAGGATTGCTACTCATTCCTTTTGTTTTACTGGATTTTTTTGAGAATTATGTGCAAATTGTGTTGTCTTCCTACCATACTTGATCCTTACTCCAGATATTCTTTCCAAACAAAGCTGATGTCCATATCAAAGGAAGGAAAAATGTATGAAGTATTTAGAGAAACAGGACTGAAACATTTCAACTTTTCCATGAGTGTTTGAAGGAAATAAATATCCTGTGACTGAGCCCACTGCTGCCTTTATATTGGACAGAACTCAGCCCTGGCAGTGCATTACTCATCTGCTCTTTTTTAGAGGCCTGCATTAGGAAGAGCTTCAGTTCTATTGAGTATCAGGGGAGTTTAGAGCAGGTGAGATCATCACTGGAGTGAATCACAGCCTTTTGGATCCAGGGGAGAAAAATCCCAAATAGCAACATCTGTTCCTAAGGTCTGAACATAGTTACAATGATTTGCATCTGTTTTTGCCTGAGTGTAGCTCATTCAGATTTTATAACACACTCCCAGAAATAAGGGAGCCTCTAGGAAGTTCAGCATTTACAGATTTTATTTTGGAAATTTGTAAAGTTTTCAGAACCTGAGGTTAAAAATAGGGAAGCTATGAATAAAAAGGCCTCTGAAAGGTGCTGAATGTGATTGAATGCAGACAGCTGGCTGTGAGACTCCACAAAAAGCCATTTGGTGGCAAAACAGTGTTATTGGCATGCAGGAATGAGCCCTTGGAAGAAAGGAAGGTAGTGACAGCAGCCTCCTTTCCTGTCTCAGGTAATGAGGGTATAATAGTAATGAGCATAAATCATGGACTATTCTGCCCAGGTTGGCTTTTGTCTGGATTTGAAAGCTGTGCAGACAAACTTGGTTCTCTTTTTTGCAAGAGCTGTTGATGAAATTCTCCAAGAATTGCCTTGCTATGGCTGTTTGTCTGTATTTTTGGGGTCTGACAGTGACTCAGCTTGAATTTTCCCTCAGTGTTGTTCATGTTTTTATTTGTTTGATTTTTTTGATCTGTTTATCAAAAGAGGTATGTTCTCTTTACTACGAATTTGACTGCAGGCCTTGTATCAGACGTAGATTTAGAGTTCTTTTTGTAGAGAAGAAATGGAAGTTTAATATGGGTCACCTGGGACATGGAGAAGGTGATAACCACAGTTCCTGACCTGGGAACCAAAGCATTCCAGATGAGAGGAAACTATTATGGAATACTTTTCACAGCACATAAACAACTACACCTGAGAACAGTTTAAGGAGCTGTTTAATAATAGCAAGGGATATCTGGGAATTAGATCAATGGTATTTTATGTTTTCCTTACTTCACTTTTCACTGCATTCATTCTGTTTTGCCTTTCAGGCTTTCATGCTGCTCTGTGATCTCCTGATGATTTTCAGTCACCAGCTGATGACAGGAGGTCGGGAAGGGCTCCAGCCTTTGGTGTTCAATCCAGACTCAGGCCTCCAGTCAGAACTTCTCAGCTTTGTGATGGATCATGTGTTTATTGACCAAGATGATGAAAATCAGAGCATGGGTATGTTTAGAGGTTTTTTGTAACAGACACGGAAGAAAAGAGAAAATAGAATTTTCTGATCAGTTTGTTCAGATGTTTTCAGAAGTATTCCTACTTTATTTTTGGAAGGTCTCTGCTCTGAAGCTCTGAATATGCTTATATTATATGATAACTATATTTAAATTTTATCTGTGTAGTTTATTTTTCATTCACAGAGGGAAGTCTTGCATAGGGACTTAATACTTATGGCATTGCCAGTCAGTGTTAATGCTTCTTACGATTGGATTTTACTTCGTGTTGTTCAGAGCCATTGATTTCACATTGAAAATCCTAGGCATGCAGAAGTACTGGTGCTTCTGATTTGTCTTCTGTTAAATATTTATATCTTAGTCATGTTAATGGAGTCTCTCTGGAATGTCCCGTGTTAGAGAAGTGAAGCAAGAGCATTCAGCAAGTGTTAACTGTGGTCTTTCACAGGGTATAGGAAATAAATGACTCAGTTCCATGTGGATCATATTCAGGATCTCCTCAGGACTGTGGAGAGCAGCCTTGGTCAGTGGTGTGTCATGTTCCTAAACTTCCCCAGGAGTTTTGGAAAAGGCAGGACTCGAGACTTACCACCTTTCATTTTAGCTTCTTCTCCAGCAATCCTTCTTGCTTCATGTTCAAGGATTGATTTTTTTTCTAAAAGCTCCCCTTTGATAATGTTGTTTTATAACTTAACAGTTACTTACAGACATTCTGTTGTTGATTATGCTTTCAGAGGGGGATGAAGAAGATGAAGCCAATAAAATAGAAGCTTTACATAAGAGAAGAAACCTTCTGGCTGCCTTTAGCAAGCTGATAATTTATGACATTGTGGACATGCATGCAGCAGCAGATATCTTCAAACACTATATGAAGGTACAGGCCATGCACCCTCCCGTCCTGACTGAGCCCAGTCTGCAGTGTTAGAGCTTCTCTGCCATCCCTGCCAGGACTGTGGTTAGAGCCCAAACACTCCTGAAAGCTCTTCCAGCTTTAGCTGATCCTGTGTAGGACTTCTTCCTTCCTAAATGGCCCCTGGCACTGAGCAGCAGCGAGCACTGACCTCACCCTCCTTGTAGCACCTTGTTTGTTTAAGGCAGTGACAAAAGCTGGTCCTGAGGTGCTGAGTATTTCCAGGGAGGCTCCTCTCTACAGAGAGTTTCTTACCCTGCTGCTGATTCATCTCTAGAATCCCCAGTGAGTTACCTGTTCCATACCTGTTCCACTGTCAGTCTCCCAGGCTTGGTGCTTGCCGTGAGGCAGCATGGCTCTTCTGAGAGGAGGGCAGCAGGAGAAATGCCCTGTATGGCTGTGCTGTGAGTGGGTCTGTGTGACTGAGTGTCTTCCCAGCTTTGGCTGCTTCCACAGAGCCTCTAGGCCCAGTGAGGGTCAGAGGGGCCTCAGCTCCTGCTGCCCCTGTGCATGGGGGTTCACCTGCCAGAACAGGCACAGTCCTGCCACTGACCCTCAGCTCCTGTCCCACCTGTCCCTGCAGGGCATCACAGAGGTGACAGTGCAGGGGGAAGAACTGGAAGACAGAGCAGGTCCTTCACTCTAGACACTGTTTGAGGTGTTGATGTGAAATGTAAAGGGTTTAACTTGAAATTCTCCTGCTGTTCATCAGGCACACACAGCACAATAAAATCCCCAGGACACAGTAGCCATCAGTCAGGGTTAGTCTTGCTTAGGGTTGTTTGCCAGAGTGGAAGTTTGAAACTGAAGCTGTCACCATCCAGGTGAGTTCCCTCCCTGCTGCTCTAGGATGGGATTCTCCTCTCCCCACGCCCCTCCTTCTCCTAAAACTGGGGGAGAAGGAGAGAAATTTAATTTAAATTACTACCAAAGAATGCAAAAGCAATATTTTAGAGGTAATAAAAATAAGTGACTGCAAATGCAGAAATACTGATGAGGCTGAAAGAATACCATTGGGAAAAAATATATTCTCAGCTTGGAATTTGTGATGATAATACAGCTTTTGTACCCAGATGGGCAGCAGCATAGGCTGTGGCTTTCAGCAGCCATTCTGTTAACACAAAGAGAAACAGCACTCCATGCTGGCTCATTCCTTACTCCACTTTCTGGCTTTGGTGAATTCCTTTCCCCTCAGTGTACAAGGAGCACACACCTCAGTGCTGGTGTCTGTTCACACCTGCTTCTTAAGGGGGTGCTGTATCAGTGTCCTGTTGCTTGGAACTGGCAGCCATGGGTCACCTTCATCAAGGGCTTTGTTTGGGGCAGGAAATGCTCTTTTGTTTGGTTTTCAACATATTTGTTACAAAAATAATAAATACAGAAGTTGCCTCCTTGTCATAGGGTTCAGTTTAAATTTTGATACTGAAACATTGCCCCCCACTCACACCAAAAATCTGGATTTGAGCAACTGCTGCCTTTTCAAATCAAGAATTACAAGTAATCTTTCTCTTGGGAAAATTGTAAGAAGTTGTATAAGAGATGTGATTTAAAAGGTTTGTTTTGTTTTTTTCACATTTTTTTCTTAGTACTACAATGACTATGGAGATATCATTAAGGAAACCCTGAGCAAAACCAGGCAAATTGATAAAATCCAGTGTGCAAAGACACTCATTCTCAGTTTGCAACAGGTAAGAGCATTGATTTTTTTTTTCCTCACTGCAAAAAGTCCTGGCCAGGATTCCTGGTGCACTTTACAGGGAAGCAGAAACGCTGCAGTTCCTTAGGAGGTTTTCTTCCTTTCCCTGCTCCCCAGCTCAGGCTGTCACTTCTCCTTTGGCTCAGTAACCTCTGTCCCCAGAGGCCCACACTGGCAAAGTTTGGACAGATAAAAATGGAAGGGGGGGAGAGAAGAGCCTTGGAGGCAGTTTGGTGCAAGCTGATTCATGGCATTTGTTTATTGACCCCAAGTCAACAGAAAGAATTAGGATGGCTTTTTCATCGTAGCATTTGCTGAAGTAATGCATCTTCCTTATACTTTGTCTAAATACTGATTAATTTTTCAAATTTCTAACTAATTAAGTCTTCCAATACTGTTAGACTTGGTTTTTCCCAGAAAAACTTGCTTTACATCAATCATAAATTACTGCCTGGTGATGAAATCTATCAGCCAGCAGCACAAAGTGCACTAAATATCACTTAGGCACTTGAAGCAGCAGCTATAGCCATTGCACAGAGAAATTACTTCTACTAATTAGATGCTGTCAAATGAGCTGGACCTCCCAAAATTCCTTCCTAAGGGATTTCCTGTACCAATCTCGAAGCTGAGAGAGCTCTGTGCAAACCTCAGAAAAACAGATGTACATCCAGAAGAATCAGGGAGTGTCAAAGCAGCCCCTGTCTGTAAAACTTAAGGAGGAAACAGATGCCACAGATCAGTCAGGCTGACAAAATTCTGTGGAAAAAGTAATGAGAGGAGCTCTTTGCAAGTGCCTCAGTGATAGGGAGCAGCCAGTGTGGATTTGTCAAGGAGGAATCCTGTCAAATTAAGCTGCTGTCATTAATTAGATGGTGACAGAGCTTGTGGAGATGAGAGAAACAGTCACTGTAATGCAGCCTGATTTAATATTGTCACTGACACTGTCTGCCAGGATGCTCTCAGCAGTGCCAGGAGAGGTGGAACTGGCTGGAAAAGCACTGAGCACTTCAGTGCTGTGCTGGGAGAGCACTGGAGGCAGCAGTGCTGGGCAAACAGGCCACAGTGGGGGAGCTGCAGTTTTGATGCCCAAATTCAAAGCACCACCTGATCTGATGGGAGATGGAGGGGCTTAAGAGAACGGCACGAGAATGCAGGAGCCTGATGAGTTGGGAGAATGATGGAATTCAGGGAGGGTGGCTGCAGAATTCCACACAAATACCAGATGTGGGACAGAAGAAATTCTGGCAAGAGACAGAGACTGTCTCAGTGCAAAAAGTCAAAGGCCATTCTCAGATGGAGCAGGTTTAGAACCCCAGTCTTTCTCAATGAAAGTGTTTCCCAGCTCTCAGATGTCACCCTCTGGACTCTCTGCAGCTGTTCAATGAGCTTGTTCAGGAGCAAGGTCCCAACCTGGACAGGACATCTGCCCACGTCAGCGGCATTAAGGAGCTGGCCCGGCGGTTTGCCCTCACTTTTGGCTTGGATCAGATCAAGACAAGAGAGGCTGTGGCCACACTACACAAGTGAGTGGTGGTAAATAAACTAGATTTTTATACTATTTCAGATTAAAACTCTTGTTCAACATTCCCTGTCTAAAGATACATAATCTCAACAGGCCATGGAATAATTACATATTTTTTTCTATTTTAAGTGGAGAGGTCTACATGTATATAGGTAGAAAGGAAACAAACTAACTGCCATGTCCTAATTATTTCTTGGAATTTATTGGCATGGCTATGTTTGTTTATCTCAGGTAGGTTACCTCTAACAACTGAGGATGGTTCTTTGTTCCACACTGCTGTGGGTTCTGGAGGAACCAAGGGCTTTTATAAAAAGGTACTCAAAATGTTTTGGAAATCTTTTAAAGTGGACTGGAACTTTTTTATGCAACTGCTGCATAGAAAAGCGTGGAAAGGTTCTGCTAAATTTAAATTATGACTTTGCCATGCCATTAAATTTCAAATGCTAAGCTTTGCTGTCTCAGAGACTCAGTCCCTGGGAGCAGGATCAGCACGGCTCGGTCAGGATGCAGCAGTGCTGTCCTGAGTCAGGGGACACTCGTGCCTTGCTGGGTGAGGGAGGGGAGAGTGTTCTCTTCAGTCACAGGTGACAAAGCAGAAGAGAGTGTGTCCCTGCTCTGGGGACTCAGTTCTCTGCTCTGGCTGCAGGGGTTGGCTCCTGTTTGATCTGAAACATCCCCACACTGGGCAAGGACCCCTTTACAGGGACTGGCCATGTGCTTGTCTGAGGGGGCTTCACAAATCCACAGGGAACTCTGCATTCCCCTTTGGCCAACAGCAGCTGTTTGCTAGCAATGGGAATAACGTTGTGATGGGATCTGAGGATACAGACAGTTTCATCACAGCTCAGATTTGGGGCAGCTTGTTTGGTTTTTGGGTTGGGTTTTCTTGTTTGCTTTTTTGTTTTTCTGGGATTGTTGTGGTTTGGGGTTTTTTTGGGGGGGCATGTGTTGCAAATGTCTGAAAATGTTAATATTTCTGTACTGTAGAGATGGCATAGAGTTTGCCTTCAAATACCAGAATCAGAAAGGACAAGACTATCCACCTCCTAACCTTGCTTTCCTGGAAGTGCTTAGTGAATTTTCGTCCAAACTCCTGCGACAGGACAAAAAGACTGTGTAAGTAATGCTCTGCTTCCTTCCTGCAGTTAATCCCTGCACTGTGGGTTTCAACTCTCTCCTTTGAGGTTTCTACCATCTAACAGGGGCTGCAGAAAGTCCCTGGGAGACATTTCACATACATACTCCCTCACCCTTTTATGTTTTAAAATAATAAAAATAAATGGGAAAAAAAAAATCAGACCCAGTAATGAGGGGAGTTTGAGACCTCCCAAAACAATGTTGTTGAAAATTTCTTATGGGCTACTGAAAATAAAAAGTCCTTTTTTAGGCTAGAAGAAAAGAAATCAAACATTAGCAGTACAGGGAATTTACAGTCTGTCACCACTGCAGTGACAGTTGATTCTGTCATATATTTACATAAATTGTAAACCTGTATTTGTTGTTTCTTTTGACATATTGGAAAAGGACTCCAGTCAAACAGCAGCCAAGCTCTATGTGCCCAGTGTGGAGCTGAATTCACTGAATATCTTTCTGACCAGTTTAAAAGTGCAGTTGCCAGATCTGCTCATGTGTGGTTACAGGTGTCTGTCCAGTCAGTTCTGTGACTACACTGAGTGTTGGTCAGAAAGATCAGCTGGAGCGAGCTCAGCTGACTCTGTCAGGCCTTGCTGGGAAGGTTTGACAGATATTTTTCTGTGAAGACATTTCTTTTAAAAGAGTTTTCTGTTAGGGTTAACAACTATGAATATTATAGCTTTATCTGTGCAGTAAGAAATGCAGCTTGGTTAACTCTGTATATTTTTTAATGTGTACACACTTGAACAAATTTCACTTTTTCATTGTATCAATAGTTTCTCAATTCAGCAAACACTGTAGGACAAAGAGTTAAACGAGCTAGGGAATGGGATGATCCAGTTAGGCTGTCTTGGCACTCCTTGTGCATCTGCTCTTCATTGTTACAACCTGGAATCTTGTCAGCCTGTTCTTCAGGAAAAGACTTAAGGAAGGACAACAAGACTTTATAGCTTGTCTTCCTAGCTGAACTGTAGATTCTCCTGCATGCTGGTCTAAGTGCCACTGGCCTGTTTCCTGTTGAATTTAGTGAAGTTTAGCCTGTAGAGTCATCCCTTCCACAAGTTTCCAGTGTCTGACTTTTAAAGTTATGTCATGCTGTCCCTTCTGTGAACCTGAGCCTTTGAGTGAAATTCAGATCTTTGGGACATTTTGTCCCTTTATCTTCCATGTTGCCATTTAAATTCTTTCTCAAAGGTTCCCCTGCCCACATACACAGCCAGTGGCTGCTCCTGCGGGACCATAAGGATTGCTGTGGTGGCATATCTGTACCTGAGCTGTTGACCTCAGCTGAATCTGATGATCATGAAAAGAAACAGGTCCTTTATGTCCTGATTTATGTGATCTGTGCCAGACTGCAGTGTTGGGATGAGTTCAGCCCTGCCCCAGAGCCAGGGCTGTGGTGACCATGAGAAGGTCAGCACAGCTTGCTGACACGTAGGGATTCCGTGGAGGTGGCCCCACTCCTGCCCAGAGGGCTCCAGGGACAGGACAGGGCTGGGAATCCATGCTGGGTTTGCCCTTTCCTGTAGCTCCTCCAATCCGCAGGGACCTCTCCCCCGCCACGGGGGCTGCCTGTGCAGGAAGGTCCATGACCACCATCTGCTGGAGAAGTCCCATGTTTAGGATCCTTTCCCTCCCTCCCTGCCCAAACTCAGCAGTGGCCTCCTGCAGCCAGAAGTGCTCTGGAGCCCTCAAGTCTCAGGAACACGTGGCTGCCTGGCTGCCCAGCTTCTCCAGCTTGGCTTCCCTGCCTCAACCCCCAGATCATCCTCCCCAGAGCCTGCAGGTATCGGGGTGTTGCTCAGAACAGCCTTCCTGGCAGGGTCCAGCACACACTGCTGTTCCACAGGGCTTCTGCTTCCTTCTGCTGGGCTGCTGCCTTTTTTCTCTGGGGCTAGAAAAGGGAGAAGCTTCCAGTTTGGGAGTGAAGCAGCAACACTGATTGAATTTCATTTTCCTAGCCTATTAATCTGGCTGCTCATTTTATGAGTAACCTTCAGAACTGGTGATAGCCATTTATGGATTTATTCAAGTCTATGGATTTCACATAAAACTGTTCCTGTAAGGTGCCAGATCATATAGCTGGGGAAAAAAAATTGTACTAACACTCTATTACAAACCCATTAAGGCAGATACAGGCAGGGAAATCCTGAGGAACTAATGTAGGACAGAATAGAGGAGATTGTACTTGGAGGCACTTTTATTGCTCTCAAAGACACAGTTGGCTTAGACTGGACACTGACTAGTGGGTGTCAGGTGGGGCAGAGCCTCAGCATAGTGTTCTCACTTCTGGAAATTCAGAGTTGATAAGAACTGCCAGTGTGAAGCTCCCCCAAAATGCTGAGCAGAAGATGTCTCAAGCTTGGCATCTGGGCAGTAAAAAACTCCCAAGTGGTGTCATTTTCCTCCTTCACAGTTTGGCCATAAACATGCAACCTGGTTCTAAAAATACAAACTGGAGGCAGAAAAGCTTCTTACTTTCCAAGACTCTTCTGCAGGTAGATTCTCTAAAGCCATGAAGCACTCAAGTGTCACGGTTGGGTACCATAAAATAGAGAATACATGAAGAATTTCCCATTACTGCCAGGTTTGGGAGTTAATACACACATGAAAAAGGGAAGGAGGAAGCATTGAGAATATTCAATAAAACAGTAGACAGGAACCTGCTGTTGCTTGAACGAAGTTACACCATTCATTGAATCAAAACCCAGATGTGACTGTTACCCTGGCATGAGCAGTGTGGCTCCTGGGGCTGTTCTGGAGCTGGGCTGTGTAACAAGCTCTGAGCTGCCATGAGCTAACAGAGGGAACCCCTGCCTTTCCATGTGGAGTGTGTGGAGTTGACTCCCACTGCTGGCAGCCTGGCATGGTGGTATTAAAGGAAATTGTGACTGAGGGGTGCAGGAAGTGATGCTGAAGTATCTGAGTTCTCTTACCAAACTTCTGAATGTTTGGCTCTGCAACCTGAAACTAATTAGAATCACATTTATGCAGATTTGCATGTTCATTTTAGAGATTACTTTTAATTCCATAATTAAATAATCAATGGAAAATAAAACAGTTCCTATGCCCTTCAGACCAGGAGGGAGTTGTTGGTTCCTCCTTTCAGTTAACACGTGTGCACTGGAATTCCCATGGCAGTGGACCAGGTCCTCAAGCTTTTTGTGGCAAAACAAATGTCTGTGTCTGACTAAGCCATTGCTCTTGTTCCAGGATGCCAAAGGACATCCTGCATCCTTGCAGCAGTGCCTCTGATGCACCTGGCTGCTATATGCAGGTGTCTGTGGGGAGACTGCTGCACTCCCTGTGTTTCCTTTGCAGGCACACCTACCTGGAGAAGTTCCTGACAGAGCAGATGATGGAGCGGAGAGAGGACGTTTGGCTGCCGCTGATCTCGTACCGGAACTCGCTGGTGACGGGCGGCGAGGACGACAGGATGTCAGTGAACAGCGGCAGCAGCAGCAGCAAGGCCTCCTCCGTCAGGAACAAGAAGGGCCGGCCCCCCCTCCACAAAAAGAGAGTGGAAGGTTGGTGAGGGCTCAGGGCTTCGTAATTCTGGACACTCAGGAAAGGGGGTTACCAGTTCCTGCAGAAATAAGTGATACCTTCTGCATGTGGCAGAACCAAGGCATCTGTTCTGCAGGTTCTGTCAGGCCTGGCCATGCCTTTAGGGGAAATACCACCACAGCCCCCTGTTTTTGTTTGTCTAGACCAAAACTGGCAATCAGAACTGTTAAAAGCTGGTACTGCTGGTGGAACAGGTGTTTGTGGAGTTCCCTGCTCTTTCTCACTCCTGGACTGCTGGGTTTCTGCCTGTGCTTCCCTCTGGGCAGTTGTTAATTCTCAGGGGTTTGGAGCAGATTGCAGGCAGAAATTCTGATAACAGATCTCTGATGTTGCAGGGCCATTGGGGAACACTAAAAAGACACCATTTTTGTTTAAAATAGTACTGATATCTAGTGTTGTCTGCATTTACTCTTTCTGGGATCTCAGATATGTTCATCAGGAACCTGGCTGTGACAGCAAATTTCTTACAAGGCTGCATCTGTCCCTGGTCAATCTGTGTGATGTAATGTAGACTTTGTGAATACTAATTTGCTGTTCCACTGTACAGTAGATGTGAGCAGGATCTTAAACTTATGGGGCTTTTCCAAGGTCAGTATCTGTGACAGTAACCCCTCAGTGAGGAATCGAGTGCCCACTTGCCTGAATATACAGCAGTTTCCCAAAATACTCCTCCAAAGGTTGCCCATACAGCCAGGTCCGTTCTCCACTGTGGCTCATGTTGAGCCGTGCCTGCACCGAGTCCTTTGGTTTCTCACAGCCAGCCCTGAGTGTAGGTACAGAAAATACTGGCTCCTTTTCTCAGGCACTGTTTTTCTTCTTTAAGGATTCCAAGGTTTTCACAAAATTCAGCTACTGACATTTTCTTCTTTCCTCTTGCTGCCATTTTCATTGTATTCTACTGTATTTTACCAATATATATATTTTTTTTAACCCTGGGAGGTGTAGTAGCATCTTTGCTTCCCAGTAAGGCAAATCTCAGGCTTAAGATATAGTTCTTAGGCTTTGCTTACCTCATACTCTTTTGTGTCACCCTCTTTTAGTGATCAGCAGAAGGGAGAATTGATTTCCAACACTTTCCATTTGAGACTCTCCTTTTTTCTGTTTCTTGAATTTCCACTCTAAAGGATCTAGAACAGGAGACAAGTCACTGCAGAAATTACTGTGGCATCAAAGAACCATGTCCAGTCCCCTCTGGTTCCTTTCTCATCTAAATCCAGCACAGACCAGTTTGGAGAGCATTCCCTGTCGCTCCTGAGAGAAAATGTGCTCTGTGACATTTCTTTATGATGCCTTAAGGAAATCGATAGGTTTTTAAAACATAATCCCTAACATAAAAATTATTCAAAGGTAAATTTCAGAATAAAGAGGCAGCTTTTTAGACAACATTTATGCCTAAAGGACAGTAAAAGGCAACAGAAGAATGAACGGATCTATGGAGATCCCCATCTATTTTTCTCACCACGCATTTCCTGATAGTAAATCTGTGATCTTGTCATCTCTGTTGTCATCTCCTGTCTTTCACTCCAGCAACTGAATTCATATCTCTGGCTGCAGGCTTCCTGCTCTGACCCATTCTCAAGTCTCTTCCCTCCTCTCTGCTTTGCTCCCTTCCCAACATAAGCACAGGATCCCAGCTAGACCTTCAGTCATCTTCATCTCATTTTTCTCGCTGAGTAAAGTGTCCCCTCCCTGCTCCACTCCAGTGGTTCTGACAGTTTTAAAGGTCTGGACTGACCAGATTTGTGGGCCTGTGCTCCACCTTGTCTAGTGTTAACTGTATCTTGGTTGCTGTAGGTGCATGAGATCAACAGTCTCCAGTTGTAAACTCAGGAACTGGGAATTACCTTGGTTGTTTATATTGAAGATACCCAGCAGCCGAGGCTGTGCTGCAGTATGGCTTTGTTTGCAATGGGATTTGTGTTTGTTCCCTTTAAATTGTTGTTATTCCTAGGAATAGAGGGCAGTAATGCTTAAAAGAACAGAATCTAAAATCAGAACTGAAAATCTTATCATTCCAAGCATTTATCCAGGTGATCCCTTAGTGCACACTTGTTCGAATGCTGCCCTGCATGTGGCCAGGAATCAGCAGTGATTTCAGTGTTCTCTCTCTAGATGAGAGCCTGGAAGGCTCCTGGCTGAACAGGAATGAGAACATCCACACTCCAGGGACAC
The DNA here is from genome assembly GCF_021018805.1 of Prinia subflava. NCBI lineage: Eukaryota > Metazoa > Chordata > Aves > Passeriformes > Cisticolidae > Prinia > Prinia subflava. The sequence continues at coordinate 6,212,725 of NC_086257.1, read as the reverse complement.
TGCAGACACCTCAGCTCACCTCCACTGTCCTGAGAGAGAACACCAGACAAATGGGAGAGCAAATCCAGGAGCACGAGTCGGAGCAGGGATCTGAACAGGATTTTTTACACAAGTAAGTGTTGGAATTTCAGCATCAAATAGCCAGCCAGGCAAAGGAATTGCTTGTGGTTCATAGTGATATTCTCAGCCCGTGGCTCCAGAGATGAACTGTTGATTTGCAAAGCCACATGGAAATGCCTTGACTACAGCTCAGCAATACTTGGATTATCTTCAGGTCCCAGGCAAAATATGTTGTAATGATATAATAGCAGAAATTCCTTATGTTAAAACTATCTCATAGCATAGCCATGCAGTTCTGGTTAAATCCTCCTAATGCCTGTGTCCCAGGCTGGGTGGAACTGTTTCTTTGGAAGACCTGTAGACACTCTGTTTTCTTCCCCCTGACCTGATATCAGAGTTAAGGTTCTCCAGACACCCTGACTGAATTTTCCTAAATTTCCAGCTGCTGAGCTAGTAATTCCTGATTTGGGCAATTACCCTGGTTTTTTTGGGGTTTTTTTTGTCCCTTTGCTCCCATTTTATCCCCTCCCTTTAGACAGAAATCACTGATTTTCTGTCAGTGGGTGGTGGCCGTGGGTGTTGCCAGCAGTGCTGCCAGGATGCAGCAGGTGAGCTCAGGCTGGCTCTGGGTCACTGCCAGAGGCCCTGGCTGGACACAGCAGCACAGCCCAGGCAGAGCCCAGCTCACATCTTCCCAGTGCACCTTTCCTTCTCAGTCCCACAGCGAGGGAGGGCTGTGCTCATGGCTCCTAGTTGCCTTTCTAAGGTCAAGGATGTACCTCCTATGTCCTGCCTGCCCAGATATGGCCATAACTTCCAGGAGATGAGGAAGATGTTGAGGCTTTCAGTTTCTCCTTAAGAATTTTCCACTCTGCAGTAAAACCAGACTAAACTTAGAACTTCTTTCTGTCCCTCTCTGTTGTCACCCTTGGCCCAGCTGAGTCTCTCTGTGACCATTCCATTACTCTGGGAATGGGACAGCTTCTCAATGCCGTGGTTTCCTCTCAAGCCTGATGAGCAGCCAGCCTTGAGCTCTGTAAACCCTCCTGTGTTCCTGGGGGAGCTGAGCAGCTCTTGCCCAGCACCTGAGCCCCCTTCTCCTCTGTCTCAGGCTGTGCTGTGAGCCAGGGCAGAGAGCACCTCTCTTCCTTCTGCTCCTTTGCAAGGGTGGGATTCCACATGGGAGTTCCCAGTGTGAACTGACAGTGGGGAATGGGAACCCCTCCTGTTCAGCCCTGGGTGGCTGTCACATTTCCTCCAGGTCAGCTTAGGAGAGCTAATACTTGCCACAACTACAGAGCTGCTTGAACTGACAGGTTAATCATATTCAGGTCTGGTTTTAGGCTGTTTTCCCGTGGGTTGTCCCAGTTTATCCTGTCAATCCTATTAGGGTGCAAGGGTGCACAGTACAATAAAACCTGGTGCTGCTCCAGAAGAGCTGCACAGAGTTTGCTGTTGTTTCTTTGTGCTGCACTACACAAATTGAAGCAGAGGCATTGCTGGTTGGTGGCATCAGCAGTGCAGCCTGGAACTTATTTACACGTGGGTGAGGTACTGGCCTTTAAGTTCATCAGGGTATTTGTGTAAAAACCATTTGGTTTTCGTGTTGTGTGACATTTTTATCAGTAACTAATTTGGATCCACTCTTGCTCATATTTTGCCTCAATCTGACACAGTGAAATACTATTTAATAATAACAAACTTCAGAGGTGCTCCTGCTCCAGATGCCTGCCCCTAATGAAGGAGCAATGTCATTTTCCATACCTTTCTTTGATTGCAATGGTTAATTGATTTTTTTTATGCACATACAGTGAGAGGAGACAGACTGTGGAAGAGAATCGAGAAGATGTGTACAATGATGGATGGGATTTAATTATCCTTATCTGAAGCATGGCCAGACTCAGAACTTGGAGACACAAACTGCTCCAAAACAGGCAGCTCAGAGCTGTTACTGCTGTCAGTCCTAACTTACTCCCTGTGTGTCAGTCCCCAGATGCAGATCTCGTGGCTGGGCCAGCAGAAGCTGGAGGATCTCAATCGGAAGGACAGGACAGGAATGAACTACATGAAAGGCAGAAGTGGCGTAAGGCACGCAGTGTAAGTGCTCCCAGCCTGCTGCCCTCAGCAGAACCGTGTGCAGGGCAGGACAGCACAGGGAAATGTTCCCTTTCCTGCTGGTCGCCAGTCGTTCTGTGCTGTGTCACCCTTGTGGGGAAGGCAGGGGGACAGTTTGTAGTGCTGGGATGGATCCAGCCCGGCATTGCCATTCTCTGACCATGGCTGGACACCAGGCCCGGTGACAGGGTGCCGTTCCCTGTTCCTCTGTCCCTTCTCCAGCTGTTTCAATGTCAGAGGGGTTCCACGGTTCGTGTGCTGTGTAATTCCCTGTAAGCTCTGCCCACGAGCCCATTCCTGTGTCTGCTCTCCATCCCTTTTTGCCAAGATGTTCCCCTATGCAGTAATGGAGGGAACACACGTGGTGAACACTGAGGCACCTCATGCCCTGTGCTGATCCTTCAGCAGGGAGACTGGAATCCCTACAGCCTTTAGAACTGGGCTTGAAGGCACTGCTGGAGCCCCAGGGCTTTACCAGTGATCCTGCTAAACAGTGTCCCTCCTCCTTGGTAAAAGGACAGGCAAACACAGGAGTTACTGCTCTGCTCTTGTTGAGGACAACTTTAATTACTGGTCATAGTGCTGTCAGTGGGACTTGCTGCTTCAGCCTGGGACAGGGCTTGGGGATGGGGAATTTATGTGTGATTTTCCTCCTGCTGGTATTCCAGAGAGCCTGTTGGCTTTACCTGCAGCATCAGGGTTTGAGGGAAGGCATGAAATGGTAGGATTTGAGAATTCTTTTTCATGGCAAAGATCAAAGCTGGGAAGTTTTTCTGTCTGGAAATGACTCTTTCTTTATTTAATCAGACGAGGTCTAATGGAAGATGACGCTGAGCCCATCTTTGAAGATGTAATGATGTCCTCACGAGGCCAGCTAGAGGACATGAATGAAGAATTTGAGGACACAATGGTCATTGATCTGGTCAGTAAATCTTATCAATAGCAAGTTTAAAATAGAAAGCTAATTTAAAAGGAATTTTAGAAGTGTAAACAAAAATGTCCACAATTTTGAGCCTGTCTGAATGTTAGAGTGGAAATGATGTGAGCACTTCCCGGAGCCTCCACCTGCAGGCTCAAGCCCATTGGGTTTGTTCCACAGCTACACAAGGAGCATTGCTTGGTGCTCCCTCTCCCCAAGGCTGTGTTCTTGGGCAGCTGCAGGCAGCAGCACCAGCACAGACTTGTCAGCCTGCAAGGATCAGGTCAGGAGTTAGAGGCTGTGCTCTTCATGCAGCCACGATGTGTCAGACTGGCACAGCCAAAGGGTCCCTGTTGTTCCCCTTCCTGGTTAGTTTGATTTTGAGCAGCTGGACTGGGCAGGGGATCCTTACTCCAGGTCTCAGAAGGTCACAGCAGAGCCCTGCTGGCACAGCAGGAGGGAGCACAGGCACTGCTGTGTGGGTGGGAGTTCGTTAAACAGGAATTGCTCCCAAGCACATCCCATCACCAGTGGCAGCCTCAGTCCCTTCCAGTACTGATTGCTGGGAGAAGTTCCTTGCAGCACCCACAACCTCACCTGGCCTCCCCTCTGGAATGACTGCTCCCTTGTAAAATGAGATAAAGGAGCAGTTTGCTTTACACACTTCAATGTTTTTATGCCTTTCTGTTTCTCCTTTCACATCCAAACAAGCCCTAGATTAGCACTGGGCTACAGTGTCTTGGGAAAGGGCTGCTGCATACTGAGGTTATTGCCAGCACTCGTGTGATTATCAAGTAAGTAACATCCAAGGCAAGGAAAGGAAGGAGTTGATCAGGCCAGTGAGGCTCACATTTACTCTTGTGCTCCTGGGAAAGGACACCCACCAAGGGTTTATGCTTCAGAAATATTTCAGTATCTTCAGTACCCTTTGTTGGTAAATCCATTTTTGGCCATGTCAGAGCTCAAGTTTCACTGTGAACTTAGGAGGGAGTTTCTGTGCAGTCCGGCCTGCAGTCCCAATACAGAAACATCCCTAAGAAGTGCAAGAACCTTGGGCAAGTCCTTAACTGTGAGCACCGAGTTAGAATGGATCAGCTTTTACCCATTCTTTCAATACCGAGGAGCTGAGGGAGGTCTGTTCTGTCAGGGCCCAGCTTTGCCCAGGGTTTGGTGGTGCTGGGAGGGGGTGGGGGCAGGCACAGGCCCTGTGCTGGCAGGGCCGCTGTGCCCGCGCTGTTCCATCTCCCGTGTGTTGCAGCCGCCGTCGCGGAACCGGCGCGAGCGCGCGGAGCTGCGGCCGGACTTCTTCGACTCGGCGGCGATCATCGAGGACGACTCAGTAAGGCCTGGCTTGCTCTGCTTGCTTGGAGCTCTGCTCTTGTCCCACCCCCCCTAACCGCTGTCTTTTCCCCCTTTTCCAGGGATTTGGCATGCCCATGTTCTGAAGTCCGGCGAAGACCTTTTACAAACTTGGAACTCTATTGTTTAGAGCTAGAGGCCTATATACTGTGATAGCTTGTATGAAAACCACATTTTTGATGTGATACGGTTTGATTTTTAACCAAATGATTGAGGTCAACCCCTTGGTGTAGTGACGGAGAGAAGAGGAGCTTCTTAATGACACACGGGAATGTTGGCCAATCCAGTCACCTCAGAAGGGCTGACCTAAAAAATCATTTGTATCCCTGTTCTTGACTGTCCTAATACGGATTTTTTTTTTCTGGATGAGGAGGAAGTTTTAAATTGTTAAGACAGCTGTCAAAATAAACACTGTTCTACATATGTTTTCTGAAAACAGCATTGAGTGAAAACAGAACTTTTTAACTTTATTTTTCTGCTGTACAATTTAAAACAGTTTTAACATTTGCCTTTTTATGTTTTCAAAGCTAGCCATTTTTATTAAACCTATGCCTATCAGCCACTGACTAGCAAGGCTGCTGTAAGCAGGTCGTTCTGGCTACAGAAAAGTGTTTTGGAACACACTGGATTTGATTAACATTATGGTACGCTTATGTCCTCTCATAGGCATGGAGAAGAACACTCTCAGAGAAGAGGTTAGAATTCTAATGACGTGCATCTCTGCCAAAAAATTTCAGATTCTGATATGATAAACCCAGATTTTATACTCTTGAGAAGATTTATTTTTATTTATAATGGGACATAAAGTAAGAGATGTCCATGAAGCCACTTTTCCAACAGATGCTGTGTAACATTCATTTTATATAGCACATGGGGACACAAAAACAGTAAATTTTCTATTGGTACTTGCTCTGTGCATTTTTAGCAACTTATACCAGCAAATAAAGTATTCTCAGTAAAACACACAAACGGTTCTCAAGTAATCACTTTGCTGTTTTTACTACCTACTTCAAGCCTGCCAACACAAGGTACATAAACAGCAACTTTCCTATTAAAAAAAAAATAGTTCAAGGGTGGGGGAAAGGATCACTTTAGCATACTAAAAGTAATTTTAACTGTACCATAAAACAGAGTCTACTTTCCATGCCGTAAATACCCTTTTTCTGCTATTTTTGTAAATTAATTTTGCCAGTTAGAAGTACTGTATGTGCTGCATAGAAATTTGTGCTTAGATGGTGAAGTTCTTAAGCTTACAATGGAATACAGCTACATTTTCAGTGTTAACTGTGCATATTGAGAGTAATTCTTTGGGAAAAAAAAAGATTTTTCAAAAAAGCTAAAAATGTCAAAAAAAATTCCAAAAAACCCCCAAAACATTCTTAGCTAATTCATTGTACTAAGATATTTTTCAATGTCTTCAATGATTTGGAACTTCATTCTGCTTCGATTTTATGACTCAATGTAGTAGCTGCTCCTTACCCAGCCTGGCCTGGCACCAGCAGTGCTGGCCCTCCACAGCTCCAGATCTCCAACAATTGGCCCCAAACCTTCCTCTTTCTGCACTCAGTAGCAGCTGAGATACAAAGCAGACTGATCCACTTGGAGCACAGCAGTTTCAGAGGTGCTTTAGTTTTAGCAACTGCAGAATAACCACGGAGCTTTTTTCTGTTTCAAGCTTACTGGACACCAGCCCAACCCTTCAGTGCCCAGCGTGGGCAGGGAAAAGCCCAAATTCACCAGGCCAGCACTCACCCAGCTGAGCCTGGCTCTCACAACACGTGCACTTCTCAGACACAGTTGCCAAAAATGTTTGACCAGGTAATTCAGCCATTCCTTAGTGTGGGTTGGGGATGGATTGATCCCAAGAAGTAGCTGGAACTTTATAAACCCTGCTACCTCCCTGTGTGCACCCCCACGGCCTGGGGGCAGGAATGGCTGCAGGACCTGTCCCAGGATCACTCTGTGAGCATGGTGGCACAACAGATGCTGCCAGTTTGAGTCAGAGTCTCAGACAAACCTTGTGCTTCACAGTCCTCTGTGTGGAAAACTGATTCCTAATTTAACATTGTAGAATACTGTATAACAAAACATTTATTATCATGGTACCTGCAATGGGTCTCCAGTTCAGTTTGCAGTCAATAGGTTTTTGTATTATGAGTGTCTCCTTGATTGGTTTTGCTAGTAATTCTGTAAATTGTACATTTACAATATGAGGTTTTTTTTCCTTTTGTACAATTTAAAACTGATGCTTCACCTTTCATTTAATAAACTATTCAAAATCATGAGTATGATGAGCACCCTCTTCACTATAGTTTTCTTTTAAGTGCTTGTTTGGACCATCACATTTTGTCATCCCATTTAGTAGCAGGAATTCAAGGCACTATTAAAGGCAAAACTGACAGGTAGCGTTCATGTAGTCCAGGCTTCACAACCAGACCTGTACCCCACTCCCTCACCCACTCAGCCTCCAGAGGGATGGAAACCCTCTCTGGGCTTCCTTCTTCCCTCCACCAAGGTGTGGTTGTGGGGGGTAGAGGGGTGGTTAATGTGAGACTGCTGTAAATCTGGGAAGGCCCCACACCAGCTGCAAGTGCTGCACTGCTAAAACTTACAGTTTCTGGAACTGCCACCAGGTTTGAGAAGAATTTCTCTCTTCTGCTCTATCGTCTGAAGTAACCTGGAGTCTCTGGGAAGAAAGTGCCATGGGAAAGGCTTGAATGCTCTAACAACCAGCTGGGCTAAATGAAGTTTCACAGATTCCTGAAACAAAATGTCCATGTTACTCCCATGTCTCAGGGAGCAAGGTGCTATTTTTGTCCAACCCATGAATGATTTCATTTCTGTAGTGCTGAAGAAAACTCTCTGGTTTATCACCTGGCCCACTTCCTAAGGAAAAATCACTGGAGTCAGGAAAAGAAACAAAATGCTGCAGCTGAGGCACAGGGATGATTCAAGGTCTCAACTACTCCCAAGACAGAGCCTGAAAGCTGTCTCCAAATGCTTGTAAGTTATGGCAGCTCCTGCTGCACTGATGAACACAGTAAGTAAATTGCCTTGCTGCTAAATTCAAGGGCTGCACATTGTTGAAGGGACTTTATTTTGTACCTCTTTTTTAGGTGACTGGATTTGAAGGAAATTCTCAGAAGCCTGGTCAGAGCAGCTTTCGAGCCTGTGTCCAAAATGTCCTGGTAGAGCAACTGCTGGTTTGGAAACAGAGAGGACCTAAAAGCCCAATTCTTGTGCTGGCAAGGGATGGGAGAGGATGGAGTCTGTAGCAATACTGAGGTTAGGAAACAACTAACAAAGCCGTACTTTTCTCTTTATGACCAAATCGGTTTCTCATGGAGTGTCTCCTTCTGTCTCCTCCTCGGCAGGCTGAAGAAGGAGGAAGCTGTGTATGTAACCCCATCACAGCTTCTGCCTCTAAACCAGCTGTACCTTTGGAAAATTTTGGGCATTATAAACCCTTACAGTTCACTCACAGTTAACTAAGAACTTCCACCATGGCCATGAAACCCAGCACAGTAACATTTCCATTTCCCTTCCCTGTTGCTGCACTGGCTCCATTCCCTGGGACAGCACCAAGAGCCTTTTCCTGCTGAGGCACAGACCTGGAGGGTCATGCAGCTGCCCTGAACGTGCTGCAGCCAGGACAGCCAGTGTGTCTGCAGCCTGAAGGTGCTGCCTTCCATGCATCCAAAAACCTGGGGAGCTGGGACTCCTACTTGAAATGCTCCTTTTATACTGTGCTTTTAGATGATGTTTTGCTGTTGCTTTTTCCCCCCCCAGGTTGAGGCTCCAAGCTCTTCAGCCCTACTCACTGCACTTTCCTGGGAAGAGAAGCTACCTGGGACACGGCCATCCTACCTCTCTCCTCCTTCAGGCTCGTGCTGGGGAGGGAGCAGCACAGGTAGGGAGTTACTCAGAGCAAATGTGAGTTACTCAGAGCAAATGTGAGTTACTCAGAGCAGCCAGGTTCCCACAGCCCCTCCCGTGCCTGGCAGCTGCTGCAGCAGCACTGAATGTGACAGTGGCTGTTCCTCACTGCCTTGGGGCTGGAGGGAAGGTGCAGCTGCTACTGAGCAGGTGAGCACAGGCCCAGGGCTGATCACAGGAACACCTCCTGCAGTGGTTCCTGGCGAGGCTGCCAAAGAATCCCAGAGAAAAGAGGCTGGAAGGGGCCGCTGGAGGTCTCTGTTCTCCCTCTGCTGAGGGAAGAGGGTTTGCATGTCCCACCAAAACTGCCCTTTTTTGGCTGCTGGCCTTGAGAGGGGGCTGGCTGTGCCTCCCCTGTGCCCCCCACCTCTGTCCCCGGGCTCTGAGACCCAGCTGCTGCAGCCAGCAGGAAAAGCTGCCACAGGCCAGACTACCCGAGGAACACAACAACTGAGTCCAGGATCAGCAGCGCCTGCTCTCCAGGCACAGGATTTGCCTCCTGGAGTCAGTGGTGCAGGACGTGGAGTCAGACTCCAAGGTGTGGGGCCAATGGAATGCCCTTGAACTCCACAGGGGTCCAACTTCCCAGCAGTGGGAGGTGGCTCAGCCTGCCTGAGCCGCCTCCAGGGCCTGTGGAATGAGGGAGCCAAGGCAATGTTTGACCTTGAGCAATTAGCAACAGCTCACCTGCAGCAGGCAGGGCAGGGTGTGTGCAGTATTAACCACCAAGAAAGGGCTGAGAGATGTGAGCTGGTCAGAGCCCCAAATTAAATATATGCTATGATTTATTGATGATTATTGGCAAAATCAAAATGAAAAGAACTGTTTCTATTGCCAAACAGACCTCCATTAACTCGTGTTCAGGATGTCTCCCAGCATGGGCAGCCCCTGCTCACCCTCACAGTGGGATGTTGGCATGCTTCTTCCAAGGACTGGACTGGGATTTACTGGCCAGTACATCGAGGTCATGGCAGATGCGTGCACGGGTGGTCGAAGGCTGGATGATGTCATCAACAAACCCTGCAAAAAATTAAAACAAAAAAACCCTCAACCTGACCAACCATGAAGTGCTTGCCTCCCAGCCTTCCGTATCTAGGCTAACCCATAAGTTAGCAAAATCAAAACAAAGGTTGGAATAAATAAGTTCACAAGTTATAAATCAACTAAATTTAAAATAGCCTGAGAAGGAAACTTTACTGAGTAATTTTTTTAAATTTTGAATATAACTTGCCTTTTACAGCACAGTTACTGCTCCAAAACTGGAAATAAAAACAGTATAAAAACCTACTCCTGATAGTTCTGGAGTACATAACTGAACTGGGCCCTACTCTTTCTTCAGGCCAGTGCTTTGCATCTAGGGCTGTATAACAGACTGTCAAAGCACCTCTGCTACAAAGGAAAAGGTGAATTTTGAGACACTTTCTACTACCTACACAATTGAAAATGCACTTTGCAGAGCAGTCCCCACTTTTCACCAGGGTCTTTGCAGCTGAAGATGTGTCTTGTGTCCACATGTTTTCCACATGCACAGGCTGTGGTTAAGCATCACTTTTCTATTTCCAGTACATAACTTACTAACTTGTTAGCAAAAGGTTTACTCAACAGCACAACTTGATCTCCATGCAGTGGCAAACCAAATGGGAAACTGTGGGAGAAACCATACCTCTCATGGCAGCAGGGAAGGGGTTTGCAAACTTATCCACGTACTCCTCCTCTGCATCTGCCTCCTTTCCTCTGAAGATGATCTGGACAGCACCCTGGGAACAGGAGAGCTCAGGTCAGTGACAGTCCCTCAGCCCTTGCCCACCTCACAGCCGTGCCTCCAGGTGAGGGCTTGGGAGCATCCCCACTGCCTGCAGCACCAGGACACCCCACGGTGCTGGCAGGGCACTGCTGCTGCTGCTGCTCGCAGGGCACTGCTGCTGCTGCTGCTCGCAGGGCACTGCTGCTGCTGCTGCTGGCAGGGCCCTGCTGCTGCTGCTGCTGGCAGGGCCCTGCTGCTGCTGCTGCTGCTGGCAGGGCCCTGCTGCTGCTGCTGCACAGGGAGAAGGGCCTGGACTCACCTTGGCTCCCATCACGGCCACCTCGGCCGTGGGCCAGGCGTAGTTCACGTCCCCTCGTAAGTGCTTGGAGCTCATCACGTCGTAGGCACCCCCATAGGCCTGTAACACAAACCAGGGCATTCACTGCAGCAGTGGCCTTGCAGCTGCAACAGCCTGCATTGCTCCTGCAGCTTCCTCCAGTGCAGAGACAAGCAGCTGGGGCTGGATTCTACCTGAAGGAGAGCATGAGCATCTCCTAGGAATAGACACACTTCAACTAGAGCCCCCAAAGAGCAAGGAAGGGGGCTGCTGGTGCTAACCATGCCCATTCTGCAGGGCAGGCAGGGGGGGTCAGTGTGGATCCAGACCAGCAGGCCTCGACCTGCACCCTGCACATGCACACAGACCAAACAGAGAGCGTGCTTCTGGAATATCCTGGCCAGGGAATGCAGCACTCAGGCTCTGCAGTGCTCCACTCTGGAACTGGAAATGCTCCAGACAGCAGTGATGAACTGATACTGCAGGACTGCAGAGCAAACTGCAGTGCAGTCCCTGTCAGGGCAGTACTGAACTGTGCAGCAAGGCTGCAGGATTGACAAAAACTGCATGGAAATACTCGGAACAATCACAGAAGGCAAAGGAACAGAAAGTTCTTTTTTATTTTTGCCATGATAAACCAAAAGCATATCAGAAAAATGAGCAGGAGGGGCAGAGCAGCAAGGAGAAGGCTAAGGCTGTAAGGTGCCAGCCCCAGAGCTTATGGCAGTAGGAAGTTGGGTACCTTACAGAGAAAGGAAGATGAGGTAGAGCACAGCAGAAGTCTGGGGAGGAAAAGAATCCACATGAGTGTTCAACCTGCAGATATAGCAGAAGACAGATGCAGCCAGTGCTGGCTGTGCAGAGGGAGGCTCAGGAGGCAAGACAGGAGAAAGCAGAATTGCTGCAAACAGATGGCATGTCCTTAGTGAGACAGGCTGGCTGACATGGGACAAGTACTTGAGTGAAGGCACTCCAGACAGAAAGCAGGGAGCAGAAACTGGGAGTTCCAGAGGGGTGCAGAGACAAAAGAACGGAAGGAACTAAAGTAGTGGTTTGGGAATAGAAGAAGTGGCCTCTTGTAATGTTATACAAAGAAGTGTTACCAAATGGGACAAACAGAGATGTGACAGTGATAGAAAGCACCACTGGGACAGACAGACAAAGCTTGGTTTAACTAAAAGCGGTGGAAAGAGGAACTCTGTGGAATTTGCCAGTTTACCTTTCTGGTGATGACAGTGATCTTAGGCACAGTTGCCTCTGCAAAGGCAAACAGCAGCTTGGCCCCGTGGCGAATAATCCCGCCGTACTCCTGAGCTGTGCCTGCCAAGGACAAGGAGCTGCTTCACTCCAGGGGATTCACACAGCGCCATCATCCCTCACCACCACCACAGCCATGCTAGCACCCTGCAGAAGGTCATGCCAGCCTGAGTTCTCTGCAAGACACTGAGCAACTCAAAATTCAGAGCAGCACTTGTTTGTATAGAAGGTCACAGAAAATCAGCTCAGTAGATGGGACCTTTCTAGGAACAAAATACAGTTAGAGCCTTTCCAAACTCCAGATGTGACCAGCAGCAGGAAACAGCCTAGAGTCACTTCTGCAGAAACCTTGTCTTTCAAGCTCCCTTTTTTCTAGAGCACACAGAAAGCAGCTTGGCTACTCTACCATACTGAGGACCTACCCTAGTTGTCCTTCAAGGCAGCCCAGGATGATGGACCTTAAAACAGAGCATGAATTCCACAGCAGATGCTTCTGGAGAATGATCACAGGCAGCAAACAGGAGTGCAAGGCATCCATGTGACAGGATGCTCAACATCCTTCTGTCCCAAAGACAGGCTTACCTGATTGGACTCTGAATCAGCAGTCTCCTGTAATTTATTTTGAGGACTGTGAATTTCAGACTACTGGATATAACTCTACAATAACTTTCTAGCAGTTTATTCACCTCCTGACTTTAGCTTTTAGCACAGGAGATGATCCCAAATACTCTAAGAGGGTTTTCTATGGATTTTTTTAATGTAAGTAAAAATTCTTCTGTGAGACTGAAGAACTTACTTGGTGTATTTTCTGGCTTAACATTACTGTTTCCCCTCAGGTATAAGTTGAGTGTCTGAAAATTTCTGCCTACATTTACAAATGTCTGCTCTCAGCTGCAATTTTACTTCTGGTTCTTGCCCTCCCCTGTAGCCAGTGGGACCTGCCAAGCCCACAGACCCCTCCTGCAGCAAGAATCAGAACAGCCAGGGGTGTTCATTCCCAAGGAGCAGCCTGAGCCCAGGCCCAGGAGTTGGGGAGCACTCCCAGACCCCGTTTTTAGTCACAGCCTGTTTCTAATCCACACCTAGAACAGAGTAGCCAGTCACTTAATGTTTCCAGTGTAAGATCATTCAGGTGTTTCAAGTATTTACACTGCCCCATGACCAATTAACATAAACTCTTTTCTAGCCATAGATTCAGTCCCAGCCTTGTTCTAAATATGTATTTTTATCCACTCACAGGTTATGAACACTTCAAGTGTCATCTCTGTGCACACCTGTGAAATCTGGGGGCTACTCAAGTGTTGGGGTCACTGATGCTGGGAGAGGTTTTGTACACTGCTGTGAGCCAGGTGACAGGTGCCTTCTGTACTGAACAGGGAGATGGGATGAGGAAGCCACCCTCAGAATTTGTTACTTGATCTGTGATTTCTAATGCTCATGGGCTAATCTTGCCAAATTCCTTAAAACACAACACGTTTTGGATCATAATCAAACCTCAGGTCTCATCTCTTCAGGTTTGTCTTTCTTATTTTTCTTCCATTTATCTGCTTTCAACCCAACATCCTATTGTGCAGTATCAAGTCACTACTTTGAATTAGCTGTATGGAAACAGTTCTTGGATTCTGAGCAACTGCTCAAATCTGGATTGCTGGAGTGTCCCCTTACACCAAGCTGCTGCCTAACCTGTATCAGAGGAGGAGGCTGAGCCTACACTGGGGAGAAAGGAGAGGAACTCCTGGTTAAAACGTGCCAACTCCATCATGTTAAAGCAGGAGCTGGAATGCTGAATAGTCGCATTCTGATGCTTTGAGAACTGCAGAGGCCTCAAGGTAAACCATGGTTTATACAAGTATTAACATTAGGTTTGATTGTATAACATTTATAGTCCTCTCTCAACCTGTTTTGTAACGGGTCATTTTAATATTGCCTGCTCAGAGAGCCTGTGCTGAAAGCAGGCTCATCACAGCCCTTTCCTCACTGAAGTACCTCTGAACACAGGCATTTTCCACTGAGAAGTGTCTGGGAGCATCAAAAGGACACAGAGGAGGCTGTGTACAACCAAATCAATGCCAATGAAAACACACTTTTCTCCCCAGAGAGGCTGGAAGAGGTGATCTGTTCTGGGGGATCCTGGGGGCTTTGAAGGCATGGTAGGGGGTGGTCAGACCTTGCTGTGGTGCTGCCCTGCCCCTGTACCCCCAGCCCTGCAGTGTCTGTCAGCCCTGGCACACTGCAGGCAGCCCCAGTGTCCCCTGAGTGCCTCAGAGACTGCACAGCCCCTGGGAGGGTCTGTAGCACCACACCCAACTTTAGGGTAAGGCATACCTGGCAGAAACCCAGGGACATCCACAAACGTGATCAGGGGGATGTTGAAGGCATCACAGAACCGAACAAAGCGGGCTCCTTTCACAGAAGAATTTATGTCTAAGCACCCTGAGGTTAAGAACACAGAAAAAGGTGTTAGCAACTCCAGGGATCTGCAGTAATTCAAGGCAACTCAAAATCACACTATTTTAGCTGTACTGTCTTCTTAAAACAAAGGAAAAGCTTATCTGTAGATAATGTGGGTATTATCTGCCATAAAGCTTTCCTGGTTTAGAACTAAGAGCACAGAACAAGCTATACTCAAAGGCTCATTTCATTTTTCTGACCCCTGTGTGCAAAGACTTTATATCCCAAAATGTTACAATTTAATTACATACATATAATTTAATTTTTTTTCTGTAATTTTCTCTTCATTAGTGTTTTTCAGATCAGTCACACTGGAAGGTTACAGAGTTCTCCATTAAAAAAACAAACATTAAACAGTCCAATAATATTTTAAGAAAAATCAGCATTTCTGGTAGACACACTTTGAAGGGTTTCTGTTCTCTTTCACTGCCATTTAGAATTGTATTATGCACAATTATTTTAAAACAAAACACATTTTGTATCAAAGCCTCTGTCTGAAAAGAGCTGTTAAAATTTTAAATACTAAATGAAGATTAAATTTATATTAAAACCTTCTGTCTAATATCTTGATGGTCATATCTTGTAGAGATGAGATGAAACGAATGAAACACCATACTGGGTCATCTGATTTTCCCAAACAAATAGATACAAGAATTCAAAACAAGGAGTAAACCAGAACGTTCTGACTGGGGAAGGTCACTTCAGAAATTACTGAGTTAAGGAGAGAAAGCAAAATCCCTGGACAGTTAGAAAGGGTGATCTCAGCTGGAGCTGCACGTTGTGCCTTCAGATCCAAACCTTGTGAGGCCAAGAGCTCTGCTTGTGCATCTGAAGGCTTTGCACTGTTCAGCTACAGTGAGATAACAAAGTCCTCTCACCCTGCAGATGAGTTGTAGGGATTCTACTGCCATGGAGGGAAGTGTGTGGTTTCCATGCTATGACTAACCCAGTTACTGCAGGCTGCTGCCCAATGACTGGTGCTCCTCTCCCCTCCCATCCCCACCCCGTGGGCAGCTGCTGCACCTCCTGGGCTGGATGCAGCACTGATTTCATTACCTGGGAGCAAGATCACCTTGCTGAGCCACTAAAGAAAGGGTTTGCAGTTCGTTTCACAGCTCACAGCTGCATTACAGGGAGGTTGAAGACAAAGCAAGCGATGGGAAAAACACAGAATGAGTGGAGGAGCACACAGCACAGCAGCTCTGACCTTACACAGCATGCAGAGACAGAGGCAAGGCACTGTTCAGAGGCTCACACGGGACTCTAACCTGAGGCCACTTTGGGCTGGTTGCCCACGATCCCAACGGTCCGTCCATTCATCCTGGCAAATCCAACCACAATGTTCCTGGCATAGGCCGGCATGATCTCGAAGAATTCCCTCTCATCAACAATCTGCAAAGGGCCCGTATGAGGCCACACAGAGGTCATAAATACACAGGCAAACACAGACTCAGTTACCTTAGTACTGCAATTTTTAAAACACTTCAGAACTTGCAGAATTTTGAAGGAAAGAGAGGGAGGGAAACCTTTTGGTCTTTGCAGCCTTCATCGCAAGAATTAACTCATCCTACAAAAACTACCGTAACTGTCAGTTAAGCGTTCTGTCAGGGAACACCGTTATGACTGAAGGGAGCCTTTCTTCCTGGCTTAGAATAAAATGCAAATCACATGTTAAGAACTTCTTTCTCACATCTTAATTGGCAGCAGACTTACAGACTGATTTCCAGTGACAGAACAGTACCTCCTGGAGCTCAGAAGCGCCCGTGACACGTTTGATGTAAACTCTCTCGGCAAGCTCAGAGCCTCTCTCAGAGCAGCCAGCAGAGCCCTGCTGGCCCAGGGGCAGTGCTGGGTGTGCCCAGGGGACACAGGGAGTGCAGTGCCCACCTGGAGCACACACCCGCCTGGCTGCACTGCCCTCGAGCTCGGTGTCCCAGCTTGCCCTGCCGAGGGACAGCCCTGGCACAAAGAGGCACGATCAGAACTCGCACGTTCCAGAGATCAGAATTATCCATGGAGCAGCAGCGACACCTACACACGGCTGCCTGGGCTTCCAGCAGGATTCCCTGGTTCCATCTGTTTGTGGCAGCTGTTCTCATACACACTGCAGCATGCCAGTCATTTTGTTAGCCTCAGTCTTAAAGAAGTTGTGCAAAATGTAAGCACTATAAAAGTGGCGTTATTTCTTTCCTTAATAGGTTCCAAAATCTGTGGGAGGGCTTGGGGATTTTCTCCTAATTCACTTAATGGTTTTTATTACATGCCACCTTTTAACTTTCATTAGACATAGTGCTGAAATTCACAGTAGAAGAATCCAGGGATTAAAAATATCCTGAGCTTGCTTTCGCCACTAAAATGAGTGTAAATGCCACCAGTTGCAAACTTTGTAATTTAAAAAAAATAGACATATATTTTCTTGTACTGGGTATGTACATGTCTCATCATAAACAGGGAAGGTAAATCTCTGCTTTCTGGGTACTTTATTACTTTTACATGGAAGTGCTGGAATCCAAGACAGAAGCAACAAGGTGCAGGGAAGGGCCAAGCAACAGAACTCAAGGGGGTCCTGACCACAGAAAAAACTGAATTGCAGCATCTTTCATCGGTAGAGTTGTGTATACAGCATAACATGTAGCCTTGAAAACAAATCTTGGCATTCTGCTAAAATCTCTTTTTTCCCCTGAAGTTTTTGTTGCCCATTCACAGCTACTACACAGGTGGAAATAGTCACTTATAAAGACTGAAATAAATAAGTAACAGTATGTATATCCTCAGTGCTATTCTATTAGTTTTTGTCCATTTTTTAGACCCAGAATGTAATATATGCATCTTTAATGTGAACACTGTCAGACTTACGGAGTGTATGATATCCAGCATATCATAGGCTTTGGTTGACTCACTTGGGACAATGGTGTCCAGCTCTGGAACCGGACGGTCACTGTGGAGAGCAGGTAAGAGTGAGCGACATTTAAAGACCAAATGAATACCAACAACAAAAGCTCGGGTAAACAATTCCACCTCTGAGAAACTTTGCAAACCTCCTCAAATACGGGGAAAAGAACCGGTTCCCTTCCTCTCGGGCAGCCTGAGCAGCCTCCTCCTGAAGGAGACCCCTCCTCCACAGGCACCGGTGCTCGGGAAGCGCTGAGCAGCGGGGCTGCGGGGACGCGGCCGGGAGGCGGCCGGGCTGCAGGGGGCACTGCCGGCCCGCGGGACTGACGGCGTGGGGACACGGCCGAGGGGCTGCCGGACCGCAGGGGACACGGGGGCTGTGGGGACACGGGGGCTGTGGGGACACGGCCGGGAGGCTGCCGGACCGCAGGGGACACGGGGGTGCTGGCGGGACCAGCAGGTGACAGGCGGCAGCAGCACAGCCTGGGCCCTACAGCCGGCCAGGAAAACCTTTCTATGCTCATTTGCCCGTCCCCAAACAAGCAGAGAGTGGGGAAAACTTCCCCACTCGGTGTCTTCCCTTCACTGGCTGTGTTTAAAGAGAAGCCTCTTTGCTGTTTCTCCACTTCCAGTGACACATTTTCACGTGGAGTTTTCCTGTAACAGAGCCCCTGCGCTGCCATCAGCAGTGACAGGATCAGTTCCCAGCTTTGATCACATTACCCTCATTAGGGACCCACTCAGCACCTGCTGGGTCTGAGGATTCAGTGCAGGGGTGTCCATTTTTATGAATCACCACTGAGAAGGTTTCAGGACTACTGTATTTGTGCTGTTCCATAAAAATACTGATCTCTGCTACAAATGGTGTTTCTATTCTTACTGAATTAATATTTTAACAATGCCATGATTTAGTACAATTGAATAAGACAACACAAGGCTCTAGACACACAATTTAAAACTGAAGAGAGTGATGTGTGGTTTGACAAAATCAGACAAAAGGTAAAAATGCAGCCCCACGGCTGTCTGTGCTCCCTCACACACACGGGGTGAGGGAGGCACAGCCCTTTGCAGGGAAGGGGAAAGACACAGCTATTTATAGAATAACGCTGACAGCAACACTTCAAGTGCTTTTTCCATACAAATACAAATACTGCATACAAGCACTTCCATAAAATGATATAATGGAGTCTTAATCTGAAGAAGTTAAATGTGTTTTAACACACTTAACCCAAGATAAAAATGATTCTAAACTTTCTTGTCCGTAAAGTAGATACAGATGTGCTCCAAGCTCTGTCCTGTCACCTGTGCTACCCCAAAGGAGAGAAGTGGAAAAATGAAATTATTGCTCCCATAAATTCACAGTGCTGAAGGAAATTTTAACAGCATTAAAACAGCCATCAGCAAAATGAAGACATTATCCAGGATACCACATTTGCAAATCTCCTTCAAACATCTGTACAGACACAGGACATCTGGAGCTTGCTGCTGCACTCACTGGGCTTAAGAGGTGTTTCTTACAGACCCCACTCAATGGGACAGAACTGCTGCTCGTTGTTACAGCCTGTGACAGCTGCAGACCCTCACCAGAGGGACACTGGGCTTCATTCAGTGCACAAGGGAAACTGCACAGGTCACCAAGAGCTGGCAGTAAACTCCTCCAGAGGTTTGGAGAGACTGAGAGAGCTACAATGCCACCATGCCATACAGCAAATGCAATGCTCAGACACCTCCCAAAGGCAGGGGACATCTCACCAGGGACACCTGGGTACTGCAAGAAACTTGCAAGGCCTTGGAACCCAGACCACTGTCAACAAACTCTCACCAACACAAGCTTCAGCAGCCAAGGCCAGCATTTTTCAACACCAAAGACAACTTGCTTAACTAGGGGGGAAAACAAACCAGTTAAACAATCCCCAACAGCCCCAGGACTTCACAGTGATAGAACCAGTAGATTACATTTGATTTGCATAATTTGTGGCAATTTTTTTTGTGTGTGCAAACAATGCAATAAGAGAGCAATTGCTCTAGAGGAATGGACTGGGACTGGAGCAGCTGTAAGGATCAAACACATCAATCCCAAGCAAGAGGAATCTATTAAGATGTCAGTATGTCCAGATGAAATAATACCAATCTGTGCATTAGGACCATAAACAGGAGAACTATTGGAGATGCTGCTATAAAACCAGACAAATTTAACAAATAGATCTGCCTTCACATGCATAAAGGCTACTAAATTGAAGTTCTTAGTACAAATTGCATTTATTATATCTCATGCCTTGTAAGAGATTAGTTCTTTTTTTAAGGGAAACAAATCTCTAATACTTTAGTAGCTACAACCTAACTGACAGCTTCTCACAAATAAACTGTTACAAAGTACATTGATTTAAAAATGGACTGTTGCTTCTATAGTGAAATTAAAATACCAAAATCAAATCTGTAGAGAGTAATTATCCAAGTACAACTTGTTGAATGCTTATAAAGATCATGATAACCTCAAAGATAATCCCCCAACTCAGCAAATAATACAAGAGATTAGCTTTGGTTTTGTCACTATCAAGCCAGAGCAGTCAAGAACAGAACAGAACCAGACCAGTACAGTTTAATGAACTCCTAAAGATCAACACCTGCCTCAGAAAAATTTAGGACTAGTAATGAATTGACCTGTCTGGCCATTGTCTAAAAGAAAATGGCAAATTTATTTTTGAAAAAGTGAAACATGTATCTCAGGGACCAGCAGAATGATCTGTAAAATCAATCCAAAAGCACCTCCCCAAACAAACTTACACAGCCACTGAAAAGCACAGTGAGGGATGAAGAGAAAACAACCTTCCAGACTCACATGTTAAAATCTTTACACATGAAGAGCCCCAAGACACATCACACACATGTGAGGAGCTGAAAGGGACATATTCAGGCACCACTCTTGTGCAGGGGAGTGCAACAGCCCCTGAGGGGTCCCTAGGGAAAGGGCTGAACATTGATTCAACTGGAGCTTGGGTCAAAATGCTTTTACTCCACTGACATTCTCTGCCCTCCAGTCCTAGCAAGGCTCTCTGCTCAGTGTCCCATGCTGTCTCTCTGGCTCTCAGCTCCTGGAAAAATTCCCTGATAAAAGTCCAGACAGTTGCCATTTTTCCCCTCTTGAAATGGTTCAAGTCCTTTCTGTATTATGTTGCCAACTCCACAATGAGCCTGAAACAAGTACATAACACACAAAGCTTTCTGCCACTTGTTGCCTGCCCACCTCTAACCCTTATGAGCAGAACTCATCCAACAGACACAGCTGACAGAACAGGGCAAGCTCTCCCCACTGCCACTCACTGTGCTCTCTCCTACCTCTCTCACTTGTTCCAAGGGACTGGGCAGCCCACCTGGACAGAGATTGCATTTCCCCACGTTCTGCACACAGCCTGGACAACAGTCCTTTCAGAAAACAGAATTAAACCTAGCAGTGAACACACACATGTTGGAACACTTCCCATATTCACACAGCAGAATGCACAATTATCTGCCAAGATCCCAGAACACCCATGTCTCCGTGGCCCTTAGGCCAGAGCAGCCACGAAATGCAGTGCTCAGAGAGCCCCAAGCCCAGCCAGGCTCCCTTACCTGGGATCATGGCACTCGCACACTGGAGCTGGGTCCCGGTTGCTCAGGGGTAAATAATTAAAGAACTCTCGGAGGTTCAGCAGAGCATCGATGTCATTCTCAAAGGCTCTGTGTGCAACTCCTGCACAGACACAGTAAAGCAGGTATGGAAATCCTTGTGCAAGCTTTCCTTTCCAAATATATACCAATAAAGATAGAAACAAGCAACAGCAAGAGTCTTTAAACTTGAGCTATTAACAACCAGGAGTCTAAAGCCACCAAGTCTGGCCAGCTAAAAATATCCAGAAAACATGTGCCATATCAGACTTTCTCCAGAACAGGTCTGGACTGTTCACCTCATATTTAAAATAATGTGAAGGGGTTTATCAGCTGACACAGCTCTTGCTGGACTCCAGCCTTCTGGAACTCTGTTCAGGTTACTGTGCTTCACCTAAGTGTTGGACCAAAAGTGCTTTTTATAAAAGGGCTGGATCTGGGCAGCATCTGTGTGTGTGGTTTTGGTTCATCATCAGCTCAGTTCACACAGAATTTGAGATCCCACAATCATTTGAGTCTTGGGAAGATTCATGACTCACACACATTTTTGCAGAGGGGAGAAAAGGGAAGAAGTGCTTCAGCTCTTCTGCCACTTGGTTTATAGTTAAGCAGTTCAATCAATCACATTAGTGAGCAAACAAGGGACTGTTGAGAATCTTTCAACCCATGCAAATGTCTGGACAACAAACAAAAAGACCCTACCCCAAGCTGACTTTGCTAAGCCCTGCCCCGTGACAGTCTTCCCACTTCTAGCATCTTTTGTGGGTTTGCTTCTTTCTCTTCCAAATCCAGAACTCTCCCACATTCCCACTTTCCCTCCTTTGTGTTCTGCTACTAAACAGGAGCTGCAGGAGAGCATATGCAGAGTCAGATCCTGTGCTCAGCCAGAGCTTTGTCCCTTAGACTCATCTGCCTTGGCCAATGGGCTGTCTAGCCAGAACTCTCATTTACTTTGAGCACAATTAGCACGTTCAGTAACGCCCCCAGCTCTCACCAGACACTGCAGTGTGTGTCTTGGCACCCCCGAGCTGCTCCTGGGTGACATCTTCATTGGTGACAGACTTCACCACATCAGGCCCAGTGATGAACAGGTAGGATGTGTCCTGGGGCAAGGGGGAAAGCAGAGACACTGAACGCCAGAGCCAAGCTGCAAAAGCACCTAAGGAACAGCCACAGCCTCTGGAGACTTCCCCCAAAATAAGGAGAGGGACAAAATTCTTAAAAAGGCTGCACTGCATTAAAAATCCACTGAAAATGCAATTGTCCACAAACTTGGGAAAGTTTCTCTCAACTTTTCGTGCAAAACAAAAACCCAAAGCAGGAGATCATCTTGGAAAACACCCATTCACATGTGGTCAACTCAGTGTGTGATCAGTGTCACCAGCTCAGGACACAGCCTTACCTTCACCATGAATGTGAAATCAGTTAAGGCAGGAGAATACACGGCTCCTCCAGCACAGGGACCCATGATGAGGGAGATTTGGGGAACGACACCAGAACACAAAACATTTCTCTGAAATAGGAAAAGAAAATTCTGGTTTTACCAAAGAAGCGTGTCTTCTCTTCTTCTCTTGATGCAAATTGAACCAAAATGAGTTTATTTCTGTTTTTCTTCTTTCTGTTCCTATACAGTTGATTCCCTATATCATGCAATGACTGCAAAGGAGATAACATGAGCCACCTCAACAGATGCTGCAGGGGCAAAAACTGCACTGAGCCTGCAGTGGGAAGGAGTGGATGTCCCTGACATTTCAATGTGTAGGTACACTGTACTCAGAGGCAGAAGTAAGTTTACTGAGCAGCTGGGGGAACGACTCTTTTAAAATCAGGTTTCTGCACCAGCTTGAGTTTTACACAGAGGTGAATGGCTGCCATCCAACATGGATGGTGTGTTGTCCAAAAAACCACTTACACTGCTTGTGCTCAACTGGGTCACAGCAACTTCTGTAACTGCTCCTCCCAGACTGCACCACCCAAAACCTGTCAGCATCTGACTGACCTGACATCCCACCTGCTTTCCTACTGAAAGGACAGTGCTCTGTGCATGCAATTTGATGCAAGTATTTTAGCAGGCATACAAAAGAATGTCATTTCTGTGAAAAAACGAGCAGCAGTGCGCCTAGGGGAAAAATTCCTGCATTAACCAAAAAAATCCTCTAGGAACATAAAACTTTCACCAGTGCAATCAACACTGGACATCCCCAGCCAGTGAGGTTAACACTGACCCACACACTTCTTTGAACAGAAACCTTTCTGGCTTGCATGCCTTCTTTCCCTGCCACCCCAAAACTCTATTTTAATTTTCCCCCAATCCCATCTTGACAGAACAGGCACTTCACTGCTTCTGATCTGAGCTTTTCAAGTTTCCTTTCAGTACACAGTGATTAATTTACTTTAAGACCCTCTTTGTCCAGTGGAAATCCTTCACCTTTTACAAGCCCTATTGAAAAGAACTGCTGTGTGAAATTGATAACATATCTGTATTTCAGAAGAGACATAGGGAATGATGAATGCACTGATAGTGCATCACAACAAAAAAAAACCCCACTGAACAATGGTGTACCCACCTGTCCCAAACTGAAAAATGCTCAGAGAAATTGCATCCCAACACAACAAACAATTGAAAACTGGTGTAAACCAAGAAGTCAAGTAGTTGCTTGGGGTTTTCTTCCAATTAAGCAAATTGCCTGTTCTTTCATTCTCACTATACGTTGGATCACAGAGCTTTACAGAGCCCAGCATCACCCTTGTTTAAGACATGGGTACATTCACCCAAAGCCAAGAACCAAAGTCAGGGTTTCACACACTGTTTTATCCATTGGCTGACACAGAACGATAACCTTAACATTTATTTACAAACACCCACTTGCATGTTTTTCCCACCTTTGTGGATGCCAAGCTCCCTGTCCACCCAGCAGCCTACTCACCAGAAATATGTCTGCATAGCCTGCCAGGGACTCCACTCCCTCCTGGATGCGGGCTCCTCCAGAGTCGTTCAGCCCAATCACGGGCGCTCCAACCATGGCAGCTTGATCCATGATCTAGAGATGAACACAAACTCCTCAGTATTGACCCAGCTAAGCTAAACCCCAAAAAATATCTGCCCTCCCAGCTGTGCATGTACATGCTCAGCATTGGATTAGGATAATGCAGTGTGAGTGACACGGTCACAGGAGAGGGACAATTTCTCCCTGCTCCTAAGGGGCCTCAACTGCACCTCAAACATCCCCTCAGATATGTCTCATCTATTCTTCAAAGTTTGTTGCAGTGGTGGCTGTGGCATCTCTCTAAGCTGTATATTCTAGTTCTTGATTACCTGTCTTAGAACTTCTTTGGGAAGACTAAATTAAATCTTTTCTCCAGAAATGTAAACGTTCCATTTGTCTTCATACACAGCAGTGAGGGAGACCAATTAGCTGTTCTTGGCCTTTACTTTTGTGAACATTCAAGCCCCTCAAATCTCCGTTCAGTCTTCAATTCCTCTTCATGTTTTTAGGCTAAGCACCATCAATTCAGTCCCATATCCTGTTTTGTAGGGCTTGGATCATTTTGGTTACTTGCCTCAAGATCATGCACAATACTACAACAGAGCCTTAAGTAGGAGGACTGAATTCTTCGCATTCCTTACACAAAATATTCCTGATTATTGAATTCCAGTAAAATATTTGCCATTTTCATAACACTACAGCACTGGCACATGATGTTAAGATCTGTTTTAGCATCAAGACCTGCTTTAGCCCTTAAGTAATTTTTGTAAAACATCAGTTAATCCTCATTTTGAATTTTGAAGCTGCTTTTCCCTGCTCTTTCAATCATTGTTATAAAATTATTTCAGACAATCTTCAACTTGCTAAGTGATTTGCAATTCCAGTCCCATCTTTCAGAGGGCTTGTAGCATCAGTCTTGAATTTTATATTGCCTAGAAACACAGAAACCACACCTGACTCTCAAGTCAGTGGTTTCTCAGGAGACCCGAAACTCCAGCCTGAACGGGAGCTGGTGGCAACTACCTCTGTACAGTCCTAGAATTCACTGACACGTTTTCCAGGGACCTATATATGGACTTCTTCTCTCAAGGCTCTTCCAAGTTCTTCCTAAAACACATCAAAGACTGAGCCCCAAAGCAACTGATGCCCCCAGAGCCTTCCAGCTTTGGAGCCCACCAAGAACAGCACCAACCAGGAAGGACCCACACTTTTTCTAGTTCTGTGATCAAACCCTGCTGCTTTAGAAAGATCAGAGAAAACCCACCAGAAAGTATCCCATCATTCCAGTGCCATTCCATCCCTCCCCAGTACAGACATCACAAAGCTCCAGTGTGAAAGGGTAATTCAAGTCCTTCCCAATATCAAGACCTGGTAAAACCAAGTATTTGTTATCTAGCCCAAAGTCTTCACGCTTTCTAGTTTTATACCCACACACTCCTGAGAAGCCTATGCCAAAGAGTAGCTATTCCCACAGCATTAAAAGCCTTGTGCACCAAAAATCTTGTTTCTGATTCCATGGCAAGAAAATTCAGGAAGATTTCCCAGTTCACAGCACTCAACACTCATGCATGAAAGAATTCTTGTCTCCCCAGTCCTAGGATTCAAAAATTCTTCTAGCAAGACAAGCAGACAAACAGGAATAGCCACAAGTGTCTGATAAGAGAAACTCTCAGGGTCAAGGTGACCTCCAAGTTGTAAAACTGTTTATCTTCTGTTTACTTGTTACATTTGCTTTTCTTTAAATATTACACACTTTCACAGCACACTGTCTAGAGGAAAAAGTTTTTCTGAATTAGTTCCTGATTTCTCCAGTGGACAATGAGTAATTAATTTATATTTGTACTTGGCAAATCTCTCATCCTTTGCAGTAAAGTAGAAGACATAAAGTAACAAAGTGTGAATTACCTGGAAAAGCTAGCTCACACTCAAGCTTCCAGAGGCATCACTCAGGTATGGCACACACCAGAGCCCGCTACAGTCAGTCACCAAACATTTTCTCCAAAGTCATTATCACAACAGACTGAAAAAAGGATGCTGACAATATTTTTTTTATTTTCTCTTGTGCCATATTACCTTGCAGATCTTCTGGGCATGAGCTCCAGACAAACTGCCTCCAAATACAGTAAAATCCTGAAGGTAAAGCAAATTTTCAGATTAGGAAAAGAATAATTTCAGTAAAATGTTGTCAATTATTGCCAGTAAATAATACAATCCTACAGTGCTGTTTGGTATGCTGCTTCAAAGGAACTGACTCCCTCGGTGCAGGCTGCAGATCATCCCAGCTCAATAGAAGGAGGAAATGCAAACCTGGACACACATCACTGCTCTAGACCCATGAGTTATGTCCAAGAGTTGTTATTCTTCCCGGGGTGCTGTAGGGACTGTGTCAGCCAAATGGCTTGAGCAGAAAGATCTCTAACAGGCCCTGGGACTGAGCCAGAAGAGGATGTTGACACCTACTGGCACAAAGAGAGCCCAGAGCCAGCTCCTGGGGAGTTTCTCTGCTGTATTCCCACCAAGTCTTACTCCCAAAGGAGCCCCAAAAACTGTGTGGACAGAGACAGCATGGCTATGATCACAGTTGAACCAAAAAGGTTCAGCACCTCAGGAGCCAGGTCAATTTGGAGGGAAAGAGATCTTTAAATATAAAAAAGGGAGGGGTCTATCATGAAGGGGCACCCTTAAATTCTACTAATACA
The DNA here is from genome assembly GCF_021018805.1 of Prinia subflava. Taxonomy (NCBI): domain Eukaryota; kingdom Metazoa; phylum Chordata; class Aves; order Passeriformes; family Cisticolidae; genus Prinia; species Prinia subflava. Next base: position 6,186,324 of record NC_086257.1, on the reverse strand, counting down.
GAAACTGCCCGCCACTTGTGTTCCAAAATGAAGGTTTGTGTTTGGCTCCTCTCCACATGTTCAGGCCCATGTATCAGTGTCTCTCCTTGGGAGGAGCACACAGCCAAAACAAAAAAGGCACACTGCAGGCCTTACTCCAAGGTAACACTGCAACAGCTGCTTTGGCCATGAGAGCAAATGGAACAAAGGCTACTTTGTGGCCCAGAACAGAGCAGCACTTACTAATGATCTGAAAGAAAGCCTTTCTTTCACAGTGAATGATCAAGATAACTCTCTGCCTAAGATGTTTCCTCTGAAATACTTTTATTTTAATATAAAAAATATATTTTAACATTAAAAGTATATTTTATCTATTTATATGCTATGTATCACAAGCTATTTTGCTTCTTCTTGTCTGAGGGTGCCCTGCTTTCTCCCACTGGTACACTGCTACGTGGCCACACTGAACTACTGTGAACTTATTTCAAAGGATAAATTCACACCATTTAAAAACAAGTAAAACTTTACCTGACTGAAAACATAAGCCAGTCTCCCATTAATCCGTCCACGGCCAGTCACCACACTGTCACCAGGATACTGCATTAAAAACACATAAATTAATTGAAAATAATAGATAGAAAAATCAAAGAAACAACAATGTCCACTAAAATTTCCACAAACTCCTACTAAGACAAAGCAAAGACTGATTTCCTAGGAAGTCTCATCTTTCATGTTTGCAGTGGGAGCTCCACAAAGATTTTCTCCAGCCCTGAAAAGGAAAATTAGAGGCAATATCACATTCATTATGTAGTAGAGTAAAGATCAGTGAAATTAGCAATTTCCCTTCAAATTTAGCACAACTGAAGTTAAGGCAAACCATGCCCTCAGAGATAGGATGTACCTTTTCTCAGGACTAGCCGATTTTTTTGAAAGAATCGACAAGGTGCACAAACCTCTGAGGTATTGGTAGAGGATAAAAAACAACCCTGGACAGGTCCAAGAATATAATTACAGTCACCTCAAATGCTGGAACTTGACCTGTCCCATTTTTCACCCTATAAATAAGGGAAGAAAGAACTGGCCAAGGAAACGGAGCCAGTGAGTCTTAAAATGTGCTTCATCTATATTGTATCACTTTCTAGAAAGGAAAATATATACAAGTCTTTCAAGACAACAGTAGGAAAGGAACTTTACTGGGCTGTGAGCAAAAAAGGGAATTTCAGGCACCGAAGTGCTTTTTGTTGTTTGGTATTAAAAAAGGAAAAAAAAAAGTAAAGAAAAAAGGGAAGTGTGTGGTTCAGGGCGCACTCTCAGGGCCGTTCATGCCCGGGGGCCTGTTGTCAGGAGGGTCACCCCTGCCTGGTGCCTTTTCTCAGGCTGCACACACAGCACTGCTCTCAGCCCCTGGCACACAGGACAGCAGCACACAGCTGCACTTCAGCCACTGCCACGTGCAGGTGACTCCCAAAAGCCCCAGCAGCCCACAGAGTGGCCTGGACGTGAGCACAAGTCCTACCCTACCCTCAGGAAGTTCCAGGGACTCTGAGAAATTCACTGCCAAACTCATATTCCAGCTCAGTGGCCACAGTTAGGTCACCTGTTGTGAAACTGTGCTCTGTAAACACAATCTGCAGCTCACTGAAGGGTGAATTCTGAAGGACAAGGGAAAAAATTAACCCTCTTGTCACACTGAGGACTCTGCTGCTCCTTCTGTTTTCAGAAACAGCAATTTGTTATCAACAGTGTGGGATGCAGCATGGAGTAACTCCATAACACGGCAGTTACTTGAGTTTGCTGAGGAACAGAGTGAAAAGAAACAGAGGAAAAAAGATGATTGCTCTGCTACTCCCTGAGAGGGGAGGAGGTCTAACACAACATCCTTCCCAGCACCAAGTGTCATCAGCCTCCTGTCTGACAGGACAAACAAATCCCTCACCTCTGCCGTTCCCAGCGGCCCTGCTGGAACCCTGCTGTCCCCCCTCATCCATAGGAGGCAATCCTACAACCTGAAGGACTGAAACCCAATGAAATGGTTTTAAAACTGCACAAACAGAAGCTGTAGTCACTGTGTGCAGCACAGGGCACACACAGAGCAGCTCCTCGCCCTACACTACAACCCACAGCAAACAGCCTTTGGCTCCAGGAGGATTCACAGTGAGCAGACACACCAGCACAGGCACTGACATCCAGCAGCTCACTGTCCCCTCCACCAAAGCACACCAGGACACTCTTGCCAGGCAGTGCCTTATCAGGAATGGATGCTATAGAGAGAGACTCTGGGGAGCCACAGATTTTCCTGTGTGTGTGTGGAACTCCCTGTACCACGCTGGTTAGGATACATGGCCACTATGCAGAAAGTGCCTTGGCAAGCAGGGTGCAGCTGGCTAACAGAGCAGTATGAATGCTGGGACTTCCAAACATACAGATCCGACTGTAAAGCCCTAAAGGTTTTATGTAGTTTGGCAGGCATAAATACAGATCTTGGTTCTTTCATCCAATAACTCTAATCCTACTTGCAGGGAAGCAGAAGTATCTACCCTGATTTGTTCCTTGTATCTGATCTGATTGACAAAATTGCACCAACAAAGCTCTGCAGCCTCCTCTACTGTTTAAAATGCAAATCTAAGACAATTCCCAGGAAGGTGTTTGAACCAAACAGGTGACCTTATAAAAAAGGTATCAAGTTTAGACAACAGAAAACTCTGCAAGCTGTTAAATGGAAATTGAGAGTAATTAGGGCAAATTTACACAACAAAATTATACATTCAAAGAAAACAAATAGTTGAAATAGCATGTGAACAGAAGAGCCCATTTTCAACCACTGGACTGGCTGCACAGCAGAGGACACTGAAACAAGTTATATGAAATAAAACTACCTTATTTTTACTAGAGTCCATCCCAAAGTCAGTACATCTGTGTTCCACAAACATGTCATATTCATCAAAACTGTCAGGGTCCAACAGCAGCAGAATTCGTTCCCTTGCTGTCAGCTTTCCCTGGAACAGAGCAAGTGACAATTACTAAAGCCATCGGGTGGTTCTGGCTGTTTGCTGGCCCCCAGCAGATGCAGCTTAATCAAGCAAAACCTCACTTGATCTGCTACACCGGGTCCATTAGGCAACCACAGGCCTCCCAAGCTGGAAACAGTCTGTGTAGTTATTATCCTCCTCAAAAACAAACATAATGCAAGCCAGACTCTGAGAAGAAGGCTGACTTGAAGCAGCACTACCACAGGAGAAACAATCTCAGAGACTTTTCAACAGGATATAAATGCATCGCAGCTAATTTTGCCTACACATTTAAATGCTGCTATGAAGGCCTTTCTTCTGTTCTTAACCAGAGAACCCTTCCACAGCCAGCCCAGACCTCCCCAACAGCTCAGGGTTCAATTCACTGCACTCAAATATTATTTGACTGCAGTAAATAAGAGGGAAGAGGAAGTGTAACAGCCTGTAGGCATCTTCTGACAAAATCCTTCTGTTCTTTTTCCTGCTGGACATTAAGTAGGGTAAGGGCCAAGAATGGAATGAATTGACCAGATATACATGTTCCTTGCTCAGTGTTATGTAGTAAAAAATGACTGCAAAGTTCTTTATATCTTAACCTACCAATCAAATCTGTTCTTTCCAACCATGGTAAGCGTGTCTGCAAAGGGCAGGGCACCTGGGTTGTCTCTTTTAGGGGATGATGTGACCCTGCATCAACACGACATTATAACACAGCTCAGCTTCTACAGAACATCTGACCAGTAGGCCGAAAAGCTCATGAAAAGCAGCACATGCAGGAAAGCTTCAAGCCATAGTTTTAGTTTATATAAAACATAAGCTGTTTGAGGCCCTAGACACGCAAAAGTGCTTGTATATTGGTGTGTCAGTGTCCTGAACGTAACTCAGCGAGACCGAACTGCCTTCAGGTGTTGTATAACTGGGGGGAACACTGCTGGCAGGCAGACTGATCACTGAGGGAGCCTTCAAGGGCACCACCATTCCCACCTCCTTGATGCTTACAAGCCACCGTGGTACCACCAGGGCCTTGCACCACACTGAAAAGGCATCCCAGCAAGAAGCAATAAACAGAAACAGGAAACCTCTGTGTCACCCCCATCAGCAGCGCCTGCATTCTGAACGACAGAGGCAGGAAACTAAATACCCACCTGTTGTCATCCCTCCCACCTGTCTTCTCCTCTGCCTTACTGCCACTCTTCTAACTCTTTGCTCTCATCTCAGAGATCAGCTTCAATCTGCAACAGCGGTGTGAAGATGAAGCTGTTGTTCAGAAGCGTTATGCAATCTAGAACTGAGTTATCATCACACAGACAGGCAGAAGTTACAACTTCTCTACACTACCTCTCATACATATTACAACCAACCTCGGTGACCACTCTGAAGGAATTAGTAAAGCAACTGTTCTTTTTTCTACCCAGAGTAACAGGCAATGCGGTCTTTAGCGCTGCTTGAGGAAAGCTTTCCGCAAAGGGGCGAAGCCGCGAGTCCCCACTGCCGAGCGGAGCCCCGCAGCGCACGGCCTGCCCTCCCCGGCGAGCGTGCGCCCGGCGGAGCGGGACGGGGCTTTGTCCGCGCCGGCCGCCTGTGCTGGGCTCACCCGCTTGTGCTGGGCGTCGATGCGGGCCTGGCCGCCGCCGAGCAGCGCGGCGCGGCGCTTCTCCTCGATGCGCTGGGGCACGGGGGCCGAGCGAGCCCCCGAGGCGGCGCGGCCCCGCCACAGCCCCAGCGCCCGCCGCAGCACCCGCACGGCCGCCATGTCCCGGCGCTGCGCCTGCGCGCCCGCCCCGCCCCGGCCCCGCTCCGGCCCGGCCCCGCTCGGGTGTCCCGGCTACGGCGGGGCGGTGCGGGGGTCGCGGCTCCGGAACGCCCGGGCAGGGCCGCTGCCGGAGCCCGGCCCTCCGCGGCCGGGCTGTTCATCGCTGTTGTCTGTGCGCAGAGACCAGCAGGAAAATGCATCAGCTTTTCCGCCTTTCCTGTGTGGCGGAGAGATTTGTGGCGCTTCAGGAGTGGGGAAGGCGAGCAGAGGAGTCAGCTCGCAAGATTAGCTGTCCTCTCTTTGTTCCAAATGCCAGAAAGTATTTGTTAGGAAAACAGTCCTTGTGACACACGGGCACCGATTCCCCGCCGCCTCCTGTGAAGAGGAGGCTCTTGTCACGGCACACTTTCGGACGGATGAGGCAAATCGAGACCCCTTGGGTCAGGATGCGGGGGGAATAAGCAGCGCACACGGGTGCCCGAGCTGCAGCGTATCCGCAATCCAGAGATCTGATGTCATCGCCTCCCAGGCAGTTCTCCAGCGTGCAGGCACAGCCATCTGTGCAGCAGATCATTTGTTACCCCTGCAGGCCACCTCCGACACCGACCACCAACAAACCACCGGCCAGTTCCAAGTAGGGCGAGGTGAATATTGCCGTGTGTCCACATATCACACATGAAATGCATAAACGTGGCCTTGTAGATAGCACAAGTCTGAGGAATCTCCAAGAATGGAAATTCTTGGATTACACAGTATGTACAAGCTGTGGTACGATAATTCATTTTGAAAGGGCTCTCAGGCTCCAATCCAGCCTCCTACTCGGAACAGACTCAGCACTGAATTCATACCAGTTTTCTTAGGGCTTTTGTCAGTTGGATCCTTGACGTCTGCAAGGACAGAGGCTGGCACACCTTTCCCAAGCCGGGTTCCAGTGCCTGATTCCCCCCAACCCACCTAATTTGCTCTGTAGCAAGCTGCCCTGTTTCAGTTCAGGACAGCTGCCTCTTGTCCTCTGACACTCTCCTTCAGCCAGGAGGGGTGAGTGAGGTGACAGCCAGAGGCTCTCCAGTACCAGAAAGCAGCTGCTAGGGATGTCCCCAGTGTCCAGGCTAAAAGATGAAGCCCAGTCCTCCAGCCTCTCCTCCTGGGACAAATGCTCCAGCCCTTCACCATCATGCTGCCCCTCCTAACCATGATGTGCTAGCCTGGACACAGCTGTATAGCAAGAGATGCTGTCAGAAACCTCACCCAGGGTAAGACACCTGACACACACAGCTCTTCCCTCCTCCACAGACCCTCTCACTTTGGCACCAGAAGGCACTGAGGTTGGCCACACCATTTATTTCTGGTTAATCTAGGCTGGCTATTCCCAGTCACCTTCTCCACGTGACCACAAAAGGCAGCCAAGGACACTTGTGCCATGGCTTTCCTCCCATACCAAACTGAGGGGGATCACATTGCAGTCCCAGGCTTTTTGTAGATGGGAGTAAGCCCAGGCTTTCCCCAGCCATCAGGCATCTCCCTCATCTCATGACCTTTCAAACATAACTGTAGCATCACTGCAACAATCACCTGCCAACTCTCTCCACCCACTTGGGTCATCCTGTCTGGTCCCCCAGAACGTGTCAAACTTTCTCAGCAGCTGCTGCCCCAGTCATCCCCACTACAGGAGCCTTCTCCTAGAGCCCTGCCTGCAAGCACACAGGTCTGGGGAGATGCTGGCAGAGAGGACCAGGACAAGAAAGGCACCAAGTACCTCGGGCACACACTGCTGAGCAGGAGGCTGTTTCAGCCCCCAGCCAGAGGAGCTGCAGGATGCCAGCCGCATTCCTGACCTATCTGTGAGATAGCAGCAGCAGCCAGACAGACATTTCACCCTCCCCACTCAGGAAGTTTCTCCTGGTCACAAAACAGCCCAGGCAGAAATCAAACCACAGACGTTTGAAGCAAAAGCCTCCACTATCCCCCTCAGGTAGGGCCAGCATCACACAGGCTGCCTGCTACAGCTTCTTCAGTAAAAATACACTCAAAAGAGCAACTCTGAAACTTCAGAAATTAAAATAACCACTATTCAGAACATGAGTCACATGCAAAAGAGGTTGGGAATCTGCATTCCGGGAACAAAGGGGTTTCAAAAAGTCTCCATCCTGGAAGACAAGGCTGGCATGGCAAGGGGAGCCAGCAGAGGCAAAAGGGCATTCTTTGCATAGCTGAACTTCTGCCCAACAGAAAAGCAGAGGGGGAGAGAGATTTGTCAAGATTTGCAGGTTACATGTTAAAAAATGGGATGAAGAGGCCAGAAAATACTTTTAGGAGCAACTTGCTGGAAATACGGAAGAAAGTAAATTTTTTTTCAAGTACTTGTGAAGAAGGAAGCACACCAGAGATTCTGGCAGTAAGACAAGCCAAGATTAAAGGGATTGATCAGACTATCCAACAGAAAAATAGTTATTATTTTTGGGTTTTTTTATCTGAATTCAGTACAAAGGAACTTGAGAAGATTTCTGGGCTAAAAAGCCTGGTTTTTCTTCAGTTTTTACTTGGATATTTACTGGGTACACTGAAGGTCCTGTTTCACCCCAAAGAGTAGAAGATTAAGTTACAGAACAAATCCTTCAGGACCAAACTGTTTTATCTCAGTATTATAAGGTCCTTCAGAGATAACTTGCTTACATATAAAGTCTCTTGCTAAAAACTCCTATGGCAGGTGGCTATTGCAATGTCAGGTTTTTAAGGCAGGCATTAAGGGACCTAAGAAAACTTTAAACCTGTAAAAGCAACATGAAATGTGTAGCAAAATGCCAAAAAGCCCACCAACCCAACCTACAAACCCCAGTATTAACAAACACAGGACATAAACAGGACATATATAATACTGGGTAGCAGGTGGCAGAGATTTTGTGTAGAGATTCCTGCCTAGTGGCTTTATTTGGTGAAGTCAAACATATAAAAGGGAGAGCCTGTCCATATAATAACTCATATTTCCAGAGGCCTTTGAGAATGTCCCTGATGAGATCTTGAAACTAAGTTCTCATTAGATTAAAAAGAGCTCACCTCACAGAGCTCAGAGAGAAATGTAACTTAAGTAGATGTTAAGATGCACTGGGGAAAACCAAACCCCAGGAATACACATCTGTTCACAAAAGGAAAAAGTTCACAATACCCCTGCAAAAAACATCAGCTCCATTTTCAATAGTGGCCAAAGAGTCAAAAGGTCCTGGACACACTAATGGAGGAGAAATCTACCTAAGAATATAAAATTAAAGGAGCTGCTGGTCTCTCTGTAGGTCCCCAATTCACAAATTGCTGGAAGACTATGGTAGGAAAATATCCCAATATGCTTCCAATATTATTACTGTTCCCTACATATTTGTCACTGCCTGCTTTTGGAAGCAGGATACTAGACAGTCAGCTCTGACAGTCATTCCTACAGTCCAATATTGTTAGAATTATCAAGCTAGAGATTGTCACAAGGATGCATCAGAAACTAAAAATTCTCCAGGCAGTTTCTCAAGAAGCCCCCACAATGCAAATCAGTGAAAGAGGAGCAAGTATTTTGAGGCCAAATCCAGTTACAAGAGGACTTTAAACCATGAGAAAGCAGTCTCCTGATATTCAACTTTTCCATATTCAGTCAAACAGTAATTTGTGCTAGGTTTTGGTAAACAGAAGTAGGGAATAAAATCCAGTTCCATCATCAATTTGTAGGGAACCACCCAAGGTCATCAAAGTCAGCTGACCTGTTTAAACCCGAGGGGTAACTCAGGTGTGGAAGAGGCACATTCCTGTTGCATGTACGGTAGCCAAAGCAAACTGGAGTACATGCAGAGTTGAACCAATATTCCTGCATTAGCAGTTTGGCTCAGAATCAGCTTAACTGTTTAGTGCTAATCCCAGATCATCTCTGCTTGCTCTGGGCTGTTCCAAAGTGAGAGTCCTGTTCTGATAAAACTCCTGCACCCCTGGAAGCACAGGTTTTGACCAGACTCACAACCCACACCAGGGATAAACTGGGCACTCACAAATGGAGCAGATCTCCTCCAAAACCGGATTTATAGATACTAAGGCCAGAAGTGACTGCTGTGATTACATCAGACATGCTGTACAACATGTAATTGTCTCAGTAAGGTATTCTATGAATACATATTTTAATCAACTATCAAATACTCATATTGCATTGTTAAAAGGAAAACTTCGTATTCTTTGATACAGTGAAATAATCAGTCTGTACTGGTTTCTCAAAAAAGCCTGTCAGGAGGCCTCTGAGTGAAGATCAAGTGTTTGTCAGGGCCACTACAAAGGACCTATTGAAAGATGTAGTTGTAGTCTTACAGCTTCAGAATAAGGAAAAGCACCAAGGGGATTAACCATCTATCTGTCAGCAGGCACAAGACTTCTCACTACAGGACATCAGGAATGCTCTAGTCAAAAAAGAGCTGCACAGAGGACATACGGATCTAAGAAGTCACCTCTAGGAAGTCACAGTAATACTTAATTGCCTGGATTGGGAACAAGGCAGTTATGGAAACAAGTGAAGCCAGTGTTTTCCAGCAGCTCTTCTGCTCACCTACAGGTAAGCTCCAAAAGAGAAAGGCCAGAATATCCCTGCTTAAGTAATAATAGTAAAACAAACCACCAAGCTAAAAATTTACTTTTTGAAAGAGGGGCTCCCTGTGTGAATTTCTGTTGTACTTCTCAGCCTCACAGCTCAGTGGCCAGTAGGGAAGAGCATGATGCTCCTGGAAGCAAAAGTCAACAGCCAGCTCAATTATGCCAATTAATTATGCAAATGCAGAACTTGCTCACGTGCCCCTCCCAAACCTGAGGTGACAAACAGGTGTAAGAGCTACAGCAGGAGGAGGGTGGTTCTTCACCTGGACTGACAGAGGGCACAGGATCCTCCTAGCACTTAGAAACCAACAAGAAGCCCCAGCCTAAACAAGCAACAGCTGTCTTTGGATTTACAGCTCTGTATCCAGAGAGGAACTTGAATTTCTTTGTTTAGCAACATCAGAAAACATTAACAGCTTCAGGGAGGAGGTGGACTGCTGTGAGCTCTATCAATGCCCTCCTTCTTCTATGCCTTTAACATGCACATTGGGAATCTGTGTTGTGACACTTCTGAAAGGTAAGCTAAACAGATTTTTTCATTAACTGCAATATAAAGTTCACTCACATGGTTCATGTTAAGTACAACTATAAGGCAAAAATAACTGAAAAAGAGGGATTTGATCTCACCTGAGGGAACTCAGAGTGGCACAGATATACTTCTTGACTTCTGCTTATACAATTTATTAACAACAGGAGGAATTTGATTACCAAAGATCTACTATGAAATGCAAAATGCACATACTTGATGCTGATTCAAACAGAACAATTATTAGGCCAGACATGCTCACAGAGCTGGAGAAAAGCTATATACCCACTAGCCTGGTTCAAATTGGGGAGGGGCTGGGAGAACTGAAAGAGAAAGCTGGGATGAACAGTAAATGCTGGAGGAGATGCCCTACAAATGAATCCTATGAAAATTCCCTTCAAATATATCACCCAAATGAAGTAAATGAGTTGTGGGTGACTGGCTTGTGGAGAACAATAAGCAAACCCCTTAACAATAGTGAAGTAGTGGGTGGGATTTGTACTGAGAGCCCAAGGACCTTAAAATTGTTCAGGAATATTCTTTCTAAGGTCCTTGTGAATCCAAACCACAAACAGACTCCTGTCTATTTGCTGGGTGTTTCTGAATGTGGTGGAAAGTTGAAAAACACTGAAGAACACCGAACAAATAAAACCTCACACACAGTTACAAAGAACTCGTGGGTCTAACAGGCACGGCTATAAAACTGCACAGCATTGAATACTCCAATGTTCAACAGCAGATAAGAATTGTTCTGGCTTAGAACAAGGAATTCCTCCTGCCAGTAAAGACACAAACTGTACTGCACTATTCCAGGTCTCAAGATTGATAATGGAGGTGCTTTTTTTGTTTGTTTTGTTTCATTCCCTCAAAAAAAGAAACAAAAACAAAAAACAAACAAACAAAAAAACCAAAAAACCAAACCAAAACAAAAAACCACCCCACAAAACAAACAAACAAAAAAACCCCACAAAAAATCCCTGCTTGCAAAAAACAGTCCCAAATAAAAAAGCAGAAATTGGCTTCATCATATGTGGAAGTGAACTTGAGTGAAAGGGCCATTGCAACCACTCGTATAATCCATAAAAAGAGTGTCCCTAGTGTTGTGGGTGTAAACCTCTCAAATCAAAACCAGCAATTCTTAGAGAGGGATGTTGTTAAGAGATTAGAAAGCAACTGGAATATGTTTCTAAAAAGCATGGCCACTCTGGAATAACGTAAAAGAATACTTTTGAACACAGAGGAGGAAATTTGTTATAATGGTGAAGCCTATTGTTTGTACATTGTTTGTACAAGAGAGGCAAAACCACTGGACTGCGAGTGCCAGTCTGCTCTGCTTTACCAGCATTCCAGAGGCAGGTCATGGCTGGACACCCCCTGGAATATTTGGGAGTTACAAAATTGAAAGGACAATCCTATGAGACAAATTCAAGGCGAATTAAAAAGGCCCAAACAAGTGAATTGATGCAGCTTGTACTGCAGGAGCAGTGTCTGCAGCTGTGTCTGGTTGGGATGGTAACAAGGGCGAGCAGGTAGCCATAGATCACTTCACAAAGGGCCACAGGCTTTGCAGAGTTCTGATAGCCATGCCCAGCTCCTCTGACTGCTTTCTGGCAAAAGTCAGGCTGTGTCTTTCTTAGAAGCTGTGGGGGGATGCTTCTTGCTCCTTTTTTCTTCAGTTACTGTGATTACCTATTTGCTGGTGTTTGATTTGTTTCGTTCATTCATAAGCAGCATCAGCCCAGAAAACACTGTGCTGTTGGAACTGTTACAGTCCCTCTGGTCTTACCCTGCCTCTCTCCATGATGCTCAAAATGCAGGGACACAGAAGGAGGCCTGCATCAAGGCAAACAAGCAAGCAATTAGAAACAAGCTTGCCATTGGCAGCCGGCTGAGGGAAAAAACAACCCCCAACAAAACAACAACAAAACCCCATCATTTTATTCACATCCAGGCCTTCAGAGGGAGGTGGAATTGTTTTTGGGTATGTGCTGACCTGTATTTTTTTTCTACTCAGCTGATACCTTTCCCTTAAAGATGCAGTGCTGTAGGAAACAGAGACTTTAGGATACCTCACTTCCATAGCAGAAGGAAGATACTTGAACACCTCTTGTTCTTTATGATACATTTACAAAGAACTATTCACTCAGCTCTAACTATTTACTCTGTTCAAGTGCAGTAGGGAAGAATCAAAAACTGTCACCCAAGGGCCTGGGCCATTAACACAGGTATCTGTGTTTGGCAGAGTTAATAGGCAGCATTCTAACCTAATCTGAACAAGGAGTCTAGTCTTTCCCAAACACAGCCACCAGCAGACCATTGATAGGAACTGGAAAATGAAATAATATTCCTATTCCACCCTTATTTTCCAGTGAAACAACAAGGGGATTTATTTACTCCGTGGTTGATGGAGTGTTTCAGTGCTTGTTCAAAATGAAGCACTTACCACTGGCCAGGGAGGGAGACTGGTCCCACACAGCTGTTAGCATGAGGGAGCAGCAGAGGTGGCTGCTGCAGGGGGAAGGGTGAGCCAGGGTAAGAGCAAGGCAGGCAGGGCAGGGGAATCAACTACGAGAGCCCCACGGTACCTGAGTGAGGAGAGCAGGGCAGGGCCAGCAGCAGCAAGCAGGGCAAGCCCCTGAGCAGCAGCCATCGGCAGCAAGGAGCAGGTCCAAGGGCAAGGCAGGCACCCAGCAGGGCAGACACAGGGGCAGGGAGCAGGAAAAAGCCATGAGCTCTAGCTCATGCCTGAAAGAAGCTCCTGAGGCACGGCACAGAAGGCTCAAGGGGAGCTTCTCCCCACCTGGGTTTCCCAGCAGCCTGCTGGGAGTCACCACTGCAGCACATCGGGGCTGAGCCAGCCCTGGGGCAGGGAGGCTGCGGAGCCTGGGGGCACTCACCCCTCACGGTTACTGTCACCGTGCCATTTGTCCCAGTGTCACAAACAGCTGAGACCCTAACCCGCTCTTTGGAGACACCAGGACTCCTCCTGCAGGATAGTGATGCTGACAGACTGGAAGAAATGATCTACAGAGGCAAGAAAAATTATATCTGCTTCTTGGACTGCACTATCAGAAATGAACTCAGGGGTCTGGATAACAGAAAGTGTGAAATTCAGCAGATTAGCCAGCAGTAATAGGGGAAAGAAAAGCACCATGGCCTCTCTCTGGTCTAGAAGGTATGACCTACTCAGTCTTGCTACTCTTGCAGTTTCATATTCTGTTATTACCATAATTTTCAAGAGTAATAATTCTTTGTAGTTCTAGAGAGTTTATATTATCTGTCTTGCCAGGATTGCAATTGTTCTTAGGTAGAATCCAGAATTACTCATTTATCTCCATCAGTGAGTGCCAGAATAGTGCAGGTTAATGCTGTGGGTGGGGATAGGGAGGTTTGGTCCTGGACCCCTACTGAACCCCAGCCTGTAGAGGACACTCAGAGGAGTGTATCCCAGAAATTAGACAAGACTGGTAAAACTCTGCGTGTTGGGTGTCAAGTAAGTTCCTTGCCTAGGAGCCAAAGCAGCATGAGAGGGAGCTGGGAGGGGTTGAGAGTGTTCAGGACACAGTGTGTTCAGAGCTTGGCAGAGGATGTGATACAGGGAGGTGTGTATGAGAATGTGGACTTGGTGGGAATTTGCTTGGATGTTATTTCAGTCTGTTGGCTTGGTTCAGCACAGAAGGTGTTCCTGGCACTAAGCTGAAGAAGGAATTGGGCATTTTACAAGCAATGTAACAGCAGGCTGAGGGTGAGAATGAAGATGCTGTGCCTTGGAGTGAAGACAGGTTGGGGTTTAATGTGTGCAAGGAGTTACAGTCCAGAGATGGTTATTGGTTGTTTGCTGGGAGGCAGAAGGGCATTGTAGGTCTGCATGGTAACGTGGAGATGCCCTGTACCTGGGCTGTGTGGGAACAGTGCCAAGCGGGGAATGGGCTGCTTGATGAGGACCACAAATGCTAAATGAGTATTTGGAGTCAAATTCCTGTCTTTTGTGTATACACTCATTTTGTGTCGGGCTGGAAAGTTGGCGGATTCATGGAGTGAACAAGGAATTGAAAGGTACAGGTGGAACTCCTTGATTAGTTTCACATGGGCAACTCTAAGCGAACACAGAGGGCCAAGTGGGAAAAAGGAGAAGCTCTGTCAGGCAGTTCCCCAAAAGGCCAAACACAGAAGCAGGGAGAGGGCTGCCCGATAGCGCTGGCGGTGTTGCAACACAGGATCTAGAAGTCTGTGGAATGGCCTTGGTGCTTACATAGGAAACAAGTTCCCTCCATAAAAATCCGGCCTGTGCCTATATCTTGGTCATACCTGCACTCAGCCTGTGCACGCACTGCTGTGCTATACGTGGGGTCTCCAGCAGGAACACTAATGACAGACTTCTGTCCACAGAGCCGCGTGTGGGAGGTTGGCGATGTCCTGAGGGCTTTGTGCGCTCCGCAGCTCCCGCGCCACCTCTCCCAAAAGCTGCCAGACCCCACAGGTCCCTGGACTCGCTCCGCGCCGGCGGAAGGGGCCGGTGCGTCAGGCGGCGGCCCGAGGTACTGACGGGCCTGGCCGCAGATTTCAGCACGGCCTGAGGGCAGAGGCGGGGCCGCTCCTCAGCCCGAGCGGAGGCGCTCGCCATGACAGGGGCGGGACGCGGCGTCCGCGCCCGGCCGCCGTGAGGGGCCGAGCGGAGCCGCGGCGGGGCGCGGGGCGATGGCGCGCGGGCCGTGCGGGGCGGGGGGCTCTGCTCGCCGGGCGCGCGCGGGGCCCGCGGCGGGCGCTGAGGCGGCGCGCGCCCCTCCCGCCCTCCTGCGCGCGGCCCCGCTGCCCGCTCGGGCGCCGCTAGAGGGCGCCGGCGCGCCCCCGCCCCGCTGCGGGCGCGCATGCGCGGCGCGGGCGGCGGCGATGGCCCCGCAGTGACGGCCGGATCTAACGGCGCCACCGCGGAGCGCGCGCGGCCCGCCCGGCCCTGCCCGCGCGCCCACCGGCCCCGCGCAGGAGGCGGCGCCGCCGCCGCGGTGATGCGGCCGCGGTGAGCCCCGGGTGCCTCCGCCGCCCTCCCGCCGCATCGGGCAGCGCGGCCCCGCCGCCGCCCCGCGCCCGTTCGCGGATCCTGCCTGCGGCCGCCGCCATGCCGGGCCGCCGCTGAGGGAGGCGCCGACAGCAGCAGGGGCCCCGCGGCGGGGCGGGTATGGCCCGCAGGGACCTGCAGTAGCGCCGCCGCCGCTGCCGCCCGGGCCGAGCCGCCGCTCGGAGCGAGGCCTCCCCCGCGGGAGGCGGAGGAGGAGCCGGCGCGGCCCCCTCCGGCAGGGCCGCCGCGGCCTCCGCGCTGCCGCCGGCGCTGCCGCGCGGCTCCAGGTGGCCCCGGACCAAGGTGACACCCGGCCGGCCCCCGCCCCGGGGCCACCTGCCCCCGCGGCCCGCGCAGACCTTCTTCGCACCGCGCAGCCGGCGGCGAGCGAGCGGCGGCGATGAACCCGGTGAATGCCACTGCTCTCTACGTGTCCGCGAGCCGCCTGGTGCTCAACTACGACCCGGCGGACCCCCAGTCCTTTTCCGAGATTAACAAGCTCCTGCCCTACTTCAGGCAATCCCTCTCCTGCTGCGTGTGCGGTGAGGATCTTTCTTTTGTTCCTGCACAATGAGCCTCCCCGGGGCTCCCGCACGGCCCTGGGCCCGCACCGCGCCTGCCTCGGCCTCGCCTCGCCCGGCCCGCTCCGGGGCAGCTCCCGGCAAAGTTTGCCGGGCCCGGAGCCGGCGGTGCCGGGGGGGCGGCTCGGCGCTCGGGAGCGGCCGAGTGGGAACAGCCCGGGCTGAGCCCGCCCCCGGCGCGGGGCAGCCGCGGGCAGGGCCGGTCACAAGGGCAGGGAGGCGGCGGGGCCGGGTCTCGGCAGCCGCGCACGCTGCCAAGGCGGTGGCGGCACCGAGAGAGTGTTTGCCTCAAAATGCAGCGCTTTATTGCGATCACTGCTTCGTCAGGGGTACGGCAGTTGTCAGTGGTTATTGAAATACCCCGGTGTAGGGGAGTTAATCGCTTTATAAAAGCGATGACTGAGAGCGAGTGTGGTAAAAGATACGCAAAACGATATACAGACCGTAGAGGCTGGGGAAGAGGAACTTCGTAATTATTTTTTCCCCTCCGTGAAATGTAAACAATAAGTAATTCCGATTGAAAGCCAGGAATTTTGAGCTGACAGAAACAATAATGGTTTCTGGTGGGGGGTTTTTTTGTGCCTAGTAGATAATTGTTCTGTAACAATAATTACCATAAAAAGCAAACAGGCAGGGAGCCTGCTGGGCTTTCCCCACTCCCATCCCCCCAAAAAGACCATTCTGTGTGCTGTGGGCAAAGGCAGTGTCCGGAATTTTGGTGTTACAGTGTGGGGAATACTAGGAAGGAATTGCATTCTGCTGTGCCTTGGAGTGGGGGCATGTCTGTTCCTGGGAGGAAGCTCTGGAATAAACTGCTGGGTTTCCTTGAACTTCCCTTTGAAGCCTTGGTCAGTGTCGAGGGGGGGCTCTGACCTGTTAGAACTCTTGGCTGTTAAATTTTTTTCATTCTCCTTTTTTTTCTCTCTGGTAGTTTTAAGTCCTGCCCTGTTTGTCTGTGTATTTTCCTGACAGAATGGCTTTATGCCCACAGTGTTTGTCGATACCGCTGTCTGTGTTAACACTGAATTTGAATTGAATCACTGGGGTTTAGAAAGTTAAATATTTCATTTATGTACAGGATCAGGATTTAACTGTCGGCACGGCTAAAGTAGCGTTAGATGCTTCCTATCCTCTCGCTGTTGGCTCCTCCCACTTGAAGTCTTTGAAAATAGAGATCTGTTTGCACTGGGAAAGAGGGAGCCCGTTCCCAGGATCTCTGCATCGTCATTTCCTGAAGTAATTTGTCTTCAGGATTTTTCCTCATGGAATCCCAATGCTAGTATTGATGCATCTCTGCTTTTTATTTCTTATCACCTGAGGCCCAATTGATTCTAACCACAGTTGTGCTTTCTTCCCATAAATTATTCCTGCTTTTGGTCAGTCACCAGACCACTTTTGCCAAAAAAATATGCAAAAATTGTTCCGATTTTTTTTTAATATCTGCATTGCTGTGCTCTCTGGCCTCTCTACTTTAGGCCTGGTCTTCTGAAATGTGTTCTTTGTTCCCCTTGCCTTGCCTTCTTCCCTCTTTGGCCTTTTGCAGTCTTAGTTTTACACTCTGTGCTGTTGAAATTTCTGTCTTTAATTGGTCCCTGCCCAAATTCCTGAGCTTTTTCCCCCCCTTCTTCAGCTTTTCTTGCTTGGTTTTCTTGTCACTCTCATTTTGGTAGAGTAAACCACATGTGTAGTTTGTTTTCTTCTATTTCCTTGTGCCTCCACGGATATTCTTATTCAAAACCTACCTCTTGATGGTTCCTCTTTCTCTCTTGACCCTTTGTTTTCTTTGAAAATTAGGGTTATTCCGTTGATGTGTCATTTTTTTCTCCTGTGGCCAGCTTTCAGATAACTGTAGCTGCTGTTTATTTCAAATGTTTTGCTTACAGCTGATTAACCAGTCTTATCTGTGCCTCCTGGACTCCTGTTTGTGTTGTGTCGGTACCCAGAGGCTCAGTAAATTCCACTCTCTGTGAAGCCATGCAGTAAAGCAGAGTTACTCAGGTGTTTGTCTGGAGCCTGAGGTGGCCGTGGGCAGGGGGCCTGTCCCACGCAGAACTGCTCACTCTGCTGTTCCCAGTGTCACAAATCTGCAGTTCACACTGCTAAAGGCCAGTCCATCTTTTCCTCATTTGCTTTTTGTACTCCTTTTCTCTTAGTGCTAAAAGCTGTTACACCTTTTACACCTTCTGAATATTTAAGGTCATTAAACCCCATACAACCATCAAAGCTTTTTTAGTTCTGGTGTTTTAAAAGATAAAAATCTATTTACTGAAGTAAAGGCTACATTGAAAGATCATGACAGTGAGCACTATGACCACCCAAAACTCTGCCAGAATCCCAGCAAATTCTGATTTGGAATGGACCTACAAGGGCCAAGGAATCCAGCTGTTAGGGAATGTGGGGTGAACCCAGAACCTTGGTGCTGTCAGCACCGTGTCTGACAGCTGAGCTAACTGTGCAGTGTGGCTTTGGGTTGGGTGCTTTGTTTTAATATTTGGAAGCTTTTCTGATGCTCACTTCTTTCTGCCCTGTTTGTCTGTTTGGATTATGAGACCCAAATGGCTCTGGGTCCATGTTCATGGAACTTGGATCATCTGGCACTTTCCTTGCACAGGTCTTTGAAAACTGCTGAGTGCAAAGGTTTAAAAACTCTGCTTTGTTGGAGAAATGCTGCAGGAAGTATCAGCAGTGGTTAAAGTCTCAACTGCTGGACTTCTAGGAATTCCCTTGGGAAGTTACTCTACAAATTATGTCCTTATGTCATCAGCTTTTTCTCAGTGTGTAATCTCTCTTGAGTGCATCCTGTAATGCTTTGTTATGCTGTAGGTATTAATTCCATGGTCAAGATTGTCCCTTTAACTTTAGGGAATTGTTTTTAGGAGAAATGAGTGCCAGCTACATAAATCTGCTAACATTCCTGGGCTTCCACTGTGCTCCCAAAGCACGAGGCATAAGCCAGCTCATTTCCTTGTGATCCCATAGTCTTTTACACCAGCTCACATAGCAGGGGGTGGCAGAAGCTTTTGGACCCACATAATTATGGAGTTCTAATTAAAGCTCTGATTTCAGATTCAGATTGGCACACATGGAGTTGCAGCAGAAAGCCAAAATGTAAATACAGTATGTCAGTGTAAGTCAGCTGAATCAGTTCTGGGTGGATTCAAGGTCTCCCTCTTGCCTCATGATGGGTGATAAGGGTTTGGTTCTGTAGTTGGAACAGCTGTGTGTGTATTTCTAGGATTTAAGTGTGCTCATGTGACATTTCCTGGACAGTGCTGTAGGGTAATACATCATCCTTTTATAGGGACGTATAAGACAATATTTCCTAGAGCTTTTAAAACTTGAAAATAACTGCTCCCAAGTGTGCATTAGGCAGAAGGGCTGTGCTGTGTGTGTTTTGAGGATGTAAAATACAAGTTCCAGCCTCTAGAATAAAGTGATTATTATAAAATTGCATGTTAATACCACATTTAGTTTAAAAATAGCATAGTAAAATTTATGTGAACAACAAACTTGTGTGGTTTAAAGGTGCTGTCTAGTGGGATAAACATCTTAGCCATTCTCTGGTTCAGATACCATTCAGGTAACTGCAAATCATTGGTCTTTTCAGCATTAACAACTTTCTCTGAAATTCAGTTAAAATGCTTGTAAGAGATATGGTAGCCAGTCAGATCAGCTTAGCTTTTTATCCATAGAAAACTTCCATCATGGAATTTCTGAAAGATATTTCAAAGGTATGTAAAAGATTGTTATTGCTGATTGAGGGATTTCTTGGGAGCTGGCAGGGCTGCAGGACAACGTTTTATGCTTGGCCAGGAACTCAGCCGGGGCTGGGAAATACAGGATGAAATACAGTTCTGGTCTTAAACATCCTGTAATCCCAGTAAGGGGATGTGAGACAACATGTGGCTTTAGGGAGATTAGGGGAGGGAGGAACAAAGAAACCCGGGCAGCATTGACTGGTACCTCACAGAGCCCATCCGGTGTTCTGAGGCAGCTCTGGAGAGTTCTAGCCAGGGGGTTGAAGGCTCAGAGGTGCAGGAGCATTGTGGAAGCAACTCCCAAGCATGGGCAATGGCATGGATTGCCAAAAAAAATAAAATACAAAGTGCTGACTTCTGTTTTTCTATATAAAGATTAGTGTTATAGGATGTTATTTCCCTCCTGTTCTTATGTAAAACCAATAGTCTGTTTTGAGAGTTTTATACTGCCAAAGTAAGTTAATGGTGTGTATAATATAATTACATGGTATAATCAATTATACTTAGCACTAGATCTGAAATGTCTCTATAGTTGGTGGTATACAGTTGTGTAAAATTTCCATTTTGTGCCATTCTGCCCGTGTGAAGGCTTCTCCTCTTCCTCGCCTGTCTCTGAGCTAATTCTCCTTTGGTTCTGCCGTTCTCTGTCCCCAGTGTCCCTCCCTGCTGGGTTCTGTGTCCCCCAGTGTCCCTCCCTGCTGGGTTCTGTGTCCCCCAGTGTCCCTCCCTGCTGGGTTCTGTGTCCCCCAGTGTCCCTCCCTGCTGGGTTCTGTGTCCCCCAGTGCCGTTCCCTGCTGGGCAGCTCTGTGTCCCTCGGTGTCCCTCCCTGCTGGGTTCTGTGTCCCCCAGTGTCCCTCCCTGCTGGGTTCTGTGTCCCCAGTGCCCTCCCTGCTGGGTTCTGTGTCCCTCCCTGCTGGGTTCTGTGTCCCTCCCTGCTGGGTTCTGTGTCCCCAGTGTCCCTCCCTGCTGGGTTCTGTGTCCCCCAGTGCCCCTCCCTGCTGGGTTCTGTGTCCCCAGTGCCCTCCCTGCTGGGTTCTGTGTCCCCCAGTGTCCCTCCCTGCTGGGTTCTGTGTCCCTCCCTGCTGGGTTCTGTGTCCCCAGTGTCCCTCCCTGCTGGGTTCTGTGTCCCCAGTGTCCCTCCCTGCTGGGTTCTGTGTCCCCAGTGCCCCTCCCTGCTGGGTTCTGTGTCCCCAGTGTCCCTCCCTGCTGGGTTCTGTGTCCCCAGTGTCCCTCCCTGCTGGGTTCTGTGTCCCCAGTGTCCCTCCCTGCTGGGTTCTGTGTCCCCAGTGTCCCTCCCTGCTGGGTTCTGTGTCCCCAGTGTCCCTCCCTGCTGGGTTCTGTGTCCCCCAGTGTCCCTCCCTGCTGGGTTCTGTGTCCCCAGTGTCCCTCCCTGCTGGGTTCTGTGTCCCCCAGTGTCCCTCCCTGCTGGGTTCTGTGTCCCCCAGTGTCCCTCCCTGCTGGGTTCTGTGTCCCCCAGTGTCCCTCCCTGCTGGGTTCTGTGTCCCCCAGTGTCCCTCCCTGCTGGGTTCTGTGTCCCCCAGTGTCCCTCCCTGCTGGGTTCTGTGTCCCCAGTGTCCCTCCCTGCTGGGTTCTGTGTCCCCCAGTGTCCCTCCCTGCTGGGTTCTGTGTCCCCAGTGCCCCTCCCTGCGGGGCAGCTCGTGGGCTGTGGCTGCAGCCCCGGGCAGAGCTCGGTGCTGTGGGCTGTGCTCTGTCCAGGGAAATGGACTGAGCTCCCCTCACAGAAGGGGAGGTACTGGAGTGACACTAAAGAGATGGAAACTTCCTGGAAAGTCCAGTTTCCTGTCACAGACATGGAAGAAGGGAGAAGAAACGAATTCCCATTATAATAAAGCTTAATTATATGGATGATACTGGAGTTTCTGTTTGGAATATGAGCTGTGGCTAGGTTGAGCTTGGGTAACAGAGTTTTAGAGTGAGAAAACATAAGTTTTCTAAGTTCTGTGATGGAAAAGTTTATCTTAGAACTTCTTCCCTGTCCATTCTCCCTGGGTTGAGGAGAGTGCAGGCTGATTCATGATCTGTGCTGCCAGATCAGAGCTGCCTTTTATGTTTGAAAATTGGTCTGGTGCTGTGGGGGTTTTTAGGTATTTTCTCCATTGATATTTTCTTTTTTCCTTTGTTTTCAGTTATTGGAAATACTGTAAATAAAACTACTGGTAGTTTTTTAAAGTACATGATTTTCCTCTTTAAAGTATCATGTATGGTTGCCAAAACACTTCTGAATTTGTGAAGAATGTGAAAAATAATCGTCTCTGAAACAATCATCAAGGAGCATGGGCTAGGGGACTAAGTACCTATCAAACACCTTCTGCTGCAGGTATTCTGTTCGTGCTTGCTCTGGGAGCACTTGTCTATAAAATGTCAGTCTCACATCTCTGTATAGGCCAGTTTTTACTCAAGAACCTGGTGGGTGATTTCCTCTTAAAATCTCCCTGCTGAACTTCGTTTCCCTTTCCTGTTTTCAAACCCTTTGTGTGACTCCTGGGAGAACTGCTTTGTCAAGGTTGTCTGCATTGTACTGCAGAAGTTTTGATAACAGAAAGTTCTGCCAGTAGAATTTGAATTGGTTACTCAACTAAAAATATTCCTCAGCCTTAGAATAAAATTGAGTAGGAAGAGAGGTAGCAGTGGTCCCTGGGTGGCGGCTTCCAGAGAGGGCTGCAGTGCTGGCTGGTGCTGGGATTGGAGCGGAGTGTTCCTGCTTGGGGAGCTGGGAGGTGATGGATGGGTTTGGTGGTGCCTGAGGATATTGATTAAACCGATTGTTTTCCCCAGTGTTTAAAGAGGAGTTAATGTGTTGCCTGGAGCCATCTTTATTGGGATGTCTGAGCTCTCCTGTCCTGGGCACTCCAGCACGGTTCCTCTGATTTATTTTCTTTGCTGCCTTATGATTTACACCTCAGGCCGCCGAAATACGGACTGAGGTTCCTGGATGTTGTGTTGGGAGCCTTCAGTAAGGCCAGAAAACATTCCCAGAGAAGTGATGGCAGTAGAGCCTTTCCTAAGCACGCTGCTTTGCAGGGAGCAGAGTTTTCCCTGCTCTCCTGGAGGAATTACACCGAGTCCCCCAGTGACAGATTTTTATTCCGTGTCTCCTGGGCCTCGCAATCACAGCCCGTGGTTGGCTCCCTGTCACACTGTGGCCTTGGAGAGCACACTTCAGTCTAAGATTCTGATGTTCATGTCTTGTTTGGTGTGGAAAAATGGTTTTCATTGCTTTTTGTTTGCTCAGGTAATGTGATGAACTTGATCTATAACTTCCAAAGCAAGTTCTCACTCTTGTGAGTGTTTCTGCAGCTTAGAAACATGTTATTATTTTATACCCATAGGAGAAATGGTAACTCTGCTATTTGAAACTTCTAAAATACAGCAATTTTGACTTTTGGAAAACATCATCATGTGAAAATTTTACGCTGCATGGTGAACAAGATTCACTTATTCATCTTCCTAAAGCCTCAAAGTTTGAACTTTACCACCTAGTTTGTTAAAAATACATTTAGAATTTTTCCTGACAGGCATTTTGTAAACACAAGGCCTTTCAGACAGAGCTATAACTTTGACATAGGACTTAGTAAAAATGTTCTGTTGTTTCTTATGTGCATGGTGGATTCAAAGAACAAGGCAGTCCCTTCTCCACTTAAAATGCAATTTGTTGTAGTTTTTTTCCTTGAACTTCAGCTAAAAAGGTTGACTGTATTTCTCCAAATATGAAGAAAAATAGTCTAACTGTCTTCTGATGATGGTTAAATTGGGTTCCCATGGTGCTCAGGCAAAAACAGTGCAGTTTTTATTTTTTCAAAGAGTTTACAAACATTAATTCATTAGTCACAATTGGCCCTATATGAGGGTAATAATGTCTTTAGCAATTTTTCCATGGATGTGTGCTTGTGGAGGATGTGCAGAAATACTCAGTAGCCAGCAGAATGTTTTCTCTGATAAAATTTTGAAATAAGTATTTTTAGTTGATTTGGGTCTTTTTTTAGTGCTTTTTTTGTGTCCCTCACATTTCCATTTCACCCAACAGGGAATTTATAAGTGCTTGTGGATGCCTTGATCAAATTCTGGCAGTGAGGTTGGGGTGATCTAAGGGCAGGGTGGTGTTTGCAGGAAGAAATCAATTCTCATAGTTCATAGGGAAACTCTCATTGTTCCTCAGAGTTCTGTGCTGGAGTCTTGGAGAACTTTTTTTTGTTTCTACTTTTTGGCTGAATTGAACAATTTCTCTGCACAGAGCCTTGTGTCAAAGCCCACGAGAGGATCACACATCTGTGGTGTTGTTGTGAAGTGCCCTTAGCTCCACACCTTCTGTAGCCGTAGGTTCAGAGCTTTGTCCCTGCAATATTGCAGAGATGTGTTCCTGTCTCACTGAGAGCAGGGGAATTTGGGAATGCTCTGCAGTGGGTGGGATACCTGGGGGACAGGCATCCCACCCTTGAAGTTTACACATCCAAAAGACCTTGCCATTGAAATATTTAGGGTGGAGAATGACAGAACAATCTGCTGGGGATCCTGCAGATTTCACTGAGAGGAGCTGCCCAGCGTTTTTCTACCTGGGACAACTGCTAGGGCAGGGCAGGACAGACATCAGTCTGGGTGATCTGGCTCCTGACTCTGGTGAAGTTTTGGTGAAATGCATCAAATCCAACATGGTCCAGCCCATCCTAAGTGTAGGTCTGGAAGTGGGGCGTGTCAGGACTTGTGATCTGTGAGACCTTTCCCTGCTGTCCGTCACAGCTGGCCCTTGCACTAACCTCTGTGAGTGTGAGTGTGTTCCGTTTTCTTGTTTTCTAGGAAGTACCCAGATCTCCCACCCCTCTAAAACAAATCCCACACATTTGTTGTATTCCTCTGCAGATGGCTGACAGACCTTTTTGCTGCTCATCATATGCCTGCCTGTCTGTCGTCAGATAGTTTTGCAAATAGTGCTTTCAGGGGGTTTATCCAACTCGAGAAATGCTGCTTTTGTGAGGGTATTTTCTGTTGTTTTGCCTTAAAGCCTCGTTGAGCTGCTGCTCGTTCTTCAGTGGCTCCAGCTGATCATTTCTCGGGTGGAAGATGCTGTGTGGAGCAGCAGGGAGCACTTCAGGGAGGGTGGTGGGGAGAGCAGGGCTTTTCCTTCCCTCCTGCTGCAGGCACAGGGGTGGCTGAGCACAAACCCTGTGCAGCCGTGTCACAGTCGGTGAGGAGCAGCTCCTGTCCTTCAGGAGCTCCTGAGCTCTGAGGCTTGGACGTGGCAGGCTGTTGGAGCTTGCTGGCTGTTGCTAGCTATTTTAGTAGAAACAATCAGATGATGTTTAATCCCGAAATGAAAAGGCTGACAGTGTAGCAGTGCAGCTGGGAAAGCTCCAGCTGTGGAGATGGCTTTGGGGTCCTTGGCGTGCAGAAGTCTGTGTGTGCCTCAGCTGGGCACAGCTTCCTGTTCCTCAGAGCTTGGTAGAGGCTCAGCATTTCTGTTTCTGCAGTCGTGGTTTAAAAATAACCTCGTGCTCCCGTGCTGTTTGATGGGCACACGTTGGTGGGGGAGCTCCCTTGCTGCCCTCTCCTCCTGTGTCCCGTGGATGCCACTGTGGCTGTGCTGGCCCCAGAGCTTCTGGTGATCCCAGTGCAGCCCAGATCAAAGACTTGTGCCTGAAAAATGGTGAGGAACCCCAGCGATACGTTGGTATTTGTAAAAAATTTGACTTCTTTTATTCTATTTTACTTCTTGAAATTAAGATTTAATAATGAAATATTTCGTAAGACTTTGGGTTGTTGGAAAAGCCAAGATGATTTTCAATGATTCATGTTCCAGTAACATTTCCAAGGACCCTAAATTAAATATTTGTGTTTAGCCCTTTCCTGCCTTTGCTGAGGGTAGGTGAGAATGGCTGGAGTTGGCTGTCCAAGCCTCTCTTCCAAGTGAATTCCATCCATTATGGGCGTTGTTCTGGGTACAGACACCTACCAATTGTTTCAGTTCCCAGTTCTTCTCCTCCCTTTGGTCTCAGAGAGACAATTTGCAGATGCTTCCCCTGTCCCTGCAGCTGTGAAATAATGCTCATTAAGGACCACAGCAGGCAGTATTTCGTGTGGTTTCAGTGACCTCACTCCTGGGACAGTCTTTTCAGATCAGCCGGGAGGTTTGGTAAATAATATATTAAAAGTTTTTCCTCTCTATATGCTCCTTATTAATTGTAAGTGCTGATATTAATGTATGTATTTAGTCAACCTTTCTGAAATCAAGATAGTTAAGAGCTGGTGTGGAAGGAAAGTCTTGTATTGGAGGCTTTGTAAGAACGTGATTTTGCTTTTGGTGAAAACCCTGCACAAAAGAGGGTGAGAAAAGACAGAGCAAGGTTCAGTAACACCAGGGTACACAGGGCTGTAGAACTGAAGGTCTGCAGTGAGTAATGGTGGAGGGGTCTAATGCAGGTGAATGGCTGCACAATAAAATGAAAAATTACAGTTAGATTAGAGAAATACTAAATTATAAGCATGGAAAAATAATAACTTCAGGGCCCACCATGTTGATATCTTGGAGATTTATATAAATTTTTAAATTTCCAGAGAGGAGCAGCAATGATGGCCACCAGGCAAAAGTGAGATCCTGGCCTTGCAAAACTTCGAGGTCCCAGAGCAGCTCAGGTGCTGTTTGTGGGACTATGCTGCTCACTTAGTGCCTCTCCCTGAGTATTACAAGTAATGAAACTTAATTTTATGGAAAATTAGCATCTCAGGATTGACTTGTTATTTGATTTGCCAGTACTAGAACTGAGGAGAGCAATAGTGCCACAGAATCCATAAAAAAGAAAAACTTTGAAGAATGAATATTCAATGAGATATGAGTTGAAATGGAAAATATTCCCTCAGCTCAGGCATTCCTAATGTCTCTCCAGTGTAGGTTGCCTGGCATTTACTGGGAGTGGAACTTGCTCTGTTCTTCCTGTCAGTGAGAGCATGTGAATGTTTTGTCTTGTCAGTCCGTCTGGTTTTTCCCTCAAAGCCTCCAGAAATTTTAATTTTCCTGTATCCTCTTTTAGCATTTGTACTTATTCAGGAGTTTCAGCCAAATTTATTTTGGGAGAAATAAAACACACTGTTGATGATGCCTTTTTTTTTTTTTAATCTAATTAGAAGTTGAGGTGGTATCTTGTTTATTTGGTGCCATCTCTGAAGTATTTTAGTTCTGTAAAGCGTCATAACTCAGCGTTATTCTCACAAGGAGCCAAGAGAGGCTACTGGTGGATGAGGAGTGTTTTGTGTCATTATTAATTGGGAATTAATTAGTGCTGGTGGCTTTTGGCCCTGGGAGCACTGTAGTCCAAGGCTCTGCAGTGTCAGCACTGGCCTGGCACGGCTCCTGCTGTTCCTGTTGGAATCAATCCAGGGGAGCTGGACCCTTGCTGGTGAACTCTGCTGAAGGACAGGACTGCTTTGGGGAGCTGGTGGCATTTAAAGTTTGGGGTTTGTTCCCTTCAGGGAACTTTTCTCCTAAAATCAGCTCCCATCTTAGGACCACAGTGGCCACCTCTGTCTGTGGCGTTGTTATATCCTGTCATTTCAAAGGAACTTGGGCAAAACCCAATCATTCCCCCTGCAGGTTGGACTGTGGGATTTCATGTTCCATCTGCTGGCTTTAAACCTTCCCGGCTTGATGTGATGAGAGTT
Source organism: Prinia subflava (assembly GCF_021018805.1). Lineage (NCBI taxonomy): Eukaryota > Metazoa > Chordata > Aves > Passeriformes > Cisticolidae > Prinia > Prinia subflava. The sequence goes on along the minus strand of NC_086257.1, from coordinate 6,159,384 downwards.
TTCTGTGGTCTCCTGGTGGGCTCTTGTCACCCTGTCTGTGCCACCTGGCAGCTTGCCCAACAACTGTATTTCTCTGCATTTATTAAAATTATACATAATGGCAGCCCGAGCACTGACTCTTGTGATTTGTTGTTCAAAACCCAGTTTGCATCACGCCACACCCACTGAATGTCGGCTCAGGTGGAGGGCTTGGAGCAGTCCCTTCCCAAAGAGGGATCAGGGAGTGCAGGAAAAAGGGATCAGGGAAGTGAGCAATGAGAGAAAATAGCTTTGATATTTTGGGGTTTTATCCAGTCTCATTTGATATATGCCTTTTGCTTCCTGTTCTCAAGTTGTTTAATTTTATTCACTTGTTGCGGCAGATTGTTTTCACTTTGGAAAATCTGTGTGGGAATTCCCTGATGGCTGTAACTCATCCTGCAGAGGCTCCTTATGGGAGAAAGCTCTGGTCAAAGCTGACAGTGTGCTGGGAGGGAGGGCTGTTGCTGGGGATGGCTATAGATACTCTGCAATTTAATTTAGGAGATGGAATATCTTTCTGGCCTAGAGCTGCCTGGAAATAGCAAAGCAATACTGTCACTTTCTGGATATAGGAACTAGTTGCATTGTTTCTAGACAGAATTTAGTTTCACTTGTTCTTTCATGTTTTATCCTTAGGTAATATTTGAGTTGTTCTTAAGGAAAACCAAAACCATTCTTCCAGGTTTTCACAGTTTTGGGGATCTGCAGACAAAATCTTCTAGACTGTCAGTGCTGGGGGTCTGAAACTTTCTGGGCTGTCAGGGGAGTGTGGATTCCTTTAGTAGCTGATTTTTGTTAGTTTTTTATTCTAAACAGTAAAATATTGAAAAAAAATCTTTATTCTAATGCCTTCACAAAATGCTAAATGAAAAATAACGTGAAGTCTGCTGTGTCTTCTTCCCTTTAGGGGTGGATATTTCATCATTTTTACATTCCTTTCAGAGTTTTCCCTCTGCTCTGTTCTCATTTGTTTTTACTAATTCCATTAAAATCTTTGCAGTAAGTTGTCATGGGAGTTTATTATTTCACTTTTGGTAACTTCATAGAAATCTTGTGTGTTCTGTAACAAAGCTGAAGGGGAGAATGTGATCAGTAGTACTGTAGTTGAGAATGTTTCTAAAGGCTGCAGCACACAAGTCATGGTGTGATGGTTCTCTTCTTATTTTATCCAGTGTTTTAAAACCAGGTTGGCGGATGGGAGAATTTGTGCAGGCAGTTGTTGGGATGGGATGTTTTCTTGTGAATAACTGAACTTTTGGAGTAACATTTTTGATAGTACAAAAAATACTGTTCATCCAGTAGTGTCCCAGAAACCTGCCTTAAGTCCATTGTAATCTTCCTCTTTCTTTTCCCGTAGGAAATTTGCTACAAGACCCTATTGCTCCTACCAACTCCAATTGTCAGCATTATGTCTGCAAAACGTGTAAGGGCAAGAAGATGATGATGAAGCCCTCGTGTAGCTGGTGCAAGGACTACGAGCAGTTTGAGGAGAACAAGCAGCTGAGCATCCTGGTGAACTGCTACAAGAAGCTGTGCGAGTACATCACGCAGACGCCGCTGGCCCGGGACATCATCCAGGCCGTGGATTGCTCTGCAGACCTGCTGGCTCTGCTCAAGGATGGGGCACCGCTGCACGAGGAGACGGAGAAATCCTCGGACGCGGCCCTGGCGCTGTGTCTGACGCACTCCCCGGTCCCTTCCACCTCGGAGCTGGCCACGGACACGCCGGGGGCATTCACGGCGCTGCCCGAGAGCAGCCCCGGCCTGGACCTGCGGGGCTCCGTCATCAACGGGCTGCCCCCGTGCAACGGGCTGTCGGTGGAGAAGCTGGGCGTGAGCATCCCCTCCCCGGAGCACGCCAGCGCCATCGACGTGTGCGGCACCGGCGACTACATCAAGACGGAGGACATCCCTGGCAGCCTGCAGCCCGTGTGCGACACGGTGGCCACCAGCGACCTGTGCCCCGCGGGCATCGACATCTGCGGCTTCAGCGAGGACATCAAGCCGGGCGGGTCGCTGCTGCTCAGCGTGGAGGAGGTGCTGCGCAGCCTGGAGACCGTGTCCAGCGGCGAGGTGTGCGACTCCAACCTGCAGCCCGGCCTGGAGGCCAACATGGCCAACGGCCCCTTCCTGCAGCTCTCCCCCCCTGCCCTCAGCCATAACATTTTCATGGCCACAGAGGCGTCTCCTCACGGGCTCTCCTGCACGGCAGCCACGCCCAAGGTGGCGAAGCTGAACAGGAAGCGCTCTCGCTCCGAAAGCGACAGCGAGAAGGTTCAGCCTCTGCCCATCTCCAGCATCATCTGCGGCCCAACGCTGGGAGCCTCGGCTCCTGTGACGGTCAAACAGGAGAATAAAATGTCCTTGCAGCCCATTGCGACTGTACCTAATGGAGGAACTACTCCCAAAATCAGTAAAACTGTGCTCCTGTCTAACAAAAGCATGAAAAAGAACTTAGAACATGCCCCCAAGAAATCCCACCCGAAAGCCAAACCGGGGGTGCTGAAAACAAAAGACAAGGCAAAGGAGAAAGTTCCCAGCAGTAACGTTATGCCAGGAAGCCCGACAAAAACTGTGTATAAAAAGCCACAAGAAAAGAAAGGGTGTAAATGTGGTCGTGCCACCCAAAATCCAAGTGTTCTTACATGCCGTGGCCAACGCTGCCCTTGCTACTCGAACCGCAAAGCCTGCCTTGACTGCATATGCCGTGGCTGCCAAAACTCCTACATGGCGAACGGGGAGAAGAAGCTGGAGGCCTTTGCAGTGCCAGAAAAGGCCTTGGAGCAGACTCGGCTTACTTTGGGCATTAATGTGACAAGCATTGCCGTGCGCAATGCCAGCACAAGCACCAGTGTAATCAATGTGACAGGGTCACCAGTAACGACGTTTTTAGCTGCCAGTACACACGATGAGAAAAGTTTGGATGAAGCTATAGACATGAGATATGACTGTTGAACCTTTCTTTCTTTTCCCTGCCATCCGTAGGGGAACTGCTACAGGTTTAAGGCAGCTATGGTTCTGTTTAACTTGCTGGAGCTCCTGCGTTTAGATCACTTGTATCAAGTGTTTTTCATTGCTATGTTCTGTGTATTAGTGTCTGGGAAATAGTTGCAGATAATGGAGGAGTTACCCTAAAACTGTTTTTAGTTCTTACAGCACCTCATAGTTTGAGATCGATTGCTGATGTAAATGATTTTATCACAAGATCTTTTGACAAGGAATATATTTGACCTCATTGTACTTGCTCATGCTTTGTGCTCAGTCAAAGCTTCAGCTTCAGTGTAGCATCCAGATAGTGCATCTCAACTGTGCTAGATGATGGTGTAGAAGAATAATTATTTGATGGGTTGCAGTCACCATGAGCAGGAAATGACCTGACATTCCTGTGGGAAAGGCAGCGCTGAGCTGGGGGATGCGCTCTGGAAAGGGCAGGTAGTGGTGATTGTGAGAGCTGGCTGTGCCCTCTGCTGAAGAGCACACAGCTAAACAAGATTAATTAATCTGCTGAGCAGCATCTCAGGCTGCAGGCAAGGCTCAGGAGGGTCGGGTGGATGCAAAGGTCGAGCTCCAGCTCGGATACCCCGTCCTGGTAATGACATCACCCTTGGGGTTTGTCTTCCTGACACTTCACAGGTCACGTCCCTGCTCAGCTGCCCCTCTGTGCCAGCCCCCAGAGTGTGACAAGTCACTGAGGGGCTGGGCTGGGAGAACATCACTGGTACCCTATGAAGGCTCAAGTTCTGTTGGCACCATCCTCTCCCATTCCCGAGTTCCCGGTGTTTTACTGCTGTTGCTTCTAGGGAAGAGAAGGGGTTCTGTGGGTTACAGGGAGTCCTTGGCCGATTTTCCCCTCTGGTGCTGATCAGTGCCGGGCTACAGGGAGATTGTGCAGCCCTTACCACCACTGGGGGTTGTTGGATCCCAGGTTGGTAGCAGAGCCGGGACCCCTCCCGTGGAGGCGAGTTCCCACTGATGGCACCTCCCAGCCAGGCACAGGATCGAGGGCTATCAAAGGTCAAATTCTTGGGGTGTTTGCTAAACAGAATAAGCTATATATAACTCACTCCGCCCTGAACCTATCTCATTTTTTTGCTAAAATGTTGAAAGCAGCTTTTGAAGGTCATTGCTTTTCAACCTGTGCTAAAAGGCTTGAAAATAGAAAAATAACAAAGTTGTCGAGCTTATCTGGAAAAGTGTTACAGTGAAAGAATTCCTCTTAGGAATTCAGCTTTGTGCAAAAATGGTTGATTGCAGCGCAATCCCTACATCAGAGTGCAGGCACAAAATTGAGTTGTGCCTTCAGGGCTTCGTTGGAAACCTAAAAAGTTGCAATTGCTTTGTGAAAGCAGAAATTCTCCTCTTGGAATGACAGAGCACAACCCGACCATGGGCTGACGCGAACACAACCATTACTGTCTGATTTTAAAGGCCATTCCCGTTTCAGCAGCATGTTAAATAGCGTGTGGATTTTTTGAGTTCCTTTCCTGCTTCCATCTCCCCTGTCCCTCAGGCAGAGCCCCCGCGGTGCTTTCCGGCCCGGCGCTGGGTGTGCTTTGATTTGGCACAAAGCACGTACAATGACGGTTCCTCACCGAGAAATGAGCAAAGCCCTTTGGACACAAATGGCACCTCCTTTTGTTTTGTAGTGTACCATGGTGTCATTTTCTGTGAATGTGGTCAGAGCTTTTTGTTGGTTTTGGTTTGTTTCTCCCCCCGTCTTTTTTGTGGGGTGGGCAGGGTGGGGGGTTAAAGCCATAGGAAGAAAAATGTGATGTACGTGTCCAGTCTGTACTTTTTTGTTTTTGTTTTGCAAGAAGAGTTGAAAAATATTTTTGATAATGAGTAAATGGTGGAAAATGCTTCTTAGTATTCTTGTCTTTATTTGCCAACCCAAGTACCTAAGATCTGTGTTTTTTAGCCCTCATGAGATTTAACGATGTCCTATTAAAATGTATTTAGTTAAACTTGTATGTGATTTTTGTGTTGACCCAGAAGGATCCTACCAGTCTCTAATTTGGTGGTTTGATCGTGACCTACTAATGTAAATCTGTTTCTTAGTCCACTGCGTGTAAGCGAAGCAGCGACCCCGAGTGTGGGAGTGGCTGCACAGCACGGGTTGTGTCCGGATGCGTTTGCAGAGCTGTTCAGTTTTGCCGAGATTGTTGATGGTACATTTTTAGGACTTTCATTAAATTAAATACAAAGTACCTTTGCTCCAGAAATGCGGGAGTATTTGGAATCTTTACTATCTCACTGCTGCATTGAATGTGGTACCAAAAGTTGGAGAACTTAGGTCAAGAGTGTTTCGGAGCGTCGACAGGAGAGCCCTGATGGTTCATGTAAAACTGCAAATGGTAGATTCAGGTTGTTTCTAAAAACATTTCCTTTTATGCTGCCACATTCTTGAAATGTATATTAAAATTCAAATTGATTTAATAAATGTTAGTTTTCTAATTCTATTTTGCAACTGCTGAAGGCATCAGTGTGGCATATGTTGAACTCACTGTCTAAATACTACTTAGTGTGCTGATGATTAATTCCCTAATTGTTTAAATTAGGGTTGGCTTGGTTTGGTTTCCTTGCCCTCCTGGCTAGTTGTTCGTGAGCAGAGCAGTGGAAAGGATCTCGTCTTGGTGCTGACAGGAATTCAGGAGCTCCAGTTGGGAAATCATTCCTTCCCCAGCAGCCTCCCGGTGCGTGGGGCGTTCCTGCCTCGGCTGGGCAGAGAGCAGGATGAGAGCGCGGTCCGGCACAGCCCAGGAGGGGCCTGTCCCTGCTGCCCACCCCAGGGAGAGTTACTGGGGGTGCAGCTCAGTGCCTGTTTGAGCTCCAGCCTGGCCCCAGCTGGGAATTCCCGGCGTTCCTCCCGCTCTGGATCCAGGAGCTGTTCTCAGCATTAGCACAGAGGGAGCTGCCGGGGGATTTCTTCTGCAGGAAGTGTGTGATAGTCCAGTTTTCTTCCCAATCCCCTTGAAGGCAGGGATTAACTGCCAAACTTTATTAAAACCCTGTAATTTGTAGAACAGTCAAAAAGAAAAAGCAGCAGTTTATGGTCACGTGTAATGGTTCAAAATGCAGTGCTCTGAACACAGTTCTGAGCAAGGAGGAGAAGCCCTCTGCTCTTCCATGTGGAGTTGGAAAGGCTCTGTCTGGGTACACACATGGGGATGTGTTCAAGAACAGTCAAACACACAAGTCACTGTGGCTGCTGGTGATAGGGCTTAGAGGGCAGGGTGGGGCTTTGTCAGAGGCTGGATTCGGTGCTCATGGGGGTCTTTTCCTACCTTAATGATTGTGTGATAAACCAGGGGTTGGGATTAAATCCCAGAGGAGGGGGCACAGGGAGACAAAAAATTAACCCCTGGATGTGCTACCTTGCGGCTCTCCCAGCAGGAGCTGCTCTCACTCCCTGGCTTGTCTGACCACGGTGCAGGCCCAGGGGCACTGGGGGCACAGAAGCCTCTCCCTGCAGATGTTCCTCCCTTGCATGGGAGCTGGAGACATTCCCAGGAGTGGAGGTGGCAGGGAACGGCTGCCTCCTCTGCAGAGCTCCCCTGGGTGCCTTCAGCACGGCCCGGGGCTGCCCCTGCCAGCCCTTGATGGTGTCAGAAGAGCCTGCAGAGCTGCAGGGAAATAACCCGAAAAGCCTGTTTGCCAAGGCAGGCACTGCCGGCATGGCACAGAGCTGCTCCCGCTGAAACTCCCCGAGTTCCAAGGAACAGATCCCACAGCTGTGGCACAGGGATGGTGCAGAGGTTCTGGCGTGACCCAGCACAGAAGTTTTTATTGCATGTAAGAAGCACCTCCTCCCCAGATAATTCTTATTTAAATTCTATATAAATCATTTAGAAAAGAATTTCTGATTGCTAAATTGGAGAACTGGAAGGATACAAACAAGCACCTTTGTAAGGATCATTCCAAGTGTGTGGCACAGCTGAGGAAACCCCCTCTGAAAGGTAGGTGATGCTGTTTCCAGTACTATCAAGAACATCAGGGGCAGATCTTTGGTCTTAACTATTTAAATTTAGAAATTGAAATGCTTTTGATACCCTAAAGAAACTCACCAAAAGGTGACTGTTGTATAGACAGATTTAGGCACCCCTTGGTGAAGCAGTGCAAGAGCAACACACTGACTCTGCTTGAGCATTTGCATATAGGTAAATTAGAAAAGGCATTACTGGTTTTCCCTTTCTTTTTCATCTTTTTTTTTTTCCCTTGTTCATTCCACTTGCAAATGATCTAGGAGCTATATCTTTGGTTTTTTTCAGGACAGGTTAAAATGAGGGAGCTGGGTGTTTGGTAAGTCCCAGGGACAGTGCTCCACACTGCAGACAGTGATGTGAGGGAGGTAAGTGGTCAGATTGCTTTATCCCAGTATTTTTGAGAAGACAGCCTGAAGTTCTGCCTTTGGAAAGGATTTGCTTGCAGGTACCTGGCTGCTGTGAGCTCACCACAGCAGGGAAGGAGAGTTTGGCACAACAGCTGGAGATGAAGTGAGCAGTAACACTTGACCCCACCACCGAGACAGGCTTTTCTTTTTAAATTCAAAAGTCCTTTAATTGCCAAAAAAGAAGAAAATATAAAGTAAAAATACAAAGATCAAACCATGCCAGCACAAAATGTCTCCAAAACTACTTTTACAAAGTATGAGAACCTTTATTATTATTATTAAATATTCAGTTTCTAGCCCCCTCACCCAGTGATACAGTGAGAAGATGAGCACACAAGGGGAAGCTCTGTTTGTATTTCTTATAGTAGCTCATGCTCATCACTGAGGTTCAGTTTTGTTTGCATAGACCTAAGATACTGATCTAGAGACTCCAAATCCACACAGTTACCATGATAGTTCAGTGAACTTAGCGTTGGTCTTTCAGGACTGTTCTGTTTCAGAAACTAAGCCCAGTACCTTGGCTGGAGTGTCCTGAGTCAGCTTCATTAAATGCTTGGTTCAGGAGAGCAGGAAGGCTTTGGAATCCCTTTTTTGCTGTCCATGTCTGTTCTGCAGCACTTGCCCCTCACAGGCAGGAGGGGAGCTGGAGCAGTGCCCAGGGTTCACTGCCAAAAACTGGGATGCAGCAAGTACTACTGAGATTTTAGAAGAAAGAAAGAAAAAGTCCAGCTAGTACCATTCCGGCAGTAATACTGAGCCACGCCTCCCATCTTAGTACTGCAGAGAGAAAATGTTTGTGATACAACAGTAAAAACCAGGGGGTTTGTAAGAACACAGGGCTTCATTTTGCTAGACAAAAGCAGACTAGAGAGAACAAATAAGCACAATCACATTTTTATCATGCAAAACTGAATTTTACTCACTTTTCTGACTACTTGTAAGGAAAAAGCCTTCGGTGTGAGCTGGATCTGCACTGAAAAATGCAGGATGTGTCCTTCCAGGGATGCAGCATCTCAAGTGGCACTGACATGGAGTCTGGAGGCAGAGCCAGAGCCAAGGGACTCCCACAAATCTTTTGAGCAGGGATTCTGGGGCTGCTTCACTCCAGCTGAGCAGCTCTGCTGGGTGGACACAAGCACCCTTGACTATCCCAGAAAAAAGCCAAGTAGGACAGGAGTTCCCAGATTTACCTCATTTAAATCCTGCAGAGTTACAAACCTTCCATCCAGAGCAGCTGGGGCCAGGGCTAAGTCACAGATGGGGTGTAGAATTATTAATGTGCACCCTTATTAATGCACACGTGCCTGCTGAATTGTGGTTATTTTCAAGTACTTCAGGGACAGAGAATGGATTTCCTTTCCTGGGATATTACTGCAGATTTTGCACTGCCATCACAGTAGCAGTGGTTTCTGCAGCTTGTCCTTCTATTCACATAAATGCAAAACATTTGCTGTAAATTGGGGGAGTTTCTTGGATTAGCTTGTGTTGACCTACCAGAAAGCAGGATTGGGTTTGGATTCACTCTGTGTTGTTGGAGCAGTACCGAGTGTCTGTTTGTAGGAGAGAGGGGCTGGTTTGGGCTCAGCAGAGCAGCTCTCAGCTTCCTGTCTCCATTTGTTGAACCAAACCTTGGGCAGGCAGCTGGTGACTTTACCAGACTCTGGGTTCTGCCTGCTGCAAAGAAAGGCACCAGTTCAGGCTGTGTGGTGTGAGGTGGGAGCCTGGATTCAGGGATGGGTTGAATCAAAGGGCCTCTGCAAGAGGCAGGTAAGAAACACCCTGAAGTGGGTGACTGAGGATTTCCAGAATGAGACATTGCAGTAGTGCTGCTGCTGGAGGAAGGACCATGAGGGTTCCACTTCAGCCTAGAATGGGGTCAGGTTGTTGTTCCTTTTGAGGAGTCTTAGTCTTTGGAGAGATGTAAAGGAACACAAAACTGAAAGGCCCCTCTGGACCACTGCAGAGAGGGAAGGGTGAACTCCTGCTGTGCCCAGGTTCTTCTCAGAGAAATGTGGCTGGAGCTGGTTCCAAGAGCAGCTCTGGGCTTTCTATCCTGTGTCCATTCCTGCACTCAGTTCCTTGGTGGTTCTGCATCTGGGCATTTGTGGAATCCCCCCAGGGGAGGTTTTCCCTTCGAGGTTATGGCAGTGATGGAGAAGGGATCCACGCACTCTGTGCTTGCTGCGTTCCAGGGGCTTGGCTGGGTTTGGTCAGTGCTCCCTGATTCATCTGTTCCTGTGGGATGCAGGTCACCTGGCAGGGCCTTTGCTAATGGTGTGGACATCCAGAAACTTCCCAAATGCCAGGTCCAGGATCCTGGGGGCTGTGTATGCATCCAGTCAGTTCAGCTGACACCTTTCTCTCTTCCCGAGTTTGTCGAGGGACAGTTCTGACCCCAGGGAGGCAGCAGCACATCCCCCTGGGCAGGGCCAGGCACGGCTCGGCCTTCAGAGGCTCCTGGAAAAGCCCGGAGTGCGCTGGGGTGAGCAGCCCGTTCCTCTTTGGGACACTGACCCCTGGAGGCACCGCGGGGATCCTGTCCTGTCCTTGGGGACACGAGTCCTCCCCTGCCCGCCGTGCTCTGCCTCCAGCGAGGGCAGCAGGGGCCTGCTGGGACAGGGACAGGCAGCTCCCAGCCCTGGCAGGAGGCACAGGGAGGTGACAGAGAGCCAGGGCACACACAGCAACCCAGCATTACAGTCTGGGCACAGCTGAGAAGGGAAGGGCCAGACCTGCTTGTGCATATGTGAGGGCTACAATTAAGAATTTGTTCCAATGACCCCTGTGCTGAACCACAGACAGCTCCTGCTGGCCAGGGGGGACAGCTGCAGCAGCAGTGTGTGCTGAGAGCAGAGGTATCACTTGTGATTCTAGAGGGAGAGTTGGTTTAATTTTGCACTTAAACCAGGAATTCATTAGTTACAGCATTTCCTCCCTGCGGCTGGGAGAAAAATTAATTTTGGCAATAATACAGACTAATTCCTTTACTAGTTAAAAGAGGGGGTTGGTTTTCTTCTTCATTATCTCAGCTTAGTCTCTTGGCTGCAGGAGAGGAGAACACAGGGATGGACGGAACTGGTGCACAGCAGGCACTGCAGTCTCTGCACAGCAGCTGAACAGCAGAGATCTGTATTTGCTGCAGATACTCTGCAAAACGATTCTGCACAGACAAAGCTCTGGCCAGAGGCAGATCAGCACAGGAGGGGACGTAGGACTAGAACAGGTAACTCTACCTCACATTCCTAGAGAACAGGACACGGCAAAGTGCTGGCACTGCTGACAGCTCCACAGCAGTGGAACAGGGGAAGAGTTTGGAGCAAAGCACAAAGGGACTTCACTCCCCCTGCACAGGCACGGTCCCTTCGTTTCCAGGACACGGAGGAAAAAAAGAATGTCACTGTCACTTGTGTTTTAAAAGATTTCTAGACACACTTTTAAGTTAATCTGGCAGCTCTTTTGTCACTCCTGGTATAAAGCCAAGGGGACAGAGTGGCACAGGACAGAGAAATGACCACTACAGATGTTGCATGCAGCTGTTACAGGTAATCATTAGATGCTGGCATTTATTGCACATCTGGGGACATAACAGAATTTATATATAAATGAAACAAGGTGCAATCACCATTTTCAGTGAGTGTGCACAATAACACATTGTAAAAAGCCTTTTCATAGAAATTACCTTATTGCAATTACACAGGAAGACAAAAAGGGGTCTCAAGTTTCAGTGTACAGAATAAAGCACATTGTTCCAATGATGGATTTAAGGAAAACCCCCAAGTGCCTTGGGACTGAATGCTATCCAATTTGAAAGATATGGGCTGTCTTCCACTCCTCTGTGCTCAGAGGTCTGAGATAACTAGTTTGTCTGACTTGTCTCCAGTTTCAGGGGGAGGTAAGACTTCATCTGTGTCATAGTCTTCTTCACATGATCTGCAAAGACAAAAGGTGTGTCTTTAAAAGCTGTGTTTTGGTTTTCAGGGCAGTTATTTCAGTGGCTACTAAAGCAGCTGGCTAAAATGCAGGAGCACATGAGAGGTGAACCTCGAGGAGGGGATTCCTGAGGCATGGGAAGAGGGTGGGAATAATCAGAACTCTGACTGCAGACATGGATCTGTGCTCCCATCCAGCCTCGTCTGAGGCTTCGGAACAAATTCTCACTGCTGTTCAGCACCAGAAAATCTGAATCCAGCTTCAGTAACAATTGTCAGGAACTCAACTGAGGCCAGAGCCTCAGCAGTTCAGTGTAGAAATAAAGTCATCCAACACAGCCTCAGGCCCCAGAGGAGCCTTGCCTCAGAAACACCTGGTCCAAGGCATCTTCTGGCTGAGGTGTGTTTTGACAGACACAGAAGAACAATTGTGGCCATGTTTTCATGCTCCTCTCTTGCTCAGCTTGAAATTTCACATCCAGGATTGAGCATTTATAGTCTGAGGATGTTTGGTGGGAATTCCCAGCTCCAGCTGCACTACCCAGGCTGGTTGTGTTCCATGCCCTGCAGCATAGGATGTGGCTCTGGGGCCCTCAGCACAGTCCTAGTCCCAAGAAATGATGGTTTTAAGATGTTTCCCTTCAGTCACAGCATACTAGGGGTTAGTTTTGCAGGGCTCCCAAGAAATGAAAGTTCTTCCTTTTGTTCTAAAGCCAGGTTGCTCACAAAGGAAATGCTGGAGCAGGTGCTCCAATGGCCAGCACAGGAATGGCTCTCGTGTTCAGTGGTAAACTGGGCTGCAAAAGGTGAACTCCTTTGACTGCCCAGCATGGATGTGCCAGGAAAGGATTGTCTGCCCCCTCCTGTGGTGTTTTTCCCTTGGCTGACCCATATGCTGCAGGCTCAGCAAACTCTTGGGAGGCTCAGGCAGGAACCTCCCTGTGTGCAGGGGAGACCAGCCCAGGGCTCCCTGGAGAACACTGTCCTCTCTCTTCATAAGGAAAGCACCTGCTTAGTAATTCTGCCACCTTCTGGATTCATGAATAAGTGGGAGAAGGGAAACAATGGTGTGGTCTGGATCCTGCCCCAAACCTGCTCTGACCACGTGTGCAAGGCTGCCAAAATATGTGCAGTTTGCACCTTTCTTGCCTCACTGCTGCCTGTGGGGGCTGTTGCCCTGTCTCCCCACCAGGAATGGATTAGGAATGTTTGCAGGTGCCTCAGCTTCTCTAATCTCTCCTTGGTTTAAAGTAATGCAGCAGAGGAAAACTTTGTATTTCCATTTGAATGCTGTTCTTAGAATGTTCCTTTTGTATTTCCTTTTTCTCCAGTTCTACCACCTTCTGTTAGCCTTGTCCCTTTCTCTCCTACAAATGGAACGTGACCTCTTCCCTCCATTGCACAGTCACCAGCAGCTGGAGCTCCATTATAATCTTTTTCTTCAAGTGTCTTTTGCTTCTGCACTAAACCCTCTCATGTCTGCTTCAAAAGGGACTTCCCACTGTCCTTTCCCAGTGAGTTACTTTTCCACTGCACTGGTTTGTTCCTTAAGGCTCAACAGTTCCTGCCTTTCCCATCTTGGAATAAATGCTTCCCACCTTTATAGCTAAGGAGCATCTCTGGGATGCTTTTGAACAAGATCAGCACTAGAGGTAATCAATCTCCTCCCAGGCCAGTTTCAGAACTTCAGGCCCACAAAAACAAATATGGGCTTGTGTGGGTTAAACACCCATTCCTCAAGACTCAACTGTGGCAACTCTAGGTTGTTCAAAGGAGGGAATTACTCCAGGGAATTCTTTCTGCCCTTCCCTCTGGCAAACACATATTTTGGCTCTGTGTGGTTCAATGATGTCCTTGTTCCCCCTTTCCCTTCCTTACACAGCTGGGTTCTGGCAATGGAGCAGTTGAGCCAATGGTCTAAGCTGCCTAAACCAGCATCCTCTGATCCTCTGCCTCTGTCCCCCTCTCCACTCTGAGCAGGATGCTCTGCATTGTGCCCTGTTGCTCAGGGGACATTTTCCCATCAGTAGCTGATAAAAGATCCTCTTCCTCCTTCCTTTCCCTCCCCTGTAGTAAGATCCCTTTCCTGAAGGCAATGGTGGTTCCCATGTCCAGCTGGCTGAGGCTGGGTCCCGGCACAGTGAACCCAGCAGTGCCCATTGCTGCCCTGCCCTGCAGGGAAGGCTTGGCTTGCTGCAAAACCAAGGCCTGTATCTGCATCAAAGGCCTGTGCTGGTGCTGCCTGCAGAGAGCAGTATGAGTGTCCATTCCCCTGGGACAGCCTCTCTCCGTGGAACCCCACACAGGTCAGAGAGCTGAGAAGAGCTCAGATCAGCTGAGGCTTCCAGTGAAATGTGAGGTTTTATTGTTGTCTCGAGCATGGCAAGACCTTCCTCTTATTTTTGGTGACTGCAGCTCTCAATGGGGTCCAGCATCCTGGAAGTATCTGTGGATGCTGTGAGTATTTACTGCCTTGATGAGATTCCTGTTCTGGGAGCAGCTTTACTCTGCCTGGGGTAGAAACCTTCTTTCCTGAGAAGCAGGGATAGGGCTAACCACAGAAGTGGAACACATTGATGTATTTGATATTGCTGAATGATGGTTGTTTTCAAATGTACTCATAAGACAAAGACCAGATTTCATGTTCTGCCAGCTAACTTAGCCAAAATTCTTCCAATCTCTCCCAGAGCTCACCAGGAATTGTCTTGGTTCTATTCCTGCTCCCTGTTTCTGTCATCTTCAAAACACAGCAGAAACAATGTATGTGCAAAAACTCAATGGCTCTTTCTGGCAAATTTGTCTGGGCATCCAGCTCTTTGTTTTTCTTTTTCCTTTCTTTTTTCCTTCGTGGTCTGTTGCTATGCTCCACAAATGAGATCTAATCCTGCTGCCATGACTACGGAGCTTTTCAGGGGCTCTTAAAGCTAGCAGCCAGGTTGCTGACATGCTCTTTGCAGGAAGACACAGAGCTGCTTCAGACCAGCTTCAAAAATCTGACATCCCCTGTCACTCTTCCTCTGGTTTTGGTGGCTGTGGGAATTCATGGTCCTGCACGGAGCTTTAATGGCAGCCTCCTGTTTCTCTTCTGTGCTGAAGACACAGGTGTTGCAAACCAGCTGCAGGGAATGCAGAAATTTCATCTTCCATCCTGCCCTACCTCATCTGCCATTGTGAAGGCCACAGAAAGGCCAGGCAGCTCAGAGGGGCTCAGAGGGGCTCAGAGGGGCTCAGAGAGGCTGAGGGAACAGCCTGTTGCTGTTTGGATGCACAGGCAGACAGGGAACAGCTCTCAATAGCTTTGCAAATCTCTGTGCCTAATTAGTAGGTGCTACTGTTATCCCAAGCAATTTCCAGTGTGGGAAGTTTAGAAAATGATGCAGTCTTCTCAATAGTGGCTCTATAAATACTGCTTAAGACTGGATGCAATCCTGAATCATGCAGGATTAACACAGGGTAAGCATTCTTTGGGTGGTGGAAAGAAATGTTCTCACAAAGATGCCAACACAGACACAAATCTAAAGGAAGATTAGACTGAGTCTCCATTTATCTGCAGGAAACCCTTGCCCACAGAGAAGTTCTGGAACAACTGCTCTGCCTAAATTCACTGGCTAAAGATAGCTGGTGTGTCTGTCCAGAATCTTACAGAAGGCTGAAAACTGAGTGTAGGTATTGAAGAAACCAAATGTTTACAAGAAAGTCTCAACAAAATAAATAAACTAATGAAAAATATTGAAGTATAACTTCTGAAGAGCACATAAATAGACATAAAGTTGGACTAAAGAAAGTCTCTGCTAAATATAATAAATGTAACAGAGCTACAGCTTCTAATCCATGGCAGTGTGACATGGTCAATACAGGGCCAAGACCAGCAAAAGTCATGTGATCTCTGTTTTTGTATGGAGACCAAAAGAAACAGGCTTTCCCTTTTTCCCCCTTCACTGATGTGTGAGGTGACCCAAGGGGCTGCCCCCCAACACCACTCCTGCTGCAGGGGCAGCTGTGCCAGGCCTCGTGTGCTCCAGAGCCCAGTCCAAACATTCATCCCATGTGCCCCCAGCAGAGCCCAGCTGGAGGTGCTGAGTGTGCCCAGGGCAGTGCCAGGGCAATGCCAGGACAGTGCCAGGCCCGTGCTCACCCCTCCTGCAGCTGCTCGTGCCCAGACTCCTCGGCCACCAGGATCTCGTACTCCTCAGCCGCGTACCTGTCCCAGTCCGAGGGCTCGGGGCTGTCGCTGTCCATGTCCTAGGGAGATCACACAGTCAGCCTCTGGGGTAGTAAGGAGTGGATGGAAACAGCCTTAAAAATTGTCTTAACTGAGAAAGCCACAACCACCTTAGAGTGTTTTAACATCTGCACATAAAGGGCTATGAAAAAATACCTCTCAGGGTCTGTAATGCCCAGCATGTGACCTGAGATGCCAAAACCTTCATCTGCTCCACTGCACAGATGCAACAGCCACACACTTGCTGTGCTCTAGCTCAGTCTGTGCACTCCTTACACGATGGAAGAGCTCAGTGGTTTCAAATCTGTCCATCAAAGATTGACTGTAACTGATCTTTTGAGGGACTCTTTACAGTTTGCTAAGTTAGAGAAATAGAGGATAACACCTCTATAAATACCTGGCCCTCTGCCATTTACTACAGGATGGGGATAAAAAGTTACCCCCTGGTCCCACTTGACTGCTTTTATGATGATCCAGTTTAAACAAACAACCAAACAAACAGGGTGTTTTTGTCAGGATGCATTTAAGCCTTGAATCACGGAACCTCAAAGTTTTTATTGGAGATTATGTGGAGCAGAGATTGTGTGAGAGAACAGAGCTGGTTTTGGCATCCCCTCCACTTTTCTGTACTTTGAGCAGATAAGAGGCTTCTGGGAGACAATCAGTAAGGTGTACTTGTGAAAAAAGTTCTTTTTTCAGTTGGATTTTCCCTACATCCAGGAGCACTCCAAAGATGAGTGTGAGATTTCCTTATGTAGAAATAAAGGTGATTGATACCTTTTGCACTGCAAAGGGATCCCTCTGTTCATTGTCCAGATATTTCTCTAAATTGAAGAAGGTGTTGAAGAACACATGAGCCATTCTGCACCTCTTCAGGTCTCTCAAGGTTACTCTTCCTACAGAAAAACCCCACATGGTTGTGTTACTGACTTCTTACAAAAGTTTTTATTGTAACACTAATAGCACAAAATTCCTTCAATAAAACACAATTCCTTCCCAAGTCAGTCAAGGATTTTAACATCATTCAATAAATGGGCGTATTTATTAAGCTTAAATCTCACATACATATGGAGGCCTGTGACGTTCATGTGAAATATGACGTTCATGTGAATGGGGATGGTGCAATTTTACAGTGTAGACTGTCAGCACATCCCACAGCTGGAGCACACACAAATTTTTGCTTCAGCCCCAGGCAGTTAATCCACAAGCTCTCTTGTTTCAGTATTTCAGACCTCCTGATGCACAACATCATGGCTCCACGTGCAGAAATTTCCACCCTGGCACTCTCCCACAGGGCTCTGCCTGTGGATGGGTTTCACAGTGGTTTGACCTTCTCAAGCCCCCACAAATGAACAGGGTGAAAGCTCTGCCTAAACAGGACCTACCTTCCCTCTCTGGCTTAACGAGGTCCAGCATCTGGCACAGCAGGTCCTGGAAGGGCAGAGGCTCTATGCCCATCACCTCCATGCGCTCACACTGCTCCTCGTAGAAGAATTCCAGCTCGTACATGGACAGCACCCCGTCCCCATCCAGGTCCATGCAGCGGAACCAGTACTCGATGCTGGAACAGAGCAGGGACACTGCAGCACTGCACTGGGACATCCACACTGCAGAGCCTGCAGCACTGCACGCTCCCCCTGCCCACCCTGTTCTGCCACAGCCTGGCATGAACCCAGGGATGCCAAGACCCGTGGGGAAGGGTCAGGGCACAGGCCAACACTCCCAGCACCTCCTCTTGGTGTCTCAGGTGGCTGTGAGCAGCACAGCCACACCCATGGCCTGTCTCACCTGTACCTCTGTTCCCTGTGCTGCAGCCCACAGGGGGCTCAGGTAGGGCAGGGAGTCCCTGACTGACCCAGCAGCAAGAGATGGCCAAACAGAGCCAGCTCTGAGCCCAGGACCCTGCAGGGACCCTGCTGAGGGACAAGGCAGCTGTCATGCACTCATTTGCTCCTTTGAGGCACAAGGATACACAAGGCAGAGGTCTCAGGCAGCTGCACTCTGCATCCTCCTCCCCTCTGGAGGCCTGCAGTTCTGGTCTTCTCTTGCTATGGGTAAGATTCCTTGTGCTAACACTCACGTGCACATCTGGATCACCCCTGCACAGCAGTCTCCCCCTGGCTGTACAAACCAAGCTACAGGCAGGTTTTACAAAGTGCCACAGAGAAGTTTCCCCACAAACCCTGCTTACACACCCAATCCTCCTGTGAAGGGATGTGCCCAACTGCCTCAGGAGTGTGTGCTCAGAGCCAGTGCCTCATGCATGAGGTGATCAAAGGCACTGGTGACTACCAAGACATAAAAAATTACAAGAAAACTCAGCTTCTACACTATTTTTCCTCAAGAAAGGCAAATGATTTGACCAACCATGATCAGTAAGATGTTTTTCCTAAGAACCTCCAGACCCCAAGCTGCGTTCTCTTGTAGAAAGTGGCAGGTCACAGAAGTTTCCATATCTTATTTGCTCATCTCAATGATTTTACTAAGACACAGAAATCACTCTCACCTTGTAGCACTCCTTTTGTCTTCCTCCGAGATCAGGAGCCACACAAAATCTGCGTAACTCATACGCCCTTCCTTTTGAACTTCAGTGCCTCTAGAAGACAGAGCAGAAAAAAAAATTAGAAATCACCAGGCCTCTAAATACTCAGGACATCAAAGATGTTTTTTAAATCATTAGTGAGACAAAATGGGGCACTGTCACCTATTCAGCCTGTACTCCCTGCACCCTGCAGCACCAGGCACAGCATTTGCTGCCTTTTATCACTGAAGCTCATCTGCCACATCCCCTCCCACAGCACGTCCTTTTTCAGAGACTTCAAAGCAGTGCTCTCCAGCTATCCCTGTGCCATGTCTTCCAGCTATGCCCAGTTAGCCCATCCTATGGGAGTTTTATTTTGTTTTCTTAAGATACCCAGAAGTCTCACTCCATGTTGAGGCAGCTCCAGCTGGAGCACCCTGTTGGAAACCATTCTGATCAGGGGCATTTCTGAGAATAACTTGTATTTCTCAGCCTGACAGAAATTCCCTTCCCTTCTTCCCCCAAGAAGTGTGCTGTTCCTCACCTCACCACAGCACCGCTGAATATCCGCTCAATGATCCTGTTTGACAAAGCTGGAAACAAGGAAAACACGGAGAAAATGAAGCTACAGCTCACAGGAAGAACTACAATCAGTTGTTCATGCTGAATCCACTCAAAGCACTTTCCCACTGTTAAAAGAAGGCTCTAACTACACTGCTTGTCTAACCACCCTCTGTTTAGCAGCATTTTCTAAAACCCCAAGATGATTCTCGCAGTGTGTCTGTCTTTGTATCCTTCCAAACACCACGCTGTCCCACAAAGTGTTACATGGATCCTTGGAAATGGGCAGCATGTTACTCCTACTTTGCTGCAGTAGGATTTGTTACATGGAAGGAGGAGACTGTCCCAGTGTGTACTGCAAAAGAAGTTCAGTTATCAAGCAAAAATGGCACATCAAATCCCTATAGAGCACTTCTGAGGAAAGGACAGGCTGTGGCAACCATGCTGCAGGGACGACAAGGAAACACCAGCATAAAGGTGAGGCTCTGCCAGCCAGGAGAGATGTGGCATAGATTGCTATGGCAGAGCACAAGCCAAGCAGCAGGCACCAGTTCTGGGCAGGATTTGCACAGTGAGCTCCCCACCCCAGGCAGGGCAGCCCCACCTTGACTCCTTCTACACGTTCTCCATCACTGCTGTGGTCCTGGCACAGGCACACCCAGCCTGCCCCACCCTCGAGTGCCCTGGCACAGCTGACAGGCTGCTGGGCACTGCACCCATGGCTTCTCCCCTTAACCCTTGGCTCCCCAGCACCTCAGGGCTCTTAAGCCTGCTGTGCAGCAAACACTGCATTCCACACTGCAGTTTCTCAGCAGGGACCAGTCTCTCACATCACCCACCCCACCCAGCCCTATGAGCAACACTCCTGAGTGCTGTGACTGCCACACTCACCCAGAGCCCCCATGGCCTCCCCATAAACACCTGCACTTGGAACACATGGGCGCTTTAGCCCTTTGTGGATTTGAATTCCATTTATTTATCTATGGCCCTTGGCCCTTCAAAAACTCACAGCATCTGCGCAACTTCTGGAAAGGTAATTACATGCTGAACTGAAGAGATACTCTCCAGAGTCCATCTGCAAGCTGAAATCCCTCAAGCTTCACTGGACTCTGGATTCCTCTCATGCATAATTAGACTGCACTTCCACAATTTCTGAAGTTCACATGGGCTCATCCTTCTTGTCCCTACTTCCAAGTTCCTGCAAAGCCCTCAGTAAATAATAAACAAGTTTCAGGACACTATTTTAGCCTGTCCTCCTGGCAATGACCCACATGAACAGAAGCTCCATCTGTAGCTACTCATGCAGAAAATAGTGTGTCCTGCAGTTCTCTGTGTCTAAGCTTGTACAACTCCTTCTCTAAATCAACATTTATTTAAGAGATGGGTGGTTACATTAAAACTTTTTCTGAGGCCTCAAATTAACCAAATTAAAGGCAGACTTTATTCTTCAGTAGGAATATTCTGTTTTCAGCAATGCCCTCACCCCACCACATTTGCAGGCAGCATACCTTGATCACTGTACCTAGCCAGGTCCTTCTGGCTGATGTAAAGGTCATGGTCAGTATCCAGCTCCCAGAATTTGCAGTATATAACATAAAAGTGCTCGTAGGAGAAGTAATCTGTGATCTGATTTATGTCATCCTCTTCTTCCAAGAGAGCAAGAGTCTGAAAGGGCACAAATACAGTGGGAAGTTAGACCTGGATGAAGAGGCAGCTGAGCAGCTGCAGTGCTCCAGTTCCTCAGGAAGCTGAGTGAACACAGAACTAACCCAAAGTGCAGCCTTTCCCCAATAGCTGGGGTTGCTGTATTCCTTACTGAGCACCTGGCTTGCCCATCCTGCTTAGCACAAGATCTCTGCCACTCCTGTCAACACTTTTGCTCATTTTAAGCTCCAGTGAAGAGTGAGGCAGAGAAACAGGAACACAAACTGCTGTGTCAGTTGGGATCCATGGTCTGGGAAACAATCCTGACCTGCACCAGAGACTCTGAGAGCCACTTCCAGCAGCAAGTCCACAGCTTTCCAAAGGAACTGAGATATGTCTTTACATATCACATTCACATCCCTGTCTGCCTCCTGAAGGGCAAAATCAAGCCTTGTTCCAGACTCACACCTGGACTGGGACAGGAGGGATGGACCCCAAACTAATCACACTTCCCTGTGCTGTTGCAGGAATCATTCTGGTTAAACTGGGAGGCTCAGACAGATTTCCAAACCTAACATCTGTTGACACATCTTACTAGGAAACATTTAGTGCTAATATCCATGTTTCATTCCCACTTTACACCTCCCTGTCCTTCCTAGCAACAAGAGGGCACTGCATGTTTCCCAGTGCCACCTCTCTACTCTTCCTCTTGGTACTGAGGCCGTGGGACACCCGATTTGTCAGATGAATCATGTGAGCTGCAGGCCTGGCCTCCCCTGCCCTCACAGCCTCTCCCAAGGGAGCAGACAAAACACAGCCTGAGCTACCCCAGGGAATGGCAGGCTCACTGGCCCTGCTATCCATATCCATAAAAACAGATGCTGTGCTATGTGTTGGCACTGGTATTTCAATATCAACTTCCAGCCACCTCCACATCCAAGGAGTCCAAACAAAACTCTCACATCCTATCCAGGTTCAGTGAAGTTTCTGGCAGGGATAACAGGATGGTACTGTATTCTGACTTGCTGACACCCCAGCCTCAACACCTTTGATCCATCACTCACTGGCCTCTCCAGACTGTGTCTGTCTCTCTCTCTTTACAGATGACAATCACTTGAGGACCTTTTGCCTTAACTATTTTTTTCTTTTGTAGCTCACACCCAAAGATGCCATTTACACATGCAGCAAGAACCTGAATTTCCCTGCTGCAGGAGAAAAAAGGCAGGGTAGATATGGAAGGAGAAAAATTGAGAGAATGTTGAGAGGGAGAAAATGAGTGGCTAAAGATGCAGGATAATCTGGGAAGATTCATTTGTAACAGTTTGGGAAGGAACAGGGATCCCAGGCCTTGGAGTGGCATGAGCCAATTCAAAAGAGCATTCATTTTTCCATTAGCTGATCAAGTAAGAGGTCAAGTAAGGGAGATGATGTCTGAAAAAAGAATGTGAATTCATACTGGAGGGGTTTGAGGAAGACAGCACACTACACCTGGAAGGGCAAACAGGACACAGGAGGAAAATCTCACTGTTTTAGCCAGTGCTTCACCTTTCAGCCTCAAGACTTTCTGGCTCTTGAGGCTGGGCTGGACATGAGCAGCCTGAGACAGTTTTAGCCTGGTGCTCTTTTGAGCAAAATACACAGAGAAGAGAGATCCAAATCCTGACATAAGGACACACGGCAGGCACTGGAACAAGAACTGAGCTCCATTCATTATCCTGTGGAGATCAGCTCCCGAGGTGCCTCATCCTGCAATGGCAGAGATGTTCCTGACCAGCTGTCAGTGGGCTGAGGGCTGCCCAGGAGGCAGGAAATTGGCTCTCCTGCCCCTGGCACTCCTGCAGCTCTTCTTGGCTGCTTGTGAGCCACTTCATGAGTGCAAGGCCATGTCCTGCTTCCCTTCCTGCTGTCTGGACCAAGAGCCAGGCTGCTGCTCTGTGTGGCCTCAGGGCTGGAGCAGGGTCACACCCTGACCTTCCCTCAGTGCCCTGGGCCCCTCCTGTCCCTGCTCTTCTCACCTCAGCTCAGACACAGCTCCTCCAGTAGCCCCAGTGCTCCTGCACTGAGCATCTGGCTCATCCCAGTGCAGCCCAGTGCAGCTCCCTCACATCCAGCCACAGAACAGGGAACGCTGCACTCTGGCTCCTGTCCCCACAGAAACACAAGTACCTGCAGGAAGTTGCTTTTCCTCAGCTCTGTTAGAGTGATCTTCCCCGACCAGGATCGATTGACTGTGTAGAATATCCTCTGTATAACCTGCAACATATGAACAGTGCTCTTGAAATCGACTCCTGAAACACAGCAGCTCGAGAATTTAAATGCAGTACCTTGGTTTATTAACTCATCCTAAGGAGACCTCTTTTTGGAAACTGTTTTGTGATCTTTTCTGTAGATATTACTGTCCTTAATTGACTACACAATCTGAAAGCAACATTTGATTCTTAAACAGTATTATCCCTTTCCAGTCTGAAAGCATTTTCACTGCTGTGAATTCAGCTCTTTGGGCATGCAGATGTATTGTTTACGTCAGGGAACACATTCAAAGTGCTGATGAATCACTTTGAGTTTTTCACATTTAAGGGGATGTAGTTTGCATGAATCCCCAATGAAAAAGGGTTCTAGGAAAAAAGAAAAAATGACTTCTGACTCTTCTGATTCCTGCAGAGGAAACAAGACATGTAAATGAAAGGCACAGTTACTGTCTGACCCATTGTAACTATAACAATGCCTCATGTTCCCAGGGCCTCTGCTGAAAGTAAGGAGGGTTCTGTTTGTAATTATTTTGGGCAGGTGTTAACCTCATTTGCCTCCTTTCCAGATCTGCCTCTGATGAAAGTGAGCAAAAATCACGGGGGAGAGGCCCAGAACCCTCAGATGCCAAAAGCAAACAGCTCCAAGTGTGAGACTGAGCTCACTGCCAAGCCCCTCAAAAAGCAAACAGCCCCTCCCAATCTGCTCCTTGTCAGCTGTCAAGTGTCATCACAGAGGGGGGAAAACACACGTGTGACCAAGCACATGCAAGAATAAACCTAGCAGGGCAAACAACAAGTAAATATCACCAGCATGAGAAAGGAAGAACAGAATTAATTTGACTGTCAGCACCAGAATCTTGTTGATCAAACCTACAACACACCTTTGATGTGTCTGACATGTTGGCACATTCTCCCAAAATTTTGGTAACCTTTAGTGCACATTATTCCAACACAAAAATTAACTTTACACAACAATGTGGACATTGCAGGGATTAATCCAGCTAGCAGATTAAATGGGATGGATTTCTCTTTTAGCCAGAACTAGTTTCTAGTGGGCAACCACTACTAAGGGGCCTTCTTTGGACTCAGTCAGACAAGTGCTGGTTCTTAGTCCCAGAAGAGATCCAGAACTAAGTCTGAGATTGCTCCCAACAGCCTGCTTTGGGATACACAGTGAGACAGTAATTGATAATGGCACACACAACTCTGAGAGCAACAAGAACTCAAATGGGTTCAAATGTACCCTGAAGAGAGAGAATTTATAGATCCAACTTAGCTGAACATGACACCTTTTGGTAACACTGCAGGCCCTTCACGACCCCAGGTCTAAAAGGTGGATATCCTTTTAAAGTTGGGTGTCATTTTAATTACAAACAGACCAAAACCCAGATCTATCATAATGTAGCAATCACTGAGCAATGTTCTGTGGCCTGTGTAGCACAAGAGGTCAGACTAGGTAATCACAATGATCCTTTCTGGTCTTAAGCACAATGTTTGTTTCTTCTTTCATGCCTCTGGCAGCCACTGCCATTCTGCTCTCTGTTTCTGGACTTTGTTTGGCTTTTGCTTCCAGCTTGCACAAGAGCTCAGAGGCTGGAGTGGTCTCACCTCACACATCACCCATTATCACACCTGACAACTTTGTAGCAACTCTTAAAAACACAGGGCATTCACACCATTCCAAGGACTCACAAATAGCAATCCCAAGGATCAGAAATGGGACCCCATACCAGTAAATCTTCTTTTCCTCTGCATACAGGGTAATAAAAGACAACAAACTGTTCCCATTTGTGACACATTGACACAGACCACATTGATAAAGATGTTCCATCTGCTTTCTCCTCACCTATCTGTATAAAAAAGCCATTCAGAGGTAAAATGGGATCTCTTTTCATGTCCCTTACCATGTCCAGTCACTCAGTGAGGGCTTTATTATTCAAATAATGGCCCAGTTTCCATGGGCAGTACATAGTATATATCTCACTATAAAATCTCAGTACTTCTCTTTTTCTTTTTCAGGTTGTAAACACCAAGCTGTCAAAAAAAGCATTTGGGAAATGTCCCAGAACATCATTACCCAGCCTGAGATGATGTGCAGCATGCAAGCCACACTTGTCACTCAGGCCATAACTGGCTTCATGTTTCTGAGTTCAATACACAACCACAGACCCACAGAACACCTTGAGTTGGAAGAGGGCACAAAGATCATGGAGTCAAATTCTTAATTAGCCTTTGGAAAGAGGAGCCTTTCTACTTGCCCATTATTCTCATGTAATTGACCTCCAGGCCCAAAGCATTCATGGATGAGTTCCAGACCTTTCCCTGATCTTCCCACAGAAGAACAAAAGCAACAGCATTTCTGGACAAAACAGGAACCTTTATTAATCCCTGTGGCCATTGTCCCCTTACACATTTGCATTGGTGCTACTGTACAAGCTGAAGTACTTTTCCACAAGCTTTAATCTTTAAATTGTTTTTAGCTCACAGCTTTCCAAGAGCTGCATGCACTGCTAGCTCTGAGCCTGGTTTGAACATTCAGGTAGAAATCACACTAAAGCTTTACAACAAATGCCACAGGATATTCTGTCATGTTCTGCATCATCTTCACCAGCTTCAGGAGTTGTCTCTGTTGAAACAAACACAACTGGTTTAGTAAGACAGTGGCAAATAAAACAGATATAATACAGATAAAATTACAGCCTGCCACGTCCAAAAGGCCCCTTTAAAAGGTTCTGAGGTGGCAATAAAAACTGAAATGTGCATTCACATCTTACCCATCCTAGACTGTGAGGTCACTCTCCAGGAGATTCCAGCCAAGTGATGCTGTACCCAGCAATGAACACAAAGCCACGTGTCCTTACAGCCCTTGTCTGTAACACAAACATGAACTGTAATTCTTGTGTGGCAGCAAATGCAGCATTCTGTCTCTGTAAGGAGGTATAAGGCACCCTACCTTGAAGCAATGAAAATGATCCAAGTGGTCTCAAAATTCAAGGACAAAGCTGTTTCCTTCATTGCCTCCTGGTGGAAATACTGGATTTTGTAACATTAAAGAGGGATGTGCCAAACTGTCTGTGAAAGGAGAGGTGAGCAATAGGAACTGCTGCTGTCAGAGAGCAGAGCCACTGCTGCAGAGGACTGATGCTGCCCCTCCAGACGGGCACAGCCTGCCCAGCAGCCTCCTGCCTCCTCACGTGCTGGGCCTGCTCCCCCCGGGGGGATTCTGCTGGCACAGACCCCCAGAGCAGAGCTCTGCTGGCAGCTGAAGGACAGCTCACCTTTGTCAGGTGTGCTGCTCCTCTCTGCTCAGCTACAGGCACCTCCACTCCCTGCTGCCTTTGGAGCAAGCCTTGGAATCCCCCTCTGCCCCAGCACTGCCAGTAAGGGGCCCAGAGGCTGTGACTGCAGCAGGAAAGCACAGCAGACATCAAGCAGGATCAAGAAGCTCTGAGGAGCTTTGTGTACTTATGAAAGACTGGTTCTGTGACTGCTTTAGTGACACAGCACCAAGCCCAGGCACCAGGGAAGTGGTGCAAAGGGAGAACGGAAGGAAAAGGTGCTGCCCTTTAGTAGCAGCCTGCGCTTCAGTTATGTGGAAGTGGAAGCTCAGCTTCACTCAGTTGGTCTCAGCCACCCCATGCAGTGCCCTGGTGAGTCCAGAAAGGGCAGCAAGGGTGATCATGTGAGGGATTACTCTACAAAGACATTTGGTTTTTGCCTGAAAAATACAGGAACAGTGTGTCACTTAAGAGGAGCCCATAAAGGCAGATGGAGAGAATTGCCTTTGTCAGCAGCCAGGACAAGCACACATGGCATTGACCTATGGATATTGCAGTCAGAAACTGACCCTAGTGTGACCTTGAACCTTTCAGTCTCACCCTTCCATGCACTTGAAACGCCAAATACCAGGGTGCATGTGCCACGGGCACTTTCCACACTCACCCATTCACACGCCTCCATAACTCCCTGGCCATTCCTATGCCTGTTCTGGCCTAACATTTATGTTGTCTTACTCCACAGGGATTAAACACATTGATTATACACTGCTGTTCACTGTCACGTTCAAGTGCATCTAAAACATTTCGAATGGATTCTCATGATACATTTTCATTAGTGTAACAGTTCAGGATTTGCCCTGAAGAAGTGTCTTGGTGCCATCTGCTCCTTACAGAAAGGAACAAGCATGTGTGTGCCAGGAGCCTCCCAGCTGCCATGTGTGTGCAGCCCTAGGCAGGCCCTGGCAAGCAAACAGGAGAAACTTTAAGCCCAGGGCCCTGCTGGGATACAGCTCCCACCAGGTCTGTCATTATTTGAATTTGTTACAGAGATAAAACTTTCCAACGTTTATACCTTTTATCCAGATTCACACCCAACATGAGTCAAGCTCAAGGCTCAAAAAAAGTACAAGCACACTTAGGTAAAGTGCCAGCCTAAGTGCTGACTGCAAGCTGGAACAAAGCTACTGAACAAACCCCAGCCACAAACCCAGTCACAAGAGCCTGGGGACAGAGAGCCTGGACAGGCATCCTGGCAAAAGGAAGCTTGGACAGCAGATCCCTGGTGGCAAAGGGTGCTTTGTACTGAGGAACAGGTATGGATTCTCCAAGCCTCAAGTAAGAGAAACCTTCAAACAGGCAGCCTTCCATGTCTCAGCAGCCCAGCACAATTCAGGGTGACCTAGCAGCTCCCAAAGACCAAAGAATTTATTTTCCATTCATCAGGCCGAAAAAGATGTTTTTATATATTTGCTTAAGACCAGAAACAACCATTATTAACCTTTGTAATAACCTCTTGCACACACAAGTGGATTATTTTTCTTTTGGAAGCAGTTGTTAGAATACCTCACGATCAGCAATATCAAAAACACCTATATTTTTAAATAACTGAAGGATTTGCTGGTAGGAACAGTGGCAGATCCCCAAGGGAGGCAGTGGCACCAGAGGGGATCCAAGGGGCAGCCTACCGTTGTGATATAGCGGGAGTGGAACTCCGGAGCGTCCTTCAGGAACGTGAGGCCAGGATGCGTTTCCACCACGTCCTGCAAGGGAAGAGGAAATGCAATGAAGTAGCTTTTCTTCTTTCAATGCTTAGAAGTTACTGGGTTTACAAACCAATACTTTGCTTACTCTTGAAACTATTTGAGCATTAACAATAAAACTGAAATCTTTTAATCTATCAAGTGAACCTTCTGTTATAGTAATACAATGCATTTGCTGGGCAATACGCACCTGGTGGGCCAGTTTGATTTACTTAAGGACAGAAAAACAAAGGAAGAGAGTTAGTGAGTAGATGAAAACTCATTTTCATTGAACGAGACAAAAATTCGTTAGTTGACCATGCAACTATCTCCCCTCCAAGATTTTTGTTTTCCTCCACTCATTGAAGGTATTAACATTTGTTAGAACTAGGTGTCAGAAATAAACATTCCTTTAGAAAGACTCTTCTGTCCAATGAAAACTCTGTGAGCCTCAGAATGCTTACAGATACGATTAGTATCCAAAATTCACTTGGACTACCTGTGCAGATGGCTCTTTCTCAAGACCAGCTTTTTGTAAGTCAGACACTGGCTCGCAATGCCAAATCTGCATGATCAAATCCATGGAGAAACTGCTCAGATCCTGAATGAATCAGGTCGGCTCCTGTATGAATCAAGGCCTGTGTAATATTTCTCCATGTCTGACTCCTCTACCCTTTAAAGGTGTTCCAGGTTCTGCAGTGCCTGTTCCATGCTATGCTGCCCTCAGGGGTGTGATATGCCCAAATTTTGGGCAGTATAACAGGATGTCTCAGATGGTGGCGTAAACCAGGGTAATTTTGCTGATCTTTGGCTGACTGACAGACAGGACTGTGCACGCCTTGGGTTGCCCCAGGAGCTAAAGAGCAGAGCTGCAATCCACCAGGAAAGGCAGCGTGCCCAGTGGGGAAGAGATAAAGGGCAACAAGAGAAAATGCACCCATCACAGACCCAGTTCTGTTTGAGAGACAGATACAGCCAGTGCAGACACAAAATCTTTCCCCAAAGCAGCATCTCCACAGAGGTTTTACCCAGAGGGTAACACAGTGTGAGAAATCTAGGGATGTGTGGCAAAGATCAGAAAAAGTACAACAGCTGATCAGAGGAGCAGATGGATGTGATTTATAGACACTATGGAGAAGCCCTAAAGCTATCCAGAGCCTGCCTAAATGGCCACAAGTAATTAAAACAACTATACTTTGTTAAAAATTAATGAAAAGGAAGGAAAGACATGAAATGAGGATGTGCAGATTTAGCCTGAATATTAGGAAAAAAAAAAAAAGGCAATGAGACTTGTGCATTAGCAGGTTTAGAGGCATATACAGAACACTTGGAACTGCAGAAATTTTGCCAATATTTTTATGTGATAATGTATCTGGTACTCTGGCTAGTCAAATTCAATTATAACTATCTTGCCAAACAACTTTTACAACTTTTCCAATAAGCTTTTATGTTGTGCTTGACTATCAACAGCAACAAGCATTTCTCCCAATATCCACATAGAGAAATGGGGCAAATTCCAGCCTGGTTACCAGGCACTGATAAATATGAATCCTGACAAGAGACCAGTCCTCAGTGCCTTTAGCAGCAGTTGCAGTTGGTTTGGCACTTAAGGCTTATTTCTATTTCACTCCAAAATGAACCCCACCCAGGTGCTGTTGAAACCAAAGGTCTGCTCATGCTTGGTAAATGTTTAATGCCATGGAAATCAAGAAGGTGGCAAGTGAAGGTAGCTGTGTGCCCTCTGTCCCTGCGGAGCTGTGGCAGTACCTGGAGCAGAGGGATGAAGTCCTCCTGTTGCAGGCAATCACAGCCAGGCTTTGCCAGGAGGGAAGTGAACCTGGAGGCATCGTCGTGGCAGTTCCTCAGGATCCTGCGGAGAGGGGAGGAGTTACCCGCAGCCCTTTGCACCTCCCTGCTGCCCCGGGAGGGTCAAAGGCGGCACAGCACAATACCCGTGCTGGGAATCACGCAAATGCTGACCCCACACTACCAGCACCTCCTTCAAGGTCTTTCAGCTGCTGCACCAGGGCACCCAGCAGCGATTGTTTCAAGGTTAACACTGCTGTGGTAAAGCAGGTTTATTACTAAGCACCTGTGGAATCAGAGGAAGCAACCTGACTCTTGCCAATGCTGCAGGCTCACTCCAAGTGCAGAGCACCAGCCCAATGGGATGCCACAGGATGTGCTCTCCAATGTAACCCTTCACTATACTGCAATATTTGGGGAGACTGCCAAACCACAGGGACTGAACATTCACCCCGAAAAATCACTTCTCAGAAAGAAAAAGGGCATCCCCTGTTAATTACAGCCCATCTGGAGCTGTGCACCAAAGCCACAGAAAACAGCCTAATGAAGGCATTGGTAGGACTGAGTGTTTGGAGAGGTGTGTGAGCTCAGCCCCCTTTGGCTGAGTGTGCATCCGACACACCAGGTCTTGTCTCTGTCTTCTTCTCACACAATACTGCACTGGCCAAAGGTATCACAGTTGTGTGATTTACTCCAGAGAAACTCATGAAGAAAGGAACTCCACGCCATTTACCAACCACTGGTAACAGAATACAGCATTTGGATATATCAAACACTATGCTGTTCACATGGTATTAGGGAAACTCAGAAAACGACACTGTTTTCTTTATTAGCTGTGAAAATACAAATGCACTGTAATTATTTACTGTGAGTGATTATTCACCACTTTCCTCTCCTGACACATAGCACTGAACTGGCTGTAGTTCTCCAGCAGAAATCACACTGACTTGTTTCCTGCTAATTCTGGCCTCGTTACTCTGGGAAAGGCAGACTTTACAAAAAAAAGAGTTCTTTCAAATAAGCAAAAAAAGATTCAGCAATCCTGTTGGCTGCACATTTCTATCATGGTAACTGTCAACTAACAAATATATTCTAAATCAGCTGCAGAAAGAGGTGCTAATGTTTTAGCTTAAGAAGAATAGGTACATAAAGATGAATCCCAAAGCCCTGTTTTAGCTACAAATAAAAAGATCTTACATTCAGAAGGGTTTTATATTGAGCAATTCCTATAGACTTGACAGGAAGTGAACATGTGGCATTTCGAGAAGTCAGTCACCTACTAAGAAAATTGAAAATAGGCTTCAGCAACTAAAGATACCTGGTTTGTTACAGCTAGGTTCACATATCTGCAGTTGAACTTTACCAGAAATACTATATTTCTCCTGTTTTTCAGCTTTCCAGCAAAGATTTTCTAACTGTCAGAGGGGAAGAGGAAGGGATAAAAAATAATATCCTTCTAAAAGAGCAATTAAGTGAGAAAAGCATACAAAGCTTGTTGTGGAAATGGGGTGGTTAAAAGGATACAGAAGAGGGACATGACCACAGTCTACAAATATCTGAAGGATATGAAAATTACAAAAGTGAAAATGTGGTATCATACATTAGGGATTAATCTGAAGTAATTGGAGGAACCTAAGGAAGGAAAATACATTGTCTATGTCAAGACAAACTTAGAGATCACAGTCACCCCTAACATTTTTGTTATTTTGCCAGGGTAACTAGAAGCTGTTTTGACAACATCATCCCAGGAAATACTTTGGGAATTCAGGGTTAAAGGCTATGTCAAGAATCTGAAGAGCAACCATTAAGTAAAAAATTAGAACTCTCTCTGGAGAGGAGATGGAGATGCTGTTCAGGTGTTTCACAAAGTAGACTAAAGCCTGAATTGCCCTGGAGGGAAAAAGATTAGGTGAGGGAACAAGTGTGCTCCATGTCAGAGCTTTGTCTGCAAGCAAAATGCATCCATCCAGAGCTCTCCATTTCCAGAGTGTGGACTGTCAAACCCCACAGGTGAATTCCACAGCTTGCCTGGGGAAGGCAGTAACTATTAAAGCTCCCAGAGAACCCAGCTGTATGATGATGCCTTTTCCACATTCCTCTTTCTGTCCTGTAACACTATCACACACCTCCTCTCCCAATTCCCAAATGGCACTTGCTTAGTGCACCAGTGTAGAGCAATAAGGGTGGGCACAAATGTACCCCAAAATCACAGACAACTACCAGGTATCTCAGAATAGCTGACATTTCTGGGGAGCTTGTAAACATATTTTATACACCAACTAACTCAAAACACCTTACTATCTATACAATTACTTCCAAGTTTGTGGATGTCACATGGAAACAAGTGTTCAGAGAGTTTGGGGGCAAAAAATTTAAGCTGATGGAGATTTTTATGCCACTTAAAGAAGAGAAAATTTATTTGAAAAGTCTGGTGGGAAAAGAAGGAAAAAAAATACTTGTATGGCAGGCTGATCTCTTCTTCCAGGAAGAGTTTTGCATTTGCTATACTCACTTTCTCCACATGGACACAAAGGAGTGCACAGAGACACGTCCTGTCCTCTCTCCCCCTGACGCACTGAACAGAGGCGCTTTCCAGTAGAGTGGGCAGCCACAGATCTGTAAGGAAAAACCAGGGCAAGGAGGAATACAACAGCAGTCCCAAGAGGAACCTGCTTGTTTACACACCACATTCATCACTGAGACTTTACATACGGGAAATAAAGTGGCAATGGCTTTCCGACTCACCTGTGTGCCATTTACTGCATGCCAAGGTTGACAATTCACACATCACTTTCTACTTTGCCATGTGCCTTTTCAGGTGGCTGAGAAACATGTCCTGTCAGGCTAGGAAAAGGATCTGGACTACTCAAGCTCTTCAGCTTTGTCTGAACAGTTTAGCAGAATTCCCTAGGAAGTGGAGTGGAGAGACAGGCACCTCCTTCCAGAAGGACACTCACATCAGCTACATCACCCACACACCCTAATAGGGGAGAGCCCATTCTCCTATGGGATGGTCTCTCACAGACAGCAAGGGAACCTCAAGTCTAATTACAGACAATTAACGAGTAAACACCTAAAGGTGAAGTAAATCCCACCCTGCAATTTTCAGTGCAGTGTCTTCCACCCAGCACAATCCATTATTTCCAACACTGCGAGATCTCAGCAGGGGAGCACAAAAATGAAAGCACACATGGAAAGAGATTGATTCCAACCAAAGGACTCCCTGACCAGCACTTCTGAACCAGCCTCTGCAGAAGCTGCTGGCTCTCAATGGCAGTCCTGGACTCTGTAAGGCCTTGGCAAAGCAGGCTTGCAAATAGTGCCACATTCAGCTGCTCACACTGACAAGCACCTCCTCTTTACCACAAAGACCTTTCCAGCCACTGTCCTGACTCCAGACAAGTTATCAGAACACCCACAAAACACTGGCCTTGGAGGGACCGCAGCTGGCTCAAGCCAGATCCAGGCAAGAAGGATGTTACAGCAAATGGAAGCAGGGATATTTTGAAGAAGCAGTTGAGGCACCATATCTGCCACAAAGCCTCTTTCACTTCTTCTGTTAAGCAGGACTATCCTGCAAGTCCATTCTCAGCTTCTTGTCCATGCCTGCATGTTTCTATGGAAATCTTAACCAGCCCAAGAACTGCTTTTGCATTTATTCATTTTTATGTCAGATAGCTGTGCTTCTGCAGGTGTTTGGCTCCTCTGAGGAAAGAATTATGTTTCTTTTTTGTTGTTTCCTTTGTGCAGCTGGTTTTGAAGCATTTACTTCAGAGCTCCAAATGGCACTATTGTCAATAATCCCATGGAACAGAACCCAGCCTTACAATAACTAAGTGACATGAAGCACATCCATGTAGAGACCAGATGGAAAGGCAGAAGTCTCTTCTGCACCACCCTCCTGCTTTTCCCTGTTCAAACATTTTTTGGTCAAGCAAAGATGATTTCCTATCTATATTTTCAGAGCAGGTCTACAAATAATGTGACTGGATTCCTTCAAAAACTAAGAAAACCAACCTAGTCTCTCCTTTCAGGAAAACCTTCCTTCTTGCAAAATAAGTGCTGCTCCTGGAGAGAGCATCATTGCTCAGTTTACAGTGCCAGAGACTCATCCAGGGCAAGCTGATCATCCAGGCTGTGTCTGACAATGCTGGGTTTAGATCAGCAGTAATTCAGACTGCAGCTGAAGGGGAGGGAGATAGAAGGGACCCTCTGCAGGGCGCTGTCACACAAGTGCTGAGCTGTGTCCCCTGAAGGCAGAGCTCATCACCAGCTGTCCCCTCTGCCTTGTGGCCACTGAACGTGCAGGGCTCAGGGGCTGGGGGCTGACTGCACCTTTCCCCCTTCCCATCCCGGGAGCTGGAGGGTGGAAGCTGCTTCCTCACACAACACTGCAATAGCACCTCCTGCTCATGCTAGCAGAGCAGCACAGCTACAAAAAGCCACAAAAAGGGCAGCAGACACTGCCTGAAGCCACAGAGGCAGACAAGTTTCTGCCTCTGAGTTTCTCAGTCTTCTAGGCAGAAATATGAAGGAATAGAGAAACACAAATGCAATTTGTATTTGTTAAGAAAGCTTAGAGAACAGCTTCATAAATCAGAGCAAGAACAAACACACACTTCTGATGTGACAATCAGCAAACTGAACTCATTTTTGTTTACTATTATCTAAATCTAAACAAAAAACTTCAGATCAAAAGGATAATGGTTCATTTTTCCCCCTACAACAGCTGTGAGATAGACTGAAACTCAAACAAAGTATCTCTCCCAAAATTAAAAACCTAAGGAACAGAATCACAGAATCATTGGGAGTTGGAAAAGGCCTCCAAACCCACCAGTGGTTACCTTAGCAATTTTCCCCATTTCACAGATGTTTGCTTTCTCATCTTCAAACTCTGCAAAGGCCTCTTCAATCCTGGCAATGATTTCTTCATGGTTAGTGCAGACATTTGGGAGTCCTTTAGGGAAGTAGAAACGTGGAATGTTTATGGGCACAGGGGTACTGCTGGTGGCTTTATTCACAGGCTGAGGAGTGCAAGTGCTAACCACAGGCTGCAGGGGGGCTGGGGATGAAGTTCCTGACTTCTTCTCTTGTTTACTTTGAGCCTGTAAATACAATGAATAACAAACACATTTTAACATCATGGTACACGAAGCAGGAAAGAATAGTTTGTGCTTCCAGTGATTAGGAGAAAATTAAAGCCCAACAACTAAGTTATGGCACAGGGATAAAAATGCATCTTAAATAGGTAATTAAAAATTTCTGCATTATGAACCAGTGTGAATTTAGGAAATGTCACACCTACTTTTATGCCATTTCTGAACATTTTACATATGAAGCTGTGGATCATGATTTCCTATTGAGTCACAGGAGAACACACTCTGCAATTCAGTGATACCACAGACAAGGACAATGCTTTTTATTCTCATGCTGGTCTTGGTCTTGTCATTCTGCCCCAGGAGCAACAAAGTATCTGCACTTTAGTATTTCCCCTCTGAACCAGAGCACCCACCCACACAAACGGTTTGCCTGAATATGAGCAAGCTTACATTCAAACAAGGACATTTTCTATCCCTTGGGAACATAATTAGTTTTGCCAAAGCACTGCTTCAGAGATAAATTAGGAAAAGATTTGCAAGACCTCCTTCTCAATGTCAGCAAGCCTTTTATTCTGTGCCCAACTTAAACAGTCCCAGACCTGATTTTGTCCAAGGTACTAAGCACTGGTAAATCAATATTTCCATCAGGAATTAGGAGCAGCCAGCAGAGCGTCATTAGGCACTCAAATTATGTCTTTTCCTCACTGCTCTCCTGTCTGTAAGGAACACATGGTGGATATGGTGATCCCCTCTCCAATGGATCTCTAGTTCCAGCTCTACATCACAGGCAGCATTTGTATTTAAGTACACCATAAGACCCTAAACCAGGGAATTTTTCAGACATGAGAGGGAACATTTTGTTAACTTTGACAAGTAACTACAGTATAAACTGCGAAATCAGCTGCTGAAATGTGGAGAGATGAGGAATTCCCTGCTTCCCCACAAAGACACTCCTTCTTGGGAAAAGGCAACAGCCTTTCCCATTGCACAATGGTTCCAATGCAAGAGTTTTATTAATGTAACAACATATGTGATAAGGCTCGGAAGGGAACAGTGAAGTAAATACAGCTGTGACTTTCAGTTTGTTTATTCTAACTGTTTCAAAACAAAATGGTTTCAGGATAAAGCAGCCAAGTCTGAGTCCGCTAAATGCAGAAGAATGTATATGATGAACTGAGTTTGCCTTATTATTTTCTATAAACTTGGAGCTTTTTTCTTAACACATACTGGATCTCCCAACTAGCCACAGATTTGCTTTCAATAAGATAAAGAAGTGAGAATTGTAAAAGCTTCTTTAAGCATTACTTTTACCTGCTGTTTATAATACTTTATAACCCATTCATCAGAGACCTATGAAAGAGAGAGGATTTTCCTCCTCTTCACTCCTCTGATTCATGGCTCTTCCTTTAAATGGGAGGACCTCTTTCTTCTCCCAAATGCTGTCCCATTTCAGAAGCAGGAACAGCAGCACACACATGCCACCAGGCAGAACAGACTTTTGTCCTTAACTGCTCTGTACAGAACACATTAACCTGGAGCTTGGGGATCTTCAGTTGTCTTCTGCTCTGTCTTGCTACACAGGAAAAGCTGGAGATCATTTTCAGCCTTCAGTATTTCTATCAGTACCAGTATTCAGAGTTTGAACAGCTCTTAACCTCTGGAGAGCCAGCCTGACCACCAACACCAGTTGTCCCTCCTATCCTCCTGCATGGTTTCTCCTCAGACATTGCACATCTTTGTGTCTGCTCCTGATGATGCTGGAGCTCACAGGGGGCTGGCTCTGAGGCTCAGGGAGTTCCTGGGGCTCATGAGTGCTGGAGGTCAGTGAGCATCAGCCCTGGTCACTCTGCCCCACATAGGACAAGGTCATCTGAGCTGGTGGCAGAGGTTAAGGTGGGGAGAGCTGGTCCCTCACTTTGGGAGTGCAGTTCATTGGGTTAAATAAAAGACAATCCTTCTCCTGGCTTCCTCCTGCCCTTTCCTCAGTGGAGCACCAAAAGCAAAGGCCACACCAAGTGAATGTGTGTCGGGAGGGAGCACCTGGCCTCAGCCCAGGGATCGCACAAATCACCACTTCTGCTTTTACCATTTGCTCTCACCCTGCCCGCCCTGCCCAGCCAGGGGCTTCTCCAGCCAGGACCTTGCTCTGCTCAGGAGTTTTCCCTTTCTGGATCCCAGCAGAGGGAAAGTCCCTGCTGGTCTCTCACAGCACCATATTCATACAAACAATGCAAAGCTGGAAAACGCTGAGGTGCCAACTGCAGCCACTTGACTTCTATAATAGGACTTCACATCAGTTTGCTGGAAGGCCACTTCTCACAAACAGGTTTATGGCTCCCTAATCTCTTCAGGATACGCAGGCACTCCCGGCTGCCAGCACTGGGAGGAACGAAGAGAAATGACTCAAACTTAACAAAAAGTTCCACAAACCAAGATGTTCTTTCAAAGGACACTGACTCTTCACATTACATTGATGTGTAACAATGCACCCCCTTCCCTTACAGTACAAAGGAGTGATAAAACTATTTTTGTTTTCTTGGAAGGTGAAGAGAAGTCCCCAAGTAGAGCACAACAGCACTGGGCCATTTTCCTCCCCTTCTGCATTTTACACACATCCCAACATGACACAGGGCCTGATGCTGGAACACAGCTCACCCCCTCTGCCCAGGTCTCCACCTCCCAAAAATCCCAGCAACTCCTCTGCCTCCAGGTACCCCCAGAGGCAGCAGTGCTCGGTACCAGCTCACACAAGTCAGGACCACAGAGGATTTATTCATCTCCTGATCCACATTCACACACCAGGCAGAAGGTCAGACACCTACAGGAGAGACACAGGGAGTTCTGCTGGGCTTTGAAGGAAGGAGCCACGCTGACACAGGCTCCCGCTGACCCTCCCAGTAAATCTGACTCACTCACTCCTGCTCAGTCCAAGCCAAACTGGGAGCAAGCATTGCTCAGGGGTAGCTGCTTTTCACATTTTGCCTCAGGAATAGAAATACAATTTTTGAACTTTGTCTTCTTCTTTCTCATATAAGAAATGAGCTGTTTATGACGTAAGGAGAAAAAAATCGAGCAGCAACTAGTCCTTGAGGATTTTGTTCCCTAGAACAACATTACAAATTAATACTCTGGGATGGGTATAACCAGATGCAAACCACTATGGGGACAAGAAGAAGTTAATTACAACTTTTTGTGAAAAATATTTAAGAAAGTGGTATGACAGGAAATTCTGTGGAAATTCCTTGGAAATAAACAGTTTCTTTCCGCAAAAAAATTAGCTTTAAATGCTGTTTGCCTAGCAGAACATACTTCTCCTACAGGGATGTGCATTTTCAGAGAGGACAACTAAGAAAGGAAACAACAAATGCTCTAATAAATCTTTTAGCTTGGTTACAATAATTAACAGATAAACTTTTTTTTTTCCTTTTTGCTCAAGGGAACGGCGAGATTAAAGGCCATTTTTAAATACCACTCTGTAGCATTCTGTAATTTACCCTAACTAAAACCTGTCCATCCACTGTATCACCTTCTGCCAGCCATACAATTTATTTACAGGCAGACAAAAATAGTGACATCTGTGTTATAAATAAACCAGACAGAACTACAGGCTCATTGTAGCTACACAAACAAAGCACAGACTAAATCTCTGCCATCCCAGCCTGTCTCCCAGGGATGTGCCAGTCCCAGCAGAAAA
This sequence comes from Prinia subflava, assembly GCF_021018805.1. Lineage (NCBI taxonomy): Eukaryota > Metazoa > Chordata > Aves > Passeriformes > Cisticolidae > Prinia > Prinia subflava. The sequence continues at coordinate 6,121,231 of NC_086257.1, read as the reverse complement.
CTCCATGGAAGGAAGAAGTGCTCAGATTCTTTCTACTCCTTCCTCCTGGTCCCAGGCTCCAACAGGGTCTTAGATAATATATTTACCAGTTTCTTGCTTTTTTTCCAAATGGGATATTGTAATCCTCTTTTCTAGGGTACAGTGACTCAGCCTGGGTTCTCGCAGTCCACAGTGCTGACTTAACGTCTCCTTTCATTTTTCATAGTTCCTGCCTTCCTGAAGGCTGATGGTACCTGGACACAAGCCATCCTCAAAGCTCATCAGTTCTCCAGCACTGGTTTGTATCTCTAGCCTGAGATTTTCTATTCCCTGAAGCCCTTTCCCATCAATGAGCATTCTGCTGCCTCCTTCTTACCCATTTCTAAGGACAGCAAGAACAAAGGCTCATCTGCACATGGCTCCAAACATCACAGAGCTATGAGAAAATGCATTTCTGGAGAGAATATTTTCTTCTAGGAAATAAACTCACCAGCAGAAACAAAGTCCAATCACAACAAAATGAAAATGTAAACAAATTCTACCTAAGCAACCCAGAAATCTGAAAGGACTTAGGTGGGAGCAGACCCAGTGCTGATTGTAAGGTTGGATCAAGTCCCTCATGGCCTTATCCAGTTGAGTTTTGCAGAGGCCTCACACACCTCCACTGCCAAGCCTGCCTACAGACATGGCCCTCAGCACCAATTCAGGCTGGGAACCCCCTGGCTGAGCAACAGCCCTGCAGGAAAGGCCTGGTGGAGGGGATGCTGTGCACGGGCTGAGCATGAGCCTGCAGCAAGGGCTGATTACAAATAAGGCAAAAGATGTCTTGGGCTGCCTTAGAAGTAAGGCCAGGAAAACAGAGGAAGTTGTGACCTCTCTGTCTGACACTTGTGAGGTTGCATCTGGGTTCCCGAGACCAGTTTGGGGTCTTCACTTGAAAAAAGTGATGGGAAGAGATCAGCCAGAGATGTAAAGAGGGAAATCAGAAAGCAGGGATCAGGATCAGGCAGCAGGGGACTCTGGCCCTGGCTAGCAAGGGGAAGGGGAAGCCAAGGGATGGGCAAAACACAGCCTGCAGCTCTTAGAAGGGCTTTCAGTGACAATGGAACCAAACTGCAGCTTGGGAGGGTTAGGCTGGAGGACACTGAGGGAAGTACAGCCTGTGAGAGGTCACCAGGAGGGGCTGGGCAAATCCCTATCCCTGGGGAAAGCCAGTGCTGATGTGACCCAATGTTAGAAACAGCATTCCTACAACTGAGATGTTGGATTAGAGGCCTCCCTTCCTCCCAACACTGCCATGGGAGGCTCTCTGATCCTTCCATAAACAGTCCCACAATGGATAAGCACAAGAACTGAAATTTCCAGCTTCTGAGATAGAAGTTTACCAACACCCTTCTCCCCTGCCTTCCTGGCCAACATCTGTGTGTTCCACAAAGCACCTCTCATTCGCCTCTCTGCTCCCTATCATCACCTTTTCACCTGCCAGCACTTTTGTTTTCTCACTGGGCCCAGTTACCTCTACTCTCAGCTCATCCCAAGCCCCAGATATAGCCCCACAATGCCCAGTATTTAACTACACCTCACTGCTGCCATGTGGGAGAACTCCCATCCCTGCCCTCCACCTCCAGAGGTCCACGGCCACTCTGGGAACTGATTTAACCACTTGGAAAGGCAGCAAACGGACTTGGATGATATTGCTGGATGATATTCGACTGTGTTATGAATTAAGCCAGCTCACAGAAAGACCTGTGGGGCCCAGGGCAAGGGAAGGGTGAAAGGGTGAGGAGGTAGCAAGAAAAGAAGAAAAAGACCATCTTTTCTGAATGGTGCAAGTGGCCACTGCAGTATTTCACCTGCCTTGGACCGACAGCCCCAGAGCAGTCATTGCCAAGGCACTCAGTAGTGAAAGTGCTCCTGCTTCAGAGCCGGCAGAGGGCTCAGGGGCCAAAGCCTCGACCATTTCTCCAGCTATTCCACTCGGAGCTCTCATCCCTCCCTACAAACCCTACCCCGGTTATATCCTTAATGATCAGACTAACTCTGGAGAGGGAATTTAGCTGTGTTGTGGTTCCTGACAGTCTCTCCAAACTGCTCGGCCCCGCCCAAGCCATTACTGCACATGATTACCTCATGCAATTCTCCCCCAGGGAGCGAAAAACACACGTTCCAGAGATTAACCTCTGAGATGTACTCTAACCTGTCACCAGAACGCAAGAAAAAATGTGCCACAGTATGTTTTGGAGCAATTTTAATGCTGTTTCTTAGGAAACAGCTGCTCTGCTCCTAATTTCAACTTTTTAACTTCCTCACTGGGTCACCCATTATTTCAATATAAATAAAGCTCAGGATGGGCCGATTTCAGCAAATTGTGAACCCTCTAAATGTGGAGTGACTACATGTCCATTCGGTGTCCTAGCACATCCAATCTTTGTCAGTTGTTCCACAGAGCTGGTCCAGCAGCTGGGATTTACCAAGAACATACAGCTGTCATACAATTTCCATTTCTTTGGCTACGCCTCTGTGATCTTCAGGATCTTTTCCAGACTAAATGATTCTATTATCTACTTCAGCCACAGTCCAGAGAGGGTAGGAAACAGCACAAAGAAGCACCTTGGGATGGTAAAATCATAAAAACCAAAGCCAGGTAGGCTGGTCTGCACAGATTTGTACAGTTCACAGCAGAGAGCAGAACGCTGTGGTTCTTCCAACATGCAACAACAAACATTCAGAGCACACACACAAAAAATCTCACAGAAAACACTTAAACCTTACAATACTTCTCCCCATTATTAAATCACTGCCCTTGCTGTTAATTTTCCCCCTTGTTTACAAAGACATTTAAACTCTGCAATCTAAGCCTGGAAGGTTTATTTTTAAACCTGCTGGTATCTAGCTGCAAATAACTTTCTGCAAATAGACACGCCTAGAGGGGACACAGATTGATTCTCTGATCCAATAAAAAAATATTAAAAAAAAAAAAAAAAGATAAAGAAATGCCAAGTGTCCAAACCTGGGCCTGCTGGAAGGCCTTGAGCCGCCTCTTGAATCGAGATGGAAGAACAAAGTCACAGCCCTTGGCAAGGAAAGCTAGCTCCCCTCCCAGATCTGGGTCCCTCCGCAGAGATCTCTCCTTGATCATCATCCTGGGCAGCTCCTAAGCAGATGCTGACCTTTCCAGAAGGGACACGGGCACTCTGTAGGAGACCACGTCAAGACCAGCACGTTGCTTTCTTGGTTTTGAGTTTTTACAGGCAAAAAATGACAAATGGCTTCAACATATTATGTCTTCTCTCTCTTCACAAGGATAACATCTAGCAATTTTATCTCACTCCCGAAGCCAGAGCTCCCTGTTTTAACCAATATTCAAAGTGTCTTTCAGTACCACCAGGTTCTTCTGCCTTCTTGTAATACTTTAATTAAGAAACATGATCTACAAGTGAATCTATTTCCCTGCTGGCTACATGACAGACAATCTGTCCTTGGCTTGTAATAGGCCAGGGGTGACATGAGAAAGGAAGCACCCACCACCACTACCAAGAGCTCTAAAATTAGATGCTCTGCAGAAGTGGCTAAATATACCATCTGCCCCAATAGTTCCCACTTTGTGTGCTCCACTGCTGAGACCTCAGGGGCACCCCTGGGTCAGTCAGGCTCAGCTAGAGTTAAACCAGGCTCAGGGCCCTGCCTGTGGGATGGCAGTGGTTTGAGGTCCCTGCTGCTGAGGTGATGAAGCAGAGCAGCAGCATTAGTTCCCCACTCTTGACTGAAGGCTGTAATTTTCAAAAAACATAATTTTTTCTTTCTTGCTGGAAAAAGCAAATCATCTAGTTCCTTTAATGCCAAGCAAGCACATAAGGATGATCTTGGATAATAAGCTCAGTCATTCCCAAGCAGATCTTAAAAAAACAGTTTCCTAAAGACATCAAAATGCACCATTCTTGTTATTCACTTTTCCCATAACTCTCACCAGGCAAAGGCAAAGCAATTCTCAGGGGACAATAGTCTAGTTTTTCTCTGCACAACTTGGAGCAAGCAGACTTCAAACCCTTGCTCTAACTTTGTCTAGGCTTCTCAGAAGTATGTTCTCCCTCTCTTATCATAAGAATGGTGTTGAACAAGGGCCTAAATCCAATTCTTCCCCCACAAAAGAGTCCCATGGAGTGCTTCCCCTACCTGAGTGTAAAACATGAGCCCCTCTGCCAGGATGCTGAGTTTAGTAACACAGAAAAACACCCAGTTTGGAGCTAGCAGGGCTTGCTGTCATCAAGGTATTGCATTTGAAATGCAAAGATCTCAGTGAGCCTCACAACAGAAAGCTTTTATTGGATGTGTGCCTCTGATGTCTTTTCCTGGGTTCCTACAGCAAGCCCTAAGTTAACATAAAGCCCAAAAGAGTACAAAGCCTAACAGTGGCACAAGAGCATGGGGATGAAAAAATAACCTAGAAAAAGGCAGGCAGGACTGTTTGAAGTGGAACTGCCACCAAATAAAGGATATACAGATCCATATGCAACATATTTGGAACAAATTTGGTTTTTTCTTACTCTGACAATGTTTTTCTAAACACTAAGGCAATACCCAAAGAGCCCATGAGGCTGCACTGCACTGGGAGCACTGCAGATCTCATGCAGCAGCCTGTCAGGGGGTGATTTATTGTAAATCATCTGTGGCAAGTGATGAATTACTTCATGTTCTGCTTACAGCCTGCAGAGGAAATGAAGCCCAAGGAACCTCTCTGACCTCCAGCTGCATCCAGACCAGCCACAGAGACCTTTGACAGACGTATGCATTAAAGAGACACACTAATCTGGCAGCCCCTAGCTCCTACTTTAAAAAACCAGCACAGCCAAGTATTTTTCATGCTCAAATTAACGAGTCACAAAGGCTCTCAGAAATCTGGGAGGTTTGCACTGATAACCTGAAAAATTGCAAGTAATCCAGAGGCAATGCTCACTGTGTCTGTATTCCAATGTTTTGGAATAGCAGGTTCCTAAGCATGCTACTTCCTATCCTCAAAACACACAAGGTGGGTATAAAGAAATAGATAAATATACAGTACTATGAGAAATCAACAGTAAGAGAATCTTGTTTCAACAGCTTCAAAGTCAGCTGGAAAAAACCCACAGCAGAGAGGTCTGGTCTCAACAGCCAGCCCAGCTGCACAAACCCAGAAACCCCTCCTTGCTGTAGGGGACCCAGGTTAAAGGTGAGAGATGCCAGATTGCCTCTGTTCATTGCCTTTTATTCTGAGATACTTTAGAGTCACTACTTGTTTTTATTTCAGTTACTGCTACCAACAGAGAAAAAAGCCCATAGTTATTCACTATTTGTGTTGAGAAGTAATGAATAATTGATGTTTGAAAGGAGCACAGATTGTGTGTATAGCTTAAAAGACAGATATTATCAATATCTGATCAAAACAATTTTTAACATATGTAAGATAAAAGTTGATTTTCCAGAAAGAGTTTTACATTCTATTTTAGACACATTTCGAGAATATACAATTATTTCAGAACTAAGTTAAAATTATTGTGACATTATAGACACTACTTTTTAACAATTAATTACCCCATACAAGATCCTTGATAAGAATACCATTACATTTGCAAAACAAAGAAGTGCACAAAATTATGAGGGGGCAGAATTACAAATTTGCAAGGTCAACCTTGACTTTCTATGAGTCAGAAACAGTTAATTCTGCTCAGAGCCTTCTTAGGGTGCCCTGATTTAAGCACACAACACAGACATTTTGATACAAAAAAGCAAAGTGTGTGGCCTTGAGATGGTGTTTCAGGACACAGGAGTTAAGAACCTTCTCGGAGTCCCGGAAACACCCACCCCATCAGCCATCCAGGAGAGGCAGGATTAGACAAATGCTACCTAGAGCCCACCCAGATGTGAGAACAGGGAACAGCCTGTGGATACCTCACTCAAGGCTCCTCCACCTGAGATACAGCACGGGTACAAAGGTGGTCTTAGCAACCCCACAAACCCTCTGCTCCCAGATCCATAGTCCCTGGCCAGAAATGGCTGGATCACACATCCGACCTCAGTCTGAGCTATTCCATGCACTAAAATGGCAGAAAACAAAAATGTTCCTTAGGTTTAACTTATACACAAGCCCCATAGTCAGTATAAAGAGGGTTTCAGAACCATACAATCGGAAGTAGAGACATGGAGGAGAGAGAAATGGAAAACAGAGCTGCTCTTCCTGGCCCACTACAGGACAGGTAATCCTTTTGAGGAGATACCCAACAGTGGAAGGGCAAAAACCACAAGGATCTCTTGGTATCAAAGCCTGGTCCTGACCTCTGCTCCCAAAATTATTCATAAACTTTATTCAACAGCTCTTAAAATACAACACATGAGCAGAACATGCAACAAAGGCCTGCAGCACTCACACTTGATTCTGAAAACAGAAGGACCACATTCCTTACAGATTTTTCTAGGGTTCTTTCATAGAGCACCACTCTGAGCATTAGCTGAATTTACTTTGTCAAATCAGCCAACCTGCACAGGTGGCAGGCCAAGGACACAGGAGGTCAAGAACATCCACCACTGACTTCTCCAAGGACTTTGCATGTGACATTTTACTCAAAGGTAGCAGTCTTTACCTTTCAACACACCCCAACACTCAGCATTTTCTGTGGGTCAGCTCAGAGCATCCCAACAGCCCCATCTCCACCTTCTTCATTGTTTACTGGTCCCAGTTTCCCCCAGTTCCCTCAAACCTGCTGGTCCATCCAGGATCCTTATAGCCCTCCTCTCTACAGACAAAAATACAGATAAGTACTAGGGGGCTTGCTGATCTCTAAAAGGCAACTCTAAAAGGCACTGTTCTCACTGAACTTTTTTCAAAACCAACATACTAAAAAATCAGCTCAAGTCAGGCATAGAGAACAGGAAATCCCAAAACAAATAGTTAGGAGGTTTAGAGATAAGCAGTGGAAAACTGGATCTCAGAATGGGAAATGTTGGACAGTCTAAAAGTATGCAATGCTTCCTCTGGCCTGCCTGAAAGAAGCGTGCTGCCCTTATTATTGGCTCTGCAAAATTGATGGACTTCTTGAGTATTCATTTCCTACTTTCTAAATATTTGGGTTTTGAAGCAAGTAATCCTATTGTTCTCTGTGGAGGATCATAATTGGGTTTATGATAAAGAGGAAGTCTGTTGCTGATATAAGTTAGCACAGATTTAACACAGATAAGGCAGCTGAGCCAGAGAACAGCCTGGTCTGAAGGATTCTCCCTCTCCTTTTTCATCACTTAGCATTTGAGGGATATTAAATCTGTCACAACCTTCACAAACTAAAGGTGTGCTGCATTTTCATCAGTCTCAGAGCTCTGGGGTTTCTGCACTCTTCGCTAACAGTTTTATGAGCCTTAAGAAAATACAACAAATACTTTGCATAATTGAGGCACACATGCAATATCAAGTGAGAATCCACATTCAGGCTTCAATTACATCCAGAGTGATCCAGGAATGTGGAATTATTCCCTACATGCTACACCTAGTAAAGGACACATCTGTGCCACAAATAACAGCCAACCTCAGGGCAAGTGCAGAGGCTGCAGCCCAGTGCCTTGTGCCCACTGCTGAGGGAACAGCTGCCTGTGCATCCTCTGCCTCCCCAAAACAGCTCCTCTCTCCCAGGCTCTGGGCATCTGCACAAGGCAGGGGCCGTGTGGCTGCACAGAGCAGCAGAGCTCTGGAGCTGTGGAGCACAGGTCCATGGAAGGCAGGCTGGGAGCAAACTAACACACAGCTAGGTGGGCTCAGGGGAACATACCCTGCTGAGGTGCCACACTGAGGAGCCCCTTGGCAGCAGAAAGGCACCCCATTTTCAAGCATTACATAAAATCTGCCACAAAGCCAGTATCACACATCAAACACATTTTTGTTTGAACTCACAAGTTAGAAAATGTTGTAAAATAATGTACAAGGCAAGATTACAAGGGATTACTTTAGAGATTTTGGAGCTGTTTAATTCTATAGTCTCTAAGGAAAAAGATTCTCTCCCTTGCTGGAAATATAAGAATATAATTTTCTGTAAGAAAAGTTGCCCAGATCAACAACAGAAACTCTTAGAGAGCCTGGTCTAAAAGATCTCAGCACCATCATGTAGGATAAAACACAACCCACCACCCTTTTTCAGAACTGCACCAAACTTTGGGCAAAAGTGGCCAGTTTTGAAAACATAGACATTAAACTCCAACTGGAAGAAGCTGTCAAAGTTCACTTACAACCTGGGCACTCTTTAAGTGCCTGTGGAAGGGGGATTTTGGAAACTGAAGTCCTCTCTAGAGTTACTCCCCATTTGGAAGTATGGCAACAAGTTTTCTTGAAATTTGGCAGCTGTCACCAAACGAAAAGCTCTGAGTGCTCGACGGACAGCCCTGGCTCCCTCTAAAGCAGGCTCCCATCAAGACCCTTTTTCCTTGGAAAACCTGCTCCTCATCTGAGATACAGCAATGCAGACTCCGCATGATTCCATGCACCAGGGACAGGGAAAGCAAAACTAAAACCTCTGAGATTCTGTCCTTTGTCCCATGGCAGATTGGTCTCTTTAGGAAGCAGTGATGAGGACAAGAAAGGCTTCTCAGAGATGGGAAAGGGAGAAATGGAAGAATCAGTTCTCACTGAACTGCTGAGAGGCAGTCCAATACTTGGTCCCAGAAATAAAGTAATTATTTATGCTTATTAATTATTACTATACCCTATTATAAGGGACCCATTTAAACCACAAGCAAACAGTCTACAGGAGCACCAGCAGGAAAGGGTCAAGCTCAAAGGTGAAACTCCATGTCAGGACCTATTTTATTTTCTCACGCGTTTGAGTTTCCTTTTTTTGTTTATATTTAAATACAGCCTACATTTCTGCCAGGTTGAACATATTATTCCACACTGCAGCACAATTCAAAGCACAATGCATCACTTAGATGTAATTGCTCCACTGCCCCCACATTTTCCCATGTTTGTTTTACTCACTATCCCATCAAAAGTTTGGTTCTCTTACCTTTATTACTTCTGGGGCCTGCTGAATTGAAGCTGGAACAGAGTCTCTGGAGGCAGCTCCAATATGGCTCTTCTGCCCTGCAAGCAGGGACTGTGAAGGAGTTGCTAAAGTTTCCTGGAGAATTTGCATCACTTCCCTCTCCTTGGACAAACTTCCCTTGCCTGTCTGGAATTCCACCAGCTCCTGAGCAAAGTCCTCAATGCTTCCCAGGATACGCAGTAAAAGGGCTTTGTCATCCTCTTCCATTTTATGACCGTTGGTTTCCATGATTTTTGACAAAGAAGAGGGATCAGCAGGTTTGCTTTTGGGTTCAAGAGCCAGAGGTGGAGCCTGCCTACCCTGCCTGCCAGACACCTGCAGTGAGGCAGGTTCACCCTCCTTCTGAGAGGGTTCCCTCAGAGTACTCTCCATTTTCTGTGAAAAGCATTCCAAGTCCAGCAGCAGTTTGTCTATCTCCTCCTTGTCCACCCTACTGCATGTCTGGGCTCCTCTGGGGACAGCAGCTTGGGCACCACCCGACACAGGACCCAACACTGGTTTTAAAGGAGCAGTTTTCTCAGGAGCCTCTCCTGCCCTGGCCTGCTCCACTTTAGCATCAGCAGGAAGGTCTGACCCAGCAGCTCGCTGGTGGCTGTGCTCCAGGCTTTGCCAGCCCCTCTTGTGCTCTGCCTTGCTCTGTGTCCCTGCTGCTCTGTCCCCATCAGTCTCCTCCTCGATGTACAGCGCCTCAGTGGCAGGCGGGCAGTCGCGGGGGCTCGGGGCTGGGGACTGAGGTGGAGCATCTTTCACAGCTCTCACGCTGCTCTCTGGGGGGACAGCAGGCACGGAGCTGGAGGTGAAGCTCACAGTGCCTGTCTGGATGGACTGGGAGGTGCTCGTCACCTCACCCTGGCCTGGTACAACAAGAGGAACTGCACTTGAGGATGGCAGCTGGATGATATCTTCATACCTGGGTGGCTGCTCATCACCAAACACCAGGGGAAAGGGAGTTTGCTGCAAGCCATGGAAACAGTTCATGAGCTCTGCCCAGTCACCTGCTTCTCTCTGCCCCGCTGTCTTCAGCTCAAAGGGCAGCTTCTTCAGGTAGGAAGAAAATCTTGTCATCAGATTCATGTAAATCATCTCTGAATTAGCCAGGGGATCATTGCTGTTCCCTCCACCAACGACGTCTGCAGACTTCTTCTTGATGCAGTGTTTGATTATGTCTGTGCACTTTTTCAGATCCTCTGAGCACTTAAGCAAGATGTCCAGGCACACCTTAATATCCCCACCAGAAGAACCATCTAGCTTGTGCTTTTCTAAAATCTGGGTGATGAAGTTTTCTTCAGGGAAGGAATGAGGACCAAAAGGAACCACAGGATTCATGGTGACTTCTGGAGCATCGTTGCTCTCCTGCCACTTCTCCACAGGTGAGGGACTCTGCAAAGAGCCACATGGAGGGCAGTTCTCATCATTGTTAAAGTGCCCATAAATCAAGTCAAAATCAAAGGATCGTCTGCTGAAAGATTCTGACCGAACTTTCCTTCCCTTTCTGTAGGCCACATGACTGGAAGAGTTTTTGAGCTTTTCAAAGGAGAATTCCTTTATTTTACCACTGGCAAGGTTTATTGCCTCACCAGTAATGTCTTTTAAACTGCTGGATGCTTGCACTGAAGAGCCCTTCTTGATTCTTGCACTATTTGGGAGGATCTGGTGATAGTCCTCATTTCCAGCCAAGGCAAGACCATTTTCAGGAGCAGGAATTTTATGGTCCAGGTTGGCATCTTGGACGCTGAGCTCTGCACAGACACCGTGGTGTGCAACTCTGCAGGTGAGTCCCTGTCTGAGGAGCTGGCAGGAGCCTGGGCAGTAGTGCACGGTGTGCTGGGAGTGCTGCTCCACCACCACGCTGCTGTAGCAGTTCACTGAGGTCACCAGCAGCCTGTAGGTCGCTGCCATACCACAGGCCACGCTGGGAAGTGAGGCTGCAAAACTCACCATGAACCTCACAGGGAAAAGCTGGCTTCTCACAGCCACACCAGGCTGGATGAGAACATTCAAATGTCAATTGGAAACATCCAAACTGTGTGAGGAGCTACTGATCTGGAAAGCCCTGGAGGAGTCTGGAGTGGTTTCAGGAGCACAGTTACAACAACCAGTGCAACTTGCATATGGTTTAACTTAAGGCACCTCAGTGCTCGAATTCCATGCAGAAAACCTTGCTCAGCAAAGGTGCATCACAAGCTGCTGCATTTCCCATGGTCCAGGTAGCTTCTCCAGCAGAGGCCATAAAATCCAGTTAGTCCTTAGGCAGAAATGACAAGTCAACAATTTCTGTTTGATCCCTTTTCTCTCTTTTTTTGGTGAGTCAGTAAAAGGTAGAGAATCCAATAACACGTACAGACAAAAAATCCACAGTGTGCTTGGGAGATTCTTCTCTCACACTGGTGACACAGGTCCCTGCAACAGAAATAAAGGTGACAGTCATTATGATTGCCATGTGTTACACAGCCTTGTCTACTACCAAACCTCTGGCACCAGGAAAAACAACCAGCACACAGGCCTGCACAGAACAGAGCAGGCTGATAGTCTTCTTTCACTCAGATCTACCATATAAGAGCAGTGCTGAGGAGCTGGCCTATATTTATACACAGGCTGTCTGTGTGCTGCCATTTTAACAGCTCTATTTTAGCCACTCATTAATTTATTTCAGACTTGCCTTTTTTTCCCCCCAGACCGAGCAAAACATTACCTTTAATTCTAATAAAGCAAAACATTTTGATCCTGTTGTGGATTTCTGCCTTTCATTTTCCAAAGCTCTAAAGATAAGGCAAAGGGCAATGGAGAAAAGCACTTTCAGGATTTCCAAGCTCTCTGGATTACAAAAAGCTGCAAAAAGCCTGCAGCAAAGTAGCTGAATGCCTCTAAGAATGCACAGTCTTTAGTAAAGGCCACATTGGCTTCCATCAGCCTTTCACCAGGGTCTCTGGGACCATAGCAAGATATTTTAAGGAGGAATAACTGTTTCTCTTACAACCCATAAATAGCAGCATATTTAATACAGTAAGTCCACTGCTGTAGACATTGAGGATAGTAACATTTGTGTAAAGGTTAAGCCTATGAAAACTAGGAACTGAGTGTTTTACACTTAGCACAGTCATTTCCAGCTGCATTCCTATCATCATGGTCAGAACTGCACCAGAAAAAAACTCAAAAGCTGTTTAACTTTGTTATGAAAAAAAGCAAATCTCAGATTTAAGGGTCTTGAATTTTAGACATAGCCTCATATTTCTTTAATACATGAACCATCAAATTAAAACACCCCAGTGAAATTCTGAGCACCTTCTATTCCTGTACAAACAGAAATCTAGTTAACAAAACATTATTATATCACACAGCTAAGTCACTCCGCAACACGGGTTTATTTTTGTTTCTTCAAAGGCAAATATCCAGCACTATGAAAGGCCAGGCCTGCACCTGATGAAAGCACCGGCCTCTCCACAGCTCCATCCCACCAACTTAGCTCAAAACCTGGACAAACACAGCACACACAAGGCAAGTGCCCTAAGAGTTTGGTGGTGTTGTAATTACTGACTGGGGAGAGCACAAGCCTAAATGTTCATATTTTACAGATTTTAAGGCCTTAATTTAAAATTGAGAAGCACCGACTCAAGAGTGTTCAATGGAATTTGTGATGTGCCATGTCTGCTCACTGCAGTTATGTGGGGTGGCACAGGTAAAGAACCCTTCCCACTCTGTTCTTTGGATTATACAAGGCATTGAAAAGATTGCATTCAGGATGAGGAGCTGACTGCCATGCTGGGCTCTGTAACAGGCTGCCACCTGCCCACCCCAGCTGGGGCCAAGCAGCTCCTCCTGTCCTGGCCTGCTCCCCTCCACACCCACTGGCACTGCCCCAAAGCCCCTCCGGCACAGGAGGGCCCTCGCACGGGATGAGCAGAGGTATGAGGTGTGCCCCTTCCCGAGGGAACAGCAGAGGTTCCAGCTGTGCCCCTTCCCCAGGGAACAGCAGGGGTATGAGGTGTGCCCCTTCCCCAGGGAACAGCAGGGGCACAGCTGTGCCCCTTCCCCAGGGAACAGCAGGGGTACAGCTGTGCCCCGTCCCCAGGGAACAGCAGGGGTACAGCTGTGCCCTGTCCCCAGGGAACAGCAGAGGTTCCAGCTGTGCCCCTTCCCCAGGGAACAGCAGGGGTACAGCTGTGCCCCTTCCCCAGGGAACAGCAGGGGTACAGCTGTGCCCCTTCCCCAGGGAACAGCAGGGGTACAGCTGTGCCCCTTCCCCAGGGAACAGCAGGGGTACAGCTGTGCCCCTTCCCCAGGGAACAGCAGGGGTACAGCTGTGCCCCTTCCCCAGGGAACAGCAGAGGTTCCAGCTGTGCCCCTTCCCCAGGGAACAGCAGGGGTACAGCTGTGCCCCTTCCCCAGGGAACAGCAGGGGTACAGCTGTGCCCCTTCCCCAGGGGTGAGCCCCTTGCCCAGGGACAAGCACAGGTACCAGGTGTGCCCCAGCCACTGCAGTGAGTCAAAGTGCCAGATCTCTTTGCACACCATGAGGTGCTCACACCATCACTCACAATCCCAGGGAACACACTTCACACCCTCCACTCGCTCCTCTCAGGCCTCTGCTGAATCAGAGCCAGTTTAAAAAGTGCTGTTGGCTCCCCAGTGCCTTCTTGGGCTTTGTCAGGAAACTCATGCTAGGCCTTCAAAAGTCCACTGATCCATGGACTCCCTTCAACACATCAGGGTAAGAAGTCTGCTGCTTTTCCTTTTCTGACCCTCCATCAACTTCAAACAAACCTTCTGGCATTTCCTGAAATCACCAGTATATAATATTTAGAGACAGGAAAGGCCTTCAGGACAGCAAGTTTGATGAAGAATTAATATTGCTTCTCAAAAAGCATAGGACTTCTTGAGGTCTCCTTTCTCCCTCCATGTCATACACAGCAAGGAGAGACTGGTCTCCCTTTTAGCAGCTGAGAACAGTTTGGGTTAATACTTAATTTGGGCAATAATTACATCTTGATTAAGATATAATTTCTTAATTAGAGTAATAATGTATTACTCACTGTCTCCTTCTCCTCTGTCACTCCAAGGGTAGTTTCCTCCCGCCACATAACTGACTAAGCCAGTTTCTCTAATTAAGCCACCTTCAAGCAATGAAGTTTTTGCATCTGTAAGGTTATTCCTTCCAGGAAAAAGTCTCCTACATTCCCAGCCTAAATGGATTCTTTTTGTTGTTGTTGTTCAACCTTGCATTGCCAGCTATGCCCAATAACAATTTTAGGTGTTTATGCAATGATTGCTGCACTCTCTAATCCCTTTCCAGTTTGTCTGTATTCCTCTGGTACTATCACAAACCAACACAATGCAAACACAAATTTGCCCAGGCCAACACAGGATTGCTGCCTCCTGCCTCTGCTGTCAGCACCTTTTACTGCAGTAACAGAGGAGGAAGTAATCAAGCAATCAATACAAAACCCCAATATCCTCTTTCCTACCACACTTACTAACATCTTCTCAGTAATTATTTACTAATTGTTTTATTATCACTCTCTGCAGAAACATGCTCAGGTTATTCAAGGGCTGGAGCAGCACAAATCCTTACAGATGCAGAGTAGAAACTCCTCTCGTTTCCCACAGCCTTGCCCAAGGTAGGACATGCTCAGCTTGGAGTTTTCTTTGAGTGTGATCTGCTGAACATGATTCAGCATGCAAACCTAGTCAGGACAAAGCCTAAGAGAGAAGTATCCCTCTTTTCACCTCTGGGAATGCAGCTTCAAGCTGAGCTTCAGCTGTGATTCTTGGTGGGTAACTAAAACCTACTATTTATGAGTAGACTGAAAAATCAAATGCATCAAAGAAAGTGGGAAAGAAAAGAAAGAATGTAGGAAAGAAACTTTCCTACTTGGCTCTTTCCAGGCTGCAACTTCATTCCAGTTTGACTCTAGAGCAGCCCCCAGTTCGGAAACATTGCAGAAAGATTCTGTAATTAGGACTGCTGCCACGAAACCAACCCAGCCCCGGGGATACAGGACTGGCTTCACAACACAAACTGTGAATGAATAGTGCTTCTTGTGTGACTGCAGAATAATGCTTTATGTCTGTCCTGTCTCTGCAAGATGACATGAATTACTTTCCAAAGGAAAAAATTATTGCAGATACTAATTATATAAAAGGTTATTCCACAAGACACACAAGAAATTCTATTCATGCAAAGATTATGCAGAAGTTAAATAACTGAACAATGACAATCTGTTCAGATTGGGACTGTCAGCCAGCACTTGCAAACTGAAGTCTAGAAAGCTACAGGACAGGGCTCCAATAGCTCTGAAGGTCTCTAACTCACTAAAAGTCTTCTTGAACCCTTATCTGCAGCACTAGCAACAGCAGCTAGAAACTACCATAACACAGTATGGAGTAAGCCAGCCTTCCTGCACCAGGACACGGCCTGAGCACCACTGTGGAACTGCCTGCTTCTCGTGGAAGGTGTGGTAGGACCAACCCTGCAACTTGGTACTCTTGTGAAAGAAAACTAAGGCAGAACAACAGGTTTGTCATTTGGACAGTCACCAGTATAGCTCCAGGTGTATCACCATGCCTGTGTAATCAGGTGTCAGTCTTACCCCCTTAGAAGGGATTGTGGTACCAAAAATCAGCATTTAACTGTATCTTCTTCCTTAGAAGTGATTGGATTTTGTTTAGAATTTACTGAGCAAAGCAGATTTGGGAGCAAACTATATGGATTACAGAAGAAAAAAGCAGACGAAGACAAAGTAATGATTTCTTTCAAAGAAATTTTTGTGACAAATCCAGTTCTGCTGCATTAAGTGGAAATTTTACAACCAGACAATAAATTATTTTGGATCTCATCACAAAGGAACTGATTAACAACTCGCCATCATTTGCACAACTTATTACTTCTCAAAAAGGAACAGGAGATGCAAAAGAGTAACTTTTCCTCCTCTACTGAAGAAGTTCAGAAGAAAAAAATCTGAGTTGTTCCTTTGTCCTGTATTTCTTATATATTTACAGCTTAAAATATTTTGATGTGCTTAATGGCAACAGAACTATTTTGTATGTAGGACTTAGGTGGGAAGTGCAGCTTTTCAGTCCTCAGGACCAGCAGAAATTCAATGCACACGCACACATTTCAGGGACAGTAGAAGAAACCATTCACAATTGTACCTGAATGGTTTGGGGATTATAGGGGCTTACACCACTGACATTGGCACAGCAACCAGAACCTTTAGAATCTTTATTTCTGAAAGGTTTGAGCTCCAAGCTATTTCATGTTTTAGAAACTGTAACAAACTTCGACGGCTACAAATCCTAACTTGCCTCATAACCCCGGTTAGAGGATCTGATCTACTCAAAGTAAGCACTTCTATCTGAACCTTCCTCATATTCTCAAGTGCTTCAGTATTTAATTACACACATTCTAGAATAAGGGTCATCATTTCCCATTGAAGTATGTTCAACATCATGTTCCACAAACAGCTATCCCACTTTCTTATGCTAAATTAAAAGAGCTTTCAGGAAGACAAATTTCCTCACCTACAAGTACTAACACAGTACAATCAAATCACCTCTTAGCATTTTCCAGGAGTGCCAGAGAGTCTGAGAGATGTCTTCAGAGTCACTGCTATAAACCTTTGTCTGAGTTCTGTCTGTAACTTGCTATTGTTCTTACAAAAACATGGCAGAGGTGGGATTCATCTCACCTGCACAGCCATGAAGTGTTCATTGCTGCCTGTAGGCAATGCAGATAGGGAGGCATCTCAAAAAGACCAGCCCACCGAGTTTAACAATCTAGTTTTGAGGTGATGAGTTACATTGAATCCCATCCTTCAGGATTACACAAGAACACAGGAAAAACCATTTCTGTCTCCAAGAGTGGTTAAATGCCAATGCTCAAGGAGCAGTATTAGAAAGACACACAGTATTTCCTAGGAGTATTCTCCTGGCCTCCAACTGTTCCCAGTTCATGAGAACTGGGAAGCTGGATGTGATTTGTGTGTACTTGCTAACCTTTGGAGGATTTCTCTCCTGTGTGCTTGAGCACTCCTGGATTCAACAGAAATTTTTTGCATCCTGAGCATCTTTTGACAAGACACTTTACCATCCTACCTTTCAATCCTGTCACTCACCAGCTTCAGTATGCCAAGATCTTGTACTGAGACACTGCACAAACACTACACCTCCATGCACACTGTCCACAGCATTCCCAAATTTACAGAACTCCATGTCACCCCTCTGCCTTCTCTTTCCTTTCTCTTAGATTCCACAGTTCTCCTAGTGCAGAAGCACTTTGCACCTCTAAGCATTCCCACCGCCCCTCTCATAAGCTTTTCTGGCTCAATTACACACTTTAAGACACAGGAACCCAAAATAGGCAGAGTATTCAGGAAAGATGAGAACCACAGGCAGAAATTAATTTTTGAGCTGCCTTTCAAAAATCACAATTATCCCTATACAGTGTTTTCCCCTTTCCAGCCTCACTGCTTTCAGATAATGCATTCTCAAGTGTCTGCTCTCATAACCACCTGGGTTAACTCACTCTGTCCTTCTTCCTACTTGTCTTCCAAGAGGAAATAAAGATACTATTGTCCCATGTAAAATGCTCAGAGATCCACTGAGAGAACACTCTATTCAAGAGGAAGGTGTTCACTTTTAGAGATCAATATTTTCATGTAGCCTCAGAAAAAAGGTTCAGAGATGGGCAGCAAGAATGATGCAGAGGTCTTGAACAGCTATTCTGTGAGAAATGATGGAGCAGGGCCAGGCACTTTGGGTCGAAAGAGAGGTGACTTGAGAGAAATATAATAATCTTCAAAGTCATGAATGGCATGGAAAGAGCAGACATGGTCTGACTGCTCACACAAGAACTAGGTAGTCAGTGCCACAAGAAGCAGATTAAAACAACCATATGCATGCAGCAAACCTGGGAAAGGACTCATCAAAGGATGCCACAGACTCAGAAAGGTTCTGGGGAGTCAAGGGGCCATGTTTTTATATCCTCTGTCAAAAGGCACCATCTTTTACATGGGCGTCGCTTGACACCCTTTAATTCCTGCTATGCAGGGGTGGCAAAATAAACAGATATTCCCATGGCTGCAGATTTCTATCATAATCCTTCCTCTTACCATTCCTACTTCCAACTTCCTACTCCATGTATTTTACAGGCTAAGTTCCAGTTTATTTGGTTACTCTTTTTATAAAACCTCTTCAGTCATGAGCTTTTCAGTAATATTAACTACAACTCTTTGGAGAGGGGAGAATGTCTGCCCCTAACTTTGGGAGGGTATGTTATTCATTAGACAAAACCACAATGCATTTACACTATGGCATGTTGTTTGCTCCCTCTTCTTTTCATAGAGATGTCATTTCCATTTGCCTTTTCTGTTGTTTTTGACTGCTGCTGAGCGAGTTTCACAGAGCCTTATCTGCATTACTTGAAAGATCGCTTTCTTGAATGGCACAGATTCTCATGAGCACAGGCACAAGGAGTTGTTTATCCCTTGTGCACATCAGTTTACATCTGCTGCTACCAAGGACCTACAATCAAGTAGTGTGAGAACCTACTGCAACCAGCTTTTGTTTCTGCTACCCTAATTCTGTGACTTTCAGCATATACTGTCACTTCATTACTCAGCCTCGCTTCCAGGCCATTTATAACTTGGTTGAACAACCCAAGCCTTAACACGGATCCCCCCGGGAGTGAAGAGTGATCACTCTTCCCTAGAAAAGCTGACAGTCCTTCCCATGCTTTAACCAGGTATTAATTACTGAGAAAGCCATGCTGCTGCTCCATGGCAGTTCATTTCCTTCAAGGAGCATTAACAAAGTCCTTTGTTGCTCTCTCTCTGAAAATCCAGACACAGCAGAATATCTGCTAGTTTGTCTCTCATGCCTTCTTGTTGAAGAGCTCCAGAGCACTGAACTTCACCAGCTGTAGCTGGACTTGAGCATTCCTGCAGTGACCCACGGAGGTCACTGCAATGGGAACACTTATCAAGGCAGGCTTCCAAGCAGACATGACCTTGAGCCTCACTGTCCGTGGCAGGACCATTAACACCGCTCTGCAGTCACTGTGTGTTCAGAGAACTCTGCTTTTGCACTGAGAAATCTGCTTTGGTAGATTTACCACAAAGAAAAATAATCCCCTAACACTAATTTAAATACAACCTCTCCACACTGACAGCAGCAACGTAAGGCAAGCCCACCACTCAAAAAGATCTGGGCTAGTATCAATAATAATAGTCTGCACTGATTTTTAAAAATAAACCTGGCAGTAGACCATAATCTATCGTTTTAAAACTGACTTGGAGCTAGTGAATGCAGTATTATTCATTGTAACTCCTCCAGGTTAAGTTACAGGGTTATCTAATACCCCAGTGCCTCTATCCCCTTCACAAACACCAGCACAGAGCACACCAGAAACTGCTGGGGAGCACCAGGGCACAGGCCATGCAAAGCTTGTCACTGGGGCTGTCAGCTGGGAAGGAGAAGAGTTAACAAGACCAGGAAAGATGTCACCCTTTTCAGCTTTTCTGAAATACCTTTCTTCAACTTTCCGTTTGCACAGCCTTGGAACTAAAACTGACCAGACAGGAATCTGTGCCCCATGAGACTGGTTTCCAGTTAGACAGATGAGACAGCAAGAGAGTAAAAGCTCACACGGTTTTTCCACGTAACACCAACCCGTTACACATAAATACTTTGCCAACTAATAATTATTGTTACAGTCCTATGTCTTTGCAGAACCACCAATCTTGCTCACTTAGCAGGACCCAAATATATTCACAAACATGCTGAAGGTTAGAAAGGCATAAGAAAAAAGAAAAATTATCGCCTGAGCTCTGACACACTGACAGAAAATAAGGTGACCAACCAGAAAAACACTGGAGGTGAACAAGCTTCAAAAGCACATAATTAGCAAGGCTCAGGGCAGAGGTCAGAAAGCCTGCTTGATTAAGTAATGTGTCTCCTGGCTGTTTATAACCGTATATGGAAAGAGATAACTTCATATTAGCAAGATAAATTTATTGCACCTGGAATCTTAATTCAGTATTAAGAGTATCTATTCACTTTAAATAAATTAAAGTGATTATATTTAAGTGTTAAAATAACAAAGGAAGATTTGTGTCCAAGACAGCATTCTCTTGGTCATTAACTTTTGCTGACACTGAGGTTACAATTTACAGATTCCGTGAAACCATTTTTGGAAACTTATTTGGAAGTTAAATTTCTCCTGTAGCAGAATAGCCATCTGCTAGTGGTCTGTGGAATAAATACACTTTTAACTTAGTAACAACTAAAACAAAAAATTGCTTTCATTTATTGCCCATCTATTCAGAGCTCGTGCATTTCTCATTGCTGACATATCTAACTTCTTCAGGTCTTACATGTATCACGTTGGAGTCACTTAAACCCTCAGGCATTCAAAATTTTGGGTAAAATCCTCTTTGTCTAAGGTGACAGCCCATTTCTCCAGGGCACCCTCAGCTCCCAGCCCACATCTGGCCCCAGCTGGAATGCTACAGCTATTCCATGGGTCAGCAACAAGCACAGTGACACAGAAAAGCTTCAGCTCCGTGCTGCATTCCCACCTCTGCTCTGAGGCCAGGAGTCCCAGGAGCCAGGAGCTGTCATTCCCACAGCCATACCCTCCACGAGCCCACTGCTGCCAGCCTCCATCTCGCATGGGAAACAGCAGCAGCTGTCAAAATGCAACAAACTGCACCAAAAGGTGCAGCATGCCAGGCGTTCAACAAGCCTGGCACTGCTACAGATTTCTGTGCCTTCGATAAGCCACCCCAGGGGCACAGAGCAGTGTGGTCAAAGCAATGCACAATTTAAGGGAGAGTAACTTTTCTCTCCCTTGTCCTCTACCAAGGAAAACTAAAGGTATTTTAACCTGATGTCCCGGTAAGATTGAGGAAATAATTTCATCTGTGTCTTTATTAACCCAGGAAGATCTACAAAACAACAATGAAGCAAAGAGAAATTCCATTAATTTCTCTCTTTTCCCTGTGTATTTAAATAGAAGCAGATTAAAAAGAAGAGCAATACATACAGGAAAAAAAGCCAAACAGAAAACCAGATAAATGCAAAAATTCCCTCACTTTAAGCGGACAGCCATGTTCACATTTGGGAAGCTGCATATTCATTAAAATGAAGTAATTTTTTACTAACTTGTGTTTTACATGTATGACCTGCATCCTACCCATACACTATTCTGCAGTCAGAATTATTCATTTCTCCATCAACAGTATTTGCATGCTAATCAAACACTGATTAATTGACAACATTGTTAATTACTAATATTGATAATATTTTTCATTATTATCCTCATTTTGCCCTGCAAAGAGAATAAATGCATTTCTGGTGCTCAAGCCCTGATTTTCCAAAGTATGTGACATTAGGGAGTGTTTCATATGCTCAAAGCAAAGCACCTGCTTAGTCACAACTGCCCTGGCAGTCCTTGCTCAGAAATTCCACAAACCAGACCAAGGGACATAAGCAGCAGAGGAAATACAACAGTGAATTCTGCTGGAACAATCTTGTCCCAGAACGCACATGAAAACAGTTTTTTATGACAGCACTCAACTATGTTAATTATGGATGAGAAAATTCCCCTCCTGCCACAGTTCTGCTTTGCTGTCCCGTTTCTGACAGAATTGGAGCACACGATCTAAGCTCTAATTGAACCTTCAGAAAAATTCAGTGTAACAGGAGAAAGCCTGGTCTTATGGGGAAGAAGAACATTCAGTCAATCAAATCAAATCAATATTGGAAAACATTTACATAATGAAGGCAAAGCAAAGTCTGTCCTGCACAGGACATGCCAAGTTCAGAGTTACTTCAAGTCAGGTTTTCTGTGTAATTCAAGGGCAGAGAAGTTCTCTATGGAGAACGGTCCTTACTAAAAACAAAAAACCATCAGCCAACACTCACCCCACCCATCAAAAAAAGGGAAAACAAATTCCACCATGCAGCATCATATTTATACCTCCAGGGCTACCAGCAATGAGTGCCAGCCAGCAGGGCTCCACCACAGAGCTTTCTGAACTGCCTGAGCCACATTATTCATCCCCTGCTCCACAGGTTGCAGCTGAAGGAAATGAAATAGATGCTTTACCAGAAAACCTCCGCAGTGTTTGGCATTCACACATCAGTCAGCTGTAATCTGAGGAGCTTTGCCCACAGCTACCTTTAACATTGCACCTCTGTGCAAATTACAAGTATAAAATAATAAGACACGACAGTGGTTGCAAAGGTCTAGGTAATGGAAACTGGCCACGTATCACCAGGAAGCTTCAACTTTTCATCTTCAGGCAAATATAAATCAGTTGATACACAGTGTTACCCTTTCCAGATATATAACTAGTGGAAAAAAACCCAAACAACCCAGTACTATCTCATACTTCAGTTTCTCAGAATCCAGCAGACATTAAACACATAATTTTACATAAAGAAGTCTAACAGTACTGACAATCTCAAACTTCTCACTAAAATAACCTCCCCCTACTCAACCTGAGAGAACAGATCTGCCAAGCTTGAGAGATTGACAAGAAATAAGCAAGAGAGAAGGTGACTAAAAGAAATGGTTAAGTAAATTTTTGGAAGAGTTATTTCCTGAAGCAGGGATTACATCTTGTGAGCTAAAGCCATGAGACCACCACCAGAAAAACGTGTCCTGCCTTGCACAGCTGCCTTCAACAGCGAACAGCTCGGGGGACTGCCTGCCTCTGGAATCCTTCCCTAGCCTGCATTTCTGCAAAGATAGGAGCACACAGCAGCACACCTCCCAGGGTTTCCTTCTTCAACAGGAAAAACAGAGGTAATATAATTAGTCCTAGGCTTAAAAATATTTACATTGCTAGAGACCAACGCAGTCTGATGACCTGCAGAGAGAATTACTCCGGCAGGAACCTTCATAAATCATTCCACTCGTTATTCAAACTCAGTTTCACAAGTTTATGATCAGCTTAATCTCGAATTCATCTGCCCGTGAACCAAGCAGTCTGGTAGCCAAAGCTGTTCCCTTTCTTTCTCATGAGGAAATACATCGGGGAAAAAAAATTAAATCCTGCTTTCACGACCACGTATTCATTCACAGCTGCAGTGAAGATAATGGAAGGTCCACCTACCCAGGATACTGGGGCAAGCGGTCACAGAAAAAGAACAGCCTGAGGACCCCTCACCGGAGTTAACCTCCAGCTCTCAGGAGCCAACACCTCCGGGCCAGCCCGGGTTGGGAACACGCTGTGCTCAGAACCTGCTACGCCTTACCCCTGGGGACAACTCTCCGGGGACAGCTCACAGCCCCGGCCCGGGACACCACGGAGCGCCGGAGCTTCAACGCGTGCGGGGCGAGCATCTCCTCCCGTGTGTGCCCGCCGGCCCTCCCTGCCCTCAGCACACCCCGCCAGACCCTGCAGGACCGCGCCAGAGCCCACAGCGGGACCCTCACGCCGGCTCCTCATCCACAGACACCGCCCCGGGCCCCGCCGCCGCCCCCCGCGGGACCGATCCCCTGCCCCGCACAGGGCGAGCCCCGGGCCCGCCGCCCGCACGTACCCGCCGGGGCAGCGCCCCGTCCCGTGCCATGCCCAGCGCCGCTCCCGCCGCCGGGCGCGCTCCGCCGCCCGTCCCGGCCGCCCCTTCCGCACGGCCGGGCCCGCCCAGCGCCGCGGGCCGGGGGGGCGGGGGGCGGAGGCGGGAACGCCTCAGAGAGCCCCGGGCCGCCTCACGGCCGGTGCGCGCCTCAGCCCCGCCCGCGGCTCTCAGACTATCGCGGACCGCGGGTTTTGTTTTTCCGCCACCAACGCCCTTACAGAGTCACAAAATCGTCGAGGTTGGAAGAGACATTCGAGATCACCCAGTCCGACCATGCAACCGGCAGTGCCACTGTAACGCCTAAAACACATCAGCCAGCGCCACATCCAGACGCCTCCTGTACACCTCCACGGACCATGTCACCTCCTGACTCGTCGCCTACCTGCCAACCTATTCCAATGCCTGGCCGCTCAAACAGCGAAATCTTCTCTAACATCTAATCTGAATCTCCCCTGTCTTGCCTTAGGGCCATTTCCTCCTGTCGTCTCAGCGCAGACACGGCAGGGACCAGCCCCACCTCACTACAGCCTCCTGTCAGGGAGCTGGGCAGAGCGGTGAGGTCCCCCCTGAGCCTTCTCCAAGCTAAACAAACCCAGCTCCCTCAGCTGTTCCTCATGGAACATTTTCTAGACCCTTCCCAAGCCTTGTTGCCCTTCTCTGATATGCTACAGCCCCTCCATGTCCTTTTGGAGGTGAAGGGCCCAGAACTGAATGCAGTGCAGCCTCACCAATGCTGACTACAGGGGAGGAATAATTTCCCTAGTCCTACTGGCTACAATGCTCTTGATACAGGCCAGGAGACCACTGGCCTTCTTGGCCATACTGCTGGCTCATATCCAGCTGCTGTTAACCAGCACCTGAGAGTCCCTTCCTGCTGAGGAGCTCTCAAGCCACCCCTGCCGCAGGCTGGAGCTGCAGGAGATTGCTGTAACCCAAGTGCAGGATGTTGCACTTGACCTTACTGAACCTCTCACCGCTGTCCTCAGCCCTTTGATCAAGTCTGTCCAGGTCTCCCTGCAGAGCCTTCCTGCCCTTGAGCAGATCAACACTCCCAACCAACCTGGTGCCATCTGCAAATTTACTGAGGGTTACTTCATCTCTTGCTCCAGACAGCTGCCAGCCCTCACTGGCTGCAGGCCATCAGTAGTGCCCTCCGGCACAGCAGCGTCCTCTGGCAAAAGATACAAATTAGGAGGGAAAGAGCCCTGTTGGTGCAGCTGGAACAGCGAGGCAGCTGCAGCGCCTCAGCCCGGAACAGGCCCTGCGTTGGCAGCTGTGTTGCTGCACTGCAGATCGTGTTGCAATCATCAGACACGATCTAGGGGAGGAGATGCCCAAAGACACCTGGACACAGTTGCAGGTAAACCATGTGATATTCAGGCTAGCCTTGTGGGGCCTTTTCCTAAGGGAGCTTTAGTCTTGCCTGGTTGCAGCAGCCCCTCCCTTCAGTTGCACACACACACCAGCCTGCTACCTCACATGTCCTCACAGCTTACAGGGGCAGCTCAAAATCTCGGCTGGAACACATCAGATTTGTCTCTTGCTCCGGAGTGCATCTCCCTCTACCTCACAAGCACTGTCTCCCAGCACTCCTCCTTGTACCTCCCTTCTCAGCCATGCTATTCCTCCAAAAGTTAAATACAGATGCCTCCCTTTTGCCATTCCTCTTCATTTTAGTAATGTGTAAATCATGCTAGAAACCTGTTAATATACTCTAAAAAACACTAGGAAGCATTTGACAGAAAAGTCTTCATAAGCTATTCTTAATCCATTCTCAGAGATGAGGGAAGCAACTCCGTCATCCTCAGCCCCTTCAGATGCCTTTTATTCTTTGTTTCTTTGCAGAGGAAAACTACTTTCATGGTACTAAACTACCATAGTCAGCTCAGGAAGAAAACTTACTGGTCAGTGCGAGCAGGCAACATCCAAAAGGGCATTTATCTCCTACCCAAGCAATCTACTGACCTGAGCTTGCTTGTTGTGACTTTTCCCTCCTTGGCCTCACAGTTCACTGGCCGTTCATGCAGGACAGGATGTGCACTCAGTCCTCTGCTGCAGGACTGGACATTCAGGCATGAGACACATGCACAGACAACTGGGGCAAGAGACTGACTGCAAAACCCAATCCAAGGCCAAACATGGGTCAGTCATGTGCTGGAAGAGAGCTATGCTTCAGTCATGTGGGTTCTCAAACAGTCTTGAAGGACTGAACAGAATTACAATAACATAGTTAAGCATTAACTTGCTGCCACTTACCCTTTAAACAGCAGCATGGCTCATTCCCTTTGTGCTCTGGAAAGGTCAGAGCAGTTTTGCTCAGTGAATACTGGGTTTAATTACAGATATTGAGTTGCATCATGAGTGGTGTAAAAATACTAAAATATTATGACATAAAAGAATCCCAACTTTATGGACTCTATTGTGCACCAGTTCACTTGGGATAAGCAGCACATAGACTATAAGAAATAAGCCCGAGCCAACAAACTCAGGAAATATGATTACAGTATCAGCTTACCTTGCCTGGCTGGGGATGAATTTGTGTGGGCAGGCATCTCAGGAAGTCCCTTGAGATGATGCACCCTGGGTAAGGTGGTGTCTTCCAGAGGTTCATGGACCTTTTCTGTTTCTCATCCCCTTCCTTTCAGGAAGTCTGAGAGATGGCAAATGCAAGAGGTTGCTGTTCTTCCCCAGAGAGCTGGAAAGCTTTCCCAGGAGACATGGTGGACTGATGAGTTCTTGCACTACTCCAGGAAGGTCTAAGCAAGGTTAGTGAAAGAGCCAAGTGCACCTGAAGCGGTGCCATATGTGCTTTCCCCTTGGAGACTTGTGGGGTTTGAAAACCAGAGGAATTTTCCCCTTCACTTCAGCTGGGCTTGGACGAGCTCCAAAGTACACAGAGTAACGTGACACTGTGAAATTATGAAATGTAGGAGACAACACTCATATTTTCTTAGTATCAAAAGAGAGGCCATTATGTAATGCTTGCTACCATGGGGGAGCAGGAATGTCTGCTTGACTCCATGATTACAAGGGAAGCAGTAGCAAGTTAATGCTTAACTGTGTCCTTGCAATTTTGTTTTATCCCAAGATAAAGCCTCCAAACCAGTCTTGAAGTGGAAAAAGTCAGGAGCGGTTTTACTATGTGACAATACAAGGCCACGCTACAATCCAATGCACTGCCCTTCCAAAGCTGGAAATGCAAGGAAAAGGGGAGATACCCTGCTTCTCACCTCACCTAGTATGCGCCTTCCCTGGTGCTGTCACTGACCTTTCCTGTCCCTCCCTGTGTGCTACAAAGTTACAGAAACCGGTGCTTGGTATGCTAACAACACACCTGCCTGAGGCTGAGCTGGCCCTGTCTCGGTGTTTTATCAGCTCAAACGCCAGGGGAAGCGTGCACAGCCACTGCTCGTGGTGCTCCACTGCCACTGTGAGCCACGCAGTGAGGGACAAGTACAGCTTGTGCTGCTCCCCACAGGGCTGGCCGAGGAGGTGCGGGCAGTGCCCCGCGGGTGCTCTGGTACCGGGGGAGCCGGACAGCCCTCCTTGTGCAGCCCTCCTTGTGCAGCCCTCCTTGTGCAGCCCTCCTTGTGTTCAGCCCTCCTTGTGCAGCCCTCCTTGTGTTCAGCCCTCCTTGTGCAGCCCTCCTTGTGCAGCCCAGGTACCCCCGCAGGGGCTCCTGCCCCGCTGGACAACCCCACTCTGTGAGCGTGATGAGCCTTCCTGACCAGTTACAGACCGTGGTGCTGTGCCAGTGTTACTGCCCAGAGTGAAGGTCCCACTGGCCAGCTACAAATTCACAGAGTCAATCACTAAGGTTGGAAAAGACCTCTGAGATCATCGAATTCCCACCTTGACAACCAGACCAGGGCACTGAGTGCCACGTGCAGTGTTTCTATAAACACCTCCAGGGATGGGGACTTCACCACATCCCTGGGCTGCCCGCTTTCCAGTGTCTAATCACCGTTTACATGAAGGAATTCCTCCTGATGCCCAACCCAAACCTCTCCTGGTGCAGCCTAAGACCATGTTCTCCTGTCCTGTCCCTTGTTCGCTGGGAGCAGAGCCCGACCTCCCCCTGGCTACACCCTCCTGTCACTAGGGAGTTGTGGAGAGCAAGAAGGGCCCCCGAGGGTCCTTTTCTCCAGGCTGAGCCTCCTCAGCTGCTCCTCTCAGACTGGTGACACTTCCCCAGCTCCGCTCCCAGCTCTGAACTCGCTCTGGAGCACCTCCAGGACCAGTGACTGCCCGGGCAGCGCATTCCAATGCCTGGCCACCCTTTCTGTGAGGAACGGGCAAGGCTGGAAGGGATATTCGGATGTCACCGGGTGCGACCTCCCGGCTCGGGCAGGGCGGGAGGGGATCACCGAAGGTCACCGGGCAGGGTCCCTCAGAGCAGGGCTCTCCAGAGCCCGCGGGCAGCGGTGATGAAGGGGCGGGCCCAGCTCCCCTCGCCCGCGGTCCCCCGCGGCCCGCGCCCCCCCAGCCGTGCCCCCGCAGGGCGCAGGCGCGGCGGTGACGCCGAGCAGCGCGGGGAGGTGACGCACGGCGCGCGCGGCGGTGACCCGGAAGGCGCGCGCGGCGCCCGCTCATTGCGACGGTGGCGATGAAGGTGGCGGTGGCCGGGTGCTGCCACGGCGCCCTGGACAAGATGTACGAGACGCTGGAGCTGCTGCAGCGTCGCCACAACGTGCGGCCCGACCTGCTGCTCTGCTGCGGGGACTTCCAGGCCGTGCGCAACGAGGCGGACCTGCGGTGCATGGCCGTGCCGGCCAAGTACCGGCACATGCAGACCTTCTACCGGTGAGCGCCGCCGGCCCGGCCCCGGCCCCCGACCCGACCCACGCGGGCTTGGTCGGGTCCAGCAGCTGCCGTGTCTCCGCAGGTACTACTCGGGCGAGAAAAAAGCCCCGGTGCTCACCGTGTTCATCGGCGGCAACCACGAGGCTTCCAACCACTTGCAGGAGCTGCCCTACGGCGGCTGGGTCGCGCCCAACATCTACTACTTGGGTAAGGTCCCCCGCTCCAGTCCCGCTCCCCGGCAGTTTCCCCCACAACCCCTGTCCGGCCCCTCCGTGACCGCCCTCCCGTGTCCCGCAGGTTACGCGGGCGTGGTGCGGTTCCGCGGCGTGAGGATCGGCGGCATCTCGGGCATCTTTAAGTCTCACGACTACCGGAAAGGTACCGGGCAGCGGAGAGGGGAGAGCCGGGGCTGCGGCGTGGGGTGAG
Source organism: Prinia subflava (assembly GCF_021018805.1). Lineage (NCBI taxonomy): Eukaryota > Metazoa > Chordata > Aves > Passeriformes > Cisticolidae > Prinia > Prinia subflava. Next base: position 6,092,381 of record NC_086257.1, on the reverse strand, counting down.
GGTCTGGCTGTGCTCAGCCCCGAATCGTCTCTTAGCCTAGAAACCACCCTTGGTTCAGTACACGGATTTTTCTGGAGTTGGTAGATGAGTCTGTAGCTGCCCGGTGATCACCACAGGAAGCAAGGCGCCTGTGGAGCATTGTTGGAACTGTGTTGATTTTTCCATGGCAGTGTTCTTTCAGCATGCAGTGCACCACTGTTTGATTTTCCTTGTGTGCTATATAAGTGTATTGTCCTGCTCTGTGGTTTAGGGTCAGTGCATCTCATTCCTCCTGGTTACGTGGGTGCATATTCAAGAGTTTTTCCTGGGAAAGGTGGCAAAAATCATGTCACAGATGATGTCCCATATCAATAAGTAGAAGATGGTTTATTCTTCCTGGTCTCAGCACTTGAAAGAGTGGTCCTTGTGGTTACTATACTGTGCTGTTAATGGCTTCAGAGAAGCTTTGCAGGTGCCTTTCAAGCTGCAAAGTACTGAACCAGTTTTCTAGAACACTTGATTTTGTCTAGTATCTGTCAGCGCTAATTAAATTTGCTGTCATCAAGGGGGCACTTTATATGCCTGAATATTGCATGAGGGAGATGAGACGAGACTCTTTTGGCAATAACTAAAAACAAATTTTCTGTTAATTCTGTAGAGCATGTAGGAGCTATGCTAGGCATTCATGTTTCTTGTCCCAAGGCAAAGTTGGAAACTCATCCCTTTTGCCAGGGTACATGTTGGTGCTTCCGGAGCCTGTGGTGCCTGTGGGCAGTGACAGGGATGTTTAGGCTGCTGCTGAACCTGTTGAGCTGTAGTTTCATGGTGGGTGGCAGCAATCATGAACAATCACAGCCTTGTGTTCAGGATTACTGTAGGTGCCTGTGTGACCCCAAAAAGCTGCTGTGTAGGAGGGAGCTAGTGATTCAGGCAACTATTCTTGTTTTCAACATTTCAGGCCACTTTGAGTGCCCACCATACAACCAGCAGACCATCAGAAGTGCTTACCACGTGAGGAATATTGAAGTCTTCAAACTCAAACAGGTCAGTGAAAAGCCTATTTTTTAAACAAGGCTAATTTTTGTAAATTTAGAAGTAGGAAGTTAAAGCTACTCTGATCAAGTATGGTGGTATTGAACCAAAACATGCTTTAACACTTTGATCAGACATCTGATGGGTGTGTCCTTTGAGGAGGAATATTGTGCTTAGCCATTATCCCTTTTAAATAAAGCTTTTAAAAATTTCATGAGGAAGATGCCTTTGATTGTGGGCAGAGGACTTGCTCTCTAGCTATGATTTCCTCCAAGTGCCTGAACTCTTTTGTAAGGCAGTATAAAGCACAGCTGGCTGCCTCAAATAATTTCTAAACTGCTTTGCCAATATGTTATATTTATGCCATGTGCTTTTTGGCCTGACAGCTCAAGCGCCCCATCGATATATTTATGTCACACGACTGGCCAAGGAGCATCTATCACTACGGAAACAAGAAACAGCTCCTCAAAATGAAATCCTTCTTCCGTCAAGAAGTGGAGAGCAACACGTTGGGAAGCCCTGCTGCTTCAGAGCTTCTGCAGCACCTCAAACCCACCTACTGGTTCTCAGCACACCTCCATGTTAAATTTGCAGCTTTCATGCAACACGAGGTAAAGGGGGTAGAAAATGAAGAATGCATGTGCCCCAGGCCCACTTTAGAATTCTAGTGCAGGTAGTCATGTCCAGAGAAGCAATTTAGTGATTTTTGTTCTTAAAACTCAGTTTAAACCATGAAAGATTAAGGGGTGTTAGGACTACTGTTTTATGTAAAATAAAGAGCTGTTATAAATGAGGGGTGTAACTTCCTAATCTTCTTCAGGAACAGCATGAAATAGCTAAAGTTATTGTTCTTGAAACTTGTTAATTTAACTGTATAGAAAAGCACTCTCCTGCTCTGCTGGGGAAGCAGCCAACTCAAAAATAGGTGAGAAAAAGAAGATGACATCAAAAAAGGTGGTAAGGAAGTGACTGAAAACAGTGGTTACCTGAGGATGGGAAGATCCCTGTAGTACAGCTTTGCAGGTAGCCTGGGTTTAAGCCAGAAACCAGCCTGTAGTTGAAACAGTTATTTGTGAAGTTGTGCCAGTCCTGTTCCTATTTGCAAGTTATTTATCTGTAAAAATATAACTCCAGACCTTGTAGGCTCAACAAGTCTGTTTCCAATGAAGTTACAGTTTTTCATTCTGTTCCAAGGCTGGATGTGCTCAGCTGCCTTGGTTAGTGCTGAAATGTAGCTCTTGCTTTATCTTGCTATCATCTGCATCCTGTTTTCTGTTAGACTCCCAGTGAAGTCTGTCCTTCTCTTTGTTCCTGCTAATTTTCTATTTCACAAAGTATTTTTCTGTACAAATTATATCTTTAAACCTGTCTATATAGCTTGTTCAGAATGTCCAAATTTCACATAAGTGCTAATGATTGTTAACACCCTTTGCTTCCTAGGCAAACTCCAAAGAAGAGTTACCAAAAGCAACAAAGTTTCTGGCTCTGGATAAATGCTTGCCACACAGAGACTTCCTGCAGGTGATGAACATGTGTAGAAGGTTTTCACTGTCAAGTATTTAGTTTATTTGAACTGCTAGTGTGTTTCTGAGATATAACATGAAGGATAGTGCTGATAAGTGGAGGAATTTCAAAGAAACTTGGAATGCTGGGTGTATGAAATGGTCTTTGTAGGATTTTGTCCTGAACTAAGCAAACTGTGTTGTGTAGGCACAGTGTTTCCTTAATCCTACCATTTCCATCCAGCTTAGTACCTGACTTCATTGGATGCGTCTAAAATAGTTTGCTGTGAAAGTGAGCTGCTGCCAGTGTGTTTTTCAAATGCACTCAAGTGTTTTGCTAGTCTAAGAGTGGCTTTTATTTATCATCCCAAGGGGAAAGAATTGTCTGTCCTTTGGATGTGTGGTGGGATCCATCTGCTCTAGTAACTGCCTTTGAAGGTGGAAGAGAGTGTGAGGATGGGCTCTGTTTCTGCAAAGGGACATGAGTGCTAGTCCAGACTTAAAATCCTCTAACAACATTGATCTGGATTAGTACTTCCTTCAGCAGTATGGAAGGTTTAATTACTTTGTGGAATATTTGAAGTTAGAGCCTGACTAGGACTTTGGCTAACCCAAATGGTTTAATTTGGGTTAATGTCACTGAAGACAAAGTGATCTGAATTTCAATTTGTCATGAAAGAATTTAAAACATTTCCTCTTAATTCATAGGTGTGCTAAGAATGAGTGTTCATACAGCAGAATGACTGTTCCTGTCAATTCTTCATTTGTATTCACTTAGAAGTGTCTTTGTTTGAAAGAGATGTCTGCCAAGGAAGGCAGGAACCCTTGGAATAGAAAATATGACCCCCTACCTTCTAAATTATTATAACTTTGGCTTTCAGGCAAAGATATGGGAAAAGGACTAACAGTTCGTTACTAGAATATATATATAGTATATGTATAAAACAAGACAAATGAAGAACAACAGCAGCAACAACAAAACAAACCAGGGACCGGTCCCAGCCTTCTCTCGGTGCCGAGCGCGTTCCCCTTGGGTGCAGTTCCGGTCACGGCCGCCAGGGGCGCCGCTGGCTCCCGGCCGGGCAGGGCTGGGAGAGGCTCCCTCTGGAGAGGGGGAGGGGGTCAGGGTCCCGGGTTTTCCCCTGAGGCACCCAAGTAGATGCTGAGGGTCCTTCCCAGTGAGATCGGGTGTTAATAAGGCTGCTCTGACCAACAGAGGCTCACCCACGTAAGGAGAACCAGTGGAGGACAGAACTTTGCAGTGGCAGCAAATTCTCCCTGCAGCAGCACCCCAGCACCAAGACCACAACAGTGTCACCTCTGATCCTGAGAGGCAAATGAGGGCTGACCCCAGCCCCTCACCCCCCAGCCAAAATGTGGCAGTATCTCTGCCTTTCCCAAGAGAAAACCCCCCAGCTAAGAGATGTAACAAACTGCACCCCCTGCCTCATCCTGGCCATAACTTTTGTCTCTCTTAAGTATCTGTTGTTCTGGTCTCTTCGGCAAGAAATGGGAGAAAAATTCTCTAAGAGAAAGGAAAAAATCCTAACCTGCAACAGAAGGCAGCATGAAGTTAGGAGCAGGCAGATTCTAAGTTGCATCACTGTCCAGTTGCTGGCAGTAAGGGAGGGATTGTGTTCTGCTTTTTACTTGCTGTAAGCTGACATTCAGAAATGCTTTTTTTACTGTTACTGATTGTCCCTTGTTAGCCCATTAGGGGGAGCTGTCTTGAGAGGAGTTGGTTGAGACTGCTATCTCAGTGTACTTTAAACTTCATTAAAATTCTGTACAGTGAAAGTAACATTTAATTTAATCAGATTCTGGTGTCAAAAGAAATAACTCATTTCACCTGTTTTCTGTGTGTTTGTAAGTAGATAATAGACGTGGAGCATGATCCCAATGCAGGCGACTCGCTGGAGTATGATGCCGAGTGGATTGCAATCCTCAAGGCCACCAACAGTCTTATTAATGTGACCCAGGGCACCTGGAATATGCCTGAAAAGAACGGCCTTCATGCCAAGTAAGTTGTCTGTAAAATAGAGATGAAAGTGTGGTTTGTTTGTTTTTCTGGACTGGAAGTTATATTGGAGTTGTGTTTCTGTTCTGCAGCCTGTAATGCCTGTAGGACTTGCTAAATGCCTTGGAAAGAAAAGGGGATGTTGACAAAAGATGTAGTCAAAAGCATACTACTTCTTTACTGCTCTACCTGGGCAGTTAGTTTTGTGTTTCAAACTTAAATACCAGCATCTGAGGGATACAAACTACACCATGAGGCTGAAAATCAGGCTGGGTTATGGGCATGGGTTGATATAATACACTAATCCTTGGTGGGGAGAAGAGTGCCTCAGCACTGACCAAAAGAAAATTAAACCCTTCCTGAAAAGGCATTTGAGGAATAAGGTGTTGGTTGCAAGATGAATTTATTATCCATCTTTGAAAGCTGCACTCTGTGGTGGGAACAAGCAGTACGTTTAGACTTGCTGCACTTGTTTAAACTTCATGCATTTGTTTAGGTGGGACTACAGTGTGACAGAAGAAGCCATTAAAGAGGTGTTAGAAGAGCTGAACCATGACCTCAAAATTCCTTGCAACTTTACATTGACAGCTGCTTGTTACGATCCCAGCAAGCCCCAAAAAAACATGGAGCCAGTTCATACCATCAATCCACAGACCACTGAGTTCTGTGCCCAGTTTGGCCTCACTGACATCAATGACAGGATCCAGCAGGCTAAGGAAGAGGGCTCAGGACGAGGTGAATGTGAAGAGGAGGAGGAAGAGGAGATGGACAGTACTGGGTCAGCAGAGGAACCCAGTGAATACAACACAGATAACTCTGGCCTCTCATCCTTTAATCCAGATGAGATTATGCTGGATGAAGAAGGTGGTGATGAAGACTTGAGTACATGTTCTGTAGATCCCTCCCCTGATCACCCTCCTGAGTTCTCTACGAGCTTCTCTGATATCCGGATCATGCCAGACTCCATGGCCGTGTCCTCTGACGATGCCATGGACTCCAACAATGAGGAACTGGAGAAGTCTGGTGGGAGCAAGCAGGGGGAGGAAAAGAGCTCCACTGAGAGGTCACTGAAGCGCATTGGTGCTGATGAAAACGGGAACAGTGGCATTAAAAAAATCAAGAGAAGGAACCAAGCTATCTATGCTGCGGAGGATGAGGATAAAACAGATTAATACTTCACAGGGTGTGTAACTTAAGTTCTCTGCCAGCCTTTCTGTGGGAAGGTGGTGAGAATTATAGTGGACTATGCGTGCTTTTAATGTCACGTGATCTTAGTTGTGTTACTTTCCTAAGCTCAGAGGCTGGATGTATTTCTGACAGGGAAGGTGATTTACCCAGAACAGACATCAAAGAAAGAAGATGAGACTTTTCCAACAAAGTACTTTGTCAAGGGTTGTAATGCTCATGTATCCTTGATTCTGCTTCAGGTCTTGGTGTATACTCCATATCTTCACCTGAACAAGACTCACCGTGCTTGTTTAACAAGAGCACTTAAAGTGTAGCCTGAGTCCAAGCAAGAGGATATCTGACTTACAGGACTGAATGATTTTATTTTATTGCTCTTGTCTTGTTTTATACTGAACTATTAATTCAAAATAGCATATGCAATAACCCTATGAACGAAATTTGAAAATAGAATTCCCATGATAACAAAACAGCAATAGAAGAATGAAGATTTTTGTTTCTGGTGAGAGCCATGCCACAGAAAAACTCTGTGGTCATAAACAAAACAATATGCATTGTCCAGGATTGGCTTTTAGTTACAGTTCTGATAGGAAACCAAGTCTCTTGATTTGGAGGATGATGGTTTTATGGGGACCATGGAAGAGTGCATCTCTGTTTTTAAAAACTCACTTTTGTTCTGTTTCTTAAAACTTGAGAACAATTTCTTAAAATGGAAGTAGTTGGAAGGACAGCTTTCTAAATGTGCACACTACCACTGTCTCAACTCTGACTAATTAGGGCTTTCTTTTGTGTTCATACAAGACAGTGGGTGTGTAAGCTGCCTGAGACAGTAACACCTCCTGTTATCATTAGTGTCGCTTTTTACTTGTCATTTCTGTAGCTGTAACTTGCAGAACTTTTAAAACTGGATTTGGAATCTTCCAAAGCACCTGTATAATCTTCAGCTAAGGGAGAACAGGAGGTGCCAGAATAGAGACCTTCTTGGAAGGTTTATTTTTTTGCCCTGAATTGTTAAATGGCACTCCTTTGGCCTAAGAGGCCATGGGGTCATGAAAATGACAATGTTTTCAAGCATATGTCATTAGACTCATTAGCCTTCCTGACAGATGGAATTCTTCGATTAAATTCCTCATGGCAGAAGTAGCTCCTGTGCTTTTCCTCCTCCAAGGCACAGGCAGTGTGAAGGAGAAAGCATCCTGACAGGAACAGGGAACTGGACAGGGAGCAGTGGGAGAAATGCATCCATGAGTGTGAGTTGTGTATCGGGTTGGGAATTCTGTCTTTAAATCACTTCCATGGTCTGGGGTTCATCTTGCTTCATCTCCTGTCAAGCAGTTCACTACAAAAACTAAACGTGTTGAGTATTCAAGGGCTAGAAAAGGGCATAATTAATGCTCTCAACAGTTCAATTAACAGCTCATCTGTCAGAACAGCTACCGAAAGAACTGTGCTGAGGTATGAGGGAAACTGGGGGTACCCCGGGTGTGACACTCAGGATACATAAAATGGCTGTGAACTGTCAAATAAGTTACTGAAGCAGATGAGTCTCTTTAAGGGTCCTGGGTCTGCAGTGGTAAAATCTTAACATGATCTGAACACTACAATGGAAATAAAGTATTTTAAATATCAATTCTGCTATGGACTTGAAATGCCTCTCAAGGAACCTGAGCATGGCATTGAGCTCCCAGGGTCTCTGCAGTGGAATAGATTTATCTTGCATGTAATAGACTTTTCAGTCTGATTCCTTATGTTTTTAAAACAAACTGTTCTATCCTGTGTTGTCCCATGCCTCCCCCCTCTTCTGATAAATGTGTTTCTAGAAGGCAGGAGACTGGGACAAGATACAATATTGATTTTTGAACCTTTTAATACTTTTTAATAAAGTATTTCAGCATCCATTGAGCAGAGTGCAGCTGGTAAACAGTGAACAGAAATGTTTTTTGAGTGTGAATCATGTCTGACCTCTAGAGTTGCCTGCCCTTTCTTGCATTTGTTCACACTCCTTGCAGTTTGCAGTGTCCTCTCCTACCTTGCATTCATCCATTGCGGATTTTCTCTGTTGGCGAGATTCTCTGCTGCAAGAAGGAATCAGTAGAAGCGCTGAGCTTCTCCAGTAAAGGCCAGATACTTCAAAAAGTATGGAAAACTAGGGAATGCTGAAAATTTCAATTGGCTTTAAGGCCCAGAGTCTCCGGTCCTCTTTAAAAAGATTTAGATTATTTCTGAAAACTTTTGAAGTTTTGATGAGAAACCTCTGGAAAAGGTTTCTCTGTCCAACCCTTGTATTGCAGTTTTTTCAGTGTGTATACTTAGTCTAAAACTGTTTTTGCTGTTACTGGTGCTTGAGAAAAGTGTTCCCCTGCTCCATCCCAGGCCAGCACACAGGTATTTTCACAGCATGTCATCAATCTGCTCAGAGAAAAACAGCAAAGAGGCATAGCCTTGTTTTGTGATGGAGTATTTTTAAATTAAAGCTATTGAAGTTGCCTTGAGACTGCATCCCTAGGATGTTTATTGTACTCCTGTTATCCTATGCAGTCTCTAGCAGCTGCCAAACCTCTGTTTTCCTGGGAAGGGCATAGGTTGAGAGGTGCGAACCCGAGCTGTGCTGTTTTGGCTATTTTTTTTGTGGTTTTACCATCCTCCTCCCATTTAGTTCTGACTTCAGGGTGGGTACTTCACCTCAGTCAGTGTCCCCATGCCTCAGGTAGTGTAATACAGGGGGGCTAGTAAAGATAGCAGATCTTATGAAGTCCTGGTTTGTTTGGGGTGTTTTCTGTAGAAAACAGATTCAAAACCGAACGAATGCTGGCATCAAAAGCAATGACAAACTAAAGGAATCCAAATAATTTCTGTGCCGCGAGGCTGAGGGGAAAGGGCCGTCTCGAGCTCGGCTCCGCTCGGCCGCGCTCGGCCCCGCTCGGGCTCGGACAAAGGCTCGGTACGCTCTGCTCGTGCTCGGCTGGGCTGGGGTTCGTGTTCGGCTCGGGCGCTTTACGCCTCAGGTTCGGATCTGCTCGGGCTGGGCTCGAGTCGGTCCGTGCTCGGCTCGGGCTCGTTTCCGCTCGTTCTCCGGCTCGACTCGGCTCCGCTCGGGCTCGCGTTCGGCTCGGGCCGTCACTCTCCGCTGCCCGCAAAGGCCGCGCCCTGCCCCGCGCGTGCGCACAGCGGGCGCCGCCCCGCACGCGGGTGGCGCGCGGCGGCGCAGGCGCGGTGGGGCGGCAGCGGGGGTTCGGCGCCGGCCGGCTCGCTGGGCCCGCCCCGCTACCCCCGGCCCCCGCCCGCCGCGCGCCCGCCATGAGCCCGCGCCCGCCGGCCTGAGGCGCCGCCGGTGCCGGAGCGCTCCGCCAAGATGGCGTGTGTGCTGGAGGCGCCGCTCCGCATGAGCGTCCTCTCGGTGAGTGCCGCGGGCCGGGCCCTGCCTGACCTTGGCCCCCGCTGGGCCCCGCTGTCCGGCGGAGCCGGGAGCGGCCCTGGGGCTGCGCCGGGAGCGGGGGCGGTGCGAGCAGCGGGGCCGCGCTCCTTCCCTTTGCTCCCCGCGCCGCAACTTCTCCCGCTGTTGGTTTTCCCCCTCCGAGGAGCCCGCTCCGTGGCTGCGGAGGCACCGGCGCTCTGGACGTGTCGCTCGCTGCTGACATGGCTCGGGCTGCCGGCCGCAGGAGCTGCTGCTCGGCACGCGGAGGGCCCTGGCGCTGTCGGCGCTGCCCTTCCTCGGGGCTGCGGAGCAGGGCAGGGGCTCCCAGGTGCGCTCGCAGCCCCTCCCGGATCGGGGGCTGTGCCGCTGCCGGAACCGGGGCTCTTCCCTCGCGGCGTCCCGGCTCCTGCGGCAGGGAGGAGCCGCCGTGCTGCGGGAGCTGTGACAGGCACCTTCCGTGCCCCGGGGGACGGCTCGGGGCGCACAGCGGTCCTGCTGCACCGCACGGGTGCCGGGAGTAGCGATGCAGAAGGTGCAGCCCGGGTGCTGCCGCAAGAGCGGAGGGTTGGCGCTTTTCCTTCTCTTCCCTGAAAATTTCACGTTAGTTAAGAGATCTGTGAAACTGATTATGTCGATAAGTTCTTTTTTTGAGGGGGACTGCCTGCATATGAATACCCTTCTACATATTGCAGACCTCGTAGCTGGTGGGGTGGAAGCCAGAATATTTTAGAAACAGAAAGCTACGGGATCTTTGAAGTCTAGAAGAGTTTTATATGTAAATACGTAGGTGAGATAGGTAAAAGTGTTGCTGTTCTCAAAAATACTGTCTTTGGTGACACGGTGGAAGTGTATCTGTAGGATTTACGTGGCATAATTTAATAGTGTTCCTGGAAACAAAGGAGCCCTGCTGCCTCTAGATGATTCTTCTCTGTGATGTGAGACCACAGGAAAGAAGCTGCTGGTGCCTCTTGACATTGGGATGGGGAAGCAGGAGTAGATTCAGCCCCATAGCAGATACTTACTAAAGCAAGGAAGAGTTTTCCACTCCTTTAGAGCTTCTCCTAAGGAAAAAATGGGCAAAGCTTAATGAAAAGAGAGCTGGCAAAAAGAAAAAAGGTGAGATAATGGAAGCACACCCTGGCAAGTGTGTGTGAGAACCTGGAGGGAAAATTCCCTTCCCCTTTCCCACCCTTGCATTTTGGAATGCTTGCCATCTCCGACTTTGGATCTTCTCAAAAGGAATAACAAATCAGTGGGGCATAAGTGTGTAACTTAAAAGCATGGTCCTGTTGCTGAGAAGAGGACTTACTTTGTTCTGTACAGCACTATGAGAATGTTGTGGGGAATACTGTGCTGCTGTCCCATTGAAGGTGTGTGGCACAGGCTCTGAAATGTAGGTGTGTTGTGACAAAATAAGTTACTGAAAAATGTCTTGTTGTGAGCTTCCGTCTTTTGGAGAGCTTGTTTGTGGGAATGGTTCTTGAGCAACATTAACTGCTCTTTGCAACTTTTTCTTCCAGGAATTCATTTTTATTCTGTATAGTAATTAAACATAATAAAAGTGCAATTCAAGGCAGTCCTGGTAACTGCAGTTCATAAATAGCTCACTGTTAACTTGCTTTGACACTTACCATGTTGTCATCTGCATTAAGCACCTCATCTTCTCTAGATTACACTTGAACACATGGTTATCTTTGTGTGCCCAGCAGTAACACACTGCACATTTAAATATAATTCTGTGGGTTCCCTGTCCCTTGCCTGGGAAGTTTTGTAGACTTGCTGCTGCATAAGCCATTGTATGAATTGATATAAACCATTGGAATTGTTTGCTCTCTCTCTGCAGGAGGTCACAGCCAGTAGCCGCCACTATGTCGATAGATTGTTTGATCTCGATCCCCAAAAAGTCCTGCAAGGTGTCATGTAAGTCATTGAAACACTCTTGGGCTCTTGGTTGTGCATAGGAAAGGTGTACTTGATCCTACTAGAGTGATAGGTCAAGGGCAAGAAACTCTTCCTATTTTTTTATGAGAAATGTAGTTGGCAAATCTTTGTACAAATATGTCAGTATTGATATAGAGATAGTATTGATATAGACTCTCACTCTGTAGTGCATATGGTTTATAACACAACCTTCCAGTTGCCAGAAATGAGGTTAAACATTCTGTGAGCACTGAACATTTTTTTTGGCTATATTTCTGCCTTTTGGCCCTGTTTTGCTGCTCTTCCAGGTCTGTTGAGATTCTTTTTTCTTACTGCACTGCCAAGTCAGTGTACCTGCCTCTTACTCTTTCCCCTGCTGCCCTGTCTGCATGTTGGCTTTGACTTTTTTTAGTGCTTGGCTTCTGTCTCCCCATGGGAACTGCAAGCTGCGAGGGAATGCTTCCCCAGAACTTGGACACAAGCTGTGTTTCAGTGCTTCTGTTCCATGCCAGCGGTCAGGGCAGTGACAGAGAGTGAGTCAGGGAGCAGGAGTGAAACTGCTGCACAGCTCTGGTTGTTCCCTTGCTGTCCTTGGGCCCTGAGCTTTCCACTAGGATCACTTTTCCAGCAAAGTGGCAAATGAGACCTTGCCCAGGACTGACTTTGGTGGTGAAACCAGACCTCTTTGGGCTTACCAGTAGCTTGCTGGCTGTGGCTGTCCAGTAGAACACCAGCAGAAATCAGAGGAACAAGTGGATCAGAAAGCCAGGAATGTTGGTTGTGTTGTTTAGCACGATCTGAGGTGTTCCACAGTAGCAGATGAAAAGAGTTATTCCAGATGTCCAGCGCAACATTTCAGTGTCCCTTTAAAATGAAGAAGCCAGTCTAGGTAAAACTGTCCTGGAAGTTTTCTTGGTTGGACTATCCCCTCACCTGTATAAGAACTTGGGATACCGTGCTGTAACTATGAACAGGTTCTTAACTCTGCTCTAGGGGAGTCTGGTTTTGCTTCCACCCCTTGGCTTTCGTAGTCCCCTCCTCATCAGGGTGGTGGGGTGGTCCTGGGGAAGGACATGTCCCATCCAGTGTCCCAGTGGGGTGACTCAGCCCCTCTTTTCTCCCTGGCAGATGCTCTGAGCCATGGCTGGTGCTCCGTCCCTGCTCTCCTTCCTTTTCAAAGGACTGGAGCCTGCAACCCTTGGTAATCCCTTCCCTATCTTTTGATATGTTATTCATCTTTTGCAGTACAACTGATCTCCCAGAAACAGGAGGTTTAGGCAGTGTCTTTGTCTTGGATAATATCTGAAATTCTTCATCTTGTCCGTGGGTGTCAGTGGATTCTATGCTGAGATCCTTTTCTTGTATTTAAAGATAAGAAAATCCAAATTTATTTTACAAAATCTCTCACAGGGCAGATTTGGATGGTAAAACTGTATTTCTGGTGCTGTGGCTGAAATCTTAATTGTGAGAGTATCTTTACTGACTCTGAGCCAGTCCTTTGTGGCAGATGTGTTGTTTTTGAAATATTGGTGGGTGGGTTTGTGACAGTCCAATTTAGAAAAATTGATGTAAAAGAATAAGAATATGAAAGAATATAAAAATGTATATAAAAGATGGAATTTCAAGTAGTGTATATATTAAAAATTTGTGTCAGTCCACAATTCTTTTTGGGCAGAAAAATACTGCTTTGTCCTTCTTTCTTTGATTTCAGGGTATATGCAGAGGTATTGAAGTTAGAATGATCTAGTATTTGGGGTGGAGTAGGAAAGGATTAAAGTTTTTCCAGAAGTGCCTGTCAGAAGCTTTACCAAATATGCTGCATCCTTTGCAGAAAATCTTTGTTTCCTAAGATGTGCTGGTTTTTCCCTGCATCCTGGCTGGAAATACTGATGACCTAGATTTTTATTTTGATTGATGGAACTGTATGAATATCAAGGATCAGAAAATGGGCTGTTGTAAGAGGCTTTGTTTCTGCAGATTGTCTTCAGTTACAATAGTCCTGTTTCTCATATGCTTGAATGAATAACTTGGGCTTGGGGCTTTTTTTCATTGCATCCTTGTAATTTTAATGAAACCCAACTTCTGAATGAGCTTTGATAAAGGTAAAATGTACCTAAATGCTTTTTGAACTTGAACTTGAAAATCATGCCAGTCCAGTTTTCATCTTGTAACTTGAGAAAGCTTTAATTACATATTCTGAAAGCATTTAAATGATTAAAATCTCTTTTTTTCCTTGCTTTCCCATGAATTTTCAGAGAGGTGGTGTTCAGAATCATCCTTGTCCAGACAAAAAAGCTTTACCTGGTTAGGAACTTTTAAAATTTTTCTTCTACTGGGAAAACAGAAACTATTTTCTTGTTGTCCAGTACTCTGGCATGTGGGTCTGTTGATCTTATTTCAAAATGCCAAGTTTCCTGCAGAACTTCTGTTCACATAATTTCTGTCTTGCTCATCTGGGTATGGATAGTGGGTAAGAAGGGGAGAGTTGTACCTGCCACTAAATCCTGAATTTCTGTTCAGGATTTGAAGAGGTGAGATGACTGCTGCCTTTTTTACTGTACCTAGTAGAGCACTTAAGTGTTCAAGGCCCATCTTAATACCCACATCTGTGTGGTAATGTGTGTATTTGCCTTCTGCTTACTGTCTCTGTAGATGAGCAAGGTTAAAATAGCAGTCCTTCTGTAAACATGAACTCTACATTGTGGCCACGCTGATGCTTGAGAGGCCTTTACAGATTTGCTTTGTCTCCTTAGGTGCTCCTGTGAGCCTTTCCTCTTGCTGTTGTAGAGCTCAGGTTTTCTCCAGTGTGCTCTGAGTGCGTTCTGCAAGGTCAGCACTGGTGTCAGGTGTGCAGCTCTCAAGTGCAGCTTTATTGGCAATGCATACATTGCCTCACACAGATACTGCAGTGCATTAGATGCTGTGGTTCTCTTCAATGCTTTGCTGTTGTTGGCAGAGGAACAGAACAGAAATGGCTCTGTAAGTTTCTGTGTTTTTATGAGAGCTTCATTTGTCCGAAGGTTGTTCTTGCAACGTCATCTTCTGCTTTGCAGTATTTATTTATTCTTTTAAAAGCATTTCTGGGTTGTGATCCTTAGACTGTTGTTTGCTTTTCACCTGCTATTAAGCTCAGGGCCACATTGTACAGATGCAAGACTGATACCTGTTTCTATCCTCTAATTTATTTGCTGGTAGGGGGCTTCTTTGAGAGACATTTTATCATGCTTACATTTAGCCTGGTGCCTTCAAAGTGGCAATCTGTCATTTTGTGGAGAACCTGTAATCCCACCTCAAGGCTGGCTTTGGAAGGAGCATCTTTTCTGACAAGCCTGGCTTAGTCAAGGTTCCAGCTGTTCCTCATCGGGCTGTTCCTCAGCAGTCAGAGGGTGTCATCCTTTAGGACTTGGAAATTACCATCCTTGTGGTGCTCTGAGAATTCCTGTGCTCCTGCTCTTCCTGTCTTTTATGCCAGCAGGAACAGGTAGACAAGAGTTTCCAACCTCATGTGAGCGTTTTATTTCTGAGCACAATGAAACAGACATCCTATAGAAATGGCACGTGGTCCTCACACAGTGTGTGCTTTGCATCCAACTCTTTTATTTTTGCAGTTTGGGTCTGTAGTAAATGTTCCAGGCACAGGTTTATTACACGTGGCTGTGCAGTAGTGTGCTGTGTTCTCAGCTATGGCTCTTGGAGGGATCATCAGTGCAGTGTTCACACATGCCCACAGCACAAAGTCAGTGAAATATGAGAGGCAACTTTGTGAAGTGGGAAGAGAGGAAATTCCCATCTCAGTTCTAATGGAGCAACAGTTGTGAAGAGGCTGCTTCTGCTTAGTGTTCTTCTTGTCTGTTAAACAAACTTTGTAACACTGAGTGATGAACAGCACTTGTTTCCACATTTTGCATCCCAAACAGCTGCATCAGGTTTTCAGTCTCAGTGGGCACTTTTGACCCTCAGTTTTCTGCAGGAGCTGTTTTGGTTTTGTGCATGTTCCCTTGGCCCTGTGGAAACAGAGCAGTCCTTAGAGGGTTGTTCCTGTCATAGTTTGCCCCTCTACATTTTGGTCAATTCTGTTGTTTCCTAGCCAGTACACTGCAGTAAATGCACATCCTGCATGAAACTTGGAGGTGTTATTGGCTAACAACAAGTGATGTAATTTTTTGAAGTGTTGTTTTGTGCAGAGTCATTCATGTGTTGATGGAAGAGGCTCCTGAGTCCCTTGTTGGTGCTCTGTGAGCTGCAGGATGGGATCTTTGTGGCTTGGAGCTGGGAAGCTGCAGGATCTGACAGAAATTGGAGCAGGTTTAGGTGGTGCTGGGAGCACTGCTCCTCTTGTTGGGTTTTCCCTTTCAAGAGATGAGCTGTGGAGAAAGGCTTTTCAGAAGGAGAGAAGGAACTGAAAGGCTTAAACACAAGAGAGTTAAGTACTGCTCTGTGCAGAGGGGCTTTCAGTGCAGTGGTTTTTGTAGTCAGGTGGAAGGATGGTGTAGACAGAGGGAAGAGAGGGTGATGCACTTCAGTGCATGTTTCTGTCACAGAGAAAAGGTACTTTCACTTTTGCATTTTTTATCGTGCACCAAAAGGTGCCTATGCAGAACAGCTTTTTTTGGCAAGTAAGTTGTTAAGTATTGTAACTCCTGGTCTAGTATTAAGAGGTGGGCTAAACTTCAGGTGTATCTGTGATGTTTGGCCAGCAGTCTTCATCCTTACAGGGATGTTTAATATTTCAAGCCTTGCAGTTACTGCTCTGAGCCTGTGAGAGAATGATGGTTATTGACTCTGTTCCACTGCTACTTTTGAGATGGCTGGGAAGGCACTTTTCTCCAAACCCTTCTGTTGATACCACCTCAGCGTGGTGATGCTGTTCCTGTGATGGCCTGAGGCTCAGAGGAGGGAGGAGGAGCAGCCTCTGTCAGCCTGGCTGATGGAGCTGGAGAGAATGGGGCAAGCACTGGTCACAGAAGCCTTGGGCTGGGACTCAGACCTCAAGCTGAGCACAGCTGAACATTACATGGCCATTCAGAGTTTATTTCCCCTTATTAATCTGTTACACGAAGAGAGTGGCTGCCTGAGATGGAGGGCGCAGGCAGCTGGGGAGAAGTTCTGCCCTTTGGGAGTGAGGGGGTGTTGTCAAGTCTGAGCTCGGAGGTTGGGCCTGAGGGATATGTGCCACAGAGCCAGCAGTGCTGCTGAGTTTGTGATGCTTCACATTTGGCATTGGAGTTTTTGGTTCCAAGCTGCCAGTTTGCACTGTTTGGAATCAGGATTAAAAAAAAGTTGAATTTTTCAAAAGAAAATATCTTTCTTTTCCAAAAGAAGCTCATATTCTATTTGCAATATGGAACTTTTATTCTAATTCCCTGTAAAGGGTTGGTATTTGTAGTAACATGCAAAGGACAGAACTCTGTTTACTAATTAATCTGTGTACCAGATGATTCAGCTGACTTTAGTATGTATGCAGTGTTGCTGGTGCTGAACTGATAATGTCACTTGTTGAGATGCTTTTCTTTGGGGATGATAGCAGGAAGGCTAGCTCATAGAATTACATGATAAAATATAATTCAAACAGGCATCATCTGAAATGTCCAGAAACTCCAGAATGAGAGAGTTTATGGGCATATAGATATTAGGAGATTTCTGTTCTAATGAGAACTTAGTAACACCCATTTGATAAAGGGAATTTAGGCTTGACTAGGCCAGTACATCATCTTAGCTCTAATAGCTATTTGGAGATAAAAGTCAGAGGTTTTGCTTCATGACAAAAGGACTTCAGATTGTTATAATCTCATGGGTAGTAGCTGTGTTAAATTAATAGGGTTTGGTGATCCTTCAGGGGTGGCTGGCCTAAGATGCAGTGGACTGTGTCAAACAGTATTCCAAGCTCACATCTAGAACAGCCAAACATGCTGCAAGGCCATTTTAAGGTATTTTCCTGTCCTGAACGAAACTGAAAACTTCTCCATGTGGATCACTTGTGGTGGGCGACACTCTGTAGATAAAGAGTGGTGGGCTTAAAATGGGACAGTGGGCAAAAGTAACTTTAAATAAAGGGACAGTGAATGAGGAATAGTGCAGTAAAAATGTAATGTTACAGATACCTCTTGGTTTAATAAAATTTCATTTAATTTTTGCTTAAGCTGTGGGATGCACTGCTAAATGCTGATGGCAGTCCTTCATACTGAGAAGTGAAATGTCCTTGGGGGAAGATAGAGACATTAAAAAAAAAGGTACCACAGTTACTTGTATTTGATATTTTGGGTCATTTGTGTGAAGCTGCAGTGGTAGAGCTGCTCTTTTCATGTGGTTTGGCTGTTTCAGGACAGTTGTGAAAGAAGTGTTTTGCTGATCTGGCATCACAGAGCAGGGATTTTCTGAGTGAGGATTTGTGAGAGTTCTGCTTAGCTGCAGCTGTTTTGACTGCACCTCTGTTGGGGTAATTCTTTACTGTTAGGACCTAATGTGGTTAAATAGCAGGGACTGATGCTGAAATTGAAATGCTGATAATACAGAGCTCTCTCTAGATATGGTTCGTGTGGTTTCAGGTTTTTTAGTTTATACAGGTTACATAATAAAAGTTAGCTAAACTCCCATCCACCACTACCTTCAAGCACTTTAAATTTAGGTTGCATTGTTTTTAAGGCTGAGTGAGGCAAATTGTCTGTCCATTACTGATCTCATGCAACTTGTAGCATGGTATCCAGACTCAGTGCAGAGGATGAGGCAAAAAAATGTGCTTGGGAAAAGCAGCATCTCCCTTTGGTCAGTCCAAGCAGAGCCTGGAAAGGAACTCGAGTTGAAACTGCAGCCAAAGACATGGGGAGCTGACATGGTTAAGCCTGAGCAGAAGGGCAGCACGTGGTGTAAACTTTGGTATGAGAGGCTTCTTCAGTCTGTCACACACAGCAAGAGGAGCACTGGAAAGCAGGATAAATTCAGGGTAGGAGTAAGCTATCAATATCTCAACTACAGGTATGGGTCACTGGAACACTTCCCTTTCTGTTTGGTAGACTTTCTCTGTCAGGAATCTTATGACACGGTAAGTTACCTCTCCAGAGTGCATACTTGAGATAAGAGTTCAAGCACTTTCAATGGCATTATGATATGGAGGAGCTGGATTAAACTATCACTTATAGCATTATGTGTGTTAAATTCTACTGTTCTGCAGTGCTGTAATTATAGCCAGGTGCTATTTGGCTACAGCACTTTGATTTTTATGCACTGAGACTGCAGAATTAAGGTTGAGAATAACCATAGATTGAGGGGCTTTTGTTTTAATGTTGTTTGTTTAGTTTGCACTGTATGTTGATTGTGTCACAGTTTTCCACAGTTTTTTTCAGAGGAGTTGAGTAACATTGTCTCCATGGTGCTGCTTTGTTCTTTCCTGTAAAATCATCTTTTTCATTGTATCAACTGATATTTTACAATGGCATTAGAAATCTTGAAACTTCCCTTCCCAACTTGATGATTGACCTTAAGAATAAGATGATTTAGGACTTCTAGGCTTTGCTTCAGTTGGCAGGAGTTTGTAACATTTTATTCACTTGGTTGGACCAGGAATCATATTAGTACAAACACTCTACTTACTAAAGGAGTAGAAAACAGCTTCAAGCCATAGTAGTGACCATGTTAGAAATAAATTCTGTGACAATGATGATGGACATATTTTAACATGCAAAAACTGGTCATTAATTCCCGACGTTGTTTTGCATGTGTTTATAAAAGTGGGAGATTGGAGAAAAGGGAGGAGGAGAAGAAGAAAGCTGTAGGAAGCATAATTGTCCAAACCTAGCTCCTCCACAGTGAGCTCCTGGCTGTAGTCCAGCCAGTGCAGGTGCCATTTGCTTATATGATCCTGAAACTTAGGGACTCTCCTCTAGCTGGGGCAGCTGATTTTTGTCTGAGCTGTGTCCCTGTATCGGCTGCCAGTACCTCAGCTTTTTAGAGGGTTGCATTTTAATTGATGAAACCTTTGAGGATGCTGCTTTGTGTCACTATTGTTGGTGACTTTGGGCAGCCCCTGGTAGATAAATCTGCAGCCCTGACAGTGCTTTGTGTTGGGAGCTTCATCTGACTGCGTAACTGGCTCGGAATCCCTTGGAACCATTTCATACTAAAAGTGAAAGCATTGGCTGGAGGTGCCCAGGGTGCTTTTCCTTCTGTGATTGTTCACCTCATGTCTGATACCCTTCTCTGTCTAGGAACCCCTCAGATACAGCTCCCTGCTGTTTTCAAAAGCCATAAGATGAGGAAATGTCATGCAGGCTGTTTATTTCCTCTTCTTCTGTGGAGTTCCTGTGGCTGCTTCCTCAAGTCACTCTGGCTCATTTCAAGATCTTTTGTGTTCCTTTGGTGGAAGATGACATAGGAAAGCTCCAGGGCTTCCTAACAGAATTTTATAATTTGTTCTGTTAGTGTTTGATTTACTGTATTTAAAAATGGAGGTGGAGCCAAGTTGTCACGTGGGTGTCCTTGTATCCTTATATCCATGCTGCTTTCTCAGGATTTCTTTGCAGGAGAGATGCAGGTATGGGGGCTCACTGGAGATGCTGTAAAAGTCTCTTCTTTCTCAGTTGGGACCTGAGCTCACTCTGTTGATTCATTGGGGTTTTATTCTGTGGAAGGAGTCCCAAACTTAGAACTGACCACATGAAGATGTGGAACTTCAGTAAGTTCTGTATAGGATGAAGGTCAGCGCTTCAGCTTCCTTCAGCAATAGTAATTTTCATTTACTACTCATTTTCTCAGGATGTAGACATGTAATAGTATTGTTTCTTATTGATTAGGAATCATTGGAACTGAAACACCATATTTTACTCACAAACTGTTATATTTAATATCACTTCTTGCTTATCTGAAGTGGCTATATCCAGTGCCTTTAAACAATTACACACTAAATATCAGACTAAAACCAGAACTTCATACACAGTTGGCAAATTAGTTCCTCTTGTAACTCTTGTCAAGCCGTATTTAGATGGAAATTAGATTTTTCTTTAGTTTAATGTACTCCTAAAATATTTTAAACACTTATGCTGTGTTCATATACTAGCATGCAATGCATTTTATTTATAACTAATTAATTGAACTGATTGCTTTTGGGTTGCAATGTTCCGAAACATTATTAGAGCTGATAAACATCACCTGATAATTTTTTCTGCTTTTCTCAAGTTTGTAGGAAGAAAACCAGTCTTGCTGCTTTTCCAGTCTCTAGGTTGTTTCATAACTTAAAGCTGAGTGGTTACAGTGTTGAACTGATGAAACGCTATTTTTATTTCTTTAAGCAGCAATAAGAGATTGAAAAAGCTGGTTTAGCACTTCAGGAAGCAATATTCCCAAGCACTTAGCTAGAATCTCTGCAGTATTTTATTGTTGGCAGCCTGTGTTATTCCTTCTTGCTTTTTTTTTTCATGTAAATTACTTTATTGCACTATAATACATGTCAGCATAAATATCAGATTTTAAATCTATGCATTAAATTGATTGTAATTCAGGTTATTTTGTTAAATGATTTGGAATTTAGTTTGAATCTAAACTATGAGAATCAATATGCAGGATATTAAAAAAAAAACAAAAACCAAACCAAAGACCCAGCCAACCTTGAATGCATCTTAAGGGCTCTGTTTTATGGAGCTTCAGTTTCTTTGCCTCTCCACAGAGCTGCTGTTCTGAGCTGAGAAACTCACTGGTGCTGAGGTGTTCTAGGTGCAGGTGCCAGCTCTAGGTTTCCTTGGGAGGCTGCTCCAGCTGCTGCTGGCTCTGTCCTGGCAGCCAGCTCATAACCTGAGCATGGAGCTGGGAATTGGAAGGGCTGGATCTCCTTCAGGCTCACGGTCCTGTCCCAGCTCAGGCCTGGAGTCACCTCAGATGTGTTGTTCTTCTGCAGTTCTTACCTCCCTGTAACTGCCTTGTTCCTGCTCTTCCCTTCTTCCTCCTGCCAGGGACTCCTTTGCACAGAGGAATGGGAGCAGGGTGCCTGACACTTGGAAATAAAGTCACAGTTAGTTTTCCACTCAGTTCTGAGGTTTCTTTGTTACCTCTTGTACAAGATAGTGATCTTTGCTGCTTTTTTCCTTGAATGTATCTCATGATGTCTTGGATCTGAAATCAGTCAAGCTTGAACTTGTTGGTGGTAATGTTCTCAAATAAGGGAGTTGCCCTCAGTTTTTCCAAGGTTTATGATTCACCAAGGACTTGGTAGTCTAGGACAGTTCCTTACTTCATAGGGAATTAGCTTCCTGATCAGGAAAATCTCTATAAAATAGCATATGGAATTACATAATTATTCTTCATAGTAAACAAAAAAATACACATAGTCTACTACTATGCAACATTTGACTGTGGTATTTTAAGGGTGTTCTTGCTTTCCATATCCATGGCTTCCTGTGTGTTGAATGGGGTCACTTCTGTAGGTGGCAGCTTGGAAGAGAGAGGCGTGGCAGGGAGCTTGGGAGTGCCATAATGCACACGGACATGGGGACCTTTGACTCCTGGCTCTGACAGGTTTTGGCCACCACACCTCTCTGAAGGTGTTTGACTTGCCTGCAAGCTGAAGTTGGTCAAATGTACGTGTGTTGGATCTCAGCAGATTCTCAAGAATCCCAAGCTTGTGCTATTTCTTACCTATCTGACACAACTTTTTTGAGGAACTTTATGAATGTGGGATGGAGAAATTGATCTGAATCATTCACAGATCAGGCCTGTGCCCTCACTAGCCCTCTCCACTTGAGTGTTATGGAACTTGAGCATGCTCCTGCCACTTGTGAAAGGGTCTCTAAATCAAATTCTAATAGGCAATACTTATTACATGCTTAGAAAATTAACAAACCATTCTGTTAAGGATTGGGGCAGGAGTCACACAAGTTGGGTAGTGTAGTTTTCAATTCTGTTTGTTTGTTTTTTAATGCAAAGTATGGTGTAAAATCATGTTTGTTAATTTTCAGAGTGCTTGGTTAGTGCCTCCTCTTCAGCTCCCTGCGATGGCTTTGCAGATTGTGGATATGGTGCAATTTTTGTCACTCTGGTACCTCAGAGTAGCAGGGAGAGGCAGCCTCTTCAGAAGTCTTGGAATGTTCTGAGCACTTTAGTACCTGGACTTGACACATCTGTTGGTGCAGTTTCCATTATTCCTCTGAGACATCTGACCATTGCTTCTGCCACAGTTTTGGACTGTTGTATTTCACAAACTTTAAAAAATTACTTCTAATGTGAAAGGTCCAGCATAGAAACCACTGAAGTACTGTTTCTGATCTTAGTGACAACTCCAACTCCATTTGTGAAATTTTCAGGTGCTTCCAGCTTAGCCTGTCTCCTGACCCTGCTCTGTCTTCTCTGCTTCCTGCCTTGTGGTGTGAAGTTACCCAGCTTAGGGAGACACAGCAGGAGGGTGCAGCATTTCCCACTGATGCTGAGCTGGGCTGGGAGTTGCTGTTCAGTGGTGACTCCTTGGCAGGGGTTCCTGACTCTGCTGGGTTCAGGTGTACACAGAACTCCAGCTGAGCTGCTTTTAGTGATGCTCCTGTGCTGGAGCTCCCAGATCATAGCTGGACTTGGAGCTAGCTTGGAATTCCTTGAGTACTGGTGTATGCAAGGAGAGCACATGTGGAGAAATTCAGGGAGAACAGGCAATTACCTTTTGCTAATGAGCTTTGTGAAGGTGTGTTGGTGCCAGTAAGGCGTTGCTTGCCTCTGCTAAGAAGTTTGTTACAATTCTCATGGAGGGAGTTGTTGAATTGGGGCACTTGCGACAGTTGCTTGGTGCAATTAACTCTGCTTTTTTAGTGGACACCGAGGGACTGTTTGGTGTTCTTGCTGGCCAGGGCAGATCTTACAGGACAGGACTGCTTTACATTGCTTTAAAATTGCAGATAGCATCTGGGAGAGATAGAGAGGCAAGAAAATGTGCTCACTTAAAGCAACCACTAACACTCCCAAACTGTTTGAATAAATTATATGTGTAGTGATTAACACATCAGTTTTGGTGCTAACACTGTAATCAATCTAATTTTGTTTTTTTGTTGATAAAGAATTACCTGAAGTTGATCTCTCTTTATTCTCTGCTCTTAAATGCCCCAACAGCTAGAAAGCTTCCTAGAAATGAATTATCTTGATTTGCTGAAACCAGTTCTCAGTTGCAAGCTTGCTCTCAGATTCTCTGGATGTTCATATATGCTCAGTGTGCTCATACAAAGAGAAAAAGGCCCAGGTGGTGATAGTTCTTAGGATGCAGTAGCAATTTTCTGAACAAGGTTGCAAACCACAGGTTCTCATAGGAATTCTTAGTGTGTGCAACCAGTGTCCACTTTCCCAAGTGCTTCCCCTGTTGTGGTACCACAGTATGAGTGCCTGGAATGTGTGTAACCTTGCAGTGACTCTCAGGTGGGAGAATGCTCTGGTTTCCACTTCATTCCTGAGATTTTGATGTACAGATGTGTAGTGGTCCTGCTGAAATACATGAAAGGAAGCCTGGGGTGAAGAGGAGAGTAAAAGCTTGGTCTCTGGTGATGGTTCCTTGTTCCTTTTTCTTAGCTTACTTTTCCTGCATCCAGTAGACTATTCAGTTAATACTTTAAATTACCAATATTTGACTTCCCAACCAATAGTGGGTTTTTTATTTGTTTTAGAAGTCTGGTGACTATACAGGCAAAAGAACCAGTATATCTAGTTTTTCTCAGTAATAAGAATTCTTGGTGTATGGTGTGCATGTGAGATAGTTTGGGTTTTTGCTTACTTGCAGGAGCTGGGATGTAGTGGAATCCCAAGCCCTGGGGTATTTTCCTGTGGGCTGAGGGAGCTGTGCCCTGAAGCACTGCCCAGTCTGTAGCTGCAGCATGGACATGTGGAAAACTGCTTGATAAGCTCATGGAAATAGTAAATTCTATAGATAAGCCCTCAGTACCTCAGCATAATTTACCAGGGTTTGTTTTTCTTTCTGGATTTACAGAGATATGAAAAATGCTGTAATTGGAAACAACAAACAAAAAGCCAACTTGATTGTTTTGGGAGCAGTTCCAAGGTATGTCCTTTGCTACTCTCCTTTTCACTGATTCACAACAGGTCTGGAATAATGATCCTTCGATCACAGGCACTTTTTTATTTTAACTTTGATTGTAGTTGACTGAATACTTTCTTCAACGTAACTGAGAGAGACTTGAAATATCTGTTAAACTCATGTATTACAGAACAGGCTGTTGAGTAATGCTTTTCATTTAGAATTTCATAGAATTCTTTAAAGTAGTCTTGGTGTTTTTATTGAACTTTATCAGCTCAGGAATAAAATCTATTTTTTGACATTGATATTAATGATGGATGAAAGTGGTTGTATCTTAATCCTGTTGTTCAGCCAATTGCCTGGTGAGTTCATAACTGAAAATGTGTAAGGTTGTGTTAAAGATTTAATTTAAAATATTGAAAAACATCTGAGATAATTTGCTTGTCTGCTCCACTTGCTTCAGAGAATTAAAAACCATTGATCATACTTTATTGTACCTTGGTGCTTCAGCTGATGTTAACATTTTCTGGACCCTGATTCCACTAGTACAAATCGAACAGGTAACTTTAGCTCCTAGACTGCTCACTACAGCTTTCATTTCATCCCTCTTCTCCTCCAGCTTTCTTTCAGCCTCAGTTTGCAGCAATGGAGAATGAAAACCTTTTGCACTGCAGTCCTTGTGCTGTCAGTGTGGCACCCACCTGTATCTTTTTGCTTAAATGGCAACCAGGTCCAAACTGTTCTGCCTGAGAGCTGCTGCTGCCTTGTCAAGAATGCTTTTTATTTACAGAGTATCTTCTCACTGACACACTGAGTTTGTGCCAAGGCTAGCCTTTGAAATTTTCTAGGGGTTAGCAGCGGGGCCATCCCCTGTACAAAACCTGCTGGATTATCTTCCCTTTTGATCAGATACAAATAGGTGAAGAGAAGACTTCACAGGAGATGAACAGATGAACATGGGCGTTTGTTGAAGATGATGACAAATCTAAGGAATTTCTATCAGCAACAGGCCTTAAGGGGTTTCTACAAGTCCTGCTGATTCTTGTGGTTCCCATTTTAAAAGCTACAGAAGATCTTCACCTTTGAAATCTAGATTCTCCCTTTCTTACGTTTTGTAGGACTTCTGTTCCCTCAGTTATCCTGCTTTTTGCTGCTGCTTGTTGTGTACCCAGTAAGGATAATTCAAAAGTGCTTTTTTCTTCATTGTTAATTTGGCTGCTCAGGTAAATTATACAGTTAATCTACAACTGCAGAGAAGTGACTGGCCCTGGGAGATGTTAAAAGGTGAACTATCACACTTGTCCTTTCTTCAGGACAAGTTATTCTGAAATGGCTGGAAGTCTCTTCAGAGATTTTCAGAAAAGGCTCTTCAGACTGGAGGACTGACTAGCTGAAATACAGAGTTATTGTGACCAAAGATGATCCTCCCTGGCTATAACCTGATACCATCTACCCCCACGTGCCTTTCTGAAGGTTTTACAATTTCCTCAAGGTGTTGCAGACAGGCTTCACCAGATTCTAGACAGTTTGGATTAGAGAACTCCTTTGGCTGTTCTCTGTCAAGGAGGTGGGAATCCATTGGCTCTCGATGTGTCTTCTAATCAGTGAAGCCAGTGGAGCACAGGGACCTGTGGAATTCCAGTTTGCAAAGCCAAGCCTCTCCCTCAGTGAGGAGAGGAATAACCAACCTGGCATTCTTTGGTTTAAGTCTCTAAGAGCAGTTTTCCTTTCACAGAGTTCAGTTGCAGGCTCCCACGGGAAGTTGATTCTTTTCTCTAATGGGAATTGTTAGAATTCTGCTGCTGCTTTGTCCTGTGGTTCAGCTTGTTGTTTACTCATTTCTTGCTTCTCTCTCCTTCCCCAAGTATTCCTCCATCAAGCTTTCAGAAAATACTCTTTAGACCCAAGGAACCCCTTCAGACTCAGTGGAAAACAGTAGGTTAAATATTAGAACAGACTCATACAGGGTTTGGAAACAAGTCCAGGAAGTGTCTTTTGTTTGAAATTGGGCCAAATACTACTGGAATATATAAAATAACCCAATTGTTTTAAAATATTGCAAAGAAATGCAAAATTCTTTGAAGATCTCCCTACAAAGGAAGTAGTTGCTATGGAAGAATGGTGGATAACTGTAATTTCTGGGCCAGTGCCTCCTGAGTGTGTGAGCTGGCTTTCAGTGGTGTCATCTTTGGAAAGGGACATGTATCAATACCTTAAATGAATTTTTTGGGGGCCCTTTAAAGTTCAGTCTGACCTGTGGTCACCTCTGGAATGCTTGTTCTGAAGAGGGTGCTAGGGAAAACAAAGCTGATGAAAGAAAGCTTGCAGAATTACCATGTCTGGAATTTAAAACTAAGAGGTGTTAAAACTGTACAAATGTGTGCACAGACTTGGCCCTGGATGTTCAGAATGGAAATAGCCAGCTTGTGTGTGGATTTGTTTCCTAAGAAATGATTTTCTATATCTCTTCCTAGAATCATAGAATTTTCATTCTCATGGAATGCTGGCCTTGGGCCCCTGTCAGGGCTGCAGAAATGTTACTTCTTGAAATTCTTGCTTTTCAGTAGTAGTCCCAGAAAACAGAATTTTTAAAGTTTAGAGGGGAAAAGTTATTTTAAGGCCAAGTTCTTTCAATGGCAGACCAGCTTAAAGCTAAGACGACGGCATTGGCAAAAGTAGTTTCCTACTTGTACTGTCCTTCAGCTTTTTTTTCCTTCTGCCCCACACTAGTGTTAGCAGAGACCAAGAGGTCCACAGTAATTGTTGGTGCCCCTTTTTGCAGCAGTTTTATTAGAACAAATCCTGCAGCTTTTGTGTCTATCACCATGTCAGACACCTCTTCGGAGTCCCAGTTCAATATTTAATGCTTTGTGTTAGTTCCTCCTACAGCCTAAATCTCAGGGAAATGATTGAATTATCAGTTCAAATGTAAATTGTTCTTTTCTAAGTCATCTTCACAGGGCTTCTGAACTAACCAAGTGCTGTTCATCTAGTAGCAGTCTAGTGCTGCTGGCTCCCAATCCTCTGAGCTGTAAATGGCTCATAGAGGTGGAACTGGAAAAGGAAACCCTTCAGTGAAATGAGCACGAGGAAGTTGCTGTAAGTCAGCATTGCAGGTCTGTGGAGCAGCTTTTGGTACCCAGGGGGATGCAGCATTGCTGCTTTGCCATCCAGGCACCAGCAGGGCCTTGCAATCCTGGGATGGTTTCCTTCCTTTTTTCATGTGGGGCATGGTGGAGAATGGGAAAGGCAGTGTTAAATTCCAGTGAGCAAAGCATAGCTCTGTCTTCCAGTTTGTTGTAGTTACCTGTTGAAGCTCTGATCTGTGTGATTTTGACAAAAAACCTTACCTGAATCAAGTTATTGCTGATCTAATAATTGCTGAGTGTTCAATATTTAAAGTCTAATCACCTTCATTAAGAGCTTCAGTTATTCCTTTGCTCCAAATTTAATACAGTTTTAAAATCAAATTTTAATCCCAACCACTGAGGACTTTTAATGAAACCCCTAAATTGTTCTTGTCACTCACTGAAAATGATTTTCTAACTTCCAGCTGATTGTACCTCTATTGCATAAAGTCCATTATTTGGGGTTGTGAGGTGGTAAAGCACTTCCTCCCAAAGCTTTCTCTAGGTAGGTGCACCATAAAGAATTTTGTGTAGTTAATTTTAACTACAAATTAAACCGTTGTTTATTAGTGGTTTTGTTTAACTGTTTAAAATTTCTCTGGAGTATATTTTGAAGGCCATGTAGAGCAGCTGAAGGACTCTTCTTCATTCCATCACTTAAATTTTGAGTTCTGCACTGCAGACTGTTAAGTTGCCTATAGAAGTGAAAACTAGTAAGAATTTATTGGGATTTTAAATTGTTTCTAGGGCTGTAAACACACCAGCATGAAATTTTATGTTTCGATTTATTGTTAAACATTATCAAATTCCTTCAGGCGGTGTTCTTTTAGAGTTTGCCAAAAGAGTAAAAGGTTGCAGCTTTGATAACTGTATAACCTGGTAAAAAAGATGAGAGGGGAGATGCTTTAGGTGGCTCTGCCCCTGGCAGTGCAGGTAATGATGGTGTAACAGAGCTCTTCAGGACCACCCTCTGTGCTCCTGACCATGTCCTACCTCCACTTCTTGTGTTGTGTTTGCACCAAGGCCTGCCTCAGCTCAATAATCACACAAAAGTAACTCTCACAAAAAGCAGCTCTTGTTCTGTGGAGTTAAAAACAAGACAGGTGAGTAGAGAATGGGGAGAGCAGGACTTGCCCTACAGCAGTGAAGAAATGTGCCTTGACTTGCTGAGGTGACAGTGCCATGGATCTCCATCAATAGGAGCTGGAAAATCACCCAGGACAGCCACTTCAAGTGGTTCCTTGTTTGATCCTGCCTCAGAGCAAGGCCTGAGGATCTGTCAGAGCTCCTCTGTGCCCACCTGATTGCCCTGGTGCCTGCAGGAGCTGGGGCCTGGCCTCTGCTGGGGGCGTTAGTAAATGTGCTGTTATCAGGTCTGCACATCTTGTGGGACCTTCATCATCCCTGGAATGTTCCCAGCTTGCTTCCAGGAACTCCACGCACTTGGACACAGCACTGTGAGGTCTGTCATGCACATTAGGGAGCGTTCAGTCCAAACTTCTTGGATGTCCTTAGGAGGTCAGGACGTGATTGTTTCCTGCTGCCTTGTTCTGTTCTTTGTGCGGTTTGCATTGGGGTTTTCTGTCATGCACTCCACAGGGCAGGGATCTGTGCACGGGTGCTGTGCTTTGCTGTCTTAGGGAAGGAGCTTCACCTGCTGTGCTGGTGTTTCCCTAGGCCTGCTTTGCTCTAGGGTGTGGTGAAAGCTGGGGAGCAGAGGCCATGTCCTGTGGTTGTCCTTTGCTTTTCTTCAAATCAAGTCAGGAGTCAGGAGCTGATTGCATAATTAAACATCTCTTAATGAGGAATCACTCTTTCCACAAGGATGATGTATATAACTGGAACAAGGTATTCTTCTAACCCAGCTGTGGAGTACAGGAGACTCAAGGCAAATTTGCAGTCAGCAGAATTTTATGAGAGCTGTTGTTTTGAAGCTATACATCCCCATATCTCTGAAGTGCCTGTTCTGATAGCCAAAAGAAAGTTCTTAATACAAGATGTACTTCCAATGCCACCTTTTCTGTTGTATATTCTTATTAGAATTTTAAGTTTCAAGTTTAAAAATATCATGTACAAGGTAGCTTTATGGTACCTCGTGTTACTTGTTCTTAAGGAGCTGGAAGAGTCAAATCTTTACAAAATTACTCAAAAATGTGTTCTTGACATCCTCTTTCATGTGCTGATGCAGGACATTGGCTGGTGATACCAAACTCAATGAGACTGTAGTAAAATCTTTTTGTATACAGTGGAGGATTTCAAACTGCAGGTGAATGGGAAGTACAAAGAGTTGATTTTTAGTATAAGGTCACTTGGTATACTCAGACAAAAACCTTTTAGAATTGATTTGTCCAAGTGAACAACAGTTGTTCAGATGGTGGTCATAAGCTGGTTGATAATCTAAGTCACACAGGAATTTCTGGAAGGAAATTTCAGGGATTTTTTTATTCTTAGAATGAAGTTCGGATGTGTTTTGTCAAAGCCATTGGAATGAACAGTCCAGTGGTGAACATAGAAATAAGACATCAGTCTTGAGCAAATATGGTTGAAGCAAGACTAGGTGAAGATGTTGCTTTATGTAATGCCTATTAACACACTTTTTGTGAAACAAAAGGCTTTTATAATCTCAAAAATAGTCTTAAACTGAACCTGTGTAATTTACTATGTAAGTTTAAAAGCTCAAGAGTGCTGTTGGTGTAAATTTATCTCTGTTTGGTTTCAGGGGCTGTGTGTTGACCCCACCTATTCTGGTATAAATGGCTGCAAAGAAAGGATGTATTAATGTTTTGCTGAGTGGGTCATGGGACAGTCTTAGGGGAAACATTGGAATAAATTCAGCTCAGCCTGGAGATGTGACAGTGGTGATGTGCTAGGATGGAGGGTTTTGATCCAGTAACCAAGAGGGGAGGCTGTGCTGCAGCCACCTCAGTAGCTTTGAAGCCACTCTGAAGGGGATGTGTGAACACCTTGAGGGAGCTGGGAGCAGGGTAGGAGCCAGGACAGGAATCCATGGAGTATGGGGAGATATTCCTGCTGTAAACAGGGCTCCAGGGTTGTTTTCAAATAGAACATCATTAAAGAGGAAAGTCAGGGAAAGCCTGATTGTAGTAATGAAAAATATGGAGTCTCAAATCCAGACCTCTTACAGCTCCATAGATATTGAAACTCTCCAAAGTTGGATTTAGTTATGTGAACAAGAATCAGACTGGATGCAGGTTATGTGGTGTATATAGAACAGCTCATGGAATATTAATGTTAGTGAGGATGTCTAAGCATTAGGATAAATTACTAGAGCTGCAAGCTGAGACTCCGTGTTTTATTCCTAAGGGAAAAGCTTTCTGTGCAGCCAGCTTCCCTACTTATACACTGCATACTGCTGAACTTGGCTCTTTTAAAAAACTATTTGCACCATGTGAAATATTTCAGAAGCAATTCTGTTTGCATTGTAGAGCTTTATAGGGAGTAGAGTTAGCCCAGGTCCCTTGGATCCAGGCTTTGGAGATTTGGAATTGCTATTGCTTCCAGAATGGAAATTGGCATCTTACTTCAGGAGAAATTTCTGTGACTAACAGTCATAAAATCACTCATTTTTGAGTCTTCATGTGTAAGAATCTATAGCTGTTTGTCACTTTAGATATTATTGTACAGAAATTGTTCTGAATGCTTTTAAAATTATATTTAGTTCTCTCTTTGGGAAGTTCTGTGGACAGTGATTGCTTCCTGTTTTGTCTGAAAAGAAGTGCTTTTTAGCACTGAAAAGAACAGGTTGAAAAAAGTTTGTTGCCCTGTCTCGTTTGAGCTGTTCCCAGTACATTAATTCCATTCACAGTTTGGGGTTGACTCTCACTGGGACTTGCAGCACGTTCAGAGGTCACCTCTGTGCATGCAGCGAGTTTTTATTCCATGTTCTGTCAGCCAGCAGGGGTAACTCACCTCAGCAGTGCCTTGTGTTCATCACAGGGGTTCTCCAGGGTAGAGCTTTGGGACCTTCTTGCAAAGGACTGGATGGAATACAAGCATCTTCCAAGGCAGAATAGGATATAATAAAAATCATGATAATTCCACAATATATTCATCCTCTTTGCAAGGGGACTGGTAAGAAATGTTTAGAGAATCATGGCTCAGTTGAAGCTCTTATTTATTAACATACCAATAAAAGCTGTTTTGAGCTTCACAGCACTCAAGCTGTTCTCCTGGGCTCCTCCTCTGAGTGCCTGCCTATGGGGTTTGAGGACGTGCTGAGTTTCATCTCCTCACCAGGTGTTTTAGCAACTTGAGAGATGTTTGTGACAACTTGTAAATGGGATGGAGTGTGAAGAAGGGCATTTCTGTTCTTTTTAACTCTGGTTGGTGCTCAGACTGTATTGGAGAGGTTTAAATCATGCACATCTGTGTTACGGTGTGGAACTCTGCATCGCACTGTCTCAGCCATTGTCAGAGGAAAGGGAAATCTGAGCTGAGTCTCTTCCTTGCTAAGCCACTACAGTTTCCTTTTGTTCAGCAGCTGCTTCCTTTGGAAGTTTTCTATTTTAAAGTAGCCCCTGGTTTTCCCAGGTGTGCATCACGCCTCCAGCTGACCTTATTTCTGTTTCTTGCCATGGTTTGATGGAGTCCATTGAAGTGTCTCTCTGGATGGGTTTGCTGTCCTTCCTCGTCTGGATATGGGTATCATTCCTGACATCTGAGAAAAAAAGCCTTAATCACTTAATTGCCCTTAGAAGGGCAGGGACAAATGGCAGAAGTTGTATTTTATATAAACATAAATGGAAAATAGCTGAAGAAGCCTTATAGAAGTTTGAAAAAATCCAAATACTGCATTTTAATTCCCTGGGAAATGCTCTTGAAGTTGTGAGATCTTTCCTTCAGCTTTATTTCATTCCCTGTTTGTGGCTGTAAATAAGAACATTAGCACCTTTTTGCTGTTCAGTGTATCTGTGACTTTGTTTTCCCCTAAAGCACACAGAAGTGTGTTCTGGTCGCTCTAGCAGAGCCTTGTTGCAGTGTTTCTGCTGGTTGGGAATCCCAGGCTGGCTGCTGAGGGATAAGGCTGCAGATCAGGGATCCAGGTTGTGCAGAGGCACCGTGTTCTCCAGACATGTGAACCATGAACAAGTACCTTAACCATACTTTTAAGTTTCCAAAACCAAATTATAATCTTCCCTTCTGTCCCCTGCATATAATTGCCATTTTTCTACCTTTTTGTCCTGATGATATTAATATAAAGGAGGAATGCATTACATCTTTGCTAAATTTGTCTAGGCCAGAGCCTGGGAACAACAAACCAGTCCAGGATGTTCCCATGGACAATAGAAGGATGTGGATCTTTGTCTTTAATGCCTGACAGTACTTTATTAATTAACAGTTTTATGTTCAGTGACTATATGGATTCTCCTCAGTTGAAAGTTTTTGTAATTTTATAGTTGTCATGGAACTACTTAATTTTCAATGTTAGTTGGTGCCAGTTCTGTCTTTTAAAGACAGAAATAGAAAATATTACAATATGCATGTCTAGCTCTATGGAACTGAACCTGATCTGAACCTCAGACTTATTTTAAAGATGTAGAAAAGGATATTATCAGTATTTCAGAAACTTATTGTATGTAAAATGGAAGCTTAAATTTTGATGTTCCCTAATTATAAAGTTTAGGTAAGGGTTTCTATTTTAAGTGTGTTAGACTTTAGATTGTAGTCAGCATGTTTAATTTTTGCTCTTTAGGGGAAGCAGAGCTGTAACATTTGTTCCACAT
This sequence comes from Prinia subflava, assembly GCF_021018805.1. Lineage (NCBI taxonomy): Eukaryota > Metazoa > Chordata > Aves > Passeriformes > Cisticolidae > Prinia > Prinia subflava. Next base: position 6,059,471 of record NC_086257.1, on the reverse strand, counting down.
GTGGAGTGTTAATGGGAAAGAAAATAGCAATTACTTTCCTTGGAAGAGAAAAGCCTTCAGAATTTCATGTGCTTTTGAATTTTTTAAAAATCCTTTTAGGGGAAAAAAAAGTCTTTTTAGGACATGATATTGAGAGGCTGGAGAGGAACAAGGGAATGGAGCTGGGAATGGGGCTGGAGCACCAGGAGGGGCTGAGGGAGCTGGGAAAGGGGCTCAGCCTGGAGAAAAGGAGGCTCAGGGGGAACCTTGTGGCTCTGCACAGCTCCTGACAGGAGGGGACAGCTGGGGGATCGAGCTCTGCTCCAGGGAACAGGGACAGGAGGAGAGGGAACGGCCTCAAGCTGTGCCAGGAAGGTTCAGTTTGGATACTGGGAAAATTCCTCCTGGAAAGGCTTACCCAGCCCTGACACAGCTGCCCAGGCACTGGTGGTGGAGCCCCCAACCCTGCAGGGATTTAAAAGCCATGTGGATGTGGCTCCTGGGGACATGGGTCAGTGGTGCCTTGGCAGTGCTGGATTAATGGTTTGACTTAATGATCTGAGAGGACTTTTCCATCTTTAATGATTCTGTGACTGAAGATTTCTGCATACAAGGAGCAGGTTATGGTTATTTGTTGAAGGCCTTGACAACCAGAGCAGGCCATTGGTGTGGTCTGTACTGGGAAGACAGAGCAGATCTTCAGGACTTTCCAGTGAAAACAGAAGGAAATACTCCTGCATTTCTGAATTTCTAAACTGACGTCTAGATTATTGGAAGCTATTTTAAAAAAAGGTTATTGCTACTGACATCTTTTAATTAGTAGTTAGATCGATATTTACCAACACATACAGCACAGGAGGCAGCCTCTGCAGTCAGCAGACTGAGAACAGTAGATGAGATTGTGCTTTCCACATAGGAGCTTGATATCCTCTTCTTTTCCGGGATGAATTTTAGCCAGGATCTCTGAGTACATTTGTACATGACCACAGAAGGTTTTGTTTCCTGTCCTTACCTGATCTAGAGGGCAGAGAAAAAAAATCATCTGTCTGTAAAGAAGTAATATTAGTGCAAAGTTACCTGATTGCACAGGACTGAGGGAGTGCTTTTTTCCCTTAATGATGATCTTGCATATCACTGATTATGTATTTTGCTTCTTGATACTGTAGAAAGAATCCAAATTGATTGGGACCCAGACTACACCATTGGCAAGATGTGCTTTAGGCATGAAGTGATCCTGTTTAGCCCCAGTCCAGCTGCCTTTCTGCGTGTAAAACTTTCCTGGGCTTTCTTTGTGTATGTGATCATTTCTCAGTGTTTCAGACTCCTTTCCGCCCTCCCCACGCTTGGTGGTGGAGTTACTTTGCAGTTGTGACCCAGAAGAAACCACTGCCAGAACCATCCCCATAGTGGTAATCAGCTGTTAAGGTTCCCTTTCCCATTAGCCTCAAACTGCAAACTCATTTCCTCTAAGTGAAATTTGGGACCTCCCTGTTATCCTGAAAGGCCCATCCTGGATGTCAGTACTGTGACAGTACCTTTTAAAGAAAAAGCAGTGGGTTATTTTTCTACACCAAATTAAAGTTGTGTAGGAACATACAGTGTGAAAAGGTTGTGAATGAAGTGTTGCTCTACTCTTTTGCTCAGTCTTCATCTTTCTATTAAGGTTTTCATCCTCTTTACATAGCAGGAATCAGAGTGTTTTCTTTTAGACTTAAATTTTCTCTTCCACATGAATTTTCCTCTAAAAATCCTTGTGTTTGCAGGTTGCTGTATTTACTCCAGCAAGAGACCTCAAGCACGGAGCTGAGGACAGAATGTGCAGTGGTCCTGGGCAGCCTTGCCATGGGGACAGAGAACAATGTCAAATCCCTCCTCGACTGCCATATTATTCCAGCCTTATTGCAAGGTACTCCTAATGGATCTGTGTTAGTAAATGTTCCTAAAGTACTGGAATAAGCAAAGATAATGAGAGTGAATGGTTGATTTGCCTGTATTTGTAGGATTGCTATCGCCAGATTTGAAGTTCATTGAAGCTTGCCTGCGGTGTCTCCGTACCATTTTCATCAGCCCCGTAACTCCAGAGGATCTGCTGTACACAGTAAGTTGTAAGCAGATTACTGTGTCTTTCTAAAGGCTGTGGAGAGGGTGGGAGTGAAAAGTCTTGTTGTCTGGAGTACTAACAAGGCCTTATTTGAGCAACAGCATTAGCACTTCTCACCTTTAAGGTATTTGGTGCCCCTGACATTTATGGCAAGTTTGATATGAGCTGGTCACCAAGGTGGCCCACTGATACAGAAAATGCCTACAGGTTCAGACTTGTGTGCACTCTTAAGGAGGAAAAACTCTTTAAATGGTATTTAGAGGTACTAATATCAAAGCTATACTGGCTACAGTTACTTTCTGAAAGTTAAAGTTTTATGTAACACTGTCCTCTCTCTCCAGATGGGAGAGGGCTTGCTCAGTTTTTTGTACTCCCAGTGGAAGAGCTTAATCTCCAAAATGTCTCTGCTGTTAGTTGGTATATGTCTGATTTGCATTTAAGTAACAGGAGGATAGACAATGTTGCCTCTCCAGTTGCTGTAATGCTGAGTTTGTCCTGGAGCATGTGCCAGCAGGGCTGTTGGTGCTGGCCCTGGTTACGTGACTGGGCAGAGCCCTCTCTGAAGGTACTGCTGTCTCTGGGGTTTGCCCAAATCCAGGTACAGCTTCTTGTTAGGAAGGAGGGGCAAGGAGAGTTTAGCTGCTTCCTGTGTCCTGATGTAAGGGATAAGGTGAGCCATGGAATGAAAGCTGTAGTGGACCAGCAGTCTGTTCCTGCTTGGAAAATGGGAGCATTGCCTCAGTCTGGGGGAGGTCACAGAGCAGCTCCAGCTTCTGAAGGTGCCCACAATGAGAACTGCTCTGGGCCCACTCACAGGGAGCTGTTGCTTGCTGAGAAGGTCTTGATGCTTTCAGAGAAGGGCACAGCTGGCCTCTCATGTCATACTTTCTCTACAGTTTTGCTGTTAATAGTCAACAGATTTTCTTCATGATTTTTTGTCTGGTTGTTATGCACTGCTACAATGTCTGTTTTGTTCTCTATTCCTTTTTCCAATGAATTTTTACATTTTCATTCCAGACACAGGTATGCAAACTTGTTGTTTTCTGTGGACTCAGTCTTACCGTACACCTATTCTGAGTTTCATCTTCCAGTTAGTCCATCTCAGAAAATCAGCTTGTCTTTAGTGTGTGTAGACAATCAGCCAGCTTGTCCTTCACTGCCTTTTTTCCAGGTATTTTGTGATTGTTCAACATGGAAAACCTCAGTGCATATTGTATGTGTGAACACCGAAGGCACCTCTCCAGAGTGATCCAGGGGCTTCTTCTTTGTGTCTTTCTTTGGCTTCACTCCATGCTTCCAGCTTCCCCCAAATCAGCCTCTAAGGGCTGATAACTCAGAGGCATCTGCTTCCTGCTCTCAGCATCCAGAGAGGGGTTTGAGATGACTGTCTCCATTCACAGTCCATATCTCTTCCTGACTTTTAATTGCTCCCTATTTGGAGGAGAGATTTGATGTCTTAAAGGGAGAGGAAGGGGTAGAGTATGGACAGAAATGGGAAAGAACCACCCTTAGCATGGAGATAACCACTAACATGGCAATGATATGCCTGAGAGACTGGATTTGGTGTTTCATGCTTTGCTTTCTTGGCTGCACAGCAGTGACATCAACTGCTCCCCCAGTCCTTCTTCAGGCAAATGACATGTCCTGGAATTAACCATAACTACAGGAAATTATCATCTAGTGAGGGGTCTTTGGTCCTTAGTTCACCTGTAAAACCCATTTTCCTATTTCCCATTCCAGTTAGACACCTCAAAGTTAAGTATTTTATGATTATGCTTAAGGTCCTATTTCTGAAAATCCTTTTTTTCTCATTCCCTTGTGGGAATACCCAAAGCCATGCTCTGAAAAGTACTGAATACAGATCCTTTGAAAAGAGGTTTTTCTTATCTCTTGGAAGGTACAGCCCCAGCCCACACTGCTGCAAGCTGTGTTTCACAAGGCAGCAGTTGAGACATTGGCTTTGCAATTAAAGAAGTAATTATGGGCCTAATGAACACTTCATGGTAGACATTCCAACACTGAGAACAAGAGGAAGAATTCCAAATTCCCGTTTAGCCACCCTCCTCCCTCTTTGTTTCTGGTCCCAGCAGCTCTGGGGAGACTGTCACCATCTCTGTGCAGCTGCAGCACTTGAAGGTCTGTTCAAGTTCTGCCCTTTTCAGGTCCTGTTATGAAAGGTAGGAGACCAAGTTTGTCAATGGCTTTTCATTCCTGCCCAGCAGTTCTGGAATAAACTTCTGAAAAGTTGGCTCTTTAGTTGTGTCTAATGTGGAAACTGCCAGAATTTTTTCATGATTTGACTGCAGAGAGAGGATGCTCTCTCAAACCTTGGGCAGGACTGTTTCTAAGACAAGGTATTGGGAGTTAGCTTAGCATCTCCAAGGGTGTTGCAGTCATTCTAGAGGTTTCAGAAGAGCTCTCAGTTAAAATCCAGGATATACAAGTACTTTAAAGAGAGCTGCTTAAAACCTTTCTGTTTGTAACAGGTGCACATCATCCACAGTAATCGGAATATTTCTCCCAGCAGAAGTGCTGGATGTCAGAACTACACCCTTCCATTTGAGCCTTTCCTTATGGACAGAAGCCTGAAGGATAAACTGCTGACAGTTTTGTGTAATTAATTCTGTTCAGTTCCAAGGATAAAATAGTTCTTCAGAGGAGGAAACACTTGGGCAATTTCCTGTAGGAACTTAGGGTTTGTACTGAGAAAATGTGCACATCCATCCCTCCATCCATCCCTTTGTTGAGCTGGATGAACGCTGAGCTCTCAGAAAGGGCAGGTTTTTAGGGTCTGATGCTGAGCTGTGACACCAAGTTATATCCAGGCCTGCTGTGCCAGAGGAATCTTTGATAATGCAGGCTTCCTGCACAGGCAGGGTGCAGGCTTTGTGCTGAGAGCCATTTAGTGACCATGCTGCCTTTGGAAATGAGGGTTTCCCCTCAGTTCAGGGGGAGATATCTGTTGAGGTTCAGACATATGTTCAGACTTACTTAAATTCCAGGATCATTGTCCATGTGAACCAGCCAGCTCAGCATAGCTGGATGTGTTTTGGGTTGCTGAGTAGATGGAAGCACTAAGGCAAATCCAGTGTGACTGAGATCCTGTTACTTCAGCTCCTGATATCAAAAACAAAATAATGGATTCAGTGGCAGAAAATGTTTCTAGCCCATGAAAGCATTCCGTGTGTTTCCTGACAGATGTTCTCAGTTGTGATTCCATTTTCCTTCGTCAGTGGGACCCAGATACAATTCCAGTGGGAGCTTGCTGTCTGTGGCTACTGTGCTGGCCTCACAGGAGGAGCTGCATTCCCTGCTGGCAGTCCTGACCTTTCACAGGAGTTTGGAGAGTGCAGGCACTGCAGGGTGAGACTCTGTCCTGTTGAGACAATGAGGAATCAGTTTGGGAAGACTCAGTCCCTAGAAATGATGAGTGAAAGGCATTCCTGCTTCCTGGGCAGGTTTGGGATGGAAAACCTGATGTCACCTGGTATTGGCCAGGCTTGGTAAAGGGGAGGAGGCGCACCTGAGAGGATCAGGATACCTTACAGTGATTAATAACCAGGTGCTTAATGAGCAATGAACCCGCCCTGCCAAGTGTACACGTGCTCCACCACAGCTCAGTGATCCACAGCTCCAAAGGGAGGAATCTGGGTCAGCCTCTCAGGCTTTATTCCTTCTTTCCCTCTGGCTGTTTGTGGTTAAAACAAATGTTTTAAGAATAAGTCTTCACAAGTTTTGTTTTGGTATTAAAAATGAATATGAAAAATTAGGTATTGGGATCCAAGCAGGTAAATGTAGCTGTTAATTCTCTCTGAGTTCTGTTTATATGGCATATATGTGATGTAGAGGTATTTGTCCTAAGTTGCCTGGAACTACTTTGTTAGCAGACAACATTTTAATGGGTTTGTGAATCTCATTGTTTTAACTGTAGCATGTGAGTGTAGACTCAATCTCACTAGGGTTGCTAGGAAGATCCTTTGTTACTTAGGTGTCAACACTGAATAAAAGTGAAATTATGTAGCTGATGTAGATACCTAATCACTATTCACATTTAGTTGGAAGTCAGTTGTGTCCACACATCCCTTTGTTCTTTCTAGGTTCTTTTCTGATCAACATGCCAAAATTATTTTACAAGTTGGATATTTTAGCAGAATTGTAGAGTAGAATTAACAGTTTTCTTACAGAGACATTAAGAAAGCACTCTTGGAACTTTCCAAGAGTTTTTAACCTTTTCATACAACACTTCAGATTTGATGGAACATAATGAGAAGGTGTATAAAAGATACCTATAAAGAATTGCTTCTTAAATGTATAGTCCAGAATATCTAATAATACCCTTTTTAATGTATTGGCAGGATTTGAAGGGATTGGCACTTTATTGTTTGCAATAATTCATTAACTCTTATATCATATATACAATGACAGTGGCACCACAAGTGCCCTCCCACAATATTTGGTGGCAAAATGAGATGGGAGCCCCATCTCATAAATGCTAAATGAAAATGGTTTTCATCACCCAGTAGGAAAACCTTCCCATCCAGGAATTTACCACGGGATCATGGTGCCACACTGGTCAGTAAAATTCAGTAAAATTCACTGGTCAGTTCTCTTACCGAAATCACCATGGGCCATTTAATTCCCATTTCTGTAGCTCTACTGTAGAGCTCCCAACAGTTTGAGGCTCAATTTCTGTCCATGTAGATCTTTACCAAAAATCTCCAATCTATAAACTGCAGCTGGAATGCTCCTGTGATCAATGCTGTTGGATTTTTAGGTGAAAGTGGAGCATTGCACAGGGATGTCACTGGCAAGGATGTGAAATAAGTGTTTGTTGGTTCCTTCCCAGGTGTAAGATACAGATGGAGAGATGTTACACATTCATCTGTGTTGATTAAAAGAGTTTAACTGAATAATTATTTTATTCAAATATGTGCTGCTTTAATAGTTGCAGCTTGAATCCTTGGAAATAATTCAGGTTTCAAAGTCAGGGATTTCCCTGCAGGAGATTTCAGGTCTTGCATCTTACAATTTGAAGCTCCTTTTTTAAAACATTCCTGCCTGTGAATCCTGGAGTGTCTCTCTTCTCTTTTGCCTTTCCTCCTAGCTTCTTAATGGTTGTGTTTCAGGGGAACTTTGTGGCTGAGCAGCCTCTTAGCACTGAACAGTGTTGTGTTGAACACTGATGGGGCTTGATGCCTTCAGCTGCTGAAGATTTGCAGAAAAGGACAAGAATCTGTTTTAATGGGTGAAATGTGTTAAAACACAGAGGAATCCTGGGTGGATTGTCAATTGGTTTTGCTTTAACTCTGGGGAGGTTGGGAACAGGCAGCCCAGACAGGGTGTGGAGTCTCCCTGGCTGGAAGTGTTCCAGTCTGGACACAATCCCGTGCCCTGTGCTCTGGGATGGCCCTGCTGGAGCAGGGACCAGGCGACTGCTGGGCTCTTCCAGCCTGGCCCATTCTGGGACTGAGTGTCCCCTGTGGCACTGCAGGCAGGCCAGGCCCTGGCTGGCTTTGGGTTCTGAGGTTCAGCTGTGTGTCAAGGCAGATCAGATGGAGCTGCTGTTGGCCAAACCCTGAGAATGTTACTTAAAATAGGTATTCCCTTGGTTTTCCTATGCACATAAGCATGACATAACCATGGATATATGGCTGATGTACCTGGGAGAAAGTCTTTATAAATCACTTTCTCTCTGTAGGATGTTGAGGTGCCAAATAGGGCTGTTGCATGTTGATCCTTTGCATTTGGTGAGAAACAAGCAGTAGAAATGAGTTGGGTTTATGCTCAGTGTTTTTCTTGGCTCTCTTGTCCTATTGTTTTCTGTAGAGAATAAGAAGACTGGATTGTCAGCAGCAAAGCTTTGTAAAATTCAATACGATAATTGTGTATATACATAAATAAAAAGATTAAAAAAATAAATACTTCCAAGTTTTGTATGATCTCAAACATTTGTGCAAATAGGGGAGACTGGTACATGTTTGTTTTGGCAGTATTAAAAAGTGTGGTGGGAAATTTCCCAAGTAATTGGGAAATCAAACTTCCCATAACCAGTGTGTCTGTCTGAAGATGCAGTCACTGAGCAGCCAAGCCAGTGCTGCTTTCAGTGCTGTCATGGGAGCTGAGGTGCAGGAGGATTTTGCTCTAATTTCAATTCACCTCTCTCTAAATCAGAGGGTACTAATTCATCATTGTGCAGGTAAAACGGAGTCTGACTTAGATCTTCGGGCCAGTATGGCACATGTGCTTTGGAAAGGAAGGCTCATTCAGTCCTTCCCTTTGCTCAGCTCCCTTATCTCATGGAAGTAATTTAGTTTACCCCTTTCCAAACTAAAATCCCATTGTTTCTTTTAATATCACCATAGTTCCTCCCACTAAAACATGCAGATAAAAGTAACTGAAAGCTTTAGAAATTACAGTTTTGTAACTCACCACAGAGATAAATAACTGGATGTATTTGCAGAAGAGAATTTGCCACAGAATCATGGAGAAGTTTGTGTTGCAAGGGACTTTAAGGATCATCTCGTTCCAACCCCCTGCCTTGGCTTAGGGTACCTTCCACAGGAGTGTAATGGTTTTCTTTTGGTGATTTATTTGGGATTCTCTGTCACTGGTGTCACACACACTGACAATGTCTACAGTGTGTGTTTGACCACAGGACAGAGGACATGATGACTGCCCATGAACCATTTCCAGGGGGCTGTGCCTGTCCAGGCTGGCTGTGCTCCCTCCCTGCTCCCTGGGATCAGAGCTGGGAGCAGAGCTGTGTCACTCACGCTGGGGATGAGACAGCACCAAGGCAACTCCTGGACTAATCTGTGTCGATGGCCACGTTTGATTTTGATATGTTCCCCCCCCTTCTTTTACTGGTTTTGTCCCAGATATTCTGGAGGCAAATTGCAGAAGTCTTTTTCCTGTTGTTCCTATTTATTCCAATTGCACTGACCTTCTTTTTTTTTTTCCCCATGGGGGTTTGGCTCAGCAATGTCATTCATGCCTTCAACTTTTAATGAACTGCTTTTGATGGTCTTGTTCTGTATCCATAAAAGTTTTGGTGGAAGGGAGAACACTGCAGAATCAGGAGTGCTCCCTTAACAAACTGCAAAGAAGCTGTGCTGAAATCCAGTGTAAACGCTCTCTTCTTTTCTCGCTTGTTTGCAGGATGCTACAGTTATCTCCCACCTCATGGCACTGCTCAGTAGGTCTCGATACACACAAGAATACATATGTCAGATCTTCTCCCACTGCTGCAAAGTAAGAAAGACAATTCATGTTCTCTGTGCAACTTGTGTTTCTGATCTGTAAGAGCTGTGTGTATGCTGCTTGTCGTGGCAGGATTCTGGGCCAGTAATGACTGAGCTGGTGCTGCTCTGCCTTTGCTGCAGTTTTATTGGGGTCAGTATATGCTGCTCTGCAGTACAAGGAAATGTGCAGATATGGGGGGGTTTATGGGCTTTGGCTGCTGAATAAAGCAAACAGTCTGGGCAAGTATCAGTCTTCACTTTTAGTGCTATAAATCTTGGAATGCTTCTGGTTTTCCTCTGAAAGTCTCAGGATAGTGTGAGCATCTTTTGCAGAGGTCATGCAGCTGCTTTCACCTGTTTTAAACACAGAGACTGTTTTCTAAGAGGTGCTGTTGGTTGAGAGGAAAAGAAATGCTATTTCCAGCTGAGCTCTATCAATTACAGGTTCATCCAGATACATGTTCATTCCTGCTATGTAATGCAATTCTGTTGATATGAGAAAACTGATTTAAAACCAGCAGCAACCCCACCCCAAACATAGTTTTGTCTTTCCCTTCCCCCACTCCAAGTTTCTACACAGCACTAGTTTATATTGTTGCAGTTTTTTGGTAGTTACTGTACCAGTGAGTTATACAATAACTGCATCAAAATAATTCAGGGTAGGAAGTGAGCTTTGTACAGCATCTTTCCCTTTTAGTAACAGTTTAAAACTAAAGGATCACAGATTGTGTACTAACAGATGAGAAAGTTCCTAAGTTTATGAATTTGTAAGTATTTACCTTGAAAAATATCTTTCTACCTTATCACTAGCAATGAGTCCTCTGGAATTGTGAATTATTCCTTTGTTAAGTATCTCTTTTCTTCTGCTGTGTCTGTTATTTATGTACACTCATCCCATTGCATTTCTTCTGCTGAGGGAAGCTGAGGACTGAAAACTGTCCATTTAGTGGGATATAAAGATAGAATTCAGCTTCTAGTATTTAGGGAACCATTTAAAGAAAACATGAAGACAAAATCCTACGGTGGACCTTGGAAGTTCACATACATACGTAATAGAGGAAAAAATCAGTATTTTAGGAACAAAACTGCACCAATGAGGCAACTCCTGCTTAAGAGGCCCTTGAAAGTCTCCTTAACAAGCTGAAAAGCTGGAACAGGTGAAAAATCAGGCCACGTTGGCCTATGAGAAAAATAACCCAGGACTAATTATAGGATGGTAGAAGAGTCACTTTATACAATCAGGGATTGGCTCTGGGAATATAAACTCTGTTGGCTGAGACAGGACAGAAACAGTTATCATCATCTTTTTCCAAAGGAGTTATTTCCTTGCAGCTCCAGCAGTTGCTGGTGGCTTGCATATCTGAAATGTTGTGTACAGCACAAATGCACAGTCACTTCACAAGGGAGGAAGGTCTTCTGAACTCACCATTCTGTTTTGAGCGCCTCCTGCATCCCCCAGATCTCTCTCAAATTTTACAGTAAATGTCTGGAAAAAATCAGATTTTTGGAAAGAAGTCGTTGGCTGTGTAAACAGAGAGAAACTAGGCTGCACAAGAAAGACAGAGTAATGGGCATGAGTGTTAGGAAATGGTTGCATTTACAGAACAAACAGCTGCCTAACAAAGAAAAATATTTGAGATTGAGTAAACAGATCACCACAAATGTTAAATTGATCAAGAACTCATTCTCTTGCCCAGGCAAATGCAGCTGTTCAGCAAAAGTCTGAAATGTCCCCTTCCTTCTATTTAGTTTAGTTTTGGGGTTTCAGGTTTATAATGTCAATTGTTGTATGTTCAGACAGAACAAAATACATCTAATACAATGAAGACAAATTTGCTGGGGATTTTCTCACTTCAATGAATAGGTTCTTATAATTAAAAAAAAAATATATATATATATACACGGAAAGTTTCAGTATTCACTGCATTTTAAATGAAAACTCCATCTTCCTCCAAAAGGCCCTGAGTGAGAGAACCTTTCTTAGTTTTTCCTGAAGCAGTAAGTTACTATAAATAAATAAACCTTTGTATTTAGGTAAGGGTTAGCATATATTCTGAGAGGCATTGATGCTTTTATTTCTCTTTTTGCTCATCTTAGTAGGTGTGTTAATTGAAGTAATAGTGGCTTACCACAACTCCTGCCCTCCTTGTCCCTGCTCTGTTCTCAGCTCACATCTGGTCAAGCCATTTATTTCTCTGCCTTTCCAGCAGCTTTTGTTGGCTTCTCTGCCTTGCCCTCTCCTGTTTCCCTGGAAAAGCTCAGAACGGTTCTCTAGAGCTAGGAAATCCCTCTTTTGGGTTCCTAGCATACTGCTGCTGGTTTCTGCTTTTGCTGCTCTCTTTTGCTGCTTCTCTCTGCACGTTTAGAGTGAAAATTTTCTGCCTTTGCTGTTTCTCCCTGCACATTTACAGTCAAAATTCATGGCAACAGGGGAGCATTGCCCCTGGAGAAGCCATCCTGAGCAAGGGAAAGTGTTGATTTACAGGGGAGCAGATGCAGCTCTTAACATACAGAGCCAGGATTCTATCAACATACAAGCAAATAAGTAAACTGAAATCAGGCTGATGTATCTGGGATGTGAAAATGCAAGTCAAAATTTACTTTTTAGGAGTTTCTCCATCTCATTTCATTAATTTTCAGAGCAAGTGAAAGGTACAGGTGAGCACGTACAATTTGTTGTTTTAATGGCCAAACTAGAGAGGTAAGGTCTTATATTTGGAAACACATGGTTGTATGGATAATTAAAAAAATACTTCTGGAACTTATGTTTGAAAGTATCCCTGCTGGATCTGTGCCCTGAGGGACATAGGCACTTAGGTACCTGCTTGTCATTGTGGAATGAATTGTTACACTGTGCTACCCTAATGTTTCCTTGAGAATTGGCATTTTATGATGGAAAATTGGCAAGAAATGATGTTTATTCCTGAAATATGTCATTCATATTTGGAGAACAAGATCAGTGTCAGAGGAGTGGAACTCTCTCGCTGTACCCAAGGTGGAGCAAAAGCAGGCAGCCTTGCTGTTAAACTGCTGAACTGCTTGGAAATGCTTCATCACAGTCTCAGGTTTTCACTTTTATATTTGTAGCTGTCCCTCTTTATGGCTTAGTGCTTACCTGGTTGTGCTGGTTGGTGTGCAAACACCGTGTACAGATGAAATATTTCCAGTTGTGCAACTCAGATACGCCCAGGTGTCACCTCTGTACAGGCGTCTGTCCTGCACAGATTCTGCCACCTGCATCCCATGGAGGAATCACTAATACTTGGGAATTACTAAATCTAGGGCAGTATGATTTCTTTTACTTTAAACTCACTCATTTTTTTCACATATTTCAATATCTGTTCTTCAGCTCCAACACTGGCATAGCTGCGGCTTTAACTCATTGCCTCAGCCACTTCTGTGTGCCAATGTAAGTGGTTTTCCTCCTTCAACCATGCTGTTCTAATTGCATTTTTTGGTAGAAAGCTCTTGGTGGCAGTAGCAGCTGAAGCATCTCTTAAAGCACCAGATATGTTACATCTGAAAGTAATTTTATTCTTAGAGGTAAGAGATACTCTAAAAATGTTCTCTTGACTGCAAGAGGAATCTGATTTCAGCTGTATTTAAGTGCCCTAAACTCAGCTGGGTTTGAACTAGAGATTAAGGAGTGAAGAGATTTCTTCACTTGCAGATTAGTCAAGGAGATGCACAGAGGGATGATAAATGGCATCCTCTAAGCTGAATTTAAATGTGCACAGCCCATGCTTAATGCAGAGATGACCAGAGCTATGAACCTGCTTTTAAAGAGAGGTTTACAAGTCACAGATCAGCTTTGGCAAGAAGCTGCTGAGGGCTGCAGGTATTGAGATTTCATGTTGTTTTTTCAACCTCATCAAGCCTTGTCACGCTACAGAAGTTCTGAGACCTTTCTCCTGCAAAGTTTAGTATTTGTGTTTAATTCTGAAGGCTGTTTTGGAAAAAATACTGCCATATCAGCCATTGCCAGCTTAGATCCTAAAGTCAATAAATAGGGGATGGCTGGCCAGATTTATGGCCAAATATGCTTGAAACTAAATTATAAATAATAAAAAAGCTGGAGGAAAATGTGAATCTCCTGTCAAAGCACTGCCATTCTGTCTGGAACCAGTTTTAGAAGAAATCTCTTCCTTTCTGCAGTTAGAATTGTTGAAAATGCTTAATATTAACAGTGAGGAAGACATTAGTGACTGGTGACCTTTTATGTGATTTGTAGAGAAAATCAGGAGCTTTCAGTTGTTTCCAGTAGGAGGAATAGACACAGAAGTTCTCTATCCATATTTCTTCATTTGTGAGAACTAATGTCATTGCCTATTGAAGGAGAGAGTGGAAATGATTACCAGAAAAGGACAAATGCTATAAAAATATTACTTCAAATTGTTCATATATATAAAAAACATTGTTATGCTAGCTGATTACAAAGTAAATGTTAGGAAACGTATCTTAAATATTTAACAAGGAATTGCAGATAGAGGGAAGCTCTTACATGTTGTTTTAAACCCCCGGTGTTATGTTTCCTTTGAAGGGTCCAGATCACCAGACAATCTTATTTAACCATGGAGCTGTTCAGAACATCGCACATCTGTTGGTCTCCACCTCCTACAAAGTAAGACATTACAACTGCTCTGTGTTTAACACATGTTTATGAAAAGAATTCAAATGAAGATTATAAAAACCACATCTGTGCCTGTGAACCAAAGCTATAAACAGGTACAATGTATATTTGTAGAATAACACTTGCTTTTTACTTGTCTTATTCTGTCCAAACGGGTGCTATTGTGTGCTGTAAAGTTAAAGCAGCAATAATGAGAATAGGGCTGCCTAGCATTGCTCCAAAGAGGAACAGGCACGTGGCAGCAAGTGGTCTGATTTGTTGAACAATAAATGAGAATAAGAAGTTAAGCTGAAGAGTAGCAAATGTGATCTATCCTAAAAAGGAAGTCATATCTGTAAAAATAGATGCTTGTGGAATGTGTGGAGGCCACCAGCTGCCTGTGTGTGGTGCTCCCTGAATTCCTGAGTCTCAGCTCCCTTCTCTGTTATGTTTTGGAAGTCCATCCTGGACCATCTGAAGGCACCACCTCAGAGGACAAGCATCACACTCTGCTGTAGCTTGGTGGCCAGGAGGGTCAGCTCCTTCTCAGTCCTTCCACTGTGAAGACAAGAACACAGTTTGAATATGTGCAGCTGTAGAAGAGCAAATATCAGAGACAGTATCTGAGCTGATCTGGGTTCTGTGGTCTGGGAAGGTGATAATGGTTGATCTTCCCTGTGTCAAAAAAGAAGTTACAAAGATTTCAGAAACTAAGCAGCCATGAAACATTGATTAAATCAAAACTGGAGAAGCCAGGATGAGGAAATTTGTCCATCCTTTGCATCCAGGTGGTGCCTGAGGCTGTGTAATGGCAGTAAAACTTCTGGTGTGTATTTGTTTGAAGATTAGTTTGGAATCACTTCAGTTGGATGGTTCTCTTTAGACATTTTATTAAGCCCACCTTTAAAGATTCTGAAATGGAAATCTCAAGAGTACATATTTCTGATTCTCTAATGTACTTATGAGTTCTGAAAAGTAAAAATAGTGTTGTTATATGCTTCTATTCTTCTGTTGTTTTTTACACATTTGTGGGGCATTACAAATAAGAGCAGTATTTCCCATTTAGCTCCCAAGTTTTAACCTTGCTGGTTTTCTTCACAGAGTTTACAACACCCCCTACAGAAGGATAGTTCTAACAGGGAAATGACAGAAGTCAGGGTGTGAGCTAGATGTTTCCACCTGCCTTTTATTCTCCATTTCCATTTCTTGTTGGTTATACAGCACTGTTTTCTTCAAGCCTATCCAGCAGTGTAGCCCAGTTTTGCTTTGAGGTCAGCGTTGATATTTCATATCATTCTGTTTTTGCACAGGTCCGAATGCAGGCATTGAAATGCTTCTCAGTTCTAGCCTTTGAAAACCCCCAGGTATCCATGACTCTGGTCAATGGTGAGTGCAGTGCTGCTGCTGCTGCTGCTGCTTTGACACTCCCTGCCTGCCTGACTGAATGAAAATGACTCGAAGCTCTCTCTCTCTTTGCAGTGTCTGTTGATGGAGAATTGTTAC
Source organism: Prinia subflava (assembly GCF_021018805.1). Taxonomy (NCBI): domain Eukaryota; kingdom Metazoa; phylum Chordata; class Aves; order Passeriformes; family Cisticolidae; genus Prinia; species Prinia subflava. The sequence goes on along the minus strand of NC_086257.1, from coordinate 6,044,038 downwards.
CACAGATTTTTGTGAAGATGTTACAAAGGGACAAGCCCATTGAAATGCAGCTCACGTCAGCCAAATGGTAATTGTCTTCAGGAATTGGGGAAATAGCAGGGAGTTCAATCCTTACTGTTCAACTGCTCCCTTCTTCCTTGTTCCAAATATGGGATGTAGAATCTTAGGAATAATTAGAGATACTGTTTTATTATCTAAATCCTTGAACAACTCCATTTTATAATGTAATTTTCACACTTTGCAGTACATAAGCAGGGAAAAATATTGCTGGGCAGCAGTTTTGTGAGGAATGTGTGTTCAGCCATATGGATTTTCAGATGTATCTTGGATTTTATAAGTTTTGCTTTGAACAGGCAGAGCACAGTCCTGAACTACCATCCTTGGTGGCTGTGCTCTGTTGGAGACTGCACCAAGATGATGGGAGAGCAGACTTAGTCCATCTACCCAACTGTTTTAAATAAAATAGATTATTCTTCAAGCTTCATGTGCTCATACAGCAGAATTAATGTTATTAATTAATTTTGTACTTCAGCTTTCCCTGCTGTGTGGGTACATTTGTGTGTGTTCATATTCATCCTGACTTCCTACCCAGTGACAAGATGTGACCCAGTTCCATAATAGCAGCACCCTGGTTCTGCTCACTCCATAAGCTGGGACTGACACCCTTTAGGGCCATTTTCCTTTTCTTGTGTTGATAGCAATGAAATAAATCACTCCAGGGGGTAAAGAGATAAAATAACCCACTGCTATAAACTACTAAAATTAAGTTTAACTCAGGAGTTTGGTTGCTGATGTGTTGTTTGATTATTCTTTTCATTTTTGATGGCTTTCTGTGACAAGGAGCAGTGAGTTCTGAGTTCACCAAACACTTGTGTCAGTACAAGTCTCTTGATTCCGGGTGAGGAGCAGGTGGGGTAGGTAGGATCTGTGACTGCTCATACTGCCAGGCTGTGATGCCCTCGCTCATTCTGAAAGCAGTTTCAGTGATGTGCACGTGTATGAGGGGGGTTCCTGGGTAATCCCACCCCATGCAGGAGGTGTCTTGGGACCTCCCAGCCTCCCTTCCAACCACAGTTGGCCCAGGCAGTCTGGTTTTACTGGTTTTGTTAGGCAATTCTTAGTGAAGAGGGCAGGTTAAATTAATGGCACTGTAGCAGTCTCTGTTCTGATTGATTTATGTGTTTCTTTGAGAAGTCAGAAAATGCATAGAGAATGACATACTTTATTTTTTTTTAATTAATCTCGAGATATAAAGCAATTGACAAGTCATAAAGACAGCCTGGAGTTAAAATAATTGTTCTGAGATGGACATTCCCAGTTCTACTGGTGTTATTTGCTGACTGAAGGAACTGGGTACACAACCCATCTTTTGCTGTTGCTTTGCAGTACTTTGGCTCAGCTGGATCTTTGAAAACATAAAAGAAAGTGATGTGGTGAAAAGCAGCAAAAGAAAATTGCAGGAAAATTGCAGACAAACCAGTATCTTGAATTTCAGACTGGGTTTCTAATTAGTCCACAGGCACACATCCTTCTTAGAGCTCTCAGTTTTAGAGCAGCCCTGGAGTTTGCAAAGCCCTGGTTTTTCTCCTATGGGTCCATCCCCTACCTGATTGTCTTCAACTCAGACTCTTCCTTTTTCCTAATGAGAGTAGTAGGTGAAATTGTTACAGATCATTTTTTTTTCTGCTTGTGAATTAGATTTCACTCCTACCTTGCCAACCTCAGTCAGTTAATCTGCAGTTCCTCTGATTTATCATTAGATTCCTTGGAATACAGATCTAGAAGGGTTTTTTTCCATTTAAACCTTTTCTAAAATTTCTATTTGAATCCAGCCTGGCATACAAGACTACTACCTTTCTTTTCCCTCAACTATTGAAGTAGACTTAGAAGGCTCCAGGTAATACCTCTTGATTGAAATGGAGCAAAGATGCTTCCCTTGAGCAGCAGTGTTGGGACAGAGGGAGGAGCAGGATGCCCCTTGGGAGAGTGCTCTGCAGCTACAAGTGGAGCAGTCACCTTTCCTGCTAAAATCCCTAGAACTGCTGCCAGCTAAGCCAAGCCTATGTCACCTGAAGTCAAAAATTACTTTCTTTCAACTTTCTTTCATTACTCTGAAACAGAGCTACTGTGTCTGGCAAGTAGAGTCTCACTGGACTAAATGGCAGCTGCAGGATGGGAGCTTTCCTCCTGTTTGTGCAGGTGTGAAAATGAGTTTCCTGCTGTCAGCTGCAAGGCTTGGGCAGTAAAAGTTCAGAGATGATCTCTGTGCTAACATTCAGTCTTATCTCTTACTTTCTGAGAAATAATACATTAAGAGAGTTCTGCTTGTGGGATTTTTAGCTGTGGCTGTACTCAGAATGAGAATCAGTGTTGTTGCCTCGAAGAGGTGAAAGAACTCACTCTGGGCCCTTGGAAGGGGCTCAGGGATGTGTGAAACACAGTATGGGCACATTGCTGCTCCTTAGCTGAGCAGTTCTGATTGACCCTTCCACCTGCCCAACTGAGGGTCCAGACATATTAGTTTAAAGTTACCTTTACTGAAATACAGTTATATTTTTTTACCTCCACTGTGGCATGATAAAAGCCAGTTCCAATGGTTAGTTCAGAAGCTAAAACGAGATACTGGTGCACAGCAGTTCCCCTCCAGCTCCATTCCGCTGCCTTGTAGCAGGGCAGGTAAAAACAAAACCACTTCAAAGTAAAACACTTTTTTTGGTGGGCGAGCTATTTTGCATTTCTGGTAGTTTGGGGCACTTTACAAGTACATTAACAAAGAACATGGAATTTGTCTGATGCTGTGTGCTGGTGAGACCTTGTGGTTGTCATATCCACTGTGAGCTGTTGTCTAATAAGGAACAAATGCTGGCTTGGAGCAGTGTCAGAGCCTTGGCTGGGTTCATCATTGGTGGGGCTGTGCTGGTCCCTGCAGAGTGTAAAACCCTGCCTCTGGACAGGCAGCTCAGCACTTCCAGCTCTCCTGGCCTGGGGCAGGGCCTGGGTGTCTGTGCCTGTGACAGTATAAGTGTGTTATAGTGATAAGTGTTCTGTTGTTCCTTCTGGGTTTGGGGCTCAGGCAGGCTGGTGGTATTGATATTTGTGTATTGATCAGTGCTCCAGCAAGGGCTCCTGCATTGCAAACCTGTCTGAAGGTGCACCTGTAGGAGTTCATGTGCCCAAGCCTAGTAAGATCTGATGTATTTAAATCCAGCACAGAGAGGATGTTTCACTGGGACAGGTGTTCTGCAGCATCACAGCCTGGGGAGGTGACTGTGTCCTGTTGTGTTGTTGCAGCCTTACTTCCATGTGCAGAGCCGGAGCAATACGGACGGACGATCCCTGCATCGTTCTGAAGGTGAGCTGTGTCCTCTTCAACCACCTTGTACATACAGAATAATTCTTTCTGTGCTAGCCACGACAGCTGCCTAAACAGTTCTCTGTTCAAAAGGTTTTCTCATGTAGGTCTATCCTAGGTTTTCTTTTCTCATATAAAAGGTAGCACAAAATGTGTTTTACCAAATATGGCAAAGCACTGAGTTCTCCTGACTCTTTTTAAATTAAAAAAAATTCTCTGGTTTCTGTTTGTTTCCAAGTAATGATAGATTAAAAATCTACATGTTGGCTGAGACTAAGGCCCACCCCTCCTGTGTTTTTGTGCAAGAAAGTGCAGTGTACAGTTCATTCCAGTGTGTGTGTTGACATCTGTTCTGCACAGGCACCTGGTAACACACAGCTGAGGAAGCCAAGCTGCATCCTTCACACTCATCCTCCTCCTTAGCTTTGTTCCAAATTGACACTCCAATTCTCTGCTCTCCTTTCTCCTTACAACACCTGCAAACTAGGGGTAACAATTCCATTCTCCCAGCCCACCTCTCCTGCAAACCTCTCTCTTCCTTGGAAATGTCTTCCCTCCATAAATCCTGCATGTTGTGCTGCGCCCTGGTCAGGATGTGAATGTCCCAGAACTCTTCTGCCCTGGGACAGGGAGCAGGGGCTGCTGGCAGTGGCAGGTCATTGTTGGGAGCTGGGCACAGGCTGAGCCATGTGGGCCCTGTGGAAAACCACCATCCTTTCAAACCTTTGCAAAGGGATTTGCTTGGGGCAGCTCACAGCAACAGCAGCATTTTCTTCCTCATTGAAGCTGCTTCAGCACAAATCCATGTTTGAGGCTGTGGAATTAATTGTGTTATAGTACTTGGGAACAGACAGAAGAGTGAGGGGAGAAGGAAGGCACAGAACCTTTGCCTTGTTCAAACCACCTCAGTGATTCCTCCTCCAGGAGCTCAGACTTGCAAGATAACAGTGTCCCTGTGGTTAATCCAGCCACAAATCCTTTAACTTCTGCTAAGATGAAGTGATGGCCCCTTTAGCATTCAGGAGTTATTGACCCTTTGCTATCAAACTTTCTGCATTTGGGGGCCAGTCAGGGTTGTGGGTTTCCAAAATGGCTTTAATTTACTTTTGTTTCTCAGTTTGAGCAGTGGGTTGGCCTGCAAGATGGGAAAAAAATAAAATCCCTTGAGAAAGGCAGAGGAGGCTGATAAATAATGGATTTGATGGGAACGGAAATGATTTCTCTGGAATCCTAGTAATGAAACTGTCCAGATAACCCAGATACTTCCCAACCATACTATGGAAATTAGATATTCCATTATTACAGTCAGTTTCCAGGCTTTTATCTGCTGCCCAGGTGTTGCAGTGTGGCTTTCCATCTCACACCCCTACACAGCCCCCTGCTCCTGTGTGTTAATTGCACTGTACTGACCTGTAGGTGCAATGGAACAGTTAAAATGTGTCTGTCAGAATTCTTGCTTCTGTTTAATTTTAAGCAGATGGGATTGCTTAGTGTTGAAAAATGTGAGATCAGTTTCTTGGGTGCGTGCATTCAGTGACTTAAAAATGCCCAGGCTTTGAATTCCAAGAAATAGCTTATTTCACACCATTTGACCTGGAAAGTACTAAGAAATACATTGTCTTTGTGACTGAGAAATGGAATTCCACTTCTTTTCTGCCTCACTCCACATGAATGTAACTTTTTGAAAACCTATGCCTGCCTGCTCAAGGCCAGGTGTGCAGAAGGGGATGCTCTGCCTCACTGGATTAGCTGCAGGATTCAAAACCTCACTGATAATCTTGGAGGTGCATCTAGCTTTCTAAAATACATAGGCAAGTCCTACTTCTGTGCAGTGGAGATAAGATATTTATCTGTTTAATCATTTGAACAATCAATGGGTAGATGTTATTTCAGGTCCCCAAAACTTAACTCTGAGCAACATTTACTGGAGTTATTCTGTTGAACTTGGTGACGTTGCCCAAGCACAAACCTTGGTGTTATTCCTTGTCCATTTTCACATTTGGGAGGCCTGAGGGCTTGGCAGAGTCCCAACCCTGAGAGAATTGGCTTTTCCAGAGCTGAGTACTTTTCACTGAGCTTCAGGTAATGAAAGACTTCATTGGTTTTTATTTTTCAGTAGAGAAGGTGTAACAAAACTGTTGTCCTGTGGGTGTAACCAAGGTAGGGGGATGTCAGAATAGACCTGGATTCCAGGTTAGCTGCCAGGTTGATCAAAAATGGTGCTGAGGAGTATTCCTCCCTTGCCCTCTGCTCCAGGCAGCCAGTGTGTGGAAAAGGAACCCTGAGATTATTTCTAACTGCATTGTCTTTAGTTAATCCTAGATCACAGAAGAGCAGGAGGGCTCAAGTACTTCTTGAGGGCACCTTGGGTAATTTTGGTTCTGGTGTGTAGTAAGAACAACCCTGTGCAAACATCAACTTTTGAGGGGATTTTTTTTGTTTTTTAAGGTTTTGTCAAGCTTCGTCCATGATCACTTCTAAACATTGCATCATTTTGGCTATGTGAGAAGCTGTTTGAAAGCAGCTGATTGTGCACTTAGCAATGCCTGAACAATTCCTGTGTGTGCAGTCCCTGAACCACTGAAACGTGTGTGTGTAAAAGTAAAGAACGATACAGAGCATTGCTGTAGCTCAGCTGTTTCATTTCTTTGGAGTTTCCTTATCAATGTAGCTACACTGGAAACTCCTTTATTTCCATCCCTGCAGACTCTGCCGTGCTTGGTTCGAATGTGCAGTAAGGACAGGCTGCTGGAGGAGCGGGTGGAGGGGGCAGAGACCCTGGCCTACCTGATAGAGACGGACGTGGAGCTGCAGAGGATGGCCAGCATCACCGACCACCTCATCGTCATGCTCGCTGACTACTTCAAGTACCCCAGCTCCGTCAGCGCCATCACCGACATCAAAAGGGTGAGCTGTGACCCCCCCTGAGCCTGCAGAGATGGGCAAAACCAAACATCACTGAGCTCAGGATGGGGGGTTTAGTTCTGTTTAAACCTGATGCATCAGAGCCTCAACTGAAAGGTGATCAGAGGTCCGGTAGGGCTTGATTCTTGATGTTTGTACTCTCCAAGTCTCAGTCGCTGCTTTTTGGAGATTTCATTAACCACAGAAAACTCTGTATATCTAGTCTTCCCATCCTCTAAGTTTAAACATCTTGCCCTCAGGAACCAGTACATTTCAGCTTCAAAAGAGATAATAGTCATGTGAAGAGAGATTTGTTTTCAATTCTTAGGTCAGGTTTGTGGAAAATCTGAAGTTCAGAGATGGTTCTGTTGTGTTAAAGCACAAAAACGTGGGTGTTGTGCACTGTTTCATGTTATGAGTTATCTGCACTTGCAAGACGTTGGATAAACAGAGACCAGATGTACCTTGGAGTCTTACTGAGTCTGATTATTCTGTAATCATAATTCTGTATTCATAATTCTGAAAGTACCAAAAAAATACATTACAGAGCTTTGTGCTTTTTTTGAAATTGGCTCAAGAGACAGGTTCATTTCCCTGACCCTTATAGAATGGCGTTAATTCTGCAAAAAGAGCTTCTTGAATTCTCTGTAAAAAGGCAAACGAAATATTAAAAAAATTAGTTACAGTATAAAAAACTGAGCAAAAAGAAGTTTAGCAGCTTATTAAGGAGTAGTGGACAGTGGCTGTAGCATCAAAAATACGATCAGGTTCCAAAAGTGAGTGGGGCAATTCTAAATATTATGACAGTGCTGTGAGTATGCAGTAAGTCTGTAAAGCAGCCAGCTGGGAGTCCAGGGTGCTGGCTGGACAGAGTGGACAGAGTGATTGGAACTGCACCCTGTAAGGTAAAACTACATGAGGAGTGAGCGAGGAATCTGCCAAACAGAGAACCTGTCTGCTTGAAATATTTATAACAATTATATAATACTTCTACTCCAATATAGCTGCACTGGGGAGAACTACTCATAGAGCCTTATTTTTGACATTTCTTTTATTTCAGCACTTGGCTACCTTATACTGTCATTTTCCTGGTATTTTGTGTAGACTTTGAAGATTGCATTGTTTTGTAGAACACTTTGGTACAGAGTTTTGAGGGCAGTCAGAGTCACTGAATTATTCTCAGTGAAGAGAACATGAGGAGATCTGAGAGCCCAAATCTGCTGTTGCAAGCAGGGTCAACCTAAAACGCCACAATTTTGTAATGCCTTTAGTGCTCCCATTAATTATCATAAAATCACAGAATATCCTGAGCTGGAAGGGGTCACAGGGATCATCTAGTCCAGCTCCTGGCCCTGCACAGACACCCCAGCAATCCCAGCCTGGGCATCCCTGAGAGCATTGTTGGAACTTCTTGGGGCTGTGCCCCTTCCCTGGGGAGCCTGGGCAGTGCCCAGCACCCTCTGGGGGAAGAATATCAACATCACCCTCCTTAACATGGCCTGAGATTCAGAGACCAACTTTGGCTCCTGCTTTTGCTTCAGTTCTCTTAATAAAACTTCCCTTGATTCTCTCCCAGTTTTTTCAGTCCTTCTGGCTAGTTCCTGTAAGTTTGTGAGGAGATAAGAATAGCTTTTTCCTGAATCTAGTCTTGATAGAGTCCTAACCTTGTTTTGGCTTCAAATTGAAGACAAGGTTGTCTTCTCTGTAACTCAGCAGAGAAATGAGCCATATTCTTAACTCTGGTTATTGCGTTTAGCTGGTAAACGTGGACATGAGCTCAGGGAGCAGCACTTTGTGCCTCTGGCTGCCCCTGGGGTGGCAGACAGAGAGAGTGGGTGAGCAGCAGTGTAGAACAGATCAGAGTGTCCCACTGCAGCTCTTGGTGGCTGAGCGTGGTGCCTGTGCTGTGTTTCCCAGCTGGACCATGACCTGAAGCACGCCCACGAGCTGCGCCAGGCCGCCTTCAAGCTCTACGCGTCGCTGGGCGCCAACGACGAGGACATCCGCAAAAAGGTGAGCCAGGGACGCCCAGCCCGAGGGAGAGCCTCCAGTAGTTTCCCCCATTATGAATAGGTTGAAATGAGACCTCTCCTCCATTAATATAAACTTTCAGATTGCGTGGAATTGGAACAAAGATTCATGTCTTGCTATCAGAGTATAACAAAAGTAAAGTTTAGTTATGTGAGCATCTGCACAGCAGTGAACTAGGCTTGCACAAGGATTGTCTTTCAGCATTCTTGGTACTTGGCTACTCATAAGGAATATGGTTGTGGCATATGAGAAATTACTGAAACTTGTGTTCTGAGAGAGATAATACATCTCTGTTCTCATTTATTCTATTATATAACAAATGTTTTTAAAAAATAAACCCTGGAAAGTCTGCTCATATTGGGAAACAAAGAATTTGTTTCCTGATTCTCAAGTGACCAAGGGGCCTTGCGCTGTCATAACAAAGCAGTTGGCGATTCAAACATTACAGCTAAGAGATTGGGTGCTTGGAGCACTCACATAGTTAAAAATGAATGTGTGGAAAGTAGAGGGAACTTAATAAATGAATGATTTAAAGGAGCATTTTTTTAAATTAATCATGGATTTGCAGTGTCATGTAGCAAGTGCAGAAGGCAGGAATGTTTTCTGAGTTTATTTGCTGGTTAAAAGGGAAGAAGAAGGAAGGGTGAAAAGAAAACTTCAGGAGGATTTATCAGTTGGGAAGCATTCAGGATCTCCAGAATTCAACCCCATAAACTCCTCTTTAGTTGTTTTAGTTGATAGTGACAATCCTTCGTTTACACAGCTTTTAATAAGCAGTGGGTATGTACATGCCAAAGTTGACTTACTATACATAATCCATCATTCATCCTATATTAACTTCCTTTTATACTGGTCTTAGGTGTTTGTGCTGGCCTTGTCTAAATAGGGCAGATGAGGCACTGGATATTTTTTATCCACACAGCTCTACAACCTGTCTCTGATCTGTAGTTTGTATATGTTGTGTGCACTCACACATGCTCACTTCTGTTTTAATATAACATTAAGGGCAATTCATGTGTGTGTATAGATAGATATGTATATATAAAAATTACCCTCTTGTTCCTTGATGATTAAAAGCCACAGCGGGACATAGAATGTAGATTTTTAAATTTCTCATTTGTCTGTAGATACACAAAACTTTCCACTTAATCTGGCAAGAGGGTGTGGCGTGCTGCTTTTAGCTGCAGTTTTTCTATGTAACATTCGAGATTGTGTAGCCCAAGCCCCAGCAAGCCGTGGATGGTGTTGAGCTGTGCACTGACTGAGTTGTTTGGCACAGATCATTGAGACTGAGAACATGATGGACCGTATCGTGAACGGCCTGTCCGAGTCCAGCATCAAGGTGCGCTTGGCTGCAGTCAGGTGAGCCTGTCCTCGTCCGTGCAGAGCCTGTCACAGTCTGTGCTGCACCTGGAGCTCCTGCTGGCTCTCTGAGAGCCCTCTGAACCCAGGGCTGCTGTTGGGAACCCTCCTGGGGAGAGGGGCAGTTACCCTGGGCCGCTGCAGGGTTTTCCCGTGGCTGTTCCCAGGCTTCTCCTTGCCTGCTCCCAGCTCAGTAATCCTTGTGGAGCAGCAGGGTGTGTGCAGCAGTGGCCATGGGGCTGTGCGTGTCTCACAGGGAGGATTCTCTTCCATTCCAGATGTTTGCACAGTTTGTCCCGTTCTGTCCAGCAGCTCAGGACAAGTTTTCAGGATCATGCTGTATGGAAGCCTTTAATGAAGGTAAGTGAGGAGTGCCTGGAGTGTTCTGGTCCATTCAGGGAGCACAGGGAGTCTCTTGAGTTGGCATGCCTTGCTGTAGAATCATGATACAAACTACCTAGAAGTTAAAATCCTTAGGCCTTCTCCTAAGGGAGTCATAAGTCAACAAAAGCCAACAGCAGCAAGCGTGTCATTCATGCTTGGTTTTTGGTTGGCCTTTTGTTTCCTTTTTTTCATTATTGCTTTTGGGGTTTTTTTTGTCATCAATGAATGAAGCTAAATTATTTGTAGTGTTCAGACAGGACACTACAAGCACTACATGTCCCTTAGTCTCACCTAGGTGACGTTTCAGTGTTTTGGTGCTCTGGAGGTCCAGGCAGAGATAAGAGACTCTAATGTGTCTCAGGCTGTGCTCCTCTGGGAGGATGCTCCTTAGGAAATTTGCTGTGTTGTGCTTAGCACGAGGTACAGAGGGGTTGAAGAGGCTCCTGCTGGAGCTTCCTGTGCATATGTGTCCTTTGCAGAGCAGGGCTTGTCCCCACTGATTTCTGCTGCATTGGATTGAAGGCTCTCAAATCAGACCTCTGTGAAATAATGCATTGCTGCAGCCTGTCCTGTGATGTGTATCATTGTCTGGGTCTGCACTGCTGGCATCAAAGCACCTCCTGAAGGCTGCAATATCCAGCTACAGCAAATTCCAGGTATTCATTTTAGTGATCTCTTCATTATCCTACTAAGAGAATTGCTCTCTCTCCCCTCTGTGACTGCAGGTTTTACAGAATGCTCCAAATGAAATTCTCGTAGTAGCATCTTCCACGCTATGCAATCTTCTTCTGGAATTCTCTCCAAGCAAGGAGGTGAGTACTTAGCCAGCAGCAGGGAGAGGGGATGGACTGAAGTGAGATTACACAATGGTTCAATTAGCATAAAGGTGTGTTAATTGGCAGCCATTGCTTGTGACATGTTACAGAGCTGTGAGGTTACAGAGCCTGTGCCACTGATAGCTTGGGAACAAAAAAAATCATCTGCTTACAGTGCTGTGACAGTTAATTTGGTCTCAAAAGAAGTATACATGAAGTTTTGTCATTTTCTTTTTACTTGTAAAACACTGTTATCTGAAAAGGTCATAAACAAGAAGAAACTGCACTGATAATTTGCAATGTGATCCATTGTCTTAGAGAATTACTGCTACTGTAACACTGAAAATGCTGGCATAGCTGAGTCTTGTGTTTTTATTGTTCCCAGATGAACAGTATAGGATATCTGGTTCTGCAGAGTCTGTATTTCATACAGGTCATACACACAGATCAACACTCCATAGCAGTGCAGCAGTTCCCCAAGTCTAAAATACTTTTTCATCACAGAAAATATTTGCAATATTGTGCTGTATGTGGGATGCTGCAGGCCCTTTGGATTACCAAATTATCAGTTGGTCTTGGTGGCTTCAATCATATCTGTGAGACAGAAAATTAACTGAAATAATGCCAAGCACAGTTCACTGGCCGTGGGGCCAGCCATGGGGCTGTTTTTAGCAGACTGCAGGTCAAGAGTTTGTGGGGGTGTTGTGGGGTTTTTTTCCTGTTTGATTTTTTTGTTGGTGGTGGTTTTGTTGTTTTGTTTTTTGGTTGATTTGGTTTGTTTGGGGTTGTGGGATTTGGGGTTTTTTTTTGGTGTTTTTTAGTGGTTTGGTGGGGTTTTTTGGTGTGGGGTTTGTTTGTTTTATTTGGATTTTTTGGGGGGTTTTTTGTAGAGTTTCCTGTCATTTAAAGATATTACAAGTTTTTGTAGTTCAGTCAAGAAGTCTACAGTTTTCTTTGTTATGCTGAAGTTTCCATTTGGTCTGATTACTGGACACAAACATTTAATGTCAAACAAGGTGTCGAGTAGCTTTCATTGTCCTTAACCCTTTTTAAACAGTGACATATATCCCTCTAATTACCGAAAGTTATGTGATTGCTCAAGGAAGATTGTTTTTGGGGAGCAGTTTCAGGCTGAAAGTTGCTAGGAAAATCCATGGGGTGTGGCAGATGTGTGTGTAATATCACAGCAGTGTGTGATGATGTGTGTACACACATAAATGTGTGTGCATCTGTGTCTCCACAAACACAGATGTGGGAGAAAGCAACTGCCTTGACCTGACTTCCTTCTTAAAACCAACTTTTAAATGGTCATGGATATGGGGTGTGCCATGGCCAGTTCGTGTGAGTGCACTGGACATGTTGTAAGCTCAAGAATAAGATATAAGGAGTATATTTCTAGTATTTTCATACATGCAGTTAGTCTAAGTAGTGTTGTAAAGATGTGTTTTTCTCTCCTTCTTTCAGCCTATTTTAGAATCAGGAGCCATAGAACTTCTATGTAGTTTAACCCAGAGTGAAAATCTTGCCTTGCGAGTGAATGGCATTTGGGCTTTAATGGTGAGTAGGACACCCCAATGAAATCCCACTTGTGACTGTGTGCCTTAAAAAGTTTGTGAAGATAACTTGTAGAACTTGTCAGTTGTTATTAAAAATGACGTAATTGAAATCTGGTTTGTTGTTCCACCAAAATGCAGAAGAAAAACAGCATCAGCCTGGAACACTTCATCCATTAGTCCATAAAGTAAAATAAATTCTTCACTTCTGGTACTAATTTTGTTGCCAAGATCATTCAGGGAAGCAGTTTAATAGTGTCAGTAGCATGCCAGAGGGCAAATAAAAGCAGGTAATAACCAGGTCAGCTGTAAGACAGTGTGGAAATTGAATTCACTGTGTAGCAATTGCTCATAAATTACAGCCTTTTTGCAAGAGTAATTTAGGAAGGGTATATTCTTGTAGGGAATAGTCTACTAAAAGCATGAAAGCTGAGATTTTTAGGTCAAAAAATGAATTAAGAATTGTGTCTGTTTCAGAATATGGCATTTCAAGCGGAACAGAAGATCAAGTCAGACATCCTGCGAGGTCTGAGCACAGAGCAGTTGTTTCAGTTGCTTTCTGATTCCGATGTAAATGTTCTGATGAAAACTTTGGGACTGCTCAGGAATCTTCTCTCCACTCGCCCAGTAAGTAGAGCTGCAAACAGACCTTGAAAACTGAGCAGACAAGCAGCCAATCCAGTGCTTCTGTGCAAGACATTTTCCTGTTTTAACACCATTTGGATTTATTCACATACCTGTGAGCAAATGTGCAAATCAGTATGAGAAAGTATTTGAAAGAATCCTCTGCATCCATGGAAACATTGTAATTATTATCAGAGCTAGACATTTTCATTTTTTGTTCCATTCTATTGCATTTAGCTTTTAGAAACATTATTTTTGTAGCAGTTTCTCTGTGAAGCTTGTCCAGAACAACACTGAGGGTTGCACTGTTGAGTCAGTGTATGGGAAGGTCCAGATCTTAGAGATCCTTTCTTCTTCCTTGGCACTTGAAATACTTCTGTTCTTACCCATCTACATAGATAGTACTGGCTTTGTGAATTTGGCTGTGGGGCTGAGTACTTACAAAATACAAATACTCATTTTACATCTTGAAATAAAATGGTTGGAAAATGTAAGCCTGGGGATTGTTTTTGATAGGGAGAAAGAGATATTCATGGAGGAAAAGAAGGGAGTAATCCCCTGCGAAGAATAGAGAGAAAACATGCTGCAAACATTTGGCAAGCTAGCATTTTTGAGGGGAAAAAACCCCATGAAGCCTCTCCTATTCATTTATCATATATTGTGTTTCTGCCAGAAAAAGGTCACTGTAAAAAATCTTCTGATATTTTTTGAGTCTCAATAACCTTCATAGAAAATTAGCTCTGTCTTAATGTGAAAAGACACTTAATAGCCTGTCATTCATTGAATTCACCCTGACAATTCTCACTGTAACTTGAGGTGTTCTGTGTCTGGAACTATGTGCCAGCTTCACTGCTTCCTGTGGTAGGTTTTAGAGCCAGAACCAGCCATTTGCAACCTCTGCCCAAAACTCACTCTTGAGTAACTCATTCAGCAGCTTTCTAATGAAATCCCATTATTATTAGCAATTTTAAGAAGTCCTACGAGAATCCCTGAGGTCTTAAAGAACTGTAGTGTGCTGTGTGCTGGTCATCTCTGGTGCCTGTTCGCTGCCACTCCCAAGGTTTGGTATCAGTTAATGCAGTAGATCTTATTTAATCTTTTTTGTTCTAGTGGAGTTGTTCATAGTCTGCCATCAAGTGACCTTTGAGCTGTGGCCCTGTGAACTTGGGGCAGTTTTCCCAGACAGTAACCAGTGCATCTGGCTTATTTCTCTGCCCCTCTAAGGCTTTGGAAATGTGGCTGCTGGACCTGGGCAGTGTCCCTGCAAGAGTAGCAAATACCAGAGAAGAAACATCAGTTTTCTCACCCCTCTCTGATATTACCCCCTGGCTGTCAGAAGAGAAGTGGTTGTTTCCAGCTGCAGAATCACACATTTAGAGCCTGGGACAGCAGTGTCTCCTCCAGGTGACAGGGAAAGCACCACCAAGGCCCATACGATGCTCTCTCTGACAAGAGCAGGCTCCACATGAAGAAGAATGTTCTGAAGTGTTTCTGCTGGGATAAATTCTTGGTTTGGGAGAGCTAACTGGGAACAGTGCTCTGTGTGCAGGGTTGCTACTCCTCACTCGGAGTGATTCAAGCAGGAATGTCCCTTCCTCGTCTGGGGAGTTACACTAAATGTATTTCATCCTTCCTTTGGCAGCACATAGACCACATAATGAGCACTCATGGGAAGCAAATCATGCAAGCAGTGACCCTCATTCTGGAAGGGGAGCACAATATAGAAGTCAAAGAGCAGGTACCTTTTCTGTTTTGTGTTGTCTTGGCAGAAGAAAATACACGAGAGCAAAGAATGCTTAGTGTTCACAACATGTCATTTTTGTTTGGGATTATAGTGTGCTGTGAATGTTTTACTGGGATCTGTCAGATGAATAACTTGAGTACCTACAGGAACACTTTTCTTTCTAATGGATTGTTACAAAATTATCTGAACTGAATTCAGATTGGTTTTGCAAACGTAGGTTTGGCAAAGAGGAGGGGTGTGAGAGCAGAAGGATTAAATTGGGGCCATTGCATGGCAGGAAGGCATCAGTAGGAATAGAAGAGAAGCACTGGCAGGGGAAGGAGCATCCTGGTGGAGCCCAGGAAAAAGTGTGGAGGGATCTGGCCTGAGCAATCTGCAGGAAGAAAGGCAGAGGGAAAGAGGAGATGGCCTGCAGGGAATGACATCCTGGAGCCAGTGTACAGGGACAGCTGCTGTGGGGGTGCTGAAGCAGCAGTTAGAGAGGAGATGGGCAGGATTTGGCTGGATAACTCTTGTGCCAGACAGGACAGGTGCTGGGAGAACCGTGTTATTCCTCATACCGGGTGTGTGGTGGGGAAGGATGAGGGCAGCAAGGAGCTGTGGGAGATGCCAGAGGATTGCTTTGGTTTAGGTTGGATATGGGTAGCCAACAGCATGGGAAATGAGTGTAGGAGTAGAGCTGGGCTAATCCCTGCTCGGGGAAGAATAGGCTGGAGGTCAGCAGGCCTCCTTTGGCGATTTAAGTGCAAAATTAGCAAAAAAAAATCCCCAAAGACTCTTGCTAGCAAGTTTAGTGACAGCTCTGTAACAGCAGAGAACTAAGCATGTGTGCGTTTCTAAACAGGTCTTCCTGATAAAGCTATGGTGGCAGGAATGGCCTTTATTGCCAGAGGTTATTTACCTTGCCATGCCTACCCAATTACTTTGCAGGAGAACCAGCCTGCCTGGGAAATACTCTGGGAAAGGGCTGGAGCTCAATATGGGCTTTGGAGTTTGAGGCCTGTATCCACTGAGCATTTGCTTGGTCCCTGTGGTGCAGCTGGTTCCTGTTTCAAGATCCAGTACTACCTGTCTGCACACCAGAACCCTGCTTGCAGCAGGGCAGTGCTTGTCTCTGTCACTGCGGCCTCGTCAGGATGTAATTAGCAGCTTGGAAGTAATTAGACTCTGCTGCTGCTGACACAGTGCAGTGCAGCTTAGACACAAGCACCATACAAGTGCTGATCATGCAGCAGTGTCCTCCCAGCACGTCCAGAAAAGAGGGTCAAGTTGTTCCTGAGCTCTTTGGGAAAGAGCCTGTGGAGCATCTGCTGGTGCCCCTGAGAGCCAGGGAGGGAGGGGGCTGTGCCAGTCCAGACTGTGCCAAAGTGGGCCAGGGTGCTTCAAGGGCATCCTGTGGGATGGCTTCTGTAATTTCCAAGAAATAACCAGTTGCAGTAGCTGGAGTTACCTCTGCAGGTGACAACTGTGATTAGACTTGTTGAAAACAAATTACTCCTCTGCCAGATCAGCAGAAAGGCCTCTGTCTCTCATTTTCCTGGCCTTAAGAATGAAGTGGAAATGGTTGGGGTTTGTTGTTTTTCCTTTCCCCCCAGCCACTTCTACAAAAGAGACTGCTTTATATTCAGGGCATTTATTCTTTCCTATATGTTGCAGATTTTCATAAGACACTTAAGGTGTTCTTCCTTGCAATGAATTAATGAGTGCTGCTCTTCATTTTAAAATGGTTATGAATGTTTTGGCCAGGGCTGCTCCCCACAGCTGGTAACTCCTTGGCATTGTGAGCAAGCTGGAAACTCCAGATTAAAGATACTAAAACTAATTAAAGGAAATGTTTGTCCCGAGTTCAGAGCTGTCAGGGAAGCTGTCATGGGATGTGATCTGGGGCCAAATAACTTCCCAGTTTTTCTCTCTTTCAGACATTGTGTATCCTTGCCAATATAGCAGATGGCACCACAGCGAAAGAACTGATTATGACCAATGATGACATCCTGCAGAAAATCAAATACTACATGGTAGGGGGGATTTCTCTTAAAGGATTTGTGTTGGTCTTTTGCAGGAATGAAAAGAGGGAAGTGCTTTAGGATTTTGTTTTGCGAGTTATTCACTATCATGCACTGAATTCCCATATGACCAGTGGGGTGTAAGTGCAGTTCTGTATGGCGGAGGTGTACAGAGGAACTGACTGAAAGGAAAATCTAGGAGTTATTTCCCATAAAAACCTTGCAGTGATGTCATCTACACAGAAAATATTTCATGAATTTGGAAAAGGCATGGCTTGGAGATGTTAGTAAACGTTTAGAAGGAAGTAATTGACCACTACTCAAGTGCCTTATATTAAGGCCCTATCTTTGAGAGAAGTTATAGATAAGAGTTAGTCCCAGCTTTGCTGTCTTATTTATTACATGATGAATGCCAAAATATAAGTCTGGTGAGTTTCTGAATTTCTTCTTCTAAACCTGAGTTCTATTTTTCTATATTTAGAGTCATTCAAATGCTAAACTACAGCTTGCTGCCATGTTCTGTATATCTAATCTCATATGGAATGAAGAGGAAGGTAAGAAACTCTCCTTATTAATGCACATACAAGTTAGTATCCCGATCAAAAAGCTTTTATTGAATAGTAATCAATATTTGCAGTGCACAGTGCAGTGGGATCCAAAATATAATGGAAAACATCATTATAGGTGTAGTATGGAATACGTGGGAGTGGTCAGGAGACACTGAGGAGGATGCAGAGAGCTTGCTGAGGGAGACTCGAGGACACAGTGGCAATAAACAGGAGCTAGAGAGACAGACACAGTGGGAGGTTTTCAGCTGTAGCATTTCTGTGAAGTCTCAAAACAATTGGAGTGAAAGAGAATTCTTTGAAGAGCTTCCAGATCTTAAAGGGGCCGTGGAAACTGTTTTTTTGAGGGAACAGATTCACTGGAGAGAATAAATGGATTAGAAGGGGATTTCTGACAAAGACATTTTCCACAGTATGGATGACTTGGGCCAAAACTAGTTACAGGACTTGTGGGAGGAAGTGGGAGCAGTGGATAAGGTGTTTGGTGAGAAGTCATGGCCTGGCAGAGTGGAGGTTACCTGGAGGGACTGAAGGATGGTGCTGCTCAGGGGAATGTGGTGAGAGGAGGAGAGGGCAGAAGTCAGGCTCAAGCACCTCCAGAGGAACGTTCTCTGTATCCAAATCCTGTGAAATCACAGAGATGAGACTAAAACAGCTGAATATCCTGATAGCTCAGGATAAATATTTTTGCCTTCAAGATATTCTTGGCTCCAAAGATGTGCACACAGAGCACAGCAAAAAAAGGCTGGAGC
Organism: Prinia subflava; assembly: GCF_021018805.1. Taxonomy (NCBI): domain Eukaryota; kingdom Metazoa; phylum Chordata; class Aves; order Passeriformes; family Cisticolidae; genus Prinia; species Prinia subflava. The sequence goes on along the minus strand of NC_086257.1, from coordinate 6,025,948 downwards.
TCCCTGGGGAAGCAGGCAGAGCTGGGGGAGTGTTTCCATGGCTGTGCTCTAGCTGGACATTGCTCTTTACCCCTTCTTTAGCTGGTTTCAGCTCCCAGCCCTCCCTGCTGTCCTGCAGACACTGGGGATGGTGCCAGGCCCAACAATGGGATTTGTTGTTGTTGCAGGTTCACAGGAGCGCCAAGACAAACTCCGAGATATGGGAATAGTAGATATTCTACATAAACTGAGTCAGTCCTCAGATCCAAATCTGTGTGACAAGTGAGTATGAAAGAAAGTTTTATGAAAGATGTTCTAGTGTTCTTGGACATATTCCTAGTAAAGTTAGGGCTTCTCATCTTAAAACCTCTGCCAGAGTGTTAGCACTGAAAATGATCATCAGGAACATTTTGATATCCCACTGCAGCCACACCAGCCTGCTCCATGAGCTGTTAGGGTTTGTGATCACAGCAGGAAGCTGAGAAAAAACAAATAATCTTCAGTGTTGATGAGTTGTATCGGGTCCTGGAAAAGTCTGTGAAGGTCATGGCAGCAGGTTGGAAGCTGTGGGGGACAAAGGAAGAGCAAAGAGTCTCACTTCAGGTGGGAGGAAACTCTGAATTAGCCCATGTGATGATGGAACTATAACCCATCATAGGAAGTGTTTTTGTTTTAACAAAAATGTTGCACAATATTAAGATGACATAAATTGCATCATCAGACTGGCTCCTTCCTCTCTCACCTCACTGTATGTTTTTGGTGGGGCCAGTATTCCTACAGGATTCCTGACAGGACTAATGTGCCTTTAGTATATTCTGAGTTGACACTTGTTGATTTCTCACCTCAAAGACCTGCTTTCCATGGTACACGTGTATTACAGAAAGCAGATCCTCTTCAGTGACTGCTCTTGAGGGCTTTTGGAGGGTGTGTGTAACACACATCCCAAGGCCCACCATGCTGGGAGTGCCTCAGTTTGTGCTGGGCTCCAGTGTCACTGGCTGGATCAGGTTATCCTTGGATGCCAGGTAGATTCTTTACAGTTACAACCCACACAGAGCATTTGGCACCATGGGCCAGATCCATCCAAAGTGAGGGAGCCTCTTCCTCAGCCATCCTTCCTCCCTCTCTGCTGGCACTCTGAGCCTGCCCATGAAGCTGCTGCTGCTGAAGCCAGACTCCTGTAATTAATGGGTTGTTCTTTCTTGCAGGGCGAAGACAGCACTCCAGCAGTACCTTGCATGATCAAAGACTAAATGAATCTATGGACACCCCTCTTGTCTACTTAAGGAATAGCAGGAGATACTCCTGACTCCTTATATTTGCACAAGTCACCTTGGGCTGCATTTTTCTCAGGTGCAGGGAGCTGCTTTGCAGAAACAGTTCAAATGATCAGGTCTCCAGTGCACTTGAGAATTTTCTTGAGGTAGTTTCTTTACTCAGAGGACTCTGGGGGGGTTGTTTTGGTTTTTTGGGTTTTTTTTTCCTGAGCTACCTGGACTCTCAGATAGAACAATCAGTCATCGTTTTCCTTTTGGGCCTCCAATTCTCTGCTTTTGCTGCAGCCTTGTGTGGGTGCGTGGGTGCTCGAGTGCGTGCGTGTGCCGGGCTGAGTGTGTGGGTGTGAGACCTCACTTTTGGTTTTCCTTTTTTTTGTGTGAAAATCTTTTTCTACAGGTTTTCAAGGGTTAACCATTGTTTGCTGTACGAATACTTCAGTGAATTATATACCGTTTGAAAGAAATGTTATTTAAAAAAAAAACCAAACTGTTGTATCCCATAAAGTTTATTTTGAATTTTGAACAGATGAATGTTTTTAAGTAAAATATATGCATTTCTGAACTTCAGCTTAACTTACATTATACTTCCTTTTTAAAGAGAAAAATAGAGGGAGACCATAGACTCCAAATTCCAAGCAGCACATTCTGTACTGACAAGGTCCAAGAGTTCTTTGCCACAATACAAGGTCACCTGGTATCGATGACATGCTCAAATCCATGGAATGGGCCAACTGGATTGGGTTTGGGTTTCTTTACATTTTTAGAAAACAAGCTCATGCTTCAGGGTTAGCATGACTGATGCTTTTCAGAAAGGAGCAGGTGGCTGCATGATCAGCAAGAATAAGCTCTTGCTTTGCCAGCCAGGAACTTGCTCAGCTAATTGCTGAAGGACTGGCTTATTCATAGTCAGAAGGATTTGCTGATCACTGATACCAGCAGAGCAGACAGTGTGTTGCAGAAGTTACACCTTCCAGAGACTAGAAGGAGCTGGCAAGCAGAATTAAGGAATTGCTTTTGTTCTGCATCCTTTATCTCCACAAGTAGTTAAGTGACTTCCAAATTATTTCCACAAATGATCAACTGCGTGCATTAAGGGGATGGGATGGAAAAACTAGGGGTTTGGTCTTGTTTTATAGCTCAGTAATGTTGCTACAGATTTTCTGTATATATGCAGCTGTACACACATGCATGGATTTAGATTGCTGGATAACTGGTGGGATGTGACTGCATCCAGAAGCCCTGACTCCGTGTGTTCCTGAAACGGTGCCTGCGAGTGTGCAGGGGAAACACGAGTGCAAGTGAAGGGACTGTGTGAGGTCAGGCTGCAGTGGCAGAGCCCAGGGACCTTCCCAGGCTCCTCAGGCAGTTCAGGGTTCTGCTTCTCTGCCCAGGTCTTCTTTCAGTTTAGACCATAGCTCATAGTGACTCTTCAGACATATATTTACATAGCACTAACAGGCACTAGAGTTTGCAGCCAATGTCTTAAACCAAATCCTTCTCTTCACTGAGCTTCAGGAAGGCTGCAGCAAGAAGTCAAGTCTGTAACTTTGCTAACCAATTTTGATAATTATCTAAATCTTTTCTTTCTGATCAGAAGGTCAAATTGTGACGACAGCCTTACTTTTTTTCCAAGGTAACTCTTTGTGTCAGAAAATGTGACCACAGTTTGGCCTGGAATTTGAATGTGCTGTATATCAGATAACTGTTACCACTTGGTTGCAAAGGAGAATATCTGCATTTCATGTAACTTCTTCCACTCAAAGACAAATAAAAGTGAGCACCTGACACTTTTTCCCCAGGCACTGCAGTAAGTGACTGGCAGTTTTTTAACTTCCTTCTGCAAATGTTTCATGATGGACTTTGGGGGTTGAGCAAAAGGGAAAGTAAAAATATGCGAGAACTTGTTAAATCTCAGTACCTCAGAAGCAAAGTTTTGTTTAAAAAATTCAATCAAATATATTTTTGTTTGAACTGAGAAAAAGAGTTCTGAGGCAGAATATTGTAAATGCAAAACTGTCCAGTGGGCATCTCCCTGCTCCATTTGCACTCCTGTCTGTGTTTTGGAGCTTGAGTTCTTATGTATCTCTTCTCATGCCTCCCCAACTCACATTTCTAAAAGCAAATCTGAGTTTGATTCTGTAGAACTTTGGTGCCTACAGGTGTTATGAGAAAAGGTGAGTAAAAGTATCTCTCTACAAGTTTTGAGGTGGTTTCCTAAAATCCTGCCAGAAAAACTAAAAACCAATGCTCAGACAATCTTGTTGCTGCATGAGAACAGTTGACATTTTCCATAGGTATAGAGAGGACAAACTGTTGGATGAGAACATTTTTACATTCAGTTAAACTTTGTGAATAATTTTTGATGTTGCTATAGGTATGTACAAAAAAGAAGAATACTGTAAATAAAAAGAACTTTACCAGAACATCTAGATTTTTCTCAGCTTCCTGAAGAAATATGAGCTCTCTGTGCCAGCTTCTCTACAGCCTGAGATTCACAGCGGGACAGACTTTCCTGGTCACCCAGAGCTTTCCCAACTTAATGAGGTAGCAGCAGCTTGTGAATTTAGGGTTGCTTACAGAACCAAAGCAGTTTGTCTGGACATCCTATGAATCACCAGGATTTCTGCTGGTTTTAGGCCATTTCTCTGCTGAAAAGCCATGCTGTTGGATGTTGAGAAGTATGTCCTCTCTTTATATCTGGGTCTAGTGATGGGAGTCCTCCTTTCAGAGGTCCCATGTGCTACAAGGTGAAGAGTTGAGCAGAGGATTTGGGACACCAGCTGTCACACACTGGTACCCTTGGCTCTCCCCACCACCGTCATTCCACATTTGGACTACCTTTCCCACACAGAAAACCAAATAAAACATCATGTGGTTATTGTTCCAGTCACAAATTTGCATTGTGGCAGTGAAAGAAGCCAAGTAAACTGTGTAAAGCAGCTTGTGCCAGAATATTCTAAAGGCAAATATCTCATACTTTTAGAAATTTATTTTTACAGACTTTGCCCATTGCTGTGGATGCCCAGGTGTGGGAAGGGACGGGGTAAGAGCCAGCAGCCCTGCCTAGATGGCACTGCCAGGAGTGCTGGGCACTGGCGCTGCTCTCACTGCAGAGAGGAAAAGAGCTGCTTTGGAGGGGGGCACCCTGGCTCAGTGCTGCCAGGTCACGCCTGGATCCCCCGCCTTGCTGCGAGCCCTCAGTTTAGGAGAGAGGTGGGAAGATGGAGTGGAGTGTGAGTGTTGGGCCGGGGGAGGTGGGGCAGGCAGAAAGGCTCCACCCGCAGCTGCTGCTGCAGGAGTCCCCGGGGAGATGGAGCTCAACTTGCGGCTGCAGCCGGCACTGGACACGGGGGAGGGAGCGGGGCGGGCTGGGCTGGGCTGACGCTGCCCTGGCGATGGCAGCGCTGCCATGGCAGCCTTGGGGTCCTGCCAGCTGCTGCACAAGGCCCTGGAAGGGAGCAGCAGTGAAGGCCCCGCAGCAGCACCTCGGCTCTTGGAGGAGGTGTGAGCAAAGGTGTGCCCAGGTTTGGGGCACTGCAGTGGGGCCAGGGCGGTGCCGTGGGTGCTGTGTCCGGGCTGGAGCAGCAAAGACAGGTAAAAAGTTCTGTCTGTGATGCAGGTTGGCCAGCACTTGGATCCAGGTGATTAGAAGCCATCCGTAGTCCTTTGTGCTTGGGACAGCTGCTCAAAGGACCCTGTTCCTGCAGAAGGATGGCTGCAAAGAAAAAGGAGGTGGCGCTGCAGGTCAGTAGTAGCCAGGCCTTGGCAGACCTTGTAAACTGTGAGTAAGTGCCAAGGATGGAGTTCAGTGTTGGGGTATTTCAGATTCTGCTGGCAAAGCCCCACTGCGAGGTCCTTGTAGGGAAGAGGTGTTCCTGGATTCTCCTGGAAGACGTGGGAAGCGTGGGAGGACCTGGCAGGTCACATGTGTCCCCAGGCAGGGCTGTGGGGGGCAGAGGGAGCTGCTGCAGGTTGTGTTTAGGGCTGCTGGGGCCAAGCACAGGTTTGGCTGCTGTCAGAGACCAAAATGCCTCTGGTTTGTGAGGTAAGAGCTCAGAGGGCATCGAGGAGTAGAGAACTGGGCTTGGCACATCTCCTGCATGGCAAGAGTTACTGGATGCTTCTGAGCAGGTCATGTCTTCAGAAAGATTGCTGTAAAGGTAGAAAAGCTAGGAGGTACAAGAAAGACTCAAAGGCTGAAGAATCTGTTTCACAGTGAGGTGTAGAAGAATTTTTCCTGTTTACACTGCACAGGTGACCTAGTGATGCTTTATAACCATTGCATGGAGGGAAGAGGTTCTAAGAGCAGTTCATGACACAAAAACATTGAAAACAGAAAATGGGTTCTTCAGGTCCGCTTCATATTTTGAGAATTCAGTCTTCACAGGAGACAAATAAAGAGAGTATGGGCTCTATGGCCTTGTTTATTCACTGTTTAAACTGGGAAACCTGAACATGTGCAACAAGGAAAGAGGGGCACTTTATGAAGGTAGGAATAGTTTCTGTTGCTGCTTGTCCAGCTGTGTTCCTGTGGGATGGGGACCTTCACATCAGCTTCACAACAAACACTGTGTCTCTTTGGCACTGAAGGGAAATCTGGGTCTACATCTGCAAAACTGAAATTTTTTACATGTGCAGATGAGAGCTGACCCTGTGTAGGACATGAGGGGATGTCCTGGAAGGGATCTGGTTTTGTTATAGAAAAGCCAAGTCCAAGCAGCCTCAGGACATCTAAATTAGCAAAGCACCTTGAAGAGTGCCAGCAGTACTTGAGTCTAGCAGTTGAACTCATGGCCAAATTAATTATCACAAAATACTGTCATAAATCATTGGGACTCATTAGCATTCTGTGAAACACTCTGAGGGTGGTCCCAGCACTAGGGAGAATTAAATTTTGTAGTTCTGCAGGTGTTCTCGGAGAAAACTAAGCCTGGGGTCACGTGCTGAACAGGCAAATAAGTGGAGATGTCTGAACAGCTCCCTGTTCCCTGAGTGTGACAAGGCCCTGGAGAAACTGTCCTGTGTGACCCCCAGTGACACAGCCCTTAACACCTATGAGAGGCCATTTCATCTGCACTGGAGTTTCCACTCTTGCAATTCCCGGCTGTGAGATTTTAGCAGCCCTTTAATTGTGTTAATTATTGCGAAATAGCTGGTATTGATGCAACTTACTGTCTTCCACTGCAGTCTAAAAGTAGTAGGGGTTGATGATACCCACTGAGGAAGGAATTAGCAATCTTCATTGTTTGCGATGAACAAAACCAGATCTTGAGTTTCTCAAGAAGCCTTTTTTCTTTTAACTTGCTGTGTTTTTCTAAGCACATACTGAAGGGCAAGTCCTATAAGATGGGGAAGATGCTGAGGATTATATCCTTTCTAATAACAGTATTGGGAGTGTGGGATAATAGAGTGGGTGGTGCTGTGTGTGGAATGGTCTAGGGCATCTTTGACGGGTCAATCCCTGAGCAAGCTGATCTAACGCTGAGTTTTGTGCAGGAGATTAGATGAAGGACTCCACAGGCCCCTCCCAGCCTAGAACTTTGTGTTTTCTGTTCACTGTGCTTTGGAAGCCTTTAGGTAACAGCTGGGAATTCAGGTAAGGACATGCTGGGTTCAGACCCCACACATCATGGAAACTGTGTATTTACTAGCTTAGTTTATCAAGGCTGAAACATCTCAAATAGAAGAGTTTGTGTGCAGGCCAGAAGAATCAGGTAGTTCATAAACCTCATGAGGATTGGGTTGAAGGAGGTGTGGTTCAGCTGGAACCCTGGGCAGGCAGATGGAGATCCTGACAAGGGGCTGTGGGTCTGGGATCCCCGTTTGGGGGGCCCACCCAACCCTCAGAACAACTCTGCAAACTGAGTCTGGGATCCCCAGGCAGCCACTGTTCCAGCAGTGCCACTAAACAGGGGACGACTTGTCCTTGGTGGATGCTGCTGCCCTTTCCCTCTGCCTTTCCTTGGATCTTGTGAGACGTCCTGATCAGCTGGGCAGGGGTGAGAGAATCACAGCTGGAATTTCCTGAGTGCTCAGGTAATGCTCTTCAGGCGGTTCTGTCCCTCTGGAGTGATTTGTCAATATGTTTGCAGCAACTGGGTAGTACCTGATGAACTCCTGTGGCTTTTACTGTGTTTTTCAATTTTCCACACAGATTAACATTACCAGCCAGGAGCTTTGGGAAGAATTGCTGTGTCTCAAAGGACTTATTGGTAAGGGTTTGGTCAGCACTGAATTGCTCTTGTTCTGTGTTAAAAAGACACCAGGACTGTTAGGAATTATTAGTTAAGGATGTCTCTCCATTCCCCTTATGCTGAATGGGAGAAAAAAATATTCTAACTGAGTTGAGACCAGCAGGAGGTTGTAGTCCTCTTCATTTATGCTGGACAGTCATGCAATCCAAGCAGTGCTGGTCCAGTCTCCACTGCTTGGAAGAGGACTGTCCCCAGCACAAGGAACAGCCCTGGCTCCCAAGGTTCTTGAGGAAATCTCATCTGCTTTACCTCTGTGCAGCAGTATTCCCCAGGAAATCTGCTACCTCCAAGGTCACAGCCATGTCCATGTTTGTATTTAAGACTCCTCCACATCGTTCTTAGCTTGTTATTTTGTAATATAATTCTGTCCTCTATGCAGCATTGCATAGAAACCCTTGCAAGGGTTTCCAGTTCAGAGCTGAATCCAGCCCTTCTAGCATGTGATCTATTGGTCTGTGTCTAAACTGGCCCATTTGTAACTCATTCTGACCTATTTTCCTGCTTGCAGTTGTTGATGTGTTTCAAGCCTGGTGTGGCCCATGCAAACCAGTAGTGAATCTGTTCCAAAAAATCAGGAACGAAGTTGGCAGTGATCTCCTGCATTTTGCTGTGGTAAGATCTCACTTGGCACTGCTTGAAATACCCAGTCCTCTGAAATCAGCTGAGGCCTAAGGGCTGAAATAATTTATCTTTTCAATATTTAGCCCAAGCCATAGCAGTGCAGGAATTGCAGCTGCTAGGAGTAAACCTGCCACATACAGGGTATATCTATAAGAATTGATGTTAATTAAGGATTTTCAGGCTTCAACTGCTCTATGCTTTCCAGATTTCTACTTAGGCAAGTAACATTAGACAGAGTCATTAACACATTACCTCTGATGTACAGGGAGAGGCTGAAGGGGCTGGATTTGGTCACCCTAGAGAGGAAAAGGGACAGATGCCCAGTGGGGGGGAGGATGGAGAAGGCAGAGACTGATGTCTGTCAGGGAAACACAGCAACAGGACAAGAGATAATGGGGTAAGTTGCAGCAGGAAAAAATCCAAGTAAATAGAAGGGAAAAGTATTCAGGTGGGAGTGTAGGACACTGGGACAAGTTCCCAGGAGTGCTGTGCAGAGCTGATTCTTGGAAAAACTCAGAACTGACACAGCCTTGAGCAACCTCCTGTATCACTGAGTGCAGCCCTGCCCTGGGCAGGGTCTGGGACTGGAGCCCTTCACAAGTCCCTCCCTGCCTCATGCATGTGGAGATTCTGAGTTCTGGTGCCTCTCCTGGCTGGTGGCAGCTCTGGACTGAGGACAGAGTCAAGGGCAGTGAGGTTTCTCATGGCTCAGCCTCCCATCTTTGCTGCCACTGCAGCTCCTCCCGCCACTTCTCAGCCCTCACGGGCAGGAGCCCTGGATTCACTTCTCGGGCTTTTTCTCTGGGACTCACCCAGGCAAGCTGCTGGGAATAGATATCCCTGTCCCACAGGAGCACTGCTCCAGCTCCTGCAGGGGACATCTACCTGCTCCTCAGGCACTGGAACTGAGCTGTGAGCTGCCTGTGCCCCTGGTTCTGTCAATGTCATTTTGTCCCCTAAGTCTGGGACCCAGAGGTGTTTTCCTGTGTGTGGGGGTGAGTACCAGCACAGCACTTGTGTGTGCATCCCTCAGAAGCAGAAATGCATTTTTTTTATTTTACATTCCTTTTAGGCTGAAGCTGATTCCATTGATGCTCTGGAAAAATACAGAGGACAATGTGAGCCTGTCTTTCTCTTTTATACAGTGAGTGAAATATGTTTTCCCCAAGTGGTTGCATAGCAATAAACACAACCTGCTGGTGGGAACAACAGTCCTCTTGGGAGGATGTTTTGTTTCTTTAATGTGTGATGGGACAATTTGATTTGCTCTGTATCTGCTGGCAATAAAAAGCTTTGCAGATAAGAATATACAGCCAGTGTGCTGCCCTGTGGAGTCTTCAGGTTCTGCCTGCTGCTTCTGCAGGACCTCACTCCTCTCACAGGCTGCACTGCTTCATCCTGAGACTGATGAGGAGGCACAAAGAAGGTTGTTCCGAGGTTTCCCTCCTGCTGTGGAGCAAAGCAGCTCTGAGGGGAGGAGGGCCTGGTACATACAGTGTGTGTGATGTGCTGCTGTGGGGAATTCCACAGCCCAGACAGCACAACCTGAGCACTTGCCGACTGATTTGCTTTATCACCTCCAGGGAGGAGAATTAGTGGCTGTGGTAAGAGGAGCAGATGCACCATTGCTGCAGAAGACCATCCTGAAACAGCTGGCAGGGGAAAGGAAGGGTTTACGTGGAGGAGAGCCTGTGGTGGTAATGGGTCACCAAAGCTTCTAACACCTGTAGATGTGCATACAAGAGAGGTTCAGTTCCCCAGGGCCAGCATAGCTTTAAAGCAGAACCACTTCCTTGCAAAAATCCCCTCTCCTGCCCAGCCAACCTCCTAGGCCACTGTCACAGGGACTGGCTTTTGTGTGTGGTCTAACATAATGACATTTCCAAGGAGCAAAACTGTCTTACCTGTGTGTGACCTGCTGCTCCTAAGGCATCTCTAAAGCCTGCAGCTCTCTGCTGTCATTGCTGGCCTGTTCTGGGAACGCTTTCCCCCAGCTCTTGCTGTCCACTGACTGAGAGCTCAGCAGGTGCCCCTGGACAGGCAGATCCTCTGCAGTCCCTGCTGAGCTGAGCTGGCCCAGGGCAGCAGGAGGACTGTTCCTGCTCAGGGGGGTGGGACGTGGGGCCCTGCCTGGCACAGGCTCACCTGAGGGCAGGTGCAGGATGTTCCTGGCTCATCCTTGTGCTCTTGCTGCTAGGGGCCAGACAGAGCCTTCTCCAGAGACAGGGAAGCACAGCTCACCCTCAGGAGGAACAGCGGGAAGGACTAACAGGTAAGGCAAGGCACAGCTGTAGGATGTTCTCTGTGTCTTGAGCTGGAACATTTAAAAGCTGGAACCTTCAGCAGGGGTTCAGCTGCTGCTGAGACACCAGAGGGGCCATTCCTCCAGCTGGGCACACGGGGAGAGTCACCTTGAAACACAAACACGGGTCCAGCACAGTTTGGGTGTGAGGCATTGTGAAACTGGGTCTATTTATCCTTCCAGTGTGTTTTATCTTACATTTGACCACCCTTGCCTTCTGGCCTGGCAAGGGCTCTTGGAGACCCCACATGGTTTCTGTTTCCATGTGGTTTGTAAAAGAAAACACAGATGCTTGGGCTCCAAATCTGCTTACACCATCTCCTGCCTTGTCTAAGATTAGCCACGAATTCCCAAAGGTTTTTGCCTCTTCCGCTAAAGGGAACATTTTTTCTTGGCTTTGCTGGGACAGTGCTGCATCCTGGCCCTGTGCACACCAAATCTTCGGCTCCAGAATGCGGGAATCGAAGCAAAATCCTCCTGGCTTTACCTGAAGCACCATGAGATGCAGGGGCGTGAGGGATGTTGGTCTCTGCCTCTCCTTTCTGCGCCTATTGTTAATTTTGTCCATTTTCTTCCCTCGGAGGCTGACGCATCCATCGGGTCCGGGATGACAAGCGCAGTCGTGGAGCAGATGCGAACGTTTTCAATAAATACAAGATTTTCGTGTGGTAGCAGCATTGGCTCCGTGCCCTCGGTGTCCCCCGGTTCCCGCCGGCGACGCGCGGCCCCTTTAAGGCCGGCGCGGGGGCGGCCCCGCCGCGCTGCGGCTGCGTGGGGAGGAGGCTCGGATCGCGGGTTCGAGTCCCGGCGGAGCCGGCCCGGCCATGGCCGCGGCCCTCGAGCCGGCGGAGGCCGAGCCGTGCCCGGAGCCGCCCGCTCACCGGCTGAGCGTGGCGGAGCTCGACCGGGAGCTGGACTGTCGCAGCGAACTGGTGCGTTCCGACCCGCCGCGGAGGCGGCACGGCCGGGCCGCGGGGGCTGCGCCTGTCCCGGCGCTTCCCGCAGGGCCGAGGGGTCCGCCGAGGGAGGGTCGGTCGGTCCCTGAGACACGCGCGAGGGAGGGTCGGAGCCCTCACAGAGACGCCCGTGAGGGAGGGTCGGCGGGTCCCTTCACACTCCCGTGAGGGAGGGTCGGCGTGTCCCTTCACAGTCCCGTGAGGGAGGGTCGGCGGGTCCCTTCACACTCCCGTGAGGGAGGGTCGGCGTGTCCCTTCACACTCCTTGTGAGGGAGGGTCGGCGGGTCCCTTCACACTCCTTGTGAGGGAGGGTGGGTAGGTCCCTTCACACTCCCGTGAGGGAGGGAGGGTCGGCGGGTCCCTTCACACTCCCGTGAGGGAGGGTGGTCGGCGGGGCCGTCCCAGGCTGATCTGTGCCAGTTCTAATAAGGAGACATGGGTCACTGTCATTTAAATAAATTTCGTGTGCTTCACCGTATATAGAAAAACCACCACAACCCCCAGAGTTATGTATGGCGAGTGCCATACGTAGCAGGTAGAGTCAGTCATTTAATTTCTCTCTTGCTGCAAAACCCTTTATACTGCAATAGCGTGTTTACTCTCAGAACATAAAAAGTGTTCTATGACTGTTTCTGGAAGTAAGTCTCACGCAGTCTCCAAGAAGGAAATATTATCTTCACTCAACCAGATGAAGCTGTGTGTGACCCTGCCCTCAGAGCCCTTGCCTGCCTTTCCAGGCAGAGGGGTGTGTGCATAGCTGCATTTTATGTGGCTTTAATTATGGTTTGGAAGGCGGAGCAGGCAACCTAAACTCAGGCTGTGGTTTCTGATGTACAGATTGATGACAAAGAATTCGACATTCCTCAAGTTGATACCCCTCCAACGCTGGAGAGCATCCTCAATGAGGTGAGTGATCCATCGGACAGGGGAGAGGTTAGGTGAGGCAGCACATGCTCCTTTTCCTCTACTCTTACTGTGTTTTTCCTGGAAAACAAAATTGTAGAGCTTCATGGTTTCCTGATGCTGATAGCTAGCAGGTGCATGCTCAGTGGAGTAATTGCTCTACAATGTGTGATACGGAATTTTGTTTGGTTTTTTTCAATTAAAATATCTACAGCTGCAGCATAAAAGGTTTTCATCAAGTCCAGGCACATTCAGCTGTAGATCTGGAGAGTCACCTGAATTCTAGACAGCCAATAAAGGTCAGGGTCACTGAACAACTTTTTTTAGCTAGAAGTGATTGCAGAGTATTCAAAGTAGTTCTGAAGGTGTGGGAGGAGATGAGAGCTGGATTCTTCACAGCTTCATCTGTGTTGTTCCTTTCACATATGTAGCTCTCTGGCAGGAGCAGTGAATGGCCTCAGCCTCTGATGTTACCTGTGGGAGTAGATTCTAAGTCTTAAACTTGAGAGATAATAATGAATAAAATATAGTTCAGTGCAGACAAAGTCTTATTGCAGTATATCTGTAAATGTAGGATGGGAGAAACATCTGGGAAAACATCTTCTGAAGAGGATTTTAGCAGATAAGAACCTGTCTGAGCCAAAAAGACAAATAGCTGCAGTTCAGAAAGAGAGGCTTAATGAACACAGGGCTGCCAGGTGTAAATGAAATGAGGAGAAGCTGCTCTGCTCCTTGCTTGTTTGGCATCAGCTGCAGGGTTCTGTTTGCTCCCTCTGCCTTTGTGCTGAGAGACCAAGAGGAGCTGCACTGGTTTTAGAACACATCAGGGAGAGTGGCTTTTTGGAAAACTGTAAAAAAAAATTCTAGGCTAAGACTGAAAGGAGAGAGAGATTTCAAACAGAAGAGCTGAGAAAAGAGCAAAATGAACTCTGGTGGCAGCTGGAGGGCTCTCAGTGCCACTTGGTGAAGTGCTGGAGTAAATGATGATGATTCTCAGCCTTCTCTTGGCAACTTGGAGACTTGGAAACAGCTGTGTTAAAGGGTGATTAAAGTTTTCATGGAGTGCATAATATCTGGGGAGGAAAGGTTAGTTGACTTTTTCTCCAGCCCACTTCTGAGATTTTGTGAATTCTGGAAACTGGGCCTTCCAGCAGAATCAGCCCCTTAAAGTAATAAATAGTTCTGCCTTTTAAATATGAGGCTCCCTTGTCCTCTCCTCCATTTTCCTGCTGAACTGATGCTGCTTTGCTAATGTTTCAGTTATGCTGTTGTGTGTTCTGAACATGTAACAAGCTGTGGTGATTCTCTCCCTTCAGACTGATGATGAAGAGGAGTCTTTCATTTTGGAGGATCCCTTTCTCTTGAACATTGATAACACAGACGCACACTCCTATGACACCTCTTCTGTGGCCAGCTCTGACAGTGGGGACAGGACACACCTGAAAAGGTACTGCAGCCTTGTGCCTGGGAGGTCAAACTGTCTGTGAAGGGGTACTGCTTACATCCAGTGGAAACCAATCCTCCTTTCTCCACAAAACACTCTTATTCCTCCAGGGTAACGTAGGCAAAGATGGGATTTGTGGTTGCGCTGGGGGCTGGCCTCTTTGAGCAGTAACAGCATTTTATGGGAGATGGATTATTTCAATTTCTCCAAAATTCATGGAATCTCTGAAGCACTGAATCATCATGTCTCCAAAGAAAATGTCTCAAAGGGGTATCTCACCTAGCCTGCAAGCAGCTGGTGGTTATTTGTGAGAGGCAACTGCTGTCACTTCTGTGAGTGGACTGCTAATGTTGACGTCTAAAATGTGATAATTAGCTCTAATACTGCTGACTTGTGTCATTAATTACTCAAATGATGGGCTGAGCCACTCCCATGGCTGCCTTGTGTGCCACGAGCAGTTGCACAGGACATAAACACTCTGAAGTCTGATGGTTTATGTTGGCATGTAGTGGTGTGCAGATTCTCTGTCCCTTCTTTTTTCCAGTAAGATTGTTTGTACTGAGAGAAATGTTACCTGGAGTGGCTTAAATGTCTTCCAGTACAGAGTATGCAGAAAAATCTGCAGGTGTTCCTGTCCCCTTTGGGTAAGGCTGGTTGCCATGGTTATGGTTCCTTAGCCATAATGCCAGCTGCTAATAAGATGTTTGGTGAACCTCTGTGGGAGCTGCGTGCTTGTGCACCTCTGGAGAGAGAAGAACCCAGTGTTTCCCTGGTAGTTTTGGGAATTTGGCACTTTGGAGGTGTGAGAGCAACAAAATTGCACCTTTGCTGGGGAGTTTCCCTGTCCTGCCTGCTAGAGTTTGCCTGTGCTGTTTTTAAATAACCATTCCTGCACTGCTTAGTTTGTAAAGACATTTTCTCCATAAACAGAGGCACTTAAGCTTTCATACCAGGTGAGCTGTGTATTAATTGAAGGCTGTTCTTTGCCATACCCAGTTTTCCTAGGGGTCTGTATTCTGCTAATGAGCCTTTTCCAGTTGTGCATTTTCCATAGATACTCACCTTTACAGACTTAAACTTCCTCACTCACTGAAAGAGCTGAAGTGTTGCTTTCAGGATGTAGTAGTGAATTCTAAGGCTTGCAGATATGTGCTTGAAACTTTTTGAAGGCTATGTTTTTTTTACTCCAGGAGATGAGTTAAAACCAAACTGTGCAGGCACAGCAGGGCAGAGCAGGCTTTGCTGATTATCTCATGTCTTAGCTCATTCTGTGGCCCCAAGAAGAAGAATGAAAAGTGCATGAGTTACAGGTGTATGCACAATTTACCTGCTGGCTTAGCTGTGGGTTAGGCAAAGTTCCAAGCTTTTATTCTGTTCTAATGCTTTTTGGTTTGTTTCTTAATTCCTTAGGAAGAAAAAACTCCCAGATTCTCTCTCACTCCATGGATCAGTGATCCGGCTCTCACTCCTGAAAGGAATTTCTGCCCAGATAGTGTCTGCAGCAGTAAGTGTCACCTTGTGGGCACCTCCACTAAGAGAAAACTGAAACTCTTTTGGTATGTGTGGGGTATATGTGTGTTCTCCTGCCTGGCCCTACTGTTGGTTCTGTGTAACCCCACGTTAGGGGCATAAGCTGCTGACCAGTGGTCCCTAGGCAGCAATGGATCAGGGCTTAGCTGCCTTGCTGCAGCAGGGGTGGGGTGGGTCACTTCTAGCACTGATTTGGATTGCTGGATGTCACAAAACTTGGTGGGAAATGGTCATACAACATGAAAGTGTGCTTGAAGGTGCTGGAACTGGGTTTGCTCAATGCCTGCTACAGGACATGGGTCTTTGAGAAGAGCACAGGTACTTTCACATGGAATTACAGGATATTCTGCTTCCTCTCTATTTCTGGGTGTTTCTAGCCAGTGGTTCCCTCAGCTCTGTCTGCCCTGGTGCGGCCATGAAAATGCAGCTGGTGTTGATTTTTCTGTGTGTTGTAGTTGTTCTGATTATTAGACACGCACAGTGTGGGAGTTGTGTCTCTCACTCATGGGTTCTCCTGTTTCCCCAGGACAAGGTGGATGCTGGCTTGCCCACTGCAATTGTAAGTACTCTCACAATTTTCAAGGATTGTATATTTAGTTTTCATGCCAATTTGTTAAAGCAGTGATTTAAGACATCTGATAAATGCATCTTCCTTGACTTTTCAAGCGTGAGGAGTGGGAGGAGCAGCATGAAAGCTCCCTGGGGCAGAGTCCAGCCTTCCTTCACTGCCTCTCTGCTGAGTGAGCCCCACACCCTCCCTTTTTTGTATCATCACCAGGGCTTTATAGCTGAGCACCTGACCTGTCCCCATCTGTTCAGCACACTGAATTTCCCTAATTGCTTCTTCTTTCCCAGTTATTGACTCCTAACAATTTTTATACAAACTTAAACTGGAGTGCTCCAAGTGATGGGTTCAAAATTTCTGTCTCTCTGTCTGAAATATGAACTAAAAGGCTCTCTGAAGGATACTCCTGCTTAGCAATTTGCATCAAAATTTTTGAAGCCAAGCATGCTAATCATGTCTAAATATGTTGAAGTGAAACTGCCTGTAGTAAAATAAGAGAAATATTTTAATGAGGTGACATACAGTCAATATTTGTTTTGTCCTTGTGAAGTGAGTTTTAATGTTTTACAGAGGAACTAAAGATGTGCTCAATCACTTCGACTGTAGTAACAGCAGCCCATAAGAAAATACCTTTTTCTTTAAAAAAGAAAAGGAAAAAGTAGTCAGTTCTAAGGCAAAAGGCTGCACAGTGAAGCTGGAAACACTGGAAACTATGCTAGGTACATAGAATAAAAACCTGCATTTACACATCCAGACATTAAGACATTTGATTTTTTTTAATCTGACTTAGACTTGTTAAGAAATAAAAAGTAGAACAAGCTGAATACATCTACAGCATTATGTGATTTCTATTAAGTTTTATTTCATTGAGTGCAGGTTTGCAAGTACAGTAGGATCTTGGAGGATATTTTTAATAGGATTTGTTTAATTCCCCATGGAAAGAAGTGGGAGTCTTTGTCTTGCTGTGGACTGCTCTTCAGGGGACCAGCACTGGCTAGTGTTATAGAAGAGCTCAGATGTGCAAGCAGCAGCTGATTTAGGATAAAATACCAAGTATTTATACTCAGCAACTACACCAAAAGAATGAGAGAAACTTTAGAGAGATGAAATTTTTCAGTGGATACCACTTTGAAGGTTTGAATTTCAAACAGCAGAGGAAAAAGCAGCCCTCTGATCTTGAGATTATCTGTGTGACACTTGTTAGGTGTAGTACCTGTCTGTCTTCATGTAAGAATTGTACTTGTCACTTACAAATGAAAAAGTTATAACCTTTGAAATCTTCCCCTTTTGGCAAACTTTGCTTGATAAGTGGTGGATTTGTGAATGATGTTTCTTGTGCTTTCAATCTTCCTCTATGATTCTTTCAGGCAGCATCAAATCTGATAGCAGTGGGGACTTCCCATGGGTTAGCACTGATATTTGGTAAGTTAAAAATAAAGTTTTAAGGTTTTTTGCATTTTAATGATCTTTAAAAAATGCAAACACCTGCCAAAATCCACCAGCCTGATTTATAACTGCAGGCTGGGTTTCTTCTAAGATGCTGTCTGTGCTAAATGTATTTTTCTTTCAGTAAAAAAATGAAGCAGAAGTAATATTTGTCATCCTTATTCATATATCTTCTGCATTGTTGGTGTTTGGCACTCTGATATTGAGAAATTTAGCCATGTGGGAATTGTCTAAAGAACCTTTTCATATATTTGATTTCAGCTAATTTGCCTCTCCTCCTAAGTCTACCTGTACTCAAGACTTATCTGCTCTGTCCTTATTACAGACTTGGGAAACTTTCATTCTGCTTTTCTGAAAAAGCAGAATTTTTAAATTCTGAAATTTCTTTTTTTCATTTTGCTTCTGTTGACTCCTGAAACATTATCACAGGACAGTTCTCAGGCTGTGCGTGTAATATTGAAAAGCAAACTTTCCTTCAGGATTGGTGTTGGATTAGATGCCAAGTCTGACATCCTGGCAGTGTTGCACAGGATGTGGTGGGAAGGGATGTCTGGAGATACTCTGGTACCTGCTCCAGGGCCACATCATCTGGCAGGGGGAAAAGTCCTCCTGACCCATCTAAACCTCTCCATCTGCCATTTTGGGGATTTGCTGCTTGTTGTCTGATCTGGCATGAGTGGGAAGGGCTGGTGCTCTCTGTTGTTACCTGTCTTTCAGGTAGTTTATCTGCTGTTTGATGCTTGGTTACCACATTTGGATAATGACAGGTTTTTTATGCCTTAAGAAAATGACCCTTAGCTTGTTTCTAGGGCTGTGCTAGCTTGGGGAATTTTATTTTCCATTTTTGATGTAAAGCAGGGCCATCTTTTGGCAAAATCTTTCTGAAACTTGTTTGGAGTTGGGAATGTTGTGCAAATGAAGAGTTTTGCTGTGTGCCATGACTTGGCTTGAGGACTGCCAGCTGGAGTGGAGCAGTGCTCTCCCAGCAAACCTACAGCAATACACAAATAACGCTTTGGAGGTTTTCTTTATCCTTTTTTCTAGATGGCAACGACGTTTCACACTACTCGAAAACTAGGACTTAAACACAACTCAGTTAAATATGTAATTTTTCATACAGACTGGTTCCAGACAAAAGAATTCTGTATAGCTAAACTTCGTTTTGATTAGTGTGGCAACACTATTTATTTTTATTTTTTCTGTTGGTTGTAAACCTTATAGTGAATGTCCTGAGTCTTTGTTGCAGTATGATGACATTAAAATTAGATTGTAGGGGTCTTTTTTTGAAGTTGATGGGGAGTTGATTTACTGGCTGGTGGTGACTGAGTGAAAATAGTTTTACCAGTTATATTGCAGTGAACTTCCAGTTTTATTTCCTCTCAAATTTCTATTTTTTGGTTTTCAGTGCAATGAAGTTCAAATTTATAGGCTCACTTTTTAAACTGCCTGGTTTTAGAACACTAACCATCAAAGCCTCATTTCTTGAATAAATCAGAAGGGGGAACATCAACCACAGGAAACACCCAGCAAAACTTGAAGTTTCTCTGTCTTTGGAGATTGTCGCCTGTGTGCTGTTCAATGCTTCACCCCTTCCTTTTATATTGATTTCTGGCTTTTTCTCTCCTCTTTGGCCCTTTCTGTGTGGACTGCAAGGCAAAGGTACGGTAGCCCTGCTGTGTGCATGTCCCTGCATGCCAGCCCTGTGCTGCCCGGCTGCATGCTGTCTGTGCCGGCTGTCAGGGGCAGTGCAGGGCCCTCGGTGGGTGGTGCTGCTGGGAGTGCTGGGTGGGTGCATGTGCACTGCATACTCCCAAATTCTCCGGGCAGGGACGCCAGAGGAGCAGCTGAATGGGATTTTGTAGCGTCCCAGGGGAGCAGGTCTGTAGCTGTTTGTAAGGGTTGTTGTTGCTTGTTTCAGGGCAGGACAAGGCTCTTCCATGAAATCACCCTCCACCCAGAGCATTTCCTGGCACTGTGCCTAATAAAATCAGTAGTGTGTTGGTAATTCTGCAGAAAATGAAGCAGGCCTTCAAACTTAGGAAAATCAGGGCATAAGGAAAAGATCTTGATGAAAACCCAGTGATCTGAGCAGTATCCACTTCTGCAGTGCTATGCTCATTTCTTTGGTTTGGAAAGTGACTTTTTTCACATTCACAAACTTGTCTTTATTCTGTCCGTGCAGAATTGTATTTAAGCACCATCTCATTTTGACTTCAGACTCTGAGAGCAACACAGTTACTGCCAGAAAATTTTCAGATGAAAAATTGCCTTATGTAAATTGAAAAATAAAAAACATTTTTGACAATTGATAGCCACCTTTATTTCAAGCATTTGGCAAAAGCTTTTTATGTTTAATCCTAAATGTGCCTTACTTCCAAGCTGATAATACAAATCTGGAAAATCATCAGATCAGCTTTTATAACCTTTTACATTTGTCTATTTTTATTACTTTGCCAGCTTATTAGTAGAAGCTCACTGATTTTCTGATCTTGCTTTGCCTTGGAAGCAATTTCATCCATATTGTAGTTGAGTTTTTTCAAAAAAATCATACCTAATGGCTCTTACTTGTGTGTCATCTTTTGACTGTCTGGAAACAAGAACAAGTATTGAGGCCTTGTTTGTTTTGAATTGACATTGCAGCTTAGGGAAAAAGAAAATGACTTTTGAAAGTTCCTGTGGGGATACATATAAAGATGTAAAACCTTTCCAAAGAAAGCTGTGGAAGATTCTCCTTGTCCGTGCCTGAGACAGGTTATTGATGGCATCACTGACAGGCTTAGGCTGAAGTGGAAGGTACTTCCATGAATGAAAAAGTCATTCACCTTTAATATAAGGAGCTGCAGTATTTCCCTATTTTCAAACAGATTTTTATGGTTAGCAGGTGGTATTTTTGTAAATGAACTGCATTTCCAGGCCTTTGGAGCAGGCGTTGTTTCTTTGGATCTTGACATCATTTGGAGAATATCTCTCCGTGAAACTTATTTTCCAGCTGTAGCTCTGTTTCCTCTGAACTTCCATGGAAATCTTTTATGATTCATCTTTTTCCTTGACCTGTTCTGATGTATGTTGTGAACATCCCTGTCACAGGGATGTCAAGGTGTGTCCTAGCAGCCTGGCCAAGAGTGTTTTCTCCTCATCCCGAGCAGTGCTTTAGAGTAATCTAGGAGTTCAGTTGTTGTTCTTGCTGACGTTTATTTCTGAACTTCCCTCACTCCTCTTCATACAGGTGGGATTTGAAAGGTGGCTCCCACTCTCATCTGTCTGAACAGACTGATGAATGCATCACTTTGGGCAGGAAGTGTAGGATACCTCCATGCTCTGTTTCTCAGCCAGCACATTCCTAGCAGTGCTGCAGCTTGGAGAAACTTGTTCCATGCCTTGGGCACATCTTCCAGGGCATTTCTGCTGCTCAGCTGTTTCCTTGCTCCAATCCTTTCCCTTCCTTGTTGTGAATTCTGCACACAGTGTTACTGTGGTGCTTCTGATACATTTCATATCCGTGTAGTCTTCATTCCAGTAATTCTCACAAAGCATCTTCTCCCACTCCCTCATTCAAAAGCAGGACAAAAGTGGAGACACATGGAAAAAGCAGCTCCACAACATTTTTCTTAGCTTTTGAGAGCAGTGCACCAAAGCAGGCAGAGGGTTCTCCTCAAAGCTCATGCAGAGCAGCTTCTTGTAAAGCGCTCATGAGTCTCTCATGGTGGGAGCCTCCGAGAGCTTGGCCCAGACAGAGGTGCCCGTGGTTTGTGGTGTGCAGGAGTGGACAGGGCATGGCCCTGCAGCAGTGCAGTCCCCTGCAGGCTCTGCAGGGGCACCTCCTTTGCAGCAGCCTGTGGCTCAGGGAAGGAGCTCCTTTATAGAGTAAGACCTGTGTGCACCAGAACTCGTTGGGTGTTTTACCTGTGTAGCTTGGAGACAAAAGGGCCTTTTCCTTCCAGCCTTGGATCTTTAGCAACAAAACCAAGGGGCAAAATTACAAAATAACAGTAGAATTACAATGTAAAATTGCACTTACCAAAAGCTTCTGTTGGGGTTTTGTAGTTGATGTTCAAATGCGGAAATACAAGACTCAGAAGGTAGAATTAATTTTGTCATCTTCATTGCTACAACTTAAGCACTGATGCAGAATAGTAAAAGGGAAGCTAGATACTGCTTTGATTTTTCTAGTAGTATGTTTCTCAGTATGTAATACTTCTGCATTTCCATATTTCCTGTCCCTGGTTTGTACTTTAAAAAATATTTTTTTTATTTCCCTGCAAGACAGTGTCCCACTCTTTCTGTTCTAACATGATCTCTCATCTTGTAAACTCCTTTTTAAAAGAACTTAACTGTAAGTCTATGAATTGTTCATGTACCCCAGGTGAATTGTAGATGTGAATAATTCCATGATGTTAATTTTAACCATTGCTCTTGGTTTAATTTTTTACCAATTGTTCTGCTCCAGATCAGAACCAGGCTCTGCGGCTGTGTCTGGGCAGCACCGCAGTTGGGGCCCAGTACGGGGCCATCTCTGCTCTCAGCATCAACAATGACTGTTCCAGGCTGCTCTGTGGCTTTGCCAAAGGACAGGTAATTCCCACAGGGTGAGCTGCTCCAGGGCTCTGTCCTGAGGTTACCTGGAGGTGCCAATGTCCCCTCAGTCTGGAGCTGTGTAGATGTAATAAGCAGCACATACAGCGGGGTGTGCCCAGAGCTTTTAGGGACAGCCTATTCCTACCGAATCAGGTTTCTGTGGAGGAAGTGAGTAATGCAGAATATAGCAAAGAGTTCATTAATTGTAACTAATTCTTGGTAAACTCAAATATGCAAGGGCTTACTGGGACAAGCAGTTTAGTCTTTCTAGGTTACTCTCTGAAGTCTCTGCATGCTGCTTTTTATGTGGTGATGATTTGAAATTCTTGAATCTCATATGTAACCCCAAAAATTAATTTTTGCTAATACCTTACTTGTATGACAGAAGTAGCATAGCTTTTGAATGTAGGGAAAAGGAATTGAGTCTGTTGTAGTTTTATGCCCTTCTCAGAACCAAAGGAGAGAAAGCAATTCCTGGACAGAAGTAACAAGACTAAACCAAAACAAGGCGACATTTCCTTGGTAACATTTAGAGGAGTACAAAGAAGGCTGCTTTTTGTTTTTGCATTCATTTCCCTTTGCTCCTATGGCTTTCACCATCATAGTGGATACAACACACCCCTGTGCCTGTGGTAGGGCTAAATGACAGCCTGCTGCAGGCCATGTGGAAATACTTAATCCATGCAGGACAGCACCCAGTTTTAAATGATACTCAGATAAAACATTTTGGAACACCGGCTCTGAAACATAGGGTCTAGAATAATTGATAGATGATTTATAGGATCACATAAAGTACTGTTTCCCTTAAAAAAAAGTTTTATTCAGATTGTAATCTCAGCTCTTCTGGGCAGTTATGCAGTGAGTAGTTAATACTCTTCAGTCATGCAGTGAGCAGTTTGGGACTTCCTGCTTCTTAGCAGAGAAATGGCTTGAACTGAATATTGAGTACAAGCTGAGGTTTATCTTCCTACCTGCCTTGTCACACTGAGCAAGCTCAGGAGAGGAGGAACAAGGTTCATGGTAGCCATGGAGATGCTTGAGGTTTGCTCAGGGGTGTTAGCAGAGATTTTTCACTTGTTCTGTGAGAGAGAAATGCATTGTACTTGTTGGATGGTAACAAAGTTATCTTGCACTCTTTCATGTTCTTATTAGGCAGATAGCTGTGAGCTGAGGGAGATGGGGCAGGTGGGGACAGCTGGGGAAAAAGGACATGATTCAGAGTTGAGATAACACATGGTGTCAACTCTAAGCAGACAAGTGAACTGCTTGGAGGAACAGGGCAGGAACAGATTTCAGGTCTTTTTCTTTGATATGAAACCCCTATTAACCCAGAGTGGTAATGTCAGCCTAGGAATTGGTTGCAGTACTGTAATCCATGAGGTGATGGAGAGAACCCCTTGACAGTGAGTGTGTACTGAGCACAATCTGCTTGCAGATCACCATGTGGGATCTGGCCAGTGGGAAGCTGCTGCGATCAATAACAGATGCCCACCCTCCAGGAACAGCCATTTTGCACATCAAGGTAATAAACCCTAAATGTACTGCTTTTATCCCAGTTTTGTTCAGTCAGATGTGGTGACTTTCCCTGTGCAGTACTTTTAGATTTTAGATGAGAGCAGATACCTATGCAGTGGTATCCAGAGATGAGAAGAATGAGCAGAAATTCTATTTCAAAATGAAACTGAGTATACTGACATAATAGTTTTGGCTGTGAGTTGTACTGTAACAAACAACAGTTGTTGTCTTTTATAACTCCTCTCTCCAATGCCAAAATGTATGAAGAATTAGTTGTTAGAACACATTTCTCTAAAACTTGCCATGTTTTGACCTGAATACATGACTTGCCAACTTTCAACTTAAAAGAATCTGAGCTGTAGAAAGTAGCTTCTGTAAGCAGTTTTTCAAATAGCTTGTTGGGGATGTTTGGGGTTGAAAGAGAAATCATCTATGGTTTCCTGTTCAGCATAGTGTTATTGTCATACACAGAAAATCATATCTGAGTTTGTGCCTGGCTTTGTTTTACATGACCTCAGATGTTTGTGGGCTTACAGACTCTGGATTGCAAACACCTCCAGAAGTGTCCCCCGCCGAGACTGTGATGCTTTATTGTCTGAATTATTGGTATTGTTAGAAGTTCAGGATATTTTGGATTTGGGTCTGTCTGTAACTGCAACCCATCTGCCAGCTCTGGCCCCAGCCCGTGGACTTGAGGCTGAGAGCTCTTCTAGAGGCACCTCAGATTTTGTTGTGTTGTAGTTCTGAGCTGCAGCATAAAGTAGTGGGGCTTTGGTACCAAAATCTGCAACAGGGCTTGCTGGGGAAATGAAGGTGAAACACAAACCTTGCTTTTCTTGCACATCATAAACAACCCCAGTGATTGTCTCAACTCGGTGAGGTGAGTTAAAGGTGTCTTTCTGTAGGTGCACTGCTTGAACTCTGTGTGTTGTTATCCTGCCATAGCATGTTTTTTTATAGCCATTTTTTGGTAGTTTATTTCTTAGGGCCATTTTAATCTCGTTTTCTGCTCAGTTTACAGATGATCCGACACTTGCAATTTGCAATGACAGCGGAGGCTCCGTCTTTGAACTGTCATTTAAGTAAGACAATAACTCTACCCAGAGAAAGTACAAGAAACCAATTCTGGGTCATCATTTCTAAAACCTAGGGAGAAAAAAACCCATTGAAACCGATAAAGCTACTGCCTGAATGTTGAAGGTGTAATTTAGGGCTGCAGTGTAATTTCTCAGCTGAAACAAGATGCTGTGTGGCAGTGCAATAGCCAAAGAGTAGCCTTAGTTGTTAAGGTGTCACTGTGTTGTCCAGAATTTGGCACTCCTTGTAGCTCCTGGCAGCTGTCACAAAAGTGCTGCCTCTTATTTTTCCTTGGCTCATTAATGAGAGCTGTCCTGCAGTAGCTGCTCATTTTACTCTTGGCCTCTTCAAGAGGAGGAAGGATTGACAGTCAATCTGATCAAGTGCAGGAATTTCCCAAACCTTATTATCAGATAAGATCTTAAGGAATTCTTGTGTGTATCTGAGCAGCTGTACTGGCTCCAGTGGCGTGTCAGAAGTGATCCATGGAGCTGTGCAAGGG
This sequence comes from Prinia subflava, assembly GCF_021018805.1. Lineage (NCBI taxonomy): Eukaryota > Metazoa > Chordata > Aves > Passeriformes > Cisticolidae > Prinia > Prinia subflava. Next base: position 6,001,001 of record NC_086257.1, on the reverse strand, counting down.
ACTTTTTAGAAGGAGTGTTTATGAGGAATCACTCCTGGGATTGTTGGGCTGCTGACAAGCTGATCTCTGCTCTTTGCAGGAGGGTTATGGGAGTGAGGACGTGCGAGTCCCGCTGTCTCTTCAGTGGCTCCAAGGGGGAAGTTTGCTGTATTGAGCCATTGCATGCCAAGGTTGATTTGAGAGACCATCCTATCACCCAGTACTCACTGCTGGCCATGGCCTCCCTCACTAAGGTAACTTGCTGCTTGCAGGAGGCTTGATGTGAGACATCACAAAGGAGAAGTTCTCTGATGAATACTCAGACATTTTATTTTGCCTTCTTGCTTTCCTTGAAGATCCTGGTTATTGGCCTGAAGCCGTCTCTGAAAGTGTGGATGACCTTTCCCTACGGTCGTGTGAGTAATAAAACCAAGCAGGTGCTTTTTGGGTTATGGCTACAAACATTTTCTGGGAGGGAAGGAGATGAGTTCAGGAGCAGGTGTTTGGTACCTCTGCCTTCCACAGCACTGTGGAATTGCAGTGATAATCTGTGGAGATTGTGGCAGAGGGGAGGTGAGAAGGCTGCTAGCAGCTGTGCCTCTGGGAAGATGCTGATTTTCTCAAATAAGCGCAAGGAAGTCCCTCAGCTTCTTGTCTTTCCTGCTGCAGTCTGGATGCACCCACAGATGAGATGTTGACCTGATTATGGCTACAATCACCTTGGGCTGGGGCCACTGTTTTATATTAGAACCATACAACAGACCCCTTAATTACAGGGACAGGAACCAGGAGGAATTCAAGCATTAAACAGTCATATAAACTCTTGACTATTCACTTTCACTGGTCAATGGCATAATTCCTCTTGGAAAAGCAGCTAGGGGCAGATGTGGGATAGGTTATGGTAGGAGAATGGAGACAAGGGGGATGTCAAGCTGCAGCTTGTTGTAGTCTGTGTATCCATGTGGGATTGGATGCCCCCTGAGCAGCTCGGACACCAGTGGTTTTCTGCTGGAGTGTCCACTTTGCCAAAGGCACACCCTGCTCGCAGACCGGAGCATGGCTGGAGCACAGAGCGCAAACTGCTGCCAGGAATTTGCTTTGCAGCCCCTGTGTGTACAGTCAGAAGTGAGAAGCAGCTGATGAGCCACATGTCTTGGAGCTGAGGGTCTGCCTGGAATGCCTTAACCACTGGCTGTGCCTTTTGTGTGACAGATGGACCCTTCGAGTGTCCCTCTGCTGGCGTGGCACTTCGTGGCTGTGCAGAACTCGGTGAACCCCATGCTTGCCTTCTGTCGAGGAGATGTCGTGTACTTTCTTCTGGTGAGCCCAGCCTGTTCTGTGCTGCTTTCAGGTGGTCACATCTCATCCACACATTCAGGGATTGAGCCTCTGTCTCAGTGACAGTGTGATAGCTGAGCATGCTGGCAACAGCTGCAGCTTCCCACTGGCTTGGGAAAACCAGCCTGATGGTCACTGCTCTTCAGCTGCAGTGGTGCCTTTGCCTGGAGGCACGAGATTTATCTGTTCCAGAAGTATTGATTTGCAGTGTGTTACTGGAGGTATAAGTGTGTGGATTGTTTTTAGGGAGAACATGTGAATTTGAGACACTTTGAGCTTTTGCTTTAAAACATGAGTCCAGAAAAAAATTGTATAAAGCACTAAGAAAAGAGCTTTCAATCCTGTTGATGTGTAACCTGAGGGCACGGTGCTCATCCTGTTTAGATCTGCACCAGTTACACCTGCAGATTATGGTTGTTTGGAGACAATTCCGTGCTGATTTCAGTATGAGAGCAATCCCTAGGCTTCTGAAAATCTGGCATTTTGGCTTTGGAGTGCTAAGTTTGTTTCCCAACTCTGCTATGGTGTTGGACCTTTAGCTTTGGTTAAGCACCCAGATGTGTTGGCTGCATTCTGGATTGAATCCTCTTTCTTCTCTCTCACCTCTCCTGGTAAAACTGGGGAGAAAGAAAACGGTGCATGTTTAAACTTGTCTTGCTGAGATGCTTTTCTGGGGGGAGCTCAAGATTCCTGGAGTCAGTGTGGTGCCCTGTGGGAACTGAGAGGCTGAACTGAAGGAAGTCTTTGAGTCTGAGTCAGTCTTGTCTGATTTCTCTTTTAGGTCAAGAGGGATGATAGTGGTGCAATACATGTCACGAAGCAGAGGCAGCTTCACCTGCACTATGATCTCATCAACTTTACTGTAAGTCTCAGTACTACAGAATGGTTACGTTGGTTTTTTTTTTGCACTAGTTTTCTTGTAAATGTATCTCAGTAGCCCTTAGTTCCGTGCCCTTGTGTTTATCTGGTGATAACTAACTGAAAATGTCCTTATGCTTGGGGCTCTGTGGGAAACCAGCACAGTGGGATAACCACCTGTGAACGGGTGGTGTAGCTGTCTTGGCTTTGACACCTCTGGAGAGAAAGTGTGCAGGAGCATAGAGTGTGCCAAGAGGACAAGAGCTCTGGTGCTTTGCCATTTGTCTACAGCTGTTTGCTGTGAAGATTCCACATAATTTCTCTCCAGAAGGACACTCTTTATCTCTGCCTTTCAGTTATGCATGTGCACAGTTGTGAAGTGGCTGTGTGCAGCAGCAAAGCTACTGGCTCTCCCAGAATTCCCAGTAGGGGTACTCAGGGATATGGCCAGAGCCTGTTTCCTTGGCTCTAATGGAGAATGCGTTGCTGAAATGTGGAATTTGCTGCTTTTGCAGTGGATCAACTCACGGACAGCAGTACTGCTGGACAGTGTGGAGAAGCTGCACGTCATAGACCGCCAGACTCAGGAGGAGCTGGAGACCATCGAGATCTCAGAGGTTCAGCTGGTCTACAACAGCAGCCACTTCAAGTCTCTGGCCACGGGGGGCAATGTCAGCGAGGCCCTGGTAGGCACTGGTGGCTGTGTGTGTTTGCAGCTGTGTTTAACACAGGCCCTAAGTGGAGCCTGGAGGGAAAAAGCCTTTTGGGAGCATCCTAGAAGTCAGACATGGTGGTCATGTGGGCAGCTAACAGACAGCTCATGTTTCCTTTTGTGCATTGAAGGTTGTAGGAACTGCTCCTCCTTTACCAAGCTTTGGAATAATCTGTCTAGGATAAAAGCTGATGTGCTTTATTCTTCAAGAGATATTTTTACTTAATACACTGCAGACTGGAGCATTGGTTATTGGCAGTTGTAGCAACTCTCACTTCAACAGTTGTGTTCCCATCAATGTGTGGCTTACACATTGGCTCTTGAGGGAGATATGTGAAGAAGCAGGTGTCAAGGAAAGGGCCCCTATAACCTTTTGGGATGTGAGGTACAGAGCCCTGCTTCATCATGTCTTTGGGGTAGCTGGAGCTCAGCAGCTCTTGAAGCTGAGTTCATGAGCAGGAGGAAGTGACAGCAGAGCTCTTTGACTTACTACTGCCCAGCAGTCTGTGGTGTTCTTTCTCCAGCCTCATTTGGATTTCTGCATTACAAAGGATCTTGGAAGTGTGTTTATGTTGCTTGGGAAAAAAAAACAAAATGCAGTTTTACTTGCATGTGATTTTTCTCCCTGTAGGCACTGGTTGGAGAGAAAGCTTGTTACCAGTCCATCAGCAGCTGTGGGGGTCAGGTCTTTTACCTTGGAACTAAGGTAAGTGGGGAGAATGTTTCAATAAAAACACAGGGCATTCACTGTTGATGGTAGCTCTTCTAGAAAAGGGCAATTTGTCTTCTGTGGAGATGTGTATTGGGAAAAGGATCTTTGTGCACTTGTGTTATAGGGTGAAGGAAATGTGCAATAATTTGGTTTTAGCCAGGGTATGGGCTGAGTAAGACATTGTCATAGTTTCACAATATCCTGATTCATTCTGCTCCAGGGTAAACTTAGCCTTACTTTACTGACATCTCGTCTGTCTCAGTCTCTGTTATAAATGTGTTAGGGAAGAAACAGAAGAAAATAAGACAGCAGCTAAAACTGGGCTTCTATTTACACTGCTTGAGGGTTGTTTTATGTAGTCATTTGTACTGGTGTGCTGTGGTGGGTCTGTGGGGTACTACAGGCTGCATGAGCAACTTCCAGTAAATAACTTCCAATTTCTTTTTTCTTTCCTAGTCTGTTCATGTCTTGACACTGAGAAGCTGGAGAGAGGTATGTTGAGAGGGAGACTGTACAGCTTAGGCTTGAATTGCTTAAATCTAGCTCAAAGGAGGGAAGGAGCATTTGTGAAGCATTTTCTGGGCACTTGTGTTCAGGATTCCTGATTGCTACACAGAGCTGGTGCTGTGGCTACACTGATTTTCATGGGGACACTGGGACTCCTGTTTGCATAAATTTCCAGGGTGAATGGAGACCCTGTTCTCCCAAACAAAGCATCATGCCTTGATCTGTGTCAGCTTTTGTTAGTGCAGTGCATGACTTAGGAAGAGTGTGTGATGCAAGCCTTGTGTCTGCCACACAGGCATCCAGGAGTGAAAGAGAATCTGCTTCACTTGAATTTGTCTCCAGCTACTGCAGGAGCTGCATCATAAAATCCATCAAAGACTACCTAGAAAGTTCCTAGGATTTTAGGTCCGTGCTGGTTGAAGATTGTTTTGGAACATCATTTCTCTGACAGCTGAAACCCCATCAATGCCCTAAACAACAACACTAAACACTAAAGTTCTTAGTGATGAATTTAGATTTGGTCCTATGTTGTACTTTTCACTTGAATCAAACAAGTTTTGTTTTCCTTTCTGTATCACCACTTTGCAGTATGTTTATTCAGTGTGTGCATGTTCTCTCTCAGGCTTTTTTTGCAAGACTAAGCAGAGCTCTTTCAGCTCTCTCGTGAGATTACTTTCCCATTCCTTTCTTTATTTGTAGTCCCTGTTCTCTGTGTGTCCTGTGTGCTCAGTTTCTTGGCCATGGGCACACAGTTTGCCACATGTTGCTCTGGGTAAGGTCTTACAAGTGCCATGCTCAGTGTCACTCCACTGTCTCTGCTAGATGTGTCATTTCTCCTGCATCCTTGGCTCTCATTTTTCTGTTCCTTTGCTATGTGATGCCAGTGACTTGAGTACTCTGGGGATTCACTGGTGCCCTGTAGCCAAACTGATTTCTGCTGAAAGTTGCTTGTGCTGTTGGGTAGGATCATTCTTCTGTTACCAGCTTCAGGGGCACATCTCTCATGTCTGTCTGTTCTTCTGTCTCACCTCACATGCTGCCAATTGGTCATCAGCAAACTTTAGTAATAAATACCTTATGCCTATATGTAGAAGGCTTCAATGAATCAAGAATCAGCTTCTATATTCCCAAGGAGATCTGGTAGCCATTTCTTTGCAATCTCATATTTCTCCTTTAAGCAGTGACCTTCACCATTTTTCCTCTTGCTCAGGTTGCTTTAGGGTTGTTGTCCTCATCTATGGTTTTAAACTCCTTCATGTGACGTTGTATCAGGACTTTTAATAGGCTATGAACAGCTGAGCTCTGTTGAGCTTTTAGTTACCAGGCTTGCTTCTCTCTGCTGGTTTTGTCTCCTGCCATTCACCACTGAATTTGGTTTAGTAAGCTGTAATGAAGAGTCTTGTTCTCATCCATGATTTCAGGTACAGATTTTCCTGAGATTCAAAGGTCAAATACAATTTGTGCTCTGAGGCAATCCCTTTCTAAATTGCTATATGGTTTCTGTAGGGCCTTAACTGAGAGCTGGAATTGAGTGTGTGGTGATTAGGGTGAAGCTGAGAGTTAGTTCTTGCCGCAGGACAGGATGCTGGGCTGAGACCTGGAATCTCTTTTTCTCTCAAACATTTCTTTGACACTGACCTATCATATCAAGGCCAGTGTGTATTAACATTTCCTTGGCTATTAAAGGTTCCTTAAAGGAGAAACTACTTGTGATCTGCTTCAGTCCTTGCTGACTGTGAGCTCAGGAGACAATAGGGGGAGGATGAGTACACATTTTGCTGAAAGCACGGCAGAGTAGTTCCCTCCAGGCTGATGTGTTCCAAGTGATGAGGCAAGGATGCGGAATGGAAAATTTTTATCTTTTATCAGACAGTCAGTAATGCTGGGAGTCTCCATCCATCAAGCATCTGACTTTAAATGTCCCCTCCTAGGGACTTGATGTACTGGGACCTGACATTTCTTAGCCCAGCAGAAAATGTCCATTTGAGAGAATCTCTGTGAGATCCTGTCCTTTACTGCAGTGTGGTGAGCTGAGGTGTCTTGTTGCCTTGCTGTGAGGAACCATGACCCTCTACTGGGAAATGCCAGTCTTAAAGGGGAGGGAATCATCTTTTCTGTCGTTCTGAGGTCTGGTATTCCTTGTTATTGTAGAGAGTTGACCACCTTCTGAAACAAGAACGTCTCACAGATGCCCTGGCTCTTGCTTGGTCCTTTTATGAAGGTAAAGCAAAGGCTGTTGTAGGTAAGTTTGGGCTTGTTTACTTTTAACTGAAACCTCTAGGGATAGTTTGAAATATCTGCACATATAGGAATCACTTTTTTAGGGGAAGAAAACAGAATTTAATTGAATTGAAGAAGAGAAAATAGGATGTGTTGCTTTGAGTTTGGCAGAAGCAACCTTTATATGGAGTAGTTTGATTTTTTTGAATTTTTTGTTAACCATAGTCCCTTTAGCAACTTGCTGATTTCAAATGAAAGGCTTGATCTGTGTGTGACTCCATCCTGTTGTCACTTTGCCATGAAAGAAATGGATGCAGATGTTGAATATCCAACCTGCTAAAATGCTCCTGAAGGCCATGCATGACCTGTAGGTATCTTTCAGAGTGGTTCTCTGTCAGCTCTGCTAAGCAGGTGCTCTGATCCAGATCTCTCCCCTGACTGTACAAGGAACTGAAAGAATCACGCTGGCTTTTGGCACCACATTTCCTCTGAAGGAGGTTGCTTGAGAATTATGTTAATTATGCCAGAAACTGCCACTTGTGTGGTCAGATTTGTACTGGAGACATTGATTTTTACAGCAAATAATTTCTGATGGCTTTGGCAGCTGAGATGCAAGTTCCCAGGACAGGATCCTGCTGTGAAATTGCTGGTATATGAAGATGTGTTTTGTTTTGATGCGTGGATATAGCACAATAAAGCAGATAATAATGCTTTGAATAATAAAAAACTGTCTTTTTGGGTTGGCATTTATTATATTTTCCCCTTTTAGTGCACTTTATTCAGCTTCTTTGCATCAAGACCTCCCCCAGCAATTACCCTCATGTACAGTCTTTGACAGCTCTCCATTAGTTGTTCTCTCAGTGTTAAAAAGCACTCGGAAGTGTTCCTGCCATTCCTGTGCTGGAACAGTCTGTAAGTGAGGAGAACAAAGCTTTTGGAAGAGGAGGGGGCTAAAAGTAGAACACAAAATTGTTTATGTACATATCCTGACCCCTACATCTCAAGGGTAGTTGCGTTAGCATCTGAACTCTGGAGTTTTTTATTTCTGCTGGTAGCTTAGATGAGAAAAGCTTTGTTTTTCACCTACTCCCTCATTCTTTCTAGGCTTGACTGGGGACACGAGCAAGAGGAAAGCAGTCATTGCTGACAGAGTGAGTCCTTGAGCTCTTCCCAACTGGATTTTCGTGTGTGCTGGTGTGATACTGTGTTCCTGAAAGGAATGGCTTCTGTCCTCCATGAATTAATCTGACTAGGTCTAGAACATGTACATGCTCCTCTCTTGCTAAAACTGGGAGCAGAATTTAGGAAAAAACTTGCAAATACCATTTGGGTAGAGGTGGGGATATAATCTGCAGCATTAGCAATCCAAAAGGAGACATTATCATCCAGGCCTGGAGATCTCTGGTCCCCTCACAGTGAATCTTTTGTGTAGGTGGCTCTGGAACTCCCTGACCTTTGTTTGGCACATGTCCATCAGTATGTGACTTGCTGACTCCCAGGATGGAAACTGTGCTCTGTGTTCATGTGGACATGGAATAAACTCTTCAACTGATCCAGTTCAGTTGTTGCAGGAGCTTGCTTCTGGGAGGGGTGTGTTTGAAGTACACACTTATTGCAATAATTATTTAGCTGTGCTCTGTTCTTATTATATTTGCAGGTAGCTGTGTTTTGCTGTGTAATATACTTTAACTTGAGCTGTGGGTAAAGTCATGGCCCAGATGAGCCTTGTGCTTCAGGAGGTGTCCACCAGCCTGAACACTGGCTGTGGGGCTGGCTGCCCAGCTCCATGGTCAGTTCAAGTTAGTGTGGGCCCTCAGTGACCCTCTGGGCACTTCTGTGCCATTGCCACACCACTGTCTCCTGTCAGCCTCTTCCCCTGCTCCTTCCTGCTCACAGCACTTCACACCCAAAATGGGACAGCAGAGTTTACAGTGCTGCCAGCCCCAAGCCAGTCTGAAATGTGCTGCCAAGCAAGGCCTCAGTGTAGGATTGGAATGAGTTTTCTTATTTATTGTAATTCAGATGGTTGAAATCCTTCTCCATTATACCGATCGGACTCTGAAGAAATGTCCTGACCAAGGAAAAATCCAGGTTATGGAGCAGCACTTTCAGGTATGGTGCTCCAGAAGACTCTTGGAGGAATCTTCTGGCTTTTTAAAATTAACTTTGTTTTGCTGCAAACATTACTTGTCTGTTTTTGAAAAAACCTTGCTGTGGTTCAGCTCAACTCTCACCTGTTGTGTGCACTCAGGAAATGAGGACTTGGGTATAGTGGGTGGCAGAGCAAAACCCGTGTGCTCTTTGTGCTCTGCAGGAGTGCCAGCAGAGCCTTTTTCCATATGCACTGGCATATGGAAAACCTGTAACCGTGCCAGCTGAGTCAGAGACCTCATTGTTTCTGCTCTGTGTCGGCCAGGCTGTGTTTCGTGCTTTGCAGGGTGTGCTGCTTGGCAGGGTTTTTGCCAGCCAGTCCTTACACCTTTGTTGTGTTTGTTCCCCAGGATGTGGTGCCTGTCATCGTGGATTACTGTCTCCTGCTGCAGCGCATGTAAGTCTGGGCTTGTGGGCCTGTCCCCCAGGTAGCCCCAGTGCTGTTTCCTGTAACACCACGTGGTGTAGAGGAATTGCATCCCATCATTCCATAGCACACATCACATCACAGTTCAGAGGGTTTTGCTGCCTAAAACCCAGTCCCAAAGTCAGGAACTCAGTACCCACACAAAACCATCTCTTAAATTTGCACTGATGTGTTAAGGAAGAAAAGTTACTTTGAACCGAGAACCTGCCTTGATAGATTTTCCTGTCATCCTGATCACTTCCCTTGATAACAATAAACATAACATGATAAAAGCATAAGAAATCTGGCATACTCTAATTCTTCAAAATAGTTGTCTTCACATATGTGAGATATCAGTTTTGATATTAATTTCTTATCTAAACTACTGAATTCAGGCCACGTCTCATCATTAACTTATTCATAAGTTGGCCACATTTTATCTGAGAATCTGACAAGTTTGGATTTTAGAAGTGGTGACTCTTTTCAGGTTGGCTCCCACTAATTTTTCAGTACCAGACCTAAAGGACTATATCTCACAATATTCTCACAGGAGAATACACATCCCATGTCTTAATACTTATGTGTAAGAAAAACTGCAAAACCTAAAATAAGTGACAGAGGGAGCAAGAACAGTTAAGATGGGGGTTTGGAACTCAAGGTACACAGGAGCTAAACCCGCTGTGCCAGTGCTGGCCCCAGGCCAAAACTCACCAGCTCAGTGCTAAAACTCTGCTCTTCCAGAGAGCCTTACCCTCCTACCACGAGCAGATGAGATGGAGAGTGACAAACATAAAAGCAGCTCTGTCTGGACCCACTGGGATCCTTCCCCATGGAACAAAACTATAAGAGATCTCTTAACACCTAACTCAGGTGTTAAAACAAGCAAAATACCACCTTTATTCAGTTACGTGCCTGTGTGCCAGATCCAAGGATTCCTGGGCTCTGATACCTTCTGGACTGCAGCTGGGGCCCTCTGGGACTGCTGGTGAAGGTAGGGGCAGGAGCTGTGTGTTCCTCTAGGGGCTTTCCAGGTGCCTTACAGTCCTGATGGAGTTACTGAAAACCGATGCTTTGAGAGGCTGCCCAGAACAGAGACTAGGCAGTGTTAAAGGAGTAAAGGTATTTATTAAAAAGGCCTTCAAAGGATGCCCCTTGGGCACTACAAGAGCCTAGCCATGGCTCTACCCAAGATGGATGAGCAGATACGAGTTCTCACACTTTTACAAGTTCCATTTACATATTTGGGTTAATTGTCCAATTACAGCTTCAGGTTATGAAGTCCCATCCTCCCAGCTTGCTCTCAACTTGCTGTTGTTTGCACTTTTTGGGCCTGAAGCTGCAATGGTATCCTTGGTTCTCAGGCTGGTTTAGAGAACTTGCTAACACTTTATATGAAGTTCAGAGTTATATACCAATGCAGTACAGAATCTAGAAAATGTGAAAGCTAAAACTTAAGGCATTGCTAACAGCACTTTTTTGCTGCAACATCCATAGCTGATTTATACTGTGTAACTCCTCAGTGCAGGAGCTGAACAGGGCATTCAGTTCCAGAGCCTGGGAAATACAGAGAAAATGGGGTTTAATTTGGAGTCCTTGGAAAGTAGATGAGCAAGGAGATTTTAATAAAATTGTTTGACTAAACTCCTCCTTTCTCCTAGGGATCTATTATTTAACCAGATATATGACAAGATGAGTGAGAACTCTGTAGCCAAAGGCATCTTTCTGGAGTGCTTGGAGCCATATATCTTGAGTGATAAGCTGATGGGAATCACAGCTCAAGTGATGAAAGATTTACTGCTTCACTTCCAAGACAAGAACAGGTTGGAGAACTTGGAAGCCTGCATTGTGCATATGGACATCACCAGTTTAGACATACAGCAGGTGAGTGGTTGTGCTGCCTACTGTATTAAGCTCCTCTGAATAAATCAGCAGTTACAACATCTTGTGCTTCTAAGCATAGCATGGCATATGGGGTTTCCCTGTGTCCCTGGGAGCAAATTCAGTGAGGTGGGAATTGTACAATGTGGCTGGGTTTTGTTCCCTCACTTTTTTGTCCTGGCCTAGGTTAATGCATCAGCAGCTGAACGTGGTGGAAAATCCTTCAGGATTATCCCCAATTACTCTTTCCCATTTTGAGTACCTTGCCTGACATCAAAGGCTGCAGGAGAGCTGCAGTTGTGTTTGGCAGCTTGGGTACTTGATTTTGCACTGCAGGTAGTGGAGCAGGGAGGTGTTCCTGCTCAGCAGTCCTATTTTCTGGTGGCATGGCTTTCCATCTCAAGGGTGAAGCTGCTTGGGAACTTGATGTTATGATTCACTAACCCAACCAAACTACTGCAAGCAAGGTTTTTGAAGAACTGTATTTTTACAATGTATTCTTTAATCTCATATGAATATTAGAATCTAGACAGATTCCATGCTTGCTGCACGAGCCATAAGTTGGACACTCCTTTGGGGAGTTTGGGGTTTTCACAGAGACTGGTTCTGAAAGTGGAAATTCTCATTCTGCTTTAAGTTGTACTCTTGGATGATGGAAGTGCAAGGACAGGGCCTGGGGAGTGAGAAAAGGGTGAGCTGTGAGCTGTGCTTTGCTGCCTTGCAGGTGGTTCTCCTATGCTGGGAAAACCGCCTGTACGATGCCATGATCTACGTCTACAACAGCGGCATGAACGACTTCATCAGTCCCATGGAGGTAGGAGAGGCCCTCCTGCAGGAGGGGTTACTGGGCTGTTCAGCACACATTCTTCCTTTCTTCCTTTCTTTCAAACCCCAAAGCCTTATTTTAGTCTCTGTATTCTGCGTTCTTGCTCATTTCCATTTCAAGTGGGAAATCGTGTGTGATATGTGCAGTTTATTTGACTGGATGCAGGAGAGGAGAGAAGTAATTTGTAACTACTGTGCTTTAGACCACCAAATTCCCTGCTGAGGCAGAAATCCTCTGCAGAATTAGGGCAGGAAATATTATCACATTAATAAAATAAAAAGAGAAAGCAGCAGAAGATAATAACATGATTATTTAAGGAGACTGCATGTACACAATTCATACAAAAGGCCAGAAACAGCCCTTGCTCAAGGCAGGCCTTGTTCTGAGCACTTGGAAGAGATCTCTCAGCAGATCTCTTCCTGCTTCCTCAGCAGGAAGCACAGGACTCACTGTAGGGCTCTCTCTGAAGGTCCCCTTGATTCTGCTGGTTATTCTGGAGGTGTGCCAATGGCTCTATAACCACACTGTGTTTCACCATGGAAGCACTGCTGGTGTTTTCTCACTAGTGCTGAAATAGAGAGCTGGGACCATTGGAATGGGAAAATCTTCACCTGCCTAAGTTTTAGCAGCTGTAATCTCATTTGATTTTTCTAAGGAAGGAAGCTCTTTAGGCAGTCATGATTTTAAAAAGGACTTTTGAAGACTGAACAATGGCTGTATGAGTACAAATAACTTTGCTTTCTAGAGGCAAGTGTTTAGACAAGTCCTCGTTCTACATGCCCAAACTAGGCTCTGGTGACCCTGCTGAGTGAGTGGAAGGTTTGTTTAGTGACAGAATATACAGGAACAGGATGTGGGGCTGTTGGGTTATGCTCTGACTGACCTCTGGGACTCCTGAACATTGCTTTGCTTTAATGTGGCCTGTGCTCAGGGTTAGAGCTGATGAAAGGAAAGCTATTTTTTCATAAAACCAGCTGTAAAAAGCATCTTTTGCTGTGTCTTGGAGTCCTCTGTGCCTTTTAATTAGAAGGCATGGTGATAAAGAGTTTCTGTGGAAGGCACCCCACTGATCTCTGCTTTAGAACCACACAGGTTCTTTGCTTTGAGCTTTTCCAGCTGCTTGAGCCTTGCCTTTTTTCTTGTTACAGAAGCTGTTCAAAGTCATTGCTCCTCCACTGAATGCTGGAAAGTCTCTCACAGGTACAGAATGCTTTCCCTTTTAAGGTTTCTAGTTGTGATGCCTGACATTTTGAATATCCCTAGTCACTTCCAATGAAGAGATGCAAAAAGGAAATACATACCCAAGATAAGGGTCTTGGAGAACAGAAGAGTGTTCTAGAAGACTGTTTACTGTGTGGAAAGCTGCTCAGCTTTTTATGATGAACTCTGTGTGGGAGAAGAACTGCATCTGTCTCTTGTCTTGTGAAGAAAGGGTGACAAATAATTTTTGTTTTGTAGATGAGCAGGTGGTGATGGGCAACAAGCTGCTTGTGTATATAAGGTAAGGTCCTGCAGAAAGTGTGAGGTGTTGCCTAGGGTGGCACCAGATTTTAAACTTGCTGTAGTAGCAGAACCTTATTGGGAGCTTCAGGTTCTGAGAGATTGTATAAAATAGCAGTGGGTACTCACTACAGCTCACTTAAATTTACAATCCCTTCCTGTTGCACAAGGTGTGCATGAATAGGAGGGATCAAATTGGAGCCCAAGTTGCTATTGATGTATATTTTTAATTTCACAATTTGGTTTTGCTGTGTGTGAGACAGAGCTCCTTGACCAAGGGCTCTGTAGCCTCGTGTTTTGTAGCAGGCCATGTTCTGCCCTGCTTTTTTGGATAGCTGTGCTCAGCTGCTCCTTGCTGGGTTCCCTGCCGTTTGCAGGAGCTTGCACAGGAGGGATTCATTAGTGAATTCCTCTTTCTGGAGTCTGTGCAAGATTGTGAAGTTAGCTTCTGCCTTACTCCAGCTTCCTAAAATTGAAAATTTCGTGAGAGATACTGAGTTTTCCCATTACTTTCCTGCTGTGGAATGACTGCAAGTTCATGCAGTGTGTTGGCTCAGTGTGTATTAACAGCAGTGCTGCCTGGGATGCTTCTTGCTTTCACGATTTACAAAATAAATTGGTTTGCCTTGTGTAAAGAGCATCCTGAAAATTAAGTCAAAAAATGAACAATTCTCATTGTCTTTAATGTCAGGTATATTAAAATGCCTTTCCCCTCCTTTTCTGTAGCTGCTGCTTGGCAGGCCGTGCATATCCATTGGGTGATATTGCTGAAGATCTGGTACCTCTGGTGAAAAATCAGGTGAGAAACCTCTCGGAAGGCAGCTTTGCCATGTGAGGTTTTTAGAAGAAGCTGCATATGTCTCACTTCATGGGATTCCAAGGGAAAACTATTATCAGTGTGACCAACTGTGTCTTGGTGATAGGAGCATATCCCACTGTAATTACAAAGGTAATTTTTTAATGGATGAAATCAGTTGTTGCAGTCTGAACATTTAAACGTAATATTTTTCTTTCAATTGTAAGTTGGGGTGTGGGAACACAGAGTTCTCAGTGGTTGGGTTTTTGCCTTATTCTTTACCACAGAGTCACCAGAAATGTGTAGCTGTTTCTTCCTTGTAAACTTAACGTGTCAGATATGGGAGGGTCTCTCCTGTTTCCAAATGCACGTGACACGAGATTGACACTGGGGAGAAATGTCTCTAAGTAGCTTTTGCTTTTAGGTTTCTTGAAGGCTTTTTGACTCCTTTGGACTAATCTGACAATTTCTTCAAACAGAAGATGTTCCTGATCATCACTTTTTGTGCTCACAAAACTTATTCCCGAGTTTCTGTCTGGTTTTACGACAAATTTTTTTTTGTGTGTTTTTAGCATTTCAGTTCAGTTTCAGGGTTCCAGTGAGAGGAAGTGCTTTTTCTTTTGCACTTTGCAGTATGATGGAACAGCTGGTTTTTGAATGTGCAGCGGGTTTTTGTTTGTGGTTTTTCTGTTTGGATTTTGTTTCCTAGTCCAGGACTATTGTAGCTCTATGTATGTGGTTGCTCTGAGTTCCTGCAGCCCCTTTCCTCAGAGGCTGTGCAGACCAGTCCACTCCACTTTGCTGGGCCAGGCACTGGCTGTTGCCCTCTCTGAGTTGTTGGGTTGTGCCCTGCTCAGGCTCTGAGGGGAAGCAGGAGCCCAGTGAGCAGCAGCAGCCCTGGGAAGAGCCTTCAGCCTCTCCTTCCTGGGGTTCCTGGTGGTGTTCCTGAGAGCTGGGCTTAAGTAACACCTTTTTGTCTGGTGGGTTTGTTTTGTTTTCTTAAGCATTCCTAGCTGCTAGATTGGGATCAGGAGGCCAGCAGGGAAGGTGTGGATCTGAAAGGCAAGCTGCTAATTCCTGCTGGATTCACTGCCACTGTGCTGACAGGAAATTAACTCAGAACAGGAGTAAATGAACATGGCACTTGGAGAGGGTGGGTGGGAGAGCACATGGCCTGTCAGATGTCCGTGGGATCCCAGTGTGTACCCAACACGTCTTTGTGACTGCTGCTCCAGCCTGGAGCTGCCTGCTCCCTTCCTGCTGGCAGCCAGCTCTGCTGTGAGCCTGGGTGAGACTCCTGCAGCTGGCACTGCCCTCTTGGCTCCCTGGGATGGTCTGGACACTCCTGTCAGGGGCTCAGTAAAGGGAGTTTATTTTGGAAGACGCCCTCAAATTTCATTTCAAAGTCAGTGGAAGAGACAGAGTTGAAAAGCATCTCACTGAGTCTTTGCAGTGCCAAAAGCTTTGTGCCTCACAGCGAGGGTGCAAATTGACTGGCTCTTCCCAAGTGAATTGCTGACAAGGAGAGGAGCTGTGCCCTGGATAAGGAGGAGTTGCACAGCTTCCCAGGAAAGCTGCCAGGAAGGGGAGGGGAGTTTTCTAATTTCACATGCTTCTGTCTGCAAGTATAAATAAGCCTTTATTTTTGTTTGATCTTAAATTTTGATTGATCTTAAATTGATTGGTGAGTCTAAGGAGCGCTGACAAGCAACAGAAGATTGTCAAACAAGAATTGGTGGACTCCTAAGGGACTTTAAATCTGAAGTGCAAAGCAGATACCAGTGCTGCTTTCCCTTGTGCTCCCAGTGATCTGAGATCCATGGGCAGTCTGCTCACTGTGTCCCTGCAGGTGTTTGAGTTCCTGATCCGGCTGCACTCTGCCGAGGGCTCTCTGGAGGAGGAGGTGTATCCCTACGTGCGCACCCTGCTGCACTTCGACACGCGCGAGTTCCTCAATGTGCTGGCGCTGGTGAGACACCCTGCCCTTCTGAGAGCAAAATGTGCCAGTTCTCCTGTCATCACTGGGGTTCCTGTCAATAAAGCCATGCTTTAGCTAAACCAGGAGTTCCTGGCTTGGGGCAAGAACAGTTCTGGTGCTTGCTCTCTAAAATATCAGAGGGAGTCACAGTAGTCCTTTGTGGCCTTAAATACAGAGTGATGAACATGGCATTACACAGTGAAAGTTCTGGCAACAGAGGTAAAACAAGAATAATGTATCTATAAGGTGTTCTAGTACCTGTCTCTATCTCCTGCATGGAAATCTGTCTTACTTTCCAAATTTCTAGAATTTCCTATGTCTGTTTGGACCTGTTACTTTTACCTGAATGTGTAAAAACCATTTTGGTAGTTACAAAAGAGCAAATTATATCTTGGAAGCCACTGTTTAGAGATATGCAGAGAAGGACTTAAACTAACATTGTCTGCTTTGTGATGTGGCTGCTGCTTTGTTTTTGCTTTCTGAGAGATTCTGCTCCAAGTGTCAGTGTTTTCCCTCTTGCAGACTTTTGAAGACTTTAAGAATGATAAGCAAGCTGTGGAGTACCAACAGAGAATTGTGGACATTCTTCTGAAAGTGAGTATGCCTAAAAATGAGCTATGTTTGTATCTTACTGATGGTTTGCAATGCTCTGCAGTACAGCCTGTAATCTGGAGGAGGTGTTTCCAGTCCTGCCTTAGCTGACTGGAAAACACCTCTGAGAAGGTGCTGGGCAGGAGCATGGATTCACCTCAGCCAGAGCTCTCAGCTGGATATTCAGAAGTGTTGATTCATGCACTTTTAATATGCTGACAGAGAGGTCTCCTTTCCTGTAATTTCACCTGGGTGGTACTTTGTCAAATTTCTCATCTCTGCACCGTTCAGCTTATTTTGATTTGCTTCTCTCTGAATCTACTCCCTGATTCCTTCTGAGCAGGTAAAAATGTCCCAGGTATCCTGTGCTTGGCAGGGTGCCACTGCTTTTCTGCTGAATCCCTGCTCCCCGTGCCTGTAAATGCTCTGTTGGGGATGCAGCATTTCCAGGATGACAGGCCTATCTTTAGCTTAGGAGAGGAATGTCAATGATCAGCCTGGTGCTCTGGAAATCACTTGTCATCCCCAGCCCCTTCCCAGCCATGGATGTTCCCACTAAAAGCTCTCGCTGCCAAGCACCGTGTGCTTTCCCCTCCAAGCTGTCACCATTAATCACGAGTGACTCCACTTGGGAGCTGTTTATGTATAAACATACCATAAGTGGTATTTCCCTGTCCCTGTCATCACTGATAGATGAGACAAGGGCACAGTGAGTGGCTTGGGTGGCAGTGCTGCTGCAGTGGGCTGACACAATGCCACTGTGAGGGGTTTTGTGAGCCTGCCCAAGCAGGATGTGGCTCTGAGGAGTATTTTTGCCCTGTGCTGGCTCAGCCCCGCTGGTTTGTGTCCTGAGCTGCTGTTGGCAGGAGGTGGCACACTGCAGCTGTGTTCCAGAGCTGCTGGGAATGTGTTCCTGCCATGGCACCAGCAGCACGGGAGGACAGCTTGGGAAGGGCTGCAGCATTGCATCTTCAGGCAAACAGTGTGGTGTTACAAAAACTGTCTGTTCTTTGGTCTGAAATCTGCTGTCCTTTTGGATAAAACTTAAAAACTCTTGAAACTTTCAGTTTAAATTTGTCATTAGCAATAAAGAAAACTCCTAGGAAATAGCTGTGCTTTTGAAGTAGTGTGGTGAATATAGACATTCTGCTAATGCTGATCAAAACTTTGCCAGATGTATAATCTGTGTGGCTGGCCTGCAGTCTCTGGGAAGTTGCTCTATTCCAGGGGTGCAGTATGTTCACCTTCACATAGACTGACAAGGACCCAGTTTGTGAAAAACAGAGCTAAAATTAATAAAACACTCCAGATATTTCAGTGAATAATTTTTTAACGGTGTTAGGTAGTGCTGTTCTGACTGGGCTCCTGTAAGAAATGGCCTTTTGAGACGGAAAATGAAAACTGAAAAAGAATGATTACATTAGCTGGTGTCTCAAGCAGAGCTCTGCTTGATTCTCTAATGTGTCTGGCCTGCCTGCCTCACTGTGTCACAAAACCATTAGCATCTCTTGGGGGTCTGGAACTCCGGGTCACTGGAAGAAATCAATTGACTCCCCCCAGCTCCAACTGAATGAGGTTATAAACTGTGAGCTGCTCCATGGTGAGGCTTTGCTACAGCACTTCTTAGATCTCTGCTGACAGAGTTGTCCAGGTGATGGATTTCTTCCCAACTTAAACACTGCTCTTAGAGAGGGCTCTCCAAACGGGCATTTCACTTTCATGTACGGTTTAGGAATTTTTTTAAAGCAGGAGACACCAATTCAGGACACATCAGGCTCGTGGTTTTTACTCCAGACAGGTGAAAAGCACTTCTTTGGTTTCTAATCCCTTTTGTAGTGACTCTTAGATATTCCTTTTTTCTGTAATTTCAAGTCAGCAGAGCCAGAAATTTTTCTAAATATAGTTAGATAATGCTAATATAATGTGAGAAAAGCTTTTTCCCAAACCTGCAGTCATTTCTTAGCTATTAGAGTAATTCTTTGCATGCCACTGTTGAAGTGGTGAGTGCCTGGGGCTTGAAATGAGGTGTTTGGGGTTGTTTTTTCCTATAATAATTATACTTTAACAATGTGAGAATATTTCTCTGCTCAGAAGCTGTTCCATATCCCGTGATCAACACAGGCTACAGAGGCAGAGATAAACGTGGGTTTGGAGCCTCTTCACACCTGAAAAGCAGGGACATGCAAGAATTCTTCCCTTGAGTTTATGACAGAGAGGTGGAGCCTCCTTAGCTTTGGGACAGAAGTGCTTTAACACCAGGAGGTGTCTGGGCTAGGGGGACACATGCTGGCTCACAGAGATTTCTTCTTGTCCCAGTTACTTTCCCAAAGCAGCTGCAGAATCATTCCCTTGTGGGCTTATTTTTCCCTTTTCTCTCCGACATTTTTCAGGTCATGGTGGAGAACTCTGACTTCACCCCATCACAGGTCGGCTGTCTCTTTACCTTCCTTGCCCGGCAGCTGGCCAAGCCCAACAACACCTTGTTTGTCAACAGGACACTGTTTGACCAGGTGGGTGTTCCTGAGCGTGTCACATTCCCAGCAGGATGCAGAAAGCATGGCCAGTGCTGTAGACTGGAGCAGGTCTGGGGTACTGGTGCATTATAACCATCTTGCTGGGCCATTGCTGTTTCCCAGGAGCAGAGTGGAAGTGTTTGAGGCCAGGCTCGATGAAGCTCTGAGCAGTCTGACCTAGTGGAAGAGGGATGGAACTGGATGGGCCTTAAGGTCACTTCCAACCCAAGCCAGTCTGGGATAAGGGGTGGCAACTAAAATTACATTAATGAGCTTATAGAGCACATGAATTAGTTGGTAATTTTTAATTCAGGTGGCCACTACCGTCTCTGCTGTTTGAAAAAGGCATTTGCACCAATGCAAATGAGTTAACTTTGTATCCCATCTTAGAGTCCCAGAAATTCCTGGGACTGAGGAGGAGGCTTCACTGGCTACAGGAGTTGTGCTGTGATGATAATAGGGATATATATATATATATGTCCTTAGTCCTAATTTAAGACTGAAGAACTCTGTGGAGGCTAAGCAGATTTGGATTAAACACTTTCATTCTACATATATTAAATTTTATGAATTATATAATTTCCTGTTTTCCTGATGGGGTGGCACAGTCCAGGAGAGAGGGTCAGTGTTGTGATGGCAGCTGTTTGGTGTGTAGTCTGAAGCAGAAACATGGGGTTCCCTGAGCTCTTCTGTATTCCCTGGGTTCCCTGAAGTTTGGTTCTAGATCCTGGTGGAGAGTACTGTGTTTCCCTCTGAGGAGTCTTTCAGCAGTTCTCTGCTGTTCCAGTGTTCCCAGTTTGGTTCCAGGTGCATTCAGGTGGCGCTGTTGTGTGGGATTTGCTGTTGCCACTGCTGATGCTCAGGCTGTGCCGGCCAGGCCTGGCTCACCCCAAGCTCTACCCTGGCAGGTGCTGGAGTTCCTGTGCAGCCCGGATGATGACTCGCGCCATTCCGAGAGGCAGCAGGTGAGGGCCTGGCAGGGAATGCTCCTTGGAGCTCCAGGCAGGGCCAGGCTGTGGAGCAGAACTTGGCCTTGGGAGTGAGTATGAGCGTTGGGTGACATGCCAAAGACATGGGCAGGGGAATATTGGGCAGTGCTGGGCACAGCGGGAGGGAAGGGTCCCCCCCCAGCGCTGCCTTCAGGACCAAGAACAGAGGCAGGAAAGTTCTCATAAGCTTGTGACCTTCCTAGTTAAAGCACAATCAGTTAACAAATCAGTCAGCCCCCTGTTCTTACCATGTTTAGTGGAGCAGGAGCAGTGTACTTGTAGTGGCACTGGCTGTTCAGCTGCTGTTGCTGCCCTGTAAATAACTCCTGTTCCATCTCTGCAGGTCCTTCTAGAGCTGCTCCAGGCTGGAGGGATTGTGCAGTTTGAAGAGAGCCGCCTTATCCAAATGGCAGAGAAGGCTGAGTTGTAAGTTGCTGGCCACAATATGTATAAACTGCCTTTAAATGTCTTCCACAGCTCTTTTTTGGCTTCACTTTTCTTGTTTCTACTTTGCAACTATGTTTGGGGTTATTTTTTCCTGTGCATTCACATTATGCTTCATTTAGGATGTTCACATTTAGTCCCAAATTTTCTTTCCTGGGTGTTCTCAGAGAAAGCATTGTTAAGAACAGAAGAGGTAGAGCTGTGGAAACCCTTCAGGAGAAACCCTGTGGGACTTGATGAGATTTGACATTCCCTATCCTAGAGCCCGGGCTGTGTTCAGAGGTGCAGTTGTACAGTGGAATGCTCTTCCCCTGGTAGATGGAGATGCCTGGTTGGGGTGAGACCCACAGGTGGATTTAAAAGCACAAAGGGGTCTGGAGCCACCCCCATGGTACTCATTTTAGAATTGAGTAGGAGAGACAAAAACTGTGTCTGGAAAGGCTGAAAATTTCCAGCATCTCCTTTAGATGCTTTATGATTCCAGAAAGAGTCTGGCATGCCAGAGCAGAGCCAGCCAGGGAGGGCATCTTCATCCAGGCTGTGAGTTTGGGTGTCACATGAATGAATCCACCATGCTACAAAGGCCCAGAGGGAGAGCAGTGGGGGGGTGCCATGCCTCTTCTCCTGTGTGTCCTAAAAGGAGTAACTCAATCAAATTTTTCAGATTCAATAAGCACATTTTTTCTCCTTACTTCAGAGAATTTGATAGCCAGACCCCCCAGCTCAGCCATTTCCATCAGAGCTGAAAGAGCTATATTAATTGTAATTAAGTATTAATTAAGTATTATTAAGTGTAATATTAATTATTAGACTCTTCATTTGGTTTGACTCAGTTACATCTGATTTTATCTAAAGTCTCAAAATACTGAAGATGTTTATTAAAATGTGAAGGTAGGAAGCTGTGTCATAACGCATTGTTGAGTCATGTTCAGTGAATTTCTTCAAGTTAGTGTAGTGGATTGACCTAGCTTCGAGCAGAGTGTTGTGGAAACAGGGAAGATCATCTCTGGCAGCAGAACCTGTGAGACCTGATTTCATTAAGACTTGTTGTCCTCTGTCCCTTGCCTCTCCCCTTAGTAACTCCACTTCTGTCTGTTCTGTGTGATAATTTCCCAGAAGAGGGAAGGTGATGGGCAGGTTGGCCTGAGGCTGGTACAAATGGCACGCCAGCACACTGAAGCCACCCAGCCTGTGTGCTGAAAACCCTAAAGACAGACACTCCCAAATGCTGCCTGTCTGTTGTGCTGGCTCAGCTGAGTGTTTTCCTGACGTGGGAAGTTTCCCTTCCTTTCAGCTATCAGATTTGTGAGTTCATGTATGAACGGCAGCTTCGCTATGACAAAATCATCGGCTGTTACCTGCGGGATCCCCTGAGGAAGGTGAGTGGCTCTGGTGCTCCTGGCCTTCCTGCTTCATGGCCATGCAGCCTGTCCTGCTGGCCACACTGACTTGGCACAGCTGCCTTGTTCTTCCAGCATAATTACCTTAAAAATGCTCTTAACCTTGAGGTTTCTTAGTTTTAGTCAAAGCTGTTTGTGTTTGTTTAGTGGAGAGGAGCTGATTTTTTTTTGAAGTTTCAGAGTTTTCCTTTATTTTTAAATGTAGTGCTGGTACATCAAACCTGAGTGCAGGTGGGATTTACTGCAGATGTGGCTAACTGCAGTACTTCTTTGTTTCTGCCATTGGTCTCCACATTTCTTCCCCTGGAAACAGGCTCTGTGTCCTTTATATCTCTCTGCCATTGCCTTCATCATGCATACCTGCCACAGTTTTTGAGGTATTCCCTTCCCTATCACCAGCAGAAGTTGGGATGAGAGTATGGCAAATGTGTCCTTGCCAGGTCCTTATAAACCTACAGTGTTGAACATGGTGCGGGTGAACATGGTTAGAAGAGGAGGTTGTGATAGTGAGGTGGTCACAAACCGTAACACAGGAGAGCACCTGAGCTGGGGACAGTGCAGGAGAGCCAATGTCAGGGAGGAGCTCAGGAATGTGCTGGGAAAACTGAGCTACCCTCTGCCAGAATGTTCTCTCTGCCTGTGCTCCTAGCTCAAGTGATGCCCTGTCCTTTCTCCCTGTGGGCAAGAAGGAGACATTTCTAGTAAGGGAAGAAAATTCTCTTTGACCTCAGTGCTTAACACATTAGCATCAGGTTCCTCCTGGCTCTCTTTTCCTTGCAGTTGTTCAGGAACTCTTTAGGGACACACAGCCTCTGTGCACATAACTGCTCCTGAGCTGCTTGGAGAGGACTAGCCCTGAGGTCATCCCAAGGCTGTTGGAAACACTCTCGTTTCCAAAAGCCAGTGGTGTCAGTGGTGCTGCAGAACACACTGCAGCATTTATGGGTTTGTGCCTTACAGGAGGAGGTTTTCAACTACATCCACAACATCCTGTCCATGCCTGGCTACAGTGCTGAGGAGAAGCAGCTGGTGTGGCAGAAAGCTCTGGACCATATAGAGGTAGGTACAGTATATCCTGCACCCAGGGTCCCTCTGGGGTCTGCTGGCTGCTCTGCCATAAGCACAAGTGGCCAGTGCTGAGTCACAGCTGTTGAGACAGCTCTGGCGTAAGCTCAGGGCTCTCACACGTTCCTGTAAGTGCCTCTCTCACATTCAGGCTGGCTTCCGTGGCTTCCTGCTTTCAAGTGCTGCTCTTTGGCTAATGGAGCCTTCTCAGGGTGTTGGGTAATGAGTGCTGTGGAGCGAGAGAGGGATCCATTAGCAAGGTTCCACCTCCCAAGCATGCAGCAGCAGCAAGGCAGGATATGGACATCGCTGACCTCACAGGCTGTGGGATCCAGCTCCTCATCCTGATTCCTCACACTGATCAGTGCATTCAGCCTGGTGGCCTGGCCCTGCTAACCTGGGGGACGATGGGCTCAGGAGTTCTCTGAAAGACACAGGCTGCTGCTAGAATTCTCCAGCTAATAATTTTCCCATGTCTTCAGTCTTTGTCAGCTTCTAGGGATGAAGATGTCTGAAATGACTGTCCAGTCAGTAGATTTGGGGATTCTATAATGTTTCTAGTTCCTGTAAGGTGCTCTCAGTCCCCACCAGGGTGATCTGGAGGTAAGTCAGGAAAATAATTCTGTCTGTAAAATAAGCCTTGCAGACCACACTCCTTAGCAGAAAATGACCATGAAACTATATCCTGTGAGGCAGACAAAAAGCTAATGGGCACATCCAGAGTACTTTTAGCTTCTACCAGCATCTGCAAGTAGTGCATGACTAATGAGAAAATGGACCAAGAGGGAGAGTGATTCAAAAGGCAATGCACAAAGAATCCTTGTGAGTGCAGCTGTCTGACATGTGGCTCACTGAGCTCACAGCCCCTCTCCAGAGGCACTGGCAGAGCTGTGGGACTGGTGGGATTGGTTATGCTGGGACTGAGCAGGCCTGGCTCATTGCAACTTCAGCAGAGCAGCTGGGGTTCCAGTTTGGGCAAGCTGCTGTCTGCTGTGCTGCTTCTTGTGTCTGCTTCCTTCTGCTGCATCCCTGGTTCCCCAGAGAGCTGCTGGGCAGGTGATGGGTTCTGTGGGTCACCTTTCTTAGGTGCTGTCACCAAGATCAGCTCCCTGATTCATTTTGGCATCTTCTGTTTCCCAGGATTGGTAAACTGTGTGGTTTAGCAGCCTGGTGGCTGCTGTGGGCTTTTGTCCTTTTCCATTGTGTTAATCCCACTCTCAGACATTCAGAAGACTTGGAACAGTAAATAATAGTTTACTTTACTGGGGTGAAGTTGTGATTCCAGCTCTTAGGACAGCTGCCATTTGCTGAGGCATGAATGCAGCAAAACAGCCTCTTCAGGCAAAACTAGCAGTGTCTGGAGAGGATTTCCTGCTGATTGTATGGCAGAAAGTGGGGTTTGTGATCAGTGCCACTTTTCATTTTCCCCATTATCCCACAGCCATTGTTCCTTGATGTTTATCTTTAAAAATTAAACTGTTCTCTTCAGTCACGGTCCTTTTCTACCCTCATACCCACATGCAGTGTGCCAGTACTGTCCCTCAAGGGCTGTCTGAGCAGTATGGTGTCTGCAGGTTGTGCAGACCTGGGAGAGGACAGAAACCCCAGCACCAAACGTTCTGCTGGGGGATGGGCTCTGGAGGTTACACTGATTCCAGACAGGGAGATAGGGCCAGCTCCCTCCAGCCTGGCAGTCCTGGAGACTCCCAGGGAGGGTTTGTCCAGAGAGAGAAATAGATTAGGGCAGTCCTACTGCATCCTTCGTGTCCCTCTGCACTGCTGGGCTTAAGATCTCCTGGGTGCTTTGGGCTGCCTGGGTTTGTGAGGTGAAGGAGTCGTGGGGAGGCAGTGAAGGGCTGAGCTGTGGGGTCAAACGCTGCAGAGCTTCTTGTGGAGTAGGCAGGTTTGCCTTTGGAAGCCTCACCAAAGGCATCATCTGTGACAGCTCTTCCTAAAGAGCTCGTGGAGTGGTCAGGCTCTTCCTTGCTTCCTTTTGCCCCAGTCTGCTGCTGGCATTGGCTGTATTCAGTGGCTGCTATGTCTGTCTGGAGGCCAAGCTACTGCTAAGGAACTTCTTCAGTTTGGGTTTTCTTCCAGATGTACATTTCTGAAAACTTCCTTTACTGCTGTAACAGTTGGTTTTGTTCAGTAAGGAAATATTTTCTCATTTTTAGGTTCAGCAGGGGCTTTTGGGAAGGATTACCAGGTACACAGTATTGTTTTGCAGCAGTTGCTTCTCATTTATTTGGAAGTGTGGATGCATTTGGAAGGGTTAGAAGCAAAAAGCTCACATTGGAGGTTGTGTAAACTTGTGTGATATGAAGCCTTTTAGCTCAAGCTTGACAGAAAGCAAACCCACAGACATCTACACAAATTTTGTTTCCTTGTATTACAATAAAGAAATTGCTTTTTCATGTCTGGACAGGTATCAATTATGGTGAACAATGACAGGAAACTTGCTTTTAAACCTCTGGTTTGGTTCAGTTCCAGCCAGTTAAACTCTGTTTCCATGGGACTGAGAAATTCCCAAGGGTTGGTTGTTTCCCCTTTCCTGCTGGCTCACAGTTGGCACTGGGAATATCTTGTTGGCAGGGGGTAAAGGCAGTTGTCAGAAAACTTGATGAATAACTTCCTCTCCTTAGAACTGAGATGGGTTCTTGGTGTGAAGAGTTTTGTACTCTTCAAGGCCTTGTGTGGAGCAAAAACATCAACTGTGAAAAATCCCTTTTTACCAGCTTTACCTTCTTCTGTTTTTTCTACACCTCTCTGTGTGCAATGGTGTTTGTTATCTTACACTTGCACCTAGGCAAAGGTGCAGTTACAGTATGGATGGGCTCTGTGATGCTGCATAATTACATTGCCTGAGAAATCAAAAGGAACTCATTTGCTTGTGTTTCCCCCAAAGGAGCTGCTGATGCTGAGCCCAGGTAAAGCAGCTGACCTGGCAGCCATCCACTTCAGTGAGCACATCGAGAGCATCATCTCAAACCTGCAGGTGAAGTGGCAAACTCGGTTAGTCTGGGGCTTCTGTACAGGGGGATATCATTCCTGTAGGAAATGATTGCTGGGAGTCATGGTGAGTTATTGCTGTGTCAGAAACAGAAGAATGATAGGCTATAGCTGGTCACTGATAGGAATTGGTACATCTCAATTATTTGGCCTGTTTGTAGAGTTCTGGCCATAAAAATGTGTAAGCTCAGAGCTGCTGGTTGCAGCTTTTAGCTGGGGTTCAGTATGGCTTGGAGTCCCAGAGCAGAGCTGTTGTCAGCAGACACATCCTCACAGTATTTGTGCAAGACGTGCCTAAAGCAGCTCCTGCAGCAGGAGCAGCTGGGAACTGTATTTCCTTCAGTGTTATAGTTCAAGGATCACTGTTTTACAGCACAATACTTAAAATAGCAATACTCTGTCTCCTCCTGTTGTACAGGACCAGTTCTTGCTCTTCCAGTTCCTGAGGAGTCTCCTTGATCCAAGGTATGTAGAAAATGGGACTGTTTACAAGCTGCAGCTTGAAAACATGGACTAAAATCAGTTCTTTGAAACAGTGCATCACTAGCCAGCCTATGGCCAAGATCTGGCTTAGGAAAGGTGACCTGCTCCTCAGGGTGCCCCAAGCTGAGAAGGACAGCCCAAAAGAAGCATTGTGGGGAGCATCCTTCAGGGCAGTCCCTGCCAGCTCCCTGCCTGGGAAGTGCTGTGGGCTCCAGTGCATGCAATGTGCTGCCTCTGGCATGTGGGGGGAGCTTGGGCACTGCTGCTCCAGCTGCTCCACAGGGCTATGGAGAGGTTACTCTGGGGCTGAAGCATCCATTTTCCTTCTCAGCAATGGCAGCTTCTCTTCTCAACCCACTGCTTTGGTTACTTGACTGAGGTGCTCCATAAACAGAAGAGTATTTTGGTTAACTGACATTTTTATTTTCTGTCTTGTTTCAGAGCTGCTGCCATATTTCACTGCAAGCTCCTCTTTTTAACTACTTGCTTTCTCCATCTGCTCCTGTTCTTTCAGTGCTTCAGCACTGTGTTCTCTTTCTGTAAAATCAGAATCAAGTGCTACAAGACATTTATATATGCACAGCTCCAGTTGCTTCCATACAATTGTTAATGCAACTGAAGGAGAGATCTTGGTTTGTCAATTAGTTAATTTGTGCTTAATGAAGATGAGAAGTAGGAAGAGGCAATATTGAAATCCAAGTGTCCATGTTTCAGTTTTTGTTGAAGTGGAATAAAAAGCGTGCTTTGGAAGCCAGAACCTGGAATTAACATTTACCTCTTGGATTTTGTTAGCATGTAAATTAAGGAAAAAAAACCAACCAACCAAAGCCAAAACCTCAAACATACATTTTGTTATTTCCTGAGTTTTACAGACATGTTTGTGTGGAAAGTGTTAATTTCCACACCTCCTGTTTTCTGTGGGGTCAAAACAAAATCAAAAATATCTTGGTTGGGTTTTATAGGAAAGAAATCAGATGATTTAGTTAATCAGCGATTAATTGGGGGAAAAAGGAAGTTAAGCAGAAATGAAGCCCAGCTAGATGTTAAGTGGGACTTTGTTTATGCTGTGGTATCACTTGGAGCCAGTGAAGGTAGTAATTAACCTGGATTCTAAACTTATGCACAGAGTGCCTCCCATAATCTCTGAGTAATAAACATATCTAATTTCACTCTACCATAATTAGAACTAAATGGACCCGTTTCTTCTGTGGTTGCCTTCTGATCACAGGCAGCAGCTGATGTGTTCAAAGCAGCAATGGGAGACAATGTTCTGCATCTGATCTTCCCACAGGTCTCTGCTTTTCCCTCAAGGATGATGTTCCATGTGCTGCACTAGGCCACGTGGCTTTTTCTTAATAACCCTCAGATCCTGAGTCTGTTCTCAGTGCTGTGAAGACTTCTTCTTCACAGACCTATTGGAAGGAGCTGAACTGTATCCTGGGAGAGGCAGGGAAGGAGGGGAAATCTTGCTCTGCAGACCTAACTGCAGATGCACCCACACTTTGTAGTATATTTGTACATAAAATAGTGATTAGGCTGTCCTGCAACATCTGTCTCTTTTCATCCAATCTAAATGTTTATATGGTTTTGTGAAGCAAAATTCTTGTCAAAATAAAGATTCTCAGAGCAGTAAATGAGCTTTTGAAGGTCTCAGAGACAAATGATTGCTTGATCATATGGGGACAGGACTCATCATGCTGGTCTAACTATCCGAGTTAGTGGAATTGCATTAGGGATTAATTTGGCCCATTTAATTTAGCTAGAGATTTATTTTTAAGGAGGTGGAAGGGGGAAGGGAGGAAACAGGGTTAACAGGAATTGCCTGGGGAAATTAAAACCAAATGTCTGAATGTTTGTAGCGTAAAGCAGCCCCAGGAAACAGAGAGCGTAGTAGGGATTGCTCAGCTCATTAATCACAGTCTTTGCTACATTTCCATTTTAAACTCTTGAGGTTTTTCCTCTAAAAAAACCCAACACAGCGAAGCATTGTCTGCTGTCATTTGTGTTTATGTATTATACCAACAATATTTACTTATTTAGCAACACAGTGTTCTGGGTTTATAAATGTAGTAACAGGCTCCTAAACCATGAGGGTTTGCCCCAAGGGCTCTCCTCTGTGCCCAGCTGCCTGTGACACTTGCAGGGCTCCCTTGGCCAGGTTTTATGAGAAACCAGTGCTTCTCTTGCATTTTGGAAAGACTGTGGCAGGGGAGACGTTGAATATGGTTATATTGGAGTGAACACAATGCCATGGAAATGAGCAGGACCTGCAAGTCTCAGGACTGTCGATTAGTTTCAGAAAGTATCAAAATCCAGCTTTCCTTCCATTGTCTCTTCTCTGCATTTCTTGATGAAATAAATGGCCGAGGGAAGGGTGAGCTTGCTCATGAAATAATGAATACTTGGTGCCAGAGTTATTTCCAGACTTGAAGTTTACTCTCATGCTGTAGATGCATAACTTGCCATTTTTCCTGTCTTGGCAGACAAGAGATAATTTTAGATAGAAAGTGTTTTATTTTAGTCTACTCATAGAAAGAGGAGAGCACTCACTCCCTAGCAGGCACTGGGGGAGTTTGTAGGAGGAGTGGATGTTGAATGCAGAATTCAGGGTTCTTGTTTGGTCCTTCGAGGTCCATTCTTTGCTGTCAGAACACACCAGTTTAGGCACAGAGTTGTGCTCATACTTTGCACACTGTGATCAGTATGTGGGTGAGGTTTTTATTCTGGGCATGTTGCATTTATAATCATTGTAATCACAGTAAGCTGCTCTCTTGGCTTGCTCAAGCCCCAGCATTCTCCTGGCCTTTCTTGAATGGTGATGTGCTTTTTGTAACTCCCAGGAAACAGAGGATATTGGATAGCAGACCTTTTCCATCCCACAGCTGTAGGGTTTGCACACTAACAGATCTTCTCCTGCTTAGGAATTTGTGTTCAGAAAGGTAATAAAACTCAATAAATACACCCTGATCCATTTCCTTTCCTAGCAGGAGCTTCAGCAGACGCCCCTGTTTTGTAGCCAGGATAAACTTCCACTGTTTCTCTGTGTGATGCACCAGTCCTAGAACTGCCATGGGAGGCATAACATGCAGTGGCAGAGAGCTGCTGTTCATTTCAGGGTTGCAGGTGCTGTGGCTGACTCCAGGAAAGCATCACCCTTTCCCTCCTCGCTCTGAAGTCTCTTCCTTCATGTTGCTCTTCTAAAAAACAAGATCAGTAGGAAACTGTCAGGACAAAGGGACATGGGCACTGCTCACAATTCTGTTCTCCTGTTTCTGCACATGAGAAGTTTGCTTAATAATGAGCCCAGAGATTGGAAAATGGGCATGTTTCTCTAAATGAAGTATGAGTTCCTTTCTCAGTGAGGTAGATCAAAGGGATGAAACATTAAAACGTGGTAGAGGAAGTCAAAGAAGAATTTCAGGAACAATAAGCAAAAAGCAACAAAACGTTTCCTCAAACACATGCAGAGCAGGTCTGTAGGACACAGTCAGGATCTGAACAGAGCACTCAGACTATAAGGTTTCATTGAGGAAATGAGGCTAATTCTTTGTGCCTCTTTGCATGGAGTTGCTGGAGATGGATCTGTGCTGGTCTCTTTCTTCACAGGGATCTTTTGTTCAGTTTGTACTGAGGCATCAGGAGGATGTGTTGTGGAACAAATGAAATGACTGCTGAAGGACCTCCAGCACCAGTAACTAGTAGAAACAGCATAATTTTCCTCCTAAAACCAGATTTTTAAACTTCTCTATTAAGGATAAAAGACAACACACAACTGAATAAGAAACTCTTCTTCCCAGACAAATTTCTGGGCTAGAATTTGATTTTGGTCTCTTGTGCCTGTTTTATTCCAGAGAAGGCATTAACCAAGACTTGCTCCACCTCCCACCCTCTATCACTGAGCAGTTCATCGAGCTGCTCTGTCAGTACAGCCCTGACCAGGTTTTGGAGACACTCAAAGTTCTGGAATACTGCAGGCTGGAGGAAACCATCCAGGTAGGAGAGAGATGTATGACAACAGGGGCCATGGGATGCATTCAAATCAGCTCCTATCCTTTTAAACTGCTGTAAAGGTACTTTACTTTAGGCTTGGATTAGTTCTTGGATGCTCTTCCATCTGTTTCTAGCAGTCTCTGTCCCTCTGAGCTGCTAAACTGCTCTTCTGCAGCACAGTTGGATGTATTTAATAGACTAACACTGAGTTGGGTCTCAGGGCTAATAAGAAAGGGCTGTTAGTGCTCTGAAGCTGCTGAGAAACTGCAGAGTAGAGGGTGGCTGTGTTGCTGCTAATTAATCATGTTGGGGGTATATGAAATCATGGACCTGGGGTTTTTGGAAAGCAACGCTGCCAAACTCTGCTTTGTGCTGGGAGAGCAATTGTTCCTTCTCTGTATGGAAATTGTACCAGTAATTTTTGAGTGCTGGTGGTGGCAGCAGTGCAAGCTGAGGAATAAAAGGAGGTGCAGGAGAGCTGCTCAGCCTGGGTAAGGTGCCTGTGAGCACAGGCACTTCCAGCCCTAGCCATCTGCTTGGCATTGTCTTGTGGATAAACAAACACTGGCAGCTTTCTTCAGGCAGACATTCACCTTTTTTTTTTCTGTTTTTGCTTTCAACTCAGATAACCCAAAAACATCAGCTCCATGAGGCTTCCTCGTATTTACTGGAGAAGAAGGGAGATATCCATGGTGCCTTTTTGGTTATGCTCGAGGTACAGTACTCCCAAATCCTGAATGTGGCATTGTTGCCATGCCATCAGCATGGTGGCCTCTGCTCAGGTTAGATGTTGTCCTTGTTCCTCAATTTGTTTCCCACTAGAATCCATGGAAGCATTTGCCTTCTGTCAAATACCAATAAATTGAGGTGTCTACATACTCAGAACATCAGTATATTTTTCTGACAAGTCTTCAAACATTTAGAAAATAATAGATACTGAAATTTGTTTTTCATAGCCAAAAATCATCTTTCAGCTCCTGCTTTCCTTTCCATATTTGGGAAGATGTTTATGCCATGTTAGTTGTGCTGGGGAGGAAAAGGGGGACGAGCCTGTGTAACCACACCTTTGACAAACATTTCTATCAGGATTTTGGGGAGTAAACTCCCAAGCTGACTGTTCTGTGTTCTCTCTTTTGTTTCAGCAATTGCAGAGCAAGTTGCTGATGCTTACTCAAGATGATGAAAGTAAGTCTTACAGAGTTAAATTCCATTTTCTATTAATAACAGACACATAAATACAAAAATGTGAAGTGCTTGTGTCTGTCACCTGCTATAATGAGACTGTTTCAGGTTTCCAGCATTGTAGTGACACAGTTCATGTGGTATTTATTTGGGTGACCCTCCCTCACTCTGTGCTCTGATGCTGGTAGAGACCTCGAGCACTGTGAGGGATGGTTGGGGTGTGTGGTCAGCTGCCCTGTCAGCCTTTCCCATTGGGACTGCTCCTCTCACTGGCTTACCAACCACATTTCCTGTGTCAGAATCCATCAAACTCATTACTGAGCTTCAGCTGCCATTGTATGGGAACAGTGAGGGGAGACAGCTGGGAATAGCTTTTTTGAAAGCAAATTTCTCAGATACATAAACAAGAATGTTCTGCCCACAGAAAATGAGTGTATGCACAGATGTGCTGTTCACTAGCCCAGGGACTCATGGGCACCTAATTAAATGCAATGCCCATAGTTGTTACTTAATTGTATCCTAAACCACAGCTAAGATCTTCCTTATTTGATTAAATGAAATGTTTTACTTGCCCAATTTATTGTGCTATTCAGGAAAAGTGCCAAAAATCAGAACTTGTCTTTATAATGTAGTTGCTGACAGCAGTGAGCAGACTTCAAATGAACAGCAGGATTTTATTTTGCAGAAGGTTTGATAGTTAACTTATCTAATGGGAGTTAACTTGTCTAATAGTTTTTATAACTGTAATTTACTTTTTCCCCCTGACACGTAGGCTCAGCTGAACCCTCCTTGCTAGAAAATATTGAAGATACTTTAATGAAAACAATTGCTCTTTGCCAGAGGAATTCACATAGTTTAGACCAGCAACAGCGAGAGGTAAGGCAGTCAAAAATGTGTCACCAGAACCACCCAAGGCCTCTGTGTCTCTTGAAGCTTTGCCTCCTGTGGCTCTTGCTCTCCCCACCCATTGGATACTGGAATGTCCAGGCAGTCAGTGTGGGCCTCTCCTTGTGTTCTCCCTGTGGTGCTTCAGGGTTTGGAGCCATAAGAGTGAAATTCTCACTCATGAGCAGAGTTCAGGTCAGAGGGAGGAAGGGATGAGAGCACGGCCTTTCCTCCTTTCCAGCTCCAGATGGAAGCTGGGCACAAATGTCAGGCAGACACTGCAGAGGCACTGTGAGCTCTGAGCCAGCTTCCTGGTGGCACAAAGCTGCTGCTGCTGTCACTGTGGCTGCAGAGCTGTTCACAGTCCCTGAACTGAGTGTCAGCCTGGGCTCTGAGGGGGGAGGTAATGCAGCTGCCTTGAGCTCTTGCAGGGAGAGCTGGCTTTGCCCTTCTCCTCACACTGAGGTTGTGTTTCCATTTTGCCCATGTCAGTGACACAAAGGCATCTTT
Source organism: Prinia subflava (assembly GCF_021018805.1). Classification (NCBI taxonomy): domain Eukaryota; kingdom Metazoa; phylum Chordata; class Aves; order Passeriformes; family Cisticolidae; genus Prinia; species Prinia subflava. The sequence continues at coordinate 5,968,079 of NC_086257.1, read as the reverse complement.
AGTCCTAAGATTCTGCATAATTTATGTAATTTCTGGACTCAGAACAGAGAATTTTGTTCCCATTCCATGAGGAGGTGGCATGGCTGGAAGTCAAGAATTCTAATTTCTTCGTAAGCACTGCCCAGTGTGAGAGGTGCCCTGCTCCAATTCTTCCCTTCAGTGGTGTCATTGTACAACAGATAGGAAGAGAGTTCAGATGTCTCTTTATATTTGGGATCCATTGACTGTGCTACCCACTCTGTGAGCTGTCTCTACCCTGGAGAATTTGTCTCTCACTTAGGGAAGTAGTTGGGGACTGAATGAAGCAAACAGAGATTGTTGTCACAATTCCAGTAAAGTGCTTTGCTGTGAGGTTACTTTACCATGTTCTGTCCCCCTGCAGTCATCAGAAATGCAGCTCTGTTCTCAGAATGTGGGAGTGAGTCTTGGCCAGTGGCCTCTGACGTTGCTCACAGGTCATTTTTACACTGCCCTGTTCTTACTGGTTCTTTCCTCACATTCCATGATTCCAGGCACTCTGGTTTCCCCTGCTTGAGGCCATGATGTCCCCACAGAAATCCTCTGGTTCGTCGCAGTGCCCATACTCTGAGTGTGAGTACTTTGGCATTTGTGACCCCAAATAGTAAAAATTGTGTGCTGTCTCTCCTCTGATGAATGAATAGAAGAAAAGTTGTTTTGTTACTCCATTCCTAAATATTTTGCTCCTTGGCTGGCAGGGAGGTCAGGCTGGATCTTTGGTAGGCTGCAGCTGTCAGGTGGATGGGTTTTTTTCATTTGCTTTATTTTGTCCTGTGTGCAAGAGGAAGCCTGCCACAGGCTCTGCTGATAATTTGGTTGCATAGAGGATGGTCTTGAAGGAGCCAAGGTGCACAATGTGTACAAAGGCTGTGCTGGTTGGAGTCAGCACTTGGAGAGCTCCTGATGTAATACACTGTTACTGTGCATGCCCAGCCCCTTTGTGCACCTCTGCCTGCACCTGTGTGCTGTGTATAAAATCAGTGGGGCTTGAATACACCAGCTAAATTCTCTACTCCCCTTCTGAGTCCGCTGCCTCCCTTTGTGGGAGAGATAAGAGAAGCCAAAAAGGGGCTTAGGTGCTTTGGTCTTGGCAGTGCCCAGCACAGGAAGGACGAGGAGCTGCTGGAGCGAGGCCGGAGGAGGCACCAAGGTGACCAGACGGATGGAGCAGCTCTGCTGGGGGAGTTGGGTTAGATGGGATATTGGGAAGAAATTGTTCCCTGTGAGGGAGGTGAGGCCCTGGCACAGGCTGCCCAGAGAAGCTGTGGCTGCCCCTGGATCCCTGGAAGTGTCCGGGGTGAGGTTGGACAGGGCTTGGAGCAACCTGGGCTAGTGGAAGGTGTCCCTGCCAATGGCAGGGGATAGAGCTGGATGAGCTTTAAGGTCCTTTCCAACACAAACTATTCTGGAATTCTCTGAATGTCTTTTGCTCCATCCCAGACCCATGCTGAGGATCTGGGAACAAATTTCATGCAAAGGTCAGTGCTGGGAAGTTTTAGAGTGTATGGGCCATAACACAGACAAGGATCCAAACTGGGATTTGTAGCAATAGGAAAAGTGATTGGTGGTGTTACCAAGTAAGTGAAAATGTGGATGTTTACTGCAGGGGGTGTGGAAGGAAATACAGAGGGATTGTGGGATCAAAACCTTGTAAACACCCTTTATGCTTCAAAAAGCTGTGTGCTTAGTGCAGTATGTGCAAGAAAAAAACCCATAAAAGCTATTTTCAAACCAGAAAACATGATCTGAAATAAAACTTCTCTTTATCTGTAAGACTGATCTCTCTTTACTCCTGGAATCCTAATGAACTGCTGTGGCTGTTGTGTTTGACATTCCAGCTTTGAAGAGTTTGACAATGCAAGTGCTAAACAACATGGCTGCATTTATTGCTCTTCCCTCAATCCTGCAGAGGATTCTCCAGGTGAGTTCCTGAAGAGAAGGAGGTTTCACCAAGCTGTGCCACTGAGTTATTGGGAAAAGGTATTCCCAGGTCATCGGAGATCAGATCAGCTAATTGTCTGTTCAGTGTTTCAGTAGTTCTGTGGGTGAAACATAAGGTGTAAAAGCTGATAGAATTATCTGTGGAGACATGTGGGAACACACAGACCTGTGAGAAGGCAATTGAAGTAATGCCTGCAAACCAAATAAAATAGTACCTCAAAGGTTGCAGTTACTTGGAACTGAAACTTGGCAGGTTTAAGGACAAAGCCACAATGAATTTCCCAAAAGCTTATAGGCTTTGCAGAAAGATCATGATTAGGCCCAAAATATTATTGATGGTGCATTATTTTGGAGATGCAGTTAGTGAGCAGGAAACTTGCAGAAGAGCTGATTTTAGGCAAGACCTTGGGTTGAGTGATCCCAGGCAACTATAATTTGTTAATTTGCAAAATAGATGAAAACTGATGTTGGGGTTTAATAACAAACCTTGAGAAATGCAGAAAAGGAATTAGAAGAATTGCCTGTGTTGTGGAGTGGAATGATTGAAGGGTTGAGACAGGTTTGATACACTGTTCAGGGTTTCTGTTCCAGGTGGGAGAGGAAAAGGGCTTACAGGCTGAACACACACCTCTTGGTTTGATCTTAATATTACACACAGTCTTGGATTTTGAACAAACTCCTAAGCTAGCAAAGCACGTTGCAGGAGAGTGGATAAAAAGTGTGTTGAAATGAAGTGTGGTTTCATCAAAGGAAGTGTCAAGCAAACCTAATGGCTCTTCAATAACTTATTTAGTCTACTTTTAGCTGAGGTTTTGGTATAATTTCCTGTTGGGCTTTGTTTGATGTTTAATGTAGGCAGGAAAAGATGGAGAAGCTGTGAGTGAGTGGGAGGCTGCCAGGGAAGGGAGGCTTTCCTGGGCTGTGCTGAGAACTGCCAGGATGGGGTGGGAGTCAAAGCAGTGACCACTGTGCAGATAACACAGCTGGGAGGTGTGACAGTGTGGAGGAAGATCCTGTTCTCCTTTGGGATGAAGGGAGAGTCTTGTTGATGGCAGCCTTCACATATTTCATTCTATTTCTGTTCTAATGGACTATTTTAGCAGCAGTAGAAAATCCCTTTTCTAGGGCTGGCACTGAAGTCCTGGAGGCAGCAGGGGAGTGAAATATCTTTGTTGTAGAAGGAAGTGGTTGGTGTGATGGCTCTGCTGGGGAGGCTGAGGGGATGCTTCATCAGGTGAAGTGCTTTACTGAGGACAGAAATGGGTCAGGCATCACTGAGAGCAGCATGTGCAGCTCTGGTCACTGGGTTTGGAGGCAGGGGGGAACTGCTCCTGCTCATTCCACCTCCCTGCTCAGCCTGACAAATTCAGTCTGACTAAAGAGAGATTTGGAAAGGCAGATTATTTGAACAACTAGAGCAAAAAATAACTACTTATTAAAATGCAGAGAAAAGTACTGAATTCCAGGTAAAGAGAATTAGTGTCCGAAGTTCATAAAATGGGGCAGTAATTGGTACCTTGTAGCTGAAAAACAGGTGTAGGAAAAAACAGCATAAAGATAAGAGAAGATCCTGTGGGAGGGGAGGTGGTGTTGATATACAGGATCTCTAAGTTGACTTTGCCTCTTGACACTTACTCTTGTATAGATCTCATTCACACCTATGTATTTGCAAAGGCCTGATTTGTGATGTGACCTGGATTGTTTGTGGGCAGCAGAGGGTGTGAGCTCCTCACTGCACCCTGGGGATCCTCTGACATATGCCAACAGCTCGGCTGTGTCCTTCAGAAATTGCTGGCTGTTCTCACCTCTGAAGCTCACTTAAGCCTCTCCCAACCTCTTACCCTCCTTGTTAGAAGATGGGCTCTTCTGAGAGCCTGTGCTGAGTGTCACCAGTCTGCTGCCTTCAGTGCTTGGCACCTCCTCTGGGGACAGTGTCCTTTGTTACAAGACAAACCCTTCATTGAACCCTGTGCTCTTGTCCTTAACCCCCCATTTCCATTCACTCTGCCTTCACACCAGCCCTTATTGCTGGGTTCCTGGCACTGCCCTGCTCCAGCTCACTGTTGCCTGTGGCTTTGTGGCTGTGTTTTGTCAAACTCTTGCAGAGGGTGCCTGTGGGAGGTTTCTGTGACGTTTATTTGGATGCACAGTTTGGCCCTTGGGAGAACATTGCTTTGAGTCCAGCTGGGAAGCTGCTGTCAGGATGGGGATGAGCAGGTCTTACTCTGTGGCCTTGTCATGAGTGCCCTGCTCAAATGTTCAGGGATTCTGAACCCTGGCCATGCTGGGGATCAGGAGGAAAACTCCCTTGGAGCTAGGCACCAGAGAGCATTGGGGGTTTTGCCTTCCAGTCATCTGCTTCCTTGGGTTATCTGGGAATGCCATTCAAGTGCCCTGCAAGGAAGAATCGCAACATGGCAGGCACAGGTACTGCTTTCCCAGACAGGAGGATCCTTGTGTTCTTAGCCCTGGCTGTGTGTTCCTTTTGCAGAGCTGTGTAGTTGCTCTTTGAAGCCATGCAAATTTCCAAACCCTGGTGCCAAACCCTTCTTTCTTGGCTCTGAGCTCTCTGCAAGGCACTTAGATGTGTCACTGATGTGCCACCTTAACTGTGACCACAAGGAGGTATTGAAGCCAGCCTTTCTGGGCCCTGCAGTGCATACAGCCTTTCCCAAGCCCTCCAAATATTTTGATGAAATGCAGAATTACAAGTGGTGCTTGTCTGACACAGCCCTCAAATGCTGTTCCAGCCGAGCTCAAGGCTTTGATAGAGCATAGACACATTGGAGCTGCAGGCTGGGAGGTGGCACAGCTGCCCAGGAATTCACTGGGGGTTTTGTTGGAAGGTGGATAACGTCAGTAAACTGAGGTAGATTATCTTGCCTTTTCTGAAAAGGAATTAGAGTATTCCAATTTTAGCAGACTGTTTTTCTTCCTCTTCTGGGCTTAACTGCTTACAGATTATACCTTATGCAAATGTTAACTTTGCAGCCAAAGTGTGTGGCCAAAGGGCACCTTGCAGGGGCTGGGCCAGTCCTGCAGCTTTCCCAGAGGACAGGCAGGCTTCTGCACCTGCCTGTCCCAGCACCTGGGCTCAGCGTTTTCAAAGTCATGTAAAATAACAATTGATAGATTTGCTCCTGCTCATCCTTTTTAGTGTTGGGGAGTTGGTGATTAACTGGGAAGTCTGAACTAACCGCATTAGGAGAGATACCAGAGGAATCCTCTTGAGCATTAAGAAAAATTCCATGTTATTAAGGATGTGAGTGCTCTCTGAAGAGGGCTGAGAGGTTGAGTGTTAATTCCCTTACAAAGCTGTAATCCTTCATGAATGTTTTGTAAGCAGATGCAGCTGATGCCTCCTACAAAATGGAGAACTGGAGAAGCCAGAAATGTAAAAGCTACCTGTAGGGACCCCAAAGAGAGGAAGGAAGGAAGGATTCTCTGAAAATTGTTCCAGAGTGGAAGCAGAAAGATCCAGAAAGCTTCTCCTTATATTTTTTCCATTCCTGCTTAGGGCTTTGGCTGTTTTTCTCTTCCCAGTCTAGGAGATCAGCACTGGGATGAGTTGTGTGTGGAGTGGTTGCCTTGGCCCCTTGCAGAGGGGAGGAGCTGCAGTGAATGTGTTTGCAGAGTGCACTTACTAGCACTGGTAGCAAAGCAAGTGCTATTTCCTGGACCCAGGGAGAAATGGGAAATGGAAGAGGCAGAGCTGGCTGAAAGGGCTGCATGAGCACCTCTGGGCTGTGTGTGGATCCCTGCCAGCTCTGCCCCATCTGTTTGTTGGTGGCAGCCCTGGGCAGCCAGTTTGGCTCTGGCTCCTTGTGCCCGTGCCACGTTCCCAGGGCAGCACCAGCCTGGGAGATCGGCTGGGATCTGCTCCTGCTTGGTGCAGTGCCTGTTCCACTGCGTGGGATGGCACATCCGTGTCTGGAGTGTGCCTGAATTCCAACCCAATTTTATAAGGTGGAATTAATGAAGGATATTCCTCCATAAAACTAATTGGTCCCATGTGGCTTTTGTTGCTGCAAATTTTGCAGGGTCTGAAGCTGCAATTTAGAAGCATTTGAAGTGTCTGGAGAAGTGGCCTGGGAGCTGTGGGGGTGATGCTGGAGGCAGGAGGCAGCGCCAGCCCATCCCATTGGATGGCTGCAGCAGGGAATGGCCTCGCACTCACTGCTGGCACAGGGCTGCCAGGCTCAGGGTGAGGCTTGGCCACACCATGGGCCTCCTCTGTAAAGAAGAAAGTCCTTCTTCTTCCCAGCTGCTGTTATTTTTAGAGATCATCAAGCATGACTTGAGAAAAAGACAGCAACTGAAAGCCCTCAGACTTGTGTTGTCCCTCTGCAAAGCTGCAGGTGGGTCTTTATTCTTCTCTCTTCTTCACATCTCCTCTTCCTCTGCTCTGTGTCCAGGCAGGAGACCAGTGGCTTTGCAAACCTCCACTTGCAGCTTAGGAAGTTTGAGGTGCTATATGGAAATGGTGGGATTGGGACAGTTTGTGAGTGACCTGTTGGCCATGTACTTGAGAGCTTCAGAAGAGGAGCTGCTGCCTGCCTGAGTGCTCTGGATCACATTCCTGCTGTCTGGAGGTCCCCTTGCCTCCATAATCCCTGCAGTGACTCAGTGCAATGCACCTCCTGTGCTGTGCTGCTAAATGGTGCAGGCAGAGGGGAACCTTGGAGTGTTCAGGCTGTGCTGTTCACCCAGCAGAAAAGGAGCCTGTGCAGCACATCCAGCTCTTCGTGCTTCATCCAGCATGCTCCAAACCCACAGCTGGCTTTGCCTCAGTGCTGTTACTCAGGGCTGCTTTTAAGTTTGAGCATTGGTGTTTCTGCCTGTCACACTGCCCATGAGGGCTGTTGTTCGAGAGTTCCTTGACTTGCAACTTCAGTGATCCCTCAGGGTGTCTTGCAGTGTAGCTTCCACGCTGCTTTAGTTGTCTTTGCCAGCTGGCTTTGTCACTCCTGATTCTTCTTGCCCAGTCCCAGCATGGAATCAGCCTTGCTCCTACTCCTTCTCTCATTCATCTCATCCAGAGCTTGTTCATTATCCTACTTGTGTTCCTGTTTCCATTGTGTCCCCAGCATTTTTCTGCTCTCTGGGTTGGTTCCCTTTTCCCATCTTGCTGGTCTGTTTTTGCCAGTGGCCTTCCAGCAGACTCTTCTCTCAGCCCCTGCACAGAGCGGTGCTGCAGGGGGTGCCAGGGCGGCTGTGCAGGGCTGTGTGGGCTGGAGCAGGCTGCAGGAAGGGGGGATGATGACCTGTGCCACAGCCCTGTGCTTGTGCTGCTGGGACATGGCAGTGAAGCTGCTCAAGGGTGCAAATCAGCCCTGCAGCACCAGCAGAGCCCCAGGGCCTGTTCCCTCTGCCAGCTGGGCTGTGGGCCCTGCACTGACTGAGGTTTGCTCTTCAGCCTGCAGTAGAGGGGTCTGGGAGGAGCCTGGGGGTGAGGCACCCCTGGCTGGGCAAGAGCAGGGGGCAGTGGCAGGGCTGAGAGCTGGCTGGCCATGCTGTGCCCTTCAGTATTCCTCAAATGCACTCTCCAGTCAGCTCCTGCAGCTCCTGAATGGAGTTTGCAGTTTTCCAGGCACACTAATTTATATTGATGTTGTCATCTACTGAGTTTTGCTAATCACTGATTTTTCCCATCAGTATGTGGGATTATTCTTCTGTCCCTGTACATGTGCAGCATATTTAACTCTGCAGTCGTAGCTTCCATTTGCAGTTCCGAACCAGGGGAGAAAAAGACCTAAAAAGAATCAGAATGGTCATATCCTGTGATTCAGCTGCAGCTTTGCATTTCTTCATACAGGATCCAGTTTATGGAAAAGGGAAACTTGGAGAAATTCAAGGGCTTGTCCTGGGAATGCTGGACACTTTCAACTATGAACAAGTAAGTTGCCTGTGTTTCTGTTCTGTCTGCTGCTGCATGCAGCATTATTTTAGCTGCCTGGCCTGCTGCTCTCTCTCCCATTTGTCATTTGTGTCTGCAGAGCAAAGTCAACAGACATGTGAGTGATTTCTGTGTGATGGGGAATGAGGAGGGAGTTTGGTTTGCTCACAGCTTGCAAGTGAAGGGACTGACAGGTACATGGTGAAGACCTCTGCAGCTCAGTTCTGTGTTAAATGTACCAGAAGGATAAACATCTGCTTTTTCTCCAGCTCATCCTGCAGTTAGGGATTCAAAGGCACAAAGCTGATGTGTTTTGTCTTTATATGCAGTTTTAAATAACAGTTTTTAAAATTAGGTTGGTTTTACACTTCTAAGTGATAATGCTGCACTTCCTTTGTGACCTGGTGAGATTTCCTCTTAATCTCAGTCCTGCTTTTCTCAGCTCAATCCCAAATTCCAGGCAGTCTCCAGCAGTCTCCACTTCTCCTGAGCCTCCCCCTAACCAGGGTGCCCAGTGTTCCTCCCAGCCCCTCTGCCCCGTGATGTGGCAGTGCCATCCCTGCTGCTGCTCAGGGCAGGCCCCCAGGCACCAGCAGCCAAGCAGAAACACAGTGGGAAATGACAGCTTTGCTGTGGAGGCTGAACACCAGGAGCCTTTGTCTGTGTTTGGGTTCTTGCAGGTGTGGGCAGCTCCTGGCCCTGTCCCTGCCTGGCAGCTCTGGGACAGGCTGTGTGTCCCCATGGGATCCTCTGCTGCTGTGCACAGATGGATCAGGGAGCAGAGCCCCTGTGCCTGAGAGAAACTTGATGCTGGAAACTCTGGGTGGTTCTTTGGGCTCTTTGAACATCAGCATCCATTGGGAAGGACGAGCAGATGAGCAGTGTGGGGGTTTTTTAAAGACTTTAATTGCCATAGTGCATTTGAGCTTTGATTTTTATTAGCACATTTCTCCTAGAATGGGGATATAAGCAGTAGCTTGCCAGGTTAGAAGGGAAAAAAACCCCGAGTTTTGACGTGCAAGATGACAAAATGAGCCTGCCATGCCTCTCTTAATGCTCTTGGGCAAAAGTCAATACAAGACTTGTCTATTTGAGAGTGCAGAGGAATTGCTCCATTAACATGTGATGAAAGGATAAGTGTTTTGAGGTCAGTGGATAGAAAGCATAGGAAGAAGAGTGATTTTATTGGGTAGTTTCTGCTCTTAGTGAGCTGCTAAGCTGCTTGTTCTGAAAAACTGGTCGGCAGGGAGTTTCTGCAGGGTGAAGGTGACAGACTGACCTACTCTTTGTGTTGTCTTCCACACAGACCCTTCTGGAGACAACCACGAGCCTGTTAAACCACGATCTCCACTGGTCCCTGTGTAACCTGAGAGCCTCTGTCACCAGAGGCCTTACCCCAAAGCAGGATTACTGCTGCATCTGTCTCCAGCAGTACAAAAGGAGGCAAGAACCTGCTGATGAAATCATTGTTTTCAGGTAAAGTTAAGGGGCGAGGTTGCAGCTGGGATCGAGTTAATGGTTTCAAAAGGGGAAACAAATCTACTGGTTGGCTTGTCTGAGTAATGATCTGTATTCCTGGGAGCACATCTCCCTGCTGCCTTGCACTGTGAGAGGGCTGGCTAATCACACCCATCAGAGGCTGCTTTGCATGCAGCCAGCTCTGCCTGGCTGCGAGGAATCGCCTCCCGGTTCCAGGAGCTGGCTGTCAGTTCTCTGTCCCCTCTCCCGGCAGTGTGCTTTGGGCACTGCAACACCCTGGGCTCGTTTGTGTATTTGTACCTCGCATCTGTCCCAGCCCTGGCATCTCCTGTGTCCCCTCTGTGCCCAGGTGTCTGTAAAATAAGGAAATCATTGTTACCCTGGAGTGACAGTCTGTAGCTGTATCAGCAAATGGGCAGCCAGTGTTGATTGTGGAAATCAACAGGAGGGTGAGGATACATTGCTGATCTGCTGGTTGCCACAAACAGCCTTTTCCCACTGGCAGCCCCTTCCCTGCACCGTGCAGGGCTCAGGAGGTGCTGCCCTGCTGCCAGCACTGACTGCCTCTCTTCCCAGCTGTGGCCACCTGTACCACTCGCTGTGCCTGCTGAGCAAGGAGTGTGGGGCAGTCACCAAGGGCCTCATGAGGTGGATGTGCTACAAGTGCAACTCGAGCAACAAGGGAGGGAAGCTGAGTGAGAACTTCTCAGAGCTGAAAAAGGGGACTGCAGCATCCCTGGCACAGGTAAGTTTTGTGAGGTGGTTTCTTGTCAGGTAAACTTTCAACATCACTTCATTCTCTGTGTGTCTGTGCTTCCAGACAGAACTCTGATCAGTACCTGTCAAACACTCTCAGCAGCTAATTGGTCACTTTTCTGAATTGGTCACTTTTCTGAAGCTTATTTTGGTGGGGGCACAACTCTGGAAGTCCTGGAAATTTGTTCACCCAGAAGGTCTAGGAGCTGGTATGAGGGGCAGCTGGATGCTTGCAGCTGGTTGTGTGGACAATTCCTGTCAAATTATTTTACATGTGTTTTATATAAAACTTAGATTGGAAGCTGGCATATTCCTTGTGGCTGGATCGTGGAGCCTCTGTCCCACCTTCCTAGCAGATAATCTGGCTCAGGATAAAAGGTCTGGGATTGATTTGACTCACTAAGTGCTTACAAATATTTTAAGAAGCTTGAGTGTAACCCAAGATTGATGCAGCTGGATTGGGGGAGAGAACAGAGAATTAATTTGTATTTATTGTCAGTATTTGTGCACTGAAAGTTTTATCATCCCTAATTCAAATAGAAGTACAGCCTCAAATACACATGGAGCTGTCTTTTCCCTGGGCTGGTGCTGTGGATGGTAAGCCCCCATGGCAGGTGGTTTGTTGGGTTGTTTTAAGGGATGTTGCACGTGGGCAGCTGAGCTCTGCTGCTCCATGTTCCAATGGCCCTGGGTCAGCTGGGACAAACCCTGTGGGAGGGTTTGTTCCCACTTTGTGCATTTGTCACTCTATGGATGTGCATAGAGCAGCGTTTTCACTCCTGGAACCAAAATAGTTCGGTCTTGGAGTTAGTTTTTGTAGTAGTACTTTGGTTTTGTTCTAGCAGATGATTTCAATTCCTGCCAAACCCATCCCGATCAAAGCTGGCTAAGGGCCTCAGTCAGCTGCTGCGCTCACAGGAGAGGCTTCCTGCTTGGGAGAGATGTGGGGAAAGGGAATCTTGCAGCCTGTGTGGAGCACCATGCAGTCTCTGCAGTCAGGCTGTGTTAATCTTGGATTTGATGGCAGCAGCAAAGCTTTCCCAGGAGCTTGGAAATGGAGTGTGGTCCAGCCAGGCTGAGCAGTGTGTGTATCCTGTCCTGCCACAGTGGGATGTGGGCACTGCAGGGAAAGGGCAGCAGCCCCACACCTCACCCTCTGCACTCCTGCCCCAAAGGAGGGTGAGCATAAATGGGGGTGACAGCCTGGGGTGCAGTTTAAAAACTAAAGGCAGTATTAACTACTAAAACTGCATTCAGCATTCAAGTGCCTGACACTTGATTCCAGTGCTTTGTAACTGGGTTATCCCAGGGTTTCTCTTGGGCAGTCAGTCAGGGAGCCCCTGTGGCTGCCCTCTGACATCAGTCTGACTTACCCTGCAGAGAAAGAAGGGGGAAATGCTCCACATGCCATGGCAGTGACTGGGGTAAGAGGAGAAGATGCTTCCTTTTATTTAACTGATGAAAGTGAAGGGCTGGCTGGACTCAGGGCCTGCAGGGGGATGTGGAGAGACTGGGTGGGGAAGAAGACTTGCAGCATGGATCATGTAGTGCTGGCTGGAAAGGGTCCATCCCCGGCCATCCCTGTGTGGGATGGGGCCCTGCTGCTGCTGCTGCTTCCCTGCTGCCGTCATGTGCTCTTGGCAGGAAAGTCACGGCTTCCTGCTCCATGCACACAGCCCAGCAGAGCTTGGGCTGGGTTCAGCAGAGCCCAGCACTGCTCAGGCCCCCAGCTCCTCCTCCCTGTGTCCCAGATCTTCTCCAAGTCTGTGATGTTCCTCACATACCTAAATTACAATATTTAACTGTTGTACTCGCATGTGATCAGACTGTTGCACAGTCATGTCTTAAAAAAGCTGAGTATATTTAGACTTGCCAGTAGACTGGAGGATCTCCAGCTCCTGCAGGAAATTTGTTTGCTGAACAATCACTGCTCAGCAGCGTTAATTAACCCTGGGAGGTAATGATTCCTCTGACCCCGCATGGGCTGAGTTACAGAGCAGACTTTCTGTGCTGGGCCAATGCTGGGAATGCAAACTGGGGGAGATGGGGCTTCTCTGTGTCCTCTCCTGTCTCTGCTGGCCCCGGCCACACCCAGAGCTCTGGGCTGGACAGGCTGCTCTGGCTCCACAGCTGGTGTTTGTGAGCAGGAAATCCCAAGTGAGGTCCTGCTAACAGCATTGTGTTTCCAGCCCTACCCTCCCAAGAGTCAGATCTGGGGCTGCCAGGCCCTCCTGCACAGAGATCTGTGGGGAGAGTGTTTCCCTGTAGCCCTTTTGAGAACCCTGGAAGCTCAGTTCCTCTCTTGGCAAAATCTGATATGGTGATCTTCAGCTGAGGTATTTATTTTCTTAGGAAGCCTTGAATTAGGAGTAGAGTCATGCTGAGAAATGCCACTGAGCATCTGGAGTGCATTTCACAGCACTAATTCTGCCCTGCCCAGGCAAAGGCTGTCAGTTTGAATCGTGCAGTGTGGCTGAGACGTGGATGTGAAATGACAGCCCAGAAGACAGCGCTCCCTCTGCCCCTGTGCTCTGTGTGTGGTGCTGGGGCCATTCCCTGAAACTGGGGAGGTGGAGAGACGCCACAAGCCAGCACTGACCCGGTCTGGGATCAGTCACAGCATGGATTGAAGTGGAACCTGGCTGGGATGAGGGCTTGGCACACTCTGCCCCAGCCAAGGGAAGCAGAAAGAAGGGCACAGGGGATTTTCTTTCCTCTGGTTGTGCTACCAAAAGTTTGTGCTTTCTGTGTTACCTCTGAGTCTCACTGGCTTCCCAAGGATAATCCTCTGGACGATCATCTGTGCTGCCTTGAAGTATCCCTAAATGAGAGTTAAAAGAAATGGGAGCTTGTTTTTATAGTGTGTCTCTAATCCTCTTGCAAAGCTGTGTGTCTGTTGTGGTGCTTGGAGCTCACTGAAGGGTGAGGGCTTAGCAGCGGGGCCACTGCTTGAATACCTGCAGGAAAGGCTCCAGGTATCTCAGTCACTGATTCCCAAAACTCATTTGTCTCATTTCAATGAGCAAATGCTTTCCATTTATTCTGCCAGCCTATGCACTGGGGATCAGGGAGAGGAAGAGTCTTGGCTCCTGGGCCATGAGCCCTGCCATGAACCCCTGAGCTGCCATGCTCTGGTTATTCCGTGTCCGAGGGGTTCTGAGCATGCTGTTGTTGGGGCTGTCCAGATGGCAGATATGTTTTATTCAGGAGTTTAATCCTGTCAAGTCACGCCAGGACGGACAATGGGCTTGCTCCATAGTTAATCCAGTTTGTCAGGCTCTACCTTTGGGCTCTGTCCTGCAGTTTTCCCGTGTCCCTCCCTGTGACAGCCTTCCAGGGCCTCGGAACGACTCCCACTGTGAGGGGCTGGTGCCCTTGAAGGTCCCTCTGCACCACGTGCTTTCTGTTGGGCAGCAGTGAAGGATTAGGATGGGTTTTTTCACCAAAACTTACTTTGGAGCTTGACAGATGTTACATGACCTTCATCCATCAGGACACAGAGCCAGGGTTACTGTGTTCAGGGTAACAGTGGCCATCGGTTGTTAACTTGACTCCAGCAGTATAAAAAACTTCCAAGGGGCATGTAACTTTGAAAATATCCAAATGTGATGCTCCCAGTAATACCATAGAGATAATTAGTGGTTTACACAGTTACAAGAGTGGACATTCTCTCCTCTGTGGAGAATGTTCCCGTGTACAAATTAACTGAGCAAACATCCACTCCTTTGGCTTTGGAGGTGGATTCCTTCACTTCAGCAGTGCACAGGAAATCCACATGGGGAGGGAACTGGAGACACAGAACATCTGTGATTGCTTGTAATCAAAACAATACTGAGTGCTGGTGTCTTTGTGAGTGGGTAGAGGAGGACTGGCACCAAAACTGAAACTGCAAACAATACAAATTGAAAAAGACTGATTTGAAAACCAGAATGATCCTGTAGCAGCTTTTAAATCAAAATGGACTGAGCTTCTCATGCTGGAGGAGTTGGGTGAGTTTTGTTGTTTTGTGGGGCTTTTTGAGAAATATCAGAGTGGATTGCAATTGTGTCTCTGGCCTTCCTTCAGAGCAATCTGCAGCCTGGCAGAATGATCCTTCCACTGCCTACAATCCAGAGTCTGGCACTGTGGGGTCTGTGAGGTGCTGACGGGGCAGGGACAGCTGATTCCAAACTACCAGGAGTGGTGAGACCAGGAATACCTGGGGAAGGGTCATGGCCTGGTTAGGAGCAGAGATGGCAGAATTGCAGTGAGGAATCTTGTCTTGACTTTACATCTTAATTTCTCAGAAACTATTCCTGCAGTCTGATGAAAATTTCTTCCCTTTTAATAAAACATTCCAGTCTAGGGGGATGTGTAGAACAGACTCATTGAAATGCAGCAGCAGCTGCTGGGCTGCAGCAACCTGTGGATGTTGCCATAAACCGCAGCAGTCCCTGTTGGCAGTGGCTCCATGAGCTGAGCTGTGCCCCCCAGCCCAGGCTGTGTCCATCAGGATCCAGCACTGCACCAGGGAAGGGCAGGAGGTGCACAGAGGGGCCTGGGGGCAGGGACATGTCCCAGGGGAGCTGTTCCTTGAGCCAGGCTGGCTCCTGCTGCTGCTGGAAGGGTGATCACTGTTCTTCTCTGTGATTGCAAGCTGAGAAGTAACCGAAGGCTTAGGTGCAGCTTTCTCCTGCCTTTGATGTCCCTCTGAAGGAGGGGAGCCAAATGAAGGCAAGCCAAGGCTTTGGCTGTTGGTAGTCCCTTGGTGGGTGGGTGGCAGAGGCACTGTGCCAGTGGTGTTGGCTGTAGCTGCTCTGGACAGTGCCTTTCAGGAGGGCAGGGGAGCATCAGTGCCTGGTAAATGCCGTCAGTGGGAAGCTGCAGTTCCCGTGAGCCCCTCGCAGCTGATGGCACCAGGAGAGCAGTGTGTGTGCTCTGTGTGTGACTTGGGCACAGACAGGTCTGGGCAGCTGCAGCTGAGCTCCGGGGCCAGAGCTGGGCTGGGCACGTTCTGCACCTCCCAGGTACACAGCAGGGCCAGGCTGCTCCCAGGGGCAGGAGGGATGAAGGAGACAGGAGGCAGAGGTGTTCCTATGGGGAACTTCTGTGAGGTTTGGGATCACATTACCAATCAGCTTCTGGCAGGAGAGGTCACTAATCCTTACACCAAGTAGGATTTCTTCCCTCTTCTGTGTGTTTTTTACACAGGACTTGAGGGAATGGCTGGAGTCAGGGCAGGGGTAGGCTGGAGATCAGGAAAAGGTTCTTCCCCAGAGGGTGATGGGGCACTGCCCAGGCTCCCCAGGGCATGGTCCCAAGGCTGCCAGGGCCCCAGGAGCATTCAGGTGATGCTCTCAGGCAGTGGGGGGATTGTTGGGGTGTCTGTGCAGGGCCAGGGCTTGGATTTGATGATCCTTGTGGGTCCCTTCAGCTTGGGACATTGTGTGATTACCTTCCCTTTCTCTCCCCAACTCCTGCCCTTGAGAGGACACTGCACCTCCTCAGCCTGCTGTGCTTGGCCCTGTGGGATCTGTTCAAGAGCCTCTTGGCTCATCTCTGGAAAAAGAATGCTCTGCATGAGGCATCTGAACTCTCAGGTGCAGGTGCTGAGCTCAGCCCAAGCACAGGCCTGTTGGGTGTCATCTCTCACGTTTAATCCATGTGCTGCCATGCTTGCCCTGGAGCCTGCTGGATGAGAAATGAACACCCTGTCTGCTGGCCATGGTGTCCAGTCAGGATGAGTGGAGGTTGTGTCTGATGAACTCTGAGCAGTGTTACTGCTCCTTTGGCTGAAGGCATCAGTAGAAGTCCAGGGGAATAGCCCAGCAGTGCCTGGTGTGGGCAGGAGCAGCTGCCCAGAGCGTGAGTGGGATGTGCCTGTGCTTCCCTGTGTGACACACAGTGCCCTGCTCTCCTGTCACTGCAGTCTCACGGGGCTGCAGCAGCGGCTCTGGCAGAGCATGAACAGACCTGTGCTCTCAGGCCCTGAGTGGGAGGCTGGCTCCTCAAGTTCAGCTAAGTTCAGCTGGAAATAAGAGACATCTGCCTTTCCCCTGGTGCTGCTGGGGAGTGGGGGGAGGCCAGGGCTGTGTGACAGACGGGCTGAGCTGGGGACGCTGCTCTGCCCTGGGGGTCGGGGCTGTCCCGGCTCCTCTGCCCAGGAGCAGGCAGGGCTCAGCTGCTGCCAGGCACGGGCCCCTGGGTGCTGCCACAGGTCCTGGGGGCTCTGGGACTGTCCCAGGGCAGGATTGCCCAGGGCCTGCCAGGCTGTTCCCTGTGCAGCCCTGGGCTGGGCAGTGCCTGTCCCGGAGTCTCGCCTGGCAGGGGCTCTGCAGAGCTTGGCAGCAGCACAGCACTGCTGTTCTCAGAGGGGTGTCCTGAGGTTTCCCTGAAGTTCCTTAACAGCTCTGTAATATCATTGTCATTGTAGTGACTTTGGGTCACAGCCTGCCTTGCTCTCTCTTTGGTTGATTGTTCCTGGGAGCAGCCTAAGAACAGCAGGGCCTTTTCTGACAGAAGAGAGGTGAATTTACTTAGTTTAACATTAATTGTCTGGGTTTTCATTAAAGCCCTGAATTTGGGCACCTGTTTGGAAGGCTGGTGAGCCATGGTGAAGCCGAGGAGGAAGGCCAAGGGTGGGCTTTGTGTCCACTGCCTGTGGGCTCAGCTCTGTGAATGGGAACGTGGAGGGGGTTGCTTTTATTCCTAGGAATCCCAAAACCTTCCCCAGGACTTCTGGCTGCGTCTCTCTGTGTTAAGGAGCAGCCCCTGGGGCAATGGGGTGCTCTGAAGCTCTAACTGATGCAGCAAAATTTTGTGTGGAAGGAATGGCTGAGGGGCAGCTCTGGGATGGGTCTCTTGGCATGACTATGGATGGTGCCTCTGCTCAAACTGTGGGGATCTGCTGTGCTTGAGCACTGGCTGATGATGGAGTTTGTCGCTGTTAAATTAAAGATAATTGCAAGCTTGGGAGGGCTGTGTGGTGACTACCAGAGGGGGGTGGAATACGTGCAAGAAAAACATGCAATAGAGATTAGCATTAGTGGTGGGATCTAGGAGAGCTGGAAAATGAAAAAAGCTTTTTCTCTTCCTCCTGGCTGAGATCCTCAGGAGATGAGTGGCCTTTCTGGGGCTCTGTTCTCATCTGACACCCTTCTGAGGGGGTGTGGGGATGTGGCTGGAAATGGGCTGGAGGTGCTGAAGGGTCCAGCCCTGGAGACAGAGGCTGTGCTGTGGGGTGAGCCCAGCTCCTTCCACTGACACCCCAGTGCTGCTGGACCCCAGGAGCCTCCCGTGGCTCCTGAAGGGAAACATGCCTTTAGTGACACGGTTGAAAAAGGAAAAGGCCTGGCAGCGGTTGTTTCCATGACAACAGAAAGAATTGCCTGCAATATTTCAGCTCATCAGCCTGGGAACAGTCTGATTGATAGTTACGTACGCGTGGTAGGGAGAGAGCAGGAGAGGGGAAGCCAATTATATTGCATTTGCCTTGTCCTTGAATGCTTGTGGCCACAACAGCTGTGGAGGGCAGCTTTTCCTTGCTTTTTGTGTTTTCCAAGTGAGGATGACCTGTGTGTCCCTGGGAAGCATTGGTACAACCTGCTGGCTGTGAGTCTCTGACCCTCCCTGTCCCAGGCTGCCGGGCTCAAAGCCTATGGCAGGTGTGCAGGGAATGGGGACATCTGCCTCCCTGACTGGCAAATAGTTATTTACACTACAGAGAATATCCTGGAGGAGAAGGAGAGAGTTTGGCAAGTGATCCACACTCGGGACATTCCTCTCTTCCCAGACTAATGATCAAAGGCAAGACGTGCCTGGTTTTTGGGATGGCCTCAGAACTGTCCAGGCTTCAGGAAACCCATGGGGGCTCAGTGCATCTCCCATTGCCAAAGGGCTTCAAATCAGTGCAGCTTCAGTCAGTACCCACTGGCAGGATTGTGGCATTTTTGGTTAGTAGCCCCTGGGAAATGTATTTTGGAGAAGATATTTGAATGTTCCCTTAAAAATAGATCCCCGGAGACAACAGATGCCAGCCTGCTGCTCACGAGGGAGGCTGTTCTCCTGGCTCCTGTTGGGGTTTCTTGATGATGCTTTTGCTTTGCAATATGAGCAGAAACATTCAAAATAGAAACACTATGGTATGATAAATGGAACAAACCTACAAGAATCTGTGATGCTTTGTCATCTCTCTCTGGGACATGTAAATGGTGCAGTTTACAGCAGTTTGTGTGTGTGCAGCCCTCTCTGCCTCAGTGCTCTTGGTACAGCTCTGGGCCCTCTCTGTGCCCTCACCTGCAGCTGCCCCCCACTGCTGGGGGACACTTGGCCTTGTACCCCACGTGGACATGGCCACATAGGGCTGTGTGACTCACCTTGCCTCCCCTTTCCACCCATCATTTCCCAGTATTCAGTCTGTAACACCTCCCTAGAGGACAAGAGATGGGACCTCATGAAGCCCTTACAGAATGCCAGTAGTTGTTAATAGTCACTGGCAGAGTCATGGGGTACAGGGGCACACACAGCCCGTGTCCCCTCGCAGTGTCCCTGTGCCTCAGGGCTGGGACACGGGAAGGGCTGGGGGGTGAAGCTGCTGCTGGGAGGAGCCTGGAGAGGCTGACTGGCCACAGAGGCCATTACTTGTCTTCCCAGCTGGCTGTGAGCGCGTTTTCCCACCTTTTTTCCTTCCTCAGAGGTATCACAGTACTGTCAGGGACAGAGGCCAGCAATAACTCACTGTGCATGCAGGGGTGTAACTGTCCTTTGGGCAAGAGCAGGGCTATTTTTTTCCCCCAGTCCTGGGGTGCACATAGTGGCTTCATACCAAGGGAAAGATGGCTAAAAACCTCCTAAACAGTTTGTGGGCTGACTGCTCCCAGCCCAGGAATTGATTTCTGTGTGTAGGAACCTGACAGCCTGCTCTGCATGGTTTCTGTACCTTTCTTACTCTTCCTCAGATGAGTTCAGAGTCTGTGTTGGATCCTCAGCAAATCCAAGCGTTTGACCAGCTCTGCCGACTGAACCGAGGCACGTCCCGAGTACGTACCCCCCGTGTTCCTTCTGCTTTGAAACTGGTGAGGGGCATTTCTCATGTTGCCAAGGCAGACACTGGCACTGGCAAGCGAGAGCTCTGGCTTTTCCCTGGGGTTTGGGCTAGTGCTGGCACTTGGCTGTGGCACACTGCAAGACAGCCATGCTGGGGAAGCCACTGGCAGGGAAACCGTGGGAATGCCTCTGGCTTTTGGGCTTCTTTGGGCTTCTTTGGGCTAACAAGTGTCCATGGGGTGATCCTTTGTGGATTTGTAACAGCTTCCCTCTAGACACTGTGCTTGAAACTCTCCCTCCTCCTATGCCCCTGCTGTGCCATGGAGAGCTCAGCTCCCTCTGTCTCTGCCATTTTCCTTATGCCTCCTGCCTGTTTTGGCTGTGGTTGTTGGCACTTTCAGTTCTTTCTGGGTTTGTTTTTCAATTATGTGACTTCAAAGCAACCCAAAGACCCCTGGAGAGCTGTTCAGCTGAGGACTGGTGACCTGCACAGCGCTCCCTCCACGCCATCCCTGCCATCCCTGCCATCCCTGCCCTTGGCTTTTCCTGGGTTCAGGTTTCCCGCTGCAGCAGGGACACGGTGCCGCCCTGGGCTCTGTGCCCTGCAGGAGTGTGAGCGGGTTTCTCCTTGCAGCTGGCTCTGCTGACGGAGCTGGCGCGCGGCGGTGACAAGCACGGGCTGCTCAGCATTCCCCACGGGGACCCGGCCACCAGCAGCGTCTTCCAGAACGAGAACTTCCAGCTGCACCTGACGCCGCCCCCGCTGGCCGAGGAGTAGCGCTGCTGCCCCGGCGCTCCCAGGACAGGGTGCTGGGGAGCCTTCCCACCCCGACCCCTTCCCAGAACCCGCCGTGCTGAGCCTCGCTGGGTGCTGGTGGGTCACAGCCGGGTGATGCCCCAGCTCTGCTTTGGCAGTCGAGGGGCAGCTGGGTTGGAAGCTGGAACTCCAGGACGAACCCCAGCGTGCTGTGGCACCCAGAGGGCTGCCAGTGCTGACCCAGGGGCTCGTGGCAGCAGCAGCAACTTCTCCAAGTAACCAAATCAGCTCTGCCCCGCTGGAGGAGCCTGTCCTGTGCCCAGAGGCCCCGTGTCCCCGAGCTGTGCTGGTTCTGTGGCTGGGGACCACACCTGAGTTCTGTGTTCTGCTAAAAGCAGCTGTTCTGGCAAGGCCTGGCCCTGCTGTCTCATGGCAGCAGCCACGGGGTCTGAGGGCACAGAAGGGGCAAATCTAGAGGAGGCTGAAGAATGCAGGAAATGACACCTGTGTGAGCAAACTGACCTGCACACGCTGTATTCTACCAACCCATTAAAGAGGCCCTTGGTTGAAGTTCCCTGTGTGACTTCTGCACTTGTGTGAGTGGGCTGCTGGTAAGAGAAAGATGCATTTTGTGCCTGTGGGAGGAGCTCAAACCTCCCCTCTCACCTCGTATTTGTGTTCGGGGTAGGAGGAGTGTGTCTGTAAAAAAGGTGTCTCAGGCCCTTGGGGGTGGCAAGGGGTAGGGGGTGGCTGTGATGGGCACTGATGGTCACAGAACCTTTAGCACTTCACTCTCAGCACTGCAGACCGGTGTTGGTGGGGTTTGTGCTGTCACACACACTCCTCTTCCCTGTGCTCACTTTAGCACCGGCACTTGGGTGTGTTGGGGTGCCCTGGGGGTCCCAGCTGCTCCCAGAGCACAGCACCAGGTGGGTGTTGCTGTCCCTGCACACGAACTCCTGTGGCTGATCATGGAATGGCAGGAATATGGAGCAGCACAGCTGCCTCCAAGGAACATGGAAGCACCAAGTGTTGTGCAGAGCTCACCTGGGCAGCAGCAGTGCCAGTGCCCTGGGGCCTGAGGTGCCCTGTGTGCTCATCTCCTGTCCATGAGCAGAACTACTATGGGATGTGCCCAGCCTGCAGTCACACCTGGGCACAGGTAAGTCAGAGAGCTGAATTTGGCCACACATCAGCTGGGGCAGCTCTTTCCAGCTGAGTCAGAGCTGGGCCATGGGGCTGCCCCCCAGCCCAGCACTCACCAAGGCCCGGTGTGGTCCCCTGGTTATTCCCTTTGTCTGCCTGGCTCTGGGGGTGTGCTGGGGCTGCTGTCTGAAGCTGTGAGCAGCCCTTCCTTTGCTGGAAGTCCCGGAACGCTTCTCTCTAGCATGGAAAGCACACAGGCAGTCAGGACAAGCAGGAGGCCAGTTGTTCAGTATTTTATTCAAGAGGAAATATACACACACCTCTCCCTGGCAGGGGGAGCAGCCAGCCCAGGGCGTGGCTGCAGGAACACGGCCACACCCGTGTTTGTGCAAAGGAAGGAGCCCCGTTTTCCGTGGGAGCACTCCCGAGCCGGGTGTGTGATGGAGCAGGAGATCCCCGCGGCTGAGCCCTGCCCCAGCGCTCTCCAGCAGCCCCGGCACTCCCCGGAGCGCCGCTGACATTTTCCAGGAACAACAGAAGGAAGAGGCAGCTTATTGTGCTTAAGACATCTGAACAAATCCTGGGTAGGAGACACTCACAGCTTGTGGGTATTGCTAATTACTTACAGTTCAGAAAGAATGGATCCTGACAGGGACAGCACCCTCTGGGCCCTGTGGAGTCTCTGCCACCAGCACCCCCCGAGGTCACCGTGCTCCCGGCCAGTGCCCAGGCAGGGCTGTGGCTCCTGCTTGCCTGCAAACAAGGTGAGCTGTGCTGGGCAGGGGAGTCCTGCTCGCCCTCCCTGCCCTTGGTGCCCTAGGGAGAGCTGGCGAGGAGCCCCCTGCCCTTGGGAAAGTGCTGTGCCAGCCCACCCATCCTGCCTGGGAAGGAGAAGCCGCTCCCAGGGGAGGAAGAGCCTTCCTCTTTCTGGGAGGAAAGCTCAGAAGCCAGGCATGAGAGTGAGCCTGGTCAGCTCTCCACTCAGGTTACAATTGAAAGGTTAAATATGAATAAATGCTGTAGGTTTATACATAATGTTTCCTTCTACCTATGGAATGTGTCTGAATGGTCCAAAGACACCAAAAATGTTGTTAGAAACTGTAGTTAGCCAAGAAAGACAACCCCGCCCTTAAAAACGAAATAAATCCTATTTAGTTTTACTACGGCCTTTGTTTAAATGCGCCCAGAAAAAGAGAGTATTTTCAGGTGCCTTGTGAGAATGTATCCGTTCATGCAATGGCCCAAGTTCCTCGTTTCACAAGCATTGCACATTTTTATGTAAGTCATCAAAACTATAAAACCTATTATTTTTGTCTGAAAGTCTTAGTCTAAAAAGTACAGCATTACTTTATATCCACCCATGGAAACTGCTAGACACGCGCATGTGCACAGACATACACTGTTGCCTATCTTCTAAAGATACTGATTACAAAGTGTATAAAATTGGGAATACATTGTCAGGATACAGTGAGAGATGAGCCATCCTCTACCACAGACTATAATCTAGGATCAGTCACTAACTGTACACGTTTATACAGCCTTGGATTCACCAGGGACTCCTGAAACGCAAACAGCAACTACACAAAGAAGGGCAGTAACGCTGCGGGAACACAGGAGTTACTGTCTCCAGCTCTCTGGAGCTGGCTGGAATCTGAGCAACATTTTTGTTTCCTTCAAGCAGGGCTGAAACTGAACCTCCTGTGAGACAGCTCCACTACCAGGGTGAGGGACCCCTGCTCCCAATCTGCTCCTGGACTGGGAGCCACAGAGCAGGAGCCAAAGCCTCCTCTCTCCACTAGGATGACCTTAGGCTGTATTTTAACAAGCTCAGATGCCACCGAGCCCGTGGGCCACCTCCCAGGGGCGTCTCCACACTGTCCCCAAACTCTGCCGACACAGTGGTGTGGCTGGTAAAATTCTTTTTGTTTAAGCTTTGTTATTCTTCAGGCAAGTGCAGGCCCTGAGGCCGTTTGGTCCTGAGTGTCTGGCACCACAGAGCCCAGGAGGAGGCAGAGGCGGAGCTGGGGGCGGGTGTTCGGAGGTAGTCGCTTCCTTCGCCTGTCCTGGTACTCCCCAGTCCAGTGTGGTATTGGTTAGATGGCCATGCCCCACTGTGCCTGCTCCCCCTCCTGCCCACCTGCAGAAGCCAGACCCCCTTCCCAAGATCCAGGCAGAGAAAAGGGACCAGCTGGATTCAGGCAACTCACGCCCCTCCAGAGCGAGCCCTGCCTTCTCAGGAGATTTCAGAGCCTGGCCTAGCTCAGCGGCTGCTCCGTGCATAGCCTGGAGAAAAGTTGGAGGCACTTTGTGCATTCTCTAGCCTGCCATTCCAGCCTCGCAGGAGGCCACGCCAGCACTAGGGAAGAGGCCGACAAGGCGCTGGGACAGACAGAGACCGGAGGAGCCTCGTGTAGCTGTTTGAGAGGGACTAAGGGCACCTCAGTTTGCTGCTCCAGGCGTGCACCCCCTGCTCTGAGGGACCCCTGCCAACAACCCGACAGGTGAAAACATCTCGAGTGGCACGTCCTCGTGTGAGAAGTTGTGTGTGGGGTAACCCAGACCAACAAAAGGGCCTGCTAGAAAGGGTTTCTGCTAGAAAAGTCTTAAGATTTGTCACTACCTTACGTGCAGACGTGGGAGAGCTGATCAGGCTGAGAACATGTTAAAATTGCTCAGGCTGCTGCTAGTTCACCATATGTAAGTCCTGTGACCGCGCTCCCATGACAGGAATCTGAAATATCAAGTGCACCGGAAAAAAGGGATTGTCAGAAAAACAGAAAATAGAAATACTACAAAAGCAACATTACTGAGAAGGAAGCGGACTGAGCCGAAGCCACCTTGTGTGGTCACACAGTGGTTTCTATAGTCTCAATCACTTCCATCTCGCACTGCGAGGGCGACAGGAGCGGGCACTCGTCCGGCTCCCAGCTGCTATCCGGGCTGTAATCCTCCTCTGAGCTCAGCTCGGCCACCCCCTCCGTGTCCTCGTCACACGACTCCATGTAGTGAACCCCCACGGCGTTGATGCCGGAGTCCTCAGAGCTGGAGGGGGACGAGCAGTGCTCTGGTTTTGGCGTATTGCTCTCCTTGGTGATTAAGGCGTTGCGGACGGAGGCCTCGTCGGGCCTGGCCCTGTGCGGGGCGGGCGGCTGGCGCTGCACGTAGCACATCTTGCCGTTGATGCACTTGACGCGGTAGTTGTCGATGAACAGGTCGGCGATGGTGCAGAACTGCGGCGCCTCGGGCGGCAGCGGCGGCTGGAACGCGGGAGCGAACTTGAGGAAGTGCTCGGTGAGCGACACCGAGATCTGGATGGTGTTGGGGGCCTCCCGGGGCCGGACGGGGATCTCGGTGCTGGGCAGCTGCTCCACGGGGGTCATGGGCTGGTAGACGTATTTACCTGTGGGGACACAGAGGAGCAGACTTTAAAGGTTGGTGTCCTCCAGTTTGAACAGAAGCCATGACGTTGACACCTGTGGTCAACAGTTCCCTGCTGGCAGCAGCCTTTGCTTCTCTTGTGGCCTCTGCAGGTGTGGATCCTCTGACACCTAATGCTGCAGGTTATCAAAGCCTCCTGCCCCCCAGTGCTGCTCCCCTCCCTGTCCCTGCCTCGAGGACAGCTGTAGGACATGACTAACTCGGGAGAATTTATTCCAGGGACACAACTCCATAGCCATGAAGTGGGAAAGATGCCAAGTCTGCCCACCCTGCCTTCTAGGAGAAAGAAAACTGACAAGATTCTCAGAGGCTTTTTCCCCCCACTGAACATAATGTGTAAGTTGTAGCTTACATCTTCACTACAACGATCAAACTTTTATTTTATTGTTATTATTCCGGTAAATCTCCTTGCACATGATTCCACGTTCTTTGCTTTGGGGGACTAAATCATGATTTTCCGTATTATAAACCAGAAGTTCGTACATGGCTACAATTAGAATTTTAAGGCAGAAAACAAGGGAATTTCCAAGCTATAGAAATGCTTTTGGCATCTTGATTATCTGGTTAAGTAGTAAGAAAACAGGATTATGTTGGTTATATTGAACAGAACAAAGTGTGAACTGAACATCTTCAGTAACAGAAATAAATAAGAGAGCAGAAAATTGGGACTATGTCAGGAAAAAACTGAGAAACCCGAGGCTATGCCTAGGACTGTAAAATGCTGCATTTTATTTGCATGAAGCCTCTGAAAGATTCATGTCTCCCCAGGGGCTCATCCGCTGGGAAAGCACAAATTTCCAGAAGCTTTGTGAGTAGCGGGGCTGTCGGAAGAGTTTTGCTCAGATCCTTTTTACAGGCAGCGAATGCTCCAGAGCGTGGAGGGGTGTGCGGGCTCGGAGCGCTCCGGTGCGGGGCAGGAAGCTCCTGCACGGAGGAAGGCTGAGTGCCGGAGTGTTTGCGGCTCAGAGGCAGATGCAGCCTTTCCCCCTGAATCACCCATTCCTTTGGAACATCGCACAATGGCTCGCCTTGGGAAGGACCTTAAAGATCACGGAATTCCAATCGCCGTGCCGCGGGCAGGGACACCTCCTGCTAGACCAGGCTGCTGTAAGCCCCAGGGCAGGCTCGCTGCCCCTGCAGAGCCTCTCCGCAGCACAGAATCCCCCCGAGGCCGGGGATCCCTCTCAGCCCTGCAGGAGCTCTGTCTGCGCTGCGGGGCCCACGCACAGCCGGGCTCTGCCAGCTCCGGGACGGCACCGGGACCCTTCAGCACCGGGAAGGCTTTTCCCACCCCGCAGTGCTGCTGGAA
This sequence comes from Prinia subflava, assembly GCF_021018805.1. Classification (NCBI taxonomy): domain Eukaryota; kingdom Metazoa; phylum Chordata; class Aves; order Passeriformes; family Cisticolidae; genus Prinia; species Prinia subflava. Next base: position 5,942,315 of record NC_086257.1, on the reverse strand, counting down.
GGGAAACGGGCCATGTGAAAGTCTGCTGGGACTTCCAGCCCCAGGGACAGGGAGCACACTAGAAGGGCCACGGAACCGAAGGAAGAGCTCTGGAGCGTGGGAGAGGCTCCAGGCACGGCGAGGAAAAGCCCACCCGTATGTCATGGGAGGAGAGCGCAGACAGAGCTGGCAGCAGAGGGAAGTGTGTGAACAGCTTTGACCAGCTCCCCTCGAATACCTCATCCAATGTTTTCTCCCTACAATCTGTGCAATGGTAACTGTTAACAGAGCCACGGGGAAAGCTCAGTGACAAGTCAAGCTTTTCCCCTGTCTGCTTATGGCTGGATGACAGAAAACAAAGCCATCCTCTCCCCTTGCCATGTCTTTACCATGGTGTAGCTCCTGAACTTGCTGTGACTCAGGGATGAGCGCTGGCCTCCAGCAGCTGCATGCTCCAGCCACAGGCAGAGCACGGCTCTCACTCCTCCAGCACAGATCCTTGGTTCTGGTGGTCTCTGAGCAATGGGGTCCCTCGGAGGGTTCTCAAACCTTGTGGACAGAAGTTCCCTAGGAAGCTCCTCACCCTCACAGCCACAGCAGCAGCCCACGGCTTCCTGCCATCTGCTGCTTCCCAGACATCTTTCGGTGAAATTAGTGAACATTATATATGCCACTGCCTTGCAAAGCCCCATAGCTGATGATTACTGTGCTGCTGGCTGGGACAGTGTCTGATAAATTCAGCTCATGGAAACTGAAGTGCAGCCTGCCCTTGCCTGAAACCACAATGCTCTATTTATCCATAGATTTGGAATGCTTCCGTGTGGGCTTCTTTGACAACCAATCATAAAATAAAACCAGATACTGGTGAAAAACATTTCTTCAACTCAATTCTGTGCCGCCCCTATTTAAAGAGCCCAAGGGAGGGTCCAGTGAAGATTTTACCATGATGAAGAAAAAAGGTGTCTGTACAACAGGACTCTGTTTTTCCACTTAAAGCAGCCACCATGTGCTGGCAGAAGGCTGAGGGATGTTGGGAGTAGAAAGTGATGTGGTTAAGCTAAGGAAGCTCCTAGCATGGGCATGGAGTGGTAAAACAAAGACTCCTCAGTTTGACTTTTTTGGTGTTTGTTTTTGCCCTTTTGGGAAAAGGAGAAGAGCGGTGGCCGGGTCAGCCAGGGAGCGGCGGGGAGCTCAGCTGGCTGTTCCTCCGCGGTAGGCACACACGGAGCTCCCTGCGAGAGCAGCACCGCCCCGCCGGCGCTAACCCGGGCAGGCTCCGAGCGGCCACTCCCCTGCAGAGCCCCACAGGGGCTGAAACCTTCCTCACTCTCCCAGGACAAGCTCTGCCAGGCCAACACACAGCAAAGAGAATTTTCTTTTCAACTGGTACAAGTTTGTCAAGACTTAGATGGTTTTAGAGGCAATTTGAAACAGATTAAACTTGTTTCAAAACATGACTGGGTGCTCAGAACTGGGACTGTCAGACTGGATCATGGACAACGCTGTGCTCACAGCCTCGGTTACCACTCCTCACCCTACATAATGGATGGAAACATCAGCCAGGATGCAGCCTATGGAAAATAAATGCAGAAATTAGAAATAAGATTGGCCCCCACCCCTGCAGCTTGTAGGATTGCCAGGCTTTTTCACTGGAAATGCCCCTAGAAGCACAAGTCCACAGGTTCTCTCATAATCCATCTCAATCTGATCAAATACCCGTGGAAATCAACAGCAATATTTTTGCTGACTCTGAACAGCTGGCAACAGTCTTTGATAAAACAGTACTTTGAGCACCTATTCTGCTGTATCCCATCTAATACACTAGCTCAGAATTATTGCCTATTTATTCCAAGTGAGCTGCAGGACTCTGTGACTGCGCTGTGCTCATGAACACTCCTGTAAATGACAGTGTTCTGCACAAACACTGATGCCACACGAGACACCACATCCAAAGTTGTTTCCTGGGTCACTTCCCCACCACTGCCCATGCAGAATGTGGTGAAGGAAAAATACTGCATGTGTCAAACATATGTCCAAAAGTCAAACTCCAAATCCCATGAAAAGAAATCTGCTGCATTTGCAGAAGTTTGGGAAGTTCTTGTGCACTTTAAGAGCTGCTGTGAAGAGGTGTCACAGTTCTGGCTCTGCACTTCTCCCACTGTGGCAAAAGGGCTCAGGGGAAACAGGAGCCTGCTCCTCTCCTGGAAACAGCGACTGTGTGAAATCCAGCTCTGCCAGAATGACTGCCATGGTAAGGCTTGGTTGTCCATGACAGCCCCTGGCTGGCAGTGAGATGGTGAAATGAGAGACCCCAGAAATGGGTCTATAGGCTACTCTTAACCATTTGTCCCCCAGGCCTGCTCTGTGCCCAGGGCATTATCCCCCACCAACACTGCTCCTCTGTCTGACCCCTCAAAGTGACAGCAGCCTGTGCACAACGAGAAAGGGACAATTGTTTCTCCATTTCTTCACATGGCCCTTGTGCCAGCACACAAACCAAATCCTCAGGGACCTGGCGTGTGCAGCAGAACAACTATTCAGCTATGTCCAAGGAAGTGAGTGATGGGCAGTGCTCATCTCCCTGTTGCTCTGTGCACAGGAATAGGATTTCTGTTGCCAAATCACAGGGATGCTGTTCCCCAAAGCCTTGGCTCTGTGCCTCCAGTGAGCCTGCCAGCAGGCTAAGGCAGGATCCAGCAGAGCAGGGAGCTCTATCATCACCTGCACATCTCCAGAAAACTCAGGCAACTTGGAAAATTCTTTACGTTTGTGGCACTAATAACCAGAACTATGTGGCTGATTGACTAGAAGCTGTATTATAGAGCCTCCTGCTTCCAGAACCCCAAATCAAGCCTGGAGAAACAAACCATGAGGTCATTTCTCTCTGATTTTTTGCTAATTGGGCAGTCTGCATGCATCCTCACCAAACAGACACAAAACGGCAGCAATTTCCGTGGCTAATACAAAATAACTTAACCATGAAATAAGCAGAAGTGTGGCTGGAAAATTTTCTTTTCCACTTCCCTCCATCCCAGCATTCTGGTTTACCTCTAGCACTCATTAACATACTTGACATATTGGAAAAAAAAAGTCCAGCTTTCAGGAGGGAGGTTTCTTATAACAAATTCACAAGTTTTACCCTCTCAAAAGGAGGACTTAGTCCTAATAAATAATATCCTGAATTGCACTGCACTTCAGAAAATGGTAAGAGAGCTGTGGATCTGACAAATCTAAGTCAGCAATACTTACCATGGATATTTGTTCACATGCAAGGCATTTAAACATCTATTAACTGAAAGATAAAAGCTTTTTTTCATATGTATTCTTCCCCCTGCAGCTGCTGTAACAAGTATTTCTACAGCCTCCCATCTGCCAGCTCATCTATCTCCAAAAATCAGCAAGGTTAACGAAGACCTGCTATTGCAGCTTTTGAACATGACCTGGCTGAGCTTAGGACCTGCTCCTGTGTGGGCTGAGCCCTTGCGGAATCCCAAGCAGGGGTGGCTGAAGGTGAACTGGGACCAGGGGAATCTCTGTGCCTTTGGCTGTGCTGGGTGCACAGAGGGGCTGGGGCTGTGACCCCAGGGCACAGTCCTTGGCTGCCACGGGCCCCAGGGAGGGTGTGAGGGACGTGTCCTGTTCACCAGCAGGAGCTGCTCCCTGAACACTGCTGAGCTGGTGCTGCCTGAACCCACACCTGTGTACCAGCACAGTGAGCCCCCCTTGTGTCCAACAGCACTCTCACTCCAGCTGTGCCAGACTCTGCTATTGCCACTCACAACCCTGCCAAAAAATTCAGCTCACAAGGGAGGGGAACTGGTGCCACTCCGAAGAACATAAAACCCCTCTAATTAAATACCACACAGCTCTGGAGGAGTGAAGGCAAAGGAAGCATTCATAATGCACGCGTGACAGGAGACAGCGCTGCCTTGGAGGGGTTCTGCATTATTCCAAGGAGAGCTCCCTGCACAGCTGTTCTGTGTGTGGAAACCTTGGAGCTGAGCTTCTCCAGCTCTGGCTTTCCTCACAGCAAGGGATGAGGAACAACCAAGCTCTCTTCCACAGCACTTGTCCCACATGTCCTGGGTGTGGCAGGAGAGCCAGGCCTGCCTGCTGGGGGAGCACCATGTGGCTGCAGTGCTGTCTGGCAGGTGGTGACAGCTCCGAGCAGGAGTGGTGCCCTGCTGCCAGCGCTGGCACAGCAGCCCGAGCAGTGCAGAGCTTCTCACCCCACCTGAGCCTCCAGGGCCCCCAGGGCAGTGGATGGCACAGCAAGGAGCCAGGCAGGGATTCACCGCTGGCACAGCAGAACCCTGGGTAGGGAGGGTTTCCTCCTTCACACACTAAGGCAAAGCTCACTGCTCATCCTGCTCAGGTTTATGGAGGGCATCCAGCATCCTCAGCCTGCTGGAGGTGCCCACTACAGCTGTTGCTGCCAAGTGCCCAGCAGAGCAGAATTCCATTGGGAAGTGTGATGGGCTGAGTGCCCTCCTGGGGTCACGGCCTTCCATTCCTGCCAGCTGAACAGTGGACAAAATGACTGCTCTGGGTTTGCTCCTCCCCCCTCCAGTTACATGCACAGCTTGGAACAACAAACCCAAAAACAAACAAAGCTTGCCCTACCCATAACTACTCACTGAGGACTATCACAACTCCAAACTACTCTCAGAGCACAGTAGTAACTTTTCCAGAGGGACGAGAATAAACAGAAGGAGAAACCTGGGCACATTTGCAGATGGTACATGTGAAAACCCCCACTGCTCGCCCAGTCTACACTTCTTTGTGATGTATAGAATAGACATTGTATCATATCCAGCAAATCCTCGTGGGCTGCATGGTGAAGAAAAGATGTGGAATGAGCCATGAGAGGAAATGGGAAACATTTCAGGACACTGAGGCACTGCCATATTTACAGGCTCAAGTAGAGCTGAACTGGTTGGTGGTTATAATAAGGCATAACTGAAATGACTGCCCATCTTGAAGAAACCTCATGGACAAAGGTATGCAGCACCTCAGTGCAAGAGATATTTTTGCCTTGCACTTTGTCCAAACAACTTTGAAAAAGCACTGAGATTGCTCAAACAAATTTCTAGTGTGAGGAATGCAAACAGAACATTCCGTCTACCTGCAGGAATTCTGGCAGAACTGGAAGGCCCAGTAAGGGACCACAGAAGAGACTCCAAGGGCACAAATGAACTCAGCAAAAGAACAACAGAAAAAGTCGCCACACAGCAGGACCTGAGCAGGCTGGAAGTGCAGCAGGAAGGGCTGGCAGGCTCTGCCCTAACAGAAATGTGTCACTGCAAAGGGCTCCTTCTCACAGAAGCACCTCCATCTGAGCACTGAGAATCCATCCCATTCCAGACCCCATCCAAGCACAGGGAAGAACCAGTCCAGAGATGTTTTGGCAGTGGCTGCTGAGGAGCAATTCCATACAGCTGCCAGCTCTCTCTGCTGGAGGAGAGGTGTTCCCTCCCTGCTGTACAGCCAGACAGCTGTGCCAGCCCCTGACTCGACGCTTTTCACAGGAAACCAGCATAGAGGGGGGAAAATCAGGAAGTTTTTCCTCATCAAATTTGTATTTTAATGCCCTTTTGTCTTGATCTGTCTTAAATACAAAAAGGATCATGACAGTACAAGCTGTGAGCTGTCTAAGCCTTTGAGAAGTTTCTGTGCACATCAGCTTAAGAGTAGGTAACGCTTAAATGCAAACAGACCCTGGAGCTTCCTCCATCCTCCCTGCTCTTTACTCTCATTGCTTACATGGATTTACTGGACTTAAAGAAAAAGCAACCCTGAAGGCTTGAGAGATGCAGCCATAAACCCTCTTAAAGGGGCCAAATTTGCTCACTAACCATTGTAAGAATAGAATACCAACACCCAAAAAGGCAGTGAGCAGCAGCACACACCACGTGTGTGTTCTGGAGGAGCTCTTTCCTTTCAGGATCTGCAGAATGTCACCCCTACTACAGGTGCTACTAACCCCAGCTCCATGCTGGGTTCCAAAAACATGGGAAGAACAGGCATGGCAAGTGTGGCACAGCCCTGGTTACCTCTGCCAGCACAGCAGCTGGGCAACACTACCCAAGCACTGAATCCAAGGACATTCATCTTCCATCCCTTTCAAACCCACCCCAAAGGCCAGAACAGCCACTTCTCACACATTCCCCTGAAATTTTTTTCCCCAAGATACATTAGATATTTTTAAAATTCAATAGAGAAATTAGAAAAAAATGACTTAGTGCTAAATATTTATTCTACAACCCCATCTCTGTATGCCATCTGCTCAAGCTTCAGCAGCCCCAGGTTCCCATGCAGCCACTCAGTGTCCTGACAGGGAAACAAAGCAACAGAAGCACAGCTCCATGTCAAACTACCCAGAAAACCACGGCACTGCCTGCAAACCAAAGGGACTGGAGACACAAGGCCCTGGTGTCCTCCAGGTGTGTGGTACGTGCTGCAGGGGGCTACCCTCACCCTCTGCATATGATGGGATGCTTTCTTGGGAATTCTCAAATAAGCACAACAGCTCACTGGGTCCTTGAAGGAAAAGTCCTCTCTAAAGACCTGCACTCTGCACCCACAGGGGACAGCTGCGGCAGGAGGTTGGGTTTCACAGCTCACATCTCTGTGGCCACAGTGTTTTCCTGGTGGCTGCCAGGAGAAACCTTGGCCCATGGGATGTGCTGTACCTGTGCTGATCCCTTCCTGTGGCCAGAGCCCGGGATCCCCTGCTGGCACAGCATCTGTGCAGTGGCTGTGTGGGAGCTGGAGCCTCCAGGCTGGACAACACCACCTTCTTCAGCCTCAGTGCTGGGAACAGGGTCCTGATTCCCAACACACTCTTTTAACCCTTGTCCTGTTCTGGTGCCTCGTGCACATCTTCACTCACAGGCCATTTAAACCAAGCTATTTCTATCACAAGCCTCTACAGAACTCATTTCTGTGGATTTTAAAGCACTACTCTCCCTGCTTGGGCCCAAAACACATCACCAGGTGGAACTGAGGAGTGCAAGCACCAACGCTCCCCTTGGAGGGGTGTGGGATCCAGCAATGCTCTGCATCAACAAACAGAAGCCCAAGTACCACCAGTGGAGGTGGAGCAGGTGGATGTCACACTGAGCCATTGTGTCACACAGTGCCACTGCAGCCAAGTGACCTGGAGCACCTGGACAGTGCAGCTGGGAGCACAAACAGCTCCCTGCTGTGGCAGGGTGAGCCAGTGCTGGCACAGATGAGAGCATCACCCTCGGCTTCACATCCAGAGAGGCAAGATCCCACAGGACCAGCTGGAGAACAGCTCCTGTGCCAGCAGATCAAGGTCTAGTGGCACAGGGAGGAAAAACAAATCAAGGGGTGAGTGTCTCCTTCCACCTGCCCTGCCTACAGCTGGGTTAATGCTGGTGGCCTGCAGGAAGGCTGCAAGAGCTGTTCAGTCCACCCTGGCACACCTGATGCTGTCCCAGCCTTTCACAAGGGGCGGGAGGGAGGGAGTGCAAACACCTGGAGTGGGGCTCAGGAAAGCACTGAAATCCAAGCAGCCAGCTACACACTGTGGAATGGCCAAGCACCCTGCCTGCAACACCCACAGGTGTGCACCAGCATCATGTGTGGCAGGGAGAGGGACAGACAGAGCCTGGCACAGAGCTGGGCACAGCAGAGTCATTTCAGGGCTGGGTGCAAGCACACAGCCAAACAAACAGCTTCAAGAGCAGACGTGTGGGCTCTGGAGCGCCACAGCCACCAGCGAGAACAAGAACACAAATGCACGCCTCTTGCTGAAATTGTTTTACAACGTAGGTTACATATAAATTCCAACTGTTACGTGGCCTAAATTAAAGTATGGCTATGTTAAAAACAAGGCCCAGTTGCCAAGCAATCAGTTTTCACTTTCCCAGTAGGTTTTTGACTACCAGCTATGTGAATGTACTCAACTATTGGCAAAAACATCTCCAAATTGCACGAACCGCACTTCTTGAGTTCTGTGATCAGTCACTACATAAAAATTGATTAGTGGAAGAATCAAAGCCATTATGAAAGCATATTCTGCATCTTGTGGGCAAGATAAATTCATGGAGGTGCTGGAAGAAAAACCACAACACATTAAACCAGGATCACTTTATATGCAGAGAGAGTGAGAAGCTCTACCTGGAATCCAATCTACTGTCAACCAGCTTTTGCATTAGTGTAAGCTTGTGCCATCCATCAGCAGCTAAGCCCACACTGTCACAGCTCTCGGGAGTTCGGGAACATCTTCCACTGTTTGTGAGTAAACCATTTTCTTTTTATCCTTTATAGAAACACAAGTTTCTAGTAGAGCCTCGCCAGCATGCAGAAATAAGTTACCAAGGCTGGCAGTGAGTCATGAAGTGTACAGCAGCACTGGTTAAATTGAGAGCCATTACATAAGAACACCCCAAGATGCCCCTGCTCTACAAGCTGGGCTCTGCTGGTTGCAGTAACACGAGCGGTGACAAAACGTGTTCTTGATGAGCACACAGGTGCTGCCAGGAAATTGGAGCTCCTGTGCCAAGCACCTGAGAGGCCTCTCAGTGCTTCCAGCAGACCTGAGCAGTGTCAGCCCTGCAGACCTGCAGGATGGAAGTCACAGCCACGACAATCTTGTGACTCAGTCTCACGGGACAATGCAAGGCTCTGGCCACAGGCTGCCATTGAAGACCCGTGAAACATCCATCAAGAAGCACAAAAGGAAGGCTGATGTGACAGCAGGCACTTGCATGGGCACTGGCATTAAGCAGGCTGGCAGATCCAGGCTGGCAAACAGATCCCCTCACCTGCAGAGTCCAGGAAGGAAGCCACATGCTCGCCACAGGCACTGTGCTCCATGCAGATTTTATCTTTAGGCTGTTCCTCTGCAGTGACAAAAGTGCCAGCAGCCTCTCACCAGCAGGAAGCCCTCTGAGCAGGAGCACCGGCCCAGCCCTCAGCGTGCAGGGGTCAGGACATCCTGAATTCACAGACAACCCCACCAGCTGGTGAGACACAAGATTAATGAACTTTTTCTTCAGAAGTACTTGCTTCTGGTAGGAAACATCCCCAGCCTTGTCCTTTCAGGCTTCACAAAACCAGCACTTAACCCTTCAAGCAGCCACAGAGGAAGGGTGTCAGTTATCTGCCGCTGTCAGAGGCTCTTATCAGCAGATCACTGAGTTTGGGGCAAGCAGACAAAATTTCTTGTGAATTATGCCTCTCAGGTGGACAGACAGATCACAAAACAGCCTCATAGTCATGCATGACAAAAAGTTTTTGGCTGACAGGAAGTGTTTTGGTACACAGGTCCCTTTTTCTTACACTTTTGGAGAAAGAAGCGCAGTGATTTCTGTTCCATCACATATGAGCTGTACAAGAGTTAGTCCTGTGAGACACACTAAGCAAGTAGGCTGAATTCAGAGATTTTCCTGTGGTCTAATTCTGTTAAGTGATATCTGGGCCTTTCTTAATGATAACAGAACATGCATGTCTCGAAACATTATAGTAAGGGCTCAAAATGAATGCCAGCAGGTTCTTCCAGAGGCGCTGACATTCCCACAGGGCACAAGGAATCCACACACGTGGCTTCTCTTGTCAATAGTACATTCATCCTGTGATTTCCACATTGTAACTAAAACCTGAGGAACAAAATCCCATCCAGGTCAGGGATGGTGCACCCAACAAAAACTGGCAGTGTTTTCCCTTAGAGTAACACTTCAGAATATATTAAGCTGACATTCTTTCCTTGGTTGTGTACAGCTTAGTGAAATGAAGCTGGAATATCATAGCTCTTCAAAATACAGGTGAAGAGAAGATTTTGCACAGCCACAGGCAACAAATCCTCATTAAAAGTCTTTTCCCAGTACAAGCTGCAACATCCACCTTTCTGCAGCTCTGGCACTCAGCATAAAGCCTTGCTCTGTGCACAAGCACTCTGTCGGGTACACGGACTTAACAGGATGAATGTTCAAATCCTTTTCAAGCAGAAGAAAATTAAAAATGCCTGTTTGTCCCAGGATTTGTGGTCATTCTCCCTCTAGACCAAGCTGTGGTTTCTGGGAATTCCCAGCCCTAGAGCTCCTAGCCCCACTGCTCCATTCCGCTGTTGACAAGAGTTTTCCAGGAAGAAAAGTGTATGAGCTCCTCCAAATACTCAGAATTTCAGACATAAGCATGTTACAACTCCCTTTCCCTGTTTATCCAACAAATCAGTCATCAGGATGTAGTTTTGCCCTGTGGAACAGTACTGCTGGAAATTCAAGCTGCCGTCACCACTGCCAGCCTGGCTGCTTCCAGTCCACACCACCATCTGCAGACAGGGACACACAGAGCATCGGGCACTGCTGCCCTTCTGCTCTCCCCTGGATGTGGAAACGAGTTTTGCAGCCACCAAAAACCCACATAAGGAAAACCCACTGGAATAAGAGCAAGGCTTTTGGAGATGTGCAGTGTATGCTGTGTGCAGAGCACCCCTGGGCTCTGGCTGCTCCTCTAACATGCAGGGATCACCAATCACCGGCAGCAGGCAGGCACAGCTCCTCTTTCCACCGCCAAGCTCTATCAGGAGGCACCCAAATTCCTCCCCACACCATCTCAGCTCATTTACCAGCGTTGTCACAGGAGAGCAGGGCTCCCTCACTGATCCCCTCCTCACAGTTCCCACAGGCAGACTGGGGTCTGAGTAATTACACAGGCTTGGGAGATTGTCAGAGCCCTGCTGATGGCTTCTGTCGCTGGGGAGAGGGAGAGGCACCTTGGAAATGCTGCCGGTGTGCACAGAGATACTGGAATGCTGCACACATCACTGTGTGGCAGGGGAAAACGCCGGCACCTGGGCCAGGTGTGTACCTGCCAGAGAGCAGGCAGGAGCTGCCAGGGGCACACACCACATCCTCTCCCTGGGAGAGGTTTAATCAAGGATGGCCTTGACAGAGAACTTTTGCCAGCTTTGTGCAACAGACAACAAATGCTTTCATTTGAAAACGTTATAAAAGAAAACCACTAGTGATTCAAGCAGAGGAGAATGTGAGGAGCAGTGTGGGCTCAGAGCACACCAGGTGCAGTGACTGTGCTGTCTGCCTCGTTCCCTGGCTGCAGCTGCGGGCAATGGATGGGGGATGACCCCCTCCCCTGGCCAGCACACAGCTGGGACTGATGCCACCCAACCACAGGGGCTGAGCCTCTGCTGGGTGCCCTCAGACACTGAGAGAACAACGGAGCTCTGAGAGCCAGGAGAAACCCTGGGCTGCCTGTTCAGGTGAACAGCAAATGTACATGTACTCTATATCTACATTCTCTGAATATTGCTAGCATGGCCAAATTTAGAGAAGCCCTTCTTCCCAAAACCAGCCAGAAAACACGTGCCCTTTGTGACATGCCACCCATCACACAAAGCCATTTTTCTCCTCTTGGCTGAAAAATGACAGTTCCTTGGGTCTCTTGCCAGGCCTTCCTGACCTCATGCAGAACCTGCCAGGTCTGGCTGCAAGCTCCAGCTGAGCAGTGCCATAATTTGTGATGCATGCCAGGGAGCAGGACACTAATCCAAGGCACACCTGCAAGTGCTGTCCACCACCCAGCAAACCCAAGGCTGGGGGAACAGGTGTATTTTTTAAAACCTTTCCTGCCACCACAATCTTGTTCCTTGCCTCTGCCTGGCAACTGTGTTCCCTTCCTGGCCACCCAATGGAGATCTCACACTTTGCCCATGCTTGGTTTGTTTTCCTGTAAAGGTTCCAAACAGCTGAACCTGTAAAAGTGGTGGAACTGAAATTTATTTGCTGCATTTACTTTTCAATATAAGATATGCAAGAGGCTTTGAGGAGCTAAAAGCTTGCTCTTTTGGTGCTGAATCGGGGCGAAAAAAGCATAGAAAGGCTAATACAAGGTGGCACAATTACTGTCTATTGATGCAACTGCTGTGGAACCACGATTCATCATGTATTATTGATAATTGCAGCATAATGTACCGAGGGGTTTGCAGGGTGTTTAACAGAAGGCAAGATATTCAGATTACAAATGAACCCAGTTGCAAGAGAATGCTCTTAATTGTATCAAGCATGATGCCTTCTCTCACGGTTAATTGTAAGGAAGTAAAATTAGCAAAATGCAGTCGAGTCCTGCTGTCAGGTCAGGACAGATGCAACCCTGAGGATCTGATCCCTTCTGACATAAGCAGGTACCACCTGAGAGCCAGCAGCCTCACAGCCAGCATCAGTGCAGATCACAGCTGCAGTGGGAATCCCGAGGTGAGGAAAGGGAGGCAGGCACCTTGCTGCAGACCTGCCTCTGGCATGTTTTCTCTGGCTCTGGAAAAAGTAGATCAGAGTAATTTAAGGCTCTCAGCTTGCATCTAATAAACAAAACCTCACAAGGCTGTCGGAGGGGAGGGGAAGAAGGTGAACAGGGGCCTGCCACCCTGGCAAAGGGAATGCATGCAGGGCACACAGCAGGCAGGAGAAATGTGTAGTGGGACAAACTCAGGGGCTGAAGCCAAAAACACCTCCTGGGCCAACACCTTCTTCCCTGCTGGGAAAAGGACTCCAAGGCTTGAGCCCTCATCCTGCTTCCAGTGGAGACTGGAGCTGGCACAGCCTTCTGGCAGCACCCAGGGGAGGGGTGCTGGGGACAGCTACGGCAGCAGGGACGAGGCATTCCTGCAGCCCCAGGCAGAGCCCCCAGCACCCTCCAACCCCAGGCATGCCTGCCCTGCACGTTTTTCATGCACCTCTTATGGAGGCTGTACCTGGGTTCAGAGCTCTGCACGCATTAGAGAAACACCATACTGGGAAATCTGCTCCCCACCAAGCCAAAACAGACTGAAAAGGACCCAAAATAAACTCCAGGCTTAGACACAGAAGTCATACAGACACCCAGGGCAGCTGAGGCTCTCAGAGCTGTTTGGATACACCAAACACTCTCTGATCTCCCTGCCAGCTATTATTGCCATTTTACGGACAGAGAAACATCTGAGGTAAAGACAGTGCCTCCAGTGCTGCTCACTTCCGAGCATGCCAGCCACAATGGCTTTGGGGAATTCAGAATGGGTTCCTTCTCAATTATTCCCTCCCTAGCCAAGTGGCTCTGCAACGCTAAATTGCTCCTGTCACTGAAGTAAGCAGATGTGATCCTGAATACACATGAGGAGACAATATACTCATCATGGCATGGTGAGTTTTTGTAATTTCTCAGTGTAAGTGCACTTAAACTGAGTTGACATTCTCCAGGACCTTGGCCACTGATGGAAAATAATACTTCAATGGCCCTTTTAATTGATGTAGAGTTTCCTGTTCCCCAATACAGCTCTTAAGAGTCACAGAAAAGCACTTTCAAGAACCCTCTGAGGATTCCCAAGTCAGTATTACAGCACTGTGTTTATGCAAGATAACTCCCAATGCTGTTTAATTACATCTCTGACCTCTATACAATTTCCCATTACAGACCTCATTCTTACCCCTTTTAAGTCCAACTCAACTCATTCCACAGGAGCAGGATACAAAGAGATCCTTAGCTCTGAAATTTGCATTAGGAAATGAGGGGCAAGAAGGGAGCGCGCTTCACCACGGCTTTCAGAAGATTAAACAAGCAATGAAGTGTGTGACTTCCTTTAAAATCTTCCATTTAAAATCCTGGTTTCATAAGGCAAAGGTATCTTAACTTTTCCTTAGCCATAAAGGAAGAATTGAGAAGGAAGTCTATACTTCTTGCAAATGCCGTAGCTATTTTTAAATCATGTAATTGACACACAGAAGCAAAGAGTTGGAAGGGATCTCAAGGGGTCTTTCCAAGAGGGAAGCAGCTCCATGTAATGCCTAAGAGACACCAGTCTAAGCCTCCCCTGAAGGACTATGACTCCTCACCTCCTCAATTATTCTGTTCCCCTGCAGCATTTCTCTTTCCAGTTATGGTATTTTCCCCATATCCAAACCTAAACTCTCCTTGTCACAGGTAAGAGATACCTGGTTATCTGCCACGTTGGGCAGAGGAGGACTCAAACACAGCTGCTCTGCAAGGCTACCTTACACTTTGCAAAGCTCATCGTCCCTTCCTTCTTCTCTTCCCCTCTTCTTCCCTCAGTCTTTTACAGACCAAACAACCCTTTTTTTTTTGCACCCCCTTGTGAAGCATATTTTTCTAAGCTGATCTCCTCCCCAGTTCTCCTCCAGCTCTGTAAAGTGCAACGCTCAAAGCTCAGCCCATCAGCCTGGTTTCCTCGTCACTGAGCTGAGGAGACTAATTAAATTGCACACTTGCAATGCTCCTGGTAATGCATCCCCAAGCGAAGGCTGGGGTTCTGGGGTTGGCTTTTCTGCCACACAGACCTCCCGCTGCTGACGCACAGGCAGTTTGTGATCCATCCTAATCCCCAGCTCCCCCTCTGCAATCGCTTCTCCAGGTGTTCCCAGCTCCATGTTTGACTTCCCTATCCCAGGACCATTCCCAGATGATTTTAGGCAACATCTCAACAATTTCTAAGCACCACTTTGAGCTCTGATCCTGTACTCCGGAGTGTTCATAAGCTTTTATACCTTGGTGGTGGCCACAAATAACAGAGACCAGGAAATGTTGGGAAGAATCTAGGTCACAACTTGAGGGCCTTTGTGCTATCGATGAAACACCAGTGAGACATCCCTGTCCCTGTGCAGCAGGTGACTGTGGCACCTTCTCACACAGCCAGTTGTGCCACACAGTACTCAGGGCACAGACAGAAGAAAACCTTTTGTCCTGAACTGCTTTCAGATGAATCCCAAATCAAGGCAAATTTCCCGAAATGCATATTTAACTGATATAGAAGCTTGCATCCAAACAAAAGCTGGCTTTTGGGGCAGCCCCTTTTCCCTGTGAAACAAAATTTGCAAAAAGTGTGTGTGAAGGGGAATCCATGAAGGTGACTAAATTGCAAGGAGAGATAGCAATGGCAATGGATTTAAAAGGAGAATGGGATGTCAGGAGTCCAGGGACACCTCCAGCAGCACCAAGCAACCCTCACATAAGGGTCCAGTGTTGACTACCCAAGCTTTAAGATCTCCAGAACACAACATGACCCAAGTACACTGCTCCATCACCATTTCCTGACCTCGCATCAACACGCTGCTGGGAAAGCCTGCTCTTCAAGGCTCTACATGATTAATTATTCATCAAACTATGTTTGGACATCCACAGTTCAATCTCAGCCTCCATGATTAGATACCTCAGGATCCTGAATACTGATATTAAAGTCATTGGACACCTTTTCACCAGAGTTGGCTCAGTACTGGATTTTGAAGCTATCTGCTATATATAGCCTAAAGCAGTTACCTCTCTGCTCAAAGGGGTTTATGCCTGTAAAAAGAAATCCATTAGCACCGAGAATGAAGTGGCTGCTGTGAAGGACAGCGGTGCCCAGGAGATGCCAGAGCCCACCCTCCGGCCGGCTCAGGGGGCGAGGGGCACCGGGACTCCAGGCCCTGGGAGAACTCCCCGGGCATCGCCGCCGCCCCTGCGGGAGCAGCGCCCGAGCTCAGGGTCCCACTGGGGCGCCTCGGCACGGACAGATCCGGGAGCGGAGCGCTCCGGCCGCGGGACGGGGCGGGACGGGGCGGACAGAACGGGCCGGGCGGTGAAGCACTGCGCGGGGACCGACCGGACATTCGGGACGGCCGGGACCGCGCCCCCCGCCCGCTCCCTCGCCCCCTCACTCACAGTGGCACCATCCCAGGTGGCAGCACCAGTGTAGGCGGAAGCAGCGGCCGTGGCTGTGGGTGGCGCAGAGCGAGAGCCCGTCGCAGGGCTGGAAGTCGGGTCTGCCCGCGCAGCTGCGGGCGAGCGCCTGAGCCTCGTCCAGCTTCTCGCTCTTCGCCGCCGCCGCCCCGCTCATGGCGCCGCCGCTCCGCCCGCAGCCCCCGCGCCGCAGCGGCCAGAGGAGGAGGAGGAGGAGAAGGAGGAGGAGGAGGTTGAGGACGAGGAGGAGGAGAAGGAGGAGGAGAAGGCGCCGAGCCGCAGCGGGGACCGCCCGCCCGCCCAGCGCCGCGGGGGCAGCGCCGCGGGCAGGGCCCGGCCGCCCGCCCCGCCCCGCCCCGCCCCGGCCCCGCAGCACCGCCCGCGGGACCCCGATGGCCGCAGCAGCGGGGGCGCTGTCCCCCGATGGCCATACCTTCCGATGGCTCTGTCCCTCGATGACCGTGCCCCGCGATGGCAGTGCCCTGCGATGACCGTGCCCCTCATAGCTGTGTCCACGACGGTCGTGCCCTCGTTGGCGATGTGCCGTGGCGGCCGTGTCCCGCGATGGCCATACCCCTCCATGGCTGTGTCTCCCATGGCTGGGTGGGCTGCCCTGCGCGGCGGGGTGAGCCCGGGACGGTGCCCGAGGGCGCTGCCGGCGGCTCTGGGCCGCTGTGAGTTCCACTGCTCTCCCAAGGCGCTTGCAGCGGCCGGAGCGCAGGGCGGGCGCAGCAGGGCTGTGCGCCGGCTGCCAGGCTCCCCGAGCAGCCCCGGCCACGTGGAGCTCCCGTCCGGCCACCGCCGGGCTTGATGAATGGGATCCGGGCACGCTGGCAGCGGACAGCGGCCCCCGGGGAGTCGGGCAGCAGGCAAGCAGCCTCGGTTACAGGCGATGTGGGGAGCTCCAGGCGCGCAGCTCTTTGCTACTCCGTGAGACAGGTGGACACAGATCGCCCCTGCAGTGCCAGGGCCGATGGAGTAGGACACTGAGCTGCTTGCATTAGTGGCCCGCAGCACAGGCAGGTTTTAGTTGTTTTTTTTCATCGTGATACTTAATCTAATTCAGAAACCTATTTCTTTCTAAGCACACAGTGATTTTAAAAACCCTGATAAACTTTGTCTTTCATTTTGTAAAATAATCATTAGATATAATTTTGGCTAATAAACATAAGAAAGTATTGTTATTTTCAAACAATCATATCTTTGGGCTGAAATTAAAGTTTGGATTTATCTTGAGCTGTGGCTACATTATTTGTTTCCTAAGTGTGGTGGTGGACTTGTTTCCCTCCTATGTCTGAATGAAAATTGTAGTTTTATTGCTGCTCTGCTCAGCACTGGGAGCTGAAGTCATCTTTCTGTTAGAACAGAAATCAAATGGTCATTTTCGTAGTCCCTTATGAAATACACAATAGCTCTGTGTCAGAAACAGTCAAAACATACTTGAGTTTCTGAGTTCTGCAGAATATTCCCAGACAGTTCATATGGGGCCTGTCCTTGGATAGATCCAGAGGTGTCCCCATCCTGTACCCCCTCCTGAAGGTGTGCTGAGAGAACCCTTTGCTTCTTGCCAGTAAGAAGCGCTTAAGAACAGCCAAGCTGCTGGTGCCTGGCTGTGCTCAGCTCCACACCTTGCGGGTCAGTCCAAGGGATTGGGTCATAATGGCAGAGCACAGAGGTGCACAGAGGCTTTGAATCACTCTGGCTGTGATCCCTGACTTGCAGTGCAGACCTGGTCTCTGCAGTACTGCTGGTCCTTCCTGCAGCATCTCAGTGCCACATGACTGTGTCCCAGCCGTGCCCTCACCTCCCTGGGTCTGGAACGGCTACACCATTAAACAAACTCAGCCTGTCTTGGAGGAGATGGGTGCCCAGCTGCACCGAGCAGGGGCTTTGAGCCTCCCTTGACGCTGGTCACCAGGAGGAGGAAACCTTCACAGGCCTGTGCATTTTAAATGTCTCCAGTGTGATTTACACTGGAAAGAAAGTATTCTGACACTCCTGGAAACCTATCTGCATTTGTTTGCCAAAATCCCACTGAAACCTGCAAACATTTAGGACCTTGCTCAGCTGTTTGCAGGCAGAGGAGAAACTGATTGCACAGCCAGGTGTTTCTTTGACACTGTCCTGATGTCCCCCTGTTCCCTGGAGCCTGCCAGCAGCAAACGAGGGATGCAGCTCAGCTCCCACGAGAACCCTGGCCCAAGGAGAGCTGACACTTCTATCTGCTGGCACAAAGTCCTTCCTCTCCAGCACTGTCTCACCTCCAGGACTGCTCTCAGACCAGCCCGGGCTGTCGGATCACTTTCTGTTCAAAAGAAATAAAGAAGGATGGTAGAGTGTGAGTTACAGAAAGAGGGGTAGGTGTTTCTGGCAAGACCCGTGCGCTCCATCCAATTTGGGCATGCACTGCAGGACAGCACTTCTGAGCAGCCTAGGGCAGGGAGCTCTCTGCCTCCCTTTGAAGGGCCAGTGCTGCAGGGGACTCTGATCAAAGCCAAGGCAATCCGCCCCTTTGGTGCACTCCCATTCGCTACTGTTTTGCACAATGCCTGTGGCTGAGCAGTTAATGGAGGCATCTGCTGCACTGGCAGAGTTCACTGACTTAATTAAAGATAGCTAACAATCCTGCAGCTGCATGAGAGAGGCCACGGGTGCTCGCAGGGCCGACACCGAATCTCCTCAGACTGAGAGCAAGCACCCTGCTGTGCAGAAAGCACAGACATGCAGCCAGACACCACATGAAAGGGAAAGCTGGGCCCAAACATTAAGGATGGACTGGAGCCAGCTCACATCGTGTGTCGCCACAGCCTCGCCATGCCAGAGGACTGTATAACCTCAGCTCATGGATAGCTTGGAACAGTCAGACACGCAGCAAGTGTGCAGAGCTGGGAACATTCCTCACCTGTAGGGATAGTTTTACGTGGAAAACATTTTTGACAGATGTTTTCCTACTGAGTGAAAATGGTTAACTGGTTTAAAAAGACAGGTGGGAAAACTAATCCTGTACCAAGTGGTTATCAAGTTCTGCTCTGCGTGGGGCTGTGTTCTCTCCTGTTAAATGAAGAAACATTTCACTCATGGGTATATTTCTGGCATCACTGCACATTTGAGCTGAGGGGACTGTGCGAGGTTGCTAACAATTTACCAAAGAAGCTCACGGAACAGGCTGGTTGTTGCTGCTGGAGCTGCTTGTCAGCAGGCACCGAGGGCTTTGGATCAGGCTGCCTGCAGGGCTGAGGGCCGAGGAGCTGTAGCTGCCCTTGGGCGCGCTGTGCCCTGCCGGGAGCGGGGCAGGGCAGAGGCCGGGGCTGCCTGCGCTGCCCCCGCCCTCCCGGAGCTGGGAACGCGACCTCGGGCGGCAGCAAGGTCACCGCCGGGCTGCTGTGCTGCGACGTCAGGCAGACAGAACGATCGATGCTGGGCTGCTGTGGTCGATGTGAATTTACAAATGGACCTCTATCAGGAGAGGCATTACTGGTGTGAATAACCTCTGTTCTCAGCAGCTCCTGATGAGGGAAACCGACCCGTCAAAGGCACTGGCACACAGGTGCTGCAGGTGACCAGAAGCATTTCAGCCCCAGGGTGGAGGCTGGTGTTATCCTGGGATAACATCGCTGCTCCAGAGGAAGGGCATGTCCTCTGCTCCGCAGCCTCCTGCTGCACGGGAATTGCCCTTTCCCAAGTGATCCCCAGAGTGGGTGACACCATGCACGAGGCACAGGAGGAGGGAGGCTAGCCCAGGCAGGGCATCGTGTCCAGAGCTGTCCTGGGGGTGACAGAGCAGCCGCCGGCACAGCCAGGGCTGCTGTGTCACACAGAATGCTCGTGTGGAAGGACTGCTTCACCTCTGAGCCAAGCTGCATTGCTCTCGGCTGTGGCACACGAGTAATGGGGGAAAACTGCCCCAGTTTGCTGAGTGACTCCTTCTCCAGTCCTGGAGAAAAGTCCTCCCTGGAACCAGGCACTTGGGTTGGCTTGTAACTCCTGATGGGTTTCCTGGCCTCAATTTTGCTCCTTTACCCAATGGTGGACAGGTGTAGACAAAGGGCAAAATAAAATGTATTTAGACAAAAGAGTCATGCAGTCTTCTCAGACACAAACTCCTCCAGAAACAGGAAAATTATCTAATTCCACCATGTAAAGAAGGGATGGGGAAAAAACAAAGATCAAGCCCATTTGCTTTTTTTCTGTAATCTCATATGACACCATATAATGTCATTAGATAATCAAAGCAGTTTCATTACATTAAAATCAGAAGTTAAACATTCACAGTCCCTGAGAAGGGAATACAGACCAACCTATTTCCCACACCAGACTGGAAGATACATTCACTAGACATGTGAAATGGGAGACTTTGTCCCAAAGCATCAAGTCTGGAGCTAATTTGGCTCCCTTTCACTCGGCTCTGCCCTTTGCTAGAGACCTGCCACCTCCCTGCCTGCCTGCAAGCAGTGTCCCTACCTGCACAGCTCTTGTGCCATGCCCTTCCCAGCCTTCTCTGATCGTGTGAAAACCTGGTCAGTGCCAGGCCGTGTTTCAAGCTGGTCAATTAAAGCCTGATGAGCCCCAAGATCTTGTAGCTGTAGTCAAGCAAGATGCGGGGAGTGATGGCAACACATTTCCACACTGAGGAGATGCCAGAAGATGTTTCTGCTTGGACAAAGCCAGGTGGGGGTAAATGGCAAAAGAGGATGGAGTCTGGATGCAGAAAGCCAGTCATGAGCCAACACCACAGAGCAGATTAGTCAGGCTGGTGTATTTGTGGCTTTCCTGGCATTTATTAGAGCCTCCTCTGCAGCAGGGAGAAGAGACAGTACCAGGGGATAGCAAGGGACTGCCCCTTGCTCTCTGCCCATTCCTGCTCTCTCCACTCATTTGACTTTACCTCTGAAAGCTGCTGCACCCCTGTGCCATCTGTCCCTCAGCAGCAGGAAGGGAGCAGGTTCCAGTTGGCTGGCTGCAGAAGAGCCAGGAAATTGAGGGGAGGTGGCTGCACAGGAAAGAACTGAACAAACTGGGACATAGATTGAAGACAGGATTTGACAGATCCGGCAGGTCATGATTTGCATTGTGGGCTGTAAATGCTGTTCCCTGCCTTCCCCAGAGGCAGACTGGGAGAGGAGTACTGCTGTGATGACCTGCAGGCAGTGCAAGATGAGATGGGCCTTTACACAGCAGTGTGTGCAGACAGTAGGTGAGGCTGGGGCTGAGAGAGAAGGATGGATAAAGGCAGTGGGGACCTGCAGCAAGTGAGATCAATTATCAGGCAAAATTATTTCCTGCAAAGGTCTTGGAAGGCCCAGGACTTTGTTTATGGCCCTGTAGCACTTTGGGGTTTATTGGAAGAGGCAGTGCAATTGAAGCACCGGTTTCATGAGATCAGCCTCCATCAGAGGAATCACAGCTTGGGGCTCTGCTGGCTGCAGTAGGACATCCACTCCTTGAGTGGGGGGTTCCCCACAGCCACCAGCTTTTTCAGAAAGGCACTGGGCCGTAGTCCAGGCACATCAGGGTGGGCCTCAGAGTATTTCTGCAGCTTAGCCAGCACACGGGGGAGCCCCACGGTGGAGGCGTAGAACATCGGGCCTCCCCTGTGCTTTGGCCACCCGTAGCCATTGATGTAAATGACATCCAGGTGCTCTGGGCCTGATGCTATTCCCTCAGCCAGGATGGCAAACCCCTCGTTGATGAGGGAAAACAAACAGCGCTCCAGGATTTCCTCCTGGTCTATGAAGCGGCTCTTGATGCCGTGGGTGTCCCTGTACTGGGACAGGAAGCTGTGCAGCCACGGGTCTGGCGTGGCTGTCCTGCCGCCGGGCCTCTCGTAGCGGTACCAGCCCTGGCCGGTTTTCTGGCCGAAGCGGCCGTGCTCACACAGCACGTCCGGCAGGGGGCTGTAGCGCTGGCCGTGCCGCTGCCGGGCCGGCGTGCCCGCGGGGACGGACGGCCCCGTCAGGCCCTGCCCCTTCCGAGACCTCCAGCCCACATCCAGCCCCGCCAGGTCAGACATGCGGAAAGGGCCTATCTTGAACCCGAAATCTTCGAGGACCTGATCTACTGCTTCTGGTCTGCTCCCTTCCTCTAGAAGGAAAACTGCTTGTTGTACGTAGGGAAACATCATGCGGTTCCCAACAAACCCGAAGCAATTCCCTACCACCACTCCAACCTTTTTCAGGGTTTTGGCCAGCTGCATGGCAGTGGCGATGGCGCTGGGGGACGTGTGGCGGCCGTAGATGATTTCCAGCAGCCTCATCACGTGCGCAGGGGAGAAGAAGTGGGTGCCAATGACCTGCTGCGGGCGGCTGGTGGCAGAAGCTATTTCGTCGATGTTCAGGGCTGACGTGTTTGTACACAGCAAGGCTTCTGGCTTGCAGGTCTGTGACAGCTTGTGGAATATCTCCTTCTTTAGCTCCATGTTCTCAAACACAGCCTCGATGACTAGGTCTACATCACGCAACAGATCAAAGTCCAGGGTGAACTGGAGACGTGCAGGGTTATGGAAATCCAGGGCCTGGGCACCCCCCTCCGTTTTCATGGCCTCACGTTCCAAAAGGAGCATCACAGCTTTTCTTCCCTTGTTCAGATACTCCAGATCCTGCTCCAGGGCTACCACAGGTATGTTGGCCTTAACCAGAGAAGTCACAATGCCTTGGCCCATTGTTCCCAGCCCTAGGGATAAAAGCAAGATAGAATCAAATACTATGAATAGCAAATTAATCTCTTGACAGTAGCATTTCCTTTGTATCTCCAGGGTAAAAAGTGGAGGCCTCTGGAAAACAAACAGAGCACACATAGAAAACAGATATTGAAGACTGGGAAAAAAAAGGAGGGTGCATATTATCTTTGAGTGAGCCTAAATGTTTGAAAAGAGCACAAAGGCAAGTCAGTACCCCCACAAGCTTACAAAATGCCAAGGGAATACCCAGTTGCACAGAGTATGTGATTCATGTCTTATCTCTGCAAAGTTTTATACCCATGGAAACCAGGATCATTGAGGAGTGAGAACCTGGGGATCAAAGAGAGAAGCTCTGAGTTCCAGCTGCAACCCTGTTACCACCTTCTGCAGGCAGGTTCAAAGCAAGTTTCCATCCTGAAGGTGTCAGTGCCTCACTGTTCCTGTGAGATGGTGTGTTATGGGCATTGAGCAGATACAACCCCCCAGAGCTTTTGACACCAGCAAAGTTCAAAGAGTTGGTTTTTCCCTTGTCCTTCCAAGCTTCCTCTTTGTCTCCCTCCTTTTCTCCCTCTGCACTTCATTGCATGATTTTGAAACAAGAAAGAATTTGGCTGCTATTTCTGTAAAGACTTGGGTGCTGATCTGCTCTAAACTTTCTCTAATGTCTCGTGTCTCTTAATGCCTGGTCAAAAGGGATGGAACTAATGCAACATCCCTAATCTAAATTTCAACATCTTCTCCTTTTAAATCACACTACCACATCAGTAGCCTTTTCCCTGCTGTTCACTTTCTGTCAGGTGTCTCTGCCCACCAGGAACTCTTCATGTCCTCCAACACAGGCCATTCCTAACTTCTGAAGATCCTCAAAGTCAGTCTTCTTTGTCCAACCACACAGTTAAAGCTCTTGCCCAGAATTCCTGTAACTGAGAGTTCATTCACACTGTAATTTTTTTCCCCCAAGATCTGTAAATATTCTACCCCCAGCTCACACCCCCAGGAATACCAGTGTAGAGATTACTGGCTTGATCCCTTGCATCAGCTCTGTCCTCTGTGACATTAAATGAAGCTGCACTTTCCCGTGACACACAACCCACACCACTGATCCTGCTCTCCCACAGTGGAGACTTTTCCAAATAAATTAATACTAACTAGGGAGGGAAGGTCAGCACAATTTTACCAGCTTTGAAAGTGCGAAGCCTCTGAATGGGAGGATTATTAATATCCTAAATAAAGCAGCAACCAGACAAAGTATAGGTTCATTATAATTCTGTAAAAATGATTTTTTTAATCTCAGATTTACAAATGAAAGTCAGCTAAACAAATAAACAGAAACAAGGGGATTAAAATTTTGTCTAAATCAGCTTTGTAAAGAAGAGCTGAAATGATGTCATGATTTAAACAAGTTCCAGCAACCAAGGTCAGACAAGGTAGGATGTTTTTCCTGCATGCCACACACTCCTGGCTTAGTTCTACCCACCTTCAGCTTGTATGCACACAAGACATTTCAAACACTCCCTGCTTAGCCACCAGAAGATAGTTTTTACTGGCATCACTAGCTGACAGCCTGCTTACAAAACATCATTACGCTCCCAAGCAAGTGCTGAAGTTCCTTTCTAGGAAATTAGATTTGCTACTTCATAATCAAGTTCTGCTGCAAACTAATCTGAAAATAAATCTAGAATAACATGAATCAACTCTTAGTAATCCAGTGTCTATGGCTTGCTGGCTGAAAAAACCTGAACATGAGTAGCTCCTCCCACTGTGCTCCCTCTCCAGAGCCTTTGGTGCCAGAGCAGGTACAGTTAGGGACAGATTTTCCCTGGCTTTGGCAAGCCACACGAGGTGCTGTCTTTCAGCAGTGCAGAGGAGCAACTCACTCCCCCAACCCAGCCCCATCTGTCAGGATCTCTTTAGACATCAAGCCAAATTGTTTGCAGTTCTCCATGGCTCCCTCTTGAAGTCTCCTCCCCACTGTGGAGGCCTGGGGTTTCTCTCTAGAATTTCCAAGTTCTCCTCACATCCTGGCTCTTGTGCACTCCTGATCCTCCCAGCTTCATTCTCCTGACTGAAGTCTTAGTTGTTCTCTTGCCATGTGAACACACTGCCTTCTCCTAAATGGAAACCTCCTTTGTGAGCAGATGTTCCCCAAGCTTCTTTCCCGGGGAAGCTCTGCAGTGCTGCCAGGGATTCCTCTGGCTGCTTTCATCATGAGTACTCCATGTAGGTTTTAGCCATCCCATGAGAGACAGGCACACATGCTTGTAGTACTACACTTTCTAGGCCACGGGATCCAGGCTTATGGATAAGATATGAGCTTGCCAAGCTTGTTTCTGACCTAGAAAAGCTGTCTCTCAACTTCCTACAGAACTCTGCAATGGCCTGTATGAAATGATGTTTAATGAAGCTGGCAGAGAGAGTAATGAAAGCCCCAAGGGGTTTGCTACATTAGAGCTTGCACAGCATGATTCCCCTGGAAATACTTTCTAAAACTGGGCTATAAAACTGAGGAGATCTTTGGCTATCTAGCAGTGAAAGAGGCATTTCTCAGGACTCCTCTTTTGCAATTCAGAGAGCCAAGTGATCTTGCGGAAGAATATGTTAGAGCAGAAAAAAGTGGCAGGTGATCATTAGGCCTTACATGTGTAGAAGGCTGTGGAAGAAAGAGGAAGGGAGATGTCTCATGCTCAGCTCAGGTCACACAGACTGAAACGTGGTGAGGAACTGCTCCAGAATTTCTCCTGTATGGTCCATTTTCTTACTCAATAGTGGCCTCCCTTCCCCCAAACCAGGAAAACCCCTATGTTCTCATCTTCCCTGCAGGGGACTATTTTCATGTCCAAGGCACCTCTTTCAAAAAAACCTGAAATCTGCTTCAGGAGCAAGAACATTGCCCAGTCGTTCTGCTCCTGGTCTTTTATCGTGAAATGAAGCTTTGACATGTAATTAAAACTACACTTGTACATATGTAATTTCAGGCCAAATATGGGTATGAAAAATCCATTTGCTGGGCAAGCTGAGTGCATAATGATGGTTAATTATTGATCTGTCATGCGAGGTAGTTAGAATACGAAAAATCATGCAAAATTAATTGTAGGACTTTAAAATACATTTCAAAACAAAAGAACTTGAAATATGTACAAGGCAGATCATGTACAGTCACACACCACAGAAATACTGATCAGTGGAAAATACTCCGAAGTATAATGAATATCTGGATGTTAAAATGCTTGGCAATTGAAATAATCCCTTATAGATTGGTAAAAATATGCAAGGACTGTTCCAGTTTTCCTGATAAAAACAACAATAAGCAATTGGCAGTGATGGGCTGCTGCAGGCTGCGGCTGCTGCTTTCTCTGTTTCAGGGTATTAGTTTCAAGCAGAAATAATGTGACACTCCAGGCAATCAGGGAGCTGTGGGGAGATGCAGTTGCAAGGGACAGAGAAAAAAGAATCTTCTTTCTGGGTGCTGAGGAACCAGAGAAAGTGAAAAGAGGTGGGAGCCAAGAGTTCAGAACAACAAAAGCAAAGGAAACAAAAAGCCAACATGAAAACGTCAACATGATCTTCTCAGTTGCTTCCCACTGTGCAGCAATAAGAGATAGAAGCAGCAGCACCATGCAGCACGGGTTTAGTGTGTGAAACAGCACAGCACTGTCTGTGGGAAAGTGGGGTCTGCATGATTTCTGAGGAGCCTAAAGTGAGGCAGCATCTTTCTCTGACTGCCCTCCTCTCTGCAGCAAAAATAAGGAGACCCTGGGTCACCTAGGTAGACTCAATACTTGCATGGGTGAACAGCACTATTTGAAAGGGTGTCAGTCCCTCAAAAATCATCCCTAGGATTTTGATTTCTGGTGCTGCAGGGATGTACTTCAGATCAAAAACATGAATTGTACTGGCTGGAGAATGACTTTTTGTTACAGTAGCCTGAAAGAAAAAATACAATTGTGTTGGCATATTCTCTGCCTGTCTGTAATGGACTTCCAATTTTACTTATATCAAAAGGCGAAATAGGAGGGAAACCTTCCAGAGGAAAGAAAAAAGCACAAGATGCAGAAAGAAGTGATAGAAAGCAGTGACACTTTGGTGTGGGATTCAGGGTTAAAAAGAGGTGATCAAGAACCTCCAAGATAAGATATGTCACATGAAATGAAGTATGACATGAACAAGAGCATAAGCAAAGCAAGCTCTGCTGGTGGGATCCAGGGGCTGTGTAATGGGAGCAGTGATTCAGCAGGGGCTGCAGTCTGGGGGAGGGTCAAGGCCCTGAGTGCACTGATGGGATTTAATGTCCCTGACCAGCCATACCCGGAGCCTCCACCCACCTGCACTGCCTCTGAGCCCCATTTAAGCTCAGACTTGGGCTTGTCCCCCTTTCTTAAGCTTCCTTGGAGGAGTTCTGGTGGTTTACTGTGGCTATGGCCACCGCTGATCCAGACCTCAGCCTGCAGACTGGCTTCCCACCTTTACCTTGCACCTGCATCATCCTGGGAACTTTGCTTGATCCCCTGTGCTTCCAGTAGGTCCTGGCCACGATCTCTGGCCTGCCCTGCCTGCCCTGCCCAGGTACTGTAAATGTTGGTGCAGCAGGAGGTTGTGCTGCCATCCAGAGGCAGAAATGGGTGGGCAGGATCTTTGGGAATGGAGAAGTGTCAAGTCCTGCTAAGCTCCCCAGAAAAAGGTCTGGGAGTGCTGGTGGCCACCAGGCTGACTCTGAACAGCAATATGACCTTGTGGCAGAGAAGATCAATGGTATGTGGAGCTATGTCAGCAGGGTCTTGCTAGAAGCTTAAAGGAGGTGATCCCACCTCTCTACACGGCACTGGTGAGACCCTGTCTGGAGTGCTGGGTCCACCTCTGGGCTCCTCAGTACAAGAGTGATAGGAGTGAGTTCAGTGAAGGGCAAGTAAGATGATTAAGGGACTGGAGAATGTCTCATGAGGAAGGGCTGAGCGAGCTGTGACTTCAGCCCAGAGAAGGCCTGGGGGATCTCACCCATGTGTGTATAAACACCTGAGAGAAAGGTACCTGGTAAAGGAGATGGAGCCAGACTCAAGTGGCCCCTGGTGATAAAACCAGAGGTCATGGGCACAAGCTGAAACATGGGAGTTCCACCTGAACAAAAGTAAACCATTCTTTTTATTGTGGGGGTGACTGAGCACTGGCACTGTTTGCCCAGAGAAGCTGTGGAGTCTTCATCCTTGGAGATGTTCAAGAGCTGCCTGGACATGGTCCTGAGCAAGTGGCTCAAGGTGACCCCATGTGAATAGAGGTGTTGGACAAGGTGGCATTCAGAGATGCCTTCTTGCCTCAAAGATTCTGTGGTTCTGCCCCCTGTTATTGCCACTGGCTCCCTATCCCTGGGCTGCAGCTGCTCCCTGCCAGTAGATAATTAATTGGATGTGTAGAACATGGCAGATATCAAGGTTGCCTGTTACCCTGGGCATATTAAGCAGAAGTAAGGCAGAAACATCTTTGTACCTGGTCTTGATGTAATTACTCCTGGAATGCTGTTCCCACTTCAGCCATGCACATTTTATGAAGTGTTGAAAAATTTGGGAAATTTCAGAGTAAATCAAATGATCAGAGTGTGACATATTGTGCTTTGCAGCAGAAGTATCAAAGCACTTAGTTTATTTGTTCTGCAGAAGGAGGAGTTCACTTGAGCATTGTCTAATCAACTATGAAACCACTGAAATCTGGGGGTGAGGCTGGGCAATTTCACACCATAATTCAGAAATCTGTCCAGAGATGAGTGGCAAACACTTAATCCAGTGGAAGAGACATGCAGCCCAGACAGTTCTGCTTGGAAATAAAGATTATATTCCCACTAGAAACTTTCAAATAGAGGTTGCATTTGTCCTCAGAATTCCCTCTAGCTCAGTTACAGCCCCAAAATAGGCAGCTCAGCTCCAACAGCCCTTCTGGCTAAACTGTCACTGTGATTAGGTCTTTGCAAGTGTGTTGTTCTGGCATGATTTAGCAGCACAGAGCAGAGAATGTCCTTCCTGGTCACCTGATCATTCCCCCAAACTCCAACACGAGCCCTCCTGTCAAAGGACACACTGCAGCACTGACCTGTCTGGGACTGACAAAAGTGTGTGTCCAAACTTCTGTGCTCTTCAAGTCACAGAATAGATCTGGAAATAATTACTGTCTCTTTACCTGAATGCTTTAACAGCCACAGATCCTTCTCACAGGGTTTGTGGAATGATGTTTAAAAATCCATTTCTATTAAAAATATGGCATGGCAGCTAATGAAGAGAACTTCCAAAAAGATCTCTATGGCCTAAAATATGTTGTCAGACAGCTCAAGAGCCCTAAGAAGCACCAGAAAAAGAGCAGTGTTGATCTGGTGAGATTTCCTTGAAACAGAATTGATGTTTTCCAAGTGTTCCATTACTTGTCTAACCATTTTTGAGTGCTACTATCAACATCT
The DNA here is from genome assembly GCF_021018805.1 of Prinia subflava. NCBI lineage: Eukaryota > Metazoa > Chordata > Aves > Passeriformes > Cisticolidae > Prinia > Prinia subflava. The sequence goes on along the minus strand of NC_086257.1, from coordinate 5,913,534 downwards.
AGAGCTGAAAGATATTTTTTTTTTAATCTCAGCAGTGCATTGAAGGTTTTATTTAAATTGCTCTTATAAAAAATTAATGAAGGCATTATCTTGCTGGGCTACAAAATGGCAGGAGTGGATCCCAGTGAGATGAAATCTTCTTAAAATACAGCTGTCAAAACATTTTTGTATTAATATATCCCTGAGTGACTCTGTGCACATGCACTTGCAGTACAGAAATAGACCAGGAGGAGGAGAATTTCCTACAGACCTGCTTCTAGAACGAAGCAAAGCCAGGTGAAAAGGGAGCAGCACACTGCTTATGGTCCACACAAGAAGCTGTCTCTGAAGTGAGAGAAAGCTATTCTTCCAAAGGAAGAGGCGATGTCAGGTGCTAATCTAGCGGCATGCGAGTTGCCAGCTGAATTTGGAGCTTCCCAAAGCAATGACAACTTCCCCAATGGGTGTGGAGTGTCTGTGGGTGCGATGGGTGTGAGTGGCTGCTGGGCACTCCCAGCTCAGCCGCGGGCTGTGCCCGGTCCCCAGCGCTCCCCGTGCTTACCGATGACGCCCGCCCTGCGCACGGGCTGCGGGGCAGCGCTGCTCCAGGAGGCCCCGCTGGGAGTTGCCCACTTGTGCACGGCTCTCTCCGCGAAGAACGCGTACTGCAGCGCCCGCGCCTGCCCCGAGCTCAGCAGCACCTGGAACAGCTCCCGCTCCCGCCGCACGCCCGCGGCGAAGGGGCTCTCGGTGGCGGCTCGCACGGCCTGGAAGCACAGCTCCGGAGCCAGGAACCCCCGCGCCTGCCTCTTCACCTTCGCCTCAGCTTCCCGCAGAAACGCTTCCATGTTGGGCAGTTTGGGAACTGGCTTAAGGCTCAGCCTGCGGGGTCCCAGAGGCTGACCTGGGGGGAGAGAAATGGAGTTACAGAACACAGCATCCACATCTCTTCAGATGTAGTCTTTCCAGACTTCCAGACCCTTTCCCATGGGCTGGGAAGGCAGTCTGCCTCTTCTTCTCCAGCCCCCACTGAGTTAAGTCTTGCATGGCACAGTGAGCTGGGTCTAGAACTAAAGCTTCTGACATTTCTCCTTATTTCTGCTTGCTCTGACAATTATGATTTTTCAAGTCCCTTCTCAGACTTCAAACAAAGTAAGACTTTATTTTCAGAGAAGTAATTCTCTCCTTCCTTTTCTCACCTTCAGAGTGCCCTGATTTTCCTGTTCTCTCCCTCTACAGTCCCAGCTGCCACATTCATGTGGATCTTTCTATAGGCTTCAGTAATGAAGCTTTCCTCCAGTATTGTTTAGTATTCAGGACTCAGTTGACACTAGCCAGAGGCATTCCAGCCACAGGCCTGACCCACACATTGACAAGAGAGTGGAAAACACACCCTGACTTCTTCCCTGACTGAAGGAGACCCTCAAGTCACTTTAGGTCTAACCAAAAGGAGATCTCACTCAGTATGAGTTGGGCAGCAAATGAATAACAAGCGAGAGTTCATGTTTGTGTCAGCAAGGGATGAATCAAGCAGCCACACAAATATGTGAAGTTCATTACAGACAGAGGTTGCTATGGTGATACCTAGAAAGGATTTTAATTGAGAGAACTTAGCTACACTTCAGATGCCAAAATTCTCTGCCTTCTCCGTAAGTACAGACCTGGCCATACTCAGGAGTTCCTCTGTTCTTAAGGGCAGCTTGCTCAGTAAAGAGCAGGGAGGAACAGGATCAGCAATCCGGGATGTATCCCCTTGATACTGCACCCTTCTCACAAAGCCCCTGCTCTCCTCACAGCCATACTCAGGTCATTAACTGTAGCATGGCACTGCATGGATTGCTAGTGCTGCTCCCAGAAGCAGCCAGGACTGCCACCAAAGTCGGGTGGTGGGCTGAGGAGCTCATGCTGAAGCTCTCTGGGGACAGTGTCTCATTGCTCTGGCCTCTTCAATGAGCTCTGCCCTGGGGGCAGCAAATTGCATCTGGCTCCCCTTTCTCCTCCTGTTGTCCGAGCTAGGGAGGTGCCAATGCACCGGCAGAAGACTCAGGAAATCCTGCAGGAGATGCTGAAGAGCAGGAATAAAGACAGCACTGCAGGCACAGTTGCCTGAGGAACATGTCCTGACTCTAGTTCTTCCTCCAAGACTGAGCAATGCTTAGGAGAAACAGAAATACAAGTTTCCAGGATGAGTTATTATACTCTTGTAATAAAGGTCTTCAGAGCTCAAGTTTTTTAATTAAGCCTCTTAGTGAGCACAAAAAGATGAACACTCACTGTGTAAGTAGCTTCCCTTGTAGTCAGGGTTCATTAAAATGTTTTCACATTGACAGTGGATATAATTTGTATCAGCCAGTGTTACAGGATTTAGTCAGGATAATGTTCCTTTATTTTGGAATCATTTTTTTCTCTAAGTTTTTAACCCAGAAATGCTCTTTATCTGCAGTTCTTTATTTAGGACTTAAATAGTGGGTTATATTCCATCACAAGAGGAAAGCTCAGGCTTGTCCCAGAAAGCTGATCTGATGGCTGGAAGATTGGGCAGATCAAGGAACCCTGTATGACATCCAGTGGAAAGGGCTGGTAAAAAAGGAATACCATTAGGAGCCTTTAAGCTTGGTCTTCAGACAGCAAATAGTACTGCACGCACAAATACTGATGGGGGACAGGAGACAGTTCCTCAGACTAAAACACAAATAACTCAGGGTCCTGTAATAAAACTCCTATTTTAGCTGCAAACTAAATAGGTTTTCTACACCACCTCTGCAGTACCATAGCTTCTGCAATGCTAATGGGAATACAGGACATGTTTATGATCAGGAAATAATTATCAGAATCCAGTCTCTGAAGAAGAGACCAGTGTGGGGCACCTGCAGCTTGATTTCTGAAAGCAAAGCAGCATTAAAATGATGAACAGTGTCAGACATCAGTGCTGCAGGAAAAGCATCTCCACACACAGGAGCTAACACAGACTCCTGCTTTGTTTACCAGGTTTGTAGTCCAGGTGGCACAAAGGGCAGATCAAGTCTGTAAAATTTCTATCAGTAAATGCACCACATATCCATACAGTATCAAATATTATGTTATTTAAAGAAAGAAATATCATCCCAGAGTTGTAGACCCTTGGGATGCTATGGGATGGCCTGTGCAAGAGACAGGGCCAGCCTAATGTTCTTCCTCATGCAGGGAACTGCTTGTGAATTTTTGAGGAGTGAATCTGAGCCTGGCCCCTGCCCCTCAGGCTGCCAGAGACAAGTCCAGGCTGTGTCAGACATTTCACACAGGACACTTGGCTAGGCCTCTCTCTAAGGAAGGTGTCAGCCAGGACCTTGAGCCCTGGAGAGAGATTAAAATCTCTTGATATTGTGCATCTTGGCAGAGATGACTCACAGAAAGGCCTTGTAACTCTAAAGGAAAGCCTTTCCTCCAGCCTCCATTCCAAGGATGCAATTCCCCACCAGCAGCATCTGTTCCGCCCCTGGCTTTGATGAGCCCCAGAAGGAACAACTGCTTCCTCTGCAGCAGCTCCCGAGAGCTTGCAGGCAGAAACTCATCATTTTCCACACAGATCAATACCTGGGGGACTTGAGCTACTCCAAATTGCTCTGGTTTTTCTTGGCTCTGTGGTGCACGGCATCGGTACTGCTCTGCTCTGAGGTCAATTAGCAGATGGGGTCAGAAAAACAAGGGGTGTATATGGAGAGTTTCAAAGGCTGCTGTGTGGGGGCCAGGAGCCAAATTCTCCTCCAGCTGAGGGAGACCAAAGCAGGCCAACAAGAAGTGGGCAGGATGAGCTGCAAACTGCTGCCTGCCACCAGCAGTTCCAGCCATTTGTCAATTTTGTGATGCCATCAGCTGGGAAAAGCCTGAAATGCAGCTTTGGATTACTGCAGTGATCATCAAGCACATTTAATGAAAGGACATTGTCCTTGTCCCCAAGGATTTAGTTCCTGTCTATTCCTTTTAAAAAATGCCTTCAGAAGTGAAGATGTTTTCTTTAGCCTGGAGAAGCCAGTTTGCCTAGAGAGGTCAGGGAATTATTCTCACTTTCTATCTGCAATATATAAATACTGGCTTTCAATGAAAAAAATCTAACTTTGAATCAGTAATTGCTTCTGTGTATTCCTACACCCACTTACTGTGTCACAGCATCTTTTGAAGGTGCTCTTCATTAGGAGAAGTCCATAAAAATGTATGGATGAGGCTGCTCTCCCACCATGCCATAAAAGCAGCTCTGTCAGCCGTGTATCACACCAGTAATCAAGGACCCCTGATACAGTAAGGCAGTCATTTGAGACTGATCTCTTGCCATGAGATACTGCAGCTCCAGTGCTGAGAAAGCTTTAGAAGAAAATGATTTCTGAATTGATTCTCAGAGAGTTATCTTGCAGTACAGCCTGCCCAGGAATAGAAATTCCAGTGGTGACAAAACTAGTTATTTAGCCAGACTGCTCTATAAGAAGTCTGCAGTTGTAGCTTCATGTCTAAAAAAAAATCTCATCAGAAACAAAATACTGCATGCCACACAAAGACAGTGGAATTTTGTGATGGCATTTTTTTTTGGTTTTATTAAGATTATCTGAAAAACATTCATGGAAAACAGAACTCCACGTGAACAAACTCCAGACTATAGAAGACTCTCATCTCTTCTGCAGCACTGTTAGTGCTTAATGGAGAAAAATGAAAGTGCTGCCTTGCCTTTGTGTGACAGGAAAATTGCTAACTTTAGGCAAAGGCCAAAGCAAGGAATGGCTCAAAAGAAACATACAGACCCTGGTACATCAATCTTTCAAATTATTAGATAACCTGAGGGTAAATGGTGCATCAAAACTTGTCATGGTCTTCTGCAGGGTCTAATGAGAAATTTTTCAAGCAGGAAAGAAATAGATTAGCTGGCTCACCAGTATTTTCACTATAAAAACATGTACTGTAAATGCCAGAAAAGCTGTTGGAAAGAGTCTGAAAGCGTTTTTAAAGTCCTGTGGGAGTTGATATATAATGTGATGTGAAACACCATCAATGGCATTACTCATTTGTGCTGGGATAACTCAAACCAGCAATAAACAGATTGAAAATCTAATGATGAGTAAGACTGGGACAGGCTACCTGCTGGACATTCAGCCAGGATCCTTGTATGCTAAAAATGTAGCTACAATTTCCAAAGAAAATGAAGTTTGACAATTTCCAAAGAAGATGAAGAACAGGATTTTGCCAGTATTTGATTGTAGATATAAGCTCCAGAAAGTAAGTGACCCCGAGAAACAGTGTAGTCAATGCTTCTTTCCTGAGGCCCTCCCCTAAGGCCAAGCTGGCTTTCACAACTGTCAGTCACTGCACCATGTCTGTCATGAAAGAAACAAGCATGCAAATATCTAAACTTCACCCGACTGCACAGAGCATTTGTTGAAATCCAGAATGTTTTCTGGTTTGCCAGTTCCAGCAATGTATCCATTACTCATTTCATGACACACTGCTGCTGCTGCCATCAGTACTGGCATAGATCTTGTGCAAAGCATCATTCAGAGCCCAGAGGGTACATCACAGGGAGCACTGTTAGTTGGGTTAATTTGCCTGGAAGAGTGGTAATATTTCACTGCTCTCTCATCAGATGGAGAAACAGAATTCTCATTCAAAACAGACAAACCCAGCGAACCAAAGTACCTTTGTTTTTCTTAGAAGCAGCAGTGAAGTACATCACCCATCTCTTGCTAAAGAAGTACATTTGGACTGATGACACACAGGAAAGAGAGGACTGCTTATGTCATTGATTCTGCACTAGAAAATGAAGCCCTACCATACTGTGGGATGAACACAGTGAGAAGGACAGGCACCTGCTGTAGAAAAATCAGCCAAAGAACACCTTGGCAGCTCTCTGGTGCATCTCAAGGTGTGGGCAAGTATACAAGACACTGATATTGAAGAACAGTCCACTCTTTGAAGTACCTTAAAATATGGTACACTGTCACCTAGGCTGCCTCAGCTTCTAGCACAGAAAAGGGGCCTTGTCTGTAGTGAAGAGAGCTGGAGAAGCAAACCCAATACCCCAGCTTGGAACAGCATTGCCTGTAAAGGCCCTGCGATCAAAGCAGAAAGGGTTTTTTGCTTTCCTGCATTCATCTCAATGTGACAGAGCCCCAGATGAAATCCAGTGGCCAAGTTCCAATGGTACAAGGAGGTCAGTGGTGGAAAAATGCCCTCTTTTCTCTCAAGACAATGCTCCTCTGGCTGCACAAGGAATCTTCCTCTTCCTAAGTTAACTCCAGTGAATTTGATTGTTATTTCTAAGACAGGAAAAAAAAAAACAACCTCTCCCCATCCCTCCCATCTGCACAGGCCATGTTTTTTACATGGCACCCAAAGGATTAGGGACAGAGTCACTTACAGACCATGGATCATTAAACTGAGCAGAGGATGTGCCAGCCCCTCCACCACAGGGAGGAAGTTATTTTTGCTCAGCCATTATGGATGGTGCAACCAGAATGCATGCAATGCCAGCTGGGATCCAGAACTATACATGGATAGAGCACTTACTCCCCAAAACCTGCAGGGTGCAGCATCCCAGAGGAGCATGTGAGTTTGGAAATACTATTAAAAAGCAGGAGGACTCAATATGTATCTGTTCTCTGAATGTCACTTGAATTTCTGCAGCTTTCCAACATTTGATTTTTCTCACTTCAGACAACAGGAAGCAAATTCTGCAATTAATTCTATCTTATATGAATGCCAAAACTCAAGAATGGAGCATATAAATTGGAATAAACTTGTGGGCTTTGTTCTGACTCTTTTCAGCCCTGGAACATCATCAATTATTTCCTAGCACTGCTATAATTTGTTCCTCACCAATCACTTTGTTTGCCAAACGGATTGCTGCCTCAATGGTGTTTTCTTCCACAATTTCATCAACCAAGCCCAGCTTCAGTGCTTCAGTTGCTGGAATGTGTTTTCCTGCCATAAAAAGAGAAATAAGGTGACTACAGTGGAGCCTGATGACAATTTTGTTCTTTTCCATCTGAGCAAATACCTTGTGCAGCTGGTAATTAGCCCCTCATGAGTGGAAGTAGAATGACAACCCAAGCAGCTACACAGGTAAAAGATTCCTGGTTTTGACCAAGCTGGTATGACTCAATGCCACATTCTTCTATCAGACACAGCATTTACCTGTAGTGATCATATCCAGAGCAGCTGGTACTCCAATCAGTCTGGGGAGTCGCTGGGTGCCTTCAGCACCTGGAAGTAACCCTATGGTGACCTCTGGAAAACCCAGCCGAGCCTAAAAGGAAGTAAAATTAAACAAAAATCTGATTAGATAGAGTGGTAATTGCAAACTGAGCAAAGCAAAGGAAAGCCAAGCAGATGTGAGTCACATTGCTCCTCTAGGAAGCCTCAGAATTTCTACATAGAAACTTCATCTTTGCTTTTTGCTACATAAAATATTTAAGAAAAAAGCCTACTTCACCATTTCAAGGATTTTTATGTAAATGCACAAGGAAAGCATGACGTTTCAGAGGATTTCTGTGCTAGTAGGGCACTGATGGAGAGCTGTAGGGCCAGCAGCATTCCCTAGACTGACACGTGTCGATAATACTTTCAAGAAGTTGTTACCAACTCTTGGAGGGCACACTGGCTTAGCTTTCATCTCCCTGCTCGTATTCTTGCAAGTTTAGCAAAGTGTAGGAAGGAACCTTAAAACCACCTTGTTTCACTCCCTGCCATGGGCAGACAGTTTCCACTACACCAGATTGTTCAGAGCACCATCTAACCTGGCTTTGAACACCACTGAACCCTTCCCCAATCTTCCTTCAAATGTCTCGTGGTTCATTTGACATCTGGTACAGTCACAGCAGATAAGCCAGGGGGAGCAGGAAGTGTGTGGAGGTCTGTTCTTAAAAAATTGTATCTTGATTTTGTGGCCTTTAAAAAATTGTTTCCATATTTTCTGTTGCGCTTTTAAGAGATTTTGAGTTACTTTAACACCACTACTTATAGTTCCAGTAGCCATGGCACTTCATGATGTGGTTTAGTGGGCATGGTTGTAATTGGTCAAAGGTTGGACTTAGTGATCTTGGAGGTCTTTTCCAACCTTGATTCCAGCCAATAATTCTGTGATTCCACAGCCCTCACCTTAGGTGGCACAGAGCATGATGTGGAGTATCTGTGTGCTGTTACAGCAACCCACACTGCCACAGAGAAAGTGACTCACTGCAGAACTGAGGGGATGGCTCTGTCAGCGAGGAGTCTGCACAGGGAGACAGGTACTGTTCAAGGAGGTTCAGCATTCCTGAACCTTGAAGGAGGGAATTGAAGAAAAAAACCCAGCTCATTCCTGAAGGCTCTTCAAGCTGTCTTTTTGTTGAAGAGCTCCCTCGGGACCCAGAGCTCATGAGGAATCTAACCATAAACGCTCCATGCTAGCTGAGTTTCAACTACCTATAGAAACTAGGCCATGAGCAGAAAAGTGCAAAATTCACAGGGCGGGGGAAAAAAATAAATAAGAGAAAGTCACGCTGCATGAGTCAGTAAGATACAGCTGTCTGCATCAGAATATAGATAATGAGACCTAGGGCAAATTAACATTTGGTTACTGAAGTTTCTACGCAGCCATCTTATGCTATTAGTTACTTTATATTTAGAAATGACTTGAAATTAGTTAGTTAGTAAGATTTAGGAAAGACGTCAAGGGTGGTGGTGTAGGTGAAGGATGTCTGAGCACACAGATTTGTATCCTACAGCTATAAAGCCACTCTCCTCTGGGCAGAGGGTAGCAGGAAAGGCGCCCTGTCCCTCTGCTCGTGCCATCTGTACCTGGCTCCCGCAGGGTGCGTTACCTTCACGTGTGCGATGCGGTAGTGACAGCCCAGCACCACCTCCAGGCCCCCTCCCAAAGCCACGCCCTCGATGGCCGCCACCACCGGCTTCTCGCTGCTCTCGATGAGAGACACGATGGGGCCCAGGGCACCTATGTCTCTCTTCGGAGAGGAAAATCCATGGATGTCAGCTCCTGAGGGAGCACCAAGAGATTAGCAGGAATTAGTAGGCGAGGCAGTGACTGGATCATTCCTTCCCTCTGTGCTACTGGATGCCCAAGTCCTTGCAGAGCATGCTGCTGGCAGGAGAATGTTTAACAGGAATCGACCCTTTTTGGGACCACCTTCAAAGAACCCTGCATCCTTGATCCTGTTCACAGAGCTATGAGGAAGGCTGAGTACAAAAATACAAGCCACTATAAGGATCACGCAGTCACTGCAGAAATTTGCAAACATTCTTGGTGTAATATGGAAGCCAGAATAGTTTAGTGCAAGTTGCTGCTAATGAGCAATGTGGAACTCCACAAAAATTCCCCAGCTTTTCAGGCTTCTTCAGCTGGAGGTCTGTTATTCACCCCTGCCCTGCCCCAGGTACATTCCATACACTAGACCAGTAAATGGTCCAGAGATGTTACACAAGCAAAGCTACGGAGACTGAGGAAACAGCAGGATGTTGTGGAGTTGAGCAGCTGTCCCTCGTTTCAGTATGAACACACCAGCTTACTTCTGGCCTGTTCCAAGGTCCAGCTTGTCACGTGCCCCATGTCAATTGTGGCACAGCAAAACAGACAAAGCACCCTGTCTTGTGGCCATCTCCAGCCAAGTCAGGACTTTGATCAGCAGTGTTACGAGGCAGAGAAGCTTCAGATATGATGGGTATTTCATCTTTTGCTCAGCTTGCATTTGATGTCTTACCTGCACTGAATTTCCCATTTTCACCACAAATCATAACAGCTTTCACTGAGGGATCTTCATCTGCCTTCTTCAGCCCATCCTCTAAAGCCTGGAGAACTGCCAGGCTGAAATAAAAGGGAGATTCAGTGAGTAGACATCAACTATGTCCCCCTTCCAAGAGGTCTGCGTCATGAACACAGTGAAAATGAGCACCACCAGAGGCTGTCCCCATGCCTGGCTGCTGCCACAGCCTCTCCAGGCGAGTCTTGTCCTCATTTCCCTGTTACTCCAAGGACAAGCACCCAAACCCAGCAGGCTGACTGCCAACCTGCCAGTCACCGCCTGGAGACTCATCTTCAGGCTATGACACTGCTGTTTCCACAACAAGCAGCACAGGGAAATGTGCTTTTGAAGATGTCTTTATGAATTAAACATTCAGATTTTCAAGAAAACAGTTTAGCATAATTTAGAAGTAATTAATGCTAAACCACTGACAATCTAAGAACTTTTTGAAAGGAGCTCTAGGGATAAAAATGTTATCTTTCAAACACCTGACACAGGCTCTGCTGATGTTAATACTGCTTTCACCTTGTGAAGATCTGCACATAGGTCCAGACTTAAAGTGATGTGGGATCCTGTCAAAGGGAATTTGGGCATGAAACACTACCCAGAACATGTCTTGACTCATCTGAACAGGTAGCTCTGCAGACACCAGCAGTAAATGTGGCCAGCAAAGAACTAACGAAGAACTTCAAAATTGCTCTGTGGAAGCATAAATAGTGTTTTTTCAAATCAGATATTTAAAAAGTATCACCCAACTGTATGTCCACTTTGCATCTGCCTCTTTAAAGCTAATTAACGTGTTTGTATGGATGGACTTGGAGAACCTAGTCTGTTTTAGAAGGCGGTAACAATAACAATAGTAGGTAAAAATAGAAGCATTAAGACTTTATTAATAGAAATAATAATACAAACTTTATGTATATATAATTTTGATACTAAAATGTACTGATATATACAAATATTAATATAGTGAGAGACTATTCTGTGTGCATGTGTAGAGATGCCTCTGATACAGGAAATCTGAGCCCCAAACAGCTGGAGGCTGGAGGAATATCCAAAGAGTATCATCCCCACTTGCCCAGTCCTTTATAAAACCAGCTTTCCTTCCTAGACCTTCTCCAAACCCTGAGCCCAGCTCCACACATGAGCTTGGTGCTGAGGAAAAGGAAGCAGAGCTCTGCTGATGCCCAGTGGAGAGGAGCAGTGTTAATTACACAGAACTAATAAAAAGGTCTGAGGCGTATTCATCTTGTGCATGTTGCTCTATGTGTTAGAGGGCATTTCATCTAAAAAGGAAGCTTGTCATGAAGTAGATGAGAAATATATCATTGTACTCTTGTGTACAGAACAGAGCAGCGCTTGCAGGATTCACAGGGGAATCCACAGTCTGTGAAGGGAAACCTGGGAGCAAGGAGCTCCCTGTAATTCAGCTGTGTGAAGGAATGCCAGCCAGCCTCTGCATATTCCTCCTTCAAAATCAAAAATTAAAGACAAACCATTGGCAAAGTCTAACAATCAGGGCTGTTGGCTGAGGAGGGCTGTCTAGGAGGGTCTCCAGGACCATCTGCTGCTTGTATAAGGCTGTGCTGCACAGAAGGGTCAGGAGGAGCCCTCAGACCTGACAACCAGAGATGGGGGAAATGTTGTTTTTGGAGAGAGAACAGCCAGTTATGCACCAATTGCCCAATCCAGACATCAAAGACAACTCTGAAGTCTGATGTTAGTACTGAAGGCTGAAACTTAAAATGAGAATAATTTGGCCATGTAAAAGTAGAACTGTGAGGAGAGTTAATAAAGGTCCCTCCGCTGCATGTAGGTCCACATAGTAGAATACAAAAACTTTTCCAAATTTTATACACTAAATGTGTTTTATATGTTTAAAAATTGTGATTTATCTCCCTCCCCTTGGCATATCTGTGGTTGCTGCTATTTGAGGAGCACCCACAGGCTGCACCCAATGCTTGCTGCTCTTTGAGTTCTGTTTGTGCATCAGTGAAGAGCCAGGCCACAGCAATACCAAAATCACCCAGGGGCTGCGAGATTGCAGGGAAAGCCATTAGGAAATGTCATTACACTCTACAAACCATGGTGCAAAGAGGCAGAAAAAATATGCTCCATGATCCAAACAAATGTGAAGTTACTAATTTGCAACTATTGTATAGACAAATGGCACAATTCTGTCAGGAATAGACAAGAAGCAATCAGTATTTCTGTGTCTGTTCCAGCCACGTGACCAGCAGATGCAAAATGCCCATTCAGGAGGGTTGTCTGCAGCAATGGAAAGGTTCAGGTTCCATGGAGGAAATCAGTTAAAAGCCCTCAGCACTTACAACAACATACTACTACCAAAATAAAAACTAGTCATCAAGGCTGCCACAAAAATCACAGTTTGATCCCTGCCTTTATTAACCCAACAGAACTGCTTATGGCAGTGAATAATTCAACTTGGTACTTGCATAAATATCTGTTCTATTTCCATATAACTTTTTCCCAATGGGAATTTTTGTGGGATAGAAAGGAAGAAAAACCAGACTTTTTGCAGTTTCTTGTTTTCCTAAGATGGAATGACAAGTTTGTCTTGGATATGTCACAGTCCAACACACAGACTGCACCGCTTTGTCATTCACATGCTATAACTGGCACTAAAAATTGTAATTTTCAATGAAAGCATCATAGTAAAATATACGACAGTAGAATTATAAAGATACTCAGGAGAATCCCAGCTTCAAACTGCTAGAGCGTTGAAGAAACAAAAAGTCACTGTAATTTTAAAAAGTATTTCATTACCGTTACACTGCCATTCATTTAGCAGTACCAATACAAAAATTCCCTCCATGCTTTCCAAGGCTGCATCCCATGCCATGCAGTCATTTCCATCATGGGTATTATTTTGACTGCAAGAAAAGTGATTCTGCCAAGGTGATTCAGTGCTCCAGGTTTCAGGAACTTGAAACAGGTGCTGGTAAAGAGTAGGTACACACCAGAGCAAAGAATATTCTTGGAGGTTACCATACCAGGTTGCTTTTATTTTATGGAACTCATTGCAGTGACTGTGATGTGCTGGATTTGTAATAGGGTTTTACTATTTATCTTAATTATTTCACATTTTAGCTGGAGACTCTGAATGTGAATTTCTTTCTTTTTAAAAAAAAAGTTAATATAAGGGATTCCTGAAAATTTACTTAGTCGCATTTAAAGAAGTGAAACTCAAAACAAACAGTGGAAAATGTTTTTTATGGAAAACATGCAGGTCTGGTCCTTTCCCTTTGTATTTTTCTCAGCTTCCAATATACTTTAAAAACCTGAAAATCCCAAACCTGACCCACAACAATCCACGCTCTCCCATTGTCACAGGCTCCTTTTCCTTTGGATAGCTTCCTGCAGTGCTTTTCTTTGAACAGGCTGCTGGGTATTACATAATCCCCCACTTGAATTTGAGGACTTCAGGAGTTACCTGCTCTGCTCTCCCTTGCTTCAGTGTCACATCCAACTGTGTAGTAGCAACTGTCACACATTGTTGTGTGACAAGTTGCTAATACAGCTTGAACAGTCCTGCACATAAATTAAGGCCAGAACCAGAATGGAATCTTTTGGGTGGAATTCTAGAATAGTTGTTTTAGGGTGCAGATGCTTATTTATCCCAGAATATCTCTGTATCTCGTCCTGATGAGGTGCTGATCCATGGGTAATCACCTTCTCCCCTCATTGCTACCTGTCTGAAACTCTCATCTCCTTTGCACTTTCTGATTTTATGGTGATCAGGGTCAAAAGGACAATCCTGGCAGCCAGGGAGAGCCTTTCCCAATCAAACCTGTTATGCTGTCACATTTCATAGAATCCCACACATAAGCTCCCCTAATACATGGCCTCCCCTACCCTCTCTGGAGCTTTTCTGTCCTTGTCAGCTCAAATGCTGAAACACTCCTTAAAGTCCTTCTAATTTCCAGTGTCAGCAGCCTGCCTCTGCTGGGAAGGGATAGTCAGTCCTTCCTTTTGCAAGCCTTGTCTTTCTATTCCCCAAAACTTCCAGTTCTTTGCTTATCTAAATCACTTCTCTCAATGCCATGATCATGTAAATGCAGATCTCTGAATACTAAACTTCTGCAAACCAGGAAAAAACCCTCCAAACAAATGAAATTTGGCACATGCCACCTCTGCTGGTGGAGAGAGCGATTAGCTTAAAGGGGAGTGTGTGTGGAAACCAAATTTGCTGCCAGACTCTCAGGTCAGCACACATTTCTCAGGAAAGCACTGCCCTGCAGGTACGCAGCAGAGGATGGTGTCAGACAGGAGAAAGCAAATTCCTGCCCACCAGTGGCTTCTAAAGTGCTAATGGCCAGTGTGATGGCCCAGGAGGGGAGAAATGGATAATGGGGAGAGGTAGGGGAGGCTGGAGCACAGCAGCAAAAACTTACCGGTCTTAAAAAGCATTTGTACCTGCTGTGAAATGAATTTTTCAGGATTTTAGGACACAGCTCCTGTCTGTAACTTTCACTGCCTGCTATCAAGTGTGCAGTCAAACATTTCCAACAGCACTAACAAACCCGCTCCTTGTGGTCCAGAACAGAATTGTGCAGAAGCAGGAAGGGCACCCAGGGATCAGAGTGTGCTTTACCTTTCCCAGCTGCAGTCAGATCTCAGCTAACACCTGCCCGATGGCAAGGGTGTGAGAATCATGGATCTCTTTTAAAACAGGTATTACCCTGGCATGCCACCAAAGACCACAGACATGTCTCAAGTAGTACTTTAATGGATCTGAAGTCTTCCAGGGTCTTCCCTCTTCCCTGTGGGGCTGAGGGCCAGGACCACAACCACACTATCTGTCACCCTTGGTGTATCAGAACTGCACCTTGCTGTGAGGACACTGCAGGGACAGAAGGAAAAGGCAGTAAAGGCAGAGATCTGTCCTGAAGAAGTTACTGTGCTGCTGCTGTTCAAAGGCAGAGGTGACTTTGGGTTTTCTCCAGGAATTCTCAAAAGAGAGAAGTTAAGGTTCCTTATGCATGTATCTATTACTGTTGACAGTTGGACTCAGTGATTTAAAAGGTCTTTTCAACCTCAGTGGTTCTATGATTCTTTAAGTCTGTATTTCATATTTTTCATGGTAAGGATTGAAAGTTTATAGTGAGCACAGCCTGGAAGTTTTCTTAGACTCGTCTTGGGCACAGGAGGTCCAAAGGATGTCTTACACCATACAGTTCTGGGAGTCCTTCATGTCCAGTTCATCTAAACTCATCAAGTCACTCCAGGTTTCTCATGGTAATTACCTGAGCATGTGAAAGTATTCTTACTGCACTTCTAAACAAGTAGCAACAGAAGAGTGAGCACTGCCAGCTACAATGTAGCTTTGCTACAGAAGAGCATCAGGTTTAATCTCCTTTTCATGCTCTGCCATGTCTCTATGAGCTTCTTTTTAACAAACTTTCTCATTTATAAGTCAAGCACAGCTGCTCTGGGGTTTTTTTGGCTTGTGAACATAGACTGAATAGACACCATGGTCACTGTTACTGAACAACTACAGCTGCTTAGAAAGGGTTTATGTGCTGCTCAGAACTAAAGGAACTAAACCCCACAACTAATGTAAAACCAAAAGCATGTAAGTCCCTTTAGAGACACACGAAACACTAAAATTTCAGAGGCTCCTACAGCTTGGTGTTTGACTTTGTTTTTCACTAGCTCGTGTTTGAGATTGCACTGGGCCTTTCTTCATCAGTATTTAGAGGTCAATTCCTTAATTATTTTAAAAGGCCAAATGAAGCCCTGGCTGGGTTTAATCCTGGTGCCAGCTCCACTTGCTGAACCGTGCCTGATATCCACAGAGCCCTTTGCCCTCCCCCTTGTGCACACTTGGATAGCACAGGGGTTTGCCAGGCAAGCACTGAGCAGTGTGTGGGGCAGGCCATCAGATCAGGAGATCTGAGGATTGACCAAACAGAGCTGAAGGCACTCCAGGCCGAGCTCACGCTGCTGTGCTTTGTGTTGCTGAAGCAGTGTCTCGATGTTTAAAGACTGAGCAGTGATGAGAAATAGGCAAAGTTTTTAAACAACCTCCAGGGGAGATGACAGAAAGTACAGTTTGCTGAGCCTGGCACCTCTCCTGTGAAATCCCCCAACAAGAAATTATAAGAAAGAGCGAAAGTTATGGCAAAGTTCAGCGTGTTTGCGAAGCGAGATCCAAGCTACCTCCGAAGGAGCCCCGCGGGCCTCTGCGAGTACCGAGCGGTGCAGCAGTCCCGGGTGAGGCTCTCCGGGGCCGCTCCCCCGCCGGGACCAGGCGGAGCCTCCCTCGGGCACGGAGGGAGGGAATGAGGCGGAAGGGAAGGAGATCGGGGAATCCCCCACTCGCTCACAAGGAGCCCCGCAGCCCCGGCCCGGCGTTCCCCGCGGGCTGCCGGCGGTACCTGAGCACGTTGACGGGCGGGTTGCGGAGGCGGATGACGGCCACGGCCGAGGCCCTGGCGTAGCGCTCCATGCCGAGCGCTCCGCTGTGTCCCCGTGTCCCAGTGTCCGCCCCCGCCGGCCCCGCCCGCGGCCCGCCCTCAGCTCAGGGCTGGCCCCGGCCCCGGCCTGCAGAGCTGCCTCTGCTGGGGTCCAAAATGCGGAATACGGACACTTTTCTTCAGAAAGGATGTTAATTAATGTTTGATCTTTGTAACTTTCAAGCCTAATCAAACAGAAAGGAGATTTCACCCGTGAAGCAGCAGCTCACAAGCCCTGAGTGATGTCCAGGTGCTGGAAAGAGACATTCCTGTTGGGTAGAACTGCCTCCACATGTTTCAGTGATCTCAGTCCTAGAGGAGGCTGACAGCACTTGGGGAGAAGGATGAGTGCCATGTGCCACTGAGAGTGGGCACACAGAATGCAGAATTTACAGGCCACAATGGGCAGAACCACCAAAATAAGAAAGAAAGTAATAAAGCCAACCCAGCAATTGTGCTGAAATCAGCTCTGATGGGTAAAAGGCAATTCCAGCAGGGGCAGATCATGACCAACAACTCATGGAGCACTGACCCAAGAAACCACTGACCCAAAAGAAGAGAAAGACTGGGCTAATTAGCATGAGAAATGAGAGAATCATTAATCAGTAGAAGATAGGCTACTAATTAATAAGAGAATGATGTAACTTGCAGCCAATGAACACCAATACCTTCATTTGCTAAAATCTATAATAGTGAAAAGTTAGTTCTAGCTTTGTGGATTTGCCACCTGGCCTCCTTTCTGTATAGAAATGTAAATAAATACCTCGACTCAGTGTTGGACTGGCATCTTGTATGCTGGGTGAGAGAACCTCATCTGGACCCACACTGGGATTTAATGTGTGCTCCCAGTCAAGCTCTGTCCCCCTGGTCCCCTCGGGCATCCCCTCACACCAGCCCCTCAGCTCAGTGCAGTAATGCCACTGTAAAAAAGCTGAGAGGTGGAGGGGAAACATAGTTTCTAATGTTACAAGACATATTTGTTGCTCTAAAATGTTATTTAAGGGACAGAGAAGATTCTTATCTTTATATTATTATATTCTTATTTATATCTCTATAATCTCCCCTTTATGTCTCTTGGCCTTCAAAAGTCAGTCCCTGGGCAGAATGGCTACAGCTCCTTCCCTGGTCTGGAACAGGAGTACACAATTTTAGAAATTGATTTACATGTACAGAAAGGTCCTTCACTCAAGGCAACCTTTATTGCTGCTTTATATAACCTTTATTGTTATAGTTGTTGTGGTGGATCACTCCAGCTCCTCTGGTATTTATTATATAATGTTACAAGCCCCCCCAAACTAGCAATAACACTCTGCCATTTGCTTGTAAAACAGCATGTTCTGGGAGTTTATAAAAATGGTGTAAATGGTGCCTTGGAGAGCTAGCTGGTGTGTTGAATTTTTATTAACCAGAATGAAACCAAAGATCACTCTAAGTTGTACTTTGTGTTTATGATTTACAGCTCTGATCTATTTGTCCTTTAATAAGACAACTGCTGCAGCTGTGATAAAACAGCCTCATTTCAAGCCCAAATAAACACAGAAGAAAGCAGTGCTCTGGAAAAGAGAGCTCTTAAAAAAAAAAAAGTTCTAAATTGTCATGGAAAAGTTCAAGTGATATTTAAGGTTGCAGGTCTTATGCTTGTCTTTTATTCCCTTTTTCCTTCAAGATGAATGGAGTTTGGTAGTGAGAAGAAGAAAAGCATTTCAGTATGTACAGCAGAGAAATTTTAAGTCTTGGAAGTTGTGCAATGACCAAGTGCAAAGGCCTGAGCTTACACCCAGCTCCCAAACCAATGGGGAAACATAAGTGCATGGCACAGGCCCCAGTTACACTTCTGGCTGTGTTTCCCTCTCCCAGCATTGCTGTTTTCACAGCAACCAGAGCCCAGGCTGTGCAGCTCTGCTGCACCTGAGCTGATCTTGCACATGGCAGGGGTGCAGGTTGCAGAGCTGGCAGTGCACTTCACCTTGCCAAAATGTTATCAGTTTGTTTCTGTGTTTTTTGTGTGGTTCCCCAGGAGCTTGTGCAGGTCTCTGTCAGCCCTAAAGCTGTGCAGGGCTGCCTGGCAGTCTGGGCTTTGCTGGAAAGCAGCTGTGGGCTATGGGACCACAGGACAAGGGGGCAGCTTTCTCTAGCCTGCCAAAAGAAAAGAGATAAAGAGATCTCATATTCCAGATCCCTCTAATTACTGGTCCTTTGACCACACATTAGAGGATAATGCTCAGAAAATACACCTAGCACCCAGCTCTGGAAAAAGGCTTCTAGGACAGGAATAGCAAATCCTTAGAAACTCCAGTACTAGAAGTGGGGATGAGGGTATTCACCAAAAGACAGATTTTAATGGATGTGAATGTTGTGCTTTGTCTTCTGGACCCCTCAGAAAGTCTCATAGTAGAAGAAAAAGATTCCTGCTTCTTTCTAAGCTGGAGGAACGCAAATGTGTCAAGTCTCCTACAGCCCTCTGTAAATCAGCCTGTTCAGGAAGTGCTGAATGATAAAAACAAGTGTTTTACTTACAGGGGCCTGCTTATATCAGCTTCATTTTTATTCCAGTATATCAGTGCTGCAAGGTACTCCAGAAGAAGCACCTTGATTCGCTCTAACTTTATTCACACAGAACACAAATTCCTAGAAAATGCTTTTTTGATAGCTGGACAAACCCTGTCCATTTCTGCGCCCAGAGACACTGGAAAAGGTGAGTGCAGTAATGTCCCAGCTGGGGGAGTATTTCTCTGGGAACAACCTCTGAGGAACATGGAAGGTCTTACCAGACTTTATTATATTGTGCAGTCTGAGTGGAGATTTTTGGTAAAGCCCACGGCCACAGTGCTGGGAGGGGCAGAACTCTGAAAACTTACTGGTTCTTGTCATCATCTGGTCTAAACTGCAGGCCTGAATTACTCCTTGCTGTTGAAATGCCAGCTTGGAGTGGAGGTTCAACTAAATCCAACAACAATTTTTTTTTGCTTTTACTTTTACAGCTATAGCTTTTTTTTTTTTTTTTTTTTTTTTTTTTTTTTCCTTAAAAATTATTCAATTTAAAAAGAGCTGTTGAACCTTTGAAATCTTTGTCTGGCCCCCTCATGTGTGGTAAAAGCCAATACTGGTAAACATTTGATCACAAAATAGTTTTCAAAGTCTGCTTTGGTTATCACACCCTTAGGAGGTGTCCTCTAAGTAAGTTCCTTTTCCAAGCTGTCTCCAGAGCCCAGCCTGCCAGAGCCTCAGTGAGCTGGAGTTCAGCACCTCAGGCCTGGCACAGGGAGCTCTCACAAAGGCACAGCTGGAGCAAGTGTGATAATTGCAACCACACAGCAAGGCACACTGTGGCCTATGGAATATTACCTATTTCAGAGCTTAAATTTCTGCTCAAGAGCCACAGCTTCTTTCAGCCATGAAGCTTGTTTCAGCTTGATGTGACAAAGGCATGTTTAAAAACCTTGTCGTCCTAGCTGGGTATCCTTTGAGGAGGTGGGGTTTTTTTCTGTAGTAAAAAGGGGTTTTTAAAGGTCTTGGAATCTTTGCTTCCTGTTTTGTCTTGTAAAGTAATGCTGGGCATAATTAAATGCATAGTTAACTTTGGCCCCGTTAATAACTTAAAACCTAGTGCAAGTGGAGAATAGCTCTATATCCAACTCTGCATTCCTCCTTGGAAACAAAGAGTTCATTTTTGTTTAAAATGTGTGTATGCAGGTGTGGAGAGCAGTAGTACAGCCCTGTGAGCACGACAGCTGTTAGCATGGGATCATAGACTGGTTTGGGTTGAAAGGGACCTTAGAGCTCATCCCATCCCATGCCTTGCCATGCCTTGCCATGGCCAGGGACACCTTCCACTAGACCAGGTTGCTCCAAGCCCTGTCTAAGCTGGCCTTGAAGGACTTTTGTCTTACTGAGGCTTTACTCTGCTCCTTGGCTCCTTGAAACCCAGGATTACCCCTCTAAAACTCCTCACTGCATCAAGCCTGGTCTGTGTTTATGTATATTTTAGCAACCAACCCTCCAAACATAAAGCCATGGACAACTTTGGGCACATAAAACTGGTCTGACAGATACATTAGCAATGTACAAACTCTCAGCATTTCCCACAAACTGGGTTGTCTGTTTCATATTTATCTCACTCCACACCACTCCAGGCATTTAAGATCTAAGTGTCTTAAACAAAAATTGCTATTTCAAAAGTAGGACCTCAATTTTTCTCTGCCAGAACAGAGTATGTTGGTTATTTTTAACAATACGATCCCCTATCTCATGACTTTTGAGCTCTGATATTTGTGTGGTTTCAAAGCAGCACCTCCTGGCAAACCGTGGTATTGCTTGTGCATCATTCCATGTGGGATGATACATGGCAAACCAGGAATGCTACGGAGTGATGCAATCACAGGATGGTTTCAGCTGGAAGGGACTTAAAGCCCACCTAGTTCCAACTTCCTGCCATGAGCAGGGACACCTTCCATTATCCCAGGGTGCTCCATGCCCCATCCAACCTGGCCTTGGACATTTCCAGGGATGGGGCAGCCTCAGCTTCTCTGAGGAACTGTTCCCAGACTCTCAGTGACCTGCAGCAAAAATTCCTTGCTTAGTGTGCAAATCAGGGTGTGATGGATGTGGCTCTTCCAACTCCCACTGGGGAAGAAATAAAAGCTGGGAGCAGAATTCTTCAAAATGCAAGTACACAAAAGCACTTAGTGCTGTCTGACAGGTACGGCTGTGCTTTTTCTTTGTGTTTATATCACAGGTGCTGGTTTACAATGGACAATATCACCACAAGCCATGCAGGACTTTATCCATAAAAGAGCAAAGCCAGCAAAGAATGCTTGCTGTCATCCCTATAAATGGCAAATGGATGTTAGTGCTCATCTTTACCCTCTTAATTTGCTCTCTTTTCCCTATCCCACCATAAGTCTGACTTTAGAAACAGAAAACAGAAGCAGAAAGGGAAATTTGGAGCAGTTTCAGAAAAAATCCTTAGTGCTCCGAAGATCCCATTCCCTGAGCACTAAATCAATGTGAGTGTCCTTAGGAGCAAATAAGAATACTACAGAAAACTTGGGAACATCACAGGACAAAGAACAAGGTGACAGTGCTCTCACTCACAGCATTTCACGTGGTTTGAGGCGCTGTTGTGCTGCACTGACATCCCGTGGAACAATCCAACACCCTGGAACAAAGCGAGGTCTCGGACTGAAAAGCAGGAGGCGATGGCTGCAGAAGGCTGAGATGTGATATAAATGTTCGTAAATATGCTCATAATAAACTGACACAAGTCGCTGTAGAGGGATACTTGAAGGAGACTAACACTGTCAATGAAGGTGGCAAAAAGATACATGTAAGCAATATGTTTTTCTGTTCTCCGGTCCAGATTCGTTGATGCACTAAAGAAACTCTTTTGTGTCCAGCAGTAAACTACAGTGTTAAAAGTGTCTGTCAAAGCTTGGCATCTTAATATCTAGTTTGGCCACACCAGGCTGTAACAGGTTGTTGAGAGAACTCGCAGGTAATATTAGAATACTGGGGCTGCAGTCACCAAGTACTCGAAAACAGGACAATCCTCAGATATCAAGTCGTGGTTTGACCGCCCTTATCGCACTCAGCCACGAATCTGGTGCTCGTCTGTCCGTGCCGGCCCACACAGGTGATGCTGTCCCAATTCTCGGCAGCCCTACCTGGGCCGGCTGGGATTCCTGCACACATCCCGCCCGGCCCAGGGCTCGTCGGGAGCTCCTCAGGACGGCCCGAGGTACCCGCCATGCCCGGCCCCTCAGGGTTCCAGCCCGAGATGCTGCGGGTCCGGCCGTACCCGCCATGCCCGGCCCCTCAGGGTTCCAGCCCGAGATGCTGCGGGTCCGGCCGTACCCGCCATGCCCGGCCCCTCAGGGTTCCAGCCCGAGGTGCTGCGGGTCCGGCCGTACCCGCCATGCCCGGCCCCTCACGGGCACGGCCCGAGGTGCTGCAGGTCCGGCCGTACCCGCCATGCCCGGCCCCTCAGGGTTCCAGCCCGAGCTGCTGCAGGTCCAGCCGTACCCGCCATGCCCGGCCCCTCACGGTTCCTGCCCGAGGTGCTGCGGGTCCGGCCGTACCCGCCATGCCCGGCCCCTCACGGTTCCTGCCCGAGGTGCTGCGGGTCCGGCCGTATCTGCCATGCCCGGCCCCTCACGGTTCCTGCCCGAGGTGCTGCGGGTCCGGCCGTATCCGCCATGCCCGGCCCCTCAGGGTTCCAGCCCGAGGTGCTGCAGGTCCGGCCGTACCCGCCATGCCCGGCCCCTCACGGGCACGGCCCGAGGTGCTGCAGGTCCGGCCGTATCCGCCATGCCCGGCCCCTCACGGGCACGGCCCGAGGCCGCCTCACGCGTTCCCGCCCAAAACCCGCTCGCGCACCGCCTCAGGCCGCGCCCACGAGCCAAACCACGCCCACCCACACAGACCACGCCCATCCCGTATAGACCACGCCCACGTGCTCGTGCACACCCCTCAGACCCCGCCCTCTCCCCTCGGACGCCCCGCCCATGTCCCAAGACCCCGCCCACGCCTCCTTGACCAGCTCGCGCTCCATCAGACCCCGCCCACACGCTTTAAACCCCGCCCACGCCCATCAGGCCCCGCCCATTCCCTTCAGCTCTCGCCCACGCCCCGTCACCCCACCCTCACCCCTCAGGCCCCGCCCCGCCCGCTCGGCCCCGCCCCCGCCCTCAGACCCCACCCCCTCATTAAAGCCCGCCCGCAGCCGGCGCGCGCCCGGAGGTGACGTTGCGGCTCCGGCACGGGGCGGAGCGGCGGGGCCGGCCGGGAACGCGGGGCTGGAGGAGCGGGAGGATCGGGCTGGAGGAGCTGGCTGCGGAGGTAACGGGGACCCAGGGGTACCGGGTGCGCAGGGAACGGCGGACCCAGGGGTACCGGGTGTGCAGGGAACGGGGGACTCAGGGGTACCGGGTGTGCAGGGGACGGGGGACTCAGGGGTACCTGGTGCGCAGGGTATGGGGAGCTCTCTGATACGGGGTGCACCGTGAACGGGGAGCTCACTGATAGGGGTCGCCGGGAACGGGGAGCTCGGCGGTACGGGGTGCACCGTCAACGGGGAGCTCGGCGGTACGGGGTGCGCCGGGAACGGGAGACTCGGAGGTACCGGGTGCGCAGGGAACGGGGGACTCAGGGGTACGGGGAGCTCTCTGATACGGGGTGCACTGTGAACAGGGATCTCGGGGGTACGGGGTACACCGTGAACGGGGAACTCGGGGGTACGAGGTGCGCCGGGAACGCGGGGCGCAGGGAGCGCGATGCTTGGGGAACGCAGTGTCCCAGTGACGGAGTGCTGCGGGAATGGTGCGCCCTGGGAAGGCGGTGCTGGGGTACGGGGTGCTCAGGGAATGCGGTGTGCAGGTAACGGGAGTGCCCAGGGACACGGGCTGCGCGGGGAATGGGGTGCTGAGCCACACGGGCTGCTCGGGGAATGGGGTGCTGAGCCACACGGGCTGCTCGGGGAATGGAGTGCCCGGCTTTCGGGGTGCTCGGGAAACTCCGCTCCTGTTTGCGGAGCTCTCACGCTTGCATACTTGATATGAAAAAGGGACTTTTTCCCATTTAAGAGAGCTGTCAGAGGTGCAGCCGTGGCCCCGGCCGCCGCCGCGGTGCTGGCGGCTCCCATTGTGAGGCAGGTGAGCAGTCCCAGGGTGTTGTCGCTGCTTTCCGGGCAGCAGGAAGCGTTTCAGTCTCCAGACAACCCGGAGCAAATCCCGCCGGAGCTAAGCCTGTGGTGTCTGTCCTAGTCCTGTCTGGGGGCTGTTGACAGCAACAAAGACCAGCACAGGCTCCAAGGGTTTTGTGCCCTCTCCAGTAAAAAAAACAAAACAGAAGTGTAGGAATTTGATGCTTCTCTCACCTGGCAGAAGTCTGGGAGAGTGGATGGGATAAGTTTAGTGGGTGCTTCACTTGGGCTATGTGGCTTAGCCCAGAGAGGTGCAGCTCTTAAGTTAATGAGGGAAGGCAGGAACTGTAGTGCCGGGACAAGGGGAATGGCTTCCACTGCTAAAGGGCAGGGATGGATGGGATATTGGGAAGGAATTCCTCCTCGGGAGGGTGTGAGGCCCTGGCACAGGTTGCCCAGAGAAGCTGTGGCTGCTCCATCCCTGGAAGTGTCCAAGGCCAGGTTGGAGAGAGCTTGGAGCAACCTGGGATAGTGGAAGGTGTCCCTGGCCATGGCAGGGAGTGGAATGAGATGGGCTTTAAGGTCCCTCCCAACCCAAACCATTCCCCTTTTCTCCTTGTAGGGAAGGGCACTTCCCTGGGTCCAATCTTGTACGGTGCCTCATTTTTGCTAAATGGATGAAAATTGGGGTTAAGTAACACCTGCAGGTGTAGTGCAATGAAAATAAAACCTTTAGATAAAACAGACAGGGACCTGCCTCCTCTCTCATTTGAGCTCTGTGAGAATTTTGCAGCTGGAAAGTGCTGAGACCTTGCTGTGACTTGCAGTTGTTCTTTTAACTTGTAGTTTTACTCCTTCAGAGCCAGGCTGCTGTTAATATACTGATTTCATTCTCAAAGCAGAGCAGAAAAATAAAGGTAAATACTTTTTGCATTCACTCCAAGATGGAGTGGAGTCATGATCTGATTGCTCCAAGGAGGTGTTTGAGCTGTGAAAGCTTGAGTTTTCGTGGTAACTGTATGGATCTGGAAGTGTGGAATTTCAGGAACGGGTTTGATATTATATTACTGCTGGAAAGGGGAGCTCTGTGCACCTCTTTTCCATCCCTCCACTTGTCTGTTTTCCTTGCTGCTCAAGTGCAGGTGTAAGTGGTGGTGTGGTGGGCTGGATTCATGTGCCAAACCCACTGGCAATTAGCACCATATGGAAATTGAGTCCATGGAGCTGTGTCTGTGCTCCCAACAGGGAGAGGCAGGCCCGCCCATCAGGCAGTGACAGGGATCAAAATCACTTAAGCTGCTCCTGAAAGTGTTCCCTGAGGCTACACTTTGCTGGATCGTCCTGGTGTTTGTGGTTTGGCGTTTTGGTGGTTTGTTGTTTTGTTTGAATTTTTTGGGGGATGAAGGCTGTGCACTACTCCTTATTTTCAGATGTTCCTAATAGCCTCAGCCTCTTCCTTCCACTCTTTCCCAGCAGAAATATTTTTGTTTCCTGAAAAAGTTTTCTTTTGCGTGCTGACCAAACTGGTACGTGTGAAGGGTTAGAAATACAGAGCTGGGGCATTTTTAGAATGCTGTCTGTGGTGATTTTCACTCATAATTCTATGGGAATCATTGCTACAACAGATGTTCTTGTTTAGAGAACAATAACAGTTTCTGCTAAATGTATAGGTGGGAGTGCTAACAACAAATAAAATAACAGAGAACAGGTGGATAAAGAATCGAAACAGATGTAGGAAAGAAGGAATTACTCTCAGTTGCTCACTTTTGGCCTGAATTTTATTTTAACAGCTGTTTCTCACAGCAGAAAGCTCTCTATCCAAAAAGATTAAAGGTGAGACTACTGGGAAAAATTTATATCAGAGAATTGCATGGAGAGAATTTTTTAAAAATATAAACAGTTTTCTTTCCCTCACTAAGACTGGGAACAACTACAACCTGGGAAAAAATCACTTTTGTTTATTGTGTTATTTTTAAGTCTGTGTTAGTACAGCAGTTCATACTTAGTAGTAATTAGTGGAGAATAAATGCTTCTCCTTGTAATGTGGAAGACTTTTATATAAGCCTTGTGACATAGATTAATGGCTTAATTGCAGTGTTAAAATACTACTTCTGGGACAAATGTTGAATTTCCAGGCCTTGGTGTGGTTTGGTTTAAAATGCTTTTTGCCATATGGCTCTTGCCCCTCTCCTGAACCTGCTCTGCAGTGTACACATCCCATTGTTTAGATCTCCTTTGCTAAAAATATTTTCCTTTAGTTCCCTTATTAAAATGACTTATGCTGTCTCTAACTGCTGTCCCTGTAGAATTTTTCTTCAAAAGTTCTCAAGAAGAGGATAACTTGGCTGTTATTGTTTTTTGTTAGAAATGGCAGCATAAGCTTTAATAAGTGACTATATCCAATATTCCAGATGGGTCTCAGCAATACAGAGCTCAAGTTAAATATTGACTTGTGTAGGACTTTGGTCTTGGGTAATCCCTGCTGAAGCTGCAGCCAGGAGAAAGGTGTTGTGGCAGAGATAATCACTTTAAGCCACCCCCTGCCAAACTGAAGCCAGTCTGGCTGTGGGGAATGGTCCTAGAGGAGGCTCAGAAACCCCTCTTGGTGTCCCCATGTCTAGGACTGGGAGTCTGTGTGACATGAGGAGACAACCACGTGTACCTGGCGGTGGTGGCAGCCCCAGTCTGTCTCTCTGCAGTGAAATGAGTGGAATTTGGGGGCTCCCTGGTGGTGCCACGTCTGGTGGTCTGCTCTAATCTTGCTCTTATTTGTATTTAAACATCTCTCGAGCTGGAGGGAATTGTGTGTGCCAGGAGCCCAGCTGGCAGGAGGTCTCTGCTCTGGGACCATAGCTCCTACTACAGAAGGCTCTTTGTGCTTTATAGACACGTGATCCCTAGAAAAAATAAACATTTCTCATTCTTGCAGAGATTTGCTCTCTGATATGAACTAAGCAATAACTGTTTCAGCACTTTCAGCCTGCTCCATCCGTCTTTCCTTGTGTTGTGGGCTTTTTTACAAAAGTCTAAAATCTGCTTGCTGAACTTCATTGGAAATAGAATTCCTCTGGGACTGACAAGATAAATTTTGTTCTTGGTGATGTGGCATGTATCATCCTTGACTGCTTTGCTGTGGGGAGCTCAGCAAGCAGCACAGAGGTATATATTAAAGAAAACAAATTTTTCTTTAGCTAAGAGGCTTTATAAGAGGTGGGAGGCACCTTAGACTTTATTTGCTTGTGGGGAACAGGAATTTCAAACTAATCAGAAGGTTTTAGCAAAAAAAGAACATCCAGTCATCTACGGTGCTTTAGGTAAAATAATTTTGCCATCCTTTAATAATAAAATATTTTGAACTGTTTATACCTGCGGTAGTAAGTTATTTTATATCTGTGGTAAGTCTGTTTTCTGTCAGAATCTGGTTCTAGGAAGATTTTGCTCCTGTGTTATTGGAAAAAGGTTGCATATGCCATGTGTCAACTTTATTTACTATAAACTGAGGTTTCGATGGAAGAAACATTTTGTTTTAGGTGCAGGATTGGGTTGATGACTCCTGCTTTTTACCTGTATATTTTTGAAACCATTTCCTTAAGCGTGATGGGTGTGAACTGAAGAACCTGTAGAGTAAAAAGTGGCTGGAGTTTTTAGCATTCCTGCCAGTTTTCTCCACGTTGTGAGTGTAGCAGTGTGACTCACTGTCAGGTGTGTGTCACGGATGTGTGGCTGTCTGGGGTGACCGAGGGCAAGGTTTAGGCCCAGCTCCAGATGGTGGCCAGAGGATTACTTTGAGAGCTAATTACAAGGCTTCTTTGTGTAAGTCTGAATAGTTACATCACAAAGATATTCTTTAATGATTCATCAGGCAGCTTTGTGGGGGGAATAGCCCACAAGTTTTTAACTTTTGGATGAGGTGTGTTTTGCTCTTAGCCTGCCTGGCTTGTGTTGGGCTGTTTTAATGGGCATTCACTTCCTGACTGCCAGTGGGATCTCTGGCATCTCTGAACTCTGGGTGTCTCTTTTTCTCTGCACGTGTGCCCTGCATTTCTCCTGGCATCCAGCTCCAGAGTGGGCGAGCTGCTGTGGTGTGGGCTGCGAGCAAAGGCCTCTGCCCATGGATTATTCAGGCCTGGGCTCCCCTGAGTGAGCAAAGGCTATTTTTGGGGTTCCCTCGGGGAGAAGGCAGTCAGGAATCCAGCCTTGGAGCCGAGCAGAGGGGAGTGCAGCAGTGTCAGCCTTGGTTGCTGTGCTGGGTCAGCTGCTGGTGGTGGTTCTGTCAGAGAGGATCCTGTCTCCTGCAGAAGGGTGTTAGCGAGGTCACCCGACAGCAAAGTGCTGAGAAAACATTCATTTTATTCCATTGGTTTGTTACTGTTGCCAGGAAACACCTTGTCCACATTTCAGAGACTCACATTTGTGAGTTTTGGTTGCTTCTATCTTAGCTCAACACATTTGCCCTACAACTCCTGGATAAAGGGCATTGTCCCCAGCACCCAGATCTCTGCATCAGCGTGCCAGCCTGTCTTGTGAGGCTGCATTGTCACTCTCTTAGCTGGTGCCACTACACTTGGGACCTTTGGCCTGTGACAGGAGGGCTCAGTGCTGAGGGAGATGAAATTTCCTTGCAATGTTATCCTTCCCTGTGTCTGGGCTACTCAGGTGTCCCTCAAAGAGGAGTTTCCCACTGATGCTGTGTATCCAGTGCTGCTACTGGCTTCAGGTCAGCCTGGCACCTGCATGTTGGTGGAGGAAACAGGGTGCTGGGCTCTCATGCTGGTGGTGTCATGGGCCTCAGCAGGTGGCAGATGGATGGCTGAGTTTTATTAGAATCATTTGTTTTCTGCCTGTTTTCCTTACCACCTGAACGCTAAAGTTCACCATGTTGCTTGGTGGCATTGGGACACCACTTTGGGAATAAGAATGTTTAGCAGTTGCTTTAGCTGTAGGGTTGCTGGAAGGGCTCCTGTGTCCCTGTCAGTGTGTTATATACCTGACACAGAGCACTGTGACCTCCCTGGTTCCCTTACAAACAGAGCTCTCCTTAATGGGTTATTTAGGTTCCCCAAGGCACTGTGTCCTGTAGTTCCACTGTGCTTGTCTGTCTGTAGTGGGAGGAAATGCTGGTGCTGGTTAACTGATTTAGTGTGTTCTCGTGGGGGTAGAGGCTCCTCCTGCAGCCTGGTGAGCAGAACAAGGGTGCTGGCTGTAGGCTACAGGTATTATTTTTGTGTTCAGTCATCCATTGCATGTTCCTGCAGGCAGGAGCTCTCTGGGCAGAGATAATCCAAACTGTTGATGTGCTCTGGGTAGTGCAGTCAAGTTGAGGAGCTCAGTGGACTGACCAAATGGGCAGCTGACAGAGCACATACCTGTGTAGAACCCTCCTAGTGCTCGGAGCCTTAGGGAATGTTTGCACAGTCATTTTCCCTCGTGTCTAGGGCCAGAATGTACCATCTGCAACAGAAAGTCATCAGGATGTCTCTTAAAAGGTAAAGGGATTTCTATGGTTTTACCTTTGCTTTCTCAGGGAATAGCTGACCTTGGGAACAGCCATGAGCTGACTGTTTTTCTGTGTTTCTGAACACACTGAAGCAGCAAAGATCAGTCCCCAGAATCCATGTGAGATTCAGTCAGGACCCTCTTCAGAAGCCAAATTACCTTGAAGTATCTCTTTGCCCTAATTTCCAAAATAATTCAATTCTCCATTAAAAAAATCTAAACCTAAGCCTTGGCTTCCTGGTTTCCTGAGTGGGAGGCTATTGTGTGCCTGACCTCAAACTGGCTGCTGCTCAAGGTTCTGCAACATGTGATGCCTGGTGTTGCATCAGGTGATGGATGGGGGATTTTCATGATTCCCTCTTGGCCAAGGCCATTCTTGAACCTTCTATTTAGAGAGGCCCATATGGTTGCAGGGCTGAAAGAAACACAGACTTCAGTGTTGCATCCCTTGGGCTGATTTTTGGAAGGTGTTGACAATTGCAACAGCCCTTGCTTCTCCAGACTGTCGCCGGAACCAGGAAAGGTAAAGAACCTGCTCAGCCTCTTTGTGCTCAATGAGCTCAGTGTTTTCTTTGGAGGTCACTTCACACTCCTTTATTTCCCTTCTTCCCCTGTAAATCATGCTTTTCCCAAGGTTATTCCCTAAGATTTCATTTCCATCTTTTTGCTGAAACCTCACATCTCCAAGAAGTTGGTGCTATACCACACTTGTCTTTCCATAATTAGAGGATTAAATCTTCCAGACATTCTTTGAAGCCGCTGAGAGAGCAAGGCTAGAGTCACCTGGAGGTGCATTAGGTACTCTTAGGATCTTGTTTATTCTCTGTGTGGTGAGAGATACTCCTTGTCCTCCTTTCTCTCGGGTTAACTCAGATTATGCTGATAGCATTAGTGAAGAACAGTTCCAAGTCTGATGTCACTCTACAACAAAAACTTGGGCGTTTGTTAAGACACTCACCAGGCACTGGGATTTTGCGGAGTAACCCAGGAATGAAACTGCATTTTGTGGAGCAAAATGTGCTGAGAGTGGTGTTTGCAGGTGGGATTGATGCTTGTATTTGAGAGAGCTGGAAGAAGGAGCTCCAAGCAGAGCTCTACACACGTGTGTGCAGTTACCTGTGTGGAGTTACCTGAAGCTCAGGAGAGCTGTTTTTTAAGCATTTTTCTTTAATCCCTGTTGTCTCTATGATGCTCTGCTCTTCTTTTTGTAGTTCTTCCAGCAGCAAGTTGACAAGGACTGTGAATTTGGGATATATGTAAAAACTTGTATACTTATGAGCTTGCAAAGAGGTGTGGGACTTGTCCTGCAGATATTCCCAAAAAGGGGAAGAACCTTTGGGGATACTTTGCATCTCCAGCAGTGAAGTGTGAAAGTGGAAATGGACAGCAGATTCTGAGCTGTAATTATTGGGAAGCAGGAGTCATTTCTAGGCTAGTGGGAACGTTCAGTGTGACCTGAGTAATCTGAAAGAGTTGAAGGGTTTCACTGCCTTGAGCAACTTTGTGACTCTTTCACAGATGTTTCCAAAAGGACACAACATTGATAACGGGAACTGTGGGATGCACCAATTGAAATTTTATCTGCCTAAGTAGCTGCTAGTCCAATTCCATTAATGCTTGCATATTTAATAAACTTCTAATGTGGGATTTTAATGAGTTGGCAATTATCTCTGAACACCCAGCAGTAGCAGCAGTCTCAGAGTTTAGGTGGCTCTCAAATGGAGATTTCTCTCACTTAGAAGGCATGTGGCCTTTCCTTGGGCAGTCAGCACTTGGCAGGCTCTGGAATACTTTGATTTGGTTTGTATTGATGTACATCAACAGTGAATTTTTAATTTGGATGGAGCCCTAGGGTTAAGTTTTTGGGGGAGGCATCTTTTCAGAAAGCCGGATGTAAGAGAAGT
Organism: Prinia subflava; assembly: GCF_021018805.1. Lineage (NCBI taxonomy): Eukaryota > Metazoa > Chordata > Aves > Passeriformes > Cisticolidae > Prinia > Prinia subflava. Next base: position 5,882,279 of record NC_086257.1, on the reverse strand, counting down.
GACCTTGATTAATCTGGTAACACACCATTTATCTACTTGGGATGTTTCTTGCTAGTGATCTAATTATTTTGGCTCCGAAATGGGACTGCCAGGGAAATTGCTTCTAATGTGGCATTTGCTCATTTACACTCCCAGTGCTTTTGCTTTGCCTTTTCAGCCTAATTTTGCAAATGTATGTCCAACTCTTCATAGTCCCAAGCAGGGTGAGAAGTGCCCTGGTTGTGCTGCAGAGTTGGACCCAAATGTCTCTAGTGGGGAGAAGAAAGGTAATCTGTCATCGGGGGAACTGTAGCAAAATTCAGCAGAACAGGTCACTGTTTATGCTTTTGAGATAAACCTGAGTGTAGTAAATATATGTCAGTATGTCAAATGTAGCAGGCAAGGTGAAAAGGGACTTTTGGTAACAGTGTAATTCTCAGTTCTGGCACCAGTATGACTTTAAATAAGTTCCTTGCCCATTCCCAGTCTTCAGGATGAATTCTCAGTATGCCACTATGAATGGTAGATGTGTAAGCTGTGAGGGTGACAAGGGTGAGGAAATAATTCCTTGCAGCCACCTTTGAGATAAGACAGCAGTAATTCAGTGACTGAACCATTAGATGGGTTTCAGGTGACCTTTCAGTGGGCCTGGTAAGAAGCAGGAAAAAATTTAGCGTTTATCTGAGCCATGTTTTAAATTGAAGTTCTTTTTTTATCTTCAGAACACCAGTTTGGGAAGAACAGCAAAGAGAGCTAAGGACAAAAACTGATGGACCATTACATCCTCCGAAATGAGCCTTTTCACACTTCCCTACTGGAAAATAACATGTCCTGAAGGTGAGTAGGTTTGGTGTGTGACAGATGAGCTGCCCAGGGTCTTGGGCCTTGACCAAAGGCAGATCCACCCTCATTCCAGCTTGGCCTGACACTGCCTCTCTGGGCTGGCACAACCCATGGAAACTTGGTTGTGAAAATGTGTATTTTATCACCAGGAAAAATAGGGAGGAAGCAGGGAATATTTTCCACAAATGAATTATCATTGATTTAGAAGCTTTTGAAAAAGCTGGAGTGCTCAGTGAACGAGGTGAGCCATTGGGAATTGAAAATATCACAGATATTTTCTGGTTAGTGGAGAAAATGTAGGTGTTTTATTTGCAGCATGAGGAAGTTAAGCTTGTAAGACAAACTTTGGTTTACTTTGGCAAGTGTATTAAATTACATAAGGCATTTTCAAGTGTTGTTCCAGTTGTACCTCAAATGATATTTTCAGTGTTCAGAAGAGCTGAAGAAGAGTGCTTGCTATCAAAGATGATAAAGTAATTTCCCCAAAGTAAAGAACATAATGCTTGAATGAAATTAAATCAGAATTGTATTTTGTAGAGTTTGTGATATCTTTTATGTTATTTTTGTTCTCAGCCCCTTAGGGCTGTAGGCAGTGACCGTACAGTTTTGTTTCAAAATCCTTTAGTAACAGAAATCAAAATGGGAAATGTTACATAAGTTCTGCACTCAACATTGAAGTAAAACCAGCATTTCTGAGGCAGTTAAGGTTTAAAATATCTTGGTTTAGATTTTACTCTCACTTTAATAAATAACATATAAAAGGAAGCCATGAGCTATGTAGGCCTAAGTTTGCCCACTTAGCAGCATTGATTTTTTTTTAATTAGGCTAATAAATTTGCCTTTCTGATGGATGTTTTGTTAATAATTATTGGTTTTGGGTTTTTTGGCATAAGCCAACTAACAGCTCTGAACTCAAAGACAATAGTGGAATGTAAATGGTGAAAAATAGGTGGTTGTCAGTAGTCATTCTGTCTGCACAGAAATTGCTTGAAAATGTTCAGCACTGGTTTCACAGGCCTTTTGTACATAAATGCTTTTCCATGTGAGGAAAAAATCCCAGTAGAAGTTCAGCCTAGAGTGAACTCTTCATGTGCTCCTGTAGTTTTGAAGCTCATTAGCCATGTGAGTTCCTTGAACATTTGTATATTTGGTAGCACAGAGAGCCTCTCAGGAATGTAGGACTTGACAGGTACAAGAGGATGCAGTGCTGGGATTTTACTTGTTGAGGAAGAAAAGTCTTGTAGCTGGAGAGAAAAACACTGTTCATATTCATCGGTGCTCCTTGGTGTCTGGGATCATCTGCACAGTTCTGCATAAAAGGGTGGAAACCTGAAAGCCCCAAAGCAAAAGGAATGACTGAGTTCTAAAGGCTGTCTTGTCTTTCCTAAGTGCTGTGTTTTCCAAATGTCCTCTTCAGATGTTATCTGTGAACCTTTTGCCAAAAGCTCCGTGAAGCTAGGGAATCTCACTGGGAAATACCTTTTCTGGTGTAGTCTTTGTTTTGCTGTTGTGTGGGTGAGCAGAAATACTTAATCTGCCTTTTGCTTTCTCCTTTCCCAGTCTGTAAAAAGTGCAACTTTACTCTGTGGAGAAAGATTGTGCAACAGAGTGAAGAGAGAGTGTGAAAAGAGGATTTTTTTTTCTGTTCTAAGGCTTCTTTGTTCTCAGAGGTCAGGAGGAGCTGAGCTCCAGTGATTTCATATGCTCTCCTATTACCTGTTCTCATGCTGGCCATAAGCCTAAAGGGACAGATCCTCTTCTGGATGAGTCATTAAGTAAATATCAGGCTGTGCTGGTATTCCTGCTCTGAGTACTTCTACTTATTTCTCCTGTGTTGTTTACTTGCTGTTTTCTTAGCTGCTATCACAACCTGGGCAGATTTCGTCAGCACAGGGACTTCTCACGGTGTGCAGCTGGGGAGAGGCACCTGCACCGGAGCCAGGAGCTGTTCCAGCCTTGTTTGAGGAGGGATTTTCAACAGTAGCTGGGAAATACTTGGAGATATTTCCAGTAAAACAGTTCTGGTTCTTGGCTCTTGATGCTCAAGAGGCATCTTGCCAGATGACCTGTGGGCTGGATGTGGTGCCTGCTCCTGCTGCATCCCTCTTGTGGGACAGGGCATGGGAAGGAAGTGCATCCCATGGGAGCACACAGTGTTCAGAGCTGTTCCTGGAACCTCCAGCAGTTTGTTCCTGCTGGGCTGCTGCAGGGAGGGCTGGAGCTCTGTGAGCTGTGCTTCTCCAGCAGCTGCTGCAGCCAGAGGTGGCTCAGGAATGATTGTAGAATCCTAGAACCGTGATATGGATTGTGTTGGAAGGGACCTTAAAGCTCATCCAGTTCCACCCCCCTGCCACTCACTAGATCAGATTCCCATCCAGCCTGACCTTGAACAGTTCTAGGGGTGTGGAAGCCACAACCTCTGTGGGTAACATATGATGATGACATGGTGCATCTCCTGGAGGAGATTTGCAGCTTCCTTGGAGATGGGGACAGGGACAGGGTGCTTCAAGTATTTGTTCTCACTGGGGAGCTCTGCTAGCAAGGGACAAGGACATGTTATCCACTGGCCCACCCATGCACTGTAGGGCTGACTTGCAGTGTGCACATGTTCTGGTACTGGATAACCACTGAGTTTTGTCTGGAGTCTGGATTTGTGTCTGTTTTTCACGTGCAGATTCGACTGTATCAGGCTGCTGTCCTAACTACAAAACCTTGAGTAGTTGTAGAGTCCCTGGCAGGTTCTCTCCTTGTCTGTCTGCCCCAGTGTCATCACTAATGGCCTTATGGGATTTGAAAATGCCTTGGTGTTTGTCAATGAAATTCTTGTCTCATTAGGACAAAAATATGCCATCAGTTTAACCTGCATCTCAACAAAATATGGACAGTTTGAACCTTGGGCAAAAACTGGATGATGCTGCCCAGCCAGAATCACTTACCATCCTTATTTTTTCTGGGAGAGGGAATGTTCCCAGTGCTGCGTGGCTGAGACTGTTCTGGGGGAGCTCACCAGGCCACTGGAGATGAGAGCTGTGAGGCAGAGCTGCATCAGCTTCTATTTAATCTTCATTTTACTGATCCTTCCTTCAGGGCTTTGCTTATTCCCTTCTGCCAAGGGAAGCCCCTCCAGCCACCTCCAAAGACACTGGAAGAAGTCCAGCTCATGGTGTGGTTCTCTCTCTTTCCTGTGGATCCTGGGGTTCCATGTTATAAACTGTGAGCCCAGCAGGTGCTGCTGAGCTGTGGCACAAGCAGTGTGAGCAGCCTGAGACACATCAAGTTTCCCCTAGGAAGACCCATAGGATTCATCCCCACATTGGATTTACAGCCAGTGTTCCCTCAGTGGATCTGACAGCTTGGCTGCTGGGTGTGTGTGGCCTTTCTGGGATGTTTCAGCTGCTCTGTTGGGAACCATTTGTTTTGCTTTAACTGGATGTGGAATATCACCACTGTGGCCTGATGCATCCCCTTGATGGCACAGTGTACAGTCAGCATCAGCCTGGGGTGAGCTGTTCACCCATTGCTCTGTAATTAACTTGCCCTGAACAAAACCTCAGGAGCTCCTGGTCTGGGACCTTTTTCTGTGCCAGGAGTCATCTGCAGCCCAGTTTAGTTGGAAAGTGTCAAGGACTGAAACCACTGCACATCTTTATTTTATTATGATCTGCTGTTAAAATATTTTTTGCTAAGCAGAGCACTTTAGGCTGATATGTAGTGAAGGGAATAAACTGTAAAAACCTGTAATCACATTGGAGGGAAAAGGAGACATTGTTTCAGGTTCCCATGGTGGTATTTCCAGCTCCCTGTGTAAAACAATTCTATTTTCAAGATATGTTTTTCCTACATTTAAATATTGTGTGAATGCATTTTTAAAAATGTTTGATTATGTTCTGGTCATGTGTAACTTTTGGATACTGATTAGTAGATACAGGTGCAGCAATAAAGAAACTGTAAATTTGCCAGGTAGCATTGCTTGTCTGCAGGTCCCCTTATCAAATAACATTATATTGTTTCTCAAGCACATTGCATTTGCCATCTTGAAGCAGAATTACATTTCTATTAAAATAATGTTTGCTCAGTGCTTCCAGGTAAAGGAGAATTCAGCAGTACTGATAAGGACCACAATCCACTTTTATTTAATTCATTTACCACTTGACTTATTCTCCATTCACTGGTTCCCAAGCATTGCATTGCCTGCTGTTTTGGAGTAGCTGTGTTTGGAAAGCTGTTCAGTTTTTTATGTTCTGATGTCTGTTACCACATTTTTTTTGCATTGAAATCTAACCACTGTCTTTGAGGCGATGCATCTTTTTTAATCTCTACTTTAATCTCTGGTTTTCTCTTTTTTGGTTAACACAACCATGATAAAAGCAAGTTGAAAAGCCAGTTTATGCTGGGGTCAATTTGATGATAATAAATTCCTTCTCTCCTTCCTTAAGCCCCAGTGCAAATGAAGAAAGCTAAAATTAGTCTCTTCTTCATGCCTTTTTGTGCAGCACAGGAGAAAATGAAGCTATTTTGACCTTTCTTTGACACTTGTAGTCAGCAAAGATGAGGGCAAAGGCTTTGTAAAAGTAAATGAAGTCAGTATTGTTTTCTTCTAAAATTGTTATTAATGCACCCTAGTGTGCTCCAGTCCAAGTCCCAGCCTGTGAAGGCAAGTGCAGGCAAACTGAGCTGCTGTTTCACCTTCCAGAGTTTGTCCATCTTTGAAGTGTCCTGTGACAGAGGTTGGAGGTGGTGGCTCTGAGGGGGTACCACACAGCTTAGGTGAGCTCTGTCCTGCCTTTCTCCTGGCATTGCTGGTACTGCCAGAGCATCACCTGAGCAGGGCTGGCTGAAATCAGGGCCCTGCCACTGGTACAAGACATGGAGCAGAAAAGGAACTCACAATTAACTGGATGGTTTCATAGAATCCCAGAATGGTTTGGGTTGGAAGGGACTTTAAAAATCATCTCATTCCACCCCCTGCCATGGGCAGAGACACCTTCCACTATCCCAGGTGCTCTAAGCCCTGTCCAGCCTGACCTTGGACACTTTCAGGGATGGGGCTGCCACAGCTTCTCTGGACAACCTGTGCCAGGGCCTCCTTCCTCACAGGGAAGGATTTCTTCCTAACATCCGATCTAAATCTCTCACCTTTTAGTTTAAAACCATTCCCCCTTGTCCTTGCATTCTCCATTACATCTGGAATTTAGAGGGGAAAAGATTGGGCATAGTTTACCACCCAAAACCTGATTGTGTGCTGCTACTTTGTATTTTTCTATTGTACTTGGAAAACAGATCTGTATCCTCTTAAGTGGTTGTGATCTGTCCTGAGAGGGAAGGTAAGAGGGGAAAACTTTATGTTTGCTTGACAGAATATTGCAGCAGTAGCAGAGGATGTTGTATCTCAGTCCAGGTAATTTCAGGTGTAACAGAACTCCTGCTTACACTTTGCATTCCTGCTTCTCTGCTGTGTATTTCCTAGACAGCTGTGCTTGCACTGGCTGCCTTATCTCCAGGGTGATTACACTGGTATCTTTATTTGCTCTGCCCTGTGCTGGTACCAGCCCTCAGCCAACCCTCCCTGTTTCCAGCCTCAGGATGGGCAGAGTGGAGGCTGCAGAATGAGCTGGTGCTTAGTGCCTTGCCCGTGGATGGGAGAGTGTTGTTCCCTGAGAAACTGGACAGCAAAGCTTGGTGGTGAACTCAAACTGTGCTTGCTTGTCTCAGGCACAGACTTCAGGAAATGGAAACCAGCCTTGATTTTTTCCTGACAGAAGAGTTTCCAAACAGGTTAAGTGTCTCCAAGTAAAGGCTTTTCTGGATGCACTTCTCTAGAAAGTCATAATACATTTATGTAGTGTGCTGTCTCTTGCAGTTAAAATGATTGGCAGTTTTTGGGAAGTGCCATCTGAAAAATGCAAGGGATTTGCTTTATCGCAGTACAGTACAGAAAATTTCCTTTTGCTGTTTCCCTACCAGCAATGGCACAGCTCTGTAATGGAGTAAGGTGTAGGTCACTGCAGTTTGCATTTTGCTTTACTCTGAAAAGAGCTCGTCCCTTCAGAGGTTCACATGGTGTTGTTCAAAAACTGCTGCTGCCATCAGCCAAACCAAATTTGTAATTACAAATTACAGTGTGTTGCTGTGAAAATTGGGGTTGTGCAAAAACGAATTTGCATCCCTTAAAGAAATTAATGGTGCCATGGTGTTGATATTGGACACCAGGTGATACAAAGTAAAGGTCAGAGTTTGAGATGAGTGCACCTAAAACTTCCTCTCCTTTGCCTTGGGTGCCTGAATGTGCTAGTTTAGATTAAAACAGGCCAAGGGAGCCATTGTGTAGCCAGCATTTGAAAGCCAGGCTTTTCAGCTCCATGCCTAAACTAGTGGATGCAATTATATGTTTCATTAGTGTGTAATATTTGCTGAAGTTTCTGTTCTTAAGTGTGGTAAATGCTTTTGCATATTGCTTAAAAGGATGGGCAAAAAAAATATATCTTGCATAAGGAATAGCTCTGTTTTAAGGTTGGATAGAAATTTAGCTTATTGTGAGCTCTTGGAATGAATTCTGTTAAATGAGCTTTTCTTAATTTTCTTAACGCTAAAGGATTTTTATACATAAAATTCATATATATATATTTATACATACATATATATATATGGCTAGAGACATGTCCAGTAAAAATGGGCAATTTGATTAAAGCAGGAATTTAAGGAAGCGTTAGAATGATTGCCTGGGGCTTCAGCATGATTTTGCAGTGCTCTGGATGGTTAATACAGAATAGACTAACTGCTAGGACAGAGAAGCCCAGAATAATTTTCCTTGTCCCAGTTAAGTCAAGAACTATTAGAGCAGTGGAAATAAGGCTTCAACAAGAGGGGAAGAAAGGGTGAGGGACATGTCAGCTCTCAGTCTTGGTGGTAAGAGGGGAGGGTACCAGAATTTGGAATGGAAGAAGGGTGAGTAGCAGTTACCAGAGAAAATAGACTTAGGTTGCATGTAAGTGCCTTAGGAATGGTTTTCATTCTTTCTGGTGCTTAAAACAAACAAACAAACAAACCCGAACTGAGTATTTGCTGTAAGACATGGAGGTCAAAGGAATATGAGATTTTCTTTGACCTGCATGTTTGTCAGGAAAGGCTTTTTCTCTGCTTTCAGACCTGATGTTTGAGCCATTTTAAGTCATTTTTCTCCAAGCAAGTCCCACCAAACCATGCTACTCTGGCCATGCAGGAGTTTGATCCTCATCCCCTGGCTTTGCTCCCCTGGTGCTGGAAGCAGGGAGGGCACAGCAGCTCAGAGGCTCCAGTAAACCCCTTTCACTGTCCAGCTCATACTTAAATGTTTGGAGGAGTGGCATCAAGCACTTTTTAAATGTACCTTTCCCACCTTTTCCTAAGGTATATTTCTCTCCTGTCATGTCTTGAGGTGTTTGATTGTGACACTGCAGTAGAAATAACATTTCTGGGCAGCATATTGAGGGAGCAGGACCTTGACAGGGATTGTGTGAGAGGAATCTTTAACCTCCTCTCTGCAGCACTCTGTGGTGGTTCACTGGGAATTACTCGGGAAGCAGAATTTCTAGTCTCTTTTGGAAGTGCAAGTGTAACAAGACAGGGAGGAGTGAGAAGGTGTGGTGGTGTTAGACAACAGCCCTGTGTGCAGCTCTGGAGGCTGTGTGCCCAGCAGCCACAACCAGGAACCTTTATGTTTTCTGGCTGATAACCTTCTAGTCCAGGGTGACCATCAATAAGTGACCTGTGAGAAGAAATGGGCTCCTTGCTCAAGGAGATGTTTTGCTTTGCTCTTCTTTGCAAGGAGCTAACTCAGCATTGTGCTTGAGGATTGATCTTCAGGACTAATTTCTGATAGTGCTTTATCTTTGTTCTCCTATCAGCAGTTCCTTTCAGCAGTCTGGCTTCAGAACCCATATACCTCATTCCATTATTCTCTTGGAGTGTTGAATGCAATACTCCTGAGCAGTTCATTTGATTGTTCTGCCCTGCCCTCTGCCTGTCTTTGGGGTGACCACAAGAGGATGGACCAGTGTGTTCAGGCTTCCAGGAATCTCCTGCAGGGCCTAGAGAACATACTTCTACCCATTCTCAACTGATGATGTGTCTGGAGCAAGAGAAAATCTTCTCACACTTGGATAAAAATACAATCCTTTCTCTCACTCTCCCTGGTCGATATTTTGCAACATCAGGGTTAGTTTCTGTGGTTTTCAGGTTAAAATACATATGTTCCTGTGTAGTTGAGATATATTATCTGTACAACACATTTGCTTTTAAGCTACTGAGAGCAATGAGCCTGTGTCTGCAGTGCCTCCCTCCCCCATGGAGCATGTGGGAAAGAAGTTTGATCAACCTGTTTGTTACAGAGGAGGGTAAAGGCAACCCACAAGGGAGGCAGAAGGGACCATTAAGTGTTCTTTTCTTCTCTGCAAGATCCTCTCATGTTCTAAAGGGAATTGTTCTTCTTGTCATGTCTGATGATTATATTCACAAAATCCAGCCCTGAAATATCACCCCTGTATCTGATGACCATCTACAGTCAGAATCTTATTCTGTGCCTTTATTTTGATTACCTTTGTTACCTTGGGTACTTGGCAGGAGCAAAAAGCCTCATCATTCTGATTGCTTCAGTTTCCCAAGATGTCTTTTGAGAGAAAATGTTTCCTGAGCTTTGTTGCAACCTCTTAACTATAATTTGGTCTTTCTGGGAATCATGTGAGATCAAGTGATTGCCTGGAGCAAGAGAAGGTACTGAAGCTGCAATAGCAAAGACCTTGATATCAAAGGCCACCTGCTGCTGCTCTCCATCTCTTCAGCCTTAAGTTACCAAATTATAAATCCATCCTACGGAATGGCTGGCAGGTACTCAGCAGGTGAACTGCCCTGTTTCTCAGGGAATAGTTCACATTTGTATCCCAGCCAGAAATTTCCTCCTGCATAAACTTTTGTCTGGTCTTCACAAGACATACTGAGTTGTCTTTTAGCCTTCTTTCTGTGTGCTCCTTTTAATATTTTCTTGGTTTTCCTGGTGTCAGTCAACAAATCCATGTCAGTGTGTAACTTTGACCTTCAGGTTTGCAACCCAGCTTGCACATGCACCTGCTGGGAGTAGAAAATACTGTCCCATAGTAGAATTCTAATAGTTGTCTGTTTTTTCCCAAACCGTGGTTTATTGATCAGCTTGTGTGAAGAATTTCTTATGAAAATCTTAAATGAACTCCTGAACACTTTCTGGGTGAAGAAAATGGAGAAAAATATCTTACCCTCTATATTGATGTGGCTGAACTACACACACACACACACAGGGCATTGATTAACCTGGATCTTCTGCTCACAATGTGTATTTTCTGTACTGTTCTCAGTCAGAAATGCATTTCTAGCAAGCTGAGGTTGTATTTATGGAATGAACTGTGTCAGTGTTGTGGTATTCATGGAAAAATCTCTGCTAAGACCTCTCCACATCCAGGGCTGCAGGCCTGTGATCCATCTCTGATGGTCTGGTCACATACCCTTGTGGCCTTTCCTCGCCTTGGATCTACTGCATAAAGGACAGAGCATCTTTTCAGGCATTTTGCTTATAAGCAGCTTTCCTAGTTTAGTGAAGTATAGCTGTTCTAAGATGTTTTCATTTCAGCCTAAACACAGATGTAGTTGCCCCGTGAATGCTGTATTGCAGTATATGCATGTGGCATTAATTTTTTCTTTGGTTTGTTTTTCCTGCTGTTTGGCATGAGAGAGGCTCCCCTGGCCCCCCTGCTGCCAGCACTTACAGACAGTTGCCAGTCCCCAGTGGGAATAGATATTTCCAGCAAATATTTACAGCTGATTCTGTCCTGGAGGGATGGAGCTGCTGCTGTCAGCTGGAGTTGGCTCTCCAGTGAGAAGCAAGATGTAAAATGCAGCTCTGGTGATGGCTGGAAGAAGGTTTTGATGATTTTTTTAGTGGCTCAAGCTATTAAATGTGTCTGTGCTTTCCTCTGAGGCAGAGGGTCCCGGTTTGGGGAGTAACTGTGTCACCCCAGTCCTGGTAAGCAGGGAGCCCCTGCACAAAGCACTGCCTGAGTCTCCTGAGGTGTTCTGGGAGTCTGTCCAAGAGCTCTTCCTTGGACTGTTCTCCCTTCTGCAGCCTTGGTACAGTACAAGGGTGAGGTCACCAGCCAGTGTTTGGTAAGAGATGGGGCTGCTGCCCTTACTCAGTGCCATCTATCTTGTATATTCAGAGTGAGTTTCTCAGAAGAAAAAATGACATGGTTGTGTCACAGGAGATTGCAGTTACAGTAGAGTCATATCATAATGTGTAATGTCAGTGTAAGTGTTTAATGCTTTCTGTCATTTGAGTAGCAGTGCACACCAGCATTTTCCTTGTCATCTGTATCTTTTTAGGGCTGGACTTGGCTCATTTCTCCAGAGGCCTGCAAAGGTCATTGTTTTGCAAGGAGAAATGCCATAACATCAGCTTTTGGGAAGCTGAAAATCCAGAGCAGCCAGCAGGGACAGTTGAGGTCCTGCCTTATCAGAGGTGATACCTTCCTAGGTCAGGTGTGTGTGAACAGTCCAGGGTGCTGTTCTGGCAGTGCAAGGTTTTCCCCAGCAGCTTAATGCAGTGAAAAGGAGACTTCTGATATGTCTGTACTTGCAATGAGTAGTTGTGTCCTTGGAGGTTAATCAGGGCTGTGCTGTGGGTTTCTGTTTCTTCCTAATTTTTTTCACAAGCAGAAAACTACTTATTGGAGTGCATCTGATGGTCACTTCCTCAAATACACTCCCAGCCTTGAAGGGAGCGCAAAATATAAGAATACTAGTGTATATGTTTTTAAATGCATTCATGCTTTTAGAAGAGAAAATCTGTAATCGTGGATGAGCTTCACTTGTTGTGTGGAGGTTTTCCAGAGGCTGGACAGATTTCAGTAGCATTTGTTGTGCATTGTGTCCTACCTTAGCAATGTGTGCAGCTGGGTGAGGCTCTCCTGCTGGGAGAGAGGGAGGCTAAGCCAAAGGGTTTCCTGCTCTCATTCCAAGTTTGTCCAGGCAGTTCTTGGGCATAGCTGGCTTTGGGATAAGTGACATAATTCCAATAAAACACTTATGCTGCTGGGGTAAAATCTGGGTCTGATTGAACTTTTATGCTTGATTTTAGTGAAGCCACATTTCTCTTTAAGATTGCAGGCTGGGAGGAAGACTGGATATGCTGGTGGAGGCAGCAGAGGAATTGTTTGAATTGCAGCAAGTGGATATAGACACAGAAAAAAGAGTGAAGTTTGAGATGAGAAAGATATAAATAGGGAAAGGAAATAGGCTTCTTTCTGATGGTGAAAGGGAAAGCAGCAGCTAATGGTGATCAGGTGGCAGTCTAAGGGAAGTAAAGAGCAGGAAAGGGAAGAATGGAGCTGGAGATCTCACAAGGGTCATGGAATGCATTAATTTCTTTTTCAGACTCTTCTTGCATTTTAGGCAGGAAGAAACACTAATTAGCAACTTTTCTTCAGGATTTATTTAACCAATTTGAGCTTACTGTTTTGAGTGGCATAGGAATAACTCAAGTAAGTGATGTAGAAAGAATGATCCTTGCTGATAAATTTTATTTGTTCAGAAAGGAGCACAGTCCTTGTAGGGGCAGTTTTGCAAGAGGAGCAGTTCCAGGTGGGTCCTTTTTCTGCTCCTAGGGCTCTGGAGATCCATTTTCTTCTGTGTTTCCACATGCATCTTCCTTCTGTGGTTCTCCAGTTTCATGGTGTTGTTAGCAGGCAGCACCGTGCCTTTTGTCAGTGATCTGCAGCCCTGGCTGCCTCCTCAGGGGTGGTGCAGTGGCTCTTGTTAACCCCTGCACTGTGTTGGGCTGGCAGGGCTGGGAAATCCAGGGCTGGGAACACTCCAGAGCTCCCTGTGTGCTGCTCACCCTCCTCCTGCTGCCCCAAACAGAGAGAAGGAAGAGAGCTGAGTGTACTGCTGGCTTGTGCAGCTCTGTCTGTAGTGTCAGGTATGAAAATCTCCCTGGTGCTTTTCTCCTATTTTATTTTCATACTTATGTTCTCAATGTTTGTCATCTAGAAATCAAAGCAGGAATGTGCAGTTCAGCAACAGCAGCAGAACTGTGCTTACTACTTAACTGCTGCTTTGCTCAAATTAAACATTTATGGGGCCAGAGACTCCTCACTGCTCCATCTCAAATCTTTCAGCCTCCTACACTATGATGATTTTTCTCTTTGCATTTTGACACAGCTCCTCTAAGAAATACAGTGAAAATCAAATTACCCTCCACTGGCCTCTCTCCCCATCTTTCCTTTGTGTACCCAGTTTGCTTTATTCCCTTGACCATGACATATGGGGAGCAGCTGTTGGTAGAATCAATGCTTTTATATTCCCTGTGAGCTGAGGTTTCCCCAGTCTGATGGGCAGAGATGTGCCCTCCGTTGTTGGTACCTGATTCTGTTCCCTGGTTTGTTCCAAGGGGGTGTGACAGGGTAGGAGCTCCTCACTCCTGGAAGCAGGGAATCACCCAGTGCTGCAGCTCACTGCCTGTTGATGCTCCAAGCTGTGCTGGCTGACTGGGTCTCCATGGAGAGCAGTGGGATACTTTCCAAGGCCTGGATCTCATCTGCCCCTGCTTTGAGGCCTGGAGTGAGACCTGGGCAGTAGTTCTGTTCCTTGGGCACACTGCAGTGGAGATAACTTTTGCAAAAAAAGGGTCATTCCTGAGCCTTGCCAGAGACTTTTACAGGACCTAGTGCTCAATTTTCCCTGCCAGAGGATGGTCTACTTCTTTGATTTGAGTTTTCTAGCTTAAAGCAGTGCTGCATGGATGCTGAAAGCCCACGCTCCTAAAATAGATCGAGTAGAACGAGCACTTTAGTGCTGACTCCTCTTCAGGAGAGGAGAGGGAAGGTAACAATGAGCAGATGGCAGGTATTAGTCATATCACCTGATATATCTGAGCACCTCAGACCCCATGGGCACAGAGGTGCTGGGGGCACTGAGAGGGAAGGAATCCTCCCAGCAAACCAGGCTGGCTGCTGGAGTTGCACAGGATACAGGCAGAGGCACCTGAGAAATGAGGGGACTTGCAGCCAGATGCTAACCTGAGGAAAGTGTGTTCACAGAGAGCCCTGGCCAGCCTGGGCCTGCATTTACCTGCCCAGGCTTCCAAGCCATTCCCTCATGCATTTGACAAGCCCTCAGAGCATCACTTCTTGGGACTCCCATACTTTGTTCCCTCTGCAGAAGGGACAGAACAGAGGTCCAGATACCTCAGAATAACTGGATTCCCCCAATTTCAGGATCAGCTGGAATGACATCATCCTAGCTTCTGCTCTTGTAAATGCAGCACAAAAGCTGCTTGATCTTTTCCTGTAGTATCTAAATTGCCAGGGTGCACCTTGCAGTCGAGTTGGGCTGGCCCAGCATCCCCTCCCTTCTCCAGGTCCTTGGTGTCCCTGTGCTGGCCCTGGCCCAGCTGGCAGTGGGCTCACAGCAGAGCCTGGAGGTGCTCCCTCCTGCTGATGTGCTGGGAACACAGCGTGGAAATGAAATGAAGAATCTGTACAGTCCCTGATACAGAAGTCCCTTCCAGCAAACTTGATACCGTGGAACAAGTAGGGCATGGACGTGCTGCACTTCCAGTTGCTTGCTCTGCCTGCAGGGTTTGTATAATCATTTGCTTCAAACCCAGCCTGGCCAAAAGGCAGCTGTGGGCACAGTAGAGGCAAGGGAGGTCCAAATTTGGGCTCTTTTGACTCCCCCATGCAGAGGTGGGGTCATCAGGAATCACAGCACTGATATGCTCTCCCTGAAGAATAGCTGTATCTTTATTTTAATTTATTTACCCAATTTGTTTTGAGTTTTTATTGTTCTAAGTTTTCAACAGCAGAGGCTGAATGTGTGGTCTCCTCCTTTTTTTCCCCTCTTTTGTTTCAACTTTCTGGCAATAATTCCTCAAGAGCTGCTCTGCTGGAGTTACTCCCATCATTTTTCACACTTGTGCTCAGCCCTCTGCGGAAGCCAAGCACCCTGTGGACCTCTGAATTACAAATCCCATTTTTGGTGGCACCTTGCATCCTTGGGCTTCAGCTTCTGCCAAGCACCTAATGAATGTAGGAAAGGAGTAAAACACTTCTGCTGTGATACATCAAGGGTTAAACTAAGCTCTGTTTATTAGTGTTGATGCTTTTAATTGTGCCAGAGCATTTGAAAGTGCGGCAGTGGACAGGGCAGCAGGCAGTAAACACCGTTAGATGACAATACTGTTCAATATTTGCTGTTAATTGAGAGAGGCAGCAGCTGCTGGTATGCAGCTTCAGCCAGGATGAATTAGTAATGAGTCTGTAACTGGGCTTTTTTCTTCTCTGGTTTAAGGTTGCATCAGCCCTTTACAGTTCAGTAAGATGATTGGGATAGAAATAAAAATCATAGCATGCCCTAAATTGAAGATTTTATTTTGTTTTTGTTTTCCTGTGAGTTGTCATGGAGCTTGGTGTCAGTGATAAATTTGGCAGCAGTAATAAAACTACCTTATATTTAAGGACCAAACTTACAGCTTTTCCATTGTGTGTGGCAGCCAGTGGGAATGCAGCAGGCAAAGCAAGCGCCTCCTTTGAAAGAAAGCACTTCTGTTGGGTTCTCAGATGTTTTCAATTCAAGCAGGAGTTTTGGTTGAAGTTTCTTTGCTGGCACTGCTGCAGGTCATGGCATATGAGAGATCTGTCCCTCGCTGCAGGGGCAGGAGGAGAGGGAGCACTAATTCAACATTTCCCATGTCCTCGCACTTTTGCCATGTGTATGTGTTGAGCCTAACCTTTGAAAACTTGCTGATAAGCTGTTATCAGCCAACACTTAAAATAACAAACCTTTCCACCTTGCTGAGTTGGGATAGGGAATTCCCAAGGCTTCAGAGCCCGGGTAGGGAACAGGAACATCATCAATCCAGAGCAGCCAGGCTGGGGGCAAAGTTTTCTCTGACGAAACCAGCCACAGCTGCTGCTTTCATGCTGTTTACGTAACCTGCCCTGTAAGTATTCATTTTGCACAAAACACTTTATTTTGAGCTGTAGATATTGTTGTGAAAGGTCAAAACTCTGTTCTAGTGGTTTTTAGCAGATCTGGAGTGGCGTACAGGAAATGAAATTCCAGCTCAGTTGAAAACAATGCCAACAGTTCTATTGATTTCAGCACAGCTCGGCTTTCACCACAAGCAGAAGAATTTCGAAGCAAGTAATGTTTTGTTTGTTCAGTTCTTTAAACAAAAATCCATCTGCAGGGGTTTGCACTTGAATTCAAATACTCGGAATTCTGCTGGTATTTTGGTAGGATGAGGAATACTAGACTGAAAGAATTCTTTGGGTTCACGATGATTATGTTCAAGAAGAAAAAGCAAATTCAGTCGCAGGTGTGTTTGTACCCCTGTGCCCAGCCGGGGTGGTTTCTGTATTGCACACCTTTGGCTTTTGGGTCTGTCCTGTTCACATTGGCAGTTTTTACCCAGTGAGTTCAGTGCTTTTGTGCATTCTTAAGAGCTTGAAACTGCCACACACCGTGCTGGCTTCTGGGCTGGATTACAGAGGCATGAAATCTTTCAGGTTGGATGTGGGAAGCAAGTGTTAAAAGCCAATCGAAGGCAATGAAAGGTGGTGGTAAATGAAACTGCAGGAGGAGCTGAACTCATCTGGTGCTGAAAGTCCTCCAGCCCCACAAGTCCCTTCCTGTTTAGGCACTGACCATTCCCACCTTGGCTGCCAGTTATTAAATGGTTGTTTCAAACCTGTCCTTAAAAGCTGTATATTTTTTTTCATGTGAAATGCAGTAATTTATTCCAGTGGCATTTGGCCAACTTTGGGCATCTGGTGTCTCATGTTTTTTCTGAACATCTCTCCAGTTTTCTCTGCTGTCTCTTATATGTGTATATGATTTGTGTTTACAAGGATAACCAATGAATTTTTCCCATTTTATGTGGTTTTGATTGTTTCAATCTTATTATTGTTTTATCTGTAGTATTGTTTACAGTGTTTGTTTGCTTAAGCAAGGAAATGAACCTTGTGTTTACATGTACTGTTTCCAGTCTTAAAATACTAGTAAAAATTATAATTACTGTCTTTTGAGGCTCTTTTCATTGATTTAGCAGAACCATGTAATTTTCTTGTGAACAAAGGCAAATATTTACATTTTTAATACATAAAATATGAACTCTAAAGTTCATCTAGTAAAGCTGTTAAGATACATGTGTGTTTACTGTAGTTTTCATTTGAAAATTGCTCTGCAATTAAAGTAGTTAATGCAGGCCTGGTATGGGGCCACAGAGGCTGCAAATTGGTACTTTCCTGTGCAAGAATATTGTTATATCATCCTCCTATTGCCCAAATAAAGCCTCTGAATGTGGCCGAACCCAAACCTCACAAGCTTTTCCTTACTGGGAATTACCTGTCCTGCTTTTGTGGCAAACCAATGAAGATAAAGAGAGAGATAAAATGAAATGACAGTGGTGACAAAACGTGGTTTTTTTAGTGTTTTTCTCAAATAAAATTGGTCCTTGCTCCTACTTCAGCAAAAAATTAGGAATGTTCTGAACTTCCCGAACATTGTGAGTGGCCTTGAGAGCAGGTGAATTGTTGTGTGGAACATGAGGCAGGTGGTGCCACATGGATTTTTTTGGTCTAAAGTCTCTTTAATTCTGGTAATTCACTGGTGCTGGTATTTCTAATCCTCTTCCTCAGTGTTGCAGTAGCTTGGTTGTGTCTGAGGGATGCTGAAGGATATGAGGAAAACCATGTGTATGAGTAGAGAGAAACTCTTTTAAAACCAGGTAGTTTAGTGTTTGCCTTAAAGTTCTGTAATTTCAAAGTGTTGATTTATCTTTAATTTTATGAAGAGCTGGGCTAAGTTTTGCAGCCTGTTAAATTTGGGGGGAGTGGAAAAAAGGTGCAGTGGGCTCAGGACTGGGAGTCTCAGTAGTTGTTGTCTCTCTCCTTGTTTCTGGTAGTAACAGGAATAATATTTTGAGTTGTATGTCCGTAGGAGGACTGTAGTAAGTTACGCTTTTCCTAAAATTTGCTTAAAATTAAAACAAATAGCTTGGAGTTTGAGTATAAAATTAAGTGTAAAATATCATTAATAGATTACCTTGAAGTATGTTATGTTACAGGCTAATCCAATCCTGATGTAATTTTGTAGTGTGGAAAGCTCTGAGCTCTTTTACTGGAGCTGCTTGCTTAATTTAGATTAAAATTGTACCATAAAAGGATTATAGAGTGTGTGCCTGTGCTAAGAAAGGATGTACTAAATATGTTGAGGTATTTTTCTACTCCCAGCTCCTTTTTGAAAGTGCACACTTAATTTTGGATGTTCTTCTGCCTTTGAATGTGCCACGTAACATCACGATGTGCTGAGGATGTGTTGGGAGGATTTTTTTCAGTTCACTTCAGCAGGATTCTGAGCTTTCTTGTTCTTTCCAGGGAGAAGAATTCCGTGCTGGACTGTCCTAAACACTACCCGTGGTGCAGCTTCCGAGGACAGGTTGATTTCTGTGACTTGAGGAGGAGCACATGTGCAGTGAGCCAGGAGGACATGGGCTTGCAGTGCATCTGGAACAATGATCAGGTACCAGCAGCTGGTGATATTCCAGTTGTAGTAACCAGTCAGAAACTCAAAAAGATGTGATAATGTACTCACCCCTGCAGTTGTCCTTAAATTCTAAATACCCTTCCCTTTATACGGCAGGGGTGAGCTGAGTTCACCTTCTTGTTTTGTGTGGTGTCCAAAGGCATTTCCCTGCAGAGCCCTGGTGGGACCCAGCTCCCGTGGGAGTAACAGGAAGGGATAAGTGCCAAAGGGGTGGGTGCATAGATGGAGGTGAAGTTATTCTTGGTGTTTACATTTTTCCAATGTAACTTGGAGTCTGAAAGCATTTGACTCTATTAATTCCAGTGTATTGATTTTGTGAGGGGATAGCTTTACCGTGTTATTTTCTGTTGTCATAAGGACTTTTATGTGGTGTTTCCCTGGTGATTGGCTGGAGAATGCAGATGCTCAGAGGAATTCAGGCTGTTGTAGCTGGAGTAGAGACACCAGCAAAGTTCCAGAAACGCAGAAATTCATGGTTTGTTTTGGACATTGCTGTTCCTAGGAATATATCATCTCTTGATTCTGTGTCATATATGCAATTTTTTAGTTTAACTACATCTATTTTATGTATTAAAAATTAAGTGGTAATACTTGTATGATAGCAAACCACATTTATCTGTCTGTATTAAGAACTGAAAAGGAGCTAATTCTATAAAAACTCTTTATATTAAGTTTAGAAGAATATTTTAAAAATGGTTGCTTGTTTCTCAGTAGATGCTGCTTGAAAAAAACATTTATTCTTTTCTATAAAATTATCTAGAGTTTTCTTTAGTTAATGGCTGGGCATCTGTGTAATGCAAGAAAATGTAGTGGTTTCACTCGAGGAGACTGAAAATGGGTTTGTCCTACACATTTTCTTTACGTTTGTCATCTGTGATCTTTGTTGTACAGAGATGCTTCATGCAGAGAAAGCTACAGATACATAATTTTGGGATGTGCCTGAGCCACCTCTGAGTGGGATTGCAGGAAGATGTGAGATGGAGCTACATTTTGGGATTTGTTTCTTAATATAAAACCTGTCAATTTTTACCCATTCTGTGAGGAGTGGTGGGTGCTGTAGAGGCAGAGCATCCATATATTTAGATTCTGGCTGTCTCTTGTTACGAGCTATAATTAAGGCAAAGTATTTTGCTGAAGAGTTGAATTCTCCCTTGATCTGAACCTGGTTTCATCTCAGTGAAAACAATTAGTCTCTTGATCCACCCTGTCCTTGCTGCATCAATGACAATTCATCAGTTGCTTTATCGACATTGTTGCTCTTATTTATCTGATTTTTTGTAGTTAATAGACAAGGCACTCTGTATGGGAGTGCTCTGGATGATAGTGGGAGTAGAGGAGGCTTGAGGATGGAAGGTCTGGCCCTGAGGGGGACTGTGACATTTATAGAGGGCTGGAGGTTATAAAACACTCCCGTGAAGCCCTGGAAGGTCCTAGGGTTAATGCTTCAGCTGATGTGCTTTTGAACATGGCTCTCAGTCAGCCTCTCTTGGCCATGACTTGAATTTACTAATGTGGTGCTGGTTTTCCCTGCATGGGCAAATCCCCTGCAATACAAAGTTGGTGGTTTGAGCTGGAGTATTTGGACACTGGTGAGGCTTGATGTGCCCCTTGGGTGAAGTCTGTGATTTAATTCAGAAAATACCTGGGGTGCTGTGCAGTGACCCCTTTTGGGTGCTTTCTCCTTGTGTCCAACGTTGTTCTTGAAAACAAGGACCAAACCCCACTGCTGAGGGTTCTAAACTCCAATATTCTGCTAATCATGACAGTAACTATTTAAAGTGCTGTCACAGCTCATGAACTGAGTAATACTGCGTCGTGATAGCTCACACTGATCAAGAGGACACCTCTGGGGTCTGCAGGGAGCACTGGGGGAGCAGAAGTCTCTTGGGAGGGAGGAAAAATAAGCAGTGAGCTCTGAAGCAAAACCTACTGAAAGCTGCATGAGTGACACAGGTCTGGGAGGAAGATGCTGAGCAGGTTTTGTTTGCCTTGAGAATATTTACATAGAGCTGATCCACTCTTTTGAAGGAACTTTATCACAGTACTACAGAGAAAACTGTTGGTACTAAATATAGAGCCTTATTCTGGCAGTCTCATGACTTGAGTTCTGCTCTCTTAATGGGCTTTCTGCAGTTTTTGTAGGTTTTTTGGTAGAAAATCTGAATATTACTCCTCAAAGGGATTGTGTAACACTAGCAAGGACAGAAAGATTTAATTTGATGAGATCTTGCACTGCAAAACATCAGAGGAATTTTTCAGCTTCTGCTGTTGCTGTGAAGCTTTCAGTGCTTCGATGTCTTCACAGAAGATCCCTCAGAGGTTCCAAAAGTTCATCTTGATCTTTTGTATCAGAGCAATATCACTATTGCTGGACAACTTTTGTGAAATGAATTTTGTTTCCTTCCTAGCAGAGGAAACAACTTCAGTTCCTTAGGTTGGTGCTTCGCTGTTCACCATTTAGAAATGTTCTTCTCCCTAAGTAATTTTTTCTTCTTGCCCTTTGAGTCCATTGCTTTTCCTGCTCACGGTAGATGTGGAGCACGACTTTCTTCTTTCTTTGCAGAAAGTGTTTCTGTAGAAACATATCATATCTCATTCTTAGCTTCTCATTTCACTCTATCCAGACTGAGCCACCTCACTGAGCTACCTCCCCCATCCCTCAGAGCTCACCTGATGACCTGTCTGCCTTTGCTTGCCATTCTGGGATAGTTTTCACATTGCCAGCAAGCCTTTCCCAAAAGTGGGCTTTCCCAAAGGCTTCATCAAAACTGAGAGGATCAGGAATTTGTATTCCTGTCAATGGGTAGAAGTTGCCTTGTTTGTGACAACTGGATATTTATAATTTGTGCTCGGTCTCTGATCTTCTCCATCCCCTGTCCTTATCCACAGTGCAGCTGCTCAGCAGTTGTTTCTATATTTATGCAGGTGATTTTTTTTTTCTCTGAACAACACTTGACCTTGGGGAATTGGACTGCATTTTTAATCACTTCTTCAGTTTCATTAATTCCTCCCTGCAATAGCTTCCCATTTATGCATGTCTTTTTGTGGCAATAACATAAATTGTAGGACTTTTCTTTCCATATGGCACTAATACTGAGGCTTCATTGTCAGGTCTTGTTGCTTTTTGTAGGTTCCTCACCTGGCAGAGGAAGTGGCAGTGGCTCAGCTGGCTTTACAAGTGTCCCTTACAACTGCTATTGATGAATACTTATTTTTTAGATTCTTTTCTTCAGTATTTCTCACTGCTGGGAACCCTATTAGAGTTAATTATTGTTATGGAAGACTTGATTTCAGCCTGTTCTCTGGGAGGAATATTATTCTGTGCCAGTTTCCCTGAACAGATAGATCTGGTTTTCTCACATGGCCTCAGCTCAGCTGGCCACCACCACTGTCAGTCTGGGGAGGCTGCTGTTCACTTGCTGCATTAGCTGCCCTTTCAGCAGCTATAGTGGCTCTTATGTAGCACCATTTTCCTTCCTGATGGAATTCCAGAGGTTCTCTTTGTGTCTCAGGAGCTGGGCTGCCATCCTTCACAAGGCAGCAGTCTGCAAATGTAGTTTTTTAAAACTTTCCCAGCCTCACCAGTGCATATTCTGATCATTACAGTGTTAGGTCTCCTCCTAAAGCTACACAGACTTGAACCACAAAGGCAGGGCTCACCTAGAAA
Organism: Prinia subflava; assembly: GCF_021018805.1. NCBI lineage: Eukaryota > Metazoa > Chordata > Aves > Passeriformes > Cisticolidae > Prinia > Prinia subflava. Next base: position 5,860,183 of record NC_086257.1, on the reverse strand, counting down.
GAGAGGAAACCACTCAGAAACTCCTTAAAAAAAGAACCCTTACTAACCTCATGCCTAAGCACACAATGCTTTTTTGTCTTGTCATTGTCTTTTAGTGCCATTAGAGTCTTTATTTGACTTTATTGTTAGTTCCTAGAGCATTGCTGAAGGCAATACAAGGTTAAAGGAAATCATTGTAATTATGTGCTCCTGCCCATCATGGCTCACAGAGCACACTCAAAAACACAACAGCAAGAGCTGGAAGGTGGCTTTGGGTCAGTAACCTCACTTGTGGGTAACAGCAGCTGGGAGTACTTTGATTTTGGAGGCTGTGCAATGGTGGTGCAAGTGTCTGTGGGTTTTCTTGAGTAGCTTTTAGGGGTACACGTATGAGAAGGGAGCTTTCCCTTGGGTGTTGCAGATCTGGGAGTCTGTGCCTGTTCCCAGCTCCCTGCTCTCGTGTTTAAGCAGACCAGAGATCTCTTGGTGGCTCACTGGAGCTGCTGGTCAGAGAGCAGAGGCAGATCTCAGGTTTCTGATCTGAGGGGCTCTGAGCCATGTTTTGGGCACAGCCCTTTTGCCTGTGGAGGAGCAACTTGGGAACCAAAACCTGTCCCCAGCTTTGCTTTACCCCTTCATTTGTGTGTGACTCATCTGCCAGCAGTGGGCTCTGGGCTGTGCTGACTCAGGAACGGCGTCTGCAATCACCAGGACTGTCCTGTTGTAAACAGACTCCTTTTCCAAACACGGCTCCTCACTGGAATTGCTGCTCACCTTTCTCTGGGTGTTGCACGTGTCCTATTTTGGGGTTTCTTCTCTTTTCCTCTGGTCACTCTTCTCACGTCTCAATGGTGGTCCTGTCAAATTACATTTTTCTTCACCGGCCTCTGCAGGGAGTACTTCTCAAAGTCTCAGTCTGGGACTTTTATCCATTCTGGATAAAATCCTATGTGATAAATACATAAATTTCATTTCTGGTCTTAATAAAGTGCCATTCAGACAGTTCATTTAAAATTGTGTTGTAGTTGCCCTATTGAGTGTGTAAGAGAGATATAAAATCACAAAGAAAAGGAAAAGGAATAAAATAAATTGGCCTATACTACTGCGTTACATGTTCAATTTTTTCAATTTTTTTCACAATATTCCAGTCTCCTGTAACTGATATTTCTGGAATGTGGGGCATCAAATAGGGTCTAGTCATGAATCTCTGTAAATAGTAATTTGGAAGGATATGAAGTAGCAGCTTTGCTCCTTACAAAAGAGAAAGGTGAGTTGCACCAGCTCAGGTCTGGACATAGTGACAGCATGGACGAGAATCTGATTCCATGATTCTGATTCCTTCTTTCCTTCCTGGACACTCACAAGAGGAATGTGTGTCTAGGGCTGGGAAGAGTGGATTCAAGATTTCATGGGTGTTTGGAACTTGACAATGAAATGCCCCTCTCAGACCTTATCTATGCAAATATTTACCCAAATGTTTGCCTGTTGGAGAATCATTTGCTGTCTCACCTCACTTATTTACTCATCCAGCTAGGAAGTTTCCACAGAGCAGTCCCTCTTGTACCTCCAAGTGTGTGCTGAGTAGGTTTATTAACAGCCTTAGTGCTGCATAATTATGAAATTAACCTTTGAGTCACTCCCATCTCTTCTCTAATTTTCTGCTGTTGTCAGTGGAATATGCCACGGGAAGCACTGAGGATTTGCCTTGGGTTTGTGCTTCCCTGCGTGGCTGTTCTGGGCCACTGTCAGAGGCAGGATCCTTGGATAAATCAGCCTTTGGTCCGAGGCAGCAGAACCATCCTTCCTTGTCTAGGTTGGCTTTGGATTTTTTTCCCAAGTTGCCAAGGCCTACAAATAACAACGTATGCTATTTTTGAATATTGGCATAATATTGGTATTCTCAGTCTTCTGCAATTTTAGTTGTTCACCAGTTGATTAAAATTGAAGGTCACAGGATTGGAGAACTTGTTAAATAATTATTTTAGGACTGGGCTCAAATCAATAGGATGTGCCAGCTAGAAATGTTATGCCTAGCAGATGCTGTATAACATTCCTATTAGTTATTAATTGGCTTGGAGATACTTAATTATCTTGTATTTTTCAAATATGGTGAATAGTTAGTTTTTAAAAATACTTTTGGCTTTCCTTTTGCATCCACTGCCATCACTTTGGCCTGTTATTTCTCCTACTGGTTTAGTTACTTGGTTGCCCATAATTCCTTTCAGAAATCCTGCTGCCTGTCACCTTTTCACTGGCACTCTTGTGGTCCTTTAAGAACTTCGGATTTTTAGTATCTTATACCCTTGTTGTATATAGTACATTTTTCCTTTATTTTCACATTAATACTGAGCCAAATTGTATTTGGCATCTGATACTTGAGTTCCCTGCTTTTACCAATGATTTTGATTTTACCTCTGAGTGAGAGGGAGAAGAATTATTTCTTTCTTAATATTGATCAACTCAGTCACTGATCAAAGGAGCTGTGTAATGTGTACTATGAAAATACTTATCTGGTTGCAGCACAACATAATTGTGTAGCAGCCATCAATTTTAGGACAATATGGGTTGTTTTTTGCTTCACAATGAGTTATTACCTTGTATTAAATTCAGGACCTTTGTGTTTAAAAATTTTAACCTGAGCCATTGAGGCGTAGATGAAATCAAGTGTTGGGATATTGAGCCAAGCCACCATGGACAAGAAATTCTGAAATTCTATGTACAAGCTCATGTACAAGCTCTTTTCTTCTCGAGTCTTCCTGGGGTTTTGTTCCCACTTGTTTTCTCTGCTGGGTATTCTTTTTTTTAAATGTCACTGCAATTAACCCTTGGAAACCTCTGAAAATTATTTTCCTTTCAATTTTTATTCTGACTTTACTTATTCTATAGCAGTATTTCTCCTTTTCTTCCATTTCTTGCATGTGCTACTGTGCTTCCCCTTCTGGTTCCTGAATTGATCCCTTTAGGGTAAGAGAGTAAATTAACATTTCTGTCTGTTTTGAAAATGCCAGGGAGATCTGGAAGCTGTTTCCACCTCGTGGTGGTGTAAAGCCGAGTGCTGGGCTCTGGAGAGGAAGGCAGGGAGTCAAAGCAGGTGCAGCTGGGATTTGAAATGGGGCACCAAGTGATCTCTTTAGAGAAGAGAGAGCTCTCTCCCTCCACTCCCTTGGGTCCAGGAGTGCTCAGGCTGCAGCAGTGGCATTGTCTGGGCAGAAATCTTGTGCTTTGGTGACTTTTAGCTCTTAAAGAAGAGATATTTCTAAAGCAAAACTAAATTTGTGGTTTCTTTGATCTTGAAAGTAGGTAATAAGAAATTTGCATTTCTTTACATTTTCCCTAGCCAGGTTTGTAAGTCTCAATTCAGAAACCACAGTCCAGAATCCAAGCCCTCCTCCTCCCTCTGCAGAAGCTGCTGTCAGTGGTGCTGGCTCACATGAGATCAAGTAGGCACAAAATCCTTGGTTTTTCAGCCCAGATCTGTGTGGTTACATCCAGTCCTGGTTTATTTTGGGATGTTACCCACTTTGCATAAGAAAAGGTAGGATTGTCTCAGACATTCTTTTCAGATGTGCCCACCAGAGTAAGTTTTGGGACACCCTGTTTTGGCAGAATTGCTTCCTACTGGCTAGGAAAAGGTGTGGTGAATATACGGAAATTCTGTCTCTTAAGAATTTTGAGGCTGCAAATTGTTGAGAAGGAGTTTGAGGCCAAATTGATGAATTCTGGTCAACCCTGAGATGGTGTAATTGCAGAACTTACAGCACAGGTTATCCTTCAAACTTTAACCTTTATTCCTTGTGCTCATCCGTCCACTCCTTCCCTCATGTTTTGGAGATACAAAGGGAAGGCAGAATTTGTGCTGTTCCCTGTCCATATCCAAGTGAAGCAGAGCTGAGATTTGGGTGTCCTTGGCTGTGGTGTGCACAGTGCAGTGCGTTCCCCAGGCTGGGATTGGAATCAGAGTGCAGATGGAGATGGAGATGGGTGCTGTGCACAGTGCAGTGCGTTCCCCAGGCTGGGATTGGAATCGGAGTGGAGATGGAGATGGAGATGGGTGCTGCGCCTTCCTGGGCAGCCCTGGGTGTGAAGCTCTCCCTGCCGCGATCTTTGTTCCTGGACGTGCCTGAGGTTGGGAGCTTGTCCGCTGGGAATGTTTCACTGGAGCCGAATGTGGGATTTTGTTCACGCTCCTATTTTTATTTTACTGGTGCTTTTGCATCGCTAATCAGACACAAGCCTCCTATTGTCCCCCCCGCTTCTTCCTCGCGGTACGTGTTTATATTTAGCTATTTTAATAATAATACGCAGGGTTTGTAATCCCGCAAGAAGCCGGGGCGGCGATGAACTCCCCTTCTGCTTGCCGAGTGCGCTCGGTTCGGTGGCAGATGGCTGATATTTGATCCCGGAGCGGCGGAGATGCGCTGGGCCGGCGCCGCTGCCGCTGCCGGGGGCTCGGGCCGCCGTGCCCGGGGCGGGCGGGGACTGCCGGCCGCGCTCCCGGTGCGCAGCCCCGCCGGGCTCCATCCAGCCCCGTTTCCATCCATTCATGAATCCGTGACGTCAGCACGCTCGGTGCTTCTTTGCAGCAGGCTGCAGGATTGTGTGGGTGGAATTTCCTTTTATTTTGCAACACTTCCTTCTTTTTTTTTTTTTTTTTTTTTTTTTTTTTTTTTTTTTTTTGGTGCCTTCCATCTTTTTTAAAACAAGAAAATGGAGCATCACATAGGAAACCTTCATCCCTGTGAGTATTTGGGGGGAGATGTGTTTCTGTGAGGGGTGTGTGTTTGTGTGTGGTGTTTCATGGTCAGCGTTCCCCTTTCGCCATTTATTTCGGAAGGACAGATGGATGTTGCATTTGTGATGGGAGAGGGCTGAAAAGATGATGCTGAGAAAGGGAAGAGGGAAACGTGAAACCTTAATTTATCCATCACTGCATATAAATCCGAGAGCTGGCCTGGCCTTTGCCTGTCGGTGTGCTGGACATTTTTCACTTGCAATTTTGCACGTTATCTTCTTGTGCCCCCCTTTTAAAGGGGAAGGGAATGGCAACGGAGAATAGATATAAATGGAATATACAGGCAATGACACAAGAATTACTAGATAGTGTAAAGAGGCAGAATTGTAATTTTTGCTTTGTGAGGAATTGTAATTTTTTTTTCCTTGTGGGCTAATCAAACAATTCCTCTTGTGTGCTACAGTGTTAAATAATTTAATTTTATTTCTGAGATGAAGGAGATACATTTTTCTTTCAATCAGCCGGGTAGGAATTTGCTCCTGTATTATTGAAAATAGCAGTTTGAGCTGTCTCTGATGTGCTGAACACAAATTTCACCCCTCATTTTCCTAATAAATGAGGGAGCTGGGAGTACCTTTGCAGTTAAGGATACTGTTCACTGGGGCAAGATTTGTCATATTCCTGCTCACCTGAATGGGCATGATGTCATGTTTTCTCCCAATGAAAAGCAGAGCTGCTCTTTATTTTTGTTTTGGGGGGTGGTTTAGGTGCTGCAGTAGCTTAATCATATCAAACCACATGTCTCCCTTAAGTAAATGAAAAATGGGATATTTTAAGTAGATCTGGAGAAAGATGACATCAGGTCCATGTGTTTGGATGTACTGATTTTAGCAGTAGGCAATCTGTTCAGTAGAAGAAGATGAAGGAATGTATTTGGATCAATAATTTTGAGAGAGAAAATATGAAAATGTTTGAAAAGAGAGAGATGCAGTCAGTCTGGCTGGGAAAGGTGGGCACTTTCCACAGTACCTGCTGTGTGGGTAGCCACAGACACCTTGGGATACCCTAGAATGGGGAGGGTAGAGTTGTCACGGGTTCAAAAGTTTTTGTCGCTATCCTTTTTGTTGTGCTCCTGAATGTATACGGGTTTTGTTTCTAGAGAGAGGCAGCCCTTTGAACTCTCTGTGACAGCCTTCCGCTGAGAAACACAAATAAATCCAGATTTTGATGTAGTGAGGGTTTTGTTTGTTTGTTTTGCTCTAACACCAGTTTTGTTTCCTGTCTTTGGGGCCTCCAGCCTGAGTCTTTGATCTAGAACGGTCCTGTCATTCAGATTTGTCTTTGTCCCCTGCTGCCCAATAGTTAAATTTATAGCTGGCATTCATTTTGACCCTTGTGCCTGGAATTAGCAAGTAACTTCTAACACAGAATATATGGTAGGGACTCCCACTATTCCCCAGCTATAGGTGAACTTGGGTTTAATCATGTTTGGGTTTTTTTTTTGTTGCATTTTTAACCTCCCTTTTGCATCTCCTATGGTAAAGACTAGGTAAGTGGCTTATCTCCAGTGGATCAGAAAATTGAGTCATGGTTTATTTGAAAATCTCTTCCTAGGTAAGACCTTTCACAATGAGAGTTATTTAGACATAGGCCTGCTCTAAGCAGTGGCAGGATAAGAAAAGTTTTAAGTATTTCCTGTTTTCTTAGGACTTTTTTTATGGCCAGTGTGAGATGGTGGCTGATTAGGCTTGAGTTTTTCCCACCTGGTACCTGTTCCAGGCTGTCTGCAACTGAGGTGGGAGGAGTGGATTTTCAAGAGCAGGGCTTCTCAAAATGGCAAAGTTATTAAATAAAACTTATTTTAAAGTATAAAAATAAAAGAAATCTGGCATGGCTCGTGTGAACAGATTTTAAATCAGTGCCGGTTGCCCTTCAGCTCTGGTCCTAGGGGCCAGGGCAGGCAGGGGAAGGTGCATTGAGCTTTTTAGCCAAGCTCTGACCTGACATCTCAGTGGAGGAAGGCAGCAGCAGGTTCATTGCTTGTACAACTTCCAGTGAGTTCTCAGCCATAACTGAATCCAAATGAGTCAACTGAGGCAAATGTTACCTCCGAAGCTCTCAGGAGTTTGGCACTTCACCAAGCCCTGTCCAGCTTATGGGACTTTGTTTTTTATCCCTCCTTGGCAAATACATCCCGTGCAGGGGCTTAGGCTTTTGTACGCTCCTGCTTTGTGAGACTGCAGCAAATCAGTCCCATCTCCTGGGGTGTGGGGGTAAATATTTCACCCAAAACACAGACTACTTAGGGCTGAATACCAAGTTGGCAGCTATGGCTGGGCCAGGAGAAGCAGCTCTGTGGGTAGTTACTCCCAACCCTATAAATACTCAGTGTGTGCTTTGACCTTTGTGCTCTCTCCCTGCTCCAGCTTCAGCTGAGAAGTTGGTGGTTGGAGGGGGTTCAAAGGCTTTGGCAACAGTTGGGTGTAGGCCAGGAGGAAGAGCAGATTTGTCTGTGTAAAGTCTGTGATTTATAACCCTCTGGTGAAGCTGTGATTGTTGGTGCTGTTCCCTCTGGAGCTGTTGGTAACTGCACTGAGGTGCTGTGAGGGAAGGAAGGAGAAAGTCCTGGAAGGGGTGAGAGGCTGGAGAGTGGAGGTCTCTGTGTGGACATTCTGTTCATTCCAGGGGTGCTTGTCCTTTCCTGTCCCCCATCTCTGTTACCTCGTGGAGGACACCAAAAACAGTGATGCAGCTGTACAGCTGTGACACAGGACATCCAGCCTCACCATCCCTCTGTGCCAGAGCAGATCCTCAGATGCTGAGCCATCAGCTGCACCCCCAGGGTGGTCCAGGTCTCTGCAGGGTTGGATGGCACGAGCTGTGCCAGGCCTCAGGAGCTCCTTTGGGATGCAGCCCCAGGCCTGTTGTTTGTGTGTTGGCAGCACACAGAGCTGTAGTGGAGCAGGCTCACACCTCTAACCCTGCGCTGTCTCTAATACAGGCTTACGAGACGCTCCTGAGCGGGGCATTGTGCTGCCTCTGTCGAGGAGTAATCCTCTTTGCTCGTGTATGGGGCTGGCTAAATACAATTTAGTGCTGCTGTCATTTCCCATCCAGGATGTGCCAGCTGCATTTCGAGTGTCCTTCCCAGCAGGTGCACCCAGGCAGGGACGTGGTGTGGGGTGGCAGGGGCCAGAGCACTGCACCCATCCCAGGAACTGCTGTACTTTCATGGAGAGCTCTTGAGTTACTTCAGCACTGGGTGTGAAGCACATAAGCTCTTAGTGCTGAGAAGTTTGTGTGAGTAGCATTTACATGTCAAATGTGCTTTGCAAATGTTGAATAATTCATATCTACTATAAAAATAAAAACAAGCGTGGGAGTGAGCGAGTTTACCTGAGACCAGTCTGACACCTCACGTGAATTCAAGTGAGACTTTGATTCATTCACTGGATTCCTGAAAGCAGCACTGTGATATTGATCTTCATCCTCAAAGATTATTCAGACATTAATTAATTTTTATGCTATTCTTTGGAGGAAAATAGGGTGTTTCAGTGCTGTAAGGGGGGGAAATTCCAAGATATTGTTCATTGATCTGGAACATTTAGTGCCTTCATGTGGCAATGTCAGTGGGGCTGTAAGGCCTCTGTGAACTAAACTGGAAATTTTTCTGGTGTTTGTTGTTGTAAAGTATTTCAGTTTGAATCCTTAAATCTGTTGTTGTATAGTAATAGTAATATAATAACATGTAGTAATTATATAGTAATAACATATGGATTGATAACATGGGGATTGTCAATGAGATAAAAGTGCAGAACTGGGAAGGATGAAGAGAAAAGAACAGAGCCTGACTGGCTTTGAAAAGTTGTTTCCTGCTATGGAGACAGCTGGAAAGGTGAAAGAGAAGAGTATAATTTAAGGTCATTTCTACATTTTAATCTGAGACAGATTTCAGCAGTAATTCTGTAGTATAAAAGGCTAACCAGCATTTAGTCTGAATGTTTTCCAGTGTATGGTGTTCCCTGTGTAGCTCACCACATACAGCAGCCACGGGGAGGGGAGCAAAGAGCAGATGGGTGACTTAGTGACACTGATTCTTGTGGATTAACTGCGTGGTTCTTGGTTTGTTCCCCTGCTCCCCAGAGGAAGGTGATTCCCTTTCTCCCAAAGCCCAGCACCTGGGCTGGGAGCAGGGCAGCTCTCCAGCAGGAATGTGCAGCCCCTGCTCCCTGCAGCCAGGACGAGAGTCATTATGCAACACCACTTATTTCCTATGGCATCAGATTATGCAATTTCTGAGCAGAAGAATGCAAAGCCCTGGAAGAACACAGTAGCATTTTAGCAGATCCAAAAATACCTCCTGCAGGATAGAGGCAGCATTTCTGTGTGTAGTGCTGAAAATACGCCGTTACGTAAGGCGCTTATTTCCCAGGCGCCGCTTGGCAGGGCTGCCAGGTGAAGCAGGACGTGCTCTCCCTGCACTCACAGGAGGCTGGATGTGCTCTTTGTCTCTCTTCTTCACCAAGATGAGTTTTTGTTTTCCTTTTGAAAAAATAAAAGAAGTGGATGCTTGATTTCTCTTTCCAAATCAAGCACTGCTTCACACCCCCCACAAATTTGTGACCTGAAACATTTAACTCGTGGTGCTGGAGGTAGAAATTCATTCCTGTGCTGAGAGCCAGGGCAGATGCACCCATGGCATGTGGGGATAAGAGTCACCAGTTCTTTTAAGGTGAAGTCTGCCTTGGAAATCTATTAAATATCTTTGTAGGAGATGAGAGCACGCTAGGAAGGGGGAACTGGTTGATACAATCTGTTGGGAATTTGGCAGGAATACTTACCAGAGACTCTTAAAGAGGCTAAACAGCTATTAAATAACTGAGACGCCAGGCTGGCAGACAGAGTAGTAGTTAAATGATATGGAATAAGAGTAGGGATAAAAGGATGGTAATGTTGAAACATTTTTCCCTGCTTTGGAGATGGCACTACTCATACTCTTCCCACCTTTTCTTCCCTTATCCAGATATTTTAGGAGTATTCTGTTTAAGCTGTGAGACTACACAAGGAAGGTGTTGAGGGTAATGTCTATGGAGGCCACCTGCAGGGAGCAATGGAAGGCTCCAGTGAACTTGGGGGATAAAATATCAGTTCAATTTAGCATTCATTAAACAGAAATCAATCTTAACATCCAGTCAGAATTAGGCTCTGACATAATAAAAAGCTTTTTCTGCTCCAGAATGAGACCTTAGGTTGTAAGAGACCCATGGAAGTTAGCTCAGCATCCTGAAGAACCAAAATGATCATTGTGCATTTCTGTGGCCTTCTGTCCTTTTTGGGAATCCTGACTGTGGCCTGACTTCCTCAGCTACACAGAGAAGCTGCCCCATCCCTGGAAGTGTTCAGGACCAGGTTGGGTGGGGCTTGGAACAACCTAGGTTAGTTGAAGGTGTCCCTGCCCATGAATTTTAAAGTTTTAATAGTTTTTTTTAACCCAAAGTATGCTGTGATTTACATTCTATAACTATAAGGTGATACAGGAGAAATGGAAATGAGGTGATCAAAGACACAGAGAAAGTTTCAAATGGTGAGTGAGAAGGTCAAGTGAGAATTGTTAGACTTGAGCAAAAATGTTGGAGTGGAGGATGGGATAATTTTTTAAATCACACCTGGAATGAAAGAGATGGTATGTTCAGGTGTCACTGAAGCAGTGAACAACTGTCTGTTGTCTGAAAGGAATTAAAGGCGTGCAAAGTCAAGAGCAGCTGGTGTTACCTTCTACAACACAGAGTAAAGCCACAAAACTCCCTGCCACAGCACAGTGTCTGCCCAAGTGTTCTTGACACATTTGCACAGGACCATTGCTGTGTGCTGAGGCACAGCCAGCAGCAGTGTGCTGTGGGCAGGGCAGCTGGTGGCACTGCTGGGCAGCTCTGGCTGCCTGCACACCCTGCCCTTGGCTTTGCAGCAGGACAGGGGCGTGGATGAACCTCCTGAGCTTCCATGGCTTCATCCCATTGCTGTCATCCCATTGCTGCAGCCCAGGTGTCTCCTCAGCCAGGCCAGCCTGGGATGTGCAAGGTGCCAAGCAAACCTGCAGCTGGCTCTGCACAGAGCCGGAATTCAGCCATTATGGATATTTCTTGGCTGCTACATGCTGCTATTTTTGTCATTGTCAGAAAGGGTTCAGGCCACAGAGCTAGACAGGGTTCTTTTTCTCACTGGTACAGCCACAGACTAAAGGATATCACAGCTAAAATCACTTTTCCAAAAATGATGTGCCCTTGTTTTTGGATAGACGGAATATATTGAATGAAGGCTAAATTAAATCATCATGGAGTCAAGCTTTTGTTGTGATAACACAGACTGCATACAACATAGTTACATGTCCATGGGCTCACATGATTAATGCCCATGGTTATGTTAATATTCTATTAACATTTTTAAATTATGATGATTATGCTAGTTGTGAGCCCAAAGCAGTTGCTACCATATCAGTCAGATGAGGATTATGGTGTCTGCAGAAGAAAGTCATTGAGGTAGCATCCAAATGTTTGTTAGAGAGAGGAAATAAAAGTATATGTTCAAGTCAGGATTCTGCAGAAGGTGCAGAAGTACTGTAGTGTTTATCTGACAACCTGAAGGAGCAGGGTAAAGCACAAAAAAGCCAGTGTGACAGAACTTCACTTTCCCAGGTAAAAGTGCTCTTTGTTGTAGAGAAATGTTTATGTGCAGAAATGTAAACAGAGCTATTGCTGCTACAGAAAATCTCAGCTGGGTCAGGTGAAGCATTTTCACTTGTTATATCAGCAACTGATTATGTTTTGGGAATATAATTGTAATATTTAAAGATACGCCTGGGTTGTGGCTGGGCATTCATGTGGGTGTGAGATGGGAAGAACTGTTCTTCCTTGAAGGAGCAGTGTGTTTTGAGAAGGAGATCAATGGCTTAAAAACACCCAAGCTTTTGCCCTGGGCTACTCCACAGTTGGCTTAAAGGTTTGCCCATAGCTTGGGCTGGGCTATACCAAATTAATGTAAACAAGCTTCATAGTTTCATTTTTTTACAACCTAACAAAACAGCTAATGTAACTTACAAATTGTAATGTAATTAATTAATGTAATAATGTAGCTTAAAAAAATATTCAACCCTCCTGAAAACAAAGAGTTTGCCTTTTGGTGATGTGTAACCCATTCTCTATTAATAAATCTACTTTTACTTTTTGTTTTCAAAGCAACCATGCAAAACACAAGCCTCTATTTTGAGTAATGTAAAAAGTGTGGCAGGAAAGGAATATCTGATCCACTCATGTAACATTTTCTTCATCAGGAGACCAGGAATAGAAAGTCTATTGAAATCCTGTGTAGTAAAACCACATGGTTCAAACCCCAAAGGTCAGAAGTGACAACAAAAGCTCTGGCACTTGCCAATTCAGCAGCTCTCAGTTGTTCCTGTGCTGGAGTTGTACAGTGATGGGAGAGGACTGTGCATCATTCTGTTGTAAAAATTCCCTGTAGAATTTGAGAGGGAGTCACAAGGGGCAGGAGAACGTGATGTCTGTGCTTTATGGACACACTTTTTTGTGGTTTTGTTAGATTTTAGAACATTTTTAAAGCATTGTCACAAGCCACTAGTTGAGATGGTGCATACATAAATTCCAGTCATGTTATCAGTGAGGAAATGTGCAGTTACCTTGTTGTGCCCACTGTAGCCAAGAGGAAATCACACTAAGTACCAGGAAAAAGCAAGGGCACTGCAGGGCTTGGCTGTGAGTAGTGACCTGGGCAGGAATCTCCTCTGTCCATGGTAATTCCATGTACCAGCTGGATAATTTCTGCCAGCAGCTCTGTTCAGCCTCTAAACATGGATCAGACAATTGCTTTTATTCCCTTTGCATATTGGAAGTGCAAGCAGAGATTATGCATCACTGGCTAAGATAGAAACAGTGTTCAAGGAAGCAAACTTACTGTTACTAGAGACTTGGGCTGTCAGAGTGGTGGCCTCTGTGCTTACAGCACCTTTCCAGCACACTGACTTTTTCTTTGGTCTGGTTTGTGTGCTGTGTCTGGAATACTGTGTCTGATTTGCCACTCAATTTTTAGCACACCTCTTTAAAGGAGGAACTTCAGTAATTTTTCACACGAGGCATTGGGTTAACTCATCTGCAAACCTGACCATTGTATTGACACTCTTAAGAATATTGAACTCATACAGACAGCCACGTGCTTTGGTGTCCCCAGGGGAGTGTGAGGACACTTCTGGATGGATGTTTCCAGGGACAGGCACAATGTCAGGCAAGGTGAGAATGTGCTCTGATAGCTGATTCACCCACTTGGTGATTCAGGTAAACTCTCACTTTTCTGTAGTTTCAAACTGAATTTTGGGCTGTCTGACATGTTGAGGTGCAGCCTCACTCTCCTGAGAAGAGGTGCATTTCATGCTCCTTTTGTCTGGGGGCTGTGGGATTTTGCCTGGAGAAAATAGTTTGCATGGAAATGGAGTCATTTATGAGAAGCTGTGATCGTACAAAATTGCATCGAGCCTTGAGTCTCCTTTCAGTCAGAAGAGAAATTTGTTACTGCAGAGTGCATGAACTCATCAAAACAGTTCAAATCCGAGGGTCTGCCTTCAAGTCTGTGCGTGCAGCAGCACTCTGAAATCTCAATCTCTTAAATATGCACAGTCCTCCCACACATGGAGCTTCCAGCTTTTGACTGGGAGGCTGCTGCAGCAGGAGCATTGCTCGGGTAGGAATAGCACAGCCCTTGGCTGTGCCTTTCCCTGGAAAAGCTGGAGATGCACATGCAGATCACAGACGTGGGATCCCAGGCTGCTTTGTGTTGGAAGGGACTTTAGAAATCATCCAGTTCCACCCCCTGCCAGGGGCAGGGATACCTTCCACAATCCCAGGTTGCTCCAAGTCCCAGCCAACTTGGCCTTGGACACTTCCAGGGATCCAGGGCCTCCCCACCCTCACAGGGAACAATTCCCTCCTAATATCTGGACTAAACCTTCAGCTGAAGGCCATTCTACCTTATAAATACATCCTGAATGGCACTCTGGATATAATGAAACCCAAATCTTTCAAGGAAATGTTTTTCTTTGCCTTTTCTCTTATTGGGAAGTGTTCAATGTGAAAAATCTCAGTCTTTTGGTACTATGACTAAACGAATAGTGGCAGCATGACAGTAAAACTTGGAAAATGCTCTTCTTCCCTTGTTTGAAGAAGATGGTGAGATCTAAACCAGCCTAATTTCATTGGATTAAATCACATTTTGCTAAGGCAGGAGGTTGCACATTGCAGAATTTACTGCAATAGAACAGAATTAAAAAAATTATTTTCCCCAATCAGTCAGCACTGATGTAGTGTGGCAGAAACCACCTTCTCCCCCTCCCAGGGTTTCTGCATGACTTTGCTTCAAGTTGGGTTGATAGGGAGTTTTTTAAAAGAAGTGCTGCTGTTTCATGCTCTCCAAACAATGAGTTTGCTACACCTCTGAAAATCAGGCTGCTTATGTAAGGGCCTAAATAAGGCTGTATCATGCCAGTTTGAAAATAATTCCATAATTTTATATGCCTTCTCTCCCCATGAGCACATACAGGGGCATGTAAAGTGGCAGGACACTGTGCCTAAAGGCTTTTTTTGTTTGAAGCATCTCAGTGTTGGAGAAGGCAATTTGATCTGGGAAAACAGACCTGATATCCCTGAGTCTGGGGCTTTGTTCTTGGCTGAGCTGTGTAGTGAAAAGCTGTTCATTCCCTGTTACACCTCCACAGTCAAACATTCCAGAGGCAGAGAACTCTAAAAATGTAAAAGCAAAAGCTTAGACTGTAGTAGTATACTCTTGAGAGTCACATAACAGCAAAGTTATTTTATCCTCCAAGTCTGATTTAATCCTTAATGCACTTCCCAAGGCTTACATCTGTGATATTTTGGGGCACTGTTAGCTCAAATTCTAGCCTTTACATTTGTTCTTCTTTAGCTTCAGTTACAAACACTGAGCATCCACCCCAAAGCACTGTCACACAGTCATTGCCCAGTGCCTGCTCTGAGCATCATCCAACTGTTCAGAACCTCCTTTGGACCTGCTGTGGACACCTGGCTGATGTTTTACTTGCATTGCTTAATATTCCATGTTTAGAATATTAAGCAGATTTTAGATATTAGAAAAAAGCAGATTTCTCTGTAGTAACAGTGGTCGCATTTTGCTCTTGTTTAAACAATCACTTGTCACTCGCTGACTTCAGGTAATGAGCAGGGGCTGTGCCCAGGAACGCTGAGCTGGGCCTGGTGTTTTTCTGGAATTCTGTTCAGGTCTGAAGCATTTTCTTATTAGTAACAAAATCTGTGATAATATAACAACTGCTGCTGGTAGTAATTGGACTATGAGGTCACACTGCAGCTTCCCACGCTGGTGAATTGGTCACTGTACTGCTGGTCCTGGCAGGTCAGGAATAACCAACTCTTCAGCTTCCCATACGAGTCTGATTCAGCTCCTGTACTGGTTTGGGCTGTGCTGCAACCTCTGCCTCACTTGCTGTTTTGCTCTCTTTAAAAGAACGAAGTTTACAACCTAAATAAAGCTTTTATGCAAACCCCACGTGATCAGGCAGGATACAGGAAGGTAATCCAGGTTTCTGGCTGTTCCTGTTTGCTGCTGGAGAGGGGCTGAAGCCCAGGGCAGGAGCTTTTCATCCTGCAGGCTCAAGGGCTTATCTCTCCTCTCTGCAGTGACCTCATCCTGAGGAGTTATGGCACTGAGCTGTTCCCTTGCCATTGGCTGTGTCCTACCTGGCCACCTCTTTCTGCCTTCCAGTGGCTGTTTGCAGAGCCTGGAAATTTGCCCCCTCTATAACTGATCATACTTTTTAACAAAATACTTTCCGTTAAGGCCATTTTTTACCCTGCTCTCAGCTTCTTATGGAATTTAAAACTGGACTTTGTTCCATGTTGAAGGCTGAATTCACTTAATTACTTGTGGCCCAGTGTTAGAGCCTGTTGTTTCAGAAGGGACTATCCCAAAACTGTTTTTGCAGTGGGCAACATCACCCCCAGCCATCGACCTGGCTCTGTGAGAAGGTGGTATCACCATGTGTTGTGGAAAAAAGACCTCTCAGTGGAGCGTGGAGTGAGAGAGGGTGGCACTTAGAAGGGATCCCAGCTCTTCTTTTATGTGCACCCTCCCAGGAGCTCATGCAGGGGAGAAGTGGAGAGCAGTGGTAGGAGATCAGCAAGCAGGGTCTGCTGTTCTGTGAAACTCGCCAAGTTCTACTTGCTTATGAGGGTAACATGAATGTGGTTAGAGAATAGAATGTATCTTGCCACAATGGACATGGAGGGTCAGTCACAGGTCCAGGATGGTCATAACTAGGTGGGGCTCTGAGGGAGCAGCCATAAACCATCCCTCGGTGGAATCAAGGTACCTGTATCACTGTGTTTTGTTGCTCTAACACCTTGTCTTGAGGGTTTGCAGAGGGATCCTGAGCTTGTGGGCTGTGCCAGGCCTGGGAACAGCGGTGGGACTCAAACCATAGCTGAGCTGGGGCCAGTTTCAGTCAATGCTATGGGAACTCTGCAGCGAATCTTTCACGACCTTTAGGCTGTTGTTAAAAATTGTGGTGTTTGTTTACTGGGCAATTCCTGCAGTAAGTTACCGAGAGTAGTGCCTGAGTGGAGTTTCTGTTGGAACCATTTATTTGTTTCTTTTAGGGCAGTAATTATTTACCAAGTATCAGCGGCTGTCTGGAAAGTCTAGTTAATTATCAGCTCACCTCAGTGAAACCGCACGTAGTGAAAACACTTAAACAAAAAATTGAAAGTTGCTCTTTTTCCTCTTGTTTCAGGTACTGGGCCTACGTGTCACATGTGAGTTGTGTCCCACAGATGCTCTGAGCACCCCCTCGGGCCGTCTCCTTGATGCACACTCACGGCATCATGGCCAGCACTCAGGAGCGCCTGAGCCTGTCTTCCTCTCCCAGCTCCACGGGCAAAGCGTTCTGTGAGGACAAAGACTCGGGGCGCTTCCCCGAGGAGCACCCCGCCGCCGGGAGCCGCCCGTCCCCCGAGCTGCTGGAGGACGCGCGGGAGCGGGGCTCGCTGCCGGCCGAGCTGCTGGAGGGCGTGGGCAGCCCGGGCACGGCGGCCGTGCTGAGCAGCGTCAGCGAGGACGCCCGCGACCACTTCGAGAACAGCGTGCTGCAGCTGCGCGAGCACGACGAGCCCGAGCTCCCGCAGGGCACCCGCAGCCCGGGCGACGGCGACACCAACGGCGCCGCCGACGACGTCAAGGTGCAGTTCAACCGCACGGGCAGCGGCAGCGGCGGCTTCCTCGAGGGGCTCTTCGGGTGCCTGCGGCCCGTGTGGAACATCATCGGCAAGGCCTACTCCACCGACTACAAACTGCAGCAGCAAGGTAAGCGGGAGCCGCCTGCGCCGCTTGGGGTGGCACGAGGAGAGCGAGCCAGGGCTGTTCCCCAGCTCTGCACGGGGCTGCTTTGTCTGGCCCAGCCCTGTCACGGGTGTCCAGGATAAATCCTGCGCTGTGGAGCCAGCAGCCGTCGTGTGTGGTGAGGGCAGCTCGTGAGGGAGTCAGAACCGACTGCCTGTTCAGCCCCATGGCCTGGGCCATTGTGACAAGGCCTGAATCTCAACCGAGCGTGGGGATCAGAAGGAATGGTGTTGAAGTACTTGGAACCATCCCTGTGTTGATTTCTGGAGGATTTTTACCTCACATGGAAAACACTGACGTAGGCACTTCCACTTCAGAACCTCCAAGTGAAGGCTGTCCCCAGCTGACCACAAAATAGCATGAGTATTGCTTCTCTTTTAAAAAGACTTTTATTTCTTTTTATTCGGGAGTAATTTTCCTCCCTAAAATATCCTTTAGTACTTGTCTTTCCAGAAATATGTTCTTTAATATTTATACCTTTTCCATTTGGATGTGTAAGCGTAAATGTGTAAGTGTATGTGAGTATAAATACATATAAAATCCATAGCTGGGGAGTAAGTGATGTCCCAGTTGACTGCACGTATATCTATATATCTATCTCTATATATATCTTTAGGGGGTACTGAAAGCTAAAGAGCAGAGTCTGCTCTGCTGTTGGTGTCTGATTTCTCCCCTAGCACAGGGGGAGGGAGGTGGCAGATGGGAAAAGAACAAGCTGTCATTAGAATTAAGGAGCTGAAATGGTTGAGGCTTATGGAAAATGGGAACAGTCTGGCCACTGCAGCTCCATGGGGCAAAGCCTCCTTTGAGCATCACGCAGTAGTAATCAAATGGCTTTTTGGCACTGACAAATTATAAGATACAAGGTCAGAAACCTGTCTGAGTGGTTCAAATCTAAACCCCAGAGGGATGAGGAACAGCTCCTAATATGAGGGAACAGAGCTGTTGAATAACATATTGGATGAATCTGCCTTGAAATCAGCTTCCTAGAGTCAGTCGTTTCCAGTTCATAAGCGAGCAGGAAATGCAGTTCTGCATTCCAGGTGCTCCTGAGCAGCAGCCCCGTGTACAAGGCTTTGCTTGGTTTGAATTTCTCCGGCACAGTTGGTTCTGTTTTGTTTGCATGTTATAAATTCGATGTGTCACATGTGGTTCAGGCTATAAATAAAAACGGTGACAGAAAGTTCCCTGGGGGATTAAGGCTGCTGGGGCGATTGCACAAAGGGTGAGCAGTTTTGGAAGGGGCTGTCTGGGTGGGGAGTCTCCCTTGGGAAGGAGAAGGAGGAAAGGAGGTTCTGAGCAGTGGGATGACGTTCAGAGCAGGCATTGGGCAGTGCCTGTGTGACAGGCACAGCAGTCTGCCATGGGTTCCATGTTCAGTGTTTGTAAGTGAAGCTAAAAATTTCCGAGGAAAGGCCAGAGATGCGGAGTGGCAGTGGCCACTCCCAGCAGTTCTCTGTGTGTCCCACACCTGTCCCCACTGCTGGCTCTGAGCCATCCATGCTGGTGTGTCCCTGTGGCCTCGGAGCGGTGGCTTTGGGGGAGCTGCCTGTGAGACACAGAGATCCCATTTCCCACATAACTGGGCCAGCAGATGCACTGGGAGCCACAGTGCAATCTGTGCTTTGGTGGCCCACAGGGGCACTCCCTTTTGTATGGAACTCACCCAACTAAAAGACTGAAGCACTAACAAGTGAAAAGGAGCAGCTGAGAGCAGTGCTGGGGCTGGAGGGTGCACACAGAGCTCCCTCCTGTGCACAGGGTGTCTTGCTGTTCTCTGTGCTGGGAGCATGTTCAGAGCCACACATCCAGGGGCACTCTGCTGTTGGCTGCTGCCATCAGGCCCTTCTGAAAGTGCAGATTTGAACTGGCTGCAGATGTGGTAAGGCTGAGGATTAACTGGGATCAGCTATATGTAGCCTGTGTGGTTGAGCTGCATTTTCAGTGTCTTCACTGTTAGAAAGGGAAATGAGAAGAAAATTTTAAACAAATATTATTATTTTTTCTTCTGGAGCTGCTCAGTTGTCTGGCTCTGATGATATCTGTTACCCTGATGGCAGTACTACACTTCTGTTACCCAAGGATAAACCTTTTCAAACTGCTTCTGTGCTGAAACTTGAAGATTTTGTGAGAATATTCATGTTCTCTTTTCCAGATGATCTCATTCTTGCTTCTTGCCACCAGAAAATCATCTTTGTGTGCATTTCATCAGCTACATACAAGCCAGCAGTTCAGTAACTGATGTATGTGATTATTTTTATTTTTGCTGTCTTTTAGCAAGAGCATAGAGGATGCATGGATTGTGTTTGTGCAAGTGCTGTGTGGCTGAGGAAACGTCTGGGGCTCTTTCAGCAGCAGGGAGAGGATTGTGGTGGCTTTTCATTTCCCTGGGAGCTGCTTTACAGCTTTGGGCTGGTGCCATGGATCTGTGCAGATGAATTTTCCCCCCCTTCTTTATCAGACAAGTACTTAAAGCCTCATCCAGGAGTAATCCTTTGTATTGGGCTGAATCAACAACAGGGATATGAGTCCAGTTTGGATCTGCAGCCATGTGGCCTTCCAGTACTAAAGAGGGAGAGCAACTTTTTATGTGGAGAGGTAGTGATAGGGCAAGGGGGAATGGTTTTAAACTAATAGAAGAGAGATTAAGATTAGATTAGGAAGAAATCCTTCCCTGTGAGGGTGGTGAGGCACAGGTTGCCCAGAGAAGCTGTGGCTGCCCCTGGATCCCTGGAGGTGTCCAGGGCCAGGTTGGACGGGGCTTGGAGCACCCTGGGACAGTGGAAGGTGTCCCTGCCTGTGGAAGGGGATGGACTTTAAGATCCCTTCCAACCCAAACCATTTTATGTTGCCTGCAGGTGCTTTGTGGTACTTTCTGCTCCCTGGTATGCCTGCACACCTGCTTTGGCTATCCTGCAGGCCCATTCTTTGGGACATGGTGGTGGTGCTGTGGTTGCAAATAGTAAAAGACAAATAGGTTTCATGTCCTGAGCCCATATTGCCTGTGAAGCTTTGGCTCGTGACTTGGTGAAAGAGGGAAAAGATAAGAACAGCTTTTCATGATTCTGCATTATCTTCTTGTTGAAATTGCTGCTTGAGTGTCCTTCCTGACACCTGAATGGTCAACAAGAGGAGTGTGCCTGCTCTTCCCTGCAGGACATGGGCTGGGCAGGGCACTGGTCAGCTGGGAGCTGGCACAGGCTCTGTGCTGGTTGAGCAAGTGATGCCAGTTGCTGCTTGGTGAGGAGTCATTCCTGCAGGGAATGTTGGCTTTTGTATTGTTCAGTGCCAGCTGATTATCTGAGGTTTAAGTACTTGGGGTTTGACCCATAAAATCCCTCCCTCCTATGTTTTTCCAGTTGTTTACCCTGATTCCTAAAGGCTGTTGGTGAGTGCTTTCAGGGAGACACACTCAGTTCTTTAATTTGCATCTACCAGTTATTTAATTGGGACTGTGGAGACTCCAGCACTTTAAAGCAAGACTTGTTTGTGTTTCCTAGAGACTCATTAGACTTCCCAGCCATTTCCTTTGGACTAAGGAGCTGCTTTCACCTTCCCTTTCACTGAGTGTTTACCATCATTGTGAGAGTTTTTGTGTGTACCTGGAGAGCAAGGTGCCCGTCGGAGGGTGCTTGTGTTGGGTCTGTGTAAACCAGAGATGCTTCTTGTCTCAGTACCAGTGCTGGAGAGCAGCCAGTGCTGGGAAAAACTTCCTCCAGATTGGTTCAATGGCTCAGCCTGCTCCTGCCTTTCTTCCCCATGGGAAATAGATTCTCATCATTCTACTCAAATGGTTCTTAATCACCTCAGAAACGCAAGTTCTTGCGCAGTTCCTGCTGCTATTACATTTTAATTTATTTAGGGAAGTATCCCACTGGTTTCTTAAGGCCCAGAGCAGTCTGACTGCTGCACTGCATGTTACCTGTAGTTTAGCTCTTTGTTCTTCTTGATATTCCCAAAGCTATGGGATATTTCACTGTCACCACACTGAAACCTCTTTCCTGAATTGCGCCCTGACAATCAGGATGCAGATGGGATAAGGGAGAGCATCTGTGTTCTACAATGAACACGAGGTGACTTTGCAGGAAGAACCACATGAACTTTTACTTAGTCTACAGCCTCTCCCAGCCTTTCCCATTGCAGAGGTAATATTAGAGGAAGGTAATATGACCTGATAGGGAATATTAAGAGCAAACTAGTGTTCCAAGGTGATACAGTTATCCATTACTGCTCACAAGCTGTAGATGTTTCATGGAAATGAATGTCAGTGTTCTGTGTCCAATACAGGAAAGAGAGACTTCCACAGGTAAGGATGGAAAGAGACTTTGAAAAACAGGGAATGGCTTCCCACTGCCAGAGGGCAGGGATAGGATACTGGGGAGAAATTCTTCCCTGTGAGGATGGTGAGGCCCTGGCACAGGGTGCCCAGAGAAGCTGTGGCTGCCCCTGGATCCCTGGAAGTGTCCAAGGCCAGGTTGGACAGGGCTTGGAGCAACCTGGGATAATGGAAGGTGTCCCTGCCCATGGCAGGGGTGGCACTGGATGGGCTTTTAGGTCCCTTCCACCCCAGTCCATTCCATGATTCTGTGAAAGGAACAGGTATTTCAGTACAACAGAATAGTTTCTATGTTGCTATATAAAATACTGTTCATCAGCATGCACAAAAATCACCTCTGTTTGCCACCTCCTTTCAGAAGTGATGCATTTGTGAATCAAATAGAAATATAGATCTTCTTGATTTAATTATGAATGAATGAATGAATTTTATTAATTATCTAATTATTTTCTTTATTTAAGATATTTAGTGTTTAAACATCCAAAGACTTAAATGCCAGTTAATGCTCAGAGCTGGGAGTGGATCCATGAGTATGGAAAACAGCCTTGTGTCTGGGAAGGAGCATGTGCTGGGGGCTGAGCTCTGCCCTGCCAAGGCGGGGGGAATTTGTGCTGTGGATGAGCAATGTTTCTGTTTGCAGTTCAGCGAGCAGAGGCTGTGCTGGGGTCTGGCTCTGGGGGAGAGCTGCTGTTCCATGGAGTGCCTGGGCAGCCACTGCCTGCCTGTCACAGGGATGATCCCAGGAAAGGCTTTGAACTGGGATCAGCCCACAGACTGTTGGGATATACAGGTTTCCCTTCAGTGATAACAGTATCTGGAATGGACACTTTGGCATAATCCCAGCTGCAGCCCTGGGAACATCCCAAAGGCTTGGAGTCTGGATGAGATGAGGACACACCTTTGTAGTCATCTGAAACAGAGATCTATACACGTGTGACTTCCTTTTATTTCAGAAATCAGTGAGTTAATTTTGGCTTTGCTGCTAAATAATTTATTCTCCAAACTTAGATCTTTATTGAATTACAATAAATAAACAATTGCCTGTCTTTTATCCTGCTTTTGTGAGCCTAAGGTAATTTCAAGGTGATTGACAGGGAATAGGGCTTTCTGTTCTGATGGGTGCAGCTCTCTTGAAGCAGTTCATACAGTGCCAGTGGACCACTCCAGCATTATCCTACAAATGTGTGGAGGTACCAAAGAGGAGGAATTACTCAAGGTTGTTTTTCCTGTTTGACATTGATATACATGTTGGTGATGCTGGTGTGGGAAGGACTTATTTCTGTGGCTGCTGCTGGTGGTTGATGTGCTTTGTTTTGACTATCTTGCTGGTTAGTGCTCTGTGTTTTACAGCCTGCCACCTCTGATTTTTCTTTTCCATTTTTGTTTATTTCAGGGAGTGAAAAAGACCCTCAATATTTTTTATATCACTTGTGAATGTTAAATGTTTCTTCTAATCTATGCCTTTCAATGGAGATGTGCACTTTCAGTGGTTGGGTAGAGAATCTCCTCCCAAAATTGCCAGTCCAGGGTCCCTGATATGGTAAATTGCTGCCTGCCAAGCTGGAGTGGTTCACCCAAGCAGGGTGGTGAAAAAGCAGCTGGAAGGATGGGAATGAGGTGGCTGGGATGTCTGGAAGGGTTGTTGGGGCTGCGCACATGCAGTGTGTGCCTCAGCTGTGCCAGGAGAAGCTGTCACCCACTCCCTGCAGAAGAGCCCAGCCTGTGGCACAGGAGGTGGCGGGTGCTGCCCTGGTGTGCTCTGGCAGTTTTCACGTCTTGACCCTTTCCTTTATCCCGTTTTGTCTCCCGTGCCCAGACACGTGGGAGGTGCCGTTCGAGGAGATCTCGGAGCTGCAGTGGCTGGGCAGCGGGGCGCAGGGCGCTGTCTTCCTGGGGAAGTTCCGGGCCGAGGAGGTGGCCATCAAGAAAGTGAGGGACCAGAACGAGACCGACATCAAGCACCTGCGGAAGCTCAAGCATCCCAACATCATCGCCTTCAAGTAGGTTGGACCCTTGTCAGCTTTGTCCAGGCAAGAGCTGTATTGAGATTTCTCTCAATACCTCCGAGGGTGCAGCCAGCGGAGCAATGACTTAATATAATAGCGAGATGGCTTCTCAGGATATGCTTTGTAAAATAAAGGTTTTAATAACAGCAAAAATAACAAACATTACAAAATGAAAAGAGATAAGCTGAGCACAGTGTACCAAGCACAGTTACACTGGCTAAGGCGTTCCCAAAAAGCCCTGTGCACCCCTTGAGCTGGTTCTTTAATACTCGATGGTCTAGGTGGGCTTATTTGGCTCTTTGCCCAATGAGATGGACACTGGGCTTTGAGATGCACTTCCAAAGCCCTATCACTGTGTCTGTGCTGGTACTGAGCCAATTACAGCGAGCAGGCTATAGAAAATTCTAGTTTAACTTCCTTATATAGAAACACCTGCTTGGGTACAGAAATGCACGACTACAGAGCCATTCACTCAAGTTCTCTGGGAAGGTTTTACAGTCCTGGAGCTAAGCTGTGTCTGGGACAAAGTGGTGGTCACCCTTCCTGTCTGGTTGTCTGTCTGCTGCTCCTCCTCACTGTGTGTTCTCTTTGGCAGGGGAGTTTGCACCCAGGCCCCCTGCTACTGCATCATCATGGAATACTGTGCCCACGGGCAGCTCTACGAGGTCCTGCGGGCCGGCAGGAAGGTCACCCCACGGCTGCTGGTGGACTGGTCCACAGGGATTGCCAGTGGCATGAACTACCTGCACCTCCACAAAATCATCCATCGAGACCTCAAGTCACCAAAGTGAGTCTCAGCTGCTTAAAGAGCCCTTAGTTGGGCTTCCTCAAGTCACCAGAGTTAAACATCCCCTAGTTGTGGCTCTTCAGGTCATCAAAGTGAGCCTCAGATGCTTAAACGTCCCCCAGTTGGGGCTATTTTTTCCTTTTCTTGAGAAAGTTTCAAGTTTGGTCAAAAGGCTCTACTATTTTTTTCCTCCACATTGACTGAAAACTAATGGGAGCGAAACTATTGCAACTTGTTGGCACTTAACAAGCGTGGAAATTTTACCAGTATCTTCCAGGATAAATAGCAGTCAGGAAATATTTAATGATTTCACAATATCTGGTCTTTTTGGAAATTGGAATATTCTGTTGGCTTCTGCCTTTTTATTTTTCCTTCTTATTCTCCTGTTATTTCCCTGATTTTTTGGAACGTCTTCCTCATTTCTCTGTTGCTTTCTGACTAAAACGTTCTGACTTCTTTATATTCTTATTCCCTAGATGTTTATTACTTCTTTAGTCTGTGACAGTGCATTAAGATAATGCTTTTAGATGATTTACAGCACAGTTTAAGGTGCAGCTTTGCCTCTGGATCCTCAGTTACTTGTTAATTTGCAGTTTATTGAGATTGATTTTTGACTTGTAGCAATAAGTAGTGCATTTAAGGCACAAAACACAACCACCCAAAAGAGCATGAGAGCTTTTATTGGGGAAAACACAAAACCATTTCTTTTGTACTGCACTTGTGAGCAGTGTGGCCTCATCAACAGGTTGTGTTGATTAAGAAGGGATTACTCCAGTGGTTGTTGAGGTGCAAGAAAAATCACAAAGTGCTGACTTTTTTTTTTTCCCTTCTCCAGTGTTTTGGTTACACACACAGATGCAGTGAAGATTTCAGATTTTGGTACATCTAAGGAGCTCAGTGATAAAAGCACCAAGATGTCCTTTGCGGGGACAGTGGCGTGGATGGCCCCGGAGGTGATACGGAACGAGCCCGTCTCTGAGAAGGTGGACATCTGGTGAGTCGTGTTCATGGTCAGGTACCTTCCCCTTCTCTTCAGTCCCTTGGTTTCCCAGCACCTTCCATGTCCTTTCCTCATCCTGTGCCTGAGCATGGTTTCCTCTGTGGTGGGCTGCTCCTTTCTCCTTCTGCCTGGTGCCCTGAGCTTTGGTGAGCTCTGATGGAAAGGGAGATTACACAGAGGTGCTGACCTGCAGGTTCCAGCCAAGGCTCAGTGCAGTCTGTGTCTTGCAGGAAGCAAATGCAGAAATTCTTCCCTGTGTCGTTTTCCAGCCCAGAGCTTTCTCCCAGTGCTGTGCTTAGGGTCCCCATAGCAGTCTCCACAGCCAGGGTGGTTTTCCATCACTTCTGTCCCTCTTCAGGGCCATGCTGGAGCTGTGGGGAGGCCCCAGCTCTGGTCCCCACCCCCTTGTGCTTCCTGCACACCAGGCTGGTTGTTGTATGGGCAGCCTCAGGATTACAGCCCAGTGAATCCAATCCCAGATCCAAGAGGGAGGAAACCAGGATGGGTTGTAAGAATTTTGGAACCTGTTTCCATTGGTGTGGAACATGCTGTGTCCAAAGGAGCACAAAGAATGGTTCAGTCTCTGTGCTATTAAAAATGCTTCAGAGAGCTCGGCCTTGGAGTTCATTTGGGAAGCCTCTCCACAGGTTTCACAGCCCTCAAGGGAATTGCATCTCTGTTTCTGCCTCATTATTTCTGCATATTCAATGTCAGCAGCCAGGACAAATGCCCTTCTCCCTGCTTTATAGCCAGGAGGGATTTTGCTTCCCGTGGTTTTTCAGCTTCAGATGCTGTCCTTTCCCTGGCAGGGCAGGGAGCTGCTGGACAAGCTGTAGGTGGTCCAGGGTGCAGTGGAGTCAGGAGCTGCTGCTGGGCCTGGGCTTGACCTGAAGGGCAAGATTTCCTGCAGGGAAGGTGGTGTTACCTGTGGTGCAGCTGCTCTTGTGCCCACGGTATCCTGTGTGTTTATTTTGAAAGTCCAGGTGGCAGCACAGCCTGCTCCTCTGGGAGGAACTCTTGGGTTGTTCTGGAAGGAGAACACACCCAGCATTTGTCTGCTGAACCCCTCCCTTTGAATCACGGGATTGTGAGGACGAGCTGGATTCCCACCCTCAGCTTTCTGTCCTTTAGAGTGGTTTATGTTCAGGAATATTTCACAGAACATCCTGTCCAATAAAACCTTTGCTCCTTCCCTCAGTGACTTGGAGTTGTTGCTCTTTGGTGCCAGTTCCTCTGGAGTTCACAACAATGGTGATTGCTCAGATTCTCCCTTGCCATCCATTCCTCACTCCAGATGAATAAAAGTGATGTTCATGAATGCTGCCAACAAATGAGAACAGCTCCTGAGCTGCTTATATGTCTGCTCTCTCTCATCTCTAGCAGCATGCAGAAAGTAAATCTATAATCTTATCAGGAGTCTTGAAAATCCTTTGTCAGTTCTTAGTCATAACAAATATGAAACCAGATGAGCTTTCCCTGGTAGTTTGCCTAACCTCCTGGATCCCTGCTTTCCTGCAGCCCACAAAAATGGATTTTGAGGCAAGAAATATTCAAATTCTGCTTGTTTGTTGCTTTTTTTTTACACACGACTTAAAGCCGATGGGCTTTGAAAGTGCAGTGTTTTTCACATGAAGTTGTTTCTTAATTGATGGTTGTTCAGACCTGGTAGTTTGTCCCTTAGAAGTTCCTCTGTACTTAATAAAAGCACTGGATATTGGTACAAGCCAGAAACACCCTTCTCTCCTTTCACCTGGCTGTTGTCACCAGCTTGGCAGGGTGGGTGTCCTGCAGAGGAATGGGACGTGGAGTAAGGTGGCACGTCTGGCTTGGGAATGGAGATGGGTTGTGCCTCACCTGTATCACAGCCCAGTTGTTGATGTGTAGTAACAGTGGTGGTGGTTCTCAGCAGCATTTTATTTATCTCTATATTGACTAGTTTGGTCTTTCTTTGGTGTTTTATTGAGTGATAATTGCATACAAAACAAATGTTTGCTGTTAAAAATTAAGGTTTTGGTTCTTGCTGATAACTTCACTAAGGAAGAGAAGAAATGTGAATTTTCTTACCTTTCAGTTCTTGTAGGAGGTTCTTTCCCTGACTGAGTTCTCTTAATTTTTTTTTTTTTGCTTTATCCTTCCTTTCTTCAGAACAAAAGGAATATCAGATGAGACCTGATGTGCTTTTGGTACTGACAGTTATGCAAGTAGCATTTGTTTCCTAATTTCTGTGTTGCAGTAGTTGTAGTGCTGAATCTCAAACCTTGAAACTCTTACCTGAGACTACAGGTAACAGCAGAGGGAGCCTTTGGTTAGGGAAAAGAAAACAAAACCAGTTAAATGAAATGTAAAAAAGCCACAAAACCTTTGTTGTGTTGTCTCTGTAAGACACTTGTCAGTCTGTGCAGTAGTCAATCATCTGTTCTTACCAGCAAGAACAGTCCAAAGTCTGTCTGAGAGTCGACTTTGGAGTCTTTTCATTTAACAGGAGCAAGACTTAATCTGTACAGAAAATGTGCTTTCAGGATCTTTAAAATCTCACAAAGAAGCAGGAAAGGGTGGGTGCAAACCAGTGTGGTTTTGTGCTCAGCCCAGTGCTGGAGCAGACGAGTTACCTGGTATATTAAAAACCACTGTTGCACCTACTTGCAGTTTCGGACCAGACACCCCTATTTCCCTATTTTGCCCAACAAACTGTTTTTTCCAAGCTCCAGATGTTTCTGTTAACAGGCTCAGTGTGAACTCAGTTTATCCTGGTTGATTTCTTCCTCAGGTCATTTGGGGTGGTTTTGTGGGAGCTGCTCACAGGAGAGATTCCCTACAAGGACGTGGACTCTTCGGCCATCATTTGGGGAGTGGGCAGTAACAGCCTCCACCTTCCTGTCCCCTCCACCTGCCCAGATGGCTTCAAAATCCTCATGAAGCAAACCTGGTAAGAGCCTGGACCCCACACAGCATAGATCTAGGGCTGACTCCCAGTAAGACCTCTGAAAGTCAGGATCTGAACATGGAACCCAGAGCAGAGAGCTCTTAGACACTCTCACACTTGTCCTGAGAGCAAGAAGTTGTAATATTTTGGATTCTGCTTCCTTCTGGCAGCAGGCCATCTTGAGGAGCCTTTGCAGAGGGTGTTGCTTTGTTGCAAAGTAGGGGATAAAAGGTGGCTCTGTGGGAAGACAAAAGGAGCTGGAAGGAAATTAGGGGAAAAATTCCTTCAGGCCACATCCAGAGTAAAGGGAATTGATTTTTTTTCACTTGGAAAACCCCTTGTAAGCAACTGGCTTTTGGACTGGACAAAGAGAAATAGCAGCTTTCTGTCTGGAATACAGATTTTCCAGGTTCAGATATGGAAAATGCTTTCAGTTTCCTCCATGTACCAGATTAGAATTGAAATTCTTTGTCTTGGGTTTCACGTTTGTGCTTTGTCTTTGTAATTACATCTTGACACAGTGTAAAGGGTCTTCCAGCATTTTCCCACTCCCTGGGTGTTACCACCCATCCTCCCCATGGCACAAAGGGGACAACAGGCCAGGGCATGTGTGGAGCTTTCCCAGTGGATCTTTCCCTGTTTACCCTGAGCTGCAGCAGTCGGGCTGTGGCAGCTTGTGCAGCTCGGTACAACCGAGTACCTACAAACTCCTGTATCCCCACCTAGTGGAAGGAGGTGGTTGGTAGAGGAGAGGAGGCTCAAGAAGCTGCTTTTGCCCTGTGCAAGGTGGATTCAGTCCTGAAGTTCAAGTGCTGGTCCTTTTTCTCAAAAAGCCAAACTTTTAAAAAAATTTTTCTGTGATCTTTAGGGTTGTTCAGTAAATTGCAGTGCTCAGGCTGTGTGACAGCTCACAGACCCTTAGTGCTTAGAAGCACCCTGAGTGTAAGTTTTCATTTCTACTAGATCTAGAGTCCTCCCATTACAAAATTTGGAAGTTGATGGGATAACAAACCAAAGTATGTTTCTTCTTGACAAACAAGTTAGGATAGGAACTGAAACTGTTCCTAGTTGCATTTTCTGGTCTTAAAGATTTTGTGCCTCTTTTGTTTCTTCCGAATGGGTCATCACAAACCACCTCTAGCCCAATTAAATTATATTCAGCAAAAGAGAAAACCAGAAAAGCTCCTTTGCTCTAACCTGTCAGCTGCTTGGTTCAGAGAATAGGATCTAGTGAAACCCTTTCAGAAGAGCAGGACAGGCTGGCAGTGCCCATCCCTCATCCCCAAGGAGCAGGAGAGGCTGGCAGTGCCCATCCCTCATCCCCAAGGAGCAGGAGAGGCTGGCAGTGCCCATCCCTCACCCCATGAGGGCAGGAGAGGCTGGCAGTGCCCATCCCTCATCCCCAAGGAGCAGGAGAGGCTGGCAGTGCCCATCCCTCACCCCATGAGGGCAGGAGAGGCTGGCAGTGCCCATCTCTCACCCCAGAAGGGCAGGAGAGGCTGGCAGAGCCCATCCCTCACCCCAGAAGGGCAGGAGAGGCTGGCAGAGCCCATCCCTCACCCCAGAAGGGCAGGAGAGGCTGGCAGAGCCCATCCCTCACCCTAGAGAAGGGCAGGAGAGGCTGGCAGTGCCCATCCCTCACCCCAGAAGTGCAGGAGAGGCTGGCAGTGCCCACCCCTCATCCCCAAGGAGCAGGAGAGGCTGGCAGTGCCCACCCCTCATCCCCAAGGAGCAGGAGAGGCTGGCAGTGCCCATCCCTCACCCCATGAGGGCAGGAGAGGCTGGCAGTGCCCATCCCTCATCCCCAAGGAGCAGGAGAGGCTGGCAGTGCCCATCCCTCATCCCCAAGGAGCAGGAGAGGCTGGCAGTGCCCATCCCTGACCTCACCCCTGGCTGTTTCTGTGTTGTTCCAGGCAGAGCAAGCCCCGGAACCGTCCGTCCTTCCGGCAGACACTGATGCACCTGGACATCGCCTCTGCTGATGTGCTGGCTACTCCTCAGGAAACCTACTTCAAATCCCAGGTAACTGGGGAAAGGCTGTAGCCTGTGAGTGCTGGAATTAGCTCCAAGGAGCTGATTTTGGAGGGTGCATTGGATAGAGAAAGTCTGGATCCATGATTTCAGTTTGAGTCTTGGGGAAGATCAACCTGATGGGTGTTTGAAAATCTTTTTACCCAAACTTTCCCAAGCTGAGACTTCTGCTGCAGGAACCAGGGTTTCAAGGGCCAAATAGAATATTACTCCAGACAGGCATCATCATGGAGCTTTCAAAATCATGAGCCATTCTACTTATTTTCTCTGCCAAAAGTAAAGATAATTGTTCTCTTAGGACAAGAAGAACTCTAGGAATTTTTAAAAATATTTCTTAGAAAATGCAGATATGTTTTAAATTCTCTGGAGCACAAAATTTTAAATACCATTTGAAAATGCTGGCACTAAATGTGCTGTAGTGTTGTTATTCAAAATAATTCAGCTAACAAAAATACGTTCTCAAACCAAAGGTGTAATTCCCACAGACACAAAGAATGCTGCCCAGGAGTTTTTCTGTGGTGCACCTACAGATCCCAATTCTTTGTAAACAGCTTAAAGTACATTGCTTTCCTAGGCTGAATGGAGAGAAGAAGTGAAGAAACATTTTGAGAAAATTAAAAGTGAAGGAACTTGTATCCACCGGCTGGATGAAGAATTGATTCGCCGTCGAAGAGAAGAGCTGAGGTGTGTTCACAGCCTTTGTGGTTACTGTTTGCTTTTCCAGCCTTCCCTTCCCAGCTAAATGAGCCCTCAGCTTGTCCTCACAGGGCCTCCTGCTCCAGCCCCTGTCTCTTTTTATTCTCCTCTTGTACTGAGGTTCCCAACAAAGGACCCAGTATTCCTGCTGGTATAAATTTGGGCAGTCTAAATTTGTTGTGAACCCAGAAACCAAAATTCCCATGGGCATGGCCTTGGCCATGAGCACTGCTTGGTTGATGGGGCTCTCGAGAGAAGCAGTGGGAATTGTTGCTGTTCTTGAGCAGTCTCAGCAGGTTGCTCCAGACAAGGTAGCAAAGGCTTGTGTGTTTCCCGGGGAATGTTTCTGCCTGAGTATTGCTGTTTGTGATAACAGCACTGAAGCAGATACATCCATCTCAGTGGGAAACCCATCCTGAGGTTGGATGTGAGCTTTCTCTGCTCTGATACTTTCTTTGGGTTAGTTATTCCAGAGAAGTGAACATACTTCATATGAACAGCCCACTGAAACGCATTTTGAACATTAGACTAACTTAAAAATGAAAGCAGAAGGTTTATTTAAAGGAGAGTGCTTCCTCCTGTGATACAAATTTGCAAATGCAGCTGACAGAGAAACATAAAACTCTTAAGAGGCAATTGTGTGTCAAACCTTAGGAGCCAAAGGGGCCCTTGGCCGGGTAATTTGATGCTGTGGTTGTTCAGTGTTCCCTATCCCCAGGGAGCTTTGGGTGGCCACATCTTTCACCTCTACTGTATCTGTGGGGACACCCTGCTGTCAATGAAACACCCACACCTGACCTCTTTCCCGTTTCTGTAGAGGCTGGTTTAGCCCCTTCTCTGTGCAAATAGGCCGATGGAGGCTTGGCCAGAGGGCTCCTGGGTGTGTGTGAGGCATTTGCAGCTCTTCCAGGGAGAAGTGTTGCCACTCTTTAAAGGCTGTTAAACACTTTCTAAACCATACCATGATTTATTGCTGTGTCAGGCTCTTAATCAATCATCATTCACTGTGAGCTGTATCTGGGATTCAGTGCAGTACAGCTGGCAAATTTGACTTTTAAAAGGCCTTTTCCTAAAGCACCTGTACTTTTCCTGGTTCTCTTCTCTTGGTTGATGGAAGTCAGGCTGAAACAAAGCCTTTTCTGCCTTTCAGACACGCGTTAGATATCCGTGAGCACTACGAGAGGAAGCTGGAGCGAGCCAATAACCTGTACATGGAGCTCAGTGCTATCATGCTGCAGCTGGAGGTGCGGGAGAAGGAGCTCATCAAGTACGTGTCTGGGGATGGTGATGTGCACGTGGAGTCTGCACACAGCAGGGCACAGACAGCGCCTCATTGCTAAACTGGGTAGTGGCACTTGTGGGTTTAGTGTCCCCTGACAAACTGCAAAGGTTGGGGAATTCCTGCTGAGCAGGGAGAGGCCCCTTTGGAGGGAATCCCTGCAGACTGCTTTCAGTGGTTACTGGCTTGGAGAAAGGCACCTTCCCATTTGGTGCTGGCATCCTTTGGCCCATGTGTGAAGGGGATGGCAGTGCTGCTCCTGGGCTGTGTGCCAGGGCCCTGTCCCTGCTGCCTGCAGAAGGAGTTTAGAAGTGTCTGTGTCCTCTCCCAGCAGAGCAATTGGGCATGCAGCGTGTTCCCTGCAGAGCCAGTTCCTGTCCAGTGGGAGCAGCAGGTGGAGAGAGAGACAACTGATGTGGTTTTCTCTTTTTTCTTTCCCTGATGTTTCAGGAGGGAACAAGCAGTGGAAAAGAAATACCCTGGGACTTACAAACGCCACCCAGTCAGACCAATAATCCACCCCAATACAGTGGAGAAGCTGATGAAGAGGAAAGGGGTCTCCCATAAACCAGGCAGCCAGACCAAACGGTGAGAAGAAACAACCCAGTCCTGTGCCAGGGCCAGTGGTAGAACCCCACTGTGCACTTCCTTCCCTTTGAGCCTGATGAAATGCAGGGTGGGATAAAGGGGTTTCACACTTGAGCCTGGTCTGATCCTCAGAACCATAATTGTCTAATTATCTTTAGGTGAAAGGGATGAATTCTGCCATCCCTACCACCTGAGCAGCTCTCTGGAACCACAGAATGACAGGATATGTTGGTTGAATGAATGAATTGTTGGTCCATGTGATTTTTGAGCAGATGATGGTGCTTGGACAGGAGGTGTTTTCTCAAAGTCCTAACTGTCCAAGATCATCTTTGACTTGGATGGGCATAAGCAGGGCAAGGGATTGTGGAAATCAGGCAGGCCTCAGGAAGGATGGATTCATTGTGGGGGAATTAATTTGGGATTTGGGATTTGGGAATTCATGCTGTCCTTTCAGTTATTTCTTTTCTGCATGACTTTTAGATAGGGAGATTATTTTTTTCTAGAGTCGTCTTAGTCTTTACTTTTTGGGGGATTTCCAGGAGTTAGTCCTGATTACCAGTGAATAATCACTTCTGAATTAATATCCCCACATGGCTCTTAGATGAGCAGCCTGATCACCACCATTGTACATGCACTGAGTGAGAGCCATGCTCTATTCCAAGGTCCTGGGAGGGAGCTATTTTGGGAGAGAACATCAAAATAAGAGCGGAAAAGGAGAGCATGTGACAGCTATTGGAAAAAAACAGCGAGATGGGAGTGTAGAGCAAGACGGGCTGAACAGAAAGGACGTTGAGTGGAGAGAATCACAGGGACCAAAATGCAGGAGTCAAGCAGCTGAAGGGGAGGGCAGCCTGTAGATTTTAGGAAGCAGAGTGTGCTTTGGCTCCAGCTGCCTCTTCATCCTGGCTCTGGGCTAGTGTCACTTCTTTGTCCGTGGCTTGACATGTAACTTCTTCTCCCCGTCTCCCAGGCCAGATCTGCTGAAGTCAGAGGGCATACCCAGCACAGAGGCAGCATCCAATGGCTCCCCAGTCTCAGGAAGTCCCAAGATGTCAACCCTGAGTGGCAAAAGCCGGTACCGCAGCAAGCCTCGGCACCGCCGGGGGAACAGCAAAGGCAGCTACAACGAATTTGCAGGGATCTTGAAAAACCAGCCAGCGCAAGACGACGCCCCCCAGGCTGGCCCTCCCCACCCTCCCCACGCCCCCGGAGCGCCGCAGCAGCCGGGCCCCGGTGCCCACGGGCAGCACTCGCGGCTGCACGCCCACGGGCAGGACATCGCCACCTGCGCCAACAACCTGCGGTACTTCGGGCCCGCGGCCGCGCTGCGCAGCCCCCTCAGCAACCACGCCCAGCGCCGCATGTCCGGCTCCAGCCCCGACCTCATCTCCACCGCCGTGGAGGCCGACTGCCGCCGCGGCCTGGACGGCAGGGACAGCACGGCCGAGCGCTGGGAGTGCTGCCGGCCGGAGCCCTACGACCCCTGCCTGCAGTGCCGGGATGAGGACAGTGGCCAGGCACAGCTGGCGGCGCTGGAGCCAGGGGGGAGCCGCCCCCAGTCCCCGGCGACCGCCGCCCTCTACGAGAGCGCGCAGTTCATGGAGAAGCTGGAGGAGCAGGGCACGGCGGCGTCCGCCCTGGGCACGCCCCAGCACTTGGCTTCCTCAGGGCTGCCCTGCAAAGCAAGATCCCTCCAAAAGGTGAGGATGGAGCACTGGGGTTTGAAGATGTGGTTTTGGTAGGGCCTGGTTCTGTTACGTGCAGTTTCGCCGATTGGTTTGAGTTGCAGCTCGTTCTGCTGAATTTTTGATGTTTGAAGCAGTCTCAAAATGCTTTCAACCTTTCTCCAAAGGAAGGGATAAATGCATTCTTTAAATTGTTCTGTAATATCACGTGGGAGTTTCTTTGAGAATCTGTGGTGCTGCTGTGTCTCAGGGCAAAGATTCAACATTTGCCATGGTCTTGAGGACATCCCTTTTGCTGCACTTGCCAGGAATTGTCCCCCTACACTGAAAGTCATAGTTCTCCTGTATTTTGTGAAGATTTTGTAAGACTAAAAAGGAGGTTATGGCACAGTTGTTCAGAAGCAGCTCTTTGTTCCTCCTGCTTCCATCCAGGTGGTGAGAGAATTAAGAACCAGTCTGAGTTCAAAGAGCAGGAAAACTGGGCCTGGCTGGAAAAGTCAAGGAAAATAGCATAATTACCAGACCAAGAGTGTGGTTTGGCCCCAGCATGAAGGCAGTAGGACCTTGTAAGACAAGGGAATGGGATGAGATAAAGGCTTAATCTGAATGAGGGGCTGACAGGTTGGATAGGATAGAAGGGGGCTGTAAAAAACCAGCAATGTGGGGGTAGATTTGGATGGGAGAAGGAGAATAAAGAGCTCTGTGCTTGCTGACATATGGAACAAATCCCAAGTTCTCCTAGCTGGTGAAAGCCATTGGCAAAGGCTGTGTCATCCTCCATCCCGCTCTGTTGATGGGCTGTGGTAGAAGAGAGTAAAGCCAAGAGTGCCAAATCAGCTCTATTATTTACATGGGTTTCCATGTGATACTAATGACTTGGTTTGCTTCAGTGAGAATCTGGAACATTCTGTACTCCATACCTGCTAAAATACTCCAGTGTATTTCCCAGTCAGTCACTCCAGCCTTGAGGCTGCCTGAAACAGCCTCCTGGGAGACAGTGTCTGAGTCAGTGTTCCTGACACAGGCTGTCCTCTGGTCTACATCTTGCAGCCTGTAGATTTTTGCACTGTTTTGCAGTGACTTTGTCCTGGAGGACCAAGGGTCAGCCATGTTTGAACTTCCCCAGACGTGACACCCTTTTTGTCCTTGTTTTCTGCCAGAGCGGGGATGAGTCGTCAGAAGAGGAGGAGGGCGAAGTTGACAGTGAAGTGGAGTTTCCTCGTAGGCAAAGGTAAAAGGTGAATTCACTCTAATCTCTCTTTGGTGGGACAAAACTGAGGAGAGCTCTCGTAGCAGCTGCACACCAGCACTGAAACTGGTGAAGGTGCTGGCAAAAGAACAGAATCCCATTCAGTGTGTCCCATCCACCCTCAGCTGATCCCACATGTCCACTTGAGATCATCCTGAGATGTTCTCTGGCCCAGTTTTCCTGCTGCAGGCTGTTTGCAGCACAACTTGATCACACTTGATAATATTATTCTACCTCTAGAAATGAGCTCCTTTCTGTTTCACTGGGATCAGACTTAGTGGATGTGGGAACCTTTGTGGGCTACTCCCAGTGCTGTTTATTAATCCTGGCTACAGCGGGGAAGACTCCAGCCCAGCACCTTTGTAGCTGAATTCAGATGAGATTGCAGAGCTAGGTGACAACAGCAGATGAAATTTGATGGTGTTGCCTGTAAAATAAGACTTAGGGGGAGTGTTCCTACATAAGCCTGGGGAACAGCAGGATTTACAGTACTGAGCTCAGGAAAGACATAATGGACTTGGTGCTGTAGCTTCATGAAAACAGCTGCTTGAAGTGCAGGAGTGATCCAGTAGGCCAGTAGGTTAAAGGTTTGATTCAAAGGAGCAGAGAAGAAAATAAATCTTGTCTCCTGTTGTGTGCATCCACAGCACCCGTGAAGCTTAAATCCTAAAGCCCCCTTCATTGCCCCAGCTCAAAGACTGCAGCAAAGTTTGGAAAAGTACTGAGAAGTGTGACAAGAGTGGTTAGGGATGGGGTCTGTAGAAGAAGAGATTAAACCCATGTGAAATGGGCTGTGAAAGAGGCAACACCGGAGGTGCATGAAATTGTAATTTATGTGGAGAAAATAGACAAGGAATGATTCTTCACATTCATGTTAGGGGCAGCCAGTGAAGCAAATGTGACTTTAAAATGAACAAAAGGAAGTCCTTTTTCCATCCAGAACATTTTCAGATGTGGAGCTTATTGTCAAGGTGTGCTGTGGAAATCAGACCATGAAGAGCTGTAAGTGCAGAATTTCTGGAGTATGGGTGACTGTTGGCATTGTCATCTGGGTTTGAGCTTCTGCTCAGGAGTCAGATCTGCTGAGTGGTACAAGCCAGAAAGAGATGCCAGGAGAAAGCAGGCTCTGTCTGTATACCCTGTTCTCTTACTTCTCCCAGATTATTCCTTCCTGCCTGGGGTTGAAGGAAGAATGCTGGGCTAGATGAGTTATGTGACTCATACAGTTCCTATGTGGTGTTGTTTCCTCTGTGATTTACCAACTTGGAAGATTAGGAGGACAAATTTCTTGTTCCATGTGATGCCCAGTTGTGGGTCTCCTGGCATGTTCCCTCAACTGATGTGTTGCCCCATTGCTGTTGAATCCTGGCACAAGGCCATTTCCACGGTCAAGTAACCGTGAGCTTATTTCTTGAGTGGATGGTCCCAGATCCTGCCTGTCTTTGGGG
The DNA here is from genome assembly GCF_021018805.1 of Prinia subflava. NCBI lineage: Eukaryota > Metazoa > Chordata > Aves > Passeriformes > Cisticolidae > Prinia > Prinia subflava. Next base: position 5,822,997 of record NC_086257.1, on the reverse strand, counting down.
TGGCTGCCATGTGATGCAGGTATTCCCAGGTGAGTTAACTTGAACTCACAGAATCACAGGGTCGGAAGAGACCTTTAATATTGAGTCCAGCTTGTGCCTTAACACCTCAACTAATCCATGGCACCGAGTGCCACATCCAATCTTTTTTTAAACACATCCAGGGGTGGTGACTCCACCCTCTCCCTGGGTAGACCATTCCAGTACTTTATCACTCTTTCTGTAAATAACTTCTTCCTGACATCCAACCTGTATTTCCCTTGGTGTGGCTTGAGACTGTGTCCTCTCCTTCTGTCAGTTGCTGCCTGGAGAAAGAGACAGACCCCACCTGATACAAACACCTTTTAGGAAGTTGTGGAGAGTGATAAGGTCAGCCCTGAGTCTCCTTTTCTCCAGGCTAAACAACCCCACCTCTCTCAGCTGTTCCTCACAGGGTTTGTGTTCCCAGCTCCTCAAAGCTTCGCTGCCTCCTCTGGACATGCTCAGACTCAAGTGTCTGCATGTCCTTCCTAAACTGAGGGGACAGAGCTGGACACAGCACTCAATGTCCTTCCTAAACTGAGGGGACAGAGCTGGACACAGCACTCAATGTCCTTCCTGAACTGAGGGGACAGAGCTGGACACAGCACTCGAAGTGTGGCCTCACCAGTGCCCAGTACAGGAGAAGAATGACCTCCCTGCTCCTGCTGGCCACACCATTCCTGATCCAGGCCAGGTGCCCTTGGCTTCCTTGGCTACCAGGTCACACTGCTGGCTCATGTCCAGCTGCTGTCACCAGCACCCCCAGGTCCTTCTTTGCCTGGGCACTGTCCAGCCACACCATCCCCAGCCTGTAGTGCTGCAGGGGGTTACTGTGGCCAAAATGCAGGACTGGGCACTTGGACTCATTAAACTTCATCCTATTGGACTCTGCCCATCCATCCAACCATTCCAGGTGTCCCTGCAGAGCCCTCCTACTTTCCAACAGATCCACACACACTCCCAGCTCAGTGTCATCTGCAAATTTACTAATGAAAGACTCAATCCCCTCATCCATGTCATCAATAAAAATATTAAACAGAACTCCACAGTGCCTTCCTTTAGGAAAATGCACTGTCAAAGAAAAATGTGCTCCAGGGCAGATCAGCTAATATGGACATATCAGACAAGACCAAATAAGAACAGATGAATTTAAAGATGCAGGTCTTGAACTAAATCATCCAGGAGGGGTAGAATTCTGTATCTCCAAGATGTGGAAGGCACTCCACAAGGCCTGGTGTAGCAGAGCTGTGAACACAGCACCCAGGAAGTTCCCTGTGACTGCCATCCAAGGTGAACATTAACTTCTCTCCCTGTTTGCAGACCCCATCGCTGCATCAGTAGCTGTCAGTCCTACTCAACCTTCAGCTCCGAGAACTTCTCTGTGTCGGATGGAGAGGAGGGGAACACCAGCGACCACTCGAACAGCCCGGATGAGCTGGCCACCAAGCTGGAGGATGAGCTGGCTGAGAAGCTGGAGGACATGTTGTCCCAGACTCCAGAGATCCCCATTGAAATCTCCACGCAGTCGGATGGGCTTTCGGACAAAGAGTGTGCTGTACGGAGGGTCAAGACTCAGATGTCTCTGGGCAAACTTTGTGCAGATGAACACAGCTGTGAGGTGAGTTGGTTATCCCCTTATCCTTCCACTCAGTGGAAAAAAACTACGTAAATGTTATGGAAAGGAATCCATAACAGGATTCAGGGGCCAGAAAGTGGGAACACTGCCTAGAAAAGGCTGTGGTAGGTGTACTACGGCAAAGCAACTGCTGCAATACCCAATCTTCCTCCTGCTTGGCAGAAGAGTGGGTGGGGGAAAGTAGCAGAAAGCTGAACATGATGTGCTGGTCAAGAGGAGTGTGATTTTGGGAGGCCGTCAGATTTGCAGTTGCACTAAGTGGGATAAAAATACATCATGAAATGGAGTGGATATAAACTGCCTCAGACATATCCATCCCAAGGCAGCCTTGCTGACAAAGCCAGCATGACTTCCCTCCTTTCTCTGCCTTTCAAGTGTTCAAGAGGGGTAGGGCAGAGCCCGCTGCACAATCTCCTCATCACCCTGTGTTTGGGAGTGCTCTGAGCAGGTATTTCTGTGCTGTCCCCTCTCTTAGGGGAGACAAGTGACCTTTGGTGGGGCAGTTGTGTGCTGTGCCCTCTCCCGTGTGTGCCACATTCCTCCTCTGCAGGTGGTGACCTTTGCCTGGCTGCTGTGACAGACTGGGATGTGTGGGTGATGTGCAGTACAGAAACGGTGCTCAAGTCTCCCCCTTTCCTTCTGTCTTGCAGAACCCACCACAGTTTGGAGAATCAGACTGTGACTCTTCTGAAGGGGAGTGTTCTGATGCCACGGTCAGGACCAATAAGCCCTGCAGCTCTGCTACTTGGTAATACAGATCTCCCCCAAAGCTTCCTGGTACTGGCATTTTGATTTCCCCGAGATTCCACTTCATTCCCCTTCATCACACTTTACAGGAAGAGAAGATGCTTCTCCTTCCCACCCCAGGAGTGATTTGCAATAACCCGAATCTCTGGAAAATGTCCAAATGAAATTAATTCTCTTTGAGCATTTCAATCAAGAATGGCAGGGATGTATTTTATTGAATAATCTAGTTACTGTAACATGGATATTTATTTTTTTGACATTTTAACACTTTTTACTGTAAAGAGTGGATTGTATTTATAGACACACAGACTCGTTGCAAAAAAAAAAAGTTCAGAAAGCAAGCACACAATGGAGAAACATCCTGGGAGTCCTGCCTGGACAGCTTTGTGTACAGACACGGGGGATTCTCTTGCTGCTTGCACAGGGGACCAGGCCTCGTGGCCCTGAAGATTGGAGAACAGATCAAGAAAACTAAACCACTCAGTCTTATCAAGTGAGGAAAAGCAGAAAAAGACCTGACTGTAGGGTCACCTGTGAACAAAGTGTTTTCAGTTTAACCAGCTGGGTCATTTTTAATCAGAAGGTGGACATGCTCCTGGAGAAAACTGGTACTGAGGTGCTAACATCCAGGGTCTTCTGAGTCGATACATCCCCAGGAATGTAATGATGGGTTTTATTTTAAGGATTTTTAGTTTCTTTTTTTAATCAGCATTTTGTTGTGAGATCCTGCAAATGTATTCTAACCTCGTCCTCTTGAGAATTGGTATCAGAGCACTTCTTACCACCGTCCTTGCTTCACTCTGGGAGTGTCAACCTCCAGCTGAGCAGGGAAACCTCTCTCAGATGCAGTGTGCCATTTCCCAGTTTACTCCCTCCTCTTACCTCCTGTCTGTTTCAGTCAGTCAAAGAAATCAATCAACTCAGCGTTGGCCAAGCAAGGACTTGCAAAGCGTGGAAAGCACATTCCGCAGAGCCCGAGCACTTCTGGGGAGAATGCTGGAGACGCCTGGACTGGACTGGGAGAAGCAGCCTCTCACCTACAGCAGCACTGAGAACCAGCAGAGGGCTGTGTGTTGAGGGGGAAGACTGGGAATCGCTGGCCTGGCTAAGAGCATCAGCCCTGCTCTGTGTCCTTATTCACTGTACATTCTTGGAAGCATTAGCAGCTGCCTGCCCTCCGTGGCAGGCCTTGTGCAGGGAATCTTGGCATGGCCGAGCACGGCTGTGTCTCGAGCGTACCCCGAGGCCTCTGTTTCTCCTCCGAGCTGAAGGTGCAAGTAAGGATAGTACTGGTATGTGACAGGCCGAGGCATTGGCAGATGAGAAAAATTTGTTTTCTGATAGAACTCATAGTGCCTTCCCTTCAAACACTACTCTTCTAAAACAATATTGAAAGAGAACAAAATGATAGAGCACGTTCCCCTCCCCTTCCTTAGTTGATGTCCCCTTGCAAGAGCTCTCCCTCTGCCCTTCCCAGTGTGCTGGCTGGCACGGCCAGCCGGAGGTGAACGGCAGGAATGGACCATGGACAGGTACTTCTGTTGCTTTGTTTGTTTACATTTTATGTTAAAATATTGGTTTGAACTTAACTGTGGTAATTTATAGCCTGATGGCAAAGTGAAGGAAAATGTCTTACTTATACAGAGAGCAGTATTGTATGAGTTAAATTATCCCATATTTTTAAATTTTTGTAGCTGGACTACAGACAGATCTTAAGTTATGATGTTATTTTATTATTTATTATGATTTCTGTAGATCAGAAGGTTGGCTTCACCGCTAGCACAATTGTAATCTCTGTGTGTGACGTTACCTTCTCCCTGCTTGCCAGAGGGGTGGGAGCAGAGCTGGGCTCAGTGGCTGTCAGGAGTTGCTGCCTCTAGTGATTTCCAGGGATGCTGTTACTCCAGGGCAGAGAACAGAGAGGAGGGGTGGCTGTAGTCAGGTTCCTCGTGGGCAGAGTTGCAGTTTGCTCACATTGGTGATGGCCGGCAGCCACTGAACTGGTGGGAATGTGGGAAGGGTGGTCTGAGGAGCTTTTGAATTGATCACAAAGGGAGTGACCGTGACAAGATTTCCTGCCCAGAGCATCCAAAACGACATCAGGGAGAAGGGCAGTTGCCCTGGGCAGTGGGTCCATGTAGTGGATCACCTGGACAGGACCAAAGAGGCTCCTGGAGAGGGAGTGACCTGCTCACCCTGCTCTGGGCAGAGGCTGAATCCTGTGGGGAGTGAAGCTCTTTCGTGGCTCCTTCCCTCTCTCTTCCCACCCTTTGTTTCTCCTCCCCAATGTTCTTTGTCTCTCAGCCAGTGGCAGGAGGAGCCGGCAGGGCAGAGATGGCTTTGCTGTTGTGATGTGAGAGGGGGCTGGTGGTACAGGTGGTTACTCAGCTGGAGGTCAAGGAATTTAGCAGTGGAGAACTGTGTCCACATAACACACTGTGATGTGAAGAGAGATGGAGAACTGCCATCGGGTGTCCCCAGCAGAGGATGCCAAGCCCTGTGGCCCTGGGGAGACTCTGCTCAGACCTGGCAGGCTCTGGGAAACCCATGGTGTCCTTGGGCAGTCCCACAAACAGTCCCAAAGCAGAGCTACCTCCAGCTCAGGCCTGTCACTGTTCCCAGGGCCTCCATCCTGTGGTGATCCAGTCCCTGACAGATTCCTGAAGGGTTTGGGTACCTGTGGTCTCTGCATGGGCTCCACCATGGGATGAAGCTCCACTGGGCTTGCAGAGCTTTGGTGTTTGGGATTTTGAGATCCTTCCGGGCCAGCTGTCCTGGATGCGTGCTGATCCTTCCCCATCCTTGCCTGAGGACATGCTGGCCTGTTCTGCAGCCTGGGCAAGCAGAGCTGCCCCCTCCAGGCTGCCACATTTAGCTCTATTCTCACAGCCCCGGGTCATTGCACTGTTCCAGTCCAGTGTCGCTGCTCCCACCCGCTGCATCCCTCTGGGAATGCCCCTAGGGCAGCCCCCTGCCCCGCCCATGGAGGTGTCACCGCAGCCTCCCCTGCACACCCATGGCCTCGCTGTGTGCCGGCAGAGCTGGCTCAGCAGCCCCACATTCCCGGGAGGCTGCTGTCAGTTCCAGGGGTTATGTAGGATTTTCCTTAGTGACACCTCCCTGGGATCGCACAGACGCAGTCCCCACATCGCTGTGCGGCACCTCTGCCGCGGTTCCTCGCACCTCCTCTCCTGGCAGGGTCTGGGGTTCAGAGGTGCAGGTGAGCCTGCTTACTCCTTGTAGTAACACCGCATTCCAGGGCCGGAGTAAACTGTGGGTTCCCTTTCCAGCGTCCCAAGTACCCTGATGCAGTTCTCGTGGCTGCTGCCAGCTCCTGAACACTAGCCTAGATTTTCTCCCAGAGCTGAATGTTGCCCTCCCCACTGTCGTGTTAAGTACCCATTTCATCTTGGCCCTGTCCAGTAGTGTTCATCCCCTCCTCCCTGCTCTGTGGATTCCTGAGACAAACTTGATTTTTTTTTGTATTGACCAGTGTACAGTGATGGAAACAAGAATGACTATCAAAGCAAACAATGCATGGAATAAAAAGCCAGTGTACTTCAATGCTGCAGGCTGGTCTGGTGATCTGGGAATGGGCTCTCATGGACTTTGGGATGATGTCAGAAAGCCTTGGTCTGGCGTCTCCCATCTCCCCCCTTCCATATCAGGAAGGTTACTTTATCCTCCAAGTGGAACTCCTCATGGAGAGCAAATACCAAAACCCCAAGAGCAGAGTATCATCCCAGGGGGAGGAGGGTGGGGAGGCCCTGGCACAAATTTTTCAGAGAAGCTGTGGCTGCCCCTGGATCCCTGGAAGTGTCCAAGGCCAGGCTGGATGGGGCTTAGAGCAGCCTGAGACAGTGGAAGTGTCCCTACCCATGACAGAGGGTGACACAGGATGGGCTTTAGGATCCCTTCCAAACCAAACCATTCTGGGATCCTTTGTTCTCCACAACTGGGGCAGAGCCCACCTCTTTATCTGGAATACTCCTAGTTATACAGGAGCAAATGTGTGGGTTTCAAGGTGCTTTTCAAGGACAAATTTCTGCCAGTCAGGCACATCCATTCCTGTTCTTTTCCCCTTCAGTTTTTATGAGGAGTAGCAGCCACTGGCAGACCAGAGAAGCCATCTCAAGTGTTCTGACATGACTGACTTAGGCAGCTCAAATCCTGAGCATTTTGCTGCAGGGTGTGCTGGTTTAACATGGGAATCAAAGAAGAATCTTCTAGAGCTCCACGCTGAAACACCATTATTTTCTCAACTTGGTGCTTGTACAGCTGCACTGGAGCACATAGCTCATCATTTTAGGCCAAAAATGCTAAATTTGTCTGGAGTTGGAGGGAACAGGTCCTGCCTACTGCCCACAGGGTTCTGCTTGGCCACTGATCCGCAGCTGGGTTCTGGTTTGCCTTCCTCACAGGATGCCAATACTCCTCCTTTTATTCCCTGCAGCCTTAGTCACCCAGGAGACTGATTTAAATGAAACAGGCAAATTAACTGAATGTTCACAAAGCCCCTGTATCTCTGTCTCCGTGCAGGTACATGCACAGGTAAACATTATTAAAAATAAGAACGGACACCTCCTCTGAGATGAGAAGGATGATTAAAAATTGCCACTGTCCTTGGTGGCACAGAGCATGCAGAATATAACCTCTGGGCGCAGTCCTGCAGCTTTTACCCCAAACCTGGGGCAGCTAAACCATCACGAGCTCTTTTTGCCATTGAGAGTCTGAGCTTGCTTGTCCCCATCCAGCTTCAGGTGTTTCTTGCTGTATCTCTTGATGAGGGTGCCTGGAATCAGTGCTGCCACAGCCATGGCCAGCAGCTTGAGCAGTGTGTCCCAGGAGAAGATGGCATCCAGAGAGGTGATTTGGGACAGGATGGCCCCTGTCTGCACACAGATGAAATTATATGGTGTAAGGCCTGAAGGAATCAGAAAAAAGCAGTTAGTACCCCCCTAGGGAAAATTAGCTCAGATATGCCCAATGCCAGACACAGAAATCACAGAACTGATAGGCTGGAAGGACCTCTGGAGATCATTCGGTCCAACCCCTCTTGCTAAGGCGGGGTTACCCAGAGCAGGTGACACAGGAATGTGTCCAGGGGAATTTGGAATGTCTCCAGAGAAGGAGGCTCCATGCCCTCCCTGGGCAGCCGTTCCAGTGCTCTGCCACCCTCCATGGAAAATTCTTCCTCATGCTGAGGTGGAACTCAGTGTTTTAATTTACAGCCATTACACAGACACAGGGATCTGTGCTTGTAACAGAAAGAACCAGATGTAAAGCAAAATGTGCAGCATCGGGGACACCTGTTACAGAATGCTCAAGGGCAGCACAGAGGAAACAGACCAAGGGTCAGAGTCCCAGCTCTGCCCTCCCTGGCTCAGTGATACCAAGAGCAGCAATGTCACACTGTCCCCACAGGCTGTGTCCCCAGGCCTTACCAATGAGCACGGAGAGAAAGAATTGGGATATGGGGATGTTTAAAATGGGAGCCGAGAGGTTCAGAAACCAGTTTGGTGTCATGGGGAACAGCCTCAGGAACAACAAGAAGAAAAATAAGCAGCTCCTGTTCTCTTCTACCTGCCAAAAGAAACATTCCACATAATTCCTGCTCTTCAAACAGCAGTAACATTCAGATGGCCACGATACGGGAGTGAACTTTTCTTCTAACATGCCACAGCGTAACATCAGAACTGAGGGAAAGCAGCAATATTGTATGTATGGGAGCCTAATAGTGAGCCAGCCCTCTTCCAAGAAGAGGTGGAAATGGGATCTCACCTGAACAAAAGATCAGAAAGCCGAGAGCAGAACCAACTCCAGTGTACAATACAGCATGGGATGGATGGAGGCAGTTCTGGAGCACAGGGGCTTCCCAAATACTCCTCTATTTCATATCTGCTTTTCCTTAAGATCCAGGATTTTCCTGGCAGCCCCTTTGCCAACAGGTTTGCTCCTAGACTGTGCCCTCAGCAGGCCTGATGCATCCCCTGCACACACTTGTTTTCACTGTTGCCCCAAGAGCAGCCTGGCCCAGGGCCATTGCAGGTTCAGCAGAACTGCCAGTCCTTACCTTCCCTTGCAGCAGAGCCACCTTCTCAGGGAAGAAGTGGACAATGAGCTGCTTGCCAAAGGCTGCAGAGAGCAGGTAGCAGAGGGTGGCTCCCACAGACGTGAGGACCGAGCACAGCACCAGCCCCATCCATGGCCCGAAGAGTGCTCCAGCCAGGACATTCTGTGGGGACAAAATGGGGTGAGGCCTGAGGGGCACAGTGTGTCACAGAATCACAGATTTGTCAGGGTTGGAAAGGAGCTCTGGAGATGATCCAGTCCAAATGCCCTGCAAAGGCAGGGTCACCCAGAGCAGGTGACACAGGAACAGGTAGGTTTGGGATGTCTCCAGAGGAGACTCTGTGTCTTCCCCTTGGGCAGCTGTTCACAGTGCTCTGCCACTCTCATAGAAAGAAATTCTTACTCATATTGAGGTGAAACTTGTGTTTTAGTTTATGGCCACTGCTCCTTGTTGCTGGGCACCACTGAACAGTCTGGCACCATCCTCTGACACCCCCTGGAGATATTTCTATGCATTAATGAGATCCCCTCTCAGTATTCTCCAGACTAAACAGGCCCAGCTCCCAGTCTCTCCTCATCAGAGAGATGCTCCAGCTGCACCTCTCTGTGGCCTCTGCTGGACCCTCTCCCTCCTCGTCTCTCTTTTCCCGAGGAGCCTAGCACTGGGCCTGGCACTCCAGCTGTGCCTCACCAGGGCTGAGCAGAGGGGCAGGATCGCCCCCTGACCGGCTGGCAATGCTCTTCCCGGTGCACTCCAGGATCCCACTGACCTTCCTGGCACCCAGGACACACTATCCACCAACACTCCTCGATCCTTTCCAGCAGAGCTGCTCTCCAGCAGCTCAGCCCCAACCCGTAGTGGTACTAAGGGTAGCTCCTGCCCAGGTGCGGGCCCGGTGGGGTCCCTCCGGCTCCTCCCGCCCCGCCAGAGTCCCCGGCCCCGCGCCGCCCTCGCCGTACCAGGAGGCTGGAGCCGGGGATGGCGAAACTCTGCTTGTACAGGTACGCGCCGCAGAACAGGGCCAGCGCCGCGCCCCGGTGCTGCCGCTCGTAGTCCCGCAGCGCCTCGGCCAGATCCCGCAGCTCCTCCAGGTCCGCCGGGAACCGCAGCGCCCTGCGAGGGGAGAGACACACGGGCAGCGCCGGGGGAAGGGAGGGACACACGGGCAGCGCCGGCCCCCACACCCACCTGCGCGTCTGTCCCCCGCTCAGCCGCACCGACAGCAGCCACAGCGCGGCCGTGGCGGCCGCGAAGACGAGCAGGAGCCCAGCCGGGCGCCGCCACATCCCGGTCAGGGCCGCCGCTGCCGCCGGACCGAGCCGAGCCGAGCCGAGCCGAGCGCGCCCGGCCGCTCCCGGGCCGGCCCTGCCGCCCTCAGCGCCCCGGGCCGGGCGCGCAGGCGCGGGGCGGGGCCGCGGCGAGGGCCGCGATGGCGGGCGTGGCCCTGAGGGGCTGTGGGAGCTGCTGCCCCTGAGGGCTGCGAGCCGGCTCAGCCGCGGACACACGCTCTGAACCTCCTTTAAACCCTCGCTTTAAGCCCCCCCCTTTTAAAGCCACGCTTTAAAGCCACGTGCCGCCATGGTTTTATTGTCACTCCCCCGGCCCGTTTATGTGCTGTGCGTGGAGAGCGGGTCCCCACAGAAGGCGTCCCGGTGAGTCCCCACGCCGCGGTGAAATGTCTCTGCCCCGTCCAGCACAGCACCCTCGGGACATCCTGCTTCAGCATGGGATGGGCTTGAAGGTTTTCTGCGTGTTCTCAGTCAGGACCAGGTCGTATCGGCACAGTTGGGGTCTGTGTGAAAAGACGGCCAAAAGTGAAAAAACGACACTTTTTTCTGTCATCTCCCCACCTGCTGGAGGCCGACATAAAGTAAGTCATCTTCTCAAGAGAACTGGCTCAAAGTCCACCTGAAGTGAGGTTGGCTTTAAGCCTGGGATACTTTGAGCATTTTACCATTCTGTTCTACATTATCTTTTGCTTGTGGAAAAAAGGAACGCAAAAAATCAGCAAACAGGCACTGGCTGCAGAGTCTGTGGCTCCCTTTAAGCCAGTCCACACCTGTGCCCACCAGACAAGGTGGTCCTTCCAGCTCACCTGCCTGTTCCTGCCCCTTCCCTGCTCCTGGCGTGAGAAATGCTGCCACTGCTCTGACCTGAGTGCAAACATAGATCTGGTCTGGAGCTAGTTCACCCAAAATGCCTGAGGAAATACTTGGGCTTTCACTGGGGAAATATGAGCATTTAGCCCAGTGTAGTGGGTTGAGCAGCAGGGAAGGGGAGAAGGCAGGACATCCCTCCCTGGGGCAGTGACTGATTAGTTGGTGTGTTCAAAGTCCTGAACTGTGCTTATGGCCTGTGGCAGCCCCTCCTCGGGGAGAGACTGCATCCTCAAATATTAGGGCGTTTGTGTCTGCTCTTTAAAGACTACATGTGTATCTGGCACTGGAAGTGACTGTGGAGGTGTGGGACAGGAGACAGGAGGTGGCAGCAAGGGAGAGCTGCAGGACTTTGTTTAGTAGATGTACACAATCTTTTCCTTGTTCCAAGCCTAGGATAAGGATAGCAGACCTCATGAAATACAAAGAAACATGTTCTGCAGCTTTGTATGTCTTTTTGCTTCACCCTCCTGACCCTGTGATCTTCCAGCCTTGTTTTAACCCAAACTTAAAGCATGGTGTGGTGTCTACATAGTGTCCTTGCACACAAGGTCAGCATAAGAGATTCTGTGCTTGCTGAGCTCAGGCAGAACTCCCAGCCTCCAGAGATGGGAAGCTTAAGGGTAGGACAGCAGAGCAGACAGAGGTTAATGAAATCTCATCAGCAGTGCCTTGTGAGGTACCTCCTGATGTTGTGGGTACCAGTCAGGGCTTTGGGGCAAAGCAGCCAGCAGCTCCCACTTGCTGGAATTCCAGGAGTAAATAATTTCCCTGTTTCACTAGCCATATAAATTGACTGGGATATAAAATGTGTATTTGGGGCTGAACATCTCTCCAGAGAGCTGCATTTCCCTTCACCCTAGAGTTCAGGCCTGGCAGCTTCTCAAAGGTCATTTTCCTGACCAAAGGTTAAGGTGTCAGGCCACGTCAGAGTCACATCACATGGGACGTGTTCCCTGTGCAGTAAGACAGCCTCTGTGTTCAAGGAAGTATTCAGCTGTGGGGCTCCATTAAAGAAGAATTTATTCCCAAGACAGGTGTATCAGAATTACTAAATGTAAAATAAATCTAATTCTTCTGCACATACTCAGCCAAGCCAGGAATCTGGGAGATTCCTTTGCTTCTGTCCCATCTGCACCAACAGAAATGGTTTGTTTGTAAACATCTGCTCACCTTTCTGGGTTTGTCAGTGAGTGGAACCTCATCTGGAGAATCCTGAGCTTGAGTTTTGGGCCAATGACAGATCCTGTTGAAAATGTCAAGGAAATTCTTTCCACATTTTCAAGATCCTGGTCAAACCCAGTAAGCAAAGTGATTTGTTTGTACTGCTGGAAGGTGGCAGCTTCTCTAAAGATAAAGCAGATGAGAGAGAGTGTCAGAGTCACCAAGGGAATAGCACTAGGTTTAATGTAGTCACATTAGAAACAGGGCTGGGGGTGGAGACCTGAGCTTGTGAATAGTTTCTGATTTACAGGAAATGGGTATGGATTCAGGTCTCCAGGTGTCAACCTGCTCAGCCACTTCTGCCCTCAGTTTTTTGGGATGGAAGTGGGGACACAGAGGTTGGATGCCATTTGGTCCCAAACCAGAATTTTCACTGTGGTTCTGCTTGGATCCCAAATGGACTAGACCCAGGTGATATTTATACCTGACTGTCTGTGCAGGCCTGCACTCTGAGTCACCTTGAGATACACATGAAATCTGCACTGGCCTTGGTGTGGGAGTGATGCTCATTGCTCCAGTGCAAGCAGATACCAGAAATGCCTGAGGGAATATGCACCTAGAGAAACCTGGGAAAACTAGTTGTGCAGGTTTGTTTGGCTGAAGTGTAGTTTAGATCAGTCGGGAATTTGCATGTCACATAAACACCAATAATTTGTCTCTCTGAGTGGAATGAATTGATTTTGGATGTGACATACTCAGGCCCAGGTTAATCCCCAGCTGTCTTGAGCACTGGGAACTAGAAGAGAACACTCCCTGAAAGAGGAAGGAAAGAGGGGGAGGTGTTTTTCCTTTTGGCTTAGCGGAAGCCTAGGGCAGCAGTGCTGCTGCCTGAGATTGTCCACTTCAGTCCTTAAGATGACAGAGAAGGGCCCAACCCAAAAGGCTGGGCTGTCAGGGCTGTGTACTGGGGGAGGCTGTGGAAATCCCACAGTCATGTGCACTAGCAAGCATCAGCAGAGGAACTGGGGGAGGATGTGTCACCTCCTCCCAGAGGCAGTTGTTCCTAGGGATGCACTAACACTTAGAAATGCTCAGACCAGTAAAACTTACGGATTAACTTTTGATTCTGTCTTCCTCCCAGTTTCATCAGCTAGCATGATGCTGAAGGTGCCTCTCCTGGTGTCTCTGTTCCATGTGGTAATATCCACCAAATAGTGATAGACTGAGGGAGAGAGAGTGAGGGGTTAGACCCTGTGGGCTCACTCTGCTGTGCAGGCTGTGCAATGTCTGGGAGCAGAGCTGTGGGCAGAGGATGGACACAGCCCCTGCAGTTTATCTCAAAATCCCTCTCTCCTCCCTGCTCTCCATCTCCCTTTGCAGAGATTTCAACCAGAAACACTAGGAGGTGTCAGGAGAGCACTACAGCAAGAGTTATCCGTGCAGGGTGGCCTCTCTGTATGGTTCCCAGCACACTGCCTTTCACTGCCTGCCTTCCCCCTTCACTTCCAGATTGTCTTTTCTTTCTTCTGTCCCCCTCCGAACCCCTCCATTTCTGTTCCTTGTATCTGTCATTTGTCATCTCTGTCTTGGAGCAGAATTGTCTGTTCTTTGATCTGTGAGTCTGAATTCACTTGCTGACCAGCACTAGAGCTCAGGCCATAATCCCAGCCCACGCCCTGGTTATGTTGGTAATCACAGGGATGAGATGAAACCTTTCACTTGGTGGCTTGGTGAAAACCTTTTATCCACAGATTCTTGTCCTCTCCCTGTGCCTCTCACTTTTCTCCAGGGTAGCCTTTTTACCTGTGCAGCCTGTCTTCCTCTCTTGTCATTCCCACACACCTCTTACTTTCACAAAAGAATGGTGTGTCGCTTTGAAACATATTTTGGGAACTTTTACACTTAATTTGAAAGTTCTCAGTCAATTTCCTATAACTGCTAGCAAGTTTGCTTTCCCACCACGGGACAGGCTGGCAGATAAGGAAGGTCATAGCAAACCACGGATGGACACAATTCCATCCAGCAGCCCCTGGAGTTTCTAAAATGCTGCTGTAACACCACCAGCAAATAACCATCTCTGCTTGGCTGCTGCTGATGGAGGCAATGCACAAAGGAAAATAATCTCAGAAATCTCAGTCACTTACTGCAAAATGGCTCTTTGTCCGCTGTGTCAAAAAACATACTTGTCACTGGATGGCTCTGTTGTGTTAAATAGCTTTTCCACTCATGGGCATAATAACCTGCAGGTGACAGTTTGAAAATGAAACCGAGTTACTGCACAGGTAGATGAGCCACTAAATGGCTGAAAATAAGCAAGCATTTAAGAAATAGTGCATTGTGTGCCAAGTAGCACTGTGACACATCCTCCTGTGCTCCAAAGGCTTAGGACTGAATACGCCTGGTTACTGTTCAGCACTTTCTTCAAGCTGATCTTTTTCCCCATCTGCTATCCATGGTGAAGAAGGATTTCATTTTGCAGTGCAGAATGAAAATCATCCCCTTGGCTTTGCCAGTTCCTTTCTGGAAGCATCAGGTGTTCTAGCATCAACATTTCAGACCTGCAGCCTGAAGCTGGGCTGTCACACTCAGGCTGGGGCAGACAAGTCCGGAATCCCCTTTGTTCACCCATTTGCCATTCCTTTTTGAGCACAGAGGGGTTTGTGGTGCTGGGAATTTGCTTGTAAATCTTATTTTAGCAGGAACCCTGTCCCTCAAACTCCGCAACTGAGGGACTTCAATTCACTGTTTCTCTGATTTCATTGTAAAGATCTCAAGTCAAGTTTTGGCTTTTCTAGTTCTGGATCCTTTACCTGTGGATTTCTGTTCTAGATCATAACATGATGTGATATTACAAGGAGCAGGCCTGAGAGACCTCAGAGACCTCAGTAGAAATAACTTGGGTGCTTTTGCAAAGCAAAACATCACCCTCCAAGCGACAGTGACAACAGGCAGCTCAGTACTCAGGATGGATTGACATTCCCTGGATCCTTACCTAGGATGGGGCATGGCCTGGGCCAGAAGAGCTCACAGCTGGTGCATTTGCCATTCCTGTAATTCCTGTACGAGTTGCACGGGTATGTGGTGATATTGCAGCTCTGTGTCAGGGACGACAGGAACAGGAAAACAGACCTCTGGTGGTCACATTTAAAATACTGCAATCCTTAATCATGTACAGGGAAGAAATATTTCATTAGCAATCCTCATGTCTCAGGGAAACAGGATTAATGCCCACTGGACATACCAGTGGACAGTCACTGACATTCTGAACCCAACGAACTGCACTGGGTAGCACTGGGCTGTGGCAGAACAGTAAGTGAGCAGCTGCCTCTCCCTTTTAGTACACTCAGCTCTGCCTATGTCTGCTTTGCTTTTCTTCTTCTCTTTTTGGTTTTAAAAACATTTGTTTGTGTGGTTGCTGCAGTTCCAGAGGATCCAACTATGGATCAAATTCTGTCTGTGGTGTTTTCCTCCCCTCTCTGAGCTCAGGCTTGATAACTGGAAATTGCTTTTAGCTTTGCACATGACCTTTCATTTTGGTGTAAAAAAACTCTTTAAAAAGACATAACCAATAAAAGCAAAATGAATGAAGCCTCATTTCCTAGGGATTTTTGGCTTAGGCTGCTCTCCTATGTAGATTCTCTTGGGTCTGATAAGGGTTGAGTTCACAATACTGCATTTCCTTCTGTGAGGTATCTTCTTCACCCAGCTTTCATCAAACCAGTTCTGCTGCCAGGCTGAAAGGAAAACAACTTTCTTTTGTCCAAGACTAGGGCTGTGCCTTCCAGACTGCATGGTCTGTCACTGCCAAGGAAGGTGCCTTTGCTTTGGGATAACTGCTGCTCAAAATTCATCATGAACCCATTTTCTCAACAGGTCCTTGCTACTGCTAGTCCTTGGGCTTTCGTGTGTTACAAGTAATTAGAAACAAAAAATCTCACAGATTTTCTGGACATAGTCACCAAACGAAGGCACACATGTACCTGAAGACTTTTGCACAGAGGATTAGTCCCACCTGCACCGTGACAGAGGCACAGAGAGGTCACCCTGGCTCTCATCTCTGCTGGGTGCACATCAGCTAAACCCTGTCACACCAGTGCTGAGAAGAAGTTGCTGCCATGCCTTTCCCTGAATAGGGATTTCATGTATTTTCTAAGCAGTGATGATAGTTCTCTGGCTTTCTCCTCTTTATCTGATTGGAAACATTTTTCAGTGGGGTTTGTGCAATTCAGGGCAGGATTAATTACCAGAAAATATTGTCAGTGGACAGCCTGGTTGGTCGGTCCCGCCGTTGGGATAGAAGTCGATATGGCCCAGTGCTTCTCCATAACCCAGTCCTAACAAAAGGGAATACCAGGGCTCAGGCAGGGAATATTAAATTGTAAAATGCACAAGAAGGAAATATAGCAACCTAACTGGAGAAAAGTGGTAGTTATTTAGCTCTCAGATGCCTGCTCGCACAGGAATACTAATGTCATCCATCTGTTTAGGCAGCAGGCCACACAACTGTGACCCAGCTGGGTCATTTCAACAACGGTATCAAGTACCTAAAATAAGTCTGTGCATGCAACAGTACAAAATGTGAGGGTTTGTGTCACTTGTGTGCAGGAGAGGAAAAGGGATGTTAAACCTGGCTGTTGCTGTGCTGCTGAAATCTGACTTTCTGGAGGGGCTGGGAGAAGAGAGGCAGCAATTAGGTGGGAAAGCCAAGTGTCAGGGGTAGGGGGGCCATGGGAGTACCATGGGGGCTTGGCATTGCACTGCTGGCCTGGCTGGTGGGTCTGGAAGAGAACAGGGCTGAGGGAGAGTCCAGATTTGCGCTAGAGGAAGGTTTAACTCTTAGGAGGTGGGATGGAGTCTGGAAGCATCACGCAGGGAACCATGGGGTGAGGATGACTGATGTGCTGTGCAAGGCATTGAGCTGCGGGACCAGCTCTGGAAACGCTGCGTGCTCGGGACTCCTTGGTGGGATGTTGGTGTATCCTGCTCCGATAGGACTGTGCTGGAGGACCTCCTCCAGCGGTTCCTAAGTCCTTGTAAATCACGGGCCGGGTTGTAACTGCTGTCACCAGCAGCATGTTTTGAAATGCAAATAAAGCAGGCTGAGTGAGGGAGTCTGCTGCGCTCCCGGGCCAGAGGAGCGAGGGCCCCCAGCAGTGCTGCCCACCGGCAGCCCCCCTTCCCCGTGCTCGCAGTCAGTCTCCGGGTTTCCCTGTAAAGGAGGGAGCTCAGTGTCACATACCGTCCGTGTCCGAGTGAATGACATCGACAAACTGCGCGTCCGTGGGGTCCAGCCTCTCGCTCGGCGCCGCCCCCCGGTACAAGGGGCCCGCGGGGTCAAGGCCTGCAGCACAAAGCCACGGGCGTGGCACGGCCTCACTCCGGCTGTCCTTCCTCGGGACGAGAGGACTGCTGGAGGGAGGCTTACCTGTGATTCTGCCCAGCTTGCCATCGAACATCTGACCCACAAAGCCAGAGATGTGCGCTCCCAGGCTCACTCCTATCATGTGCACAGAGTCAAGGGACGCTCCAGCAATCTGAGATTTAAAAGTACTCATGGTCACGTGGTTTTGGAAAATAAAAAATAATTAGGAAGAGAAATGTAACATCTCCCAGTGTTCCACTCTCCTTAGAGATTTTCCCTTTGGCAGTCCCTCAGAGCAGCCAGCATTTCTGTTTGAGGTCTATACCTCAGAGAGCTGTAATGAGAACAGTTCGGGTAATAGTTGTATTTTCCTGGGGCAATGACTGCAAGTGTGGACAGGAACCACTGATGGACCCCAGGAGTAAAATTCCAGTTGCCCCACATGTGGTTCCTGCCAGGAATTAGCAGACACTATGATCCCTAAGCACCCAGCATCATCATTGCCTGTGCAACGCCTTAGAAGAGCTGTGAACTGTAGCTGATCCCCTTAAGCTGCCTTTGGATATACAGAAAGTGGAAGTAGAGTTTCTATGTATGGGAAAACGTGTCTGGAGAGTTTTGTACCCAGAAATGTAGAGACTCAGAGTGTAAACTGAATATTGCACCAAAAGCACTCCAAGGGTAGGATTTGGCACTGCAGTGCACATGCACTTCCAAAAATTAATGTATTCCTGTTTTAGGAGTTTCTATTCCCAGACATCCTGCTGGTTTAAGTACTTCCTTTGTGCCCTTTACATACTGTGCCTTAATGACTGTATCGTAGCACGAGTGTCCAACTTACCACCATTTCATCTATAAGTTTCTTCAGAATCTCAGCAACTCTTTTGCACTTCCTGGAAGCATAGGTGTAGATGAGAGTCGTTGCCCCCTGGTTCCAGTCCACAACAATGACGTTCATGTCCTCTACAGAGAGCAGGAGGTTCACCAGAGGAGAGATCCAGACCGGGGCAGAGCCTGTGAACCGGTACCCGTGGATGATGAAGGTTGTTTTCTTGGTCACATTAAGGTACTGAGTGGAGGCTGCTGAGTGGAGCTCCTCAGCACAGGTTGGGTTCTGCCGGGTGTAGAGCAGCAGCTTCACTTTCAGCTGTGTCCCTATCAAAGCATTCTTGAAGCTGAGGGCTGTGAATGCAGGACATGACTCCTGAGGATCTGAAAGCGGCAGAGTGGCAATTAGAGTTTGGTACCAAGGGGTTTCCTTTAGCCTGTTGTACCTGCCAGACCTGCACAGGGCAATAAAGTGTGTTGGGAGTTGTCTGAGCACAGGGGCTGCTCCTGTCTCCTCTCTCCCTCTCCTCTCTATCATGCTCATGACTGAAGTTACCTTGGAACTTAGGTTTTTTTTGCTGTATTGGAACAAAGAAAGCAGTCACACCGTTTTGGAGCAGCATTCCCTGACACAACACAGCCCTGCTTCCTTTGGCAGCTGGGAGTTGGCAGAGACTCTGTCCAAAAATCTCACTGGTGTGAGGAAGGTATTAGACATCAACAGGCAGGATGGTTTCTGTACTGGTTTGTGAGCACTCCCAGATGCCCTGGACAGGTTCTCAGCTAAGCAGGTGTCCCCAGGGTTGGTTTGTACCTCCAGCCTGGAGCTGCCAAGCTGCAGAGAGTCTTGCCGTGGTGAGGGGCAGCTCAATGCTTCATTTGTATGTGCAGATACAGCCTGCTATTCCAGACTGCAAAATGGGGCACCCTTGAGTCTGTGAGATGGTAAATGTGCTTTATACACAGCTGAGGTGTAACTGAATTTGATGTAAGTACTGCTCGGTGGGATGGCCTGGGCCATTGGACAGCCTGTCTTTGTTCTTTGCTTTTCCATCAGAACACCAGCTGAGCCTTCAGAGCCCAATACAGCCTCCAACAGGGCACTGGCAGGGAATGGAATAACTGTCTCCAGACAGACACTGCTTATGAAGGCCCTCCCAGGTTTAATAGCCTCTTCCTGGCTCACAATCCTTTCCCTCAATTCCTCGTAATCTTATTGAAGAACCTTGTGGGGGAGAGTGTCTCTCTCACACGTGTCCTGGGCTGCAGTAATTGTTCAGGCTACAGTTCCTAGAGGAATTTTCCTGATCTTTGTTGCTTAAAGGACTGTGCAGTAGGTAGCAGGCTTTAGAAAACCTGCAGCTGTAAGTTAATTATGCTCTAGCAAATCTCCAATGCTCTGTGCATTTTAATTTCTGAATGATGAAACTCTCACAGTTTGTATGAGCAACTTTCCCTTTTCTCCTCCTTAGGAAATCAGGAGCATGAGAGTGATATAAATGCTTTGTGCCCAGCATATAAAGCAATCTGCTCAGTTGCCACAGTTCTGCTAATTACTTTGTAGAAGCCCCAGGAGCCCCAGAAATAAAAGTTAATAGGCTAAAAGGATGTTGCAGTTAAGTCCAACTGAATATTTTAAATTGCTACCATAAATTCAGAAATAAATTTTAACATCTGAAATGCACAGAGTCCTTCCTATATAAAGCTTATGGTAACATATGAATGGTGGGAAATGAGCCCTCAGCCAGGCCCAGTGAAATCAGGGGCCTTTGAATGGAGGGTGTCCTGTCTCTGTAATGCTTCACTCAGAGCTCCCAGGAGCAGTGTCACTCTGGGCCCTGCTCCCAAGAGCAAAGGTGACCTGGCTGCCTCCTGGCCAGTCTGCTGTCAGCTCGTTCTTACAGTGCTCCAGGGAAACAGCAGCAAGGGTTCTGTGACACTGCTCTTGTGGAGATCCCAACGTCACTGGCTGAGTAAAATTAACATTTTTTGCCCATGCACACCAGCTCACACAGTGAGACTCAGTGACTGTCCTCTAGGTGCTACTGCAGCATAAAAATATACCAGCTGTGTGTTTTATTAATACCTAGGCATTGTTTTAGTTATTGTATAGTAGTACTGTTGTTAATTATCTTTACTGCCACTGAAGCTGTAGCAATACGGGCAGAAATGCCAGGCAAAAATTACTTCTAAATGGTGCAAGATTGCACCGATTGCTTAATTTGTTTCTGTATCTCCTGCACTGTGCTGAGGCTTGCCCAGAGGAGCACTTTGTTTGTCATCAGAACAGGCTAAACCTTCTGGTACAGAAGTGCTTTCAAAGAGCTGGTCAGCATTTGCTGGTACCTAACACAGGGACTGTATAAAGAGCCTTGTTATATCTGCATCAGGTCTGTTAGATGGGTTCTGTTTTGACTTACAAAATCAAATCAGTGCTAATAAGGGGAGGAAACCTGCCAGCTTCTCTTCTGGCAAGCTGGTGCCAATCCCAGCCTCATCCACCATGTGTTCAAAAACTGACACATGAGGGTGGCCAGTTATCCTGGCTTTGCTCTTCCTTCTGCTAGGCACAGTGACTCCTCCCCAAATGGCTGAAAGTGTCTGCAACTCCAGGATGATTAGAGCAAGTGGCTTACTGAGATTTACTCTGCAAGCAAATAAATGAGGTAGAAACTTATCCCCTGGCACTGTACTTAACCCATGTCCAACAGATCACTTCCCTCCAGTAAAGGGCAATGAACATGGCCATTAACCCAGCATCCCAGTAATCCTCATTTTCAGCCCTGCCTTAGCTTGCTAGACAGCCTCTGGCAATCCCCATTCTCCTTCTGCTCTGTTTTCTGATATGTAAAATAGGAGGCAAACACTGGTTTGCTGGGCAAGGTGTTCTGAACTTCCAGAACCTGTAGCGGGGAGCATAAAAATGTGTTAAATCCATGTACCTGCCCGGGAGCTGGACACGTTTGGTCTCCAGCCTGAGATCACCCTCCAAGGTGCTATTGCAGCAGTGGAGGCATCTTCAGAATAACTTGGTTCTGGAATTTTATACACAGACACACACATATATACACACATATATATATATATTCTGAAGTTATGTACTCCCAGGTGGGAGTGTTGCAGGGAGTGAGACAGTCCCAGGCACACTCCTGGTATTTACTGCACTCAGTGCTCTTAAGGCCTGCATTCTCCTGGTGTCTCTCATTCCTTTCCAGAAGATGGAGTTTGGGGGCTTTTTCTTTGCTGTTGATCCTATGGACAGGCAGGGTGTTTTGGGTGGCTTTTTGGGGCTGTGGTACTGAGCTGCCTGCATGAATAAAGTAGCAGCTGAGGTTTTTACCAGCCTGTCCTCTTGCAAAGGGAAGTTCCAACAGATTTTTCACCTCAGTGGGTCAGCGGTCACTTGGCCAGATGTGTGCCTGTCCCAGCCGTGGTCCTTGGGACACAGAGCTGCTTGTGCACCTGCATGGAGCTCAGGTGAGCGTGTCGCTGCTTCTCTGCCTGCAGCAGCTCTGGCCCTCCTGCCCCTGCCACCTTGCCTGGGCTTTGTACAGCGTGTGGCAAGAGACTGGTCTTAACAACAGCTTTCCCCCTTCAAGCACACTTGCCTACCACACCATAAATCTCGAGAGCATCAGTGGTGCAGACTTCCATCACAGAGAGGGTGTGCCCTGCACTCCTAAACTGGTCCTCAATAGCTCACTGCATTTCATCAGTGCCTTTTCACACCATTCTCTTTTCCCTCTTCTCATGACTGCATTTCCTACAGAGTATTAAACAAACCAAGCAAAAGGCGACCCTGAGATTACTCCAGAGGACCTGATGAAACACAAGTTAGTATTTATAAGAACACTGGTTTTTTAGCACAGTTTGTTTTCCCTACAAAGCAGAGAGCTGTAACTTGCCGTGCTCCCATGTGTATGTTAGCACAAGGCAGTACATTTGTTTATTGTTACACAGGTTTGTTCTTGTAGGGCTGTGAGGCTATCAAATGGAGCTTACTGTTCATAAATGGTAATTCATCCTTCGCCTCTGTCATACATGACACCCCTGAGAAGAAATCATTATTCTCTGAAGATTTCGAATGACATTTTCAGTGTCGATGGATAGTACTTATATAAGAGAAATGTTTGCAAAGGGAGGAAAAGATAATAAAAAATACTTCTGGTTTTCCATTTGGAACTCTTAGAACTGACTACATTCATGTAACCAGTATAATTTGCTTTGCCAAAATAAATAATGCTAGTAAGAAACGCTGTAAATGCAGAGGGCAGGTACATTCATGTTGCTGTAAAGCACAGAAATGTGTTATATTTGACAAAAACATTCAAAACAAATAGTCGAGATCTTACCTGTTTTCACCCCATACAAAAGGCAGATGAACGCAACGCACAGCCTCAGCATATGGACTTCCACATGGAATTCCTGCAGGTAAGAGATTTGAAGGATCCCACAATTTCTCTGACAGCAGTTTGCTTGGTTTTTTTTCTGCCAGTAGCAGTAGGTGTGGTGAAAGGAGGAAGTTACCAGTCAAGGAATGAAGAGCAGTCAAATGAAGCTGCTTCTTAAGAAGGTGGGGCATCTTCTATTCTAGCAAGTTTCCTTAATTTAAATATAGTTTGCCTTGGGGGATGACTAATCAAAGACACAAATGGGTTGGTATCATGCTGTAAGCAGCAATTTGACTACAAGTGTTGAAACTAATGAAATTATTGCCTGTCTATTTGTCTTTTGGAAGGAATGTCAGGAAGACTGTAGATGTCACTTCAAGTCTGATAAGCATCTGGGTGGGGCTGGCGCTTGGTTTCACAGAGCTCTGCCTTTGGAGAGTTCATAATAATCCCTGATACCTCCCATGCCCTTGGTGCTCTCCTGACTGCCATGGCCCAGAGGCCCTTCTACAAATCCTGTCACCACCTCAGGCAGCAGACAGGTGCACAGCACAGTGTTGGGACAAAGGGAAAGTACTGCTTCAAGGTGTCTGGCTCTCCACTGGGCTCCCAAGAAACTGCTGCCTTGGATAACACTCATGCAACTGGCATTCCCACATTCCCACATTTTCTCACAGACCTCACAAATTCAGCTCTAATTCAAGTACGGAAGGCTTTTTCTCTCCTTGCTGGATGGGAGGAAGGAGATCGCCAAGGAAAGACAACTGTCAGGGGCAGGAAATGAAGTCTGAGATTGGAGCTGGAAGGTATAGTGGCAAAATTGGGAAAACGAGGGTGATGGGGAGTTTGTAAAGGGATGAGAAGCGTGTGGGAGCAGGGATAGCTGCTGGATAGAAGTTGGGTGGTAGTTTTGCCTGGCGTTTTCTTAGCAAATTCTTCTAACATAGGCCAGGGAAAGGGAACGTGGGATGGATTAGAAATACCTAATTAAGCCCAGGCTCTGCTTTCTTTCCCCTGGTGATGATCCAATGAGGAGCTGAACTATTACAGCTCCCAGTGGCATAGCTGGTTCTTTGGTCCATGCTGTACTTATTAAGCTTTTTGACTTTGCTAATTCTCAGGTTAATCCTTAACTCTTCCTGCTGTCTGCAGCTCCTTTTCATTCAGACAAGTGTCTGCTCCTGTGGTGCAGGCATGGATCACAGTTGAGGCAGAGCATGTGCCTAGAATGATTCTTTCACAAGCTCCTTGAGCTCTTCAGCATCAAGCAGCTCAGCAATCTGAGCAGCTGAACATGTGCCATTCTGTGGTCCCATTTGATAGCCACCCAGGCAAAAATTTGGGCTTGTTATTTTGAAGATGATAAACACTGAGAAAAGACACCACATCTGTGGATCTAGAAGCTCCAGGACAGAGCTTTTTCTGCTGCACTGGCAAAAGAATATAATTTAAACATTGTTTTCCTTCCAGCTCCTTTCTCACCTCTAGCAGTAATCCTAAACTCTGTCAAAATATTTTCCCTTAGCAAGAAGTTCTGCCAATAGTGAGACGGAATTGGTCCAATAGTGAAACATGAAGAACAGAAGGCTTTTACCTGTTGCAAAAGACATCTGAGAATCAGAGATAAAATAAGGTAAATCAAGAGGGCCTTGCCTTTCATCTCGATACAAAAAGAGGTAATAATTTGTTGCCTGAGGATAAGCCTACTCCTTTCTTTTCCCCATCACTTTTTTTGGATTTTCATTTCCCATCTGAGGTTGCTCATCCAAGTGGCTCTCACTTCAAGAGGCCCTACACTGGGACTGGCAGGTTCTTCCTCAGAATTCTCAACCATCCCTCTGAAGACCACGATTTTGAGTAATCACCATTTCAGCATAAATTAGGCTGTCTGTTCACTGTACACATTGGCAAACACTGCCAGGATGTCAGCACTGGAAATGCTGCCCACCACCACCATCAGGTCCTGAGAGCAGGAATTCAAGTGCTTACAGGTTACTCTTGATTCTGCTGACCAACCTTTCACGCCTGCCCAACACACCCTGCCTCTGCCACACACTTGTTAAAAATGGCAACAACATTGGCAACAGCTATTTGGGTTTTGTACACTGAACTCTAGACAACAATCCCACAGTGAGCTTTGAAATCAATCGCAACTTGAGACAGTAAAAACTTTTTAATCACATGAAAAAACATTTAAGATCAGTATTGGCACCAACTTAAGAACAATTTAACAGAAAACATGAAATAATCTTATAAACATGGAACATTTTGCACTTGGCTTTGAGATGTCAGAGCCTCTGCTATTTCACATCCAAGAAAGAAGCATTTTAAACTCTTCATTGCTGGAATCTGAAAGCTTCTGAAATGTTGTTTCCTCCTTAGGGCAGCTTATGACAGCAATGGTCAGCCGAAAAATATTTTTATGCTGCATTCATGCATGCACTGTATGAACTCACACTGATTCACTAATTTCCCGTGGGTGGAACATTTTCATGGAGATACTGGAGAGCCAAATCTGTCCACTTCATTTCTTGTTCTTTCACAGACTCAGTGGTGCCACCATTGTCTTGCTCTGGTTCAGGGAGCTCATTCTGAGAACAAAACACAGGTACAATGCATTCCCCACGTAATACACTTCCTGCAAGCAGCAGGTTGTTATGATTTGTGTGGAGAGATACCAAACTCCACAAACTAGACCAGAGGGTGCATCTGAACAATAAATATCATACATACTTACCCACTTAAAAATATTGCTGAGCCCTGTTATGAACAGTATTCTTTTCATTTGAATATGGTGCTTAATCTGAAAGGTAAATTGTTTTTCAGGACCCTGGGGCCTTGCTACACACTCAGACTGCACACACAGTGAGGGAGAATATACAGCAAATGCAAAGTAAGTAAATAACAGTACAATGCATTTATTCCATTGTTTGTTTGCCATGTGCTGCTTCTGCTGTTGCCAAGAATACAAATACTGCAGACAACTGGTTCTGTAAAATGTTACTTTCCTATGGCAAGTGAGAAGTCCTTCCTGGCTGTATGCTGGACTCAGGTGTAGCTGTGCTGGATCAACAGCAGAAGCCAGAACCCCCTGCCAGGTGTGCCACAGAGCTGCTCACGGCACAGTGAGGGGAAGGAAAGTTTAACTGAGATTTCATTTTCCTTCCTTCTATTATTTTTCTTTGTCTTATTGTATTGGTGTAGTCACACTGAGTGTGTGCTATTCTGCCAGATACCATTTGGGCAGAGATTCTGAGTTCTAGACCTCTGGAAATCCCAGCATGAGCTAAATAAAATGTTTCAGCTTTGAAAACAGTGAATGATTGGAACCCGTTTGAGTTCCCAGAAATGTGTCAAGTGAGCACTGGAGCAGATTCTCAGGACAGGCTCAAATAACCATTTTCACAGCCATTCTGGTTGCTCCTTTGCAATGTCCCCAGGTAAGTCCCCTGGGTAAGGTGAATTCAAGTTGGTTTTTCTATATGATCGGAGCCAATCCCATCTCTGTGGATCTTTATTTCCACAGCCAGGCCTTTCTTTCTGTTGTTAGTTGGTGAAGCTTTCTTCTCTGAGGCTGTCATCTGTATGTGACTGTAAGCCATCATGAGATGGCTCTAAGGGAAGAAACAGTAATGTTTGGACTCAGGGTGAAGGCAATTGTCAACAAGGAACTTGTTTATGATACTCAGCTTGCCTAATAAAGGTTACCCCAAGCAAAGGAGTGTTTGGGCTCTTTTAGCTGAGAATCATGCTTCTGCAACACACTTCTCTCAAGCCCAGCTCTTGGCAGGAAAATGTGTGCTGTACATATGGATTTTGAGTTGTGCAGCTGCTCCTTGCCCTCCCTGAAAAGCCAGTGGTGGCAGGGCTAAAGCTTGAGCCATGTCACAAATACGGAAATGTCTCTGTGCTGAAAGAAACCAGTACCCCCAAATTCCCATGGCTGTGTTATCTTTGCTAGCTGGGGTAAAACTTGTGTACCAGAGAGAAAAAAGGAAAGGAAAATCCTCAGCTACCTCTCACTTCCCTGGAAGTTTCAAAATAGCTAAGAAAAGGTGTTGGTGTGGGAGATCTGAAGCTTCAGCTCAGGCCTCTGTGGGATCAGCAGTGGCTTTTCCCCTGCTGCCTCTCTCCGGCCTTGCCGCTGTACCCTGGGTGAAACGAGAGGTGCCATGTCTTGGACACAGCACCGCAGGCAAGAGTCCTGCTGCACCTGCTAGTCCTGGAACTGCCAACAGCAACACTGTATCTGGAAAAGACTGCTTTGAAACACATATGAAAACTTCTCAGCTTCTTTTAATGGCAGGAAGTGGAAACAAAGTGTAACCAACGCTGGAACCGTCAGTGTGAGACTGACCCTCTGCTCTCCAAACCAACCCGCAAAGTACCTCAAACACCAGGAACATGAAAGGGAGGCAGAGAGAAAGGATGGTTCTGCTTCTCCCTGATGCCAAAAAAGGACAGGGCAATGGGAAGGGCACTCCAGTTCTGTTCAGGGGACAAGGGACAGAAACATCCATGTTCTCATGCACACAGGAATGACTGGCATATAGGGCAAGGAAAGCGTCAGATCCAGAAGCCTTTTGTACAAATTAGCCACACCAGGAGCAACACTGTGCCTTTTCTTGGAGGGGGCTGTGATGAACACAGCAGCCTTAACTCAGATGGATAAGTAGCAATGCACCTACCAGAGGGATGGCCACATCCTCGTAGGGCAGTTTATCTTCCCTCCACGCATCGTCGATCAGATCCAGGATCCTGCCATCCCTCTGCACCTCGCTGTCCATCGTCGCAGTGGGTGAGAGCAGCTAAATCTGTGACACAAAGCAGATGCTGTTTTAGCAGCATCCCTAGCCAAGGAGCTGCAGTCTGGACTGCGTGCTTGCTCCAGTTTTGATGCAATCCATACGATTTTACAAGGAGAATCTTGATTTCCCTAATCCACTCAAAAAGGGGTTATATCCACAGGAGAACTACTTCATCAGAAAGGAACTCTATCAAAGTGAATTGCAGATTGATATGCATCAGAGATGAATATATAAAACCAGCCGGTTATTTTTAATGATATTTACATGTGTTTGTATATACTGACTGACTTTTAGAAGGCTAATCTCAGTGAGTTTGAGTACCTAGAGCTGCCCACAGCCCTTTGCTGCCTGCTGGCTTACGGCCCTGACCAGTGCCGTGCCTCACCCACGCCTTCACATCTGGGAGAGCCATAACAAAGGACTCCAAGGTACCCAGAATTCTGCCCGAACCTGAAGCCCAGGAAACTGGTGGAACAGAAGCAAAACGAGACCTATCTTTCACCCCCAGTTACTATAATTACTCCAGAGTGTTTCATTGTACTCTGCCCTCCTTGAAGGGTCACCTCAGGCCCTCGCCCCGGTGTGACTCTGCAGGGCAGCAGCAGCAGCAGGCAGCTCGGACAGAACTGACACTCATTCAAACCAAGCCAGGCCTGGCACTCGCCGGCTGCCGCAGCCGCAATGTGGGCGGCGATGGGCACGGGCCTGAGCGCATCCCAGCCCCGGCACGATTCGATCCCTGCCTGTCCCGGCCAACACGGCTCCGTGACGGCTCCGTGACCGCCCCGTGTCCCCGCGGTGTCCCCCGCTGTCCCCCTGCCCGCCCTACCCTGCCCATCTCCGCGGCCGCCGCTGCGCAGGCGCCGCCCCAGCGCATGCGCAGCGCTGCGGCCGCGGGGCCGGGCCGTGCCCGCCGGCAGGGTGGGGAAGGGGGAACGGCGGGAAGGAGGGAGGGAAGGGGGCAGGAAGGAAGGAAATGAGGAAGGAGGGCGGGTCTGCCAGCCACCCAGAGCTGGCGTGTTGGGCAGCCCGGAGCGGAGCTCGGCCCGGGGGCTCAGGGCTGCTCCCCGGGGCGCGGCGCTGGAAGGGCCCCGGGCAGCGAAACTCCCGCGGCGGGTGCGGGGTAAACGCTGTGAGGGCTCGGCCAGCGGGGCGGCTCCGGCTGGGGAGGAGCTGCGGCTCCGCGGGGGTAGGGAACGCCTGCTGAGGGCAGCCCGCCGGCTGTAGCGGGGAGCACCGCCCGGGCACTGGCCCCGGCCATTCCATAGGTTAACCTGCCCCAGGGCACGTTTGGGTTGGACATTAGGAGGAATTCCCTCACAGAAGGGGTCAGCAGATGTTGGCAGGGGCTGCCCAGGCCGGCGGTGGGGGGGTGTCCCCATTCCTGGAGGTGTTTAAGGAAAGGTTGGACGCGGCTCTCAGTGCTCTGGCCTGGGTTGACGAAGTGGGGGTCGGTCACAGATTGGACTTGATGGTCTCAGAGGACTTTTCCAACCTCAGTGATTCTGGGACTCTTGCCCTGGCGAGGGGGCTCTGGGCGCTCCTGCTGCAGGTGCCATTCCTGTCGCTGGCAAGTGGAGCTCGCCTGTGGTATTGCTTTTGGGAGGTTATTGCTCCTTTTGTGTTCATTGTAAGCATGCTTCCAGCAACGCTTTAAGATTGCATCTTTCTATGTTTTCAAATGCGAAGTAATCCCAGTCTTTTCTCATGGGCACTATTCTTAAGTCCTCCTGGGTATTGTAAAGTTCTCTCCACTTGACTCTAATGCAATTCTGCCTTGAGCTGGGATGCTAAGCCTTGTTTATTTTTAAATGTGTTGTCTTGTTTTGGGCTTCTTTTTTGGCAAATACTTCAATTTCCTTCACTTTCAGAAGTGACCAGCCATTTCTCCTTCTTCAGCTGTAGTTAATGAAGGAGATTGATTCCTCTTGTGGATCTTTACTCAGGTGCCTGTAACTTTTGCACATTGCAACTTGCAAGTGTGAGAGGCTGAAATTTCATACTAAGTCAGCAAACCTTATGTGGCATAAAACTGGCTAGAGGTGTCTGATTTTAAGGCTTTCCCCCCAAATCTGGGTATGCCAGCAAAGTAAGCAAAGCTGGCAGGCTGCGAGGGTAGTAAGGCAGAGGCACAGAAAAGCTGTGGCTGTCTCCTCCATGGAAGTGTCCAAGGCCGGGTTGGACAGGGCTTGGAGCAACCTGGGATAGTGAAAGGTGCCCCTGCTCGTGACAGGAGTTTGGCATGAGATGGCTTTAAAATCCCCTCCAACCCAAACTGTACTGGAATTCTGTGCTGTCTGTCTCCTCATCTCTCTGCCCACTGAACATTGATTCTGTGTAGGTGTGATTAGAATGAAAGAGGAGAGCTACCACTGTCTAATGTCTGCTGTTGCCACCTGGAGAACTCTTGGAATGCTGTCAGCAGCTCAGGGGATCTGCTCTCCTCAGCACCCTGCTCTCAGCAGAACCACGAAGTTGTTCAGCATACTGATTGAGCACAAACAGGACCAAAGACAGACAAAACACTGTCACAATAGGGATACGATTTTTTCTGTGCTTGTCATTTAAAACACAGCTCCCAAGGGCAGGTTTTAATCCCTGAGTTGTGTTTTAAAGTGCTTTAGGAGCACAATAAAAGATTCTTTGGGAAGGAGAGCAAAGCTGAGCCTGCATTTGTGAAAGTCTCCCTTTCTGTGACCTGCTCCCCTTTTGCTGATTGTTTAATAATGACATATTAATCTTTGAGGAAAGATGTTGGAAGGGTCCATCTTCAGTACTTGGAAAGTGTGTAGATTTTGGAAACATGAGTTTGTATTAACAGCACTGGACGAGTTTAACCATTTTTGTGTTAGCTGCAGTTTCATGAAGGAGACATTGAAATAAATTTTGGCTTCCTGGCTGTGGTTTCATGGCAACTTTTTATTCCCCATTTTTGGCTTTAATGTAAATCCTTGCTTTCACCAAGATGTGAAATTTCTATGGGTATGCACGTGTTTGTGACTTAAAAGGTGTAATTTTTAACTGAAGCAATGTACTGCTACTGTAAAGCTGTTCAACTTATTTTCATAATTTAAAACATCATTTAAGAGGAATTTTTAAGGAGTTTGTGTTTTCTTAAAATTCCCACAGCCTTATAAACAACCGGTGTGTTCTGAATGTGTTGGTAAACTGCATGGTCTCTTTAACACAGTCTGTAATAGAGGCCTGGAAAATATTAAATTTATGGATGAATTCTTACTGCTACTTGCTTGTGTTTTCTCTCTGAAATGACAAACTTCCCTGTCAGAGGTGGATCTGGGGCTGGCCCCTTTGAAGCCCAAATGTTGCTGTTCCTCTGCAGGCTGGTGCTCTCAGATCTACCTGTGTTGAGTTCACAAGTGCAGATTCTCATTGCTCCTCTCTGAATTTATTAGATCACATGATTGTATTACTGCAGTCTGGTAGTGCTGGATGATAGCATTGGGTATATTTTTGTAGTAGGAAAATCTGTTTTCTTCTGTTTGGCTAGTAAGTTCATGGAGGTGCCATTGTTTTCCTCACCTGTAATTGCATGCTCCTGTTTTGTTTTTTAACTTCTTTGCTTTGTGGGCTTTTGCTTGTCCTGCAGTTGGATGGAGAAGCAGCCTGGTTTGGGTGACCACTGCTTTCCTGTACTTCCCTAGTGCTGGAGCCACCAGGATTCAGTGATGGAGGCTTTGCTGGAAGGAATGCAAAGAAGTGGGCACGGGAGGTATGTATGCAACTGTAGCAGGAATCATTCCAAATGATTTAAGTATTAACCTTGCCTCCTACTGAAAATAAATCCTCTGGTGTCAGTGTGCAGTGGCCTTCAGCTGCTGCAGAAGCAAAGTCACTGGAGGAGCTGGCTCTGCTCCACTCCCTGCTCAGGTATTATAGTCTTAATTGTCACAAATGTGGTTCTACATCTTCCTGAAAACCTTGGCCTCTTTTTTTTCAGTTGTTGTTGTTGTAAACTCTTCTTACTGTCCAACATCAGGAGCAGTAGTAAGTAGAGTTGTGAATAAATATTTATTTTGTAACAGCCTTGCAAGGTTAATGAGATGTGACTTTGTTATCTGATTTCACTGAAAGCATCTGATTATTTCGTGCTTGTGTTGAAACTGCAGAGTCCCACTCAGCTCTGAGGAATCCTTAATGCCCTGTCTGAGGTGAGAGTCTCTAGACTTTTCAATTCCCGAGAGAGACTGTAGTGATAATAACAGAACAAAATGTTTTATGTGTTAAACAACCGTGAAGCAAAAGTCACTGATGCCATTTTCCTAGTCATCCCTGAGAATGTGACACAAATTTATTTGATACTGTATTTTCTTCAGAGAGCTGGTTGCAGAAATCAAGTTTAGAATTTGCTACATATTAGCAGATGCTGTGAAGGAAATGTTCCTGCTCTGCATAATAGCTGCTAATTTTTGGTTAACTCACAGGACAGGGTGAACTTCAAATGTGACTGATTTTGGCTCTTTTAAGAAGTATTTCTTTTCCTATAGAAAAAGTGCCAAGTCGTGAAGTGTGCATATGCCCTGGGGGAACAGAGAAATTTCCATCCCTTAACCTATTGATTTCCATTTCTTTTCAGTTCTTCCCTTTGACAGGCAAATTAAAGGGGTAGAGATCATTATGGAGTTCGCCACCCTCTAGGGCTGTGTCTGGCAAACCTTAATATTGTCCCTGTCTTGGCAGCTGGGAAGTTTTAGAGGAGTTACTTGAATTGACTTCAATAATTACTGCACCAAATTAGAAATCTGGGCATCGCTAGGGAGCTTGTGCTCCCCGATGGATTGCGAGGGTTTGATTCTTCATTATCATGTTGTCATCCAGCCCCCTCTGCTTCAGGGTTTGTCTGCATTTGTGATAAACTTCTGTTTTTGGGAGCTCATAGCTTGGCTGTAAGATTCCTCTGGTGACTGAAACCTGCTATAAAATGCCACTGCCTGGAGAGCAATTAAGGCAATACAAAATATGAATTAGACACGCTTTGGTTTACTTACATAAAGCATAGTACCCAAGGCAAAAGGCTGAATGCCCAAGTGTGAAGTGATGTGGTTTAGTGGGCATGGATGGTATTGGGTAAAAGCTTGAACTTGGTGATCTTGGAGGTCTTTTCTGACCTCAATGATTCTGTGCTTCTATTTCTGTGCGAGCTGATCTGGAGAGAATTCAGAGCACTGCTTGTGCAGGGTTGGTGCCTTGGTGCCTGTTGGTGTGTTGTGCTGCCTTTGTTGGTTTGTGACTGGGACACGTTGGCTGGGACCTGCTCCGTGACTCCAGGCTCTCTCCCTGCAGTGGCGGCTTCTTGACCTCCTGTGAGGCCGAGCTGCAGGAGCTGATGAAGCAGATTGACATCATGGTGGCTCACAAGAAATCCGAATGGGAAGGGCAGACACAGGCTTTGGAAGCTTGTCTGAGTGCTCGGGAGCAGGAACTGTCCTCTACCAAGGCAGCTCTGCAGGAAAAACAAAAGGAGGTACCTTTGTTTCATACTGTGTTTTGATTGGAGACAGCAGTGTGTTTTACCTGTTAGGAAATGAGGAATAGAATTTTTTAAGGACCTGTTGGAACAAGGTGTCTGGTTCATAATTCAATCCAAGTCAAGTGATCAGCTCCCCTAGGATTGGTGGAAGTCCACATCCTGAACTGTTGGAGTTATTAGAGAGAACCCAGAGACACTGGTTCTGGCTACAGCAGTGATGAACAGTCCAGCAACCAGCAATCATTGGTAGAAAAACCCCATTTCCTACTATATAAACTGCACCAAGAAAACCATTTCCTACTATGAACTACACCAAGATATTGCTGGAAAGCTCTCCATGGGCTGTTTTACAGAGCTCTGGTTTTGTGGTCTTTAAATAAAAGCCTGAGGGAAGGCTCAATACAAATTCTGTATAGGTGGAAAATTATTAATAAGTGAGGTTTTTGTGCAAGATGTGGACCACAGGATGCAATTGAGCCACAGGATTTTCATTTCCAAGAAAGATGATTTTTATCACCGAAATGATGTTTCTTACCACCAAAAGCAAACATTTTCAAAGTGAACTGTAAAGTATGTTTGAAGACACTGCTGGAGTATATTCATGCTTTTAGTTTAGTCATATGAATTTTCTGAATTTTAATTTGTTGGCTTGTGACCACTCAGGTTGTGGATGGGAAAAAAAGGGAGGAAAAAAAAGGGAGAAAAATGAGTTGCAGGAGTAGTTGAATCAGTGTGAGGGAAGTCTTTTCTGTGAGCTTCAAAACTCCTTTTCTTTCCTTTTCCTTGCTATTAGGAATCTCTCCTTTGTCTGAGCATAGTAAGATAATGACAGGGCCAGCTTTTCTCTTGGTAGGTAGCTTGAAATCATAATGCGTATTTGTGAAGAATTTGATGAAAATACTGGCTAGAAATAGGCTTTTGGCACAAACCAAATATGTCAGCTTTGTCCCCAGAAGTGAAATCCAGAAATTGGCTCAAAACAAGAGGCCACAAACAGAAACAGTTGTGGCCCCATCCTACCAAAGATTTAGGCACAGCCTCCATCTGTTTCATAATGAGGGGCCCCACTGAAATGTCCGTGTCTCCACTGTCAATAAAGCCTACTTCTGTGGTATTTATTTGCTTTTTATCCCGTTGTTCAGGTTGCCGTGTTGCGTCGCCAGGTCGAAGATGTGGAAAAATCCAAGCAGGACATGGTCAGAGAGTATGAACAACAGCTGAAGAAATTCCAGGAGGAGGTGAGTTGCAGAAGGAGAAGTTTGGTTACTAGTTCCCAGCTGATGATGGATCCATTACTTTGTGACATTGTTTTTGTTTCTGTGCTGTGGTTTTAAAACTCCCCACTCCATTAGTGTTTGTGTGCTTACCAAGAAGAGCATTTAGCATAGATAAAGTGACATTTTTATGGCTCACTTGGCCTTTTTTTGAGACTTGGAGGAACTTTGTGACTGACAGAGAGCTGTTGGAGTAGAAATGTTTTTGTATGTTGGACATCTGCAGAAGTTTACTGCAAGAATGTCCTGTGCTCCCCCATCCCAGTCACCAGTGCTGGTTCTGGAGGTGCCATGGGTACAGGCAGCAGCAGTTTGCTCTTTCAGCATTTCTGAAATACAAAAAGGGTGGAGATGTAACTGGCCTGGCTTGTGTGAGATCAGGAAATAACAGTGGAATGTTATTTCCATCTTTTTGTTATGTTCTCATCTTTTTTTCTCTGTTAACACTGATGACTTTAGCAGGAATTTTGTACTCTCAAAGAATATTAGTCTTAATACCCTTTATAAAAACCAAGTGTAGATAGAAAATGCTGTTTGACAGTAATATCAGAGCTTTCATCTCAAAGCCTCTTGCTCAGTGCAAGGTGATACCTGTCCTGCAGGTGGTATAACAGCATTCCAGGTTTATGCCTGAACCCTTTGCCTGTCTCCACTTGCCAGTGGCAGGGAGTGAACTGGCATGAGCAGCTCATAGAGCACTGACCTGTTTTCTCTGGAGGGCTGGGCCTGGTTCCTGCTCACTGTAAGCCATAAGTGAAATAAATTTGGTAGTCTCTGCTCTGATGACAGAAGGCATCTTTTCTCATTTAAAAACACCTCACCATTCCATATGACTAACAGTCTTCATTTGCTGGGTGTTCTCACTGGAATTGTGGATAAGCTGCAAAGCAAAGCTGAGGTACATTGGCAGATCAGCCTAAATTGCTAAGGCTGAAATACAGCCTGTGTGTTGTGGCCTAAATTGCAGTTTGTGGGTATTTTACCTACACAGTATTAATGGTGATGACATTGAGCTCCAATATTCCTCAGTCTTCTGTTCCTAGTACTGTTTGGGGAAATTATTTCTGTCCCTGTTTACCACCATTTCCAGTGCAATTACAGGTACAGTGTCTAACTTACTGAGACTGTTGAATGAATAAACCTCTTAGCTCCTGATATGTTTGGCAAAAGATGTTGGTATTAACTCTAAGCCTGAACATTTGTCTGTTCCCACTGAACACACCAAAGTACTGAATGCATCAGGTCTTGAATCAGGTATTTTTTTCTTCTCATAGTCCTTCTGTTCATCCATGGGCTTAGCTTTGTCCATCAGTAAAATGGCAATGATGGCTTCTCAAATTCACGTGGCTCTTTGGAAGCTTTTTATTTAATAGTTGAGTGGGGGGGAGTTCATCATATGAAAAATTCTCTGTAAGCTCCTGATATGTTTGGCAAAAGATGTTGGTATTAACTCTAAGCCTGAACATTTGTCTGTTCCCACTGAACACACCAAAGTACTGAATGCATCAGGTCTTGAATCAGGTATTTTTTTCTTCTCATAGTCCTTCTGTTCATCCATGGGCTTAGCTTTGTCCATCAGTAAAATGGCAATGATGGCTTCTCAAATTCACGTGGCTCTTTGGAAGCTTTTTATTTAATAGTTGAGTGGGGGGGAGTTCATCATATGAAAAATTCTCTGTAAGTTCCAAGTGATTATTTGCACGGAGGGTCATTTAAATGTCAAGAGTTTTTTCCTCGTTCCTGCTTCTGATACAACTTCAGCATCCTAGCAGCAGGCGTAGGAGTGATATTTTCTGTTGGCATTCTCCCCTCATTGTGAAATACACAGTGTATCTAAGCAGAAAATGACAGATGAAGTGGTGTTGATATTATGGGTAATGGCAATTCTCAAACCTTCCTTCTCCCACTAAGCAGGAGAGTTCCAGTTGCCGCTTGAGCTGCACAAGTGTATTTTGATCACACAAGAATTACCCATGTGTGGTGTGGTGGGTGTGCTCCTGTGGGTGAGCAGATCAGCCACGGGCACTGCCAGCTCTTCCTGGGGCTGGGAACCACCTGGAGAGAGGGGGGTGCTGTGCTTTTGCTGCATTGACAGCTGCATGTAAACCTCCAACTTATCAATATTTCAGTCATGCTTTAATTATGGTAAGACAGAGCTTTAATTAAAGCTGCTGATGTCATGACTTCAGTGGCATCGTGCTACTCTCATACAACCCGTGTGTTTTGCAGTGCTGTTGATATAAAAGACTCATTATCCAAATGCAAGCCTTCACTTGGGAGCTGTGTGGCCTTGATGAGGGCATTGTTTGTTTGAACCACTTTTTGTGTCTTCTTTCAAAGGGCTGTGTAATTCTTGCCTTGGGGCCTTGAGCAAAGCTCTGTCTTTCACTGTATCCTGCAGTTGTCCCGGCTGAGGAGGAGCTATGAGAAGCTGCAGAAGAGAAAAACAAGAAGCAGAGGAGAAGCTAACAAAGGACAAGAGGAGGACAAGTTTGAGTTGAGCCGACTGACCAGGAAGCTGGAGGTATGTGGTGAAAAACCAAGTGCTGACCAGTTTGTGTGTATTAACTGCCTTGCTGGCTTCACTGGTGACTGAACAGTCCACTAGGGAGTGCACTGTGAGTCCTGCTTAAGAAGCACTGCCCATCCTCTCCCCAGGTGCAGCTCTTCTCAACTGCATGTGCCATAAAGGCAGATTCAGGTGCTGGGGCCTCTGACTGCACAGCATAAACCTTAATGCTGTTGTTACCCTTAGACTAAATAAAAGGAAGAAGGTGCTGGAAGAGTAACTAATTATGTGAATGGAATGAATTCTAGTGTGGGGAGGTTGTATTCTCACTTTTGGAGGAGGAGGGAGCTACACATCAAACTTCCTCTCAGCCCTGTTTCATCTTCTAATCTTTCTGCTCTGCTGAGCTCAACCTCACTCAGTTTTCTCCTCCTGAGAGAAGTGGTAACAACACACATCTGACTGATGTAGTGCCCAATTTCTGGAGCAGAGATTAGCAGTTAAATTCTGTGTTTAATTCCTGTCATCTTGGTGATTTCATTAGCAGTATGTTTTGGAAGCTAAAGCCAGTCTGAACTGTTAAACCCCTGACAGCAAACCCATGAAACCAGCCATGAATGTATTGGCACTTAACATTTGTGAGCAGCTTTACCTCTGGCGGGGAAGAAATGCAGCGAGCACAGTGTGTGAGGGCTCTGCACTGCTGAGCTGCTGCATCAGGTGACTGGCTAATGGTTTCCCTGCTGGGGGAAAGGTGTGAGGATACAGTGGGGAGAGAAGGCAAACATGGATGTGAACTGGAGGGGGATGTGCTGCTCCAAGCCACCCCTGCTGTCCTTGCAGGAGTTCCGTCAGAAATCACTTGACTGGGAGAAGCAGCGCCTGCAGTACCAGCAGCAGGTGGCATCGCTGGAGGCTCAGCGCAAGGCTCTGGCAGAGCA
This sequence comes from Prinia subflava, assembly GCF_021018805.1. Classification (NCBI taxonomy): domain Eukaryota; kingdom Metazoa; phylum Chordata; class Aves; order Passeriformes; family Cisticolidae; genus Prinia; species Prinia subflava. The sequence continues at coordinate 5,785,602 of NC_086257.1, read as the reverse complement.
CTCCGAGCTCGTGCAGGTACAATTAACTTGTGCTGAAAGTTTCTGCTTTGTTTGTGGGAGGCAGGGAGAGGCTAATGAAATCTCTCAGGCTCCCATCCAGTTCAAATTGCCATTGAAGTGACTTGTAATGTTCCAGTGGAATAAGGTTTGCTTGTATGAGTGCTGTATGGAAAAAAGATCTGTCTGTCATCAGAGATTAGACAAACCTTGTGCAGCTCTCACTGCCATTGCTCTGGTTAGCAGAGAAGACAGTAGGATGCAGATTTTCCCTGGGAGGCAGAGACAACAGCATATGACACTTTAAAATATGTTACATTGTGTTGTCTGGTTGAAAGCCGTGTGTCTGCCGGCAGCTAATACGTACCTCGTGGGTTCAGTGCAGAGGTACTGTTGGAGAACAGTTTCCTCTACAACAGAGACTTCCATCAAATACTGAAGAGAAAGCAGTTTTCAGCCCCCCCACCCCCTTTTTTTTAGGTCTCTCAAAGGCAGGAAGTAGTGGGGCTGCTGTTCTGCAAAGCTGATGGCTCAGTGAATTAGTGGGGCTGCATCAGAGCGAGATGAGTTGACCTAGAGCACAGCTGTGAAGTCACACAGACACAATCACAGCAGACACTGATAAGAAGCTCTTGCTGGGGACTTTGCACTTAATGGGCTCCTGAGTTGCTCTTGAGTGGAAGCTCCTGCAAGGAGGGAGACTGTGATGACAGGATTGAAGCTGGCTCTGACAGGGGCTTTGTGAGAGGCTGACACCAGGAGATCTACAAATGCAGAGAGAGTCCTTGAGCAGAAGGTCTTGCTGCTTTGCTGTCTGTGTGTCGTTGATAGCTCAATTGTTTGGGAACAGATGTGTCCTTGGAGCACAGGCTGGGACACTGGGGCACAGAGGAACTTGTCTTACTGTGCAGCAGAAAACCAGGAGGTTGGGGAGGTTTCCCCAAAGCAGCATAGATGCCTTAGGTGCACAGGTACTGTGACCAGACTGCCTGAATCCTCAATTGCTTTGAAAAGCCCAGCATGGAAGTGCTAAATTTTTTGATTTGGATGTTTCTGTACATTTTATGTGTTCAGTTGTCTTTTTAGCACAAGGTCAAGCTGAGATTCATGACCATAGAGTACTTCCCCCTCTCTCCTTTCATCTGGCTTCCCCTCATCTCTCCCAGAGCAGCTTAGGGAAGGCTGCAATTCTTCCCCAGTACAGACCACCTTCTGGAACACCTGCAGCCTTTAAAGTCAGCCTTTCCTAAAAAACTGGAATTCTCTGCTGGCCTGATGTTGTGTGGCTGTAAATAAGAGACATCTTAAATGTTTTCTTACTACAGAAATAAGTATTCAGGCAGTCTGATACTCTAACTTCTTGGGTGAAGAAAGGCTGTGCTTTAAACTTTTGGCCCCTTTTATTACATTTTCTGTCATGACTAAATAATAATAAAAGACTGTAATCAAAACTATACCATAGCTTGCAAATAAGCAGTTCTTAAAGTTTGTGTAAATCAAGGCATGTGGTGATTCTGAAGCTGGCAGACACTGCTACTTTTTGAAACTGGGAATATAGGACTGCTCAAATATTTTGTTTCAGCCTTTAAAAATTCAATGATTGTATACAAAAAGGGAATATATGAAGTGAATGTTCCTAGAAGTTTATGTGAGAGCTGGCTTGTTAAATTTCACCAGCTAGCTGTATGGAAAGAAATGCTGTGAAATGAAGTATTGTGCCTATAAATTATAGAGCAGATATTGTTTGCTACTCATACATTCCTTGTAACTTTTTTGTCTGCCATTAAAACACTGAAAAATTCAAAGTGAGCATTCCCCCAAGCTGCTGGAACCAGGTATTTACTGCAGAGAGCAAAGCAAATTGGCTGTTACACCTGGTTTGTTTCGGGGCTGTTTGGTGGTTATGGTTTTGCAGTTGTGCACCCAGAGCTGCTTTCTGTCCTCGTGTGGAATTAATGGCGGGGTAATCTTTGCCCTCTTTTGTTTACAAACTTTCTTACCTGCAGCCATTAGTCCTGGTCTAGCCTTGGGCTCATGAGCAAAAAATAGCAGGAGGCTTTGTTCTTAGACAAATCATACTCAGGCAGCTGGAGTGATTTGAGAGCCTCATTTTCCAGATTCTCTTTGCACTGCTTTTGGAATCAAAGAGCCCCCTCTTTTTAAATTTTGTTTTTCACTTACTCTGTTTGCCTTTGAAAGTTTTATCCATCATGTAACCTGGAACAATACTCACCCTGATTCCCTGGAAGGTATTATTGCACATCTGAGAATGTGGCTCATTACACCACGAAATCAGTAGCTGTGTTGAGTTTAGCTTTGGTACAACCTTTGTGGTTTTGCAGTTTGGCTTTAGTGCAGGTGCTTGCTGTTGGCAGAGCCAGCTGGCCAGTAGGAAGCAGGTCCTGGACTCAGTGGAGCTGGCGAGCCGCTCGGAAATCCAGCACTTGAGCAGCAGGCTGGAGAGGGCCAAGGACACCATCTGTGCCAATGAGCTGGAGGTGGAGAGGCTCAGCATGAGGGTGGATGACCTGAGCGAGGACAACCACATCATCCTGGAGGATCAGCAGAGAGTTCAAGAAGAATTAAGGCAGTCCAAGAAAATGATAGAGGTCAGTGGAGGAACTCTTGAGAAACTGGCTCAAAGCTATGCTGGTGAGAAGTGGTGGGAAGGCTTTTCATCCTGGAGATTTTGTCTCTTTCTAGAGCCCTTGTTAAGTTCCTGATTGGCATCAAAATTGACTTTGTAGCCATGTGCTGCTCCGCAGTATTTCCAAGAGTCCTAAAATGTCTGATGAACCTCTCATCACATTGCAACTAACTGGTTTGGTCCATCTTGCAGCAGTGTGCCTTCTGCCTCCCGTGCAGGTGCTGCAGGATGAGAAGATGGAACTGAGAGCCACCTTGCAGTCCCAAGAAGATTTCATTGACAGCTCCAAGCTGCACCAGGAACAGTTACAGAAAGAGCTGGCCAGGATGACTGAAACTCTTCACACAAAAGAATTCCTCATCAGGTAACATCTGTGCCTTGCTGGTACTTTGGCTCTTCAGTCCAGGTCTGTGTTCCAGGTTCTCTCACTGAGGACAGTAGCAGCATTTTCATGCAGCTGGATCTGTATTGATTGTGTTTGACATTAGTGCACTGCAGTTTCTCACAAGCACTGTGCTGCCTTGCAGTATGTTTCAATTTGCATTGCTTTTGAAATTAGCAGATAATCAGTAAAGAGTGTGGAAGGAATCCTCTTTCCTCAGCTGGGTTTCTGGAGGTAGTGCAGGGCTTTTGAGGGTGTTTCTCCCAGGCATTGTCAGCCAAGTGCTGGAGGCCTTTCAGGGTTTGATAACATGCTTATTAACCTAGGTGAAAGTTCCACTGATTGGGGCTTGGTGAGGTAACTACATCTGTGACAAAATCATCTTGGCTTTTCCCTTCTGCCCTAGCAATGTGCAGAGGCTTTGGGTTCTGCTGGCTGTGTCAGAAGGTTTGGGTGTTGGTCACCTGCCAATCTCTGGCAGGGAGGCCAACATCAAAATAAAATGTAGTCTTTTTCAATCAGCCTTAACTCAAGCGGGGGCTGTCATCCAGCTGCTGTGTTTGCTTACTCACACTCCACACAGCAGTCACCTGCTTCTAAGTGCTGTGTTTTCCAGAGGATTCCAAGAAGACAGTAGTTACGTTCCCTGTACCAGTGAACTCAGACATGGTATTTCTTTGCTGAGATTAAAGCTGCTGTTTCTGTGTAGGGCCTTGGAGGAGCGCTTGCAGGGGAAGCTGTTGTCCTCTGCAGGGCTGGAGCTGGAGCAGGTGCTGCTGCAGCTGGATGTTGCCCAGAAGAAGGAGCAGCACTTGCAGTCAGAGGTGACTCGTCTTGAGAACAGGTAGCCCACTGCTTGCTCCCTCTGGAAGTGCAATTAGTCTTGGAGAATAATACTACACCTAATTGTGTTCATCGAGTCAACTAGTGATTTTTGTGGGCTTGTTTTAAATATCAAAGGGCTAAAGAAATTGAGTGTTACTCGTTTTGCAGTGTAATAGTGGCTGCTTTGGTAATTGGTTGGCTGCCTTTTGCTGCACATGGTGGGTGTTCTCAGTGTTCCAGCTTGCTTAGGCTGGGCACCTTCACTCATAATAGGCTACGAGCTTTTGTTAGGCAACTGGTGAGAACCAGATCCAGACCTTCCTGTGAAGTTAGAATTATAAAGAAACCTTTCCAGAGAGATTGTGGGCTCCTCATCTCTAGAGGTGTCCAAGACCAGGCTGGATGGGGGTTGAGGCAGCCTGGTCTGCTTGAAGATGTCCCTGCCCATGGCAGGGGTTGGAACGAATTGAGCTTCAGGGTTGTTCCCAACCCAAAGCATTTTGTGATTCTATGATTCCTCTCCAAGTTTGTGGTTTTCAGACTTGTGTTTACATAGAAATTTTGTGATCTCTGTAAAGAAACGAGCAAGAAACAGGTGTTATCTGTTTAATGAGCTTCCTGATCTCTTGTGAAATGATTTTGGAAAACAAACCCAAAGGGTTGGTAAAGAACCTGTAGGCTGAGTTCAGTTTCTGTTGTAATGGACATAAAGGACTGCCTGGAAGATCAAAGTTTCTCTGACCATTTCCTCCTCCTTGGGCTACTCTAATCTGTGTTTTTGCATTTGGCACCCAGCCTGGTGTCTTCAAATGCCAGGTGTGTGCAACTGAGTGAGGAGCTGGGTGAGAATATCAAAGAGCTGCAGTCCCTGGAAGAGGACCAGACTGAGTCAAGGGCAGAGATTAAAAAGGTAACGTGGCTTTGTTCCCGGGGATGGGCTGGCACTGGTGGAGAGAGCTGATCCCTGTGTGCCACATGCCTCAGCAGTGGACCAGGACAGGGCTGCTGTGCAGGCAGGAGCACATCTGGCAGAGGCAGGGTCGAGAGGACACCTGTTTGCAGGTGTCTGAACCTGCCTTTGTGAGCATCTCCTGGGCCTCCCCCAGTACTTCTGTACACTGTGGAGATACTTGAATTACTGCTGGAGGGGCAAATATGCAAAGAAATTAAGGTCTGGAATCCTGAGTTTAAGCCTAATACAGGCTCCCAACAGGAGAAAGAGCAGAGAAGGAGTGAGTTTGTGTAATATGTCACACTTGAGGCAGGACTTCAAATGTGTCCTGGTCCCTGTGTGAATAAGAGAGTGTGTTTTAGGTTTGATAGCTGGACATGAGAGTAGGGGCTGGGAGGAATGGAGCAGCTCAGCTGCCACGAGGGGCTCACCCCAGAGCTCTGAGCACCCAAGGGGTGCTCAAGCCCTCCACTAGCTTGGCTCTTCATAGTGGTCTGCATCAGCTCGTGTGAGAGTTTTCAGTGGAGCCTGGTAGAGTGGAAACCTCACTGAGCCTGAGTGAAAAACCTCACTTGTGTGGAAATCCTTCATCCTTTATTCTGAACATACAGAGGTGCAGATCTTGCCACAGATGCGTGCTTGGTTACACATCTAAACAGTCACACAGTAAATGAATCTCCCACAGGCTGCTGGGGAGGAGGGAGAGATTTATGAAGGCTGTTTCTGTTTTATATACTTGGGAGGCATTGAGGTGACATGGAGATAAATCACCATATGTACAGTATTTACATGGGTAGGCAGAGATCATCTGGTTCAATTTTCTAAAATGCTTGTAATTCTCAGAAAAAATCCTGGGTGTTTGGGTGGTTAATATTTCTGACTAATGGAATGGAGTCCTGGGGAAGGAATTATGCTGCTGTTGTTCTGTCGTGCCACTGAATAAATATACAATGTGCCTACCAGTACATTGTATGTGGTGCAGGTCTCCAACCTGAAAAGGCATTGAATAAACCAAGATAAGGTATGGAAAAAGATGTCCAAAAGGATGGAGTGGTTTTTATACAAGGAACAGCTGAATGGAATAGGACTTGCCAAACTGGAAAAGAGATAAATGAGATTGAATGGACTAAAAATAAAATCATGCCTGTCATGTGGAAAGTAAATAGGGAATGATTATTCTCTCATAATGCAGGGACTAGTGGTCATCACTTAGAGTTATGAAAACAAAGAGATGTATTTTTACCCTGTGCATAGCTGGCTGGTGGAAGTTTGCCATGGGAAGCTTTAGTTGCTACAAGCTAACATTGATTCAACTCTAATATCGATTCAAAAGACTTAGGGCAAATTAATTCCTGGAAGAAAAATCCAGCTTGAGCTATTTAAAGTTACCATCTTTAAATGGTATCTTCAAATACCCCAGGAAGACAGAGTGGCAAATTGCAGGGTTACATTTTCCAAGAGTTACTGTACTTCCCCAGTCATGAGGAACCTTTGGCTCTTTGGTTTTGGCTCCAGAGGTTGAATGATGAGCTGGAGAGGCTGTTGGTTTGAAAAATTGTGGGTCTTCTGAAGTACTTCATGGCATGAAACTTCTTTCCAGCTGGCAGTGTGTGGTGTGGCAAAGGATTGGGGTGAAGTGGCTTTCAATCAGGAAGGACAAGCATGTGAGAGGGCTTGTTACATAGAGCTTTTTGTTTTCCAGGACTGAGATTTCGCATTATTGTGTGCAATACTTCTGCTTTTTTTGCTGAAACATGTTTTGAAAGCTCGTGGGTGATGTGTCCATGTCTTCCTCCAGCTGAAAGACCAGCTCTCTGAGGCTGAACAAACGCACAGCAGTGAGCTAGAAGGGCTGAGAAGGGAGATCTCCAGGCTGACACAGGAGCTGCACCAGCGGGACATCACCATTGCATCGGCAAGCGGCTCCACCTCAGACCTGGAGCAGCAGCTCAGGGCAGAGATTGAAAAAGCAGAGAGGAAAGCAGTGGAGCACAGGGTAAAAAAGGCACAAGACTCTTATGCTGTCTGTTTAAGGGATCTGAAAGCTTTGAACACCATTCTGGTTTTAGCTACATTAGTAGTCTCCTTCTCTCTTTAGCCTCTGTGCAAAAACTGAGACCTTCTGAAGGAATCTTCTAATGATAGTGTTCACTGAACCTGTCTTGCTGCTTCTTTTCAAACCAGCAACCTACAGTCCCACAGAATTCTTTGAGATCACTCATGCTAACTAGACCAGGATGGATAACACCTTTGAAAACTGTGCAGGGTTATTTTTGTGGCCTTCTCTTTAGAGTCACAGTACAACTAGCAACCCAAACCTTGCTTAGTACTTGAGTTTGAGGGTGGAAAATGCTTGGAGGGTGTTGTGAGGATGCATTGTGTTCTTTTTCTGAGCTTGTTGTTTGCCTCTGTCTCCTCAGGTAATTCTGGTCCAGCTGGAAACTCTGAGGCTGGAAAACCGTCATCTCTCAGAGATTCTGGAGAAAACAGAGCGTGGTAAGCTGAAGGTATGCACTGAGGAGCAGGAGCTGGGAAGGGGCTAGCCCTGTGTTCCTACCTGGGAACAGCCAGAGTCTTTGCCCACGCCTCTCAAAATGGGGAATGGAGCTCAGTGAACTTAAAACCTGAGCAAAAGAGGCATTTTGAGAGGAAATAAGGTGCAGAAATATCAAGCGTTTGTTTACTCCAAGAGTGGTGAAGAGAACTGCTGAAGCAGCCATCATTTCCATGGGCTTTGGCCAATGTTTTTTGGTACATTTCATTACACTTCCATTTTAAGCCAGTTTACCTCAAACCTTTGATTCTCAGCCTGTGATGTCCCTTTGACCTGTCCTGGAGCTGTAGCTGCTGTGGCCCTTGAAATCCTTGGGCTGAGAGTGTGTTCTCCCCTGGTGAGGAGTGGTTCAGCAGGGCTCTCCTTTGCTCTCTGTGAGTGGGATGCAGACTGGGAATATGGACTGGATGTGCTGGGGCAGTGTTCCTGGACAGGGCCCTGTGCTGGGCTCCTGCAGCTGAACAAAACCTCCAGAACTCTTGAGGCAGAGGGGAGAAGAGAAGGAGGTACAGCCCTGTCAGAAATTACCAGTTGGCTCATTTTGTGAAGGAAGAAGTGTCTGATTTGCAACTTCTGTCTCAACTTCAGCAGAATGACTGCTTCCCAGGGGACAAGGGCTGGATTCAGACAGCTGACAACCTCCTGAGAGTATGTCAGAGCTTTTATGCTGTTAGAGCTGTGGGAAGGAAATACTCAGCTCTTAGTATTAGTTTGGGGTGATTGTCAAATGTGCCAACTTCCTGGGAAAGTGCTAAACAGAAGCTTGTGGCTGGTGAGATGGATTAAAAACAGAGCTTTCTGGAGGGCTGGTTTGAAACTGAAATAATCTAAGGCCTATTACTTTCTGCTTGAGAAGTGCCTGGTGGCTTTTGCTTGTGTGAGTTCCCAAAAATGTGGTAGCAGTGTGCAAAGCAGGAAATCTACCATAAAAAAGCACCACAGCCCCAAGGTACAGGAGCTGGATCTTTGCCTGGCAGTCCTAATGCACATTCAGAAAGACCTTACATACAGAGGTGATGAGAATGAATTAAGCATCTAAGTTTAATAGAAGTGGCAAAAAGCAAGTGGGAATGTCACAGCAGTGGAAGCAGTGGAAACTGTATCCACCTGTCCTAGTAAAAAGAAGATGATGGGAAGAAGCAAGTTCAGAGTTTGAGAAAGGCCAGAGGCAGGTACATCTGAAGTATTCTAGGTCCATGTTTTCCATGTTTTAAAAGGAATGCAGTGGTGAGAGAGACTGACCTTCCCAGGCAGATCAGCACATTGATTCTGGATGCAAGCCCAATAAGGCATATATATATATATAATTAATTTTCTCCTAGGAAAGTCCTGAAGGTTTTGCTGGTCAAAATGAGATTAGGGGATATGCCTTAAGGAATCTCTTGCTGGCCTTTGCTCTGGATGTGACTGTGATGTCTTGCAAATCAGAACTTCTGACTTCTGCCCTTCTTTGTCTGTTAGGGGGATGATGGCACCCTGAGGGCACTTGAGCTCCAGAAATTAATATCTGAGAACCAGCAGCTGCGGAAAGACCTCGCAGAGACCAGGGCAAAACTGGGGGTCACTGCACAGGGGCAAGGCAAAGAGCCCAGGGATGTGCAGCACAGGTGAGTGAGCCCAGGGGTGCTGCTTCCTCGGGGTGAAGGAGAGCAGAGGGTGTGGGCATGTGTGGGTTTAATGGCATGCTGTGTCTCTCTCAGTGCCTCGTGCATCTGGGAGAACACAAGGACTGCTTGGGAATCTGCCTTTACGCCATGAGCAGTGCAGTAGCTTTGGGTCCCAGCTGGTTTGTGTTCTGCAAAACCAGCAGTGTTTGTCTTTTGTCTGCCTTTGCCTCTCTCTGGAGCAGCAGTCTGTGCTGTTTTTGGTGACAGCATTAGATGTGGCCCAGGCGGCTGTGCTCCTTTCTGTTACTGTGCTAGGATGTGCAGGCTGTGGTTTTTGGTATCTACAGCAGCAGAAGAGCGAGAGAATTCCACAGGGACTGCATGTGTGTCTGGAAGTGCTATGGAAACAAGTCTGGATTGCCAGGGCTGTTAGTAACATCTGTGTTAATTGTTGCCTCTGTGAATTTTTGCTGGAGTTAAGCTGGTGAGAGACAAACTCAGTTCTGTGCTCAAACCTGCCTTCCAGGACAGCTCAGGAAGCACAGCACGAGCAGGATGAGCACACAGAGGGGACACATCTCCAGCCTGACAGGACTGCTCAGCATCATCACAGGGACTCCCACAAGTGTGGAGCTGCTGAAACAGGAACTGTGACCCCTGAGGTGGGTGAGCCACCCTCCCAGAGCAGCAGCAAGAACTGCAAGGAGTCACGTGCCCAGCTGGCAGTGGAACCTGTGCTCCATGTGGTGGATGAAAACAAAGATTCTGCAGATGAAGCATCTAAGCAGCCTGCCTCAAATCATCACAGAGAATCTGTGTTTTTGGTAAGCAGTTGTACAGGAGCTAGTTGCTGCTCAATGGCTGAAAATAGAGCTGGGTTCTCATCTGGCAAGAGGAGACAGGATTTTGAATGCATGACCTAACTGCATGTTGTAAGGGATCCTGCAAGTAAATCAAATGTTAAACAGGGAAGGAAAGCCACTGCTGGATGGTAAAGACTTGGCCAGGGGGATCCATATGGTGGCTCTTCAGAACCCCTTGGAGAAGAGCTTTGTGTTTGTGGGGTTGCTAAGTCAGTTCCAGGAGCTCATGGTTCTCTCTGTGCTGGTGCTGTACCTCAGTGTGTACCAGGACCTGCTCGTGTGCCCTCAGAATTCTGCTTCAGCTTTTGGCTTGGGTCTGTAGTGGAGGCTCAGAGTGGATATGGAGTGCTGAATGTGTCAGTATTTCACAATCTCTGGGTGACTGGTTGCTGCACATCTGTAAAGCACAGGGTTAGTTTTTACCCCTTTTCAAAGGGGCTGCAGCAGTCAGCACACTGAACTTCAAGCTGCTTATGCTTGCTGATGACAAAGCCTGAAATCTCTGCTTCACTGCACAAGGGGAGCCTGCTCTTTTTCCCAGTTGCTGATTGTACTTATTTCATAGGGAGCAGTGTTAGCACTTTCTCTGTCCTACCTCAGCTCAGTTGCTGAAGCACTTGAGCAAGATACAGAAAATTTCCACCGAATCACTTCTTGTCATGTTTAGGGAGGGGAGAATGCTGAGCACTGGTCCTTGCTCCAGACATGTTGCCCCAACAGTGTTCAGAGCAGTTTCTCCTCTGTTTGTATGTTGGTAGCAGTGAAAGCTATTAAACTATTAGCTCTCTTTTTGTGGGAGTCCAGAGAGGAGGCTCTAAGGCAGTGCACCGATAAGTGGAGGCTTGTCAGGTTTGCAGATCTTGAAGAAGTTTACTACCAAGAATAGATCTTGATTTTTCAAGAGTAAAGTAGCTTGTGCACATACCCAGAAAACAGTATTGGGAACTTAGGGAACTGCAATATTGTAAATGGAAACTTCAAGTTGCAAGATTGGACCTAAAGCATGAACAGTTTAGCTTCGGGGTCTGAGAAGCTCTAGGGCTTGATGTTTAATAGGAGAGAATGGGCTGCTTTTTATTCTGAGAGGTAGAAATAAGGTTTCTAAGGAAATGCAGATGTTTCTCTTGGTGTTGACTGGGTCTCCCTGTTCATGGTCAGTCTCCAGTGTCTTTAATCAATTCCTTTAGCACTAAGAGAGGAAAACTCATCAGTAGGCAGTAGTGGGGTGGGAGGGATTTGCTTGTTGCCTGTAGCCTTTTCTGTTTCCCTTTGTTCCTGGCTGTTGATAAGACCTGAAAACCACGAGACTCCAGGATTTGGAAACAACCAGTTATTTTCTCTTGCCAAGACACTGAGACAACTTGTCTGTAATGGAAAGCAGCCCCTTAGTAACCTTAATATTTCACGTGCCAGCCCCTGTGCACGAGGCTTCTCTTCATCAACTTGTACATTAAGCCTGGTTTACAGTGTTGTTTTTGTAAGTTAATAACTTGTGGGTAAGTGATGTGAGGAGCAGGAATAGTTCTTGACTGTAAAGGAAAGAATCTGGAGTACTTAGTTGACCATTGCTGGCTGGACTGAAGTGCTGTTCTGTGAGCTGCAATGGGAATTTGGCCTGTCCTTGCCTGTGGGATTGTACCAGGAGCCCATTACTTTGGGGAAGAAGAGGAGGTGTATGAAGAAAGCAGAGATACTCCCAGTGTGGAATATCTGGTAAAATAATTACCAGTCTGGCAGTGCTTTCCCTTCGGTGCACCCAAACTCTGAGATGCTCCCATGTCTGGGATTTTTATGGAGGCAAGGAGCAGGATGTAGACTTCGAGTTGCAGTAACACCCAGGGCAAACTCCTTGATATTCTGTGGTGACCTTCTCCAGCCCTGATCTTTTAGCAGTGATTTTTGGCAGTGGTGCAACAATCATTGCTGGCTGGAGGCTGTTGGGAGGGCCATGATCTGTGATACAAGGGTGAGACCTGATGCTTAGTCTGCCCACTAAGATGGAAATGAGCCCTCTAGGAGCACGTTCAGTTGTGTGGTTTGCAGATCTATGGTGTTCCCAAGGTCTGGAATGAGGGAATGCTTGATAATCCCTTTGTTTCCCTTTAGTGCCCCTTGCCTACAGCTTCTGTCGGATCCATTGCTGCACGATACCTGGAAGATGAAGAAGTGAGATCCCAGCACATCCTGGAGTGCCTAAATGCTCACATTGAGGAACTGAAAAAAGAGAGTGCAAAGATCGTGAGACGATTTGAACACCAGGAATGATGTTTCCTGTGGAACTGGAATGCTGGTTTCCTTATGTGGTTCCAAACTGGGACTGGGAAGGTGCCTATATTCAGTTGGGATTGGAGCTGGAGTGAGAGGCCATGTGTCCCACGGGGAGCTGAATCAGCAGGATGGGAGCTGAGGAGAAGAAATTCCTGTCTACATGCACGCTCTGATGAGGGGTGTTACACCACAAACAGCCAGCTTGCCATAGGTCAGAGACCTGCATCAGAGCTATGTGCTCACCCACAAGGATTATGGTGTTTTTTAAAAGCAAACCATTTGCTAGTTTTAATGTAAAGTATTTAAAGTATATTTTATACCTGTAAAAGCATCGAAATAAATCAGAATGGTGAACAGCTCTTTTCTTGTTCATACAAATACACGAAGGGACTCCTGTGGCTTACCTTCCTTTCTCATCAGGAACTTGGATCAACACCTTTTCCATCCCAGCATAGCTATGTTCTTCAAGGAACAAGGAATAAAATTCATCTTTCCTTTAGACTATCTGCATTTTTTCCAGTTAATTTGCCCTTAGTGGAATTTCTTAGTATTTCCTGGTTCTTACAGCTTCTGCCCTTTACAATTTGTGTACTATCTGTTGTCTTTATCTTGCTGTACAAGGTGCTTGAAGTACTGCAGAATAGCTGAGGAATGAGTGGCTGAATTCTGGATGTGATCATGGCTTTTGGAAATGAGAAATGGGAGTGGGAAATGACACTGGATGGGAGGAGAGCCCATCAGAGTGAGGTGAGGTTCATCCACACATCATTGCAGCTGCCATGTGAGCTGGTGCCAGCCTGGGTTGAATCTGGACAGTCCAGTGGAACTGCTGCATCAGAATACATCTGTGACCTTTTTTGGGGAAAATACTCAGTCTTTCCTCAGGGGAAGTAAATTGTTAATGAGTGAACAGGACTTATTTCCTATGGACTTTTTTTCTTTTGGAGTCTCTGCAGTTCTGCTGTGGCTGAGTCTTCATGGCCTTTGTACAGGCAAACCTTGGGATGAGAACATTCCATGTCCATAAGTTTCCTGTTCCTTTCCATCAGCTTCACTGTGTGTTAGAGCAGCTTAATGCTGTCAAGGAACAGGAATTCTAAAGCACCATGTGTATGCAGAGCCCAACCACTGTGTCAGGTGAGCTCAGCCCAGGGGATGCCTGGCTGCAGGCTGGGGCTGCACTTGGGCATGCACCTCTGCATCCCAGAATTTAGAAACGTTCCAATCCAGAAGTTCTTGTATTTTGGCTTCCTTGTGGAGTTCTTTGCATGAGGATAAACCCTTCAAATCCCTTCTGGATTCTCATTGTGCAGCCTTTGTGCTGAGGTGCTGAACTGCCCCCAGCTGGGGCTGGACTGTGGTTGTGTTTGCACAAAGTCAGCACTGGCCTTGGGTCCTCTGCAGAGCTGTCCATGGGTGTTTTTGGAACATCCACCTTGTCTGTCCAGATCTCAAGTAAGGACTTGTTGGGCATGGGGAATTTTGATCAAATCTGAACAGCAGAATACACCAAACTGTCTTGTCTTTACAGATGAACCTATAGGTGCACTGAGTGTGTGATATGCCAGAACTTTTAGGGATCCCTCACAGCCTTCAGTGAGGCCACCAATTTCATTTTTGAAATGATATCATGTAAATAGTATTGTAGTTCCTGAAGATTCTTTACGTTAGTTACTGAGTGTTGCATCATACTGTTGGTGTTTTCAGGAGACATTTTGCCTTGTTTCTGATGTGTTCTTCCATATCCCTTTGGGGATATTTGGCAGTTCATGCTGGCAGAAGGGAAGAACAAGACTGAAGATGATCCATTTTTTTAATTAGCAGCTATAATCCTACAGTTTTATCAATTTCTAATACCTATTATAAGCAGCTTCATTCAGGGAATAGACTAAAAATCTGAACTAATGTAATCTAAAGTGGCATCTGCAGCAGGGGAACTGCTGATTTACTGCCCTGTGTTGGTGTGTGTGTGTGTGCGCTCTGTCTTTCCCACCTTCTCTCATTGCAGATGCTCTGAGATAACTGAAAACTCTGTTCCAGAGCTGTTCTCCTGGTGCTGGAGCCTTGGCTGTGCTGAAGAATGTGCATTTTTTATGAGGGGGAGGAGAAGGAGCTGTGTTTATCCTGGAGGGAGATGTCACAGCAAGTGCAGATTTCTGCGGTGCTTTTATCTGAGGCCGCAGGGTTTCTCTGGCACTCTCTGCCTTTGCAGTGTCAAACCTCCCTTGGAATAATCACCTGCCCCTGGAAGCTGTATAATTAATGAAGCTGGAGAGGGGGTTTGTGTCTTTGAACTTATGCCTTCAATAGCACTAAAGAATTTCTTGCACACTGGCGGGGCAGAGCCAGTGTTTGTTTTCTATTTGAGACAAAAGGGTGGAACTTTATTTGCAGCACTTCCTTTTGTACATCTGTAGAGTGGGAAGCTGTGCAGGCTTCACCTGTCTTTAGTGTGTTACAGATGTTCTGCTGTGGGTGTGACAGTGCTTGGGGTCACTCTTCAGTTTGAGGGGTTAAAGAATCTGGGACTATAGATATGTGGAATTGCAGGTGCCTGGTTTTTAGAGTTGGGTTACAGGAACAGGGAATACTCCCTGAGGTTGTGCTAAGTAGGGGGCAATAGTGCATAAACTGTCCTGTCTACTCTCTTGGGGTAAGTGTTTGTTCCCCCTGCCATCCTGAGACAGAAACAGAGCATGTGGGCTCAGAGAGAGGGCTTGTGAAAGTGAGCCTGAGACAAGGAGCAGGGACTGCATTCACAGCAGTGCTACCTGCAGAGAGGCTTTTCCAAAGTGTCTGTTGGTGTCCTTGTGCCTATTTGTGTATGTGTAAGTAAACATCAAATGTGTGGTTCCATCAAGTGTCTGTACTTTGGTATCCTTGACCCTGTTCAGTGGAAGTTGTTTTCTTTAGTCACTAAGCTCTCTGGGATGCCTCCTTATCCTGCCATTGTAAGAAGTGACGTGTTTGACTGGATCAGCTTGACCTGTGAAATGAAAGCTACTGCAGTGTGTCCTCCTTGATCTGAAAAGTGGGATCTGAGAAAAAAGAACCCTTCTGCCAGGCACCAAAATAAACCAGGGCTGTCTGTGCTGACAGACAATACTTGCTTTAGCCCTCAAGGTCCTTAAGCAAACAAAAGATCCCCGAGTCTGCCTTGCATCTGGCTGCTCAGTCTGTGTTGATGCCCAGGGAGCGGGTGCCTGCTGGGCTCCACGGCTTGTTAGTGTTCCTGTGGGGAGGAGCTGCTGCCACCAGTTTTTGAGGGCAAAGACACTGAGCTGTTTAGGGGAGGACTTAAAACCTACTTTTATGTTGCATATGGAGCCTCTTGTCGCCAAATACAAAAAGACCCCGAAGCTTTGCTGTGCTCCCAGCTTACCCTGGAGTAAGGCCTGTTAGCTTACATGTTGTGTTTATGCCTGCAGCTCCTGTCTGCAGCAGCCTGCATCCTCACAGAGAGCTGATCCTGGAATCCAGTGCAGGTATTGAACTGCTTAAATGGGATCTCAGCCCTGGGGTCAAGGGAGTAACGTAGGAGTGAGCCTGCTGCAGGTGAGCAGCCCTGTGAGTAATCCCTGCCACCCAGTCACTGAAGAGGCAGTGTAGGAATAACCCACCTCTTTTGTGTGGAAAATACAGCAGCTTTGGGAAGAGAATTCATATTGTTTGGTCAATGAAACAGAGTGCAAAAACATAACAGGTTTATTTTCCATTCAAGCTCAAACATAATACCTCTTGGGTCATGCTAACGCTCACAGGCATCTGAATTGGATGTAAAAATGTTGCTCCATCTCAGGATGTGCAGTTGTGGTGGGATTCAGTAGAAGCCCCCCTTTGCCTTGTGCATGGAGGCGTTTTCCAAGAGTACAGCACCAAATGGTTTGTTACATGACAATAATGTCACTCAGCCTGCTGTCCCACGTAACCCTGTAGCTGCAGTATTGCATAGACAGGTTGGAGGAAGGAGTGATTTCTGAGAACTTTATTCTCATTTTTCTTGTAATTTTAGTTATGGAAACACCCCTATGCTTCAGATAGAATTACAGCAGAAAAAGTGTCTACAATACTCTAATATAAAAAGGTAAAAATGATTTTGTTTATTGTATTTAAATGTCAGTGTAAAAAGTATTATTGAAATCTGTAAGACAGTGAAGTGCACAAGGAAACTTCATGATGTATCTTCCCAACTCTTCCCTCTCCTCGGATGTATTTTGCAACTTTACTACAGTTATACGGAAACTTGGTTTAAGTATCATGAAGCTCCTCATGTCCAGTGTTGCTGCTCAAAACCAAGGTGCACTTTCTTCATCCTGCCCTGTAATTAGGTGAATTCTTGCAGTAGCCCTCGTAAGACTTTTCTTATGGTCCATAACTTGGAAACCAGCAATCCTACTGGCACAGAATGCCCTGCAGACAATCAGTTGTTTTCTTCTAAGTATTTGTCTGGACAGTGTTACTGAAATGTAGGCGAGGGTTTTATCTCATGTCTTCCACTGCTGCTCCTTTTTTTAACAGGATTTTCTGCTTCCTTGACCATCTTTGAGCCTGCGGTCTGGCAAAAGCCTGCAAGTGTTGTCCTGCATTTGTTGAAAGAACAGATTTGGTTGAGAGAATGAGCAATCTCCTAAAGCTGTGCTGGGGCACGTTGGGGAGGTCGGTTCATGCAGGTGAGTGAAAGAACAAGGAGTGGGTGTTATTGGGTCTCAACTTCGTATTTGAGGACGTGCGAGTAGAAGCTGTGGTTGGCGTTCTCGTGCACCATCACAAACACCTCTCTGCACCCCGAGGTGTTGCAGGTTCCCTCCCAGTAGCCCTTGTTGTGGGTGAGAGGGTAGGTGTTCTCAGCCTGGACCAGCACCTTGGCGATGCCGTGCATTTTCAGTTTGAACTGCACGTTGCGGTTGGCGGGCAGCAGGCCCGAGAGCGGCTCCAGGATCTCGTAGTCTTGCAGCCACTTGCTGTAGCTCCGGGGGAAGGCTGGCCACTTCACCTCCGTGTTCAGGCACCTGATGAGGTAGTTGAAGATGTAGTCGTAATTACCGGGGTCCGACCTCTTCTTGGAGTAGATTTTGAGAACGAAGTTCCCTGCGTGCGGGAGATGGACCTTGAGCTCGACCTGGTTCCCGCGGTGGGTCTGCAGCACGTGCCGCCTGCCCATGTCCTCGGCGAGGCTGCTGCCGTCGGTGTGCAGCGAGGTGAGCACGCTGATGTCCTTGCCCAGGGTGAAGGTGAGCGAGCAGCGCCCGTCGTTGGTGTGCAGCACGGGCTGCCGGTGTGACGGCCGCAGGAAGCCGTGGCGCTCGGAGAACCAGCTGGGCCCCACGGGCTGGTGCAGGTCCTTGGGGAAGCGCATGGCCTTGTCCACGGACTCGCACTCCACCACGTACTCCACCACGCACTTGTAGACGTCATCCGGAGCCTCGGCCTTGGAGGGCTTGGCAAAGATCTCCAGCTTGTGGCTCCCTGTCTTCTGTGGGTAGACATCCAGCTGCATTCCGTGTTTTGTCAAAGTCATCAAGCCTTGTTCATCTGTTCCCTTCAGCTTAAACATAAACAGCGTGCCAGAGCGGCAGTCCACGGATACAGAGGCTTTTCCATTTACTGGGAAACACAAAAGAAAAGAGGCTGCATAGGAATGTCAGTGCAGTTTTCGCATGTACCCCCCGTTCTGGGAAGGCTAGTCTGGCCCAATAAGTTGCTGTTTCTGTAGAAGTAAAACCAAGAGCTGCAACTGGCAGGTCATAGCCTGTCAGCTGTCTGCTTAGACCAGCGTCCCTCAGAAAGAATGAGAGTGGCCTTCGTTTGGGAGATGTGCATTTATCCCTGACATGGAGCTGTGGTCTGATAGAATGTGAAAGCTTGTGTGAAATATAAGTGAAAAGAACAGATCAGGCCAAATTGGATGGGATTTGGGGCAACCTGGTCCAGTAGAAGGCCGTGCCCATGGTGGGGGCTTGGAATGAGATGGGCTTTAAGGTCCCTTCCAACTCAAACCATTATGGAATTCTGTAATTTTGTGATCATGAAGGGCTGAATTAGAGGTAATTAGACCTGATTTCCAGCCCAGTAGCTGCCCACAAGAGCTTCAAAGTGCAAGAATTCTCCAGTATGTAGATATGAGATTAATCTACCTCCCTGTGAGCCTGTTCCTAAACAGCTTGAAGTCTTCATTACGTCCTAAAATGTTGATGTCCATAAGTTTTAACGCCGTTCTTAGCATTCACATATTAGCCATCCAGTTAAACTCCTGCAGCCCTTGGAAAATCCAAGGGAAGGGATCTTAAATGTGAGCCTTGTTCAGTTGTGGCACCTGAGTGGTTTTAAACTAAAAGAGCTGCTGGAGTGACTCAGGTTGCCCAGTATAGCCTGAAGAGTGCACAGTGGTGTGTGTTGGGTGTGGGGTGCATGAGGGAAGATGCTCCATGGCCTCCCTGTTACCTGTGTGGATGATGGGAGTCTCCGGGTGCGCGGCCAGCAGCCCCAGCATGTAGAAGTTGCTGCTGTGCAGCATGTTGCTCTCAAACTCCTTCAGCGTCAGCGTGGGCTTAAGAAGCTGCCAGTTACTGTTATCTGGGAAGTGATTGTTAATGAACAGGGCCGGGTGAGTCAGAAAGTAAAACTCATTGTACCTGGGAGAAGGAGAAATTAGGGAAAATGAGTAATTACAAATAGTGAATGCTTCCCCCGCACAGTGGTGGTGGTTCCAGCAGGAGGATGTTGGAGTGGTTTGAGCTGCTGATAAACTGAGATCTGTGGGTTTGAAATTCCCCAGGCAGAAAAGAAACCTGAGCTTTGGTCTTCTGTTTCCAGGGCAAATGCTGAGCTTTGGGATAAACCCTGGGTATTTGCACTATTCCCTTGCACCCACAGGCTCCTGGAAAAAGAGAGGCACTGGGTGTTGACTGCAATCAATTCACAAAAGCTGTGACTCGAGTGCCACAGATTATTGCCTGAACTGGAGATGTGACAAGCAAAGCCAGTTGGCTTTTAGCAGTTTGTGACTTGCTGCTCAGTGCTACTGCCTCTCTACAGGCTGTGCTCCATGCCTTGTACAGGCAGCCTGGGGACCTTGCTCATAGCTTTGGGTCTTCCCGTGGCACCAAATGTGTCTGTTTGGTTTGCCAATCCTATCAGCTTTCCTTCTGCCTTTGTGGAGGGTTTGTGTACTAAGACAGAGGAGGTTCTTTACCTGTAGGTGAACTTGGTGAAGGAATCATCCACAGAACCACTCCCCCAGGTGCTGTCCAGTAAATGCCACCTCCCCTCAAGGTAGACTGCATTCCAGGCATGGTCAGAGTCCCCGGTAAAGGTCTGCCCTGTCTTGTACCCGTGTCCCTTGGCGTGTCCTGAGAGCTTCTTGCACTGAATCCCTGCAAGACTGAAAGGAAAGGATAAGCTGCAGCAGGAGAGGTGTGTTTTAAACCTGTCAGGTACTTCTGGGGAAAGAGAAAAGGTGATGATGCCTGAGGTGTTGGATGGGGCTGTTTGCTTTTGTAGTCTGTGCACAGAGCCTCAGAGAGCATCTTGCTGCATGGCATCCTGAAGGGCCTTTTCTCTCACAGTTTTGCATATTCCCTGTCTTTTTGCCCGATGCACCATCAATTCAGCACTGTTGGTGGATGACAAGATAAAGTGTGCTTAATTGCTCTCTGTCTTGTTACTCAGTGGAATCCCTTTGCTGCTGTCCACAATTAGCCCATGTAATTACAAATTAAAAGCACAGGCTGTTCTCTCCCCGTGACGGTGGGCCTGGTGTTTGACACCAGCTCAGGTATCTCAGACCTCATGGGATTGTGGATGTTGATTTGGTTTCCTCAAAGAATGAGCTTGTGTTTGCCCAGGGTAAAAATGATTAAATAGTCTCTTTCTAAAAACATGATGAATACCTGCGTGGATGTGTAAATAAGATTTAAATAAGCATTGTGTTAATAAGCTCTCTGCTGATGGATTCTAACATTGGCATCTTATTTCACCATTAATCTAAAATTGCTTCACTTGGAGCGTTGTCTTTTGTGTAGGACAGCATTGACATTTTTCTTCTTCATTGAGAAGTGTGTTAAATGGAACAACTGCCTTAAGTAATAAAGTGTGCAGGCTTCCAGAGTGAGATTGTCTGCATAATGTGGGTTTAGCTCAGGAGAAAAGTGATATTTATGGGGAAGATAATTAGCATGGTTGTTAAGAAGTCGAGGCCTGATAATAGATACTGGCTGGCAATTGGCAGTGCAGTGGAGCTTGTAGGGAGGGCTGCTTTTTCCAGGGAGAGGATGCTGGTTTCCAGGGGAGGTGGGCACTTCAGCAAAGGAGAGGATGGAGCAGTGAAGGCAGGCACTGCCTGTTCCATGAGTATCCAGAACAAACAGGCCAGGCTGGAAGGAATGCCACAGAGAAACCTGGTGCTGCAGGTGGTCTGGAAAGCCCTTGCCAGCCTGCAGGCCCCTGTGAGTCAAATTCTATCGTGGAGCTGGGCAGTAAATCTGGAACAACTCCACTGACAAGACTGGTGAGAGCTTGGATTTGCATGATGTAACTGAGACTAGGAGCTGGCCTGGGAGCTTTAGTGAAGATTTAATCCTAGGAGTTTCAAGGAGCTAAGTACCAAATTCCCACTAATTTCATGGGGATTGGCATCTAATCCTTCCAGGCTTCTCTAGACATTCTTGTTAGCTGGGATATTCAGAGAGAACATTAAGGGACAAGTTCTGCTCTCACAGTGCTCTCAGTTACAGTGAACATTGGCAAAGCAGCAAGACCAGTTTGTGCTTGGATGTGTTCAAAATTCTCAAAATAAAGACCAGAGCATTTAAACTGGTCTCTCTAGTAATGGACAGGCAAAAATCCAAGCTAAAACATCCTGTAAAGGAGCAGTTCTGTATTGGTGAAAGGGGTTCTCATATCTCTCGTGTCAGTGACTTCATACAGATAAATTAAGCAGGCAGAGAGAAGATTAGGAAGATGTCCAGAACTGGTTGAAGTGGCAGTGTGAGGTTGGAGATGACCTAGATACAAAATGGACTGGAAGAACTGAATTAAGAAACAGTTGGTAACATTTGCTTGGTGCAGCAAGGAGATTAAACACAAAATTGCTTTTCTGCCTCCAAAACTGTAGGAAATAGTCTGGCTCTTACTACAGGTGTCACTGGAATTCAATGGCATCTTCTTCCCTTTGATTTTAGATTGACTTTGATAATTTCATCTAAAAAAGGAGCAAATCTGGCTTCTCCAGAAGGAGATAGAATGGTTTATGCTTGTGGTAGGTAGGTGTACGCCTCTGTGCCTGAAAAGAAGGAAAGCTACTGCCTGCAGGAAATGGGAGAAGCAAGAGGATGTGAAATCTGGAATATTTACAGACTGGTTAGGAAGAAGGAGCAGCTAGCTAACTGGTTAGATCCCCTTTGGGCTGTGAGGCCAGCTTTGCTCCCAAAGCTGCTGCAATCTCTCCTGGGAAAACAATTGTTGTGCCTTCATCACTAACTCTGGCAAATATCTCCCTAATTCCAGGCTGTGAGGTTTGCCCTAAATTGGATTAATGAATTTGCACTGCTTCACTCAGCCATGCTGCCTCCTCGAGTCTGCTTGTCAGCTGAGAAGCCAGTTCTTGATAAATGCTGCTGAAGTGTTGGTCAGGAACCCGTGTTTGCATTCATTGCTATCACTCCTGATGTTTGGGAAGTGATGCCTTATGGCCAGCTTCCCACTATCCGTGCCCACCTTTCCTCTGTGACAGGAATCTCAGCTAATGGGAGGAAGCCTGGCTGCCAGAGCTGTGGTCAGAGGTGACAGTGTTGTGTCTGCAGCAGGAATTGTTCCCTCTGGCACTGGGACAAGTAGGACTCAATCAACGTCAGCCTTCAGCAGGACTTTTGGGGGGACTCCTGGTGACTGGCAAATTGGTTTGTTCAGGTTCCCTCACAGGAGCTAGGCAAAAAAGGCATGTTAAAACACCATTTTCCACCTAAAACCTGGCTCTGAAAAGCTTTTCTATGAGACAAGTGCTGTTTGCCTCCTGCCTTTCTGCTGAGAGTCAGTGTAAGAGCAGCACAGAGCACGGGGAGAAGGGATGAGGAGATCTCTGTGCAAGAAAGGGGTGTTGTCTTTAAGTACAGTTTTTCAGGACAGGAGCTAAACATTTTGCTAATATTTGACAATATAATAGTCTTGATGACTGGGAGGTTTCCTGAATCACATAGTGACTAATCAGCCTGGAACTGAGGAACTGCGAGTAAATCAACACAGCCTTTAAATAGTCAGAGATATCCTTGGAAAGATTAATGGTTTTAATGAACTAAGCATATGCTTTTTAATGAACAGATGCAAATTCCCCCCTTCTAACTGTTAATAACTGTTCCATAGGATGTAGCTATAAATGCATGCTTCACCATCCTATTTCTTTACTCTTTAGAAAACAAGATTCAGTGTCATGGAAAGGTTTGGGTTGGAATGGACCAAATGTGTATTGTGGGATATGTTGTTGGCTGGAATAATTTACCACTTCAGCATCTGGGACAGTGCTGGGCTTTTTTAAAATCTCTCCTTTTCCCTGTAGATGTTGTCTGTTCCATGGTGAAAACCTTCTCAAATCCTATTGGATGGTGTGGAAGACCAATTGTTACTTACATGTGCTATTAATAACTAGTCTGTGATTTTTCCAGGGCAATGGAAGGCCTTTCCTGGAAGGGCCATCTTGCAAGCCCACCCTTTTAGGATTGCTATAGGAAATCCCTTCCAATCTCCTGTCCCTGAGTTGTGAGGTCCAGTTTTCTCCTTCTGGGCAACCCTTATGCCTCAGGCTGATCTCCAAACCTCCAGGTACCTTCATGGCTTTCCTTGATGTGGATTTTGGGGGTTCTCCATTCCTTAGGGATTGGGACTGGGGCTGCACCCTGTGCTCCCTACCAAGGACAAGGCTGCCTCTTAGAAATGGTTTTGTGACTGTAAACTCCTGCTCTGTGGGGAAGCTCAGGACTCATCCCCAGTGAAGTCCACGAGATTTTGTTGGTGGAAGAAAGGATTTTAGTCATTAAGTGCCAGGGGTAGCTATAAAATGGGAATTGCAGTATTGGCCTCAACAGTGCTGCACCTTGAGACTGGGCACAGAACAGAGGGGTAAGTGCAAGGCAGAGTCTCTGGGATCCCTGTGCCTGGAGGGGTCAGGGCATCTCCGGAGGGTTCAGGGGAAGCTCCTCCTGGGACTCTGCCTACCTCTTGCAAGGGAGCATGTTGGAGACAGCACTCCTTGTTCAAGTCTTGCCATGCTTTTAACCTTCACATCCAGATACCCCAAGGAAAATCCTACTTCTTCTAATCAAATTATCTCCGTGTTTTCATCTGCCATTATGTTAATGCAATGCGAAGCTCAGCAGATGGCACCAAGTAAATTATGCTGGGGAGGGGGGTGGAGGGAGTGGAGGACAGAGCAAAATTGACCTTTCTAGGACTTGCTGTTTTTCCACAGCATGGTTGGAAAGCTAAAGTTCCACGTCCTGCCTAAAGTCACATCAGTCAATGCAAAGGCAGACAGGATAGGCACGGAGATGACAAGGAATGTTAACTCCCCCTGGCATTGAATGTTTCTGAACTTAATTTACCTGCACATATGTTCAAAGAGCTCGGCATAGCCCTCACAAATGCTCTTGCCCATCTGAAGCACATCTCTGGGCTTGCTTGACAGCTGGCTTTTGTTGTGGTAGCCCACGACGTCGTATTCTGAGGGAAGGAACACAGACAAAAGTTCATCCAAAAGCCCGAGGCAATGGGACTGATGGGCAGCAGGAGCAACGCTGGGGTTGCTTTTCATCTCTGTGAGCAGAGGGGAATGAGCCGTGGCTGTGCTGGGGAGAGGGGCCTGGACACTGCTGGGGCACAGGGACAGCTCTGTCCCTCATCACCCTTTGCTCTAAGCTTGGGCTGGGGTTCAGCAGTTGAATCCAAGTGGGAGGAAAACTTTGATTTTTGAACAAAATGGGTGTCCTCAAGTGCAGGGTCTACAGTCTGAAGATTTCCCAGTACAAACCAGAGTATTCTACATTTGAAGGAGTCGGATTTGTGTTACCTCAAAATAAACCACTGAGACTTTTGCACTCTTTACAAGCAATTTATATTAAAAATACTTGAAAAGCAGCTTGTCTGGAAACACTTGAAATAGTTTGTTGTGAGTCACAGAATTGTAGAATGGTTTGGGTGGGAAGGGGCATTAAAGCTAATCTCACTCCACCCCCCTGCCAGGGCAGGAACACCTTCCATTAGACCAGGTTGCTCCAAGCTCTGTCCATGGTCATATCAATAGCTGGAAGCTCAGGAAATCTTGATTTGTTGGAATGAGTACACAACAGCAGCACAGCAGGACTCCTTCAAACAGAGCTTGTGGAACTGGTCTGGGAGGGTTAATTCAATACCACCAACCCTGGCCCTGTCCACAACCTCTTTCTTAAAATACAGATATATTTTTCTGACAAAGCCCTCAGGAATGCTGCATCAGCTGGTTCCCCCTCCCCGAGGTGCTGGGGCAGAGGAGGAAAAGCAGCAGCAGGCTGTGTGGGGTTGATGAAATGCTGCCACTGCTCGTCCTTTATCCTTGGGGCTCGGCCAGTGCTGGCTCCAGGCACTGGGAAGGGCTGGCTGCTCCACCCTGGCTGTTCTCTGACCACCAGCAGAGCCACAGGGCACTTTGAGGGCTGCTGGCTCCGTGGGGCTTTCTATCTGTGCCACAAATGACAGCTAAAAGAATTATTTCCTTTAGTGCTGATACTGCATGGGCACAGCAGCCCATCACAGGGAGGAATTGAACAGGGTGGGAAGGGATGCCCAGAGAGCAGTGTTGTCACTTAAAATCCATCCAAGGAAGGAGTTTATGTCATCAGTGCAATTCCAGGATAGAGACACTGGATTTTTGCCAGTAGATTTAAATTCCCAGCTCTTGTTTCTTTTCTTTGTGTGTAAGTCTGGGTCAGTCTCACAGGAAGGAATGATAACCAGGGCCAAGGTGGTGTAAAAGATCTTGTGAGGAGATCCCAGCATAGCTGTCAGGGCCAGAGACATCCCCTGAATGCTGAGGAGCAAAGGCACCAGTGTCAGACTCTGCTCGAGGGGCTGTATCAGGCTGTGGGGACTTGGCACAGGGATGGAGATCAAACAGAATGGTTTGAGGGGGAAGGGACCTTAAAGATCATCTCATTCCAACCTGCCTGCCATGGGCAGGGACACCTTCCACTAGACCAGGTTGCTTCTGAAATCTGGATCATCACCTGCTCCCTGTTCACCCCCTCAAAACTGTGCTCTGGTGGTGTTGGGTGGCTCTGAAGGTGCCAAGCAGGCCCCTGGTGTTAGGCAGCCTGGCTTTAGCTCTGGCTCTTGGATGGAAGGGACTTGTCTGGTCACACCTCAAATGGAGTTACAGGTTAATCATGTACACACAAACATGGTGGGGCCCAGCAGTGCGAGGAGAGGGACTAGGAAACAGAGGTGGTGAAAGACCCTCTGAGTGCATTTCTGGATAAAAACCTCTGGAAAAGCCTTCACTCCACTCCCCACATGGAAATAACCCACTAATAGTGGGTAAACTGCCATGGCAGTGGGACAGGGCTGACAGTGACAGCCTTATCTTCAGCTGGAGACCTCAGCCTACCTATGTGATGGCATATCCACATCCATATGGCTCGGACCTTTTCCAGGTCAGTGCGGGCTTGTTTCAGCAGGGCTTTGACCAGTTCCTCCACACTGTTCTTGACATTCACCTGTGTGTGGGGAGGAAGCATAGCAAGGTCACAGTGAAGAAATCCCTGTGGTAAATCTCCTGTCCTCCTCATCCCTTGTACCTCTGAAGCCAGTGAGACCCCACCTGCCAGAGACTGCTCTGCCTCCAGCTTCCTTAAAAATAGACCTACAGTGCTGTAGGTCCATGTATTTTTGGTTATAGTTCCCAGAGTGGGATTTCTTTGCTAATGTTGAAAGAGAAAGGGTTTTTCACTTGTTTGGGAGATTCTAATGCCATTGCCCCATAGCTCAGCCTAAGCTGGTGTTGGTGCAGGGAGCCAGGCTCACGGAACGTTGCCGCAGGGGAGCTGGGGGGAGGACAGAGGCAAAAGCAAGACTTACTTTTAATGCGTAGGCATCCAGCTTCTTTAATTGCTGCAGATCTACTGGCATGGATTTCAAAGAGGATTTGTCCCATGGATATGCTGGGAAGAAATGAGTTGTCACTGTTTTGGGAAGGGAGGGAGTGTTTTTCCTGGCAGTATGGTGGAGCAAGGGGACAGAGCTCCTGCCTGGCCCATGCAGACATCCATCAGCGGGTGCTTAGGGAGCAGAGGACACGAGGGCACCCGCAGGAGGTCCCTGCCAGCTGCATGGAAAGCAGGAGCCATCCTGTCTAGACTGCTAGAATTTGTGCAGTGTTGGAGGCTGAGCTGCCCCTGCAACTTTGGCACTGCATAACAGCATGGAAAATCCTGGGATACTGTATGGAGGGGCAGGAGAACAATGCCAAAGTATCAGGGAAAATGTGTACTGTGCAAGCGTGAAAACACACTTCTTAAAAAAACCCCAGCAACATAGAGCTGGGTTTCTTTAGGAGTTTTGCATGGAAAAGGGCCACAATTCTGCAGGAACTCAGGCAGGTGGGGAATGTAACACTGGGAGCAGTCGTACTGAACCTGCTGTGCCTACCCTCCGCATCTTTGCAGGTTCTGAGCTCCTGGTTCTGCTCGGTGTGAACAAAGGGTTAATAACTTGCCCTAATTAACCAGATAACTGATTTTTTTTTTTAACAGTCTTGGAATGAGCTGACACTGCTGTCTCCCATCAGTGAGCCATGGGGAACGGAGGGACAGAGCCCTGGGCCTGTGTGGCAAAATCAGCAGGTAGGCACATGGCACCTATTTCTTAACAGACTGGTTTGTTTATCTGTATTTTCCCTGAAAAGAGGTGTTAACACTGACCTAAAGAGAGAAAGCAGATTTACACTTCTAGAGGTTCCCACTCTGTGCAGCTCTGAAAATTACTTTTTGCCTTTTTGGTAAGGAGATGGTCTTTTTTTAAAAGGTGGTTATCGGGTTTTGTCTCTGCCGGGTTATATCTGCAGCAGTGGGATCCACAGCACCTGGGACAGTCCTGTGCATTGTCCCTGTTGCCTTCCCTGGGCACGGGGCCTTGGGCAGGGCTTGGCACGGGTGGTGCTCCCAAAGCCACTCCCCTGTGCCATCCCAAGGAACGGGGCCTCGGGAAGCTGAGCAGCACCCGGGCTCAGGGATAGTTACCGTGGAGGTCCTTGGCTCCCGGCGGCCGCGGGGCCTCAATCTTCTGGAAACCTGCAGAGCAGAGCAGAGAGAGGGAGGGAGGAGGTTGTTGTCCGCAAAAAAAAGACAAGTAGTGATAAAAATTAAAATTAAAACAAACAAACAAACAAAAATTGTGGGCAGCAGGATTGGGTGGAAAAAGCTGGAACTGAGGCTCCCCTTTGCGCATTCCCTTCCCTTTGGACTTGGATGTCAGCACCCTGTGGAGAGTGCTCCAAATCCCCTCCCGGCCCTCCCGCAGAGCCCCATTCCCCAGACAGGCATCTCCTGTTCTAGCCCGAGCTGGAACACCCACCCCAAACCTCCCCAGGTGGGGAAGAAGGGAGCACTGAGCTCTAGAGCTGTCAGATAACCCCAGTGGGAGCTCTGCAGCAGCTGGGGGATTGCTGAGGGACACTGGAGTGTCACCACTCACCATTTCCCAGGGCCAGGGGAGGAGGACACACCCACACCCCAGGAGCAGAAGGATTTTGCTCCTCAAGCCCCAGTCATGGGCAGGGCCCAGCAGCATGTGCCCTTTAGCAGCCTCCCCGTGGGAGGAATGAGCCTGTCTCCTCCTGGGAGACACACCGTGGTAGAGCAGAGCCTCACCTTTGTTGTCGTGTCCTCTCAGCCTCTGGGAACCTGCAAAAAGCCAGGCAGGGTTAGTGGGATCCCCCAGCCCTTCCCAGGCACCCCGGCTGCTGGAAGGGAGGATGGGCTGAGCCTCTGCTGGGGTTTAAAGCTGGGGCTGTACCTTTTCCCAAGGAGAGTCTCTTGATCAGCTGGGGGGTGGTATCCTCGTGGTGAATCTCCACTGTCACTTGGGTTCCTGCAAGAAACAATGATAAACTCCCTAAAAAGAGAAAACTAACCAGGATATGGAGGAGAGGGCAGGAGTGGCTGCCGAGGCAGCTCTTAACTTTAGACAAAGCAGCAGCTCTGGTGACAGCCAAGGTTTATCACCATATTAAAGAGCTCTTGATGGAGCTACAGCAAGCAGAGAATCAATATCTTTCATTGATTTTTCTTGGAATTAAACAGAAAGGCTTGAAGTGATGAAAATGATTGGACTTGTGATACTAAAATATCTGGCAAAGGCCATTGCCTATAAGGGGCAGTATCCTGGCAGGGCCAGCTGTGGTCCAGGCATCCCCTGATGCCCCAGAAAAAGTTGCCCCAGAAACGTGGACTCTGGTCTTTAAAGTTTCAGAGAAGGAGTGAGGTAATCGCTTCTAAAAACTACCTGAACTTTTTGACAGAGACTGCATTTTTTGGCAGGTATTTCAGAAGGGTTTGCAGCTCTCAAGGCTCCCTGGAGGAGCTCCATGAGCTCCTGGTTTTCTGTTTTGGGTCAGGCAGAAGTTACTCAGGAGACTGAAGGTCAAGATGTTAATGCACCTCGGGGCTGCCATCCAGTCACACCTCCTACACGTTTATCAGGAGCCTTGTGACATTTGGGGTTTCCCTTAAAGTCAGCTCCTGGAACTGGCTAATTAGGTGGGAATCTGCATTTTCATCAAAGAATAAGTTTTTCTCAAGCATTTAACCATAGAAAAGTGAAGTTTCTCCTGTGATTATGTAGAGAGATTCAATGTCCTTTAAGCCCCAAACCCAGAAAGCAAGAAAAACTGTATAAGCTGTAAAACCCTAAATCTTAGAGCTTGACTCCAGTTCTGGGATGGTTGCAGATACCAGGGTGTCAGAACAGAGCTGCGTGGTGCATTGTGTGAGTTAATTCAAAGATAAAATGAAGTTGTTTTCTCAAAGAGAAGACTTCATGCAAATGGTTTGATTTCCTTAAAGTTTTTATATTTTCAAGGGTCCTTCTTTATTGCTCAAGCTTATTTTTACTTTGCTTTTTTGTGGGTTTTCTCTCCAACTTTCACTTTCTAAGTTTTTCCCCATAAATTAAAATTCTTTGTTTTCAAGAAACAAACTTGCTGGTGATGAATGCCTTCTGCTGATGAGTTTAAAGGGCATTTAACAAAAGAAAAATGTAATTCCACAGGAATTTTTCAACATGCTATATCATTACTCTAAAAACTGGTGGTGTGAAATACTACCAGTTGCTGGTGCTTTTATGATCTTTTATTTCATTATTCCTAATTGAGATGTCCTTCATAAAGAATCATAGAATGGTTTGGGTTGGAAGAGACCTTAAAGGTCCTCTTACTCCAACTCCCTGCCACTAGACCAGGTTGCTCCAAGCTCAGAGAAGCACTTGCTTTTCTCCTTGTGTTTTGTGGACAGACAAGTCCTTGGCCAGCAAGTGCTTTGAGGGGCAGCTGTCCCAGGGTGGGATATTTTCTCTCTTTTGGGACATTCTGAGGTTATTTTACTGGAGAAAAAGCTTGCTGAGAGCTCAGGGAAGCCCTGCTGTGTCTCTTGGGTCACCCCTTACCTTTGCCCGGGCCTGAAGTGATGGGTGGTGTCT
The DNA here is from genome assembly GCF_021018805.1 of Prinia subflava. NCBI lineage: Eukaryota > Metazoa > Chordata > Aves > Passeriformes > Cisticolidae > Prinia > Prinia subflava. The sequence continues at coordinate 5,755,795 of NC_086257.1, read as the reverse complement.
GCTCACAGGGCTCTCTGGGGCCACGCCGGCCTGGGGGCACAAAGGGAAACATCTCAGTGCCTTGGAGGGAGTGGAGCAGTCAGCAAGGATGGGGTTAGATCAGCCCTGCTCAGCAGTGAGGTAAGGAACGACTCAGGAAGCTGAACCCTGTCCTTCAGATTCAAAGCTGGATTGCTCCTGGACCAGGGTGCCTGACCCCTCTCCAGAGGGATGCTCCAGCCCAGCCTGCTGCTGCCGAGGGGCTGCTTGGGCCAGGGAGTGTTTGGAGAGGTGGGTGCGAGAGAAGGGCACTGCTGGGGGCTTGGAGACGAAGTGGGAACTCTGGTGTGGTTGTCAGCAACTCATCCTCATCCTCACCTCTCCCTTCTGGGAAACCTTGGCTGTTTGGACCCAGTCCTCGGGGCAGAGGGAGGTGTGGGCAGCCCTCTACGTGCCTAGGGTTCACTCAGGTGGAAACAGCACAAGTCCGTGCCCTGGGGAGGGTGCAGATGCCAGGGGACACCAGGCCTTTGCTCCAGGCTCTGGTGGGTGTTGGCCAGGGTGAACTCTTGCTCTTTTCAAAGCCTCCTGGGATCCCCCTCCCACCAGAAGCCAGAGGGGATCCTGGGTCTCACAGCTTGTCCGAGTCCATTCTTGCTGTGTGGCCATGACAAGGACCAGTGCCCTGGGCATGGGATCTTGTGGAGCAGGGCCACAGCCTCTTCAGCTCAGTGGGGCTGGGGATTATATAAGTTTGAAAGTATTGTGGCAGCACCAGGGGGCTCAGAGGCCTCACTGGGACACTGATACGGCTAGTGAAAGGGCAATTCATTAACCCTTGTGGTGTCAGAGGAGCCAAAGCTCTGCCTGCTCCTCTGGTGTCTGAATTCCCCTCTCCCAGGGGTTTAAATTGTTCTTAAGAGCTGCAATGGAAGGATTCCCATGTATGTGCTAAATACCCTTGCCATTAATTCAGGTGGGAAATGATCAATACCAGCCTCTTACTCACTTGTAGAGGAGGCTGACTCTGCAGCTCTGGTTCCAGAACCTCTTGAGCATGACAGAGGGAGAGAATGCAGGATATTTATCTGCTTCCTGGAGTGGAAGCTTTTGTTATCTGCTTTGTAAAAAAAGCCCTAAAGTAGTGCCTTGCCATGAAATATTGTTTGGTCCCAGACTGTGTGCAGCCTCCAGCCACCACTGATTACAGAGGGACTTGGATCAGGGCTCCTGCCAGGCATCCTGCTGGGAGCAGCCGTGGCTTATGCACACTGCTATTACTTGACCTGTGGAAGCAAAGTTCCTCCTTGGTGTAACTAAAATCCACTTTCTGGTACCATGAGAATGACGAGTGTTTTGCTCTACCTTTGCCCCTGCCTTTCTCTACTAAGCCATGGTAGGCTTAGACTGCCAGGGGAGCAAGGAGGATGGTCTGAGTCTCTTCCCTGGGAGCTACTCTATAGTTCTGGGGCCACCTCCTCAGATGTTCCTCCTCAACTATTTTAGGGCAGGAGTCTGGGAATTTGCAACAGAACACTGAGAACTAGAATCCACATCATTCCTGGCCAGCAATCCCACCTGCCTTGTGCTCAGTCTCTGAGGGGAAGATATGAAGAAAGGACTGGTGGAGGTTGAAAAGGTTCTTTGCATCCCCCAGACTCTACTTTAAGCTGTGTGAGTGCTGGAGAAGGCTCTGGAAGCTTTAGCTGCAACCTGAGCAATTGGGGGCACTGAATTTCCCCTGCCATCAGCTGGCTGTGAAATGTAAGAGCTCCGTGCACTTGTAACCCGACCAAGCTCCATGGCAGGAGAATCCCTGCAGATGGATGTGCAGGGGCTCGGCAGTGCCTCCCCTGTGCATCCTGTCCATGGGGCACCGAGAGTACGGAGGGAGGGGATGATTCCCAGGGCCCACCATTGTCTCCAGGCTCCACTGGTGCCCCTGGAGGCTCTGGAAAGGGATGGGTTGTGTGAAGCGCTTTTATACTCAAGAGGCACAGCGTGGAGCTTTGGGTTGTGCGCTGGGGTTGGTTTCTCACAGAGGGAGAGGGTGACATACCTTTCAGGTCTGTGCCCTGAGGTGCCTGTGATCTGCTGTTCCCATTGCCATCACCCTCTGAACCTGTAAGACAGAAATGGGAGATTGGCAGGGCCCTCCTGGACTCGGCACTGCCTGAAGGCCGAGCACCCCGAGCCCTTTCATGCAGCCCATTATCGCAGCTGATGTCAGCTGTCACCAGGATCCACCTTCTGTCTCATCTGCAGCCCTGGCTTGCAGTTCTTGTTGCTAAAGTATGAAATACCAGGGGGCAGAAAGTGCAATAGTCCAGGCCTAAGCCTCTCTGGCAGGATTTGCTCTTATTTGAGCAGGTGCTGGATGCTGTGCTTGATGGAGCATGGACACCACTTGGTGATAGCTCTGCCTGTAGTTGATAGCCTGAGACTGGCTGTCTGTAAATTCAGCTTCTCTCCCAGGTTTTAGAGCAGGAATACTTGTTCTCATCCCTTTTCTTCTGCAGGAAGGCTCCCCTTGCAACTGCAGAGCACAGCTGTAGCTTTTTGGAAGACCCTCTACAGGACAGGGAGCTGGGCCAGGGACACTGTCCCAAACTGTAGCTATAAATGGCTCAGGACAGTGAGCCTCGGAGACAAAGCCTGGGCACGCTGCAAACACAACAGTTCTGCTCCTGTACTCCAGGGCAGTGTGTGCCGGTGTGGAGCCCTCTCCCTGCTCCCTTTGCACAGCCCAGAGAGCCCGTGGGGTCACAGCAAGGTGCAAACACAACCCTCGGCTCGGGTCCCTGCGTGTCCCTGCCGTGTCTCTCCACGGCAGCTGCACAGGGCGCAGCTCGGAGCGTGGCTCCAGCACGGCACCAGCAGAGACACGCCGGGCTTCTACACCGAAGCTGGCATTTTGGAGTTTAGCAGCACGTGTGCAAAGAGAAGAAAGAGGAGAGGAAGGCCAAATCCTGCTCCGAAGCTGCTGCCTCCTTCTCCTGAAGTGTGCAGCTGCAGCCCTGCCCTCCCTCGCCCCGTGCAGGCGCGATGTTACCTGCGCCTCGGCCGCCTTCCGTCTGCCCCTCTCGCTGCCCCTTCTCCTTGCTCGCTGCCTCCTCGGGGCGCACAATGAGCAGCAGGTTGATGGTGACTGCACTGGCATCTGTCTTAAAGTCCATGGTACCCATCAGCGCATGGCCGTGGCGCCGGTGCTGCCGCCGCTGCGCCCAGCAGCAGCGAGTGCTGCCCAGCCTTGGCAGGGCGAGCGCGCTCCCGCCCCGCGCACCCCGGCCCTGCCAGCTGCACCATCAGGCTCTGCCAAAGCCGACCCTAATGAAGAGGTTACAAGTCACCTTTGAAAGGAAATCGCAGGAGGGATCCGTTTCCTAAAGCAGAGGAAGGAGCTGCGTTTCGGGCGGGGGGGTCTGGTTTCAGAGCGTGCCCCCGGCTCCCTCCCCTCTCTCTGCCCTTTTCAGCTTCAAGCACTTGTCTACACTCAAATCCCCCAGCACCACTGTTCGCTGGGGGGGATTCGCTTCCCGGAGCTGGCACAAATCCTTAAAAGGCTTTCTCTTTGGATCCTGTCCCCCGGCAGAACTCAAAGGATGCTTAGGAGCGTAAATAAATAACAATAACTGCTGCGGGAGGAGGGCAGCGGTGGGGAGAGGGGGCTGGAAAGGGGACAGGAACCTTCGAAGCGGGGAGGATCGGTTTCTGCAGGACTGCCTGTCGTGGAAAGGGACAGCAGAGAAGGGAATTGCAGGCTGCAATCCCGACTGTCCCAAAGGATCCAAAACCCCGACCTCTGCCCCATCAGCTGCGAGCCCGGCTGTCTGGGGTAGCTGGCCACGGCTGATCAAAAAGCAAAGCCCTGCAAATCCCTGGCTTTCTAGTAACTGTCCCAGCCCACAAAGCGGGGGACATGAAGGGTTACAGTGCGGGTTAGACGGGCTCAGCTGGTCCCAGCAGCTCGCAGAAGGGGCTGGCAGGGACACGCGTTCTAATTTTACCCCTGGCCCCAGTCCCGGCCGTGCTGCCAGCGCCCGCCTTGGCCGGGGGTCCCGGGGGAGCGACAGCACCTGTGGGACTGAAGGGCTCTCCGGCAGCCTCGGGAAAGGTTGTGGGAGGCACCCGCTGGCAGAGAGGGGGTTCAGGAGCTTGGCATGGGCAGGGTGCCGTTTTGTGGGTGCTGCTGGTGCTTTTCAGGCAGGAGTGTGCGAGCAATGGGCTCTTCTGCCTGCAGGTGGGGAAATTTCTTGTCCTGGATCCACGGGCAGGAACTAGTACTACTACCTGGTGTTAAGTTACTGTGTTTGGAGACACGGGTTTTCCCGTGGATCTCTATATAAAACCTGTCCCCTCCCCATCTCCTGCCCCTTTTCTGTTCCTGAGCCCCTTCCAGAGCATGGACAGCTGATACGCCCCCGTGCTCGCCTGCAAATCCAGCCCTAAGCAGCTCCTCAGCATATCCAGAAATAGCGTGTGTGGCTGCAGGGAGCCTGCCTCCATCAGCTCTGCTGGGCACCGTGGTACAGTGCTGAGCCCCCCGTGTCCCCAGGGATGGTGCCACAGCGTTCTTGCCAAGATGGGAGCACCAGGGATGGGATGTGCCTGTGACCCCCAGTAATGTGGCCAGAGTCCTGTGCCAGGATGGGTGACAATGTTGGTGGGGCCCAGGTTTTGTTCTTTAGTCCATGCATTAGAGGAATTTTTGTTTCAGGGGTCCTCGGTTCAGCTCTGGCTGTGAGGAGCTGGCTGGAGGTGGTTAAACCTGCTGAGGAGGTTAAACCTGGTGAGGAGGAGGATGAGGATGAGGAGGAAGGAGGGCCAGATGCACGCTGAGCCATGCTGGACTCTGCCAAGCAGATTTCCAAGCCATCTGGGGCTTGCCCATCTCCATTTCAGGTCCCTGAGATTTATGGCTGGAGTGACTTTCTAATCACAGTTTCACCATCTGCCTGTTGGCCTTTAGCACCCCCCTGTCACCTGTCACAGAGCCCCACAGCTCCTGCCTGGTCTGGAGCACCCTTTCCTCCCCGGCCACTCACCTGGGGTGCAGCCCTTGTTCCTGCTGTCCTTTCTCCCTCACATTCCAGGTGGGACAGTCTGCTCTCCTTGAACTATTCATTGACACAGCTGAATCCTAAGCCTGGACTCAAATATATCTGCAGGTCCTGCACCAAAATCTGCTCCAGCCCCCTTCACTCTGCTCCTGTCTCCCATTTGCGGGGATTTCCCTGTGTGTCCTGGCCTTGCTGCTCCTCCAGACCTGCTCTTGTCCTCGTTCCTCTCCTGCTCCGAAGAGGCCATGTGATGGCTCACACCCAGGGATGTTGGTAAGAACCAGTTCCAGAGGTGCAGCCCAGGCCATGCAGGGCCCTGAGCTGACATTGGTGTGGACTCTCTGGTGGTACCAGCTGATGTTGAGCTCAGAGGTTTCTTCCCTGGCAGCTCTGAGCTGGAGCATGTGGAGATTGCTGCCTTGGGGGCTGCAGGCACTGCCCCTCCTGCCAGCTATACATCACTTGAGCCTCCTTTTCTCTCTCTCAGTGATGAGGTGGCTGCTCCTGGCCTGGCTGCCCAGGGGCTGAGAACCTCCCGTTTCCCTCCTGGGCCAGCCTCACCGTGCCATGCCACAAGGTGTTTCCAGCACACTGAAAGCATCTACAGGGAGCTCCTGCTTTCCTAGAAATGCCAGTCTTCAGGGAGGTGGTTGGGTTTGAAAGGCTCTTTTGCATTTTCCTTTCTCCTGTTTTATTCTCTGTTTTCTCCCAGAGAGGGGAAAGGGAAGGTTTCTGATGGTGATTTGTGGCATATGCCATGAGGAAGGCACACGCTGTGCCTGACGTGGGTGCTGCTCCCTCCCATGCAGCAGGGAGCCCTCCTGCTCCATGAGTTTTCCATGGAAAACAGTAACCTCCTCATTACCTGAGACAAGGACATGACCAGCAACATCTGTCCATGGGCCAGGATACTTTTGAAGCTAAAAATATTTTCATTTTGGGGAGGGAAAGGAGAAAGCCTTTTATGCCATGTTGATTTTCAAATAAAGGCAGCTCACTGGATTTGCTGCAGGATTTCAAACACTCACTGAGGTCCCAGGGAGAAGAATTAATGGCCAGAGAGCAAAAGCTGCTATCAGAGTGCCATGGTTACTTGTATTTACCACATGGCTGGCGTTTCTCTGAGGGGGATCTGGGCGAGAGAGGAGTGTACAAATGTAGAGCAAGAATTAGGTTATTTGAATCCCATTGGGTGGAAAAGGAAATTGCAGGCTCTGTTCCCGGGAAAGGTTTTGATTCTTGTGCAGGTGTTTTGTCTTCACAAAGGTCCATAAAGGCTCTAGCAGAAGGTGTGTTGGGAAGATATTCCACCTCTGCTTGTCAAAGGGAGGCTGCTGGAAATCGTGGTCCTGCCAGGGCCATGGGTGAGGGTGTCCAAATGTTTTTCCAAGACTGTTGTAGATGCCTGTATTGGAAAAAGTGCTAGGGCTGCCCTTCTCCTTGGTGTGGTGACCTGTTCTGGCTGTCCACCTTGGAGTACATGTTACACCCTGGTGTTTCAGGGGCCTCTCCACTGTCTGGAGAGAAAGCCTGGGCCTGTAACCCCATTGGAGGCAACACCAAAGTCACTAAAGGTGAACACCCCATAATGTAATTTGGAACTAACATACCCCGATGACCCCTTTGATCGATGGCTGATACCCATTATTTGAAACGTTTGCCTTTCATTTGGTACTCCTTGTGTCACAACAAAGCTCCTGTTTTTGCCAGCTGTGCTGTCCATGAAGCAGCTCCAGGGTCACCTCTGAGCTGTGGAGCCTTCCCGCAGGAGTTGTTCCCTGTTGCTGCTCCTCCTCTGAGCCTTGTAAGCTCTGCTGTATCCCTTCTGAGATGGGAGACCAAGGCCAGCCATGCTCCCTGTGCAGATGTGCCAGTGGCTCCTGTCCTCCTCTCTGTGCCCTCCCTGCCCAAGCCATCCCAGCCTTAGGCTGTCTTTGTTCACCATCAGGAGCTGGGTGCTTTCTCCGCACTCTCCACCCAGACTCCCAAGATCCCTCTCCTTTCCAGAATGTCTCATTCAGGGCTCATTGTGTGTGTGTTTGCAGATGTATTTGAAGTCTGGGGTTTTTTCCCAGCCGTTACTTTGCATTTGCAGACATTGAGTCTCAGCTCCTGTTTCCTCTCCCACCTGCAGATGAGCTGTGGAGGGCTGGGACGCATCCATGGTGGATAACACATTACAGCTGCACTCTGGTGAGTTTTAATCTGCTCTCCTGGCCTCCCTGTCCTTTCTCCCTCCCTGCCCTTATTCTCCTGCCGGCGTTTTCCAAGCCCAGGCTGCTCAGATGCCTCATTCTGCAGTTCTGCTGTGTCAGCAGCTGTGCTTTATGATTTAAGACGGCAGCAGAACTTTCCACTGAACTATAAGCCCATGTATTCAGTTTCCTGGTATCCACACAAGCTAACTAATGGCAGGGGCAGCCCTGCCAGGGAGGTCAAGGACGTTTTGAGATGTCAGGGAGACAATGAGGGCTGGTTCAGAAGTGAGTCAATGCTGTGACCCCTGAGAGGCACAGCAGAGCGATGCTTCGGAGGTGAACTCTGCCTCCTGTGAGGAAATACCTGTGCGCAGGTGGGCAAGCCTCTGGCAGGAGGTCCTGCATTCTGAGTGGGATTGCTGGAGATAAAAGGCAAGTCTGGCTGCTCCCTGGCTTATAACACTGCCCAACACTCCTTCCATGAGGAGCCAGGGGACACCCTGCCTGCACAGAGTTGTGGGAACAGCTGTGTGAGGAGCAGGGTGCGGCTCGGGGTGTGTCGCAGCTCAGTGGTCCCAGAGAGAAGTGCAAATATTTCTGCTGGGTTTTTTTCCGTTCTCCCTTTCTTCAGTGACAAAAGACATAGCTGTGACCATTTCTGCTCTTTGCTCCTCCAAGAACAAGCTTTGGAAGCAGCTGGGGATTCAGCAGATGTTTTGCTAGGGTTTCTTAAAAACAACAAATACCCCATGGATGCCCTGGGGCAGAGTCCTGAGGAGTGGCCGTGTGTCCTCGGGCTCCTCGGGTGGCGCTGGCAGGGAGCTCCTCCTGCCCTGGCAGCTGGATGGGCTCTGCCTGCGGCACCCGAGGAGGTGCCCCTGTCCCCAGCACTGCCGGAGGCAGGGAGGAAGGAGGGAGCTGCTGGCAGGGCTCGGGCCACCAAAGGCTCCGAGGTCCAGAGCTCTCCTGACTTGTCTGTCCGAGCATGGATCATCAGCCTGGAGCCTGCTGCTTGTCTTGGGGTTTGCTGCTGGGTGAGGAGAGTGCTCCTGGCCGGGCTGCACGCAGTCATTAGACATTAATCCCTGTATAATCTTCAAATAACTCATCCTTTGAAGGCAGTGGGGGCCTGTGTGACCCTGCAGAGGGTTTAGGGTTCTTTTGTCAAGGTTTTCTGGTAACCTGAGCTATCCATTAGCTGTGCCCTTGGGGTGTGCTTTATTGTCAGGCACTCCTCACCAAGCTGCCCCCTGACACGTGTGGGTGACATGTGGCACCAAATGCATCCAAGGTGGGCAGATGAAAACACACAGGAGAAGAAATGAAGAGGGAGCAGAAAATACACTCTACTTCCTTTTATCAGCATTAAGGGTGAAGGAGGTTTCTCCCCCAGAGCAGATTGGCTTTCTGGACATACTCCTCCAAAATTCTGGCTCTTGTACTGTGCAAGACTGGGGGAGATGTATAGCTGTTCTTTCCAAGAATCCCCCAGAATACCCAGGCAGGGTTATTTTTTCCCTGGAAGGCTATTTCTGGTTTATTCAGGAGGGAGCCTTGCCCCTTCTAATTAAACAAGCAGCATGGCATATCCTGGGAGATGCAGAAAGCACTTTTTTTTTGCATTTTATCAACATCTCTCTGCTGCAGGGATAAGCAAAGCTCTTCTTGGTGACCCAGTAGACAAAAGAGTTATCTCAACTTCCCAGCCAGCCTGGTATTCTCTAATACAATGGCAAAGGTAAATGGAAGGCAAGTTTGGAAAAAGTATCTGGAACTCAGTGTGATTTGTGGTGTTTGAAGGGAATTGGACAGGGTAGGAATCAACCCTTCTGGACAGGGACCCTGGAGGGCTAAACATCCAAACCTTCCTTCCTGAGACACCCTAAGAGTGGGGCTGTTCCTGGGAGCCTGCACGAGGACAGGCTCCCTGGTTGTGTTTGTCTGGGTTAGAGCTGAAGGACCTGAGTGGTCATGTGGGGGCAAGATTATGGAACAGCACTCACTGGGGTTATTTCTTCTTAACCCAGGGTGCCAGGATGCTGTGGAAGGAGCTGGATGCTCTCATGGTGATCTTGGACACCTGAGCTGTTGGATGAGCTGAGGACACAACACTGGCAACAGACACAAGTTCACCACTGCCTTAGAGAAGTGTAGAGGTAACTGGCTCTTGTTTTTGAGAAGCTCTACCCATGTTTGCTGCAGCGTCAGGTGAAAGAATTGAACAGTTGGAGTTTGCTGCAAGGCCTCTGTTTGAAGAAGTACCCCTGGTGTTTCTGTGAGCATTCCTCTAAGCTATGGCTACCAAAACACCATATCAGGTGCTCTTGAGCGAAGAATCTGGTGCTTGTCAGGATGGGATGGGGTGTGACAATGCCAAAAGGAAATGTATATATTCAATTCAGGGTGAGTCAGGCTGAGTTTTGCTGCCTTTGGGCATCCTTGGACCTGGAATCCTGCTGATTCTGTGTGTTCTCAGGGCAGGAGTGACACAATGGAGGTCTGTTGTGTCCCTCATAACACATGAAGCTGGCTGGCAGGAAGAATGTGTGCCCAGGGGGGCTGGACTATTTCCTTCACACAGAAACTCATTTCTTTTGGCTAAGGCCATGGAGATATGGATGAAACCCTCCTTTTCTGAATCTGCTGCCTTCCTTGAGGGCCACACCGTCTCTCAGGTTGGCCGTTACTGCCATTCCCACCCAAAATCCCAATACCACAGTGGTGTCCTGTACTCCTGCTGCCCTGCCATGGGGTGCTGGCGTGTTTGACATGGGCTGGAGTATGGAACACCCACCAGGTATGGGCTGCTCGCATCTCCAGGCTTTGGGAGAAGCCCAAAACCCCAAATCATTTTGTACCAAAACCTTCCAAAACAAACCAGACCAAACCAAACAAAAAAAACCCCACAATAACAACAACAAAAACCCAACAAAAACAAACAAAGAAAGAAAAGCCAAAAATACTTTTGCCAGGAATTTTGCCACCAGCTGGGAAGAGCCATTTGGCTTGTTCCTCAGGTCAAAGCTCCTGGGTGACTGAAGTGCTGCTCCTCCAGCAGCCTGGGAGTGCAACAAGAGGAACCAGAGCCCCCCTCAGTTCCTTCTGCCCTTCCAAAAGGCCGGGGAAGATGAACCTGGCAGCCTGCTGTTCCCACATGGACATTGCACCCAGCTGGGATCAGCATCCCAGAGTTACCATGGAGATGCCTCATGGGCACCTCTAACTTTTCAGAAAGCTGGCAGGATGCCAGGGCATCCTAAGCAACATTACAGATGCTGAAATAGATTCCTTCTGCTCTAGGAGGCCCAAAAGCAGTCGGGGAAGACTTCTCCCCCTGGGAAGGAATGAGCTCACCTGTGGAGCTGGGCTGGCTGTCTTGTCCAGTCGCTGCTCCCATCTCCATGTGAACTGCTGGGAATAAGAGAAAATATTATTGAACTCTTTTCTGGACCAAATGCCCAGAAACCCATTATGCTTTTTGCTCTACATGCACAGTCCCAGGAAGCTGAGTGCCGAGGGGCACGGCGGGGCTGTGCTGTGATGTGCACGGTGCTCTGTGTGGAGAAAGGGAAAGTTGTTTTCATAAAGAAACGGGAGAAAAAGAGCAGGAAAGCACAGTCAGCAGCACAGCACATTGGCCTGAGTACCAGAGCCACACCCAAAGGGTTAAAGCAGCCCAGGAAGCCTAAGGGGATCCCTCAGGATGCCTCTGGAGCATCTCCAGTAATGAGTTTTCACTCCTGTACTTTCATTATCATCATCCCATTGTCCCCCTTAGCTCTGCAGCACATTATTCCTGTCATTGAGGCAGCTGCAAGGACAGTGCTGTTCCCTCAGCATTCCTCTTGGAAACACGATGGGATCAGCCTCAGGGCAGGAGTGTGCATTGGCTGTTACCCCAGAAGTGATGCTCTGCTTTGCCTCTTTCTCCCTGGCTCCTTCAGATTGCCCACAGAAGTCCCAGGTTTGCCATGGTGCCCAGCAGAGCCTGGCATTTGGTTCTTTTCTGTCTTTCTAGAAATATTTTATAACTTCATGGAACTGGTTACCCAGAGAGGCTGTGGCTGTCCCATCACTGGAAGTGTTCAAAGCCAGGTTGGACAGTGGTCTAGTGGAAGGTGTCCCTGCCCATGGCACCACAAACCATGTCCTGATTTTATGAAAATTTACTATTTCCCTGGAAATTGGGGAACTGGGGTGGTGCAGTGGCAATTTGGTATTGTATCCTGATACAGCACCACTTGGACTTTATCCCTTCTGATTGGTAGGTTTAGAGAAAGTGCTTTTTTTTTTTTTTTTTTTTTTTTTTTTTTTTTTTTTTTTTTTTTTTTTCCTAAGATCCCCCAATAGTGGAAAAGCAGAAGAGGTAAGGCCATGTCCTCCATGAATCCTAGGGTGCTGTACTTAAGGTCCCATTTTGAAGTACCGGTGCCACCTGGTCTGTTGCTCCAGTGCTGGTCTCACAAGTGACTTACTGAGGTCGTTGTCTTTGCTGTCATCCTCACTTGCACAGCCTGGGCAGAGCCTGCAAGGAAAAGGCTGTCACTCCTCAGTCCTTCAGTGGCTGAGCTGCAGATCTGCAAGGGAGTGGTTCTCCCTCAAATCTGTGTTTTGCTTCTTCCAGCGGATAACTCAAGGGTGTCAAGCACTGGTGACATGCACATTGCAGATACTTCTTTCTCCTCCCTGTCCATGGCTCAGGGTTGAGTTTGGAGTACCTTTGGGCTAAGGGCATGTCTTGCCCTCCTGATCCATGTCCCTTTCTGCTCTAGGCTTATTCAAGCTCAAAAGACCCAACCACAAAAAGCCAAGGAAATGAGGACCAGTTCTCATTCAGTTAGGGAATACCCTGGAGAGGCAAAGCATCTTTATCACTGTGAAAGTACTCCTTAAATAAGCAGCCATAAAAAAGGCAAGAGAAGGTCTCCTGGACTTTAGGTGTGGGGGTTGTGCTTGGTGCATTTGTTGTTTGGACACACCAGTAAAGCCTGGAGTTGTGTGGATCTGGTGCCAGCACAGCTCTGCTCTGTCTCTGTGGCCGCTCCCCTCCTAACAACCCTCCTGCCAGCCCTTCCCTTGGTGACCAAATGCCAGTGCATTCACAGTGCTGGGGGCAAACACAGGCACCATCGGTGGCACTGGGTCAGATGACAGCCCTCCCCTGCCCCCACCACCCTCAGAGCATTGTTGTTGTTATTTATTTGTGTCATGGCAGTGCCTGGGAACATCCCCTGGGGCAGGGAGCCTTTCGCGGTAACACAGCACAGGTCAGGACATGCAGAGCCAAAGGAGTAAATGCTGAGTGTCACTGCAGTGACACCACTGTCCTCAGCTGTGCCAGCACGGAGGCAGCACCCAGCCAGCACCCTTAATGCCTGCCTGCCTTCTGCTTTGTTTGGTGACCCAAAATGGCAGAATCAAAGAATCCTTTAGGTTGGAAAGACCTTCAGGATCATGGAGTCCAACCTCTGCCTGATCCCGACCTTGTCAACCAGGCCAGAGCACTGAGTGCCACCTTCAGTCACTCCTTGAACACCTCCAGGGATGGTGACTCCACCACCATTCCTCTGACAGCAGAACTGGCAGTTCCTGAGGACCACCTTGTGGAACAACACAGAGCTTTGGTGGGCAGCATGCTCCCGCTGCCCCTGACTGCAGGGGCCTCTTGGCAAAGCCAGGCTGTACAGATAAGTCTGGTTTGGTGAAAGCAACAGGTCTCCAATTTAGCAGGGATTGGTTCCCTGGGTTTTGCTTCTCAACCTCAGCTGTCCTAATTATCTGGCTCCCCTTACAGTGTTTTTCAACTGTACAGAGATGAGCCAAGGACACATGAACGTAACGTGATCCAGGAAGATTCCCCGAGTGCCAGGAAGTTGGAGCACTTCTGCCTCTGCTCTTTATGGCCGTGCTGGCTGCCTGGGGCTCCTGGAGTGGAGTTTGGGGCTGTTTGGCTCTCACGTGCTCAGGGCTATGTTGGTGCTGTGGTACCTCCCTGGTGCACCCCGATGCAACCCGAGCCCCACTGAGCCCCACTGCCGCAGGGGCTCTCATGCCACTGCCCACAGTGAACACTGCTCTTGGGCAAAACCCTCCCAGGTTACTGGTGAGGGTGCAAAGCCCCTGACAGGGAGGGCAGGGAAGCAGCAAGCGATGCATGCAGCCAGTACCTGCGCATGGCTTCTCTCCCTGCAGCCTGGCCGCAGGAGCTGACTCCCGGCCCGTGTCCTCAGCCCGCGGGGTGGTTGCCAGGCACAGGACCTGCTTCCTGCCACTGCCACCCCTTCTCTGCTCTTCCCTTCCCTCTTCTGTGCCCTTTCTGCTCCTTGTGCCCTTGTCCGAGGAGCAAATGGGGCAGCGCACTTGACCTGTGACTCGACTTGCTTCCTGGGAGCTCTGGGCTGCAGGACGAACCTGCATGAACAGCAGCCACCACAGGCAGGCCTTTCCTGGGTGACTGTGGCTTTTGAGGATTTGCCTGAACTGCTGTGATCCCTCTGCCATCCAGCTTTACTTAAGGGTGCTTTTGCTTGCCAAATTCTGCCCCCGGCTGCCCCAGTCTGCCGCTCACACTGGAGCAGAGCAGGATCCTCCAGAGCAGATGGTGATGCTGGGAGCGGCGCAGTGATTTTGGCGCCCGTTCAGCGCTACCCCTGCCATGCCAGCAACTGCTCCGGCTTTGCCCGCGGTGGTCGGTGTCCTGCCCGGCCCGCGGGAGGCCCAGGTGGCCTCGGTGAGCATCATGTGAGGCGAGGAGCCGGGGGCTGGCGGCGGCCGCGGGCCAAGCGGCTCTGCCCATCTGCTCCGTGCCGTGCCAGGCTGGCGGCTGCCGCGGGAGCGTCCGTGCCACGGGGCGCGGGCAGCGCCGTAACCCGAGCCGCAGGCTCGGACAGGAGGGCACTCTGGCTTTTCGGCTCTGCCTCACGTATATTTATCTGTACGTGCAAACAGAGCCGCTGGCTGAGCCGGGTGGCTGTTCCAGGCTGAGCCCATGTGCCCTGTGCCTGCGGCTCTGTGGGCGCCGAGGCCGTGGGGAGCGGCCGGCAGGGCAGCCAGGGGAGTGGGGGCTGCTGAACGTGGGCAGCGGGTCTGAGGCGTTCCTGTGCCTCTTCACAGCCCAGACAGGCAGGGCTGGGGGTCTCTGCCTGCTCGTGGCAGCAGGTAATGCCAAGGGCCAGGAGTCACGAGGCACCTTGGGATGGTTGTAAGGATGGGGGAGAATGGGAACAGAGCTTGTCCTCTCTCTCTTGGGAGCAGCAGCGAGTGCCTAGGTCAGAAATGGGACTTTTATCTAAAGTACACACCTTGGCAATGCAGAGGAAAAGCAGGAGAGGGCTTTTTTCAGCACTATAGAGCAGCTGACAAACACCTGACTCTACAATTTTCATTTGAGCCAACCAAACGAATGCAGTCCAAGGCATGGCTTTCTCTGAGCTGGGGTTTGGTTTTTCAGGGGAGTGTGTTATCAAAGGTAGAAACGTGTCAAGAGGATTGAATGAGGGCTCCTGGGGTATTGTGTGCCCAGGGAGATGGCATAGCATGGGGCTGTGCTTTAGGACCTCAGAATTGGGGAATTTTCTAATATTCTGTCTTTGAATTTCAGTCCTTGGCTTTCCTTGTAACCTATAAAATGCATAAGACCACTCCTAACCCCTTGTGAACCAACCTGGACAAACCTCAGGAGTTCCTTAATGCTGATTTGGGTCAGAGTGAACCTCAAAGGGAGACTCATTTAATCTGAGCCTAAAAACGTGTCAAGAATTGCCTTAAAAGCAAGGATTATCAAAATGCGGCAACATGAAAAAGAACTGCTTGAAAATAAACCAGCAGTTATGATAACTGAATTTAGGGGACCAGGAACATAAATGTGGGGAAGAAATGGGTGGTGGAGGCTCCCTGTAATGTTCCCTAAACCTAAAAAGGTCTTTTATTTCCATCCCAAATGCACAGCAAGAGTCAAAGAAAAAGAAACCTGAATCTAGTTGACTTAAAGGTCATGAGACTTAGCGTTGGGATATTTGAGGTCTCGTGATTTTTTAAATGTTAATACTGCAATGCCTGCGGTGGGAGATTCACTGCCACAGTCACCAGCTCTGACCCAGGGATTTGAGCTGCTTCTGCCCTGCTTTAATTGGGGGTTGATGGTGGAGTTACCACGTTACCTGTAGGAAAGGTGTTTTATACAAAGTCCATGAGAAAATATCAAGCAGGGGATTTTTTTTCCCTAATTCCTATAACTTTTCTGCTGTTTTCTGACCAGCCCCAAAAGGGTTTACTTATTTAGAACTTTGGCAGCTGAAGTCACCGTTGGACTTTTTTGTTTTTGTCCTCAGGGATTGCAGCACACCTTGATGAGTTCACCTGAGCCCCTGCCCAAGTCTCAAAGAGTGAGGACTGAGGTCTGAGGGAGCAGAGGAGCTGCAGAGCTGAGGCTGGAGGCACATTTCTCTGTAGCACGCAACTTTCTGAGTCCCCCTCTCTTCTCCTTTCCCCAGCCCTGAATTTTACCCACACATCATCTGGAAGCTGTTGGTTGAAATATTTCATGCTTGGTTTATATGTAATGCTCAGCAAGTGCACAGGGCAGCTCTTAAAAGGTCAAGTTTATATAAATCTATAATGCATGTGTATAAAATAGGTAATAAATTCTGAACCCCTGTAAAACATGGGAAGGGTTTTTTAGGGTAACCCATTTTAATGGCAAGTCAGGGGAGGCCTGACCTCACCACCCTCACTGAGAAGAATTCCTCCCCAATATCCCACCTAACCCTGCCCTCTGGCAGTGGGAAGTCATTCCCTGTGTCCTATCACTCCATCCCTTGTCCAAAGATCATCTCCAACTCTTCTGGAACCCCTTGAGACACTGGAAGGGACTCTAAGGTATCCCTGGAGCTTTCTGTTCTCCAGGTGAACATCCCCAGCTCTCCCAGCTCGCCTCTAAAGCACAGGGGCTCCAGCTTCCACTGGAACCTCTCCATATCCTTTTTATCCTTTGTTGACATCAGAGCTGGACACAGCACTGCAGGTGGGGTCTCACCAGAGTGGAAGAGAGTGGCAGAATCACCCTCCTCAACCTATTGGCCTCAAGCCCTCTCCCATCTCTCCCTTTCCTGGGAATGCTCCAGTATGCACCAATCAGCCCCCCTGGCAGCTCGTGCCCTGCTGAGGGATGGGGGATTTCCCTCTTGGAGTTCCTCAGTGTACACAAGATAAGGAGGTGAAATACAATTATGGCATGAGCAGAAGGGCTGTGATTCACGGGGCCAGTGACACCCTTGGGCTGGATGATCCCTGATTGACTTCCTTCTGGGAAAACACCCTCAGTAACTCAGTCATTCAGTCACTGAGAAGCAAATAATGATGATTCAGTATTGCTGTAGATTACCTAAGCGAGGTGAATTCTTGTTCTGTACTTAAATACAGCGGGGCAGGTGCTCAGCTGCTGGAATCACGCCTGCCTCAGAGCAGATTAATCCCTGTAGGGCAGCAGAGCTGTGGTATTTACACCGTGGTTTACAAACCCTTGGTGCCTCCGTGCAGCCAGGAAGCCTCTCCGGTGATTGCCCACATTATGCTCAGCCTGCCAGTCCCTTCACAAGGCAAACACCTCATTAATTCCCATGCTTTTAAGGAAATGAAGCCATACAGAAATATGCCACCGGTAACAAATTACGTGGTACTGATGCCACCGATTAATGCCGCAGGAAATAATACTCTTTCTCAGATGCTGAATGGTTTTATTTTCCTCCTAAATTAATTTGCCACTCTACAATAAATCATAAAATGAATCACAAAATGCTTTGGATTGGAAGGGACCTTAAAGATCATCCAGTTCCACCCCCCCTCCCATGGGCAGGGACAAAAATGCTGTCCTGCCTGGAAGATGCTAAAAGAACATGCTGATATTGTCTGAAGGGCTAGAAAGGAACTTCATCTTTCCCCCTCTGGTTTTGACTATCTGAGAGCAAATAAGTGGGCAAGTCTGTGGTACCAGGGGTGTCCCAGAGCTTCCAGCCTCCAGCACACCTCCTATCCCCGTGCTCCCGTCTCACCTATGGATACTGCAATATTTCCAAAGTCCAGCGGCTGCCAAGACACCATCAGTCCCTGCTGGGTTTGTCATTACCTCTTTGCCCAGGTGATGTAGAAGCTGTGGAAGTTTCCCATGCTGGTGAGGATGCAAGCAAGACCTTCTGGCACCCTGTCAAACTGGTTGCAGCTTCGCTTTCTGTAGATAGGACAAGTTATGGGCAAAGGAGGAAGTGAGATGAAATACGTACTCCTGGCAGCCTGATCTTTGCACCTGCCAGCCCAAGTGAGTGTCGTTATCATGGAATATTTATGGAAACTCATAAAGGAGAATGCCCCTCTACCTGGCCATGTGTGGTGGTTTTGATGGAACATCCACATGCGAATGCACCAGGAAATGCCCAAACCTGCAGGTGCCATGGAGCACCGAGAGACAACAGCGAAATGGGCTGGGGCAGGAAGTGAAAGCAAAAGGGAAAGCAGGATTGGAAAGCAGAGCGCTGGGTGGTGGCACCTGGGCAGCAGGAGGAGTTTATTGGCATGGGCCATGGCTGCCTGGAATGATCTCTTGGGTTATCACCAAGGTGCTTTGTGGACTCCGGGAACAATGAGTAGATTAAATACCAAATTAACTTCACTTAAATTAGGCCCCAGACTTGGGAGGCAACACTGGTTTATTAAGGCTGGCATACAGAGTGTAGCCTATCTCTGTCAGCAAGGATTAGCTCAAAAATAGCCAGGCTATCACTGTTGATATTTTTCTTTTTTTAATGTATTATTTAGAAGCTTTCTAAGTGTATGATTAATCATAAACAGCATCTTGAGACATGTACCTCTCTCCCTGAGTTGCAGTGGGGGTTGCAATGGGTGCTGGGTGCTGGGCAGTGTGTGAGGAGCTGAGGAGGTGCTGGCATTGTCTTTGTAGGGCCGTCAGAAGTGGTCTCAGGCCATCAGCCAGGGAAGCATCTCAATGCCAGGGACAACAAGGTCAAGAACAGAGACTTCCAGCTAATGAGCAGGAAGGGAGAGCTGGGTGGGTGCAACGACTCTTTAGCAGGAGCTCCTGTATCCATGGCTCTGCGGGATGCGGGCAGTGCTGCAGGGGAGGACAGGTCACATTCCAGGACATTGGGCACACATGGGTCCAAAGGAAGAACTCAGCTGAGAAAATGTGGAATTAAGACTGTTACTGACCTAAACCTAGCTCTGAGAGCAAAAGCTGCATAATGTGTTTTAAAACTGGTGCCATGCAGCAGCTCTGTAAGTCCTTAAGTAGCACTTCCCCCTCTCCCCAGTCTTTGTGCTGTCCTGCCAAGACATAGAATTAGTTAAAAAGAGATTTTCTCTAAATCCACAGCTTCTCACCTGGAGAGGATACCCATCAGCCAGGCATGTTCTCAGTGGGCTCTCGGCAGCTCGGCCACCTGAATGGAGCAAGGCAGTGATGTCAGGCTGCTCCACCTGGCTACCCAAAACCCATTGTGGGTAATGGGAAATCACTTTGACAATGTGGAAAGTCTGGGCATTATTGAGACGTTAAGTCACTCTCTAGCTGGATTAATTCACTGCTGGTAGCTGGAAAAATTAATAAAGTGCAGATCTGTATCAATCTCAGTGATTTTCTGTAAAGCTGTAAAGTATGAACATTATCCATGGCAAACTGCTGGAACAGCAGCTCAGGTTTGGACCAATACGAGATTTTGTGTGCTGGGTTGCTGCAGCCCTGGAGCCTGCTGGAAAGGGGCTGGGAGGGACGTCCTGGCTCCCAGCCCCTCCACCAAGGCTGGCAGGATTTCAGTTGGGTCCCCCATCGCCTGCTAGGGTGTCCCTGCACTTGTGCCAGTAAAATGCAGTGACAACATGCATGTGCCTTGCTCTTGCCATTCCTTATATCTTGTCCTGAGCATGATGCTGGACATTTAAGTCCCCAGCATCCCAAATACCAGCTTCAGGATGAAGCTTTCAGAAAACAAAGCCTGATGAGTTGAGCTCTGACTTCAGGACTGCAGGGAACACAAGGGAAATCTATTAGACACCCTGCAAGGGAATAATTCCCCAGCTTGTACTGGACTGATCAGAGATGAACTCCGAATTTGGGCTACGGATATAAAAAATGCACAGATTAAGCTGGTGTTTTGCACATGGCAAGAGATGAGTATCTGAAAGTTAAACTGGCCTTGGCTTGTGTTGAGTGGGGTTATCTGTGCCGGCCATAAATCGAATCGGGATGGCTTAATTGCTCCTTCGCAGTAAATAAAGCTCTAACTGAGATGTCTGCTCCATAATATAGAGGGGATCTCCCGGGCTATGGAGGATGATAGCTAGCCAGAGAAATCCATTTGGAGGCTCTTTGAGATCGATAAGCAGTTAAGGGAGCAGCGGGAGGATGACATTGCCTGTCTTTGTGAGCGGGCACCGCAGAGGGGCCGGGCTGTTCAACGTGCGAAGGGCAGCGCTCAGGCTTGGAGCCGTTTGCTTTATGGTGGCTCCAGGTGTGATTTTGGACACTGATGTTCAAATACAGAGCAGTAAGAGCAGCCTGTACACTGGAGGAAAATGTTCCCAGTGCCAGGGTGATGGGCTGAGCCACCTGGTGTATTAATATTTTGAGGCCTCCGTGGCTCAGAGGGCTCCCAGGGCCAGCCCAGCTTGCAGGAAACCAGACCTGAGGCTGCTTTATTTGGGCTGGAGCAAATCCACTGTCCCAGTGGAGGGAGCTCAGAGGCTCAAAGCTGGTTTCTGCTGAAGGCTCTGAAGAGGTGCTTTGGTGGGGTAGCAGCTCCATCCAGCTCTGTTGGAAGAATCTCTTCCACTCACTCACTGCCGGTGGAATGGTGTGTGTTCTTGGAGTGTGTTCTTGGAGTTTTCCTGGGCTGTTTCCCCCATTCCTGGGGCAGTCAGAATGTGCCATTGACCACAGGAAGTGTAAATGGCAATGCCCAGCTCATCCCTAATAATTTACCTTGGAGTGCTATTGTGCAGAAGGGAGATGAATTGGCACTTAGCTTCTAGCTCTGACCCTCCTGCCTTTTAAAATGGAAATATTGCAGCTGCCTGCAAGACCTAGTACTCCTCACCTGGCCTGTGTTTAATTATTAATTCTCCGGTACTGGGGGCCTGCAACAGGAGCTGGCCTAAGCTGCTGCCCCTCCAGCCCAAATCTGACTCAGATTCAGAACAGACCAGGAAAACCCAAATCCTGAAGTGATTTCTGCAGTGGTTCTGTTTAGTGACCCACAGGCATTTCACCCACCATTGCTCCCCTTGGGTACATGCACCTTCCTCACTCCAGAAATGCAAAATGCTGGAATCTGCGGGTGATACCAAACTCCCACTGGCCCCAGTAGGATTTAGAAACCCTTCCATCCTCTGTCCTTTTGGAAAGAGAAAACCTGATGGTTTTGGAGCAGATGCACCCAGCACCATGGTTTGCCAGCAAATGCTTGGGAAGGGCTGGGGGCAGGTCATGGTGTGCAAAATGATATATTCCATTTTCCCTTGTAAGGACATGAGAAAATGGCCTGGCTTACAATGGTTTTGGAAGGACATGATGATGTGAGGCTCTCCAGAGCTGATTTGCTTGGCCTTGTTTAACTTGCTGTCCTTGAGCCAGTCTGCCTAAGTGGCACTGAGTGTACCCACACACAAAGTCCAGACTCATAAAGATGGAGCTGGATGAGGTGTCCAGTGCACCAAGACACCCCCAGCTTCTGCCTTGATTTTTTCCAGCACATAGATGTGTGATCCGGCCACAGAAAGGCTAATTTTAATGATTTTTGTAGGGAGTAGGTGAGGTAAACCCCTGCTAAGAGCTTGTAGATTCATATGGTCAAGCTGGACAAGCCTAATGGGGCAGTTTGAAATATGAGTCTGAACTTGGCTGAGTATTATATGTGTTTGAGCAAGTAATGCCATGATTCTCCAAAAAATGTGGAAGTGTGGAGAAACCCACTAAGTGTAGGAGGAGAAATTCCCATAGACATCCCCATCCACTCTGACCTGGCTAAAATAAACTAATAGGTTTTAAAGTTGTGTGGTAGGGAGTGGGGCTGGATGCAAATGTGCCTCATTTCCTCAGAGAGGCCGGCTGTGAAAACTGTCCTTGGAAAAAGAAGGTATCCGTTTTGCTCTTTACCATCGGGAATGTTTTCCCCCTTGTGGTATCTATTAAAATGAAACTTTAATTGTTTAAATTGTTTAAAGATCCTGCCCTTACCTCTGTGGCCTTATTTAGATGTGCCCGCTGCCTCGCATCCCGTCCTTGCTCCCTCCCCGTCCCAGCCCTGTCACCCTGGCATGGAGCGTTGGGATGTTGCACATGTACAGGTGGTGCTTCCAAAGGCATCTGTGGGGACAGACACTTGGATCCAGGCTGTCAACATGGACAGCACTGTCCGTCCCACGGGAGCATCGGGCTGCCTTCCCTGGAATAGAACCCTTTCACAGCACTCTCCAGCACTCTCCTGCCAAAATCCCTTTGCCCTCATTCCTTCTCTGCTCTGGCCTCAGGATTATGTTTTTTTTTTTTTTCCCAGAAATAACAAATCCCTGATCTTGGAAGCATTGCATGGACACATATGAGCTGGGAGAGGGATGGCAGCTTTGTCCCTCCCTTTGGCCCCACCATCAGACATGCTGTGGGCACTGAAAAGCCTGGGCAGGGGCATTGCTGAGCCTTGTAGCCATGCTCTCCAAATTCAAGATGTTCTCTGTATTTATTTTTCCATCTGGCTCCATTTGCCGACACCAAACGACCCATGGCTTTGGGCAGCCGGGGTCTGTGCTACATATTTTTGTTCATCCGTGCCTCCCTGCCAAGTGCTGAAGTCAGACAAGTGGTCCCGGCTGGTGCCAGCTCTGGTTGCTCACACTGGGATTAGCACGTAAACTGGTTCGCTCCCCCTGCAGAGGCCGGGCAGGGCCTTCTCTCTTACCCTTCTGCTGCAATGAAAGATGTCTGTGACTTTGCTTTTGACTTTCTGCAAGAGGTTGTTGTAAGAAAAGGCTTCTTCCTGGTTTTTACAGGTGTCTTTGCACTCTGGGTGAACGTGGGAGAGCATGAATGCCTCATGGTACTCCCTGTCTCAGCTTGGTCTTGTGGTCGACCCTTAAATTGGACACTAAGAGGGATTAAGGGGAAATGTGAGACATGGGGATCTCCAGGAGATCGAGGAGTAATCTCCAGGTGCTGGGAGACCAAAGAAAGCAAATCCTTCCTGAGATGGTGAACACAACTGGATAGCTCACAAGTGAAACTCTTGTGGTTGGTTGCTCTTTGCTCGCAGCCTTTGCCCAGGACTCCACAATTAAAACTAAAATCAGCTGAAAAAATACAGGAGATGAGAACCAGGCAGATGATGAAGGAAGACAGTAAAACCAATACAGAGATTCTGGGCCACCTCATCAAATAGCAAGAGCTGGCGTAGGGGTATTGATTTCAGCAGAGCTGTGCCAGTTTATGCAAGTTAGGGCTTTGACCTAACTCACGGTAATAAAGATATCCAAATGCTGGAAAACTTCCAGGGAAACTGTCTCCTTGGAACACATTGGTTATTGATGTATATGCATATCGATACACACACATTAACACCGCGTGGGGCTGTAAAATCCCACACTTAAGGCAAGTTACAGCTCAATTTCACTGTGCCAGGTGGTTACCTGCACAACCTGCCAGAGCGAGGTGTTGTCCTTGGCAGGACCAAATGTTATTCCTGTTCTCCGATGCGCAGGGAAACTTGATCTGAGCTCTTCCCGTCACTCGGAGCGTGACCGGGAGGCGGCTGGGGGGGTTGAGATGTGGGATTTCTGCGAACTCGCTGGGGAACAGGCGTGAGGGGATAGCCGGGGTGGGAGCGTGGCCGCGGGGGGAATGTGCAGACTCAGTCCTTCCTTGGAGAAGCTGGGCAGTGCTGCTGACAGGGGGCTCCTTTTGGGGTCCCTGGGCTGTAACCCTGCCCACCTGCTGCTCAGCAGTGCTGGATCTCATTGCAGGGAGCGCTGCTGGGCAGGGCCTGCCTGTGGCTTGCTGGGAGTTCCCAGTGTGGACATACTGGTTGTGTTGGTCCTGCCTGGGGTGCCCGTGGGTGCTGTGCCCTTCATCTATGTCCCAAGTGCCTCCTCAGGTCATCCCAGGAGGTGCTGTCCTGCACTTAGGACCTAAGAGCCACCTGCATGTTCCAGGACTGTCCTCTGAAGCCTACTCAGGTTTGGCTGCCAAAAAAATAAAGTCAGGTCTAAAGCTCTAGGTTTCCCATGCTTCTGACAGGTCCTTGGAGTGCTGAGTAGGATGCTTGGAAGCCACTTGAGTGGGAATGGCCTGCTTTCATACGCTGTTACACCTGTTTTGAACAGCCTTCTTGTGACTTTTTACACAAAGCTCCCTCACCTTGGAGCAAAGTGTCTGCTTAGGTCTAATTTCCTTCAATGGGACTTCAGCATGTGCTCAAGTACTTTGCTGATTTGGTGCCCCAGTCATTAGCTTTACAGTTGATTACTCAAGTGGATTTTAGGTGAGGAAATGGGAATGCTAACATCCAGTGGGAAGAGTTGAGCCAGCACTCAGGCTTAGATTGAAACCAGCCTCAAGGTGTTAGTACAGACCCGTCAGGAGTGTTGGTCAGCACTGAGTTCCAGTGCTGTTCCCACATTTCTCTGTGTTGCCGAGGTGTCCTCTGGCCCCAGGGAGCACCTGGACAGTGCCTGGTCCTGGCAGCATCCTCGCCCATTGAACAGTTTAACGCTGTTTGGCAGCTCTGAGATCACAGTCTGAGCGGCTTCCCCCACACCAGCGAGGAGAGCACCGCGGAGCTGATTGCGTGCACTGGAGGAGCTGATTAACTTCTGGCGTCGCAGATCATCAGAAATGCAAACAACCTGCACTGTAAATATACATTTAGGGCAGCAGTGCGTGCATGCTCTCAGGCCCTCACCAATTACCCAAATTGGTACGTTCTGCTCATCGCACCGGCAGATTCGGATGTAATATATCATAGAAAAATCAGGGGCTCACAGCTAAGGTTGTCTGTTGTGCCGTGCCTCTCAACTTATGGTTATTTTTTTTTTTTTTTAGAAAAAAGGTAAATAGATTATTTGATATGTACATTTGTGAAGTTTGTAAAATTGCAGGTACAGGGAGAGGTGGAATGTGTCAGCCTCCAGGTGCTGCCTGGCCTCGAGGCAGTGGCATTATCCCCATTCCCAGGCTCTGGCATGTGTTGTCCTGGCTCACTGGTGCTGAGGGGGAGCAGAGGATTTTTTCTCCCTTTGATGGATGACTTGCAACTAATTGCGGGGGCTTCCATTCTGGCAAAATGACAACATTCAGTGCAAATGGGGGAAAAGTGTATTTTTGTCCCAGCACCTCCAGTTCAGTCTGATCTGCGTGCTGCTGCCTCCAGCCGTCAGCCACATGGCCTAGAGCAGCAAAACTGAAGCAAACCCTGTGTTTTATCCCTCTGAAGGGGCTTGGCCACCCTCTGTAACATTTTTCCAAATTATTTTGAGAGAAATGAAGAGAATGAGCTAAATGTAACACTGAACAGCCTCAAAAGGGGTCAGTCTTCTGCTTCAAACATACACACACAGATCTGCATGGTTGTACTGACCTTTGGAAAAACCAAACACACATGAAAATCAGCTAATCTGAAACGAAGGCGTGATTTTGTTGTTGCCAAAAAGGTTGAAAAGTGTTGCTTTGCTCAGGTTTATCTCTTCTCCCTCTCCCAGGTCTTGCTCTCCTGTTGTACAGTCTCCACACCCTGCCCGGTGGGAGCATCAGACCTGCAATCTGAAGATAACCTTTGTGCCTCCAGCTGTGTCTGCCCATCCTGCCTGGGGGATCTTCTTCCCAGTTTCTTCCTTCAGCATTCAGGATCACTGCTGTCTGTGCTGGCATGACCCGAGCATGCCTGGGGGCATGGAGACTCCCACAGATTAAACACCGTGTTTTGAGCCTGTGTTAAACACACTTTGTTACATGTCTCCATTTGCTGGGGATGTGCTTGTCTGATAAGACAAAGATGTGCACCTCATCCCACAGAGCTCTGTTGTAACCCTGTGGATTTTGCAGGGAGCTTGTGAGGCTCGGAGAGGGCTTTGAGCTGCTCTGATGCCGCGTTTGCTCCCCCTGGGAGGGCTCCCACCTCCACACTGGGTGCAGAGCCCTTCCCAGCACAGCCGCTCGGCTCTGCGGGCAGCGAGAGGTGAACAAAACACCCCAGAGCAGGAGGTGGGAGATGAAAAGAAACTTTGATGAAAGAAATGAAAGGGCAGGGAAGGGAAGGGGGTGTAGCATGATGTCACTAGAATATGCTTGAAGGTCTTGGAGGGAAAGTGGGAGCAATACTGTGGGAGAGTCCTATCAAAGCAATGCTGCTTTGAAGGAGATGCTGATGGATGGGGACAGTGAAGGTGCCAGTGGCAGCCCTGTGGCTGCCTTGCCTCAGCCACAGTGTGGAGCAGTTTGAGTTGGGAAAATGTCATGATCCATCAACCCAACCCAGTCAGAGACTCACAGGATGCTTTGGATTGGGAAGAACCTTGAAAATCCTCTCAAGCCTCCTTGCCATGGGCAGGGATACCTTCCACTCGATTAGTTTGCTCCAAGCCCTGTCCAACCTGGCTTGAACACTTCTAGGGATGAGGCAGCCACAGTCTCCCCTTCTCCTGATTTTGAAGGATCTTCCTCGGCTCAGAAAGCCCAGGAGCTCCTCCTGATGCAGCAGGAGGAGAGCTCTCACCTGGTGTCTGAGAGCTGTCACCTGGTGAGGAAGAGCTGGAGGTGGACAATAGGGAGAGGTGGTGCCCACTGCCAGTGGGTGTTCCCCAGCAGGGTCCTCCAGCTGCAGACGAGCCCTGCTAGGGAGAAACGAGTCTCAGCTGCCATGTGGCTGCAGGATAAAGAGGGGCCCAGGTGTGCTGCAGAAGGCTCTGAGTACCTGAAGTGATACTTATTGTCCCTTCTGGCAAAACAGGAGCCTTTTGTTCCTTCCACCAGAGTAGTGGCTGGAGTTGGCCACAAGCTCCACTGCCCTGCACCTGAGTGATGTGGCTGAGCTGTCAGTGAGCCCTTGGGATGTCACAGCCTACCCGTGATGGGAGATGTCCTCTGCCAGGTACCCTCTATTTGTCCTCTTTGACCACCACAAAACTTGTTACCTGCCCTCTGCTTCAATCCGTTTTGGGGAGTGATTTTGTATTGGTGCACAATGGACCCATCCACTTGTCTGTGCCTGTGCTGTGAGCCTGGAGCTCTGAGAACACACCTAGAAATGTCATCTAAAAATAATGAGATTAATGATCCTCACTGAAAGTCAGACTTTTGCTTTCCTAGAGAGTAGGATGGAAACAGTAATGGGAACTCTTTTCCAGTGGGCAGGAATGCTTGTTTCCAGCTTGTTTAACCAAGAATGAGCTGTGACCCAGCCAGGAGACAGCTTGCCACAGCCTCATTTGTGGGGAAAATCCACCTTTTTGGTCAATATTTAGCTTCTGGTGCACAGCAGAGCAGTGGCTCTGAGGGATGCCCATGGTATCCTGGTGATGCTCAAGGAAGCATGTCCCTGGGAAGAGGTGTCTACTTTGTCCTGACAGACCTGCTGCCTTTCCCTGCCTGGCTGGGGAAAACAGGAGGATTTCTCCTGCTTTCTTCTTTTGGATTTTACCTTTTTGGACCAGATGAAGGTAAGGACTCCCTTTCCTGCTCTGCACAAGGGGGTCTGGGTGTGCTTCCTTCCATACCCCCAATTCGCTTGCCTAGGTCCTTGTTGGTGTCTCACATTGTCTAGGAATCTCTGTTATTTACCAGGAACATGGAGATTTATGCAGGACAATGTCAGATTCTGTGTAATAAATTTACCAAGAGGGTTTTTTTTTTTTTACGTTACCAGCAACTTGTAACCTCTGTAAAATCAGTAATGATTTAGCTGTAAAGGGTTTGCTGTAGCGTCCTTCAGATGTGAAATGAGCAAATGACATTGGAGGCTGGCAAAGTGAGATGGGGATTCATTCCTTTTCCCAGAACGGGGCTCACTTTTGGACAAATTGGCATGAGACCCGAATATATTAAATGGGCAAAGCAGGCTTTGGAAATTAATCATTTCCTATTAATGAGGAAGGTCCTGCACTCCTGCATGCCTGCAGGGAAGGAGAGCAGTGCAGGGAGGATGTGTGCCAGCCCTTGCAAATGTTTGGGGTCACCTATGGTGTGTGGAGAGCATCTTGTGTCCAGGCCACTGGGTCTTTCCTTGAGTTCCATTGCTTTCCTGGGTTGGGTTTTATTTCCTTCCAGCGGCAGCCGCCAGTGCCGAGCCCCAGAGCTGCCGGCTGCTGACCTCCAGAGGTTGGTGGCGGAAAACCTCGGCCACCTGCGTGGCCCGAGGGGACTCGGGTGCTGGTCCCCAGCCCGGGCAGCAGCAAAAGGGGGTGTCTGGCCCCAGCCCTGTTTGATGAGTAAGTGGGGAGAGGAGATGCCTGGTCTGGGCGAAGCCTTGAGCAGCTCTCCTCGCTCGGGTGCTCCCCAAATCTGTAGCAGCCAGGATGAGGGATCCACACAGATCCACGGCCGGATCTGGCCACTGTTGCTCAGGCTTGGGGGATGTCGGGGTGTGCTGAGTCTGCAGGAGCGGGGACAGACCGTCCCAGTAAGCCGTGCTGGGCTGTGCGGTTTGAGAGCCACCTCCAGCCCTGCTCCGTGAGACGGCCCTGCTGAGCCGCCTCTTCCTCGGCCCGTGCCCTGGAGCCAGGCATGTGCAGCCTGGAAAGGGGGCAGGGATGAACTGAGCCATACCTGAGAGAAATGCCTGCAGAGAGGCAGCATATGTGTTCAGGCCTCATTAGGACAATTTCCTCTGTAATTGAAGAGCTGCCTCGCTGCTGTATTGCCCGTTCCTGGTGAGGACTGTCACTGTCCCCAGCTGGCTGCAGCCACCCCAAGTGCAAAGCTGGCAGAGAGATGGAGAGCACAGGATGCTGCTCAGGTGGGGATTGTCCTTATGCCCACAAAGAAACAATCTGGTCACAAATGATGGTCTCACACAAACTGTTACAACACATGACAGCTAATTTTCAGAATTATCTCTGAAAAAGTTTCAAGTTTTGGCTCAAAGATCTCTTTTAGTTTTCATTTTTTTAAATCCAAATCCAGATTTTCTGTAACATGGTATTTCTAAATGAAAATAATTTGATCTCCATATTGGATTTTAAAGATAGAAATACAGGTAACAATTAAAAGCTTTTTTTGCAGACCCTGATCAAAAATCTTTTCAGGTTTTGATCAAAAATGTCTGATTGTGGTAAAAAGAAAAAAAAAAGTTGCTGTGTTTCTTCTTCCCCCACCTGTATCGCTCCCCCTCTGTTCTTCTGCTTCCACTTAGACAGAAAGAAATAACATTTCCACAGGCTCAGTCAGCATCAAAGAGTCACTTATTTAAAGGGAGGAAGAATATTGTGATGTTTCACTGCCTGTTTTGGATTCTGTGAAGGAATTTCATCCCCTCCCAGTTGCCACGTCTCTGGCATCCCTCCCAGATCTGAACTCTCTGGAGGATGGAGGCAGAATTATCTCTGAGCTTTGCAGCTGCCAGATGTTAACCGATGAAACAGCAGCCTCGCTGCTTCCCTCTTCACTCTGGGTAAACCTCTGCCTGCCTGCCCTATTTGAAATGCAAAACTTCCTCAAATCCCTCTTGAAGGGTTCTTGATGTCTCCTGCCAATCAAGCCTAGTGAGGACTCCCTTTATTCCTCTTCCAGCAGCCTGCTTTAAGAATTGCACTTGTGTGTGGCTCTGTGGAGTGCCTGGACATCCTGAGCTGTGGTGTGGAGGGGTGGGAGCTGAGGGGCTTTATCCTATCCCTGGAAATTATCTGTCCTCCTTGTCAGAAGACAGTCTTCTTCCTCTCCCTAGATGAAGATTTATGGATTAGAGCTAGGGATGTGGGGGTTACTGGCAGGCTTATCACAGAATCATTGAGGTTGGAAAACACCTCCAAGACCATTGAGTCCAAGCTGTGATGGATCCCCACCTTGTTACCCAGCCCAGAGTTCTGAGTGCCACATCCAGGAGTTCCTTGGACACCTCCAGGGATGGGGACTCCACCACCTGCCTGCACCAGCCCTTTCTGATGCCTGACCACCCTTAAAGTGAGGAAATTCCTCCTGATGTCCAGCCTGAGCCTTCCCTGGCACAGCTTGAGGCCGTTTCCTCTTGTCCTGTCCCTGCTCCCTGGGAGCACAGTCTGGCTCCACCCTGCTGAGTTGTAGAGAGAGAGAAGGTTCCCCCTGAGCCTCCTTTTCTCCAGGCTGAGCCTCCCCAGCTCCCTCAGCTGCTCCTCATACGACTGTGAGCCCCTGCCTGAGCAGGAGGATGTGCATGATAGGAGCCAGGGGTGGCATCTTGTGGTCTTGGCAGATGATCCCTGGGAGTGACTGTGGGAAGAGCTGCCTGGACATTGCCAACTGCCCTGTGGTACCCACGATCCCTGTTCAGAGGGGCCCAGGTGCACTGCTGGGGCAGCCCAAATGTGTCCCTGGGCTATCAAAGCAGTGGCTTGGTAAAGACCTTCTCGGGAGGCAGGTTTCTCTTGCAAGCAGTGAAATGATCAGGGCAGAACTTGCTGTGTGAGGTTTGGTGTGTGCAGGGAGGCCAGGGGGGTGCAGCAGGTCCTGCTGCCCTTTACCTCCTGTGTCTGTGGGACCGGTGATCAGTACAGGGAGGCTGCAATGCCTGCAGAGACATTCACTGGCTTGTATGTGTGACTAGTGGGTTTTGGGCCTTGAATATTCCTGTTTTTTTTTCCTTTTGCCTGGGAAAAACTGCTGTTAGTGCCCTGGTGATGCCAGCAGTACCAGGCACTTGTGCACTCTGTGCAAGGGTGCAGGACACATGCTCTTGCCCTTAAGTGCAACCATCCATGTAATTACCCTGTGAGTGATAGGATTGGGGGGAAAAATCATATTATCCTTATGATAGCATTCATGGGACCATTGATCAAGGTGACAATTGGAAATTAATCATGATAAAGCAGGAAAAAATTGCAGGTTTCCTGTGTATGAGGTGAGCATCTGATCCAAGCCAGCTTTTTGCACTCTGATGTGTGATTTCAGTAGGAAAATATCTGAATGGGACCCTGAAGCAGCAGATATGGAGTGGGCTGGACTATTCTCCCTTCTCCCTTCTTCTCTGGATGGACTTGCATCTTAAAATCTTCCCACCCTTTGTGTGCTTCCAGATATGGGAATACGGCTCAGACTGCAACAAACCAAGCCCTGTGATAAAGTGAAACTCTTGTGGCAGGTTCCCCTCCCTGCTATTTTTTTTAAAGCTTCCAAAGATAAATTGCATTTCGCTTCAAGATAATGAAATTTCTTTGGAGAAGCGACATATTTTTCTGTAGCTTTTGCATTTGGAACATGAGGAGAGTTTTTATTTTAAATCTCCATTGAAAGTGTTTGTCTGTCTATATTTTGCTTTCTTCCTTGTGAATGTTCTGACTTCACAGAGCTAGCAGGGACCCGGAGATGGAGTGTTTCTGTCACTTATTATAGCTTGCCTTGGCATAAAATTTAATCTTTGGATTTTTTTCCCCTCCTAAAGAAATGAAAGTTGAAGCCAGATTAGAAACAGATAAAAAGATGTCATCCATCCTCAGACAAAGAAGTTTTTGTTTTTCTCTTTTGCATTTGCCTTTGTTAATCCGGTGCCTTCAAAGACAACAAAGAGATCCTTCCACCTGGAGATCCTAGGAAGAAAGGGAAAACGAGGAGAAAGTGACATGGCTGATCTGTGCCTGTGTTGTCCCACTGCTGGCGGATCTGAAAGTTGCCCTGAAAAACCCAGTTAAGAGGAGAAGCTAGGTAGCAGAAATTGCAGCATCTATGAATTAAAGTGAATTCTTTCGGTCCTAAAGGAACTTGCTGATCTTTATCTGTCTTTGCTGTCCATTGCTAGAGAAGCAGGCATCTTCGTGGCAGTGCAGAGGGGAGGATGTGGTGTGTCCATCCTGTTACATGGTGCCTGGTGTCACACCAGAGCTGCCTGAACACTGCTCCCACCAGTGATTAATATGTTCTCAGGCACCACGAGGCACTTGGCACTTGACTGTCTCCTATTTTGGAACTTAATAAACAGAATATTCCACCAGCAGAACCTGCAATTTATCTTTCCGTACGGTGCAAGGAGTTACTCCGTGGCCTGGCTCAAGCTGCGTCTCCTGCCCTGGGAATTAATAGACTCTTCCATACCCCAGCTCCCTCTGTTCTCACTCTGGTTGCCAAATTAACCTTCATCTCACCTACTTTTTCTTCACGTCTCGCTTCAATTTAGTCCTCCAATTGTTCACATGACAAAGGAGTTGTCCTTCCTACCGCTTCTTCTGCTCTGATAAGACACCCGAATTTTCTGTAAATGCCTGGAGAGGACAATAACTTCTCTCCCTCCCTCTCTCCCTTCAGCTTCCTGATGGTATTTAAGCCCATAAGTCTCCCTGAGGTAATTTCCTCTGGGAGAACTGTAAGCAGTTTGGGTTGCACTGTGCCAAGTGGCTGAGTTGTGCCTTGAATACGCTGAACGTTTAATGCTGCTAATTAATGTTATTACATCATATTACATTTATTTGGACTCGCAGGAAGGGGTTCAACTGTGCAGGAGGTGCTGCAGGGGCTGGATGCTGCTCGCCAGCATTGCCCTTGTTACCTGTCTCACCTGACTCGTGTTCTGTGGTGCACACCAGACAAATCTGGAATGCAGGAATATTGAAAGAATCTGCCTCTCTTATCAGGCAGAGGACTTACCAGCTCCTCAGGCTTTGACTCTTGGGAGGATGCTGTAGGTGCAGGCTTTTCCTCTACAATTAATGCACAGGCAAGCTGCAGGGAGCAGCCTGTGCTGCCTTGGCAGGATTAGGGATGCAGGAGCAGTGTTCCTGCGCTGTGTGAAAGCTTCCTGCCCTCCCTGCAGGCCTGGCCTCGGCGTGGAAAATGAACCAGAAGAGTCACGGCTGCTTGAGCTCTGTGCCTGTCCTGGCTGGGGAGGCTCCGTGTCCTCTGGCAGCTCTGCTGCTCCACCAGGCTGACGCAGGGGAGGCTGGTTTGACCTTTATCCTGCTCTGAGCTGCTCCTACGTTAGTGAGCAGCTCACAGGATTCTCCTGCCACCAAGGCCACCATCCCAGTGAGCTCCCAGTCTGAGCTGGGTGGTAGCTCTGGTGCAGGGCAGGACCACTGGTCACCCCCCACCTACTGTCACAGGAGATGTCAGGCTCGCAGAATGGGCTTGCTGCTTCCTAGCTCAAACAATTTGGGGTGACCCTTCCAGAGCCTCCCTGGTGCCACCAGAGGCACAAGGGTGGCCTGGTGGGATTCATGTTTGTGCTTCAGCTGGTCCTGTCACAGCCAGTGTGGTGGGGATGGACGGGGACTGGCGCAGCCTGTGACCCCTCTGCTCTCGAAGGTGTTTTGAGAAGGAGATCTGTGCTGTGCCATATGATAACTCTTGATGCTTCCTTTCACTGGGATCCCAGATCTTCATCCTCCACAAAGGCTTTGGCATCGCCTGAAGCAGCATCTGAGAACAAAGGCAAAGCTGTTAATTAAGACAGAGCTAATTCTGGCAGCCGACTGCCGCCATCTCAATGCGCTGCGGGCTGTGAGCACAGAGGGCCTGGCCGTGCACCCCGGGCACAGCACCACCCAAAGCCTTCCCCCTGGGAAGGCTCCTGCTCTGAGCAGGTCTGTGCCCCGTGTCTCTCCCACACAGGGGCCTGCTGGCCACAACTGGACGTTGCTGGTAGCCCAGAGGGCGGTTTTGCCTTCTGTGGGGTGTTTGCCTCCCACACATGGCTGGCTCAGAGAGGAAAATACAGCAAAATGTGCCCCAAAACTCATCAGGCTTTAATGCCCTTGATGTGCCCTCCAAGGAGACACTGGTGGGCACTGTCTCTGGGGCAGATGGTGACAATCTGACCGGGCGTGCCAGGAAGAGTGGCCCCGTGACAGGATGCTGCCACCTTCCCACTTCCACCCCCAGATGGTACACTGCTTTTTTGGAGATGTGTCCTCCAGGAGAAGCAAAGCCTTGCTGTTTGGGAGACTTGGAGCAAGGCTGACAGAACAGAAAACATTTTGAACAAACACAGCTGGCTTTCACCCAGCACAGCCAACTCTTTGGCCAGCTGAAAAGAAATCAGAAGAATATTGATGTATTATTCTTTTTTTTACCCTACAGAAATTTTCAGGCTTTTTTTGGTCAAATTTCTGAATGCAAGGTTTTCAGTTGACAACTATTATTTGGGAGGAAAACCCCCCCACCAAAATGAGGCACTTCTCTGGATAACTCAAAGGCTCAGCTCTTTGCCTCTTGTATTCTCAAACGATTAACATTTTTTTGCTTTGCACATCATGAATATTCTATACTTGAGCTGTTACTGAGTTGTGCTAGATCAGATAAATAACATGGTGTTGCTTTTATGGCAGACTGGATAAAGATGCAAATAATACTGACATTTACTTCACAGTTTTCTTTCTGTGATCCTCTGAGTGAGTAAACTGGATTGCTGAGATATTCATGGGAAGGAAATGAAGAAGGGTTGTCAAGATGAAAGCAAATTTCCTTAAAACTTAGCCAGAAGGTTCTTGGCAATTTTTTCTGTTATTTGCTCAGCTGAATAGGAGCTGCTTGAAAATATATTTTGCACAACCGCAAAAGGAAAACTCTTGTTCCCGTGGCACCGCTGACTGTTTTTTGCACGCTCTTTCCCTGAAAAGCTGTCGATTTTCCAGGGTTCTGTGTCTCTGCAGGGTTTCTGGTCCCGCCGTGGCGGCAGGCGTGCGGCCGTGATCCGAATGAGCCCTTGCTGCCTGCCCTGCCCGCGCTGTTTTCCCTAAGCCGCGTGTTGGGATGAGCTGATCCCTGAGGAGGGCCAGGGTCAGCTTTGCTGTCGGGTGGGGAGCAGAGCAGCGGGGGATGCTGAGCCCTGCCAAGCAGGGTCCCAGGCAGGGCGGTGCGTGGGGAGAGCAGGCCCGGGTGAAAATCCTTTTGGACGGTTCTTTTTGGAGGCCGTGGATGTAGATCGCTCCTGACCGGGCTTGTGGGTACCAGGGCACGGCCCTGGGCTGGCAGCGAGGGGCTGCTGGTGGGGGAGGCCGAGCATCCCGGTGTCCCCCGACCGAGGCCGCTGCTCCGCCGCTCCCGGGGCTCATTCGGCCGCGGCGCCCGGAGCGATGCCCAGCAAAGGGCGAGCGCAGTGGAGGAGAAGGCAGGAGGCTGAGGGGGCCCGCGTTGTGTCCGACCGCTGCCGCCGCAGTGTCCGAGCCTGAGGGGAGCGGCCGTGCTGGGGGCGGCTGGGCAGAGGGGCCACGTCTCCGTGGGGCTGACGGTTCGCTCCAGATTCCTCTTGGCGGTGAGAGAGGGGAGCGGACGGCGGCAGTGTGATCTCGCTGGCGAGTCCCCGCCGCTGTCCGCGCCCGTCCCGTCCCATGCCGCGTCCCGGCTCTGGGGGCCGGGCCCGCCCCGTCGCGGGTCCCGCTGAGGGGAGGCACAGCCCGGGCGGCGCCCTCGGCCCGCCAGGGGGCGCTGTTGCCCTTCGCACGGGCGCGCAGGGCTGGAGGGGGCGTGGCCAGGGCGGGGCGCGACGCGGGGCGCGACGCGGGGATTGGCGGGGCTGGGGCGGGGGCGTGGCCGGGCGGGCGCGGGGATTGGCGGGGCTCGGGCGGGGGCGGGGCCGGGCGGCGGCGGGGGCCGGCGGCGGCGTGGCCGCGCGCGCCACTCGCGGCGGCGATGTGACCCGGGCGGGCGGGCAGCGGCACCGGCACTGCCACCGGCCCGTCCCGTCCGCGGCCCCGGCCCGCCCTGCCCCGGAGCCATCCGGCCCGCGGACGCACCCCCCATGCCCGCTCACGGCCGCCCGCCGGTAGCGGCTGACGCCTGCGGGGCCCGAGGAGGCGATGGCTGTGGATCTGGTGGTGCTGCTCTGCCTGGCCGCCGCCGCGGCTGCCGTGGAAGGTGAGCGGCGACCGGGACTAACGGGAGCGGGTGGGATGCTGAGCCGAGGGTCCCTGCGCCGCCCGCGACGTCTGCAGCTGGGGAGCGACTCCCCCGCCGTAAGGCACCGGCACCGGGCTGCATCCTGGCCCCGTGGCCCCGGCCTCTTGTGCCAGCCCGGGTTACCTGGCCCGCGGGCGGTGCTGGCAGCCCGTGCCCTCGGGAGGGGGCCGGGGATGGAGGAGAGAACCCGGCCGCATCCCCGTGGGGCGAGCTCCTGCTCGGCTCCGCTTCCCTGCAGAGCCCTGCCCGGGGCCGCCCTGGGGTCACCTCCAATGTCTCTTCTGGTGCCCGGGGCCGAGGTGGGGCCGTCTCCGGAGTCCCGTCTGGGTCCCCTCTGGTCGCCGGGGCCGTGGTGGGGCCGCCTCCGAGGGGCCGTGGCGGTGCGCGGAGCCGCCTCTGCCATCCCTCCTCCTCCGAGCCCCGGCGGAGGATGGATGCGCCAGGAGCCGTGGGCAGGTGGTCTCCGTTTTTGGGGATGAACCGAGCTGGGGGACGCTTTGGAGCCACGGAGCAGGTGCGTGCTCGTCCTCTCAGCACGGTCCGTGCCAGTGGGCTGGGATCTTTCCCCATCTACCGCTTGGTCGTGGGATTTTCTGGGCAGCAGGAATGTGCCTGCAGCCGAGACCCAGGCTCCGGGCGGTGGGCCTGGTGGGACAGCCCGCCGGCCCCAGCCTCGGAGCTGTGTCGCTGCTCAGTGGCCGGCATTGGTCTTGAAGTATTGCTTCGATTATATTTTTCTTTTCATTTTGCCACTGCCGCCTATGTTGGTGGTGCAGCCCCAGCTCGTGCCCGGCGCCGGAGCGGTGGCTGCGCGCAGGGGTCGTGGTGCAGCCTCTCGGTGTGAGCAGCGAGAGACGCGCGGGTGCGGGGGATGATGCTCGGGGTCTCAGACCGCCGCTGGCCGGCGTGGGGCCGGGCCTTCCCCGGGGGGCTTTAACAGGGGTATGGTTGTGGCTGAACTGGAAGCTGTCAGGGATGGCAGGAGCCTCCGGCTCAGCCCCGGTCAGCAAGGAGCAGGTTCAGGAGCTGGAATGCTGCTCCGATGGGGTTTAGCCACAGCTCCACTCCGCTCGCAAGCGCGGCTGTGGGATCGTGGCAGGCAGGCCCGCTTGATGCAGCATCCCCTTTGGGCTGGCTTTCGGCTGACACACGTGTTTGCTTTTTGTATTTCTTGGGCTGCCTCATGACATCTCTGTAGGAATACCTGGAGGTGGGAGTGCTGGTGCCGGAGCGTGATGCAACGAGCGCGCCTTTGCTCGGTGGCGAAGCCGCACGTGAAAAGGCAGGACCTGTTAGCAGCGCTCGGCTCGCCGGCGTTTGCAGCGTCAGCGGCTTGAGGCACTGCTGGAATCGCGGCTGGATGGGGGACTTCGGCTCCCTCCTGGTCTGAGGGTACTCCTGGGTGTCACCCAGGGTGTTCCCCAGCTTGCCCGAGCTCTCCTCGGGAGCACTGGCAGAGTCAGAGTCCCTGCCCAGGACCGAACCTGTTCAGAAGTGGAGATATTTCTACTCTGTCGAGGAAGTTGCTTGGATAGTAAAGCAGTTATCCTAGGAGAGATCTCAGATTTCAGGGAAAATTTTGGATGGGGAATTTCTGAGGTAGAGCAATCAAATCTGATTTGGAGTTAAGGCAAGAGTCTAATGATGTGGTCATATAAAGAAAATGCCTTTCTATGGGGTTTATTTAAATGTTACTGAATCTCTTGATACAGAGGTTGAATTTGCTAGATTGAAACATGGTTTTCTCTAATGCATCTGGAGCATTTCCTAGGACCTGCCTTGCCCTGGCATCTGGCTTTCCCCCTGGAGCATCGGCAAGGCTGGATTAGCCGGCAACCCTCTCTGGCAGCACGGCAAAGCCACGGCTGGCGCCCTGCTCTGCCCTGGCTGCAGGAGCAGCTGTGCCAGGGATGGCTCCCTGCATCCCAAATCAGCCAACGAGACAAAAACTCTTTTTTCCGTGATGGTGGGGGAGGCGTCTAGGGGTCTGGACCCGGCTGGAGTGGGAGGAGGCTGCAGCTGGGGTCAGGGCACGGGCTGCCTCCAAACCACCCTCGTTATTCTCCATAAAACCCTGCTAACTCATTGCCTGCGGCACGCGAACCTGGATGTAATAGAGCCACTTATCTGACTTTTTTTACGGTTCCCTGATTTTTTACTAAATCCTGTGGCTTAGCTGTTCCTTTTCTGCTGGACACCTGGATGTCTGTAGTAATTTTAAATTTTTTTTTGTGGCTTGCGAAGAGGAAGAAGGATGCGAGAAGATGACAGCACCAAATCCTCTGTCTCTCCCACACCCTGCAATCACTCAGGAGCTGCTCGCATGCTCTCTCTCCTGTTAGCTGAACCAAACACAATCCATTTAGCATATAGAGAGGGTGCTAATGGACTGATGTTGTACGTTTTAACTCGGGTTGGAGCTGTTGGTAGGTCAGATGGGACTGATGACCATTTCGGTGCAGTTCCTCCACGTACTCTGTTTCACCTGCCTGCCTGCTCGCCTCTCCAGCGTCTCCCTGCCTCACACTCGCTCTTTTAAAATCCAGGTTTTTCTCTCTGTGCCTGCAGCATCACCATAAGCAGACCACAGGAGGGAGGTGAAAAGCCCTGCTTGAGGCTGGTGAATCTGGCTTAGTTTTTCTTGCTGTGCTTATCCACCAGCTTCAGAACTGCCGCCTGGGAGAGGAGCAGGGATGGGGTTTGCCTGCCCCGGCACCGCTCTCCTCCCTTTGGCTGGAGATGCGCGCATCTGTTGCAGCATCCCTTGGTGCCGGGCCGGGCAGGCTGAGCCGCGCCGCTCTTCCCTCGGCACCAGCACCCCCTGGGCTCCCGCTTTGGGCCCAGCTGCTCCACCCCGAGCTGAGCCCTTCTCAAGGAGAAGCTAGAAATAAGTCTTCAGGAGAGAATTTCCAAGTGCAGATGGTAACCTTCATGGGAGTTTGCAAGTGCTGCTATTCAGCTGTCCGTTTACTCTTGCTTTCCTTGCTCAAACTAACTGAGGGGAAAAAAGAAAGCCCTAAGGGGAAAACCCTTATTCTTGGCATGATGAGTGAGCCCAGATCTTGTCAGCCTGAAGGGAAAATGTTTTGTCAAGTCATGGAAAAGGGGCCTGACACTGCAGGTACTTATGTTGCTTTTCTTTAATTTTTTTTTTTAATTTTATTTTTTACTTATTCCTGGTATCTCTGCCCGTGGAGAAGGTGGGGGCTGTGTTTTCCTATTCTTTTGGATATTGGAGTGCTGCATGTTCTCGCATGTGTTAAGTGGCCCTGACTGCTGTGGCATGAGCTGCCAGAGGGTTTGCAAGATGTCCTCTCACCCATTCTGGGTACAGCTCCTGGCACAACAGGACAGAATAAGACCCTTCCATTTGCCTTAGAAGTCAGAAGAAAATATGGATGTTTGATGATGAAAGAGGCCAAATATGTTAGTCTGGATCTGGATCCAGGCTACGGTGCTGAATAATAGATGTTTCCAGCAGAGATGGGTTCTGTAAGCTAAAGAAATGCTGAGATTTGATGAAAATGGGGAAATGGTACCTTGTGCAATGGGTAAGTCAATGCTAATCAGGTCAGCAAAGTCTTGGGGACCCCGGCCCTGCTGCAGTGGGAGTGCTGTGGGATGAGGCTGATGGAAGTGATGCTCAGGGCAGGGCTGAGGCTCTCAGGGTGTGTGTGCACTGTGCTGGCTGAGTCCATCCAGCTCCAGAGGACTTTTCTACCTCTCCCAGCTGTGGGTACCCCAAGCTCAGCACACATGGAAAGGGCTTCCTGCAGGAACCCCAGAACTGTGTGATGCTGCCCAAGGGGCACCGTGGTGCTTTGTTCCCTCTGAATAGACAGTGTTGGTGTGAGGAGTCATTTAACAGCACAGCAAGGCCAGGTAAACACTTGGGGTTGCTTTCCCCAAGTATTCATTAAGATTTGAAAGCACATTTCAATCTGACCTTGTTCTGCTGCAACCAGAGCTCTCAAGGGTTGCATGCATCAATAACTGGGCAAGGCAAATGATAAGGCTGGATATTGGCTGGGTGGCAATTTCGGAAGGCACCCCCTCAGCTGGAATAACAGGAGGCTGGAGTGAGTGTTGCTTGCAGAGGTCCCAGGTTGGTTGTGGGAGCAGAAGGGTGTGGAAGGGGATGGAGTGATGGCAGAATAGTGTCAGGAGAGAGCTGGCACCTTGGGTGGCCCCTGGACTCTGAACTGGTTATTGCATTGTTCAGCTTTTAGGGGTAAACCCACAGTTGTTCCAAAAATGAGCAGCTTGAGAGGCTGCCCGGGAGTGTGCAGGGAAGGGAATGGGCACAGAGTGGGTGCAGACAGTAGGTAGAGGCAACACAGCCCTTCCCCTAGGGACAGTGGGAGCAAACTCTTGCCCAAATCAGCTCCATGGCTTTCCAGATAAGTGGCAAAAGTTGATGGGCTCCCCCCTTCCCTGTAAATGTTGCTCACAGCCACAGCTGAGTTTTTGGAGCTCTTTTATTTTGGTCACCATCCATTTTCCCACCAAGTCACATCATGAGAAATAGTGAGAAAAGCAGGACATGTGTTTTGTAGGCACGAAAGGATTTGTGCTCTATTTATTTATTTCTCACAACTTTTGAATTATTAAAGTGCGTTCAAGGGAGATTAACTTTCCCTGCTCAATATTTATTATTGTTTCATTTCCCTGAAAGTTGGAGCTACAAGAGCTTTGATGAATGGGCTGGAAGGTTCTGTAGTTTCTCTATGGCTAATCTAAATACGTCCGTATCCTTTGCTGAAAAGCTAATTTGTAATTTCCTATGGTAATGCTGCTTAGTGAATTATAATGATACACCAGGGCCTGCTTTTCGTCCCGGCCCTTTGTCAGGGGAATAACGCTACCACTGGAAAACGGTGTGAAACCTGGAAAGTGGCCATTAGTCCCCTAAATTTTTGGTCTAATAGCAGGAATCCAGAAAGCCTGTGCTCCATCTGGTGTGTTTTCTCACGTGGGGGCTGGAGAGCATCCGTCTGCCCCCAGGTTGGTTCCAGGCACGGGAGGGGTGCCCTGTGCTGATGCCACGACCCGCGGGTTTGCGTCAGCCGCCAGAGCTGCACGGTGCACGCAGTCCCCGCTTCTGGAAACCTCTCCCACCACCCCAATTATAACCAAGTGTTATCAGTCTTTTGAATAATTGAAGAGGCTTTCTGTTGAATATTTAATTACAATAATATTTGGTTAGCAGGGGTTGTTGGGCTCAGTTTGTGCAATTGAGAATTGCTGCAAGAAAGACTGTTAAAAGAAAATGTTGTTGTCTATGATCATTGATTTATCTTTTTTTTCTTTTTAAGCTAATCAGTTACTTAGTTGAAATTGGTTAATTAGCTCAGCTCCATTAAGATTCTTTGGCATTTAAACTTGATGTTTCTAAATAATTATAGTTTTGCCTGCTAAGCCCACAACCCAGGGTGACCTAATTACTATTAAAGCAAGACGTGCTTTGGTCTGGCTTTAATAAGTTCCTGCTGGGAGCCCCACAGTGAAAAATCACAGAGGCAACAGTTCAAAGGGGAAGGGGCTTGTGCTGAGCCCTGGACAAGGAAGATGAGTGTCCTTCAGCCTCACTTCTTCCAACTTAAGCCAGGGATGCTCTTGGTTTGGGAGGAGGGGAATCCCAGAGCATCCCACACTGTGCATTTATGTCACAAAGGATGGTCATGGCAAGCAGTTGTTTGGAGGAGGTGAGGGTTAAGATTGTTTTCAGTTAATTGATGAGCGTCAATTTGCTTTTTTTCCTCTTCTCAGTCATTCCCCTTAAATAAGCAGGATGAGTTCTTTCAAGATCTTTTTGGATGGGGGGAGAAAAAATATGGTATTAAGTTAATCTTTGTGATTTTTTTAAACAGTATTAAGGTTAAAGATCTAGTGGAAGTTTTCCCTGCCCATGCTAAGGGGTAGGAATGAGATGACCTTTAAGGTTTCTCCCAACACAAACTATTCTGGGATTCTAGGATTTTGTTTATTTATTTATTTATAGTTTTGAAATATCCAGGCCAAGCAATTAGGCATTAGTAAAGCTTCAGGTATGTGCTCATTAGTTAGCAAAGGAAATGTTTATTATCTGAGGAGGCATCCAGTCAGTTACTGGTGGTTGGAGCTGATGAAGCTTTAATTGTTATGCAATGAGTAAAAGTGGGGGGTGGGAATAGGTAAGAGGCTGTGGAAATTCTCACTTCCAGGCTGTTTCCTGCCATCCTTGATGGGGGTTTCATCATGACTTCAAAGGATTGTTTTATGATGCTCTCTCCTCAAAAGCCCTTCTCTCATCCCAGTTGCCTCTCCAATGCACTGGTACCCAATGTGCCACATCCCAGCAGCAACTGGGAACCAAGCTTTGGATCATTCAAATCCAACCAGCATTTTCCTTGGATTGCTCCAAGCACAGCTGGGTTTTGGTGTCTTTACCTGACTATATATTATTTTTATGAGAGGGTGGGCAGCTTAGCCCTCTGGATGCTCCCTGCTGCTGGCTCTGCCATCTCCCAGGAAGCCTCTGAAGTCCTGCAAAACCCAAGACCTGTTGCATGTCCATGTCTTTCCCTCCCTTTCTTCCTGTTTGCAGGGTGGAGCAGGGGGACACCTTTATTTGTGTGTCCTGGGGCAGGGCAAGTCACCTTCAACTCAGGATGGGGGCTGCTTCTCCTTGATCCCCAAACCTGGGCAGACAGGGTGCTGTGTGTGCTTTGAGCAGCAGGTCGATGTCCCCGTGCTCCCTCTCCGCCGTGGGGTGACCTGGCAGGTGACACCCAAAATGCAGCTGGGTGTGATGGAGCTGGGGTTCCCGGAGCTGGTGTTGGTCGCTTGTCCCCTGGTGCTAAAACCCACACCACGAGTGGAGAGATGGAGCAGGGAACGGCAGTGTTTGAAGTTTTATGGAGGTTTCTCATTCCTTTTTCAGCAATCAGAGGCCAGGGACGGGCCTTTGATTACTCGAGGCCTCTGCTGGCTTCAGCCACTTCCGTAGCCGCGGGGTTGGAGTCGGCTCATTATCATCCTCACTAGGGCCCTGTTGATATGAGGATAATTGCATTTTGCTCAAAAGACATTAAATCACTGCGGAACAGGCAGAGGGGTGTGAATTGCATCTTTCCCGGGAAAACTGGGAACTCAGCAGAAGAGTTAAAAGGGAAATGCTGTCCTCAGGGGGCAGGAGGAGAATGGGGCTAGCTGTGGGGGGCTGCTCTGGGCTCACTGGGCATTCCCTGCCCTCTGAATGGAGGAACTGAGAGGGAGACAGCATCATGTACTGGGGCTGACCTTGGTGTTTTCACCCAAAATCTGTAGCTTCTTATTTCCAAATGCCCAAGGAACAGGGTGGATATGTAGGGAGAGAGCATGAGAGGAATGCTCTTGGGGTGCTCAGTTTGGTGCTGGCTTTGCTTTTCGTTTGAAACAAATGTGTTTGGAAGTAACAAAATTGTCACAATTGTACCGTCAGAAGTGCTTCTTGTCATGGTTTTCATTAGTCCAGGACCTTTCCCTCCCATGATGTACCCATGGAGGTGGAGAGGCTGAGCCATAGGTGTGTTTGCCCTCACCATGTGGCCACTCCATCCCTGCTCTTCTGCTGTGCTTACTTTTAAAGCAGTTTTTATTTAGTTCTGGAAATTATGGGCCTGGCTGCAGGTGAACCTGGAGCACAGAGCTCTTCCCCAGCCTGTGAGGTTTGGCTGAAGCT
The DNA here is from genome assembly GCF_021018805.1 of Prinia subflava. Classification (NCBI taxonomy): domain Eukaryota; kingdom Metazoa; phylum Chordata; class Aves; order Passeriformes; family Cisticolidae; genus Prinia; species Prinia subflava. The sequence continues at coordinate 5,712,793 of NC_086257.1, read as the reverse complement.
CTCCAGAAGCTCCACACAAGTGGGTGAATCTCCTGCAGATCTGTGGCCTTTGCTGCCTGTGCTTTCTCCTTGAGCTGAAGTTGCTGGTGGGGGTCTAAGACATTTAAGCCCATCAGGCTCTCAACAGAGACCCTGTGAAGTCACATACAATGATGTTATTGTGACCAGAGATGGACTGTAAAGTGGTAATTTCTGGTTTAACGAAATAAAGGAGGATCAGTTCTGTACTGTGTTTCCTGGGGAGGGTTGTGTGGCTCCTTGAGCCATGTGCATTGTGCCAGGTAACCTCCCTCTTGCTCAGTCAAGTGGAGAAAAGCAGCAGCTGTGCAGGAATTAAAGGCATCAATGCCTTTTTCTCTGGACCCAGGTCGGGTCGAGCCCTCCTGAGCTCTGTCTGAGGGCTTGCAGTGGCCCCCGACCCCTGGATGCTGCAGCCAACTTGGCGGAGAGAGGAGGTGGCTGCTGGCTGGTGGGAGCTGTGAGGGCACCAGCTGATTGTGTTCTGATCCTTGTAAAGCTCAGCTTTTATTCTCGTGCTGTGCGTGGGTTCTCACGGCGCTGGTGGCACCGCTGTGGGAGAGAGGCTGCTCCAGAGCCTGCTCAAAGCCAGGAAAAGCTGCTCCTTAACTTCACTGGGCTGTGGCTGAGGCAGAAGAAAAGGGGCTGCTTTGAGAAGGACACTGCTTCCAGCCCCCTCCAGCTCTGCTTTGTGTGCCAGCGCTGGGCTCCTCTTGCCAGGGCTGGTCAGGGATGAGGAAATCCCTGCTTTTGCATGGTTGGGTCCTTACCTTGTGGGAAGATGGTCTGGCTGCCTCCCACCAGTGGGAACCACTTGGCAGCATCCCTGAAAACAGTCCAGCTGCCTCCCACCAGCAGGAACTACTCAGCAACATCCCCCAAAATGGTCTGGCTGCCTCCTACCAGTGGGACACGCTCACATCATCCCCAAGCGAATCTTTTGTTAATGAGTCCCTCCAGCTCCCTGGTGAAGGGGCGTGGGCAGTGATGGGTGGGTGCCCACCTTACCTGTGCCCAGGTAACTCCTGTGTTTTCCCACTGGACCCCTCCTGGCTGGCCTGCGTGGTCACTCCCATCTCCTGAGTCACCAGCCCAGCAGATTTTTGGTGGTGGTTTGCAGCAAGGCACGTTTTTATTTTGTTCTTTTAAAGCTTTGCAGCATTCAGGGGAAACTGGGATGTCTTTCAACCATTTAAAGTATTCCTAATAGGTTACCTTGAAAGCTTTCTGCAGTCTTGAATGAATCAAAGTGCAAATGTTTATAATGCGACACCCACACAGGCTGGGAGAGGAATTTTATTAAGGCAGGAGAGTCAGAAAACAATAATAATAAAACATGTTTTATGAAGTTGGTGAGAAACTTATAAACTAGGTGGAGTTTTACAGCAGATGAATTTGATACAAGTTGTAAATTTGAATTCCCAGGCTGGTCCTCAGGTCCTGCTCTTTATTACCTGAAATAACATTCTCCACTTTTAATAGCTGGCTGCGGCAGAGCGAGCGTGGTTTTATCTTTCTAAATGATCCACCGTGCGTGTCTTATAATCAAACTTCTGCCCATCCTCAGGGTTCCAGCCCTTTCCTCGAGCAGTGCAGCGGCTGTTACCAATTAGCAAATTGCTGCTCATTGCTTTGCTGTTACAGGGGGGACTTCAGGAATCCTTCAATACATCCCCATGTCTGGATTACTGATGTTTTTTTCCAGCAGAAACCACTTTATTTTCTGATAAGAGAATGTTTTGTTAATACATCAGCAAAAAGGGACTGAAAGGTGCTCTTGATAAATCAGTGTTTTGCAGTATCAACCTGCTGTGTTTCCCTGCTCCTGGCACTGCTGGGAGGGATGAGGACATTTGCCACAGCATTGTTGTGAGGGGACTGATGGCCTTTTGAGGTGTTTGGGGTCTATACCCATTTTTCTTTCCCACGTTGCCTTGAGAATCTCCCCTTTTCCCAAGAAAGTTTCCTTGTGGTGCAATCCAGGGACTGGCAAGATGTCTGTCCATGCTCCAGGGGTGGCCTCCCAAGGGTGGCATGTGTTGACTCCCTGACTCCCCTTGGTTTCTTCAACCCTTCCATGCCACTTGGCTGTCAGCAGCTGTACTTGAGGAAAGGGTATAAAAGTGGTTTCTCAGTCCCCTGTCCTGTCTGTGCACACAGCAGCAGATTATTCCTCTTGAAAAATAAGTGATTACTTAAGTAAAGCATTCGAGCTAATGGCCAGATTATTCCCTTCAAAATGGGAAAGTAATTAGGGATGTTTTTTAAATAGACTTCCCACCCTTGGATCTGCTGGGATTAGCCTATGTGGGTGTGTAAATATTTAGTTTCCAAGGACTGGTTTGTGTTTTTTTCTTTTCTTTCCCCCTCCCTCCCCATCCTTGAAGTAACAGCGGTGATAAGCATCAGAAATGAGGCAGCAGCTGCTCTTGGACGCTTTCTCCACCATCCAAAATATAATTGGAATTAAAGATGACCCTCAAAAGGAAACAAAATTGAGGTTCTGCTGGCATGATCCACCAGGGGTTTCCTCTGTGTATGTGTGTTTGTGTGGAACTGAAGAGAAGTCATTGGGTGCTGGGATGTTTGGGGTGATGGAGAAGAGTCCAGCCCCGAGTAAGAGCTGTGGTTGAGCATGGTAGGCTTGGTTTGATCTTCTGCCTGTGGCTGCCTGCTAGCTGGAGGGAATTTCTGAGCTTGCTTCCCTGCGTGGAGGTCTCTCTTTAACATCCAAACAATTTAGACTTTGTGCAGGAAGGCATTTTGATGTTTGGCTTCAAAACTGTGTCTTGTTTTGAAACTTGTTGCAGTGCTTGCAATGTGTTGGTGAAGCTGGGAAGGCGAGCGAAAGGAAGCTGAAAGCAGAAGCAAAATATGCAATTAGATGCAAAAGTGGTTTTAAATGAGTGATGTGATGGAGTTGCAGATTAAAGGAACTGTTGGAACCAGTCATTCACACAGCTCTCTTCAACGTCTGCATCCCTGGAGACTCCTGCAGCTGAGGAGCATCTTGCCAAGCCAGAAGAGGCCAGATCTTGCATTCTCCCCATCCATCCAGTGAATAAATCCCAAGCCCTAGAGAGCCACCAGAAGAAAACCTGGCTCAGAAGAAAACCTGTGCAGCCCCAAGGCTGGAGCTGTCATTGATATGCCATGTGCCTTTGGTCCTGTCCTGCTGCTGGGAGGTACTTAGGAGACACTTCTGGGCCATTGGTGCTTCAAATCTTCATGCACCCATCATTTTTCTTTCTGGCAGGGATTATTTATTGCAAGCATTAACCTGGAGCTGCTTTCAGGTGCCTCAGTCATTTTTTAAAGGCTGCGTTTGTGCTGTTCAGCTGTTTTTGGCAATTTGGGGCTTTTTGTTTGCTTGCCTGCCTGCTAGAAAGCCTTCAGAGGTTGTTTTGGAGGCGAGGGGACCCTGTAGATCCAGAAATTTTTTTTGTTATTATTATTATTATTATATATTATTATAATTAAAACGTATTTTTAGCAGCTGAAATTCAAACCCGTCTGGGTATTTATACAGCAAGATGTTTTGGATGAGGAATAGGCCAAGAGAGTCACGTGGTTGGGGCCAATGTGAAACAAAAGAATCCATTTATTATCCAGGCAGGAAATTTGTTCCTCGGGATGTTGTAGCTGCAGACATAATGATTTCATTTCCTCTGGTTCACCCAGATTAATGGCTTGTGCTCTTTTGTTTGTGTGCCTGTGTTATTCCTGCAGCCTGGCTTCCCCTCCCGCTCCGTGCTGGCGTGTGCGAACATGTGTGCGAGTGCCCTGGGCCAGGAGGGGGCACGGGGGTCTCCAGGCTGCAGCAGGATGCTTGGGATGGTGGGGTGGGGTGCTGGGAGAGCTGGGCACAGCCCCAGGGACCACCTGGGGAATCCTTCCTGGCAGTGATGGATGACGTGTCTGGGGGTCTTCTCCTGCATCTCTGGGGATCTTCTGCATCTGCAGGGTTTTTCTGCTACTTACATTTCTAGGGATCTTCTTCTGCATCTGTGGGGTTTTTATCCTACTTACATTTCTAGGGATCTTCTTCTGCATCTGCGGGGTTTTTCTCCTACTTATATTTCTGGAGGTCTTCTCCTGCTGTGGTCACCAGAGCAGCGAGACATGTTTTCCTGTGAAGGTGTGATGGGATGAGTGAGATGAAGAATTTTAGACAAGAGCAACTGTTGACCTTGTGGAAGGTGTGAGAGCAGTGTGTCTTCTCCACAGCTGTGCTCCAGGAATTTTGTAGATGTTGAGTATTTTGTGGGAAACCCAACCCTTGCACCGTCCCAAACATCAGGCCAGGAAACAGCCTCTTTCCCCAGGGAGCTGTGCTGAGGCACAGGGCTGAAGGCATTGGCTGCTGGCTATGGGTGAGCAGCTCCTTCCTGGCTGTGTGAGCTGGCCTTTCATTCCAGGCTGGTCCCAGCCCTCACAGGACCACTGGACATCTGGGGGCCAGTGGTACTTGCACTCTGTCCTTGATAAAAACCCGGCAGACCCATCTTTGTGGACACTGCAAGATTAGCAGCAGCCTTAATCACTCCCTTTTTCTCTTTCTAAGTGTTTGCCTTTCAAAAGTGATGTGATAGGCAAATGGTGCCTTTGTGTTGCTGTTGCCTGGTGGGTCCTTGTGGGGTTTTGGCAAAGAGCTTTTAATTTACTGTGTGCAGCATGACCCAGTCTTCTGTTCTGGATTAATCTGGAGCAACCTCATGGAGTTGGAAGCACCCATCTGTGATGAGGACTTCAGCATGGTGCTGCCTAGAATCCACCTGGAGAAGGATTGGTCACCATGATGCTGTGCCCATGCCTGGCTCTTCCTTGTTCCCTTGTTTAGATGTTTCTACTCCTAACTGGGGGAGGAGAATTTCTTCCACTTATTCTGGAGGAGGTTTTCTAGCAGGGGCATTACTCGCTGAAGGAAGACCCTCTTGGCCATCAAGGTGCATGTGCCACTCCTGCTACCATCCGTCTGAGGCCTTAGTACACTGATCCCATCTTGGACACGTGTTGCTCCTTCTTGCTTTTGTTCTTCTGAGCTTTTGTGCCATGAGGGGGGTGAGCCCACTATTCAAACACTGCAGATGAGAGGAATGTGAAGCTGGTACCCTGTCAAGCCCTGGGCGCTTTCTTCCCACCTGCCTGCCCTCCCAAATGGCTCCTGTGTCGCCCAGGTGACAGAGTTTGCGAGGATGTGACAGCTCCGTTGCACAGAAGATGATGAACAGTAATGAGACCCAGAGCACAATGCGCACTTAAAGTGATTTATTTCAGCAAGGAAGCCACAATCAGGGAGGATGGGTCACCGTCATCAGGAGAAGAGGTGGGTATGGAGATGAGCTTCAGGGGAACTTTATCATCAACCAGCAATGCTTTAAAAATGAGCAGAGCTGGTGTTGCATGAAATGGAGCTGTTCTGGTTGTGCCGGGACCATCCCTCACCTGCAGCAGATCGCAGGCTCTTCCTGGGCTTTGGTGACTGGGAGTGACTGGGCTGGCTGATGGGGGGACTTCTCCTTGGTTACCTCCTGCAACTGTGCCTAAGTTTTTTGGTGAGGTGTCACCCGTGTGTAAAGTCAGCATTTGGGAAGGAGACTGTCCTGGGGAGGAGGGGAAAAAATAATCCCTGAACCCGCCTTGGCGCGGCTCCCGGCACGCAGATGGCCGTCCTCATGCCGGAGCCTTTTCCCAGCTTGCGCAGGCGCTGGGGCTGGAGGCAGGGGTGTGCCAGGCAGGCCGGCTGCCAAGTGGCACCTCCTGCTAGCATCCTCCTCTTCCTCCTCCCCTTCCTCAGCCCCAGGGCCCGTGGGAGCTGTGGCTGTGCAGCAGCTCAGCTGGGCACTGCAGCTTGCAGGAAAAGCTCGGCCTAAGCAAAATCTTGTGATTTAAGATTGACTTAGAGTAGTGCTCGCGTTTCCTCCCTTCTCACAGAAGAGGCTTCTGGCATGGGGGGATCCTGGTGCTGCCTCTGTGCTGGCATGAGCTGGGAGGGCAGGCTGCTGTTTGCCCACTGCTTCTGGTGCCATTGGGATGATGGACCACGAGTTTACAACAAAGGGTCCTGAACCCCTGTTGATGAAAAGCATCTTCCAAGGTGATTACAGTTGTTGTTGGTGGTGAATTTGGGCAAGGATTTAACCCAGCCCCACTGGCCCGTAGGAGCTGGCACCTTGTGTGAATGGGTGTTTGGAAATCTCAGCAAACACTCACTAGATCAAGCTGTGTGTGTACATACCTAAAGGCGGCTCAGACTGATAGGAAAGCTTTTTGGATAGGTTGCAGGATTGTTACAGATCCTGGCCTCTGCTTGTTTTGTCAAAATCTAGAAGTGGAGAAGAAAAAAAAAAGGCAAAGCTAGGACAGCCCAGGATGAGTTTCCGGGGCATTTTGGGAATTCCAGGACATTTGGATGTGGACCCAGAGCAAAGAAACCAGCAGGGTCTGCTGATGAGCTGCTCTGCCCTTTCCAGTGGACCTGTTGGCTTTGCCATGTCCCTTTCTGATGGTGGAGGGGGACTGGCTGGGTGCTGGGCTTCTCCACCAAGGCATTCTCAGGGATGCAGGCAGAGCCTTCCCCCATCCCATCCGTGTCCTGATGGAGGTTTCCCTGTGCTGCCGGCAGCCCCGTGTGCTGCTGTGGTGGCACAGATTTATTGCTCTTTGCCTCGTTTGCACTCACCAGCTGACTCCATATGGAGCAGAAGCCGGAGCGGCGACGCTCGGCACGGCCAGCACCGGGCTGGGGGGCGGCGCGGAGCCGACGCTTTTGCAGCTTGCTCCGTTTGAGGTTCAATATTTCCACCTCCTCCCCTTGACAACTGTGCTCCTGCAGCTGTGGATCGCTCATCATCTTCAGCGCAGCCGAGCATCCCTGTGCGATCCCACTCTCGTCCTGCTGCTGTCCTTCTTCTCCCCCTGAGATCCCCTGTGCATGGGTGGACCAGAAATGCTATTTTTTAGTTCTTACTTACTCATGAAATTTTTGGCTGGTCCCCCAGAAGGCTTTAGTATGTGTCAGAAGTGGCATTAAATAATAGAGGATCAGTGTGGCTGCAGCTGGTCTGTGCTGGGGTGGAAAGTGTTGGTGACTGTGGGAACACCAAGCCCTTGGCTGTGCTGGGAACAGTTGTGCCCGGGCTAAGCTTGAGTCCCCTGGCAGTGCTTGCTCTGAGCAGTCTGTCATGTTTGTGGCTCACGCAGAATCCCTCTGACATTTGCAAATAAGATCTGGTAAATAGGAGCCGGACGGTGCCAGGTGCAGCTCGGGGCGCGAGGGCTCTCTGACAGCAGGGCTGGCATTTCAGATTTAGGGCTCCATGAGACGCCTGTTTTTGTAGCAAACGTGAAGCTTTTCTGGAGAACAGGGTCCAAGACAGTGACTCATCCTGAATCTCTAAAGATGTGATGGCGTGTAGGGAAACGCAGGATAAATGTTTTGATTTTTAGAGTTTTCCTCACAGGCGGTGCTACCCTGGAGTAAGGCAAAATAAATCCAGCAGGAAAGGAGAGCTGTGGGGAAAGGGGGGGGGTACAGGTCTGGCACATGAATTCACCAAAGCTCAGTGCACCCACTGTACTCCAGCATTGGAAGTTGGTTTTGGAGCCAAGCACGTGTCCCTGTAGGACATTTGTGAGCCTGCTGCTTGGGAGATCCCCTGCAATCCCGTGGGTCCTGTGGATCCAGGCGTGAAGACTGTGTATCCTTGTAATTCATCCTAGCACGTGTAATTGCAGATGCTGTTGATGTTTATGGCAGCTCTGTCTTCTCAGACGACTAATTCTGTATTTAGAGGCTCTCATTTCCCAGGGAATCCCAGCTGATAAGGAGCCCACTTCCACGGAACTCATTAGGCCTCAATGGCCCTTGTCTGCAAAATCTCACATGCTGCTTGTATTTTTTTTTTTTTTTTAAGTCTCTTTCTGGAGTTCCTTGCTTTCTGATAGTGTGATGAAGTTCCCTTTTCCCAGGAGAGGAGCTCCTGGCAGAATGTCCTTGTGGGTGAGCTCGCTTGCTCCATTCAACCTGGCTGGAGCACACCACATGCAGCCCATGTGGGCACTTGGATGTTGACCAAGATGTCAACGGAAAAGATGTCTGTGGAAAAGTGGAAAATAGTGGAAAATAGGAAGTTGTTGGCATCATTACCCAACAATGTTTGGATCATTCTCAAGATTTGGTGCTTCCCCAGGATATATGATGGGTTGGGGTTTTGGATCCTCCTCGCTCTCTCAGCTGGTGAGATGGGTGTCCAAGCCAGCTGGCCTCCACCCAAAGAGTCCAGTGATGTGAGGCTGCTGTGCCCAGCCTGTGCTGGAACCACCTGACTACATGGACAAGGGACAGAGTATCCTCAGGCATTGACCGTCAGCCTTCAGCTGCTTTGCCCTGTGTTCCTAAGGGGTGATCTCATGGATGCTGAAGAGCAGATGAGTGCTCTGCCCAAACTAAGTGATCTTTCCTTCAAACCAGACCTTCTCCACTACTTAGCTGGACCCTCTCTGAGGCAGTCTAGCAAAAATTTCTGGAGGTTAAGGTTTCTGGGGAGAGCCTCTGCCTCATCCCTGGTTGGCTGAGTTCCTCTTCCACATCTTGTGGAGGATGAAGTGAGTTACATGCCAAGCCTGACATATGGTGGTTTCTGGGGCAGGCTGTGGTGTTCTGAGAGGTTTGCTGGCAACCTAGCCTCAAGAAAGCAGGGATGGGGATTTAAATGTGTAGTGACATTGTTCTGGAAAATGTTCTCCTGAAAGACAGCCACATCATCTGCCTGCCCTGAATGGGCCCTTGGCATGGCTGGGTCTGTCTTGGGGGAGCAGGGTGTTCATTAAAGTGCTCTCTCAGCCCTTGTTGCTGCTTGACTTTCGAGTTGCTGCTTGACTTTCGAGTTGCCAAACCATAAATGATGATGTATGGATAGTGACCTGTGTGTATGGTGTGTGTGAATTTTGGGTATATAGGGCCTGTATGCAATTATAAAAAGTATGATATCAGCAACTGATTCTGTCATGACAGGAGCAAATGAGTTCCTGATAGTTGAAAACTTGCTTCTAAATTTTCTAAAATAGGTTTGCAATTTAGAAAACAAAAGGTATTGAAAGCCCTATCTTTTTTTCTTATCTTTCCATTTGATTTGGTCTCTTTTGTTTGTTTTTTTCCTGTGATGTGTGCATTTTTGGGTAATTCTCTGTCATTTCCTTCCCTTTCCCTTATCTCTCCCTCTGCAGTTCTCTCTCTCTTCCTCTCTATCCCTCTCCCCCTCTCCCTCCCCTCAGTAATTTATTTGCAGGCGGGTTGTCTCTTTGATTTACTGTCTCTCTCCTCGGTAGGATTATGATAAATGGATTGTATGGCCTCGTCTGAGCTTGTCCAACATCACGTACCCACACTGGGTCAAGTCCCTCTGGAGCCTGGAAACCGAGGGGAGATGCTGGGGCTGGAGGTGGAATGAGGGTTGTAAACAGGACTTGGTCCATGCGGTCCTGACTTTGCATCACCTCCTGAACTTTTTTTGGCTGGGGTTTTGGCTTGGGTTTTTCTCTTGCCGTGCATGTGTATGAATGCATGGACGCTTGCAGAAATGGGAGCAGGTATTTGGGTGCTTTCAGGCACATCAACCAGCATATTTCAATTTAGCGTGTCCTGATGTGGGGAGTGTTTGCCACTTGCAATTAGAGCGTTTCATCCCGTGGCACCGCAGGCAGCGCTTTATTGATAAAGTTGTTCTGTAGTTGCTGAGCAAACACCCCCAAATCTGAGCTTCATTAAGTTATCGCCTGCCCTGCTGCGATGCATCTTCATTGAAATCCATGGCATTGACGGGGGATCCTGGAGGAGGCCAGGACTGTGCTGTGCAGCCACAGCTTAATGCATCCCATCACAGATTGACACAGCACACTTGTCCTCGCCTGATATACAGAAATTCCTTCCCTTTCCAGCTGAAAGTGAGGGGTTTTTTGGCCACCATTGATCTCCTCTTGCTAGCAATGGCTGGGATATCTTTGCAGAGCAGGCTCGGCTGCTCCTCTCTCCTGAGAGGTTCGCGCAGACCCTTAAAGTACAGGAAGGCAATATTTTGTGTTGACTTGTTGTTGTTTAGCACATCCTCCCCCTCCGTGTCTGGGTTTGTTACTTGGTGGGTAATCCTTCATAACGAACCCGCGGGAGATTGATGGGGAGAGCTCGTTATGCACTCCCAGAGCCGTTCCACCGTGGTTCTGTAGCAGCAAAATGCACCATTAAAGGCAGAGAGCCCTGGGAATGATGGGACGTAATTAGTTGTTGCTGTAATATTTTTGATTGAAAGCGCAGAGATGCTGGAAGCGGCTTGGGGAAGTCGGTGCTCTCAGGAAGCTGTGAAGAGCAGCAGCTCTTGTCGGAGGGGAGAGGCTGATCCTGCTCGTACCTTTGCTGCTGCTCCAGTGCTGTAATTAAACCATCTGGGAGATGCCACAGCATTCCTGCTGTGCAGCCGCTGGCTCCAGTTCCAGGCAGGAACCAAATGGGGAGTCCTACAGCAGAAGAGACATTTAGGGTGGGATATGCATCCAGCAGCTCACTGCCTTAATCCCTGTGGCAGAGCTGTATAGATTTTGTGTTCCTGCTTTTTCCCAGCCTAGTCTAAATTTCAGGATATATTAAAAACTTGCAGAGGCAACCCTGGACTTGAGGTTAGAAGTGTGGTCACAGAGGGGAACCTGGAATTACTCAGGCAATTTCCTGGTGTGTGTGTGAACACTTCGTGAACACTTTCATGGAATCACAGAATCTCAGAATGGTTTGGGTTGGAAGGATCTTAAGGCTCCTATTGTTCCATCCTCTGTCATGAGCAGGGACACCTTCCACTATTCCAGGTTGTTCCAAGCCCCATCCAACCTGGCCTTGGACACTTCCAGGGATGGGGCAGCCACAGCTGCTCTGGACAACCTGTGCCAGGGCCTCACTGCCCTCACAGGGAAGAACTTCTTCCCAATATCCAATATCCAACATAAATGTAGTCTCTGTCAGCGTGAAACTGTTCCTCCTTGTCCTGTAACTCCGTGCCCTTTTCCACAGTTCCTCTTCAGCTCTCTTGGAGCCCTTTTATGTGCTGAAACACCAATACATGAGAGCCTTCTCTTCTCCAGGCTGAACAATCCCAATTCTCTCAGTCTTACCTCATAGCAGAGCTGCTCCATCCCTCTAGGTATCTTTTTGGCCTCCTCTGGACTCCCTCCAACAGCCTCATGTCCTTCCAGGGCTGGACACAGTGCTGCAGGTGAGATCTCACCAGAGTGGAGTGGAGGATAAATTAACCTGTGGGAACAGTGAGAATTAAATTCTGATTTTTCTGCTGGAACCTGTGGGACTTTCCTTCCATTGGCAGGGAGAGGTGTGATGCACACCACGAGTGGATGGAGTGGTGATGATGGAAGCCATGGGGCCACCTGCACATGGGCATGGCTTGAAGTCACAACAGCCCCGGGAAGGCAAAGCTTGTGAAACCACAGTAGTTAATGTTATTTAGCACTAAGCTTGAGAATAAAGCGTCTTGGCTCTGTTTCCCTGTCATTCCCTTTCCCTGGTAATGTCACCAAACTTGGACAGAAGCTTCCCAAGCTGTGCGTTTGCCTTGGGCTGATTTTGCTGAAGCTCTCGGAAGGGAAGGAAGAGGTAGGAAGCAAGCTTGGCATTTATGAGCGTGAAATAGAGGGGAAAATATAGTGCTGTCCTTATGGAAAAGAAGTCTTGCTATTGTTCCCCTTCAGAAAGCCAGGCTGTGGGGCTGGGGGTGCCCAGGGATGTGCTCTGGGGCTGGACTTTGTGCTGACCCCATTGACACATCAGGCACATCAGGATGAGTCTCTGAGGATCCCGCCTGTGGAGCATCCTCTATCCCCGGACCCGAGCCCTGTGTGCCTGCCCCAGCCCTCATTCACCTGCCCTACCATCTCCCCTCCCTCCAAAGGCTCAGCTATCAGCACCCACCTCCCTGCTCCCCACGTATCTTGGGGGGCTTATTTCCAGCAGCTGGCATCCTTTCCAAATCTCCTTCTCCCCATCTGTTGTTATCAAGCCTCCTCTCTCCTTATTTTGCTTAATTTCTATCTTTTCCCTCTTGGTTGTCTTAGACAAGCCCGTGTCTCTCTACATATGCCCAAGCATTTGCTTTCGAGTGCCTTAGGCTGGTTCCTGCCGTTATCTTCTTGCAGGAGGGAGAGAGCTGCTGTTCCTTGCTTCGGGAGAGGCACCCGAGGCAGTTACTGAGGAATGATGCACTTGCAGAAGTGTCTTTGTGGCCTCCCTGAGCAGAAAATTTGTTGTTGTATCTCTTTCTTTCCAGATAACAGCGTCAAAACGCGACCAGGTTGGATTAGTTTGGGTGTGTCTCTGCCTGCAGCCAGACCCGCCCCCTTCTAGGGAAAAGTGACACTTTATCACGGCATGATCGGCAAGAACCTGACTTTGGGAGGTCTGAAATACGGGTTTCAGGCTGGGGATTTCGGGAAATAAGTTCTGCTTCATTTTAGACAGTTCGGAAAGGTTTTTCTGGAAGAGGCTTCAATCCTGCGGGAAGAGTGGTTGGCAGGACGGCATCAGCTGGTGCGAGATGAAGGCTATTCTCGCCCAAATAAACTTATTTTTTCCTTGCTGTTGGAAGGATGCCAGCCCATCCTTCGCTCCTCTGAGGCGCAGCTTATCCTGCCGCAGGCATCATCTCTGAGCAGGTTTGCCCGGGAGGGTGTGGGGAGCCCGGGACAGCAGCGAGTCCTCCCTGCCTGGATCACAGAGTGCCATCCCAGATGGATGCGCTGCTCGGCACAGGGAAGCTGCTGCATTCTAATTGCTGGCATCTTTACTTGTTACGAGTGTAATTGTGAGTAGACGTTTGTTTTTGTATTGATAATTAGGGACTGGAACAGATGGCGAAGGCTTAGTTTAAAGTAATGTGTCCATTAAAGAAAATCTACTGTATACAGCTGAAGATTCTTCACTCCAAGAGAGCTCAGCTCTCGGTAGCACAGCTCCTCTCTCCCTAATGAGGGGTTGGGCCGTCACAGCCCGGCCAGCAGAGCCTCCGATCCCAGAGACTTCTCCCAGTGCTGAGCTCCCTCCTGGTGACAGAGCATCCTCAGGTACCCGCTGTGCCCACGTGTGGGTGGGCACTGTGCAGGGAAATGCTGGAGGAGCGTGCCTGGGGCAGGGGAGGGGGTGGCAGGGTCTTGGGCACGGAGGGACTGCTCGATCCGGGTGACAGGTGACACGGTTCACTCGACATGGCCAACGATGCTGTGCTGGCTGTCAGAGGCACAGGGAAAGGATGTTCCCCTGGGGGTTTAATTAATACCCTATGCCAATTAACGAGGACTGGTCCTCGTGGAAGGGCGAGGCAGGTGGGAGGGGAGGTGCAAAGTGTCCATGTGGCTTCTCTACTCATTAGGGCTGCTCAGGCACTGATCTGCACTAATCCCCTCGTTAGCAGCGTTCCCTGCCTGTCCTCCTTGCCCAGTCCCAAGTGATGGGTAGGTGGGGGTTGATCCTGTGTCCCCCGGCCTGTAGGGATATTTTGCAGATGTGGGTGCTCGGATCTCTGTCTTGTTCCCCATTTCTCTGAGAGGATTTGGGGTCTGTGAACCCTCTCCTGTAGAAGGAGAGTGCTCAGCAGCCGTAGCCCAAAGCAGCCTGGCCATAAATGCCCCTCCAAGGTCACAGTGTCACTTTTCCATCCCAGAAAATGAAGTAAAAGCTAAGCTTTCCTCCAACAGGAAATAGGAGAGGTCAATAGGAAGTTGCTGAGCCATGTCCTTCTCATGCCAGTGCCTCTGCAGTCACAGGGTTGGGTGAACTCAGCAGGAATTTGAACTCAAAAGAGGATTTAACCATCTTAACTGTATTTAACAAAAAAACCCCAAACTAACCATTTTGCCAGTTTATGGATCCTCTTGTCTGCGGCATTGTCCTTGGGAGATAATACAGGATCTGTGCAGGAGATGGTCTATAGGGGGTCAGGCTCTCAGCCCTCTTTTTCCTTTGCTTTGCAAATTGCTTTGGAAACATGGAAGTTCAAGTGTTGTTCACAAAAATGGGATCCAGTATGCAGCAAGCCAATAATTACACTCTTGAGAGAGACATTGATTATTTATTTCAGAGTTGCCCAAGCCTGGGTACTTGGTGGTGTTCAAGCAACCCAACTATCAAAGCTTTTTACTATTTGTACCTATTAGCAATCAAAATAATTAGCATTTATTTGCTACAATATTCTCTTATTAATTAGTAGCCTATCTTCTACTGATTAATGATTCTCTCATTTCTCATGCTAATTAGCCCAGTCTTTCTCTTCTTTTGGGTCAGTGGTTTCTTGGGTCAGTGCTCCATGAGTTGTTGGTCATGATCTGCCCCTGCTGGAATTGCCTTTTACCCATCAGAGCTGATTTCAGCACAATTGCTGGGTTGGCTTTATTACTTTCTTTCTTATTTTGGTGGTTCTGCCCATTGTGGCCTGTAAATTCTGCATTCTGTGTGCCCACTCTCAGTGGCACATGGCACTCATCCTTCTCCCCAAGTGCTGTCAGCCTCCTCTAGGACTGAGATCACTGAAACATGTGGAGCCCTGGACCTCAACAAGGCAGTTCTACCCAACAGGAATGTCTCTTTCCAGCACCTGGACATCACTCAGGGCTTGTGAGCTGCTGCTTCACGGGTGAAATCTCCTTTCTTGTTGGTTAGGCTTGAAAGTTACAAAGATCAAACATTAATGAGCATCATTCTTCAGAAAATTTTACATATTCCACATTTTGCATCACAATCTCTGCATCTATGTTGGCAACTTCTTGAATGTGACCTCCCTGGCCACAAACCACAGAATCACCTAGGGATTCCAGAAACATCCAAAGTGAAAGCTTCTCTGTGGTTCCTTTCCATTTATTCATTTATTGTTAATTAATTTCTCTATTTACTTGCTTATTTTGAGGTCTTCTTCAGCATTACTGCTGTGTCTTCCTGCTTTCCTTCCAGAATGTGGAGCTTTTGGAAGGAACTCAGGAGGAGGAAGGGGTGAGACTTTGGGAGGCGTCCTGATGAGGAGCAGAGCTGGTCCTTGCGTGCTGCTGTCCCACAGGGCAGCTGTGCTTTATCAAAAGTACATTCCTCTGTCATGTCCCGGGGAAGGAAGCTGTAAGTGTGTGGAACAGGAAGGCAGATGATGGAGTGAAAAGCCTTTCTGAATAAACCTTTGGAAGAAGTGTCTTTCTGTAATGGAGCCTGTCCTTATTTATCACAGAGGATGAGCCAGCTTGGATCCCAACCATGGTCCCCGTGTCTCCCTGTTCTGTGCTGCCTCAGTTTCCCCTGCATGGCACAAGGACATTCTGTTTGCTCTGGGGGAGAACACCAAGTGTTTTAGGGCTCTCAGAGCATCCCTTGCCATGCAGCCCACTGGCACAGGGCACTGGGAGATGTTTGCATGGCCTTTTGCTTCCACCTCCACATCCATTTAAGCCTGCACACATCTTCCTGCTCATTTGAAGGGCTGTTGCAAGGATTAATGGCTGTTTAATTAGGGGCTGGGCTGTTTGGAAAGGAAGGAGGGTGTGGAGATGGGAAGGTGAAGGGTGGTGAGAGTAGAAACTTGCTGGACATTTGGAGCACAAGCCCCTGGCCCCATTTTGACAAGGGCCTGGAGTGACAGGACAAGGGGGAAGGGCTTCCCACTGCCAGAGGGCAGGGTTAGATGAGATGTTGGGAAGAAATCCTTCCCTGTGAGGGTGATGAGGCCCTGGCACAACTTCCCAGAGAAGCTGTGGCTGCCCCTGGATCTCTGGAAGTGTCCAAGACCACGTTGGATGGTGCTTGGAACAACCTGGTCTAGTGGAAGGTGTCCCTGCCCCTGGCAGGGGGTGGAACTGGATGTGCTTTAAGGTCCTTTCCAACCCAAATCATTCCTGGATTCCATGATTCGAGGCTGGAGAGGAATTGTAGCTGGGAGACCTCATTTTTAGCTGCCTTCTGCCATATGGAAAATGACCAAAGCTATAAAGTGATGTGTCACAGCATGAAGGTCACCACGCTTTTCTGTTTCCCATGCGGAGCAGGAGTGAAACGTCTCCTCTCCGAGGGCACTGTGAGCAGGAACAGCCTGACATGGTGCAAAGCAGGGGGGGCTGTGGGCTTTGAACATCCCTGGCTGTGTCACCGCAGCATCCCAGGGCCTGCTTGGGGTGCAGAAACTTTGCCAGCTCCCAGCCCCTTCTCACTCCGTGCCTGGGGACTGCCTTGCTCTCCCTGCCCCGGGGTCACACTCACTCCTGGGAGGGGTTTTGGGAGCGTTTATCACTCGTGGCAGGGTGGGGAGTTCCTGGACACGCTTCTCCAGCCTCGCATCCTGGAGCGGCCGGCAAAGGGAGGGGTTGGAAGATTAATCGGAGCCTTGTTTCCCGCTTGTGATTGCTGGAGCAGCCGTGGAGAGATTAAAAGCAGCAGCCACAGATTCCTGGGCTGATTTTTATTTCCTGCCCTTTATTCCTCTGGTTGCAGCCCTTTCCCTGGCACTGCTGTGAGTACCTGGGACCACGCAGGAAAGGGGAGGGATTGGGGATGCTGAGCTCTGCCAGTTGCCAGCGGCACATCTCCTCCTCCTGTTTGGTTGGGATGCAGGAATTGAGGCAATTAATCTGCATGTCTGCTTGCTGCAAACAAATAAATAAAACCTGGAGGGTTTTCCCCATCTGTTTCTTTATGGTGTTGCTCCTGCTATTATTCGTGTTGTTTTTTGTTTTGGCTTTTTTTTGTCTAAAAGTAGGAAATGATGTGACTGTGAAACAGGACATCTTTTGATTTTTAATTTTTTTTTTTTTTGGTGATAGTATTTTCCTTTCCTGAGCAGGGAAGGGTCAGAGCTGGCAGTGTGAGCTGGGTTCAGGCCGTGACTCCTTGCAGAGCACCGTTTGCTCCAGAGCAAAACTGCCTTGAGTCCATTTGGGCAGCTGCTGTTGACTCCTGAGCTTTCCAAGGGTCAGGTGCATGTCTGGGAAAGCAACTGAGTGTTCTCCCATGTCTCTGTGCTCATAAAGTAATGGAAAACTTAGAGAATAACTAGTTTACTTTGCTTCTGTTTCCTCAGAAACTTTGATGGATACACGGACGGCGACAGCCGAGCTGGGCTGGACTGCCAACCCACCTTCAGGGGTAAGCTCCACTCGTCCATCTGACCCTTATGTGATCTAAGGGGGTCCATGCTTTTAACCCCACTATTTCTAGGGGTAAAAGGCTGGTGGGAAGCCAGAGTAGTCACAGTGGGAACAGCAGTGCCCCATAGGGCTGGTGTGGGCTGCCAGGTCATTGCTGTCCATCTTTCCCCAAGCCATTCCTGGGGCCTTGGTGAAGATGGAGCTTGTCTCCATCTCCATGCTCTCTCTTCCCCTTCCTGTCCTCCTTCCTCATGAAGGGTTCAGCCCCATCACTGCTCTCCATCCCCCTGCTCGTGCCTTTCCTCTCCCTGTGCCAAAAGGCTTGTAATTAGGAAACATTAGCAGGCTCCAAACAGCTTTCATACCTGGAACATCATCCATAATTGCACTCGGCAGTGCTCTTCCTTGGCTATTAATGTCACTTTTATGAAGTAATGAGGAACCAAACACCCTGAGGCACTTAAAACATCTTTTTTATATAATATGAGCCTTTGAGGAATGGAAGCATAAAATAACCTGACTCACATTCTCCTGGCAGAAAAAGTGAGAGATGGAGCTGTGGGTAGGAGGGGATGTGAGCTGATGGATGGGCACCACGGTGGGACAGGCAGGCTGGGAGCAGCAGCAGGGCCCATCCCTGGGGACTCCAGGATGTGGCACCAGGGGGGAAAGGATGCCAGGCTGCATCTTTGATCAGGTGTCACTGGCTTGGCCAAGTCTTCAAAAGAAATTATTTTGCACACCATCACCCACAGCAGGCATGAAATTCACTCCAGACATGTCAGAGCCCCTTGAATCGAGGTATTTTGCTACTGAATTGCTTTGGAAAAATTCTGGGCCCAGATAAATTGCTGGAAAAATGCAGGAGGGGCACGTGCAGGTGATGGAGACAGGATATAAATAGCTGCCTGTGGCTGCTGTTGCTGAAAGCCTGTGCGAGGCAGGCAGGGAGCTTGTGTTGTAAGGCATGGTGGTCTCACCCTCTGCAGAGCAGCAGGGTAAAGCCTCTCCCCAGCCCCATCCCTGCATCCCACTGTGTGCATCCCTCTGTGCCTCCCTGCAGCCATCCAAATCTCACTCCTCTGAGAGTTCCTGGAG
The DNA here is from genome assembly GCF_021018805.1 of Prinia subflava. Taxonomy (NCBI): domain Eukaryota; kingdom Metazoa; phylum Chordata; class Aves; order Passeriformes; family Cisticolidae; genus Prinia; species Prinia subflava. The sequence goes on along the minus strand of NC_086257.1, from coordinate 5,694,511 downwards.
AGGCTTCTGCTTTACAGGAGCGTGTATTAAATCTTCCGCAAAGTATTTAAAATGCCAAGTCTTTTATCAAAAGTCATAGAATCACGGAATCCTTTAAGTTGGAAAAACCCTCTCACACCATCAGGTCCAACCATTAACCCAGCACTGCCCAGGCCACCACTGACCCATGTTCCCAAGTGCCATAAAAGCTGTATGGACAGCTTTTACATCCCTCCAGAAATGGGGACTCCACCACTGCCCTGGGCAGCTGTGACAGACCTAGACAACCCTTTCTGGGAAGGAATTTTCCCTAATATCCAATCTAAACGTCCCCTGGCACAGCTAGAGGCCATTTTCCCTTGTCCTGTCCGTTGTTCCCTGGAGCAGAACCTGACCTCCTCTAGGCTGCATCCTCCTGTCAGGAGTTGTGCAGAGCCAGAAGGTTCCCCCTGAGCCTCCTCTTCTCCAGGCTGAGCTCCTTTCCCAGCTCCCTCAGTCACTCCTGGTGCTCCAGCCCTTCCCCAGCTCCATTCCCTTCCCTGGACACATTCCAGCTCCTCAATGTCCTTGTTGGGAGGAACCCAGAACTGGACACAGGACTGGAGGTGCCCCAGCAGTGCCCAGCACAGGGGATGCTCACTGCCCTAGTCCTGCTGGTCACACTATTCCTGACAGGATGAGAGGCTTCTGGCAGCTGCTGGGTGTCAGCTCCTTCTCTCAAGCTGCTCTCATCTCTCCTGGGGCTGGAGGCACTGGGATTTGATGAGCCACCTCTCCTGACCCTGGGTTGTCATTGGCTTGGGCTCCATGCTGGCTTTGGGTCCCTTTTGGGTCCCCTTTGGGTGGTGGCATCTCCCCATGGCATGCTGAGCTCCCAGAGGGGCTGCTGACCCCAGCCCACAGACCTCCCCCAGGTGGGGGCTGTTGATGTTCGTGCTGGGGGCTGATGCCAGCCAGGATGCAGGGCTGTGGTCTCCCAGGACGGGGTGAGGCAGGATGTGGGCTCTCCTTCTGCTCTTCCTGATGGACGTGTTTTAAATCTTATTGGAGTCAGAGAACAACATTGACTTAATCCCCAGCTCCCTGTGAATTATTTAGCAGTATCTTGTCAAAATGATGCATTTGTTGCTGTTAGAGCATTGGTGGCAGCAGCTGCTGACACTGTGGGTCCTTCCAGCCAAAGGACCTGCTGCTCCCAGTGCCCGGTACCAGGAGTGCTCAGCCCAAGGGATGCACAAGGCAGTGCCCGGACCTGGCCCTTGGAAAACCCTATTGAGGGTTTTCCAAGGGCATTTCATGTTGTTCCTAAATGCAGGAAACATTGAAGTGAAGCAGTGTTTGTTGGCAGGTTTTGGCTCTGAGTTTTGAAGCTCTGAGGTTTTGAGGATGATGAGGAGGATTCCTGCAGTGAGGACAGTGGAGCCGTGGGGCTGGTGTTAATGCTGGAGCAGAGCTCGTTGTCTGGCCTTAATTGGAGGCAGGGCTGTAATGCAAAGCCCAGGTGGGAGCAGCAAACAATGGCAACCTCCTCGGTCGGGGAGAATTGTACAGCTCCTGCTCTGAAAAGGTGTCTGGTAATGAAGGGGCACTGAATCCCCACGCCTTGTGCACGGGGGAGAGAGGGGGGTTTGCAGCGCTTTCCTGGCATGAGATGAGAAGGAAGAACACTGGGCTGGATGAGGGAGGCTTTACTGCTGTTTTGGTAACCAAGGCTTAACAACAATGTGCAACCTTGAGTTCTGATCTTGGCTTAAGTGTACCAGAGCTAAGTAGGTGGGCCTGGGAGTGAATGTTCTGCTGCACTTGTTGGCAGTGTGAGGAGGACCCTGCTTTGAGAACAAAACAAAAACCTGTGTTTTGTTACATCAAGGCCGTGGTTCACAGGAGGGAAGCTTGGGGATGAGTTGAGAAATGTGTTTGTTCAATAGAAAAGGGAAGAGGGGAAAAATCTGTGAGGTTTCAGGGTTGGTTGTGTTGCGTCAGCTTGTCAGGGCTCAGCGTGACAGGGCAGGGTGGTGTCACCTGTTGTGCCCTGTGTAAGCACAGGCATGAATGCTGCTGCAGCATCGCTCCTGGAAATTATCCCTGATACTGAGGGAGCTGCTTATAGATTGCCATATGAATAATGCTGTTATGAGGAGACTGTAAACATGGATTAGTTAAAATGAATGGATTATGAGGTTGTAAATCTGCCTGTAGGACTCTAATGCCATCATAGACTATTCACAGTTTGCTGCTGTCCCTTAATTGAAATTGTAGCCTGGATTATATTAATGCCCTTCTATAAATCGAATTGCGAATCTATATTCCCTCTCTCCACAGCAGTAATGTTTTATTTAGTTGGTTTTCTTTGCCGGGGGAAATGATCCCGTTGTGCTGGGAGCTTGGGGTCAGGCTTGCTCTCCAGCCCACGTACTGCCTCGGGCTTTAATGAAGCTGTAGCCTCATGTGCTTCCCTCCTGCCTCCAGATGCCTGGGCCATCCTTCTTCCCATTTTTACATCCTCTCAGGGCAGATAAGGCAGTTGCCCATGTGGAAAAGTCATTTTTAACATCAATTGGGAACAATGGGGAAAGGCATGGAGGGCTAAGAGGGTGGGGATTTCTTCTGGTCAAGGCCTGGTTGGTGTTCCTGCATGTGCCTCCCATTGTGTGCCCATAACCACATTCCTCATCCTCTTTGGAGCTTTGGGATTGTCCTCCCAGCCCTGCCCTGTGCAGGGTGAGCGGCCATCGCCGGGCCCTTTTCCTCCTTCTCACCACTTCTCCCTGCTCCTTTCTGCAGTGGGAAGAAGTCAGTGGCTACGACGAGAACCTCAACACCATCCGTACGTACCAGGTGTGCAACGTCTTCGAGCCCAACCAGAACAACTGGCTCCTCACCACCTTCATCAACCGGCGCGGGGCTCACCGCATCTACACCGAGATGCGCTTCACTGTGCGGGACTGCAGCAGCCTCCCCAACGTCCCTGGCTCCTGCAAGGAGACCTTCAACCTCTACTACTACGAGACAGACTCTGTCATTGCCACCAAGAAGTCCGCCTTCTGGACGGAGGCACCCTACCTCAAAGTGGACACCATCGCTGCTGACGAGAGCTTCTCCCAGGTGGACTTTGGGGGGCGGCTGATGAAGGTGAACACGGAAGTGAGAAGTTTCGGGCCCCTGACCCGCAATGGCTTTTACCTGGCTTTCCAGGACTACGGGGCTTGCATGTCTCTGCTGTCTGTCAGGGTCTTCTTCAAGAAGTGCCCCAGCGTGGTGCAGAACTTCGCCATCTTCCCCGAGACGATGACGGGCGCGGAGAGCACCTCGCTGGTGACGGCGCGCGGCACCTGCATCCCCAACGCCGAGGAGGTGGATGTGCCCATCAAGCTGTACTGCAATGGTGATGGCGAGTGGATGGTGCCCATCGGCCGCTGCACCTGCAAGGCTGGCTACGAGCCCGAGAACAACGTGGCTTGCAAAGGTAAGGTTGGCTTTGGGCAGCAAGCCCTTTGTGTTTGTGTCAGGGCAAATGGTTTGTCCCCAGACAAACTGTTTTGTGCAGTATTTCCCCTGGTGTGGTTTTGCTCCTGGGAGCAGGCAGGAGTTTGGGAGCGGTGGTCAGCCTGTGGTTTCTCAGTGTGCTCTGGGCAGTGGCCAGGCCCGGTGAGCAGTGTGGTGAGGGTGCGGGTGGCGGTGCTGGTGCCGCTGCCTCCCTGCTGGAAGTCACCTCTGTGATGTGGTGCCTTCAAAGTGCTGTGCTGGCTGGACAGGCCCTTTCATCTGCCTCGTTATTTCCCTGGCAGCTGCCATCGGGCCCGGCTGCCGTGGGGCTGCTCTGATTCTCAGTGTTAATTGGAATTGTTCTGCTGGTTTTTGGGTTCCCCGGCCACGCTGCCAGCATGCTGCTGCCTGCTGGAGTCGTGCAGTGTGAGGTTATAATATGGAAACAGTGCTTACTGCTTTTCATCTCCTTTTGCCCTTGTGGTGAATATTTCCCAAGTACCATTGGAGTGTTGCTTTTTTTTCCTATTGGCTGCCCTTTCCTTCTCCTCTCCCAAATTAAGGTATTGGCTTTGCACGCTGCTTGGAAGGAGGAGAGGAGAGGGCTTTTTGCTCGCCCTGTTTTATCAGTTCCAAATAGCTTCTAGAAGGTCAACACCACCAGAACAAGGAAGGGTTGGGAAGAAGGAGAAGGTCAAAGTGCTTAAGGGCTGGTTTGGCAGGTTGTGATGGGGGTCCAACTTGGATCTCTTTTGGTGCAGGTGTGGGAATGTGGGTACCACCAGGCTTGGCTGTGCTGCTCCCTGAGGGATCCCATAGGGTGTTTCTTTTCCACCTGTAACTCTGGATATGTGAAAATAGCAAAGCTGGGATTCAGGCTGTGCAGAAGCTTGTTTGATGGTTTGCCCTAAGCCTGGGAACTTGTGTAGATTCTCACCATGCAAAGCCTCATTCCTACCTGTCCAAGGTGGGGTTGGGGACACCTTCCTGTGCCAGGGCTCCGACAACCAGGAAGCCCCCAGAGTCCTTTCTCAAACTGCATGGCTGGAGGATTCCTATGAGTTCTGTGGTTGAGCCTTAGGGTGGTTTTGTTCCCCCCAGGAGTTTCCTGTGAGGAGCTGAAGCGCTCAGTCAGAGGGAGGGCTGTCTGCAAACTGAGCATTTCTGGCGAGACGTTCCTCTGCTATTGAACCAACACACAGAAAGCACACGTGGTTATATGGCAAAATGACATTTCTCATCATGGGAAAACAAATACTAATTTTAGCTAAACACTGGAATTGGGAAGTAGTGTCACTGCCAGAAATGGAGGAAAACAGTGACAATGTAAAAACTTGGGTTTTGGTCGTGTTGACCTTTCTGCCAGCTGGAGGAAGGTGGGGTCTTGAGTGCTCCTGACCCCTGGGAGGACCGTGATGCACCTTCTCAGGGCTTGGGGAAGGGCAGAGGATTGACAACAGCAGGATGAGAAGCATGGGAGCAAACCTGCCAAGGGTGGGTGTTAGACCCATCTCCATGGTTTTTCTTACTTCCTTTTCTTGTGCAAACTCCACAAGGGTTGTGAAGTGTTCATGCCATCAAAACTACCCGAGCAGATCCCAGGAAATGGGGGATTTGCTGGGTTTTCTGTGCCCTGGTGCCTGTCTCCAGCTGTGTTCCCCCTCCTCAGCACTGATCCCCAAGGAGAAACTGCTGAGTTCCTGGTGAGTGTTTAGCCTTTGCATGGGGAGTGTGCTTTGTATTCAGACTCCTTGAGCCGAAGATTAGGGATCCTGGCAGCTCCAAGGAGTAGAAATATCCTTTATAGATTGACTGGCAGCATGTGTGATCCTGAAAGGAACCAGAATATGCTGTGGGTGCAGGGCAAGCAGGTGTTAAATGGCACCAGGCTCATCTGTGATGACAGGAATGTGCTGTTTGATGATTCCATGGGTGCTGGTAAGATGCTGTCGGTGGAGGAGAGCTCTGATGGCTGTCCTTTCCCAGTCCTGTAGAGTATTTTCCAGTTCCCATGTCAGGAGGACAAAGAAAAGGCTGGGATTTCGTAAAACCTGTGTGTCTGAAGGCCCTGCTCAGTGCCACTGAGGAACCCAAATCTAATATATCCCACCCCCTCAAAGTTCACTAAAATCCCTCCTAAAGGTTTGATCCAGGGTTAACATCAGGAATTTTGGAAAATTACCTGCATTTGAATATAAATCTGACCTTAGGTTGGACTCTGGCTCTGTGGTAGTTCATTGGCCATCAAGCTCCTCCTTGCATCCCCATGGACCTTGGAGCTGGCAAGGGAAGACCTAAGCCCACTGCTGCCCTTCATGCTGGTGGGCAGGAGGTGGCACATTGTAAAGTTTAGAAATAAAAATTCCTTAGTTTTCTCAGAAAGGTTGTATTCTTCTGCCTGGTTTGCCTGGCAGGGAAGCTGCTGGGATTGCACCGTGGCTCCTGGGAAGCACACACTCCTGACATCTGCTCCAAACCTTCATCAGCCTGAGATGAGACACTTAACAAGCCTGTGGGAATTGTCGCCAAGGAAAAAAGACCAAAAAAAGAAAATCCCTCAGTATCTGAAGGCTGAAAAAATAGGCTTAATTCCTGCGTGGTGGGGAAAAAGATCGGGTTGGATTGTTTAGCTCCCCCAGCTCCATCTCCTCCCTCGCTCCCCTGGGAAGGGGGATGTGCCTATCATGGGGCCATTAGACCGGAGCGGGCTCGTGCTGACAGTGGAGCTTGGACCGCTCAGGGATTCATTAATCCTGGCTTTTAGTGGCACTTACAGCCCGAGGGACGCACAGGCACAACGTCATCTTCGTTGGGGTACTCAGAGCCCTGCGGAGATTATCCTTGTGTTTTGGGGTCAGAGGGATGGGGGGCTGCTACCACCACTGTGCCAGGATGGGCGTGGGAGAGAGGGGAATTGTCTTTGTGGATCAGCCCCGTTATTTGTTCCCCTCCCAGGCTGGTTTGGCACAGACTCCCTGGCACAGCTCTCAGCTGTATGCCAAAGCCCAGTGGACTGCCCAGCCCATCCTCTTGGTCACCCTGTGCCCATGGGGGCGGTGGGTCAGTGTGAGATGGAGGCTCTGCCTGAATCCCAAATGAATAATTCATTTGGTGCGTGAGGGAGCCCACGCTCTCCTCAGGCTGATATTAAATCCATTTGTCTTGCTCTGCCCTGTCCCTCAGCCCTGCTTTACAGCTTCCTTGTGTGGTCAAGGGGCAATGCATCATCGTGCTGGGGAGGAGGTGGGAGGGAAGGTGGCAGCGGGGATCACTGGGAGGCGGGGGAGACCTTGGATGAACGTGCTGGGTGGATTCTGCTTTTTCTCCTCAAGGAAGATCGTTAAACCCTTTCTCTCCTGGTGTTTGAAACCTGATGATGGCAAAGGAACCCCTCACTAGGATGCTGGCAGTTGTGTCTCTTGGCTTTCATCCCTTTTGACTTTGAGGACTGGGCACTGTGTTTCTGTCTGCTGGAATCACGCTGGCTTTCTCTCTGACCTTCCCAGTGCCGGGCACTAACTCGGGTGCACAGACAAGGAAAAAGTCTGGGACTGAACTCGCTTTGTGCTGAATTTCTATGTTGTATTTATAAACCCAGGAAGAAGGGGTGAGAGAGCAGTCCTGCTGCTTCCCCGCCTTGTCTCACTTTCAGTTTTCCCCTCCTGGCAAATTCCTGTGCTGGCGCGTTCGGGAGCCTCCAATCTGCTGCTGCTGGCCTGTCTGCTACAGCAGCTGGAAATCTGACCTGGCAGGGGGAAAAATCCAAATAAACCCCTCAAAACAAGAGCAAAGCTGGGCTGTGTTGCCTGCAATGCAAAGGCTGCTCATCAAGCAGCCTTGCTTCCAGGCCTCCCTGGCTTTCCACACAGCAGCCGCTCCTCTAGCCTGTCTCCAGCCAGGTCCCCCCATCCTTCCTCACCTGCTGACCGATGTGCTGGGCTCTGCCCAGCCTTTGCCAAAGCTCTGTGTGGGTTTATCCTGATCTCCTCCATCCCTTTGATTTCTCTGTCTCCTTTCTGTGTTTGTCCTTCCCTTCTGCCTTTTGTGTGGAGGAAAGGATTGGGGAAGAGAGCAGCGGGAGGGGCACGTCCGACCTTGAATGTTGAGGAGTGAGCGGCTCCATGCTGGTTCCCCTGTCAGCCTTCCCCCTGCTGAGTAGCCCTGGTGATAATTATTGATTTCCTCTACTTATCCATCACAGAAGATTGGAAACAATGTGATTTATAAAGTGATTTTTTAAATAATTGCGCACATTTTGCAATTAGGAGTAGAACAATTTGCTATCACTTAAAACAGGGGAATTGTCAAGTTTTCCCAATGAAATTGTTGCTTGTGCTGAGAACTGGGAATTTTTGGTCTCTGGCTGTGCCCTTGCCTGCCTTTTCCCTGCTCCATGGTCCAGCCTGGTGCCCCTGCACCATTTTGGGGCACCCAGGAGAGGTTTTGTTGGGTGATGAAGAGGATGTTGGTTTTGTCCCATGGGTGAATAGCAGCAAGAGAGGTCATGAGGACACAGGACCCTGCTCCCCGTGCCTTTAGCTGTATCTATCCCATCCCTGTGTGCTGCAGCTCCATGTCCAGCCTGGATTCCTGGGGCAGGGTGAGCACACCAGGCATTGGCAGGGCTGCAGAAAAGCCTTTTTTTTGCTTTTATGGAGGACCTAATTTTTTATTTTTTCTGTAATCTGCTGGTCAGTGCACTTCCCTGTGGTTGGAAATCATCTTCTTTCCAGCCTCTCTGCTGACCTCTCTCCTCCCCACCATTCCAGCATCTCATTCCAGCTTACCTGGCCTACAAGTGTTCTTTTTTTAGATGTTTTATTCTCTAAAACAGGAGGGGAAAAACAAAGAAGTAAAAAGAAAGTGCTTACCCTGCCCTTCTCTCCTTCCACCTGCCCTTGGATTTAGTTTAGCAGGGCACAGGATGGGGCCAGCAGCATCCCAGAGTGGGCCAGGTAGAATGAGAGCTGGGACAAAAAATAAATATTTAGCCTTGAAAACCATCAGCACTTCCTCATCAAGCTCTTTCCTGGGGACCAGGTTTAGGTCAACCAGTTTGTTCCCAAACCTTTCCAAACCTGTGGGCAAACAGTTGATGCACACTGGGGTCTCTGCCTGGCAACTTGGGTGGAAAGGAACATCTGCAACTGATGCTCATGGTGATTTAAGTGTTTTTCCAGGGAAGATGTTTCCCTGAGGGTTGGAATTGGGATGTCAAGCCTTCCTCCTGCCCAGCATCCCATGGCTGGGCAGTGCCAGCACTCTGGGGCTGTGGCTCTCCTCCCTGTGCATTGCTGTGCCTCTGCTCCCTGGGCCTTGGGCACCTGTGGCACACTACCCACTGACCAGCTCAAAAGCTGCTTTTACACCCAAATCAGAGCACCCGGGGCACTTCCCACCCCGAACGGCAGCAAAGATGTCCAGGGCGTGTTTTATTTCAGGCATAGCTGAGCCACAAACCTCTGACTGCTCAAAATGGGCCTTTTCCTCCCTTTTTTTTTTTTTTTCCTCCCTTTTTGTTCTTGTTTCTGGCACAATATCAAGTTTCCTGCCCCTCTCCCATCCTGCATCAGCCCAAGCGGCTCTCCCAGCTCGGGCTGTGCTGGGAAGTGGCAGCTCTGGCAGCTCCAGCCGAATCCCGGCGGAGGGAGGGAGGGAAGGAGGGAAGGAGGGAGGGATGCTCCCCTTTGTTGGAGGGGCTTTGCCTTTGCCTGGAAGCGATCTCCCGGCTTCCACCACTGGGTGGAACAGGCAGCCCAGTTTTACCACGGCCACACTGTGGAGGAGAAACAGTGGAATCACAAAAGAAAAAAAAAAAGAAAAAGAAAAAAAGAAAAAAAAAAAAAAAGAAGTGTGATTTTTCTTAAATTATGCCTTAGTGAAGGCATCCATTAACCTCCGTAATAATTTTGCAAGGAAAATGTCCAGGAAAACCTTGTTAACTTTCTTTTCTAATGAGTGTGATGGGTTTTAATGAAGCTCTTAATTAGACATTATTAGCCCAAGTGTGCCTCTGATGGATTCAGACCCTTTTCCTTCCTAGCACAGGGATGGGGAGGGTCCTGGCTGCTGTTGGGGAGGAGGCTTGGGCACCACAGCCACCACTCCCTGTCCCCAGATCATCCCTGTGATCCAGACCCAGAAAAAAAGGAGAAAGACAGAAAATACCCAGGAAAGGTATGAGGGGGGGTCATTGCAGGGTTGGGATTCCCAAGCTGGACTGTGGCAGTAGTGGCTTCAGAGGGATTAGAGAATGGCCCACAAGCTTCCATGTATGGCTTTATTTTCCCACTTATCAGGTTTTTTTCTCCTTAAATTGTTCCTTGGGCTGTTTATGTATTTCCCTTCCCTACCATGAGAACTTCTGAGTAAAAATAACATTGATTCCAGCCTTAAAACAGGAAGAAAAATCCTCCTTTGATTTTCCCACTCACCAAGGGTCTTTTCTTGCGACTGTTTGCAAATGGAGACAGAAAACTGCTTCCAAACCCTTGTTGTGTTAATGATCAATTTAGGAAACTTTCTGTGGTAGCTGAAGAGCCTGGCAAAATAAATTTTTTTGGGAATTTCGGGGTGCAGAGCTCCATGTGTGCGTATTCCTGAGCATCCCTGCAGCAGTGGGCTGTGAATCCCACCCATCTTTCCCAGCTTTCTGCACTCCCCCAGGCCAGGAGAGCTGGCTCTCGCCCTGCTGCCAGCTCGGGTGAGGCCTTTGCTGTCCGGCAGGAGCAGGGATTGTTCTCTGGACAATGGGAGAGCCGCAAGGAAGCGCCGGATCCAGCCCACGTCCGGCACCCGCATTGTTTCACCCTTGTTTGCAAACAGCCAGCACCTGGCCAACCCAGTGACTCAGCCAAGGACTTTTAAAGCCTTTCTATAACTTTTTCCTTTTTGCTTTTTGTTGGGTTGTTGGTTTGTTTTGTTTTTTTACAGTCACGAGAGAACTCCTTTGGGAATGGCTCTTCTTGCTGAGGTTTGCTTGCCAAGGGGTGGGATCTCCCCCGTGTCTGGGGCTGTGCTGCACCCTGCAGCCCGTGGCACAGGCGCCAGCGTCTCTCCCAGCAGGATAACAGTAATAATGTAAAACATAAAAATGAGTTTTTTACCCTGGCTGGGGAAGGGGCTGGAGTGGCTGAGGGAGCTGGGAAAGGAGCTCAGCCTGGGGAAAAGGAGGCTCAGGGGGAACCTTCTGGCTCTGCACAACTCCCTGAACGGAGGGGACAGCCAGGGGGGTCGGGCTCTGCTCCCAAGGACCAGGGACAGGACAAGAGGGAATGGCCTCAAGAGGTTTGGCTTGGGAAATAGGGAAAATTTCTTCACCAGAAGGAATGCCAAGCCCTGAAAGAGACTGCCCAGGGAAGTGACAGAATAACCATCCCTGGAAGTGTTTGAACAGCTTTCAAGATGTGGCACTTGGGGACATGGTTTAATGGTGGCCTTGGCAGTGCTGGGTTAATGTTTGGCATCAATGACCTTGGAGGGCTTTTCCAACCTAATGATTCTGTGATTCTGTAATAGTAATAAAAAAATGGATTTTTCCCCTCAAGCCATGAGATAACTCATCACCACTCCCTCATGCAAGGTATCACTTGGAAGCTCAGTTGGGCTGCAGTTGGGCTTTGTGGGTCTCCTGCTTGGGGAAACAGCCCTTCACAGATGATGTTTTAGTGAGAGACCCAGACTGGTGAAAAACCCATGGTCCAGGGGGAATGAGTTGCCCTGCTTTCCCCTGGCTGTCTAAGGAGGTTTGTGTGGGTTCGATGTGCCAGCTGAGACATCGCTGAGGAAGGATGGAGCCCGCTAGGATGAGGGAAAAGTAATCAGTGCAGATAGTAAGGATTTAATTTGCTCCCCTCTCCGAGCCCCGCCATGCGCTCGGGTGGTGACAAATGGAGCGGTGCCGTGGGTGTCAGCTCCGAGTGTGCTACAAGTGGTCATTTGTCACGCCTGGTGCCTCGGATCGCAGAGGATGCGTGCAGAGAGGAGCAGGGTGATTAAATCAAAGCGTCGCTGGCGCTCTCAAACAGCCCTTTGGAGGAGCCATGGGAAAACCCATCCGTCTTCAGCCAGTGCGGCGTTCACGGCCAAGGAACCTCCCTGCCTTCGCTGTGGGAGCATCAAACCAGAGTTGTGGGCACGCCAAATTGAGTTCTGCACCCAGCCCAGGGGGGAATTGCTTTTTTCCCATCCTGGGCAGCAGCCACGAAAATTTCATTAATGGGATGGAGGGAGCTGCATCACTTAGTTTTTGTGTTCAGCCCAGGATTCACCTGCTTGTGTCACATTTATTGTATGAAATGGATTTGAGGCAGGAGAGCTCTGGGCTGGTGTAGGAGCACCTTGGTGCTCTCAGTGTGTCTGCATCCTGCCTGAGCATGGCTGGGCTCCCAACAGCAACACCCTGTGAACAGGGAGCAGTTTCTGGGATAATGCTGTCCTTGTTGTGTCTCATCCCTTCCCTCCCTGGGGCCTCTCTGGGATGATGCTCTGGTGGGTGCAGGCAGAGCTCTGCAATCCCCTTGCTGTTCTGGGGGAGAGTTGTGGAACATGGGGCACAGAACTGTGTGCCAAGCTGGAGGTGGAGTGCTCCAGCCTCAGGTTTGGTCTCTGGACTTTGCTGCCTAAAACTTGTGTGTAAAAGCAGGGGCATCCTGGAAAATTATATACAGGGGGAATTATGGATTGAATTTCCATCCTAGCTCAAGCAGTTTTGCCGGGTCTGCAGCCCAGCGAGGAAATTGCCCTTGAGGAGAGACACGATATTGACTTACACTTTTATTTTTTATGTAGTACTTCATTATAGTAGATATTGCATCCAGGCTCCACAGATCTGCCCTGGCCCTGGACATGGCTTTGGCAGGGGTTGGTGCATGTGTCCCCTCCATGGCGCAGAGGGACCTGGTCACCCTCCTCACAGGCAGGGATTGCTTTGATGTTTACACGTTTTGCACTGATACAAAACAGGGAATTTGCAACAGCTCTGGGCATGGCAGAAAGGTTCTCTGGCTGTCTGGGTGTTTCCAGGGACTGACATTCTCTGGCTAAACACAAATCTCCTGGCTCTGCCATGGACTGCTGTTTCAGCACACCAGACAAGCAAGGGTGGCAGTGCTGGAGGAGGGTGACAGGAGAGACCTGGGATTATCACAGATCTCCTGCTCCACATCGGATCTGCTCCTGAGCTCTTAATCATGTGTTATTATTGAAGACAACTTATTCTTAGAGAGCCCAAGGTGCAAATTATGTTTCACAGCTAAGAAAAGCTTCCAGAGCTGCCTACATACAGTAAATCCCTGCAGTCTCAGGTGGCTTTGACTTATGTATAGCAGATGTTGAGGATGGAGGAGACCGCTCCTTTGTGCCTGCTTGTTGCTATCACCAGCGTAGACACAGGTGGAAATTTAGGCAGGGAGAAGCTGTCTGGGCCCAGAGGTGGGGTCAGTGAGTGTACTTCCACCCTGCAGCTCTGGACATCTGTCCTGTCCCCAGTCGTGGCACCAAAATGGACAGAGCCAGAGTGTTCACACTGCTTGCAGGAGGTCCTTTCCTGTCCAGGAGCTCTAGAGCAGGTTCCCTGCCCTCCCCACTGTGGTATAGGGGTGAGCTAGTGCAGGAGTCATGGAAGCATGAAATGGTTTGGCTGGAAGGGCTTTTCAAAGGTGTCACCCTTGTTGGTGCTGTGTGTCCTCTCTCCTTTCTGCAGCTGGGTAAGAAGGCGCCTTTACTCCCAGGAATAGTAATTGTGGCTTGTTCTGCTATAAATATTCATTGGGAAGCTCTCTTAATTGTTTTTCTAATTAATTCCATACGTGGTACTCTTGGGGTGCATGAGGAATGTGCCTTGGTTGGGACGTCCTCCCTTGGTAAATCCAGCCTCCCTTGGCAAATCTGTTCCTGGGCACAGTCCTTAAGCAGTCAGCCAAACCACAGCCCCCCAAGGCTCACCTCCACCAGCATGGCAGTGTCCTGCTCCCTGTTGGGACATCTCAGTGTGACCCAAGGCACGATGTCCTGCTGTGGCAGGGACACAGGGAAGCTGTGTGTCCCCGTGTCCCTGCCTGTGCCAGCAGCGCCAGCCTGGCCCTGCGGCTGAAACTCTCCCTGGCCCCATCCTGGGGTGACTCTTCCTTCACGGTGTCAGCACTAACAAGGAACCACTTCAGACATAATTAATGAGCACTTGATGTTCTCTAGATCGAGGGGACACTGCATGGCATGAGCTGGAGAAGGAGGAGGAGGTGCTTAATTAGTTCCTGTTAGGGATGGGAGATGTTTGCTTCCCAGCCAGGAGGGGACTGTGCTTTGAGGAGCCCAGTGGTGATGCCACCTCAATTCCCCAGTCAGAAGGGGGGCTGGAATTATGGAGTGCCATTGGTAGTTCCCAAAATCTCTAGTTGCAAAGGAAAGATGCATCTTTTTAAGGGGGTTTCAAACCACAGCCCCTGCCAGCAGCTCTGTACCTGGGGGAAGAGCTTCCCCTGGAGATCCTCCAGGAGTTTTTGTGCCTGTTCACTTCCCTGTTGATGAGGTGGTTTGATAGCTCACGCAGGCATTGAGGGGTGGACACGATGCGCTGGGATAGGAGGCACATGGAAATATGGGCTCTTCCACTCTGTGTCTGTTGGCTCTGGAGCTTCACATTGCTGCAGTTCATGAGGGAAAAAAATACTTCTCCATGGAGCCTGGTGCCTGGAGTGGGGGTAAAGCATCTCTGGGGGTTGTGTTTGTGGGACATAAGTCCTGGTCTGAATTTGGTCCCCCATTTTTTTACTCCGGACTTGTTGTGAGGTTCATTGTGGATGACAAATGGTGGTGAGGCACTGGCCTTGGACACTTCCAGGGATGGGGGAGTCACAGCTTCTCTGGGCAACCTGTGCCAGGGCCGAGCCACCCAACAATTTCTTTCCAGTATCCTCCTCTGTCCATGTAAAGCCCTTCTCCCTTGTCCTGTCTCTCCAGGCCCTTGGAGCCCCTTTAGGCACTGGAAGCTCCTGCTTGCAGGGATGGCAGTTCTGGCAGAGGGAAGAGCCTGTGCCAGGCTGCAGCTGCTAAATCTGTTTTTAAAGAAGAATGTAAGGAGGTTAAATAGCATCAAATCCTTGATGACAACTTCATCTCTCTTTCATTTGTTGACTCAGAATAATGAGCTGGGGCAGTGAGGATGGTGAGGAGCAGCCTGTGCCTGGAGCTGCCCTGGCCTCGTGTCTGCTGCTCGCTCTGCTGTGAACCTCCCAGTGTATGAATTGTCTGGAGTTTGATTAATTTATTCAGTTTGATCACTAAAGTGGCTGGTTTATGGCAGGGAAGCGGAGCTGTGGTGTGGGACTGGGCAGTGAGCCTGGAGCCAAGTGGAAACTAAAACAGAACAAAACCTGAGTGGAAGAAGAGGGATTTGGAGAAGTGACCATGACAAATGTTGGGTTTTTTCCCCCCTCTGGCTGTTCTGGAGAGCAAATTGAGTTCCCTGCTCCGTGGCAAGCTGGCAGCCCCATGACACCATCTGCCCAGGGCATGCCTGCTCTTCTCTTTGCATCCATCTGGGACAGATTTTCTCTTCAGACCTTCAAAATCCCCCCAACCATGAAAAACAGAGAGAGTGAAGCCCGGAGTGGTGATTAAATGGGTGAGCATGGACCTGTTGGGAAGCTGCAGGCAGTGAGCAGCCAGGCACGTGGGAGCCTGAACCAGCTGCTTCCATGCCCTGCCCGAGGCTTAAACTCCTTGTTTAGGGCCATGATGTCACCTAAACAGTTGGTGCTGAAGCTCCTTTGCATCCAGAGACCCTTAATTTTTCAAAGCAAGCCTTTCTGGAGGAAAACTGTTTCTGGGTGAGCATCGACTGCATTTTGCTTCCAGTGAAGCACGTGGGGCTCACTGTGGAGAGCATTTAAGTCTGTGAGTGTCAACAAATAGGTATTTGCTCCTCTGGGGCAAGGGGTGGATTTTTTGGGAGAGGTGAACAGGGATGCTTCCAATCCTGTTGCCTCTGATATGCCTTGAACAGCTCCCTACCCTGCAAGCACCTTTGAAATCCTGCCCTGCTCCAATTCATTTCTTATCCATGAGAAGAAAAGCAGAAAAAAAACCCCCAAACCCTGAGAAAGGTAAAACCACATTGAATTTTACTTCCCTCCATGAATAAACCATGGCAGGCCGGCTCTGACTTTAATTTACATGTGTCCCAAGGCGGATCTGAGCCTGTTCCTCCCGAGGTGGAGGGCTGGTTTAATTAAGCGGCTGCGTCATGCGGAGCAGGGGCCGCGTTGCTCCGTGCAGCGGGAGAGACGGAGCCGTGCCCGCGGGATGCCAGCCCGGATGCTGGCAAGCTCATGTTTATCTCATGAGTTTATCTCACGAGTTTATCTCATGGTTTTCTGCCTATACAGTGCTGAAAGAAGGGAACACAGTGTGGCAGGTGCTGTTTGTGATTCGGATGGCCTCGAGGCAGGAGCATCTCTGGGTGATCCAAAATTTGTGCGTTCGGCTACAAAATGGTGAAGTTTGCACCAAAATTAGGTTTTGGGGCAAGGATCTGGGGACAAGGCTCTGCTGGGGTGTCCCGTCCCCATGTGCTGTGGTTTCTGTTGTGGCTTGGGGTCCTGTGCTGAGCTCCCTCCTTGGGAGCAAGAGGATCCTTCAGGGCTGGAATGCTTGGACTTCCCTGTTCCTCCAGCTGGGTCACTCTCTTCTCCCTGCACTGAGGCCTGGATGCTGGGATGTGGTGCAGATGGGGTGTTTAAGGGCTGAGTCTCCTTTCTTGGCATGGTCAGGAAGGTGGGATGCAAGTACCCTCCCAGCTCTCCTGGCTTGGCATTTCTCCCAGTATGGAAACTCTCTGGATGAATTTGTGGATGCCTGGCAGAGGGTGGCATGGCAGAGCACCCCCCAGCACTGCTGGCTGCCTACTGGGTTCCCTGTGGCCGTGCCAGGCTGAGATGTTCCTGGAGAAACACTTGGCTTAATATAAAAGGCAATCACATAATTAAGAAGTAGGTATGGGGCAAAATCTTCACAAAACAACCTGTCAGCCCCCTCCCCAGCAGAGAGGCAGGAGGGAAGGGATGACAGGAGAGCACCACATAGGGATGCAATTAAACCTCCAGCACCACGCGCCTGCTCCCTGCTTGGATGTGTGCAGGGAGGATAACAAGGGAGATGAAAGCAGGGTGGGGAAGCAGTGCCCTTGTTACCCTTTGAAGGTGGGAGATGACAGCCGCTGCCTGTGGGTGACAGCCTGCCCAGTTCTGCTGCTTTTCCCCCCAGCCTGCTGCCTGTGTCATCATCCTATCGAAGGCATTGAAGCCCAAGTGCATGGACTGGGTGGCAGCCGGGGTCTGTGGTGTCCCCAGGGAACACAGTGTCAGCAGTGCCCGTGGCACTGCCCCGGAGGGCAAGCGGGAGCCCTGGGAAGCTGTGCCAAGTGCCTGCCCTGTAATCACAGCGTCCTCTCAGTGACACTTTTCTGTAGCACACAATTTCGTGTGGGTGTTTATTTGCCTGGATGGTGTCTCTCAGCTGAAGGTGTCTGGGAGGGTGTCTTAGCTGCCATCTCGGCCGCTCAGGGTGACAGCAGGATGGCAAGGAGAGCATTTTAAAACACCCATCTCTGGGGCTAACCAGTTTGGAGGCTGAAAAACTGATTTTTTTTTTCCTTACTTTATTTTTTAATGTATTTAAAGATAGATTCTGTGTCGATGGTATCTACAAAATGCACAAGGGGTTTCTAGCAAGCATCTCATCCCTTTTTTGTGGGGGGTTTCATAAAAAAATTATGAGCCTTGTGCACAAGGTGTTGAGTTGAGGAGCAATAATTTTTTCTTAAAGATAAACTATTGTTTGCAGAAAGGAGAGCCTTGAATCTCTTTCTGGCAGGCTGCAAATGCAGTGAGCCAGTTTCTCCTTTTTTCCTGACCTGTGCTGTCCTCAAACCCTGCTGCCCATCTCCCAGGGGTGCTGCTTGGTGCTTCCACAGGTCTTTTTGGAGCAAGGCTGGATCATCCAGGCTCTTTAGTGCCTTTGCACCTGACAGTGCTCTCCACACCTGTACCTTGCTTGAGGGCATCATCTCGTGCAGCACTGCTGCTTCTAATGCAGCTTTTCATCACCTGCTGTGCCAGAGTGCCACAGGTATGATCAAAGACTGGGATTGCCCTGGAAAGGTGCTGGACCCAGAAAGGAACCTAAAACAAGAGTGAATTTGGGAATACCTGGGAAAATGGGGTTAGCTCTCCCACAGCAGGGACAGAGGGGCATGGGATGGGTGAGGCACTGCTGACTTGGTTTGCATGGTGCTGGTGAGGTTTGGGGCAGGTCAGGGCTCTCTGAATCGCTGCTGAATCTGTAATTCCTTGGAGAAGCTCCTGTTTTAAAATCCAAGAAGGAAAAATGCCACTCTGCATCCCCAGGGAGCTTTAGAGCAACTTAATGTAGAGGCAATGTCTCCTTTCTTTCTTCCTTTCTTCTTTTTTTTTCTCTTCTGACTTAAGCTTCCCTGAGAGAGTAATTAAAAAGTTCAAGTTCCAGGTGCTAACTGAGAGGATTTAGTTTGAGACTGAAATGCTTGGATACCCCCGTGCTTGAATATCCCCACACTTGCACCCCTTCCACAGATGCTTGCCTCGGGCAGGAGCAGGGATGGATGAGCTGAGAGATCCTTCTTATCTCTGGCTCTTTCTAGGACTCCTGGCACCTCAAATACAATGATGCAGGATACAGGAGTGTGTTAAGCAGTTGAAAATCCCCACAGTGCTGCTGTGTGCAACGAAGGCTTCCATAATCCATCCTGCTGCTGGGCACTGCCCAGGCTCCCCAGGGAATGGGCATGGCCACAAGGCTGCCAGAGCTCCAGCAGCACCTGGACAGTGCTCTCAGGGATGCACAGGGTGGGATTGCTGGGGTGTCTGTGCAGGGCCAGGAACTGGACTGATGAGCCTTGGGGATCTCCAGCATATTTTGTGGTTCTGTGGTTCTGTGGTTTTGGCATTCCCAGATTCTGTGGTTCTGTGATTTCGTGATTCCATGGTTCTGTGGTTGTGTGATTCCATGATTCTGTGATTCTCAGTTTCTGATGTTCTGTGGTTCTGTGATTCTGTGATTCTCAGATTCTGTGGTTCTGTGATTCCGTGATTCCATGATTCAGTGGTTCTGTGGTTGTGTGATTCCATGATTCTGTGATTCTCAGATTCTGAGATTCCATGATTCTGTGATTCTCAGTTTCTGAGGTTCTGTGGTTCTGTGATTCCGTGATTCCATGATTCAGTGGTTCTGTGGTTTTGTGATTCCATGATTCTGTGATTCTCAGATTCTGAGGTTCTGTGATTCTGTGATTCTCAGTTTCTGAGGTTCTGTGGTTCTGTGATTCTGGGAGCTGCAGAGGGAGGCAGCAGTGGGGACACAGCTTTGTGGTGCCTTCCCTGGGTGTTTGCTTTGTGTGAGACATGTGACACATCCCTCCTCTGAGCCTTTGAAGGGGTAGGAGAGGTTCAGCTGTGGCTGGGAGTCCCCAGTTGTGGCCACATCCTTACAATCACCCCTTGAACACGGCGGCAGCTTGCAGCTGTATTTCCCCCAAACTTCCACTGATGACATCTCACTGCAAGAAGCCTGAGTTTCACCAGTCCCTCAATGGTGTTCTCTCCCACCCCCAGACATGTCAGCCCTGGAGAAGGGGTCCTGCTGGCCAGCTGACACCTGGGATGTGCAGCATTCCTGGTGTGCAGGCAGGGTGATGGATCCGTGGGCAGCTTTGGATTGTGGGGGGGTTAAATGCTGAGCATCCTTCCTGCCGAGCAGCATGGAGGAGTTCTGTGCATCAGCATTTACAAACACACCCCTGGTGCCTAAATGTGAGGAAATGGATAGTTAAGCACATCATTAATCTTATCCAGCCCCCATAATCAACAATCAATTAATTCTCCTCCGGGCTGAAGAGAAGTGGGTTGTGCTGTATCCTGGGCACTGGCATAAAGAGCCCCTTCCCACAGGGAAAGCTGAGGCAGAGCCTCATCCTGCACTTGTCCAACACACTATAATGGATGCAGGCCTTGCCAGCTCTGGGAAGCTCTTGGAGCAGCCCTTAAATTAGGGCAAATGTTGCACTGGCCATTAGTGGGGTGATTTATTGCTCCCTCCTGGGCTGGAGTCCTCCATCTGAGTATTGCACTTGGACTGCAGGATTGTCGTGTGAAGGATTGTGGATCCCACCATGGCACTGCAGAGCCCTGGGGGTTTGTGCTGTGTTTTCAGTGTGAGGTTCATGGTTCAGCTCCCCCAGAAAGAGGGGACACACGGGCAGCAGCCAGAAGGGAGTGCTGCACCCATGGCATGTTTGGGAGAGAGGAGAAGGCATCCACCTCCCCAAAACTGTGAGAGGCTTTAGGCAAGCACAGTGTAATTACAGGAGAGAAAAGCTAATTGGTAATAATAGCAATTAAGAACTATGTGCCTGCAGATTACAGGAATTTGTGGATAAGCGAAGTGATAACAGAAACCTGTGGACACTGGGGTGCTGGGTGCCATGTTCAGGTGTTTTGACAAAGCATCACTTGGATTAATTGTAATTAAACATTAACAAACCTCTTGAACCAACCCACCAACATTGCCCTCAAGCTTAAAACTGAGGGTTGTTCACAGTACTGCAACCCTCTCATCATCCTCCTTGCCTCCTCCATCCTCTCCCATTAAAACACAGGTGGCTGCTCCCTGGTACCACTGCCCTCCCCTTCCTGCTCCTCCAGAGAATCTGGCCTGT
Organism: Prinia subflava; assembly: GCF_021018805.1. Taxonomy (NCBI): domain Eukaryota; kingdom Metazoa; phylum Chordata; class Aves; order Passeriformes; family Cisticolidae; genus Prinia; species Prinia subflava. The sequence goes on along the minus strand of NC_086257.1, from coordinate 5,674,296 downwards.
TTCAGGTGTTCTGCCAGATCCTCCAGCTCCAGAGCCCACAGGCCGCCCTTTGCATGTCTCATGGATGCTCACCCTTCTGTGGGAGCACAAAGATGCTGGGACATGGTGGGGAGGCGATGGTGGGGAGGGAGAGGTGAGGAGCTGGAGATGCACTTGAAGCCTTGGTGTTCATTTGTGGTTTTGTCTCCTGCCTGGTGTGTCTGTGCCTCCTTGTGCTGTTATGGGTATAGGTCTGTGTGTGTGTATCAGGGAAGGGTCTGCATCCCTCTGCCTTCTGCTGTGGAGCATCCTGAAGGTCCCCCTCAAACCCTCTGGACTGCGTGGTGACCCCGTGTGTCCCACTGCCCACCACATGAGGTGGTGTGTTATGGCCCTGAGTGCTTCCTTAAAATGCCACATGCATGGGATGGCTGTGGTGGGATGTGCAGGACTTGGCAGTGATGGGGAAGAGGAAGGGCAGGTGGAGATGGTGGCTGGTTCCTGTGGAATGCCACATCCTCACCCAGCTGTCAGGGGCACTGGAAAGAGACAGTTCATTGCAGCCAGTTGTGCGCCTCAGGCTAGGAGGGGTGGGAAATCTAATGAATAATAAAATTGTAAAATATTGTTTTGATTTATTCTTTTCTATCATCTATTAATATCTGGAAAGGCTGTGTGAGCAGGAGGCCTTCATGAGTTTTGAATGACAGGTTAAAGGGCTCCAATAAAGATTAGATGGTCCACTATCTCCCAAGGAAATTGCATCAAAGTGGTTACTCCTGCTTGCTCCTATTAATTTCCTCTTCATGGCTGCTAGGAGATGCCTCATATCCTGATGCAGCAGACAGGGGTAAGAGGCACTTTCCATTATCTCAATCATCGCCGTGTTTATGAGACACGTTGGGTGTTTCTCTGCAGAGCTGTGCCTTGGGGGGGAAGGCACCACAGGGGCAGAGCTGGGAGACAAACGGGGCTGGGACCACTCTGGTGTGAGGCCAGGACAGTCTCTCCTGGGCTGGATGGATGTCTGATCCCTTGGGTACACGTGCCAAAATACAGATATTCCCTTCTGCAGCCTTTGGTTCCGTCAGATTTTATTAGATGTCAGGGATGGATGAGCATCCATTCATCAGTGCCCATTGCTTAGGATGGGCAGGGTGGGGCGGAGATGAGAGACCCCATCCCTGTCACTCCATCCTCACCCTCTCTCCGCAGAGCTGCGAGATGGTTGATTAATGAAACCTCCCCTGTGGCTGATTAAACCCTCACTGTAACTGGAACATCTCCGTTATGAATTAGTTGCCATTTCCTGCTTGAATGAACTCAGAGGCTGGGAAGCTGCAGCCCCAGGCTGCCGGGGATTAACAGGATGGACCCATAACACACTGTTGTGGGTGTCACACCGACTTTGTAATTAAATATTTAAATTTTGCCTGGAAAAAGACCTGAACTGGGCTGTTGGGGTTGGTGGAAAGGGCCGATCAGCAGAAGAGGAGCACTGTCCTGGCCCTGCTTGTCCATGTCCCCATGGGTGCTGCGGAGGACGGGGGTCCCACGGCCCCCTGCCATGCTGCTGCCATCCCCCTGCCATCCCCCTGCCTGGGTACGAGCGGTAGGGCCCCTACTGAAGCCCCCTTGCTCTGCCTGGCTAAACATTGTCACCATGTGGTTGCAGTGTTTGTCTAGTGGCTTCAGGAATAATCCACAGCCAACATGGAAAATTCTGGCCATCCTGCATTCCTGGGAAGGTGCTACCCCGTTTAGCACTGATACAAGTGTGAAGCTTTTCTGTGTCTCCTCTTCCTTTTCCTTTCCCCCTTCCTTTTCCTCTTCCTTTTTCTCTTCCTTTTCCGCTTCCTTTTCCTCCTCTCCTCTCCTCTCCTCTCCTCTCCTCTCCTCTCCTCTCCTCTCCTCTCCTCTCCTCTCCTCTCCTCTCCTCTCCTCTCCTCTCCTCTCCTCTCCTCTCCTCTCCTCTCCTCTCCTCTCCTCTCCTCTCCTCTCCTCTCCTCTCCTCTCCTCTCCTCTCCTCTCCTCTCCTCTCCTCTCCTCTCCTCTCCTCTCCTCTCCTCTCCTCTCCTCTCCTCTCCTCTCCTCTCCTCTCCTCTCCTCTCCTCTCCTCTCCTCTCCTCTCCTCTCCTCTCCTCTCCTCTCCTCTCCTCTCCTCTCCTCTCCTCTCCTCTCCTCTCCTCTCCTCTCCTCTCCTCTCCTCTCCTCTCCTCTCCTCTCCTCTCCTCTCCTCTCCTCTCCTCTCCTCTCCCCCATCCCAAGGACAGGAGGTTCTCTCCGGTCTCCTGGAGCAGCTCAGGATGCCGGTGCTGTGCTCTGTTTTGCAGCCTGCCCTGCGGGGACGTTCAAGGCCAGCCAGGGCTCGGGGCTGTGCGTGCCGTGCCCCCCGAACAGCCGCTCCAGCGCCGAGGCGTCTCCTCTCTGTGCCTGCCGCAATGGTTACTACCGCGCCGACTTCGACCCGCCGGCCGCCGCCTGCACCAGTGAGTACGGGCTCGGGGCTGGGGCTGCAGGCTTGTCTCGCTGCCCTCTCTCCTGGGGCAGCAGCACGGATAAAGTCTCAATCCACGTGCAGTTTGTTTTGTTTTGTCCCCCTTTCCCGCTGTGGATGCAAGCGCGGCTGGGTGGGCAAGGTGGAGGGATGGGGTGGCCCCAGATCCCGCCTGACTGGCAGCCTCTGGAATTTATACAGCACCCGGGCAGCGGCGGTGATGGCAGGGAGATAGTCCCCAGGATAAATTAGGATTTAAAGTTATCTGCTCTGGCTGTCTTGTTCATAGTCTTGCAGATGGAATATTTTTTAATAGGGGGAAGGCTGCATTAAGCATTGGTAGTCAGCCATGCGTTGCTGCTCGGCTGCCTGCCCGAGCTGCCTGGCATGGCAGCAGTGTCCTCAAGCCTGTCTTTTGGGGGGAAAAGAACCCAGGAGAGAGGAAAGAGCTGCTGTACTCTTCATCCTGCTGGAAACTCAGGCCTCAACTCGGCCCCCAGATAGAGTTCAGGCCCTTGAACCAGCCTATCAGGGAGCTTTAGCATGTGGATGCTCCAGACCCTCCATGCTGGGAAGTGCCCAAAGCACACACCAAGGAAACAAGGAAAGGATTTGTGTGTTTTGCTGGATCACCTGAGCTCTCATACAGTTATTCAGCAGCTTGCACAACTACAGATAATTTACAGATCTTTGTTATGCCTCATTACATAACTGATTTACGACTGTGCTGTGCTATAGAATATAGGAAAAAAAGTCTCTTTGCTGATTTTTATTTCTTCTCGTCAGTGCTTGATTTTGCAGTGCTCCAATCTGAGGTGCCAGCTGTTCACCCACAAAGTTTCTCTGTGTCAGAGGAGCACATAACATTGTGCAGCTGCCCTGGACTGGAACCCTTCCAAGGGCAATCCCTGCAGCTCCTGGGCCCCTGCAGAGGAAGGAAGGAAGGGACTGCAATTAAAGTGGGAGGAATCTAGGGAGGCAGCAGTTTGGGAAAGGGAAGAAATACGTGGTTTTTTCCTTTTTCTAGAAAAGATACTGACTGCTTAAGGTATGGAGGGAGGATTAGGATTAAGCCTCGTGAGATATGTTGCAGATTTTTGGGGTAACTTGCTCCTGTTGAGCATTTGTGAGTCCTGCAGTCTTGCTCCCCTGGGGAATCAAGGTACAGGAAAACCCTTTCCAGCAAGGATGCTGCACTATGGCTGCTCCATGACAGACACTTTTACTCCTAAAGAGGAAAAGGGTTAAAGGGAATGGAATTCTATTATTTTAATTATTTTTTTAAGGCTGTCATTTCTCCAGGCCTTTGAACAAAATCTTTCATCCACATTATCCACTTCAGCAGCCTAGAGAGGCTCCCAGAGTGCCTCCATGCAGAATGACCTCTCCATCCCACCAGCGATGTCACCGTGGTGCTGATGAATCTGTCCCTGTCCAGCCCATCCCTGCCCACAAACGGGGCTCATTTATCCACAGCCCTAATGATGTTCCCTGGCACACACACATACATGAGGAGGGCTCCCATGGGATGGGTTTCCCCAAGACAGAGTGTGCTTCTCTCTCTTAACCTTTCCTTACAGGTCAAGTCCTCCATCATTTTTATTGCTCCCTGTATCATGGCAAAGTCCTTTTTCTTTCTTGGAAGTGCAGCCCCCAGCCCAGCCAGGATGAGGAATTCCTTGCTTCCCTTATTTAATATAGCCAAGCAGCTGAATTTAGTGGTTTTGGCTGTGGAGCCACCCTGGCTGATCCCAAATCCTTCCCTGGATCTGTGCAGACGTGTTTGTACCTCAGTGATGCTGTCCTGGATTCCTCCTGAATGGACTGCAACCCCGATCCGGCAGCGCTTGCAGTCGGAGCCACATTCAATTCCCGTCCTCTGAGGCATTTGCAATGGCTCCTGATGGCTTTGATCAATGCAATTTTCATCTCTTGTCCAACATGGGAGCTGTTTGCAAACCATGGAGTGGTGCCGGCTTTCATCCATGCTGGGAAATTCCCGGGTTTCCAACTTGAGATATCGAACCCTTAATAACCACTTTCCATTTTTAACTCTCTCTTCTCCTGCTGCTTCTCTGGTTCTCCATGGTGCTGGCTAAGAGATTTTTCTCTTGCTGGGATAATCTGCTCGAGGTGCTTCTCCATGCGAGCACTGCAATTATCTCAGCATCTCCTGATGGGATTAAAATGGGTCCATCTTCTCGGATGGATCTGTGTGCATTCCACATGGAGGTTTTTTTGGAGACTTAAGTGGGTTTGTGGCGTGGGAGTTGTCACCTCCATCTGGGAAACTTGCTTGCAATGCAAGTGGTTGGTGTTGCCAGTGTGGAAAGTCTGACCCTGAGCTAAGCAAAGCTGTGGACACCAAATCCCTCCTGAGGGAGGAGGTGATGGATAGTGCAGAGCCCTGGGGTGTCCTTCTCTGCTGGATCCCCCACGGGAGGGCAGGGACCTGTCTGAATGCCTCTCCCATCCCACAGGTGTCCCATCCGGCCCCCGCAATGTCATCTCCATCGTCAACGAGACGTCCATCATCCTGGAGTGGCACCCGCCGCGGGAGACGGGCGGCCGCGACGACGTCACCTACAACATCGTCTGCAAGAAGTGCCGCTCGGACCGGCGCGCCTGCTCGCGCTGCGACGACAACGTGGACTTCGTGCCCCGCCAGCTGGGGCTCACCGACACCCGCGTCTTCATCAGCAACCTGTGGGCTCACACCCCCTACACCTTCGAGATCCAGGCCGTCAACGGCGTGTCCAGCAAGAGCCCCTTCCCGCAGCAGCACGTCTCCGTCAACATCACCACCAACCAGGCCGGTGAGTGTCCCGCTGCCGGCTCCGTGGGCAGTCAGGCTCTGTGCCCAAAAGGAGAAGCTCCCGGGGTGTGAGGGTGTGTGATGGCTGTGGTGCTCCCAGCCCTGAGCGGGGAGAAAGGCCAGGAGAAGAGGGAGGAAGAGGAATGGGGATAGGGAAGGGTTGCCCGTGCCCCAGGCAGGGTGAGAGTTGGCCTGTGGGAGGGTTATCTGGTACCTGCTTTTATCCCCCTCTAGGTTGCTTGGGGATGAAATGGCATCACCACTTTCTCCCTTTTTCCAGTTGGGAGAAGGGAGATGGGGTGAATCCAGCCTTGAAACACAGTCTGACTGTGTTGCAGCACAGAGGGGGCAGCATCCCAGGGCTGAGTCCAGGCTCTGTTTCCTCTGGTACATCCCTCTCCCATCATTCTTCTCTTGTCTCCTTTTCCAGGCTCCTCTGCTCCCTTTCCTGTCCCCAGTTGGGCATCAGGAGCTGAATGAGCAGTCCTGGGTCAGAGGGGGATGCTGGTGGGGTGGGTGTGCAGATGGCAAGGGGGCACTGGTGCTGGGCTGCACTGAGGATCAGAGGGGATGGAAACCCATCCCCTGGGTTGGGTGCTCTGGGTGTAAAAATGGAATGGGAATTCCTGCTTTGTGCCAGGGCACACAGCCTGCGTCATCCTGCTCCCTCTGGATAGCACAATGGAGAAACCTGGTGTAAATATTGCAGTGTAAATATTTCAGTGTAAACCAGTGTAAATATTTCAGTCTCCTGGCTCCAGGGAATACAAATCTACATTTGTGCCTGGCTGGCATCGCTGTCTGCTGAACCACATGCAGCCAAACCTTCCTCTTGTTTCCAGGCCTTTTTTTTTTTTCCTGGGGTGGATATCTGGGGTTTGTCTGAGCTCTTCTCCCACCATGGGGAGCTGGGAACAGCCAGGTCACCCTCATCTGTCTGTCTGTGCCCCAGTGGTCCCTGTTTGTCCTGCAAAGGCTGATTACAAACTTGGAAATGCTGGGCTATGGGGTAACCTGATGGGAATTCACCAGGGATATCCAGGGCACTGGTGCTCTCCCTCTAAAATCTCTTTGGCTTTGCAGTGGGATTTTCCAACCATGTTCCCTGTCCTGTCCAAGCTAATGGGAGTTAATACAACAGCAATCAACCTAAGTGCTTAATTTCAGTCCACAAGTGTCTTCCTGGACCAGATGTGGAGAGATTAAAAAAATAATGTAGGATTAAGTATTCTGGGTAAACAAAGGCAGTGCCAAACTATCCACATCTTCCAATGGAACCATGAGAAACAGGTCTCCTGCCATCCCCAGATTCCCTGCATGGCATGATCCTGTGCCCCAGGATGGTTGTGCCAGGTTCAGGTATTCCCTGGATTCACACAGGGGAGGCATTTTTCCTGCCCAGCACTGCCTATACTTTAGGCATGGTGAGGAGGAGGAGGAGGGCATAGATGGCTGGATGGGGAGCTGACTCTGTGGACAGGACATGCCAGTGCTCCTTTCCTTTGATAGGATTAAGTGCAGGATTAGGGCTGCATTGGCTGACTCTGCCCCTTGTAAGTATAGCTTGGAGGACACAAAGCATTTGGAAAGGGGTTTCCTGATTGTTTTAGTGACTCAGCATCCCTAATGGTGGAAGGACAGTGTTGCTGTTTTCCTGGGAGAAGCACATTTGGGTGCTGGGGATGTGCATCCCTTGAGAGTCCCTAAGAGCAGCCCCTGCAACTTCTCTGGAGCCAAAACTGGGCTGGGGTGTCTCTGCCCTGTCACTGTCCTCAGGGTGGGCAGATTTTTTGCTCCCACACCCCATTTCTGAGAGCATGTGGGGTGGCAGTTGTGGCACAGCTCCCTGGGTGCCGAGTGCTGGCTCCCCACAGAGGCTTTTACAGCAAAAGATGTCACACAGAGCTGGACCCTGTCACCAAACCTTGGTTTGCCCCGCTGGGGAGAGCTTTGCTGTGTCTCTCCCACGATGGGAGACATCCTTGGAGCAAGCAGTCCCATGGAGAAGGAACACCGAGGATTTCCAAGCCCCTAATTAAACAGAGTAGTTGGTTTAAATAGCAGAATTCCCTCAGTGGCTGGCTGCTCTGTTTCCATGTAAAGCTGCTGAGATGTCGGTCTTCCCACTGCTAATGAGCGAGCTGGTCCTGTGGGGAAACCAGCCACAGGCAAGGGAGATTTGGGATTTTACCCTGTGGTAATTCTGTGGGGATTGTACCCCCTCCTCAGGGCCATTTTTCCTCCCCCTCTCCATTAATTTTCCCTCGCTCCCCGCTTCCTCGGCAGCCCCCTCCACCGTGCCCATCATGCACCAGGTGAGTGCCACCATGAGGAGCATCACGCTGTCCTGGCCGCAGCCCGAGCAGCCCAACGGGATCATCCTGGACTATGAGATCCGCTACTACGAGAAGCTGAGCCGCATCTGCACGCCCGACGTCGGCAGCCCCGTGGGCTCCAGGCCGGCCCCGGTGAGCCCGGGGAGCCCTGCCCCTCCCGGGGGCTGGGCTGAGGGCCTGGGGGCAGGGGCAGCATCGATGGGTGCTCAGACAGGCTCTGCTGGGAATGGGCAGGTGGGACAGGCACCAGGTCACCCAAGCTGCCTCCAGAAGCTGGGACTGAGTTATGACTGCAGATTCTAAATCACAGAATCATGGAGCAGCTTGAGTTGGAAAGGACCTTAAAGCTCATCTAGTTCCAACCCCCTGCCATGGGACACCTCTCACTAGATCAGGTTGCTCAGAGCCCTGTCCAGCCTGAGCCATTCCTTCTCTGTGACAGCATTTGTCCAGCACATCAGTGCCCGTGGCTGCCTTGGCTCTGGCATTTGCTAGGATGAGCAGGCACCTGAATCAGGGGTTTAGCATCAGGAGGAGGGGGTTGGAGAGGACCAGGGAAGGTTATGGAGGTTGTTCCTGCCCTGGGTCACTGCCCTCCACTGGTCCTGTCCCTAGCAGCTGTCCTGTCCTACAGGGGACACGCTCCCAACCCCTGCAATGAACCGTGCCTGGCCCAAGCTGTTCCATCCCTCCTGTGTCTTGCCAGCTCTAATGAATTCCTCTAAGTATGAATAATTAGAGGATCTCACCAGCGACCTCTTACCAGCAAAACACTGGGGAACGTGGTAAAAAATGAGAGTGGAGACACATGAGGTTTCCACCAAGGTCTAGGCCAAGGACCTGTGCCAGCAGAGCAGGACTGCAGGGGCTGGGGATCTCAGCAGAGAGTTGCCCTTGAACCTGCTGGAGCAGGGTCTCATAGGACTCATTATGGTGTTTAGTGGAATCACAGAATGGTTTGGGTTGGAAGAGACCTTAAAGATCACCCAGTTGCAACCCCCATGCTGTGGGCAGGGACCCCAGGTTCCCATACTGTGAGATGTTTCTGAAATGCACAAAGACGTCAGTCATTTGAAGAGGAGGAATCTGTTGCTCATAAATTATTTTTGCTCTGGATGATCTTGTTATTTCCCTCTGCTACTCCATGCTCCCTGCTCTGGTGGGACCAGGGGGCTGCCTGGGAGGCAGGTGCTGCAGGGGCCTCCCCAGTTCCTTGTGGGTCCTGTTTCATAAAATCATAGACTCTCCTGGGTTGAAGGGACCTTGAAACTCATCTTGTTCCACCTCCTCCCATGGGCAGGGACACCTTCCACTATCCCAGGTTGCTCCAAGCCCTGTCCAGCCTGGCCTTGGACACTTTCAGGGATGGGGCAGCCACAGCTTCTCTGGGCAACCTGTGGCAGGGTCTCCCCACCCTCACAGCCAAGAATCTCTTCCCAATATCCAAACTAGATGTATTTTCTGTAGTGGGAATCCATTGCCCCTTGTCTGGGGACTCCAGGCCCTTATAAATAGTCCATCCCTATCTTTCTTGTAGCTCCCTTCAGGTCCTGGAAGGCCACAATTAGATCACCCCAAAGCCTTCTCCAGACGGAACCATCACAGTTCGCCCAGCCATTCCTGTGGGTTCCTCTGTGTCAGGGGTGCTCCTGAAGCAGAACCAGAGCCTCTCCTTTATCCCCTGCCCCGAGCCCCACCCCTGCCCTCAGCAGGGACAGGTGGGCTGCAGTCCTTCTGACACGTCTCTCCCGGGGTGCCCGCAGGACCACAACGAGTACAACTTGTCGATGGCGCGCAGCCAGACGAACACGGCGCGGCTGGAGGGGCTGCGGCCCGGCATGGTGTACGTGGTGCAGGTGCGCGCCCGCACCGTGGCCGGCTACGGCAAGTACAGCGGCAAGATGTGCTTCCAGACCCTCACCGACGGTGAGTGCGGCCCGGTGCTCTGCTTGGGTCAGGGGAGCTGTCTCTGCACAGAGCTCTGTCCCAGCAGGCAGGGCCGGGGGATGGACGGCGGTGTCTCGTTAACCGCCGGTGGGAGGAGGGGTCCGCTCTCAATCTCCCTGCTCCAGGTTCTCCCCCCGCTGTTTATTTCTGTCTCTGCCGCCTTCAGCTGTGGGGACAGAAGCCCCTGGCAGCAGCTGTGAGTCTGGCACGGTGTGATGGGGTGGGAGGAGGGTTGTAGACCCTTGGAAGAAGGACTCTGGGATCTTTGGAGTCCAGCTGAGCCATCAGGGCAAAGCTGGGATGGTCAGACCCATCTGGAAGCTGATTTTCCATGTCAAAGGGGTGTGTTGGGCCAGCTCATGACCTTCCTGGCTTCTTCCGGCCCCAGCCCTTCCCTGCACCCACAAACACTGGCTTCCTTTAGAAACTACAAACTCGTGGGAGTGTTTTCCATTAATCCCAGCTTCAGGACTTACCCACAAGTTGGTGAGTGAGGCAGGTCCTCCTACCCCTGGGGCAGCTGAGAGCCTGATCCCTGTCGCTGCTGTTGCAGTTCCTTCTCTGCTTAGGTGACATCCATGGCTCCCAGCCTCACTGCCTGTCTTTCCTAAAGCTTATCTTCTTTCCTAAAGCATTTCTTCTTCCCTAAAATGGGTCACCCCATGTTTGCATTCATGTCGAGTGCCAGCTGGGGTGGGAAGAGGAAAACCATGCTGGGTGACCAAAGGGAAGGAAATGGTAATAAACCCCCCTCTAATGCTTCAAATATTCAGGATTAGAGAAGCGAGAAGAAAAATCCTGCCTCAAATAAGCAATTAATTGAAATTTAATAAGAATGGATTGTGTAGCTTATTAAATAATAATTGATTGTTAGATGAGAATTTCTCAGGATTTAAGCAGCATGCAAGAGATAAATCTAGTTGCCAGTAATTAACTGCAGAGTAGGAAATACAGATAAAATTGTGCTAAATGCTTTCTTTTGGATGAGTTTTGTTTTAACCCTTGTTTAACCCTGCACAGCCTGGCAGACCTCGATGGGGTGATAGGAGAGAGGGGTATTTCTGGAATGCTACAGAAGCCCCAGGAATGTGGGATCTGCTGGATATTGCCTGTTGAGAGTGCCCACACCACTGATGGGGCAGGGAAAAATGGGGGAGACACATGGACGATTCCAGTAGCTTTTTGGGGGTTCTCCCAGGCATAGCCAGTCCTCCTGGTGCCACCTTGGCTTTCACCCCAGCCTGCTGCTGAAGGATGCAAGGGGTGGCTGAGCAGACAAAGGGGATTCTGAGGGATGCTTGGTGGGGAAGGGATGCTGTGGGTGCCATGGCTCTGCAAAAGGACTTGTCTCATGTTAAGATATGAAGACATACAAGCAGACCTGCAGGGAGGCATCCCAGGTTCTCCCAACCTCACTCCCAAAGTTCACCCTTGTGGACTCTGTTGTCTGATCTGGGTGAAGTCTTGGCACAGCATTCTCTGGCTGGCTTGGTTATTAATAGCGTTTTCCTCCATTCCTACTTGTAGGAATTCTGTGTTTGTGAGACCCCATGTTAAAATTGGTCAAAGTGGCCCAACAGGTTTAAATCACAGAGTCTCAAAAAGGTTTGAGTTGGAAGGGACCCTAAAGCTTATCTCATTCCAATCCCCTGCCATGTGCAGAGACGTGATTCTGGTAGATCAGGTTGCTCAATAAATGAATTTATTGAGGAAAGGGAAATGCCAAAGCCATGGACAAAGCCACCTTGTGAACATCATCTTTGGGAAACTGGGCCCATGCACATTGGTCTGATATTATTTCCAGAATCTTCTCTCCCCTGTCTTTAAGCCAAAGGTGTGTGAGTCAAGCATGGCAATCCTACCCAGTGCAACACTGGCTCATCCCCTGCCTCAGCTGACCCTCCTGCCTGCATCCCCCTTGTCCCACCACCGTGGGAGCAGCACCCATGGAATCGGAGAGGATCCCTTCCCAAAGGCTGCTCTCACTCCATGGGTGTGCCAGGGAGGACTGACCCCGTCCCTCTTCTCTCACAGATGATTACAAGTCGGAGCTGAGGGAGCAGCTGCCTTTGATCGCGGGGTCCGCAGCGGCCGGGGTGGTCTTCATCGTCTCCCTGGTGGCCATTTCCATCGTCTGCAGCAGGTGGGGCCCTGTGGGATCAGTGTCCCGGGAAGGTGGAGGTGGTGAGGTGCAGATTGGGGGTGGGAGGGGCGGGATGGGGGACCCATGTGGCCAGAGGGAGTAGCACTGCTCAAGGAGTGCTGCTGCAGGGGAGTGGTGTGGGGCCAGCAGCAGGTGCTGATCCCTGAAGCCTGGCTGTTCTCTCCCCTGCTCTCCAGGAAGCGTGCCTACAGCAAGGAGGCAGTGTACAGTGACAAACTGCAGCACTACAGCACCGGCAGAGGTGAGCAGCAACAGGGGGAAAAACACACGGGGGAGACGCTCCCAAAGCTGCACCCACCGTGTGCCCCACTCCCCTCCTTCCAAGGGGGACTGTGGGGTGGTGGGAGCCCCCGTGGCAGATGGACAGGGCCTCAGGGTGGGAGTGGAGATGTCCACATGTGTCTGTCGGGGTGTGGGGAGGGCGGGCTGCAGTGGTGCAGCACTGTGGGTGGGAAAAGAGGAGTACCAGGAGGGATTTAGGGAATGATGATGGATTTGGGGGTATGTCAGGGGCAGGGGGGATGAAAGGGACAAGGGATGGGAGAGGATGCTGTGAAGACTCCCAAAGGAGGAAAGAAGGGAGAGAGGTGGTGTTCAGAGGGAGGGTGAACCCTTGATCTCCTGCCACGGGCTCTGCCTGGGTCTGGATCGGTGCTGAGCTGTTAGAGGGATTCTGGATTTTGGGAGCATGGCTGGGATGTGGGTGCTGGTGGCTGGCATTGCTGCTGCTCTGGCTGTGTGGCTGATGCTTGCCCTATACCTTGCTCTGGGAAAGATGTGCAGCCAGTGACTGGGAATGTTTAACTGGCTTTGGGCTGCTGATCCCCTTGGCAAACAATTAGGAGAGCCTGAGCTTTTTCTAGGAGACCTCTATGGCTGGTGGAGCTGGTGGTGCACCAGAATTAATTTCAGGTGTATTTGGGTGTGATGCCTGCTCTGGTGCCCCTCCAGCAGCCAGCACTGCACATGGAAATAAAGCAGCAAAGCAGCAGCTTTGTGGGGCAGGATTTTCCTGGTGTCCACAGTTCCATGCCCCATCCCTGCAGGAATTAAATCCCATTTACACTCTCCTGGAGATGATTCCCAGGTGCAATGTGCTTGTGGGAAGAGCCATGTTGGTCCTGGGTGCCTTCTTGGGGAGAAGAGGTTGGGATGCAGGGATGGAGGAAGGATGGGTGGGGAGGGCAGGGAGCAGTATGGGTGAGCAGAGGGGAAGAATGGGGATGGAGCAATCGGCCTGGCAGGGAAGAACAGGAGGGCTGGAGAGGGCTAAAGAGGGATTGGAGATAAGCAGGAGAGCCCAGCCAAAAGAGCAAAGCATGCTGATTTCTTTAGACCCTCTTGGCATCACACTGAACTCTCCCAACGTGGTGGCAGCACTGTGGGGGCCCTGAACCTCCTGGCAAACAACAAACAGTTTTCCAGACATCACTGGGTGATGACAGACCTGTGCTTTTCCTCCCTCTTCTCTCCACGTTTCTGCACTGTGGGGTGCAGGGCAAGATTAATTTGATGCCTGATGGATAAACTCACATCAGGCTGCAGGCAGACTGATTTTTCATCTTCCCCCTGTTTTGAAGCATTCCCTACTACACATGCATCCCTAGCTGGCCCCGAGCACCCCTAAATCCAGGATGCTGAACCTGGGTAGGGAAGCAATGAAGCATGTGCCTGTCCTGGGTTTGTAAACCTGGGGGTGTGATGGCTGGTGTCAGAAATCCGGGTGCCAGCAGTACCCTGTCAAGGTTAGTGAGCCTCCGGGCGCTCCGTCAGTGCAGAGGCTGGAGCAAAACAGGTGGGAAATTTGTGGTGAGCAACTAATGGAGTAATGAGGGCATCCTCTGGAACAAATCACCATGTGTTCAGTGGCACAGCAATTGCAGCCTCCCAGCACAGCTCTGCCATCCCTCCAGCAGCCCCGTGGGATCACCTGCTGCTGGCAGCGTGCTCCAAGCGGATTTTGGGGTGAGATGGGGTCTCTTGGGGTGTAATTTTTTGTGGTTTATCCCTTCCATTGCTTCACTGGGAGCTTTGAGATTGGGGAAATAGGAAAGACACCCTGTTGAAGCACCAGCAGTTCAGCAGGAATGGTTTTTCTCTGTCCCCATGATATTAATTGCCAAGGAAACATGATGCCAGAAGGAATTTGCCTCTGGAGTCAGGGCTGTGGTGCAGAGTGCTTTAACTTTTGAAGAGTGATAAAAAATTTGCCCTTGTCTGCAGTAGTGACAAATGGCCTAATCCAGTTTTCAGGATTCTTGGGATGATTTTAAGAGCTCTTTGCAGGTGGGCTCACCATGGGTGCCTGTGGTGGTGCATTCCAGTACCTGGAATTTCACCCAGCTTTTACTGGTGTGGGAATGATGGGCTGCAGGCTGATGTTGGCAGAGATGAGGAGTGGGTTTAGGTGCCCAGTCCCTCATTTGGATGGGATGACGATGAGGGGAGAGCACATCCTGGTGATTACTGAGCCTATGGACAGACCCTGGGACACATCAGAGGGTGTTTGAAAACCAGCCTGTGTTGACAAGGGACAGGAAACTTGGGCATTGTTTTCTCCTCTATTTTTTCAATATTTTGATCAGTGAGCTAGTCTCCGTTATGATCCTGTAAATCCCTTTGTAATCCTGGCTGGAGCATCAGCTGCTCTTGTAAAAGAATTTATGGGGCAGTTAAAGTGTATGAGACAGAGCCATAAAGGGATTTATGAACTGGGAGATGCACAGATGGCTTCATTGCAGCCTCCCCTGCCTCTGAGGTGCAGAACTTCTGCCCCAAAGGCCCCTTTTGGGGGTGAGGATGCTCCTGCCTGGTCCTTCCTGAGTCCTTGATGCCCCACAAGCAGCTCTCCCCTGGCAGCTGTTTGGCACCAGCAGTGCCCACTGCGAGGCTTTCCTGACTCCTCCTGAATTATTTTGCAGCTGGGAGCTGATTTAGATTGCTGGTGCAGAGGTGATGCTGTGGTCCATGCATCCATCTGGAGAGACTTTGGGAAGCACTGGTGTGATGGGATCATGGCCTTGGAAAGGTCCTGAGCACTGTAACTGAGGGCTGTTAATCCCTGTAAGGGTGAGGTGCCTTGGGGAGGGGACCAGGCAGCGACGTCCCTCCTGGTCTCCTCCAGAGATGACCTTGAGGGGCTGCTATGCCATCCACAGTCCCCTTTTTGGGTGAGAAATGGCACAGGAAGCTGGCCTCCCTGCCCAGGGGGACACCACAGCCCGTTGGAGGTCCCTTTTGGGTGGCACTACACCACCAGTGTCCAGCTGAGCCCTGTGACCTCACTGTGACTCGCCACCGTGCCCCTTGGCAGCTCTGTAAGCCCCTGACATCCAGACGTGACATCTGCATAACCATTGGGGAAATCTGGGGACCTGTTTTCATTTTTTCCCCCTTGGGAGAGGGCAAGAGCCCACTTTCTGCATGTCCTGCAGCATGGCCAGATCCTGCTACCACGCATTGCCCGGCGAGGGACTGCACGCGTGTCCCGGCGTCCGGCCAGGCCGTGTTTCACAGATCCATACCGGTTGTTGGTTATAATTGCTGCACTCTGTCAATTTAGTAGCTGCCACAAAGCCATCAGAGGCCTTTTTGGGTAAATAAATATTTCTTCACTAACGCGTGGAGCCTCATAAAGCCTTCACTGTAAAGCCAGCATGCCGTAGTTCAGGTCTGTAACTGCTCCCATTGCTGTGGAAGAGGAAGAGGAAGGATAATGGTAGAGAGCGGAGGGCAGAGAGGGAGAGGAGGAGGTGCAGGGGAGAGTTGGGTCAATTGGTAGCCTAAAGGGTCTGTGGAGGTGGTCTAGGTGAGTACATAGCAGCCACTTAGTGGACAGTGTGAGGACAGAAGGGTCTCTAGTTCTTGACCATGGTACAATTGCTCTTGGTTTTCCAGCTGCCCAGAGACTGTGGGGATCCACTGTACCTGGCATTGTTCCAGGCCAGGTTGGATGGGGCTTGGGGCAAACTGGTTTAGTGGAAGGTGTCCCTGCTCATGGGGGATGGTATGGAATAACCTTTGAGCTCCTTCCAACCCAAACAATTCTATTAATTCTGTAATTCTCTCCCTTTTGCTGTTGTTCCTGTCTTCCCTGTAACAAGGGTCTCCAGGGATGAAGATCTACATCGACCCCTTCACCTACGAGGACCCCAACGAAGCCGTCCGGGAGTTCGCCAAGGAGATCGATGTGTCCTTTGTGAAGATTGAGGAAGTCATTGGGGCAGGTGGGTCTCTCTGTGTCCTGCTGCCCATCCTTCCGTGCCCTCTCTGCTGCTCCTGCATGGCTGTCCAGCCACCTGGAGCAACTTTGTGGGGGGCACACACGGTCCTTCTCCTGGAAGCCGTCAATGAAGCCTTGAAACATCAGGCTTTCCTGAGTTTGTGATGGGTTGGGGTGGACATGAGGGGTTTTTGTGCTCTCAAAGTTCCTCTGAGGTGGGAAAGGCTCCAGGAATATATTCACTGGCTGACCACAGGGTCTCTTTGGATTTTTCCATGGGGCTTTTCCATGAGATAACAAGAAAAGCCCAATCTCACTGTAGTCTGTGCCATATTTCCTTACATATGTATATATACACACATATGCATGCGTGTGTGTGTGTGATCTGTGCTGTTTTATTGCCGTTTTTAAATAACTGTGTCATACTCTCAGAGGAGAAAGTGAGAAGCCAGGGAGGGGAAGCTGTGAGGAAGCAATGAGTCAGTTTGTTTGGGATCAAGTTCTGCAATGTATCACCTGCCCTTTGCTGCTCATCAAAGCAAAGTGGCTGCAAACATGCCTTAAATGTAATCCCTCCACAGGCAAATTTTGCCTGGGTGAAGTGAAAGCTCTCCTGCTTTCTCTGTATTTTAAATCAGAGAGCAGCAGTGTAAACAGCCCAATTATTTTCCACCCCAAGATAAGTGATGTGCAGAAAGGCAGCCAAGATTAACAATGCTGACACCTGATATTTGATGTAGTCCTCAAATGTGAATGCACTTTCCCTGCAAATCCTCCTTGTGGAGGTTTGCACAGGCGGCTGCAGCCTCTGCCTGTGTTGATGTTGGGCTCTGTCACCTTGGAGAAGGTTGCAAACTTAAACATGTCCCCAGTAGCAGACATTGGCCCTTTTAAAGAGGACAGGTGGGCAGATTTGTAGAGGAGAGCATTGTTGAAATGTGAGTTGGCTGCCATTTCTCAGCTGGATAAAGGACCCCTTGCTCTCTGCAGGAAGAGGAGGTGGTAGCTCTGATGTTGATTGATCAAAGGTTGGATCTTTTCCAGTCTAAATGATTCCATCTTGGGCTCGCAGGGGAGTTTGGAGAGGTGTATAAGGGGCGCCTGAAGTTGCCAGGCAAGCGGGAGATCTACGTGGCCATCAAGACGCTCAAGGCCGGGTACTCGGAGAAGCAGCGCCGGGATTTCCTGAGCGAGGCCAGCATCATGGGGCAGTTCGACCACCCCAACATCATCCGCCTCGAGGGCGTGGTCACCAAGAGCCGGCCAGTCATGATCATCACAGAGTTCATGGAGAACGGGGCCCTGGACTCCTTCCTGCGGGTGAGGCGAGGCGGGGCCGCGTGGGATTTGGGAATGAGATGTTGGTGTCCCCTTTGTAAATCCCAGCCTGTTTGCTTAGTTTGAGAGCTGGCTGGAGTGTGCCATACATCTCCAAAATGCGTGTTTTGGGGTGCTTGTCTCTGCTGTAATCAGGCAGGGCAGCTGAGTCCTCTGGGGAGGTGCAGCATCCTCCTGAGCTCAGGGTGAGTGGCCCTGGTCCCACTGTGGGGTGTGCATGCTCACCCCAGTGCCTGCTCTTTCTACTCACAGCAAAACGATGGGCAGTTCACAGTGATCCAGCTGGTGGGAATGCTCAGAGGCATTGCTGCTGGGATGAAGTACCTGGCAGAGATGAATTATGTCCATCGAGATCTGGCTGCCAGGAACATCCTGGTCAACAGCAACCTGGTGTGCAAAGTGTCCGACTTCGGCCTCTCGCGCTACCTGCAGGACGATACGTCTGACCCCACCTACACCAGCTCCTTGGTAGGTACCTCCTGCAGGGTGTTCTCCTGCCCAGCATTCCCTGTGCCCTGCACCTGTGAGAAGGGTTCTGGATGTACAGTCTGGCATGGGTGGGAGTACCTCATGATGGTTCCCACCACAGAGGTTCATGGTGCAGAGGTCCTGGCTGTGGTTTCCACAAATTATCCTCTTTTCCCTCCTTTCTCTTCCTCCTTTTTAGAAGTTTTCCATTGCTGTCCTCCCTAAGCACCTTTCTGCCTTCTGCAGTTTCCAGATAAGCCTCTTCCCTCTCCTCTGTGGAGGAAGGGTGCACAGAGGAGTCCATAGAGAGACAGGAAGGGGAGGCAGGGAGATCACAGCAACTCCTGTCAGCACAGCAACGGTGTTTTAACTTCCCTTCCCCCAGCACTCCAGGTCTGGTCTGCTTTTCCCTGCTGGAAACTTGTTCCAAGCATAAATTAAAGAGACAAGCCTAACGGGAGCTATCCTTCTCCTCCTTAATTAACTCATTTGTAGGTAACGGCAGCTCTGTCCTCCCTCTGCTCCTGTCTACCCCAGGGGACCCCCAGCTCCCCACCATGGCCATTGTCCTGCCTGTGAGCCCCTGAGAGGTGTTAGGGTGATGAGAGGGAAAAGAGATGAGCAACTCGCTGGCCTCACCTGATGGATTGATCAGAAGAGTGTGCGGTGGGTGCCGCACGAGGCTGCACCAGCTCCTGCCAAAGCAGTTCCTTGGGCTGCTGAGCTGTGCCAGGTGCCAGGGCTGGCTCCAGCTGCCAAAATGGGAAAGCCAGGGACATGCCTTTGAGGCTGGCTCAGTGTTCTGGCTCAGTTGCAGCCCCTCACTGTCCCTCCCCTGCTCAATGGGATGTTCCTGTTCCCCCCAGACCTGCCCCGCCCCTGCCCAGACCCTTCCTGCAGGCAGCAGCCTTTGAGCAGACACCCAGCTTTTATTTTTCCTTCAAAGACCCCAGCGATAGCTGCTGAGATGAGGCATGAATTAGTCTTTTCCCCACCTTCAGAGATAAAAAGAGATTATCTCATCTGTGTTTTTATTTAATTTAGGCCATAATAGATCTCCCTGGCAGCTGGGAAGTGATGCTGTGCCTGCGATTGCATCACTCTGCCTCCCACAGCAGGCTTTTCGCTCTGGGGAAAAGGCAGGAAAAACAACCTAGCAGTTAATTTCTCCACTTGTAGTTATTCAAATCAAATTTTTTGCCATTCATCCTTCAAGAGCGGCTGACGCGTCCTCGGAAAGGCTACGGAAAATGATTGTGCTAAACGATTTACAATGCAGTCCTGCCCCCAGAAAATTCCTGTGCGTGTCTGTGGTTTTCCTTATCCCTTGGCTTTTTTTGTGTTTTTTTTATGGAGCTTTCCCAGGGAGAAATCCCTCTGTGCGTGCTGCCCCTCCTCACATCCCTGCACCTTTGGCATGGCCTTTGGCCCTGGGACCTGTCCTGGCTTGGTGGGGTGGCTTGAGATGCTGAGCCTGATTTTGAGCCTTTGGGAGAAATGGGGAGAACTCTGCCAAAGGCACTTTCCTACACCAGTGATTTCCATTGGGTTTTAAAGGTGTTTGCTTTTTGCCTTCTGTTCCAAAAGTAGGGCTGGAAGGACCTTCTGGGAGCTGTGGGAGCCCAGATGAATCTGTAGAGGATGCTTTTAGTTCAACCTTGTTTTCATTGGAGGCCAAGGGTTGTGAATCTTGTGGCTCCTCACCTGTGACAAGCACTAGCCCAGTCGTGCTTAACCTTGTCACCTGGTGACTCCCTGGGAAGGGACCTGGGGACAGGCCACTGATGTGCTGGGTCCTGCAAGGCAGCTGGAGTGGGGTGGTGTCAGTCAGTGGGGTAAATCCTTGTATACACCTGTCTGTTTTGTTTAGCTAAGCCCTTTTAGGCAGGTACAAGATACTTCATGCAGTTGTTTTTGGCTCCTGCCTCCTCTTCCAATCAGGCACCACCTGCCCACTCCTTGGTGGGGTCCCCTGTGACCCCTAATTTGGAGTGTGTGGGATGGCCCCAACCCTGGCTTGTGGGCATCCAGCCTCCTCTGCCTAGGGAGATGTTTCTCAGCTGGAGTCCCTTTTTCTGTAGGGGGGGAAGATCCCTGTCAGGTGGACGGCGCCGGAGGCCATCGCCTACCGCAAGTTCACCTCGGCCAGCGACGTCTGGAGCTACGGCATCGTCATGTGGGAGGTGATGTCGTTCGGGGAGAGGCCCTACTGGGACATGTCCAACCAAGACGTAAGCACTGGGGGTCATCCACACTGCTCTGGGGGCCAGGGGGTGCTCATTCCCAAAAGAAATCCCTGCCTGAAGGGCTCTCTGCTCCCTCCTGGAGCCTCAGGAGCGCTCAGTTTGGAGATGAAATAGGCTGGTGAGCGAGAGAATGCAAGGAGAGAAATTGGGAAGAAAAGCCAGTGGGCTGGTAATTGGACTTCAGCAAGCTGCAGGGCCTTTGAAAATGTTCAGAGGGTTTACGAGCAGGGAAGGAGCTTTGGAAGTGTGACTGCTGCACTCTGGCGAGATCCGCCGAGATAATGAGTGGCAGCTCTCTGCTGGGAGGAACTGCAGCCGCGGAGCATCAGAGCGGAGATTAACCTCGGAGAGCACCCGGCTCCTCCCGCTCCCTTGGCTGCTGATCAGCCGGGCTGACCGTGCCTTCATGGCTGCCTGCAGCCCCTCTGCCTACACAAGCAGCTCAGGGAGCCCCTCGAGTCCCTCCTTCATCTGCTTTCCCCCTCACTCATCCATCCTCATCCACCCTCAGGTCATCAACGCCATCGAGCAGGACTACCGGCTGCCTCCGCCCATGGACTGCCCGGCCGCCCTGCACCAGCTGATGCTGGACTGCTGGCAGAAGGACCGCAACACCCGCCCGCGCTTCTCCGAGATCGTCAACACCCTCGACAAAATGATCCGCAACCCGGCGAGCCTCAAAACTGTGGCGACCATCACCGCTGTGTGAGTGCCGGGCGCGGGGGTGCGCCCTCTCACCGTCCCACGCCGTGGGGGAAGGCTCCCCAAGCACCTCACAAATTCATAAATCCTTATGCAGGGGCAGGGGGGGGTCTGTCTTGGCTCTGCCTGACAGTCAGACAAAGAACATGCAGTTTTCAGCCAAGCAACAGCAGTAATTCTTTGCCATTGATTCTTTATGGCGTGTGACCATTTGGGTGTGGTGGCTGCTCTGCTGCTGCCTCATCCCTGTGGCTCCCACGGCTGGAATACAATGTGTGAGCTTGCAAAGCACTGCTTGGCACAGGGTATTCCCATGGGACAGGCCTTCCTCTTCACCTTTGGTGGGCGTGTGCTGGGGGGAGCACAGGGGCACTGGGGGTGGATTGGGGAGTGTGCCCCTGTGCTGGCAGCGCTCAGGCAGGGCAGCCCCTCGGTGCTAGCCAGGCTTGTCCCCAGCGGTGTATCCTGTTTCAGGCCTTCTCAGCCCCTCCTCGACCGCTCCATCCCCGACTTCACTGCCTTTACCTCAGTAGATGACTGGCTGAGTGCTGTGAAGATGAGCCAGTACCGGGACAGCTTCCTGACCGCTGGCTTCACCTCCCTGCAGCTGGTGGCCCAGATGACGTCCGAGTGAGTTGGCCATGCCAGGGCTGCCTAAAAGTGGGGTGCTGCCCACTGGGGAGGTGGGGAGTCAGTTCAGGGCAAAGGACAGGCGTGAACATCCCTCACATTGGTCACCCAGAGCCTGGAGGTGGCCACGTTCACTATTTGGGGGTCAATGTGTGGGTGTATCCCCGCTCTCAGACCCAGAGATGCTCATGGGGCCGTGCTTGGTCTCTGTGGATGTTCCAGCTGAGCTTACCTCCCTCACCTCCCTTAGCAACAGCAAAGCAGGTTCACCACTCTCAGCTGCCCATTGATCTTCCTCTGTTTGTCTGTCTGCCTGTCTGTCTTCCAGAGACCTCCTGAGAATAGGGGTGACTCTGGCAGGGCACCAGAAGAAGATCCTGAACAGCGTGCAGTCCATGCGAGTCCAGATGAGCCAGTCTCCGAGCTCGATGGCATGACGTCCCTTGTTCCCTGGGGAGGGGCGGGGAGGGCGCGCAGCGCTGGGCACGGCGGGGAGGGGAGGAACTGAGGCGGGGCAGTGCCGGCACAGGAGCCGCCGCTGCCCGGGGACTGCCACTGCAGCCAAAGGACGCTCCTGGGACTCACCTCTGGCTGGTGACTTCCCTTCCTCACCAACAGAAGCACACTTACCAATGTCATGGGAACAGCGTATAAATACATATAAATATGTACAAATCATATATTTAAAAAGCAAAGCAAAACAAAACAAAAAAAGATAAAAAACAATGAAGACAAACCAATGTGCGTTGGGGAAGCAAACCCAAACCCTAGAGACCAGACTCCAATCCTGCCACCAGTGAGCAGTGGTCAAAACTGAGAAGGAGGAAGGGGCTGTTGGGGAAGGGAGAGGCACGAGATGGAGCATCCTGTCTGGAGAAACCACCTTCCTTTTTCTTCTTTCGCCCTTCCTCCCTGCCCCGGCCCTCCTGGCTCACCCCGCTCCCCTTTCTGCTCACGGACTGGGTGGAAGTGTCCTGAGATGTCTCTGCAGCTCCCTGCCACCCCACCTGGGTGCCACTCCAGCAACTACCAAAGGACTTCGCTGACCACTGCATGGGGGATCCGACTCAATCCAGTTAATGTCTTCATATTGAAGAAGAGATGTACCTTCAATAGAAAACCTTGGGTTTTGGTTTTTTTCTTTTTTCTCTTTTGCTTGCATTTTTTTTGCAAAAAGGAAAAAAAGGATTAAAAAAAAAAAAACAAACTCTCCATCCTGGAAAATGGAAAGAGGTGTTCCCGTGTGTGTGTGCGCGCTCGTGCGCCCGTGTATGTTGTCAACCCTCCGTGGACTCACTGCTTGTCCATGACTGAAGACCAGTGCTGACCCTGCGGCCAGCGGCCGGCCAGTCCCCAGCCCAGGGCCAGGGGTGGTGCCCACAGCCCCCAGGGGCGGGAGGCAGCCGGGAGCACCCGGCGATGAAGGAAGCGCTCGGCATCCTGCACGTGGGGAGGAGGATGCCAAGGGCCGGCCGGCGCGGCGGGGATGGGACGGGACTGGAGGAGCCGGTGGCTGTGACTGGGTTGGTGGCTGCTGGTGGAGGAGATGCTCTGGGAAATGGACTGCTCAGGCCTCCAGGGCCTTGGTGATGTCTGGAAGATGGCTATGGAGGACTTTTTCCCCCATCTTGTGGACCTAAGGATTTTGATATTGATTTATGGACGTAGGTTTCATGGCTTCAGAGGTAGGTCTGAGTGTCTCGGGTGTCTCTGTCTATCCATCTGTCCTGCTCTGTAGTTTTCTGCTCTTCTGTATAGCCTTTCCCAGTGGATGTTTCCCCATATTTAATTTGATCTTTATTATTTTTTTTTTTGGTTCCTCCATTGGTCCCCTAGACAAATTGATCCGGTTAAAATTGCCCAACACGTGTCAGTGTTTACCCAGAATATTATAAGGCTGGGCCATCTGATTTCCCCCTGCGGATCGTGCCAGGAGTTTATAAAACAAATGAACTCTTAATAAGGCTTTTACTTAGAGGGCTGTGTGCGAGTTGCAATGATCCATCACCGCGCTCTCACCGGCGCTGTGCCGGCGCCCGTGTGGTGTGGGAGCAGTGGCACGGGCTGGCTGTGGCTGTGCCTCAGGGGCTGCAGGTCCCAGCCAGGATTTGGTGGCACGGTGGCTCGTATGTACAGAGACTCTCTGTCCTCACTCACCCTCCGTCCTCCTCCATCCTCACATCTCCTAGTGCCATGGGGATATCCTGCATCCATCCATGTCCTGGGGGTGTTCCTGAGCCGCAGGAATGCCCCATGTCCAGCTGTGTTACAGTGGCTGCTTTACTTCTCAGCCCACATCTGTCTGTGCTGCAGTGATGTCCTGTGTCCATCGGTGCTGTGAGGGTGGCTCATGCCCACCTGGGCTGTGGTTTTCCTCATGTCTGTCCTTTCCATGGGGCTGCCCACATCCAACTACAGCATGGGATTGCTCCATGTCCATCTGCCCCACTGTATTCCCATCTATGCCTGGAGATCCTTCAGCAGATTTGCTTGCTGCACTGAACACAAGAGTCAAGCCTGTGCTCTGCCTGCACTGTCCCTCCTGTGCTGGGGTTGTTTGGGTCCTCTGTGGCTGGGTGGACCCTCAGGTATCCCGTGAGGAGCACGTGCTCAGTTCGTGGTGGTTCATGAGGAGCACGTTCATGCTCATGGTTCGTCACCACCAGCACGTGAAGGACCCTCGGGGTGCTCTTTACACCTCCAGGTTTTTTTCTTCCGTTGCCCAAGGTAGATGACCCATGCTCTGCCAAAGAACAGGAACTAACAAGATGCAGGAATGAGCTTGTTTCAATTCACTGAACTCCCCCCAGAGAAAGAGGCAGAGAAAAACACCCCTTGTTTACAACAGCAGGGACTGCTCCTCTTCCTGTCTGATAGAGGATTGCTAATACCTCTCGGGATGTTGGCGGCCCAAATCTGTATTCTGGGATGTTGTCACACAGAGCACAACATGCAGATGGAGCGGGCGCCGCGCATGCTAATGCGCCTGCCCGCCACATTGGTATTCGCTGGCACTGAAGGGTCCTTTGTGGGGTTTTTTATGATTTCTCTTTTATTAGAAGGAAGCTAAAGGCGTTTAAAGGAACGAGTGACAGCCACACAGGCTAAATATCAATACTGCACCTTTATGGCTCCCCTGCTGCTCTCGCTGGTTCTGTGAGCACCTGCGAGGCAGCTGCTGCTGCCTGCTCAGTGCCAGCCCTGCCCCAGCACACCACGGCAACCCTGGTTTGATGTAAGCCCTTTAATGCAGAACCACAGTGTCATAGGGTGACAATGGACCTCTGAGACCATCGAGTCCAACCTGTGACTGATCCCCCCACCGTGGCAGCCAGTCCAGAGAAGTCAGTGCCATGTCCACGGTTCCTTGAATGCCTTGAAGGATGGGCATTCCACCACCTCCCTGGGCAGCCCATTCCAATGGTTAATCGTTCCCTCAGTGAAGAAATTCTTCCTGGTGTCCAACTTGAACCTCCCCTGGACACCTTGAGGCCATTTCATCGTGAATATGAAATGTGAATCATCCAGTCCTGCCCATCCCACCCAGCAGACCAGGTACCCCTCAGGGATCAAACAGGCTGTTTGATAACAGGCTCTCAGATGCTATCAGAGATGTCAAGACCTTGGTTCGGTTTTCCAGGGTGGATGATGCTCCTTGGCTCTGGGCCACCAGCAGTGCCCCTGGGCATTGCCAGGGCTGGTGGCCTTTCCATTCTGTTGCCCTTTCCCAGCTGTCAAAGATCTGATGTCTCCTGAGCTGTGACAGAGCAGGTGATTCCCATATCCCCCCACTCCTAACCAGCTGTCCCCACATCTTGGCCTTGTGCTGGGACCTGGACGTGTCCCCTCCAGGGTCATGCGAGAGCCCAGCAGCAGAGTGGTGGTGCTCAGGGCTGAGCAATGAGAGTGCAGGTGGGCTCAAACAAATCCCTGCAGCAAAGAGGCATCACGGGCCAAGGGAGTTGCTGTCAAGGTGATACTTGAGGGAGGGTCACCATGGGCCACCTGTTCTCCTGCCTTTCAATAAAAGTTGTTTCATCCAAACCAGAAGATTTCATGAAAGGCCATCAGTCTGTTAGTGGAAAACAAAGAAAGTCCAAAATAGCCATGTTTTGGTTTTTCTTTTTATTGAAAAAAACAGCATAAAAATTTCAGATGACTTCTGACAGACCATTTTGTTTCTTTGGAGGCCTTTCTTCCATGTAAAACCAGTTTTCCAAACTGTGAAGCCTTTCTGTCTGGAAGTGACAGTGTTATCCCTGCCTGGCCATGGCAGCAGCATTGTTTGACCTGCTCCTCCTTTTCCTCTGTCAGATGCCAAGGCAGAGGCTCTCACCTTGACTTGGGTGCACCTCTGATGCTGCTCTGTTGCTCCTACTCTGGCAAGAGCCTCTCCCTTGGTCTAAAGATGAACAGTCCAATTTCACATCTTCTGATCCATGCTGGTTGGTGTTGGACTTCCTTTCTTTGATCACAGAGGAGAAGGGTGGCTCAGAAGCTGTTCTCTCCCTGCAGAGTTTTGGTTTAAAGGGAAGAAAAAGGAGTTTTGGATCAAAGAGGACCAACTGCACAGGCCTTTCCTCTGGGCTGGGCTCCATCCATCACACAGGGTCCTGATGGGTTCCTGTGCCACGTGGAAGTGCTGGGAGGGGCCCATTGCTGGAGAACCCCACTGGGTTGGATCCTGACCCTGCCACAGCTGATGAGTGAAGCTCAGTCACAGTGCCTCACTCCTTTGGCTGCTTCCCACATAAATATCCATGCATGGATGTGGCTGCATGCCCGGGTGAGCCCACCTCACCCTGGCCCCTGATCCTGGCCTTTCACTCTGCGCTCTGCAGTCGTCAGCTCCTTCTCTCCATTTCTATGGCAACTGTAAATACCTCAACCCTTTTGTGTCTTTTTTAGGGTTTTTTTTTTGTGTGTGTGTGTATCTGGGTTGGCTTTGTCCTTTTTGCATAGAGCATTAAATCAAAAAGGGACTTCTGGCTACCAAACCCCTGCTCTGAGCTTCGCCCAAGGTCTTGTGTGAGAATCAGTGGGCAAGGTCCTCACAACTGGACTGGCTGTTGCCAAGTGGCTTCTCATTTCCAGCCTCGCTGTTACTTCCCTCATCCCCCAAAAATTCCCATTTGCAATTCAGCTGCATTGTTTTCCCCTGGGGTTTTTCCATGCTTTTTCCACAGCCCCATCCCTGGGTGTGATGGAGGAGCAGCAGGCTTCTCAGTGGCAGTAATTAAAAGGAGATGTGATGCCTCTGCCAGGGAAGGTGAACCCAAGCCCCTTGCACATCCGAGGCTTGAACGTGGAAGAAGAGCGTGTATTAATGGCATAATTATGTGCCTCTTTCCAGAAAAAAAAGGAATGTATTTTATGCCATTTAATGACCTTCAAATTAACAGTTCTTTGAAAGCACTTATGTATATTTAATTTTAAATATTGCTGCAAGTCAGAGCAGGGCTTGCGATGAAAACAGCAGGCAGCCAGTTTTTAAATAAGAGTGATCTCAAGCCATTATTTCTGAGCCTGTCAGCTTTTGGTGCCTCTAATGCTCCTCTGCCAAGGAGGAAACAGGGCTGTCCTTCCCCCTGTCCCCCTTACAGCAGCCTGAGTCCCATGGGATCTCCTCTTCTACCTTCTGCTTTTCCAGGTGTTTGATTCAGAGGGAGGGAGGGGTTGGGTTGGGCTTGGGTTGCAGAATCTCATCAATAAATTTGCCTGCATCCCAAGGACATCTCTGTGGGAACATCCCAGTCAGCCCATGGTCTGGCATAAATCATTGGGCATCACCCATGAAAGGTTTTTTGCCCTTCCATCAGCCCTTGCCATTGTTCTGAGATGGGGACAGACACGTTCCTCTTTGTTAAAGTTTGAATTATAAGCCTTTTGCCTCTGATCCATAAGAACTGCCAATATATCTGAGCCACTCTGTGTTCACTTGAAAATCATTACTCTTAAACATTGAATCCGAGTTTAAAAAAAAGGATCAATCAGCTTCTGAGACGAGGAATGGATTTACAGACCCAGAAATGCTCTGTAGCTCCAAGGCCACCCGTCCTCCTTGCACTGCTGGCAGGAAGGGCAGGGCCCAGGGAATCACATCAGCTCCAGCACTCATCCAGGTGCTGCTTGTCCCTGCTGTCCCCATGTCCCCACTGTGTGAGGAGCTGCAGGGGATGTAATGTTCAGGCCTTTGTCTGCTGTGGTGCCTCCTCTGTGAAGGATCCTGCCAGGGTGGACAGTGATCCAATACTTGCATCATTCCCAGTGAGTCTCCTCAGAGTTTTGGAAGTGCCAGAAACTTCTTGAGTGATGATGGGGGAGAAGCCAACTACACACTGACTGGACTCCTGTGGCAAGTTGTTTCACCCCATCAGTGATTTCATTGCTGCACCTGTTTTGGCTTGTATTTTTCATATTTTTGGGGTTTGGAAGGATCCTTTGGGATCATCTTGGATCATCAATCCTCCTGCCATGGGAGAATGGCTCTGCCTGTCCCAGCTGAGCTCAGTCTCCTCCAAAGCCTGTCTGGGAGGTGTGAGAGCCACTGTTGGGTTGTGCTCTCACATTTCTGATGTCCTCAGGGTTTGGCTCTTTGTCTTGGGGAGATCTTCTGGCCCATGTCCATCACTGGACCCTGATGAGCTGTGTTGCCTTCCCAGAGTTTGACATGGAAAGGGGAGCTGCTCCAATCAGGAGAGGGCCTCCTCTGCTTTGCCTGGCAGGAGGAGATGTGAGGTGGGAACTGTGAGCATCCATGGCAATCCCTGTGGTGTCTTGGTTCCTGTCAGAGCAACAGATCAGTGCTGGGGAGGTCAGTGCACCTGTCTTGGTGACCATGGTGCCCTTCACCTGCGCCTTTTGGGGTTGTCAGAGCTGCTGGCACTTGGGGTGGTGTCCCAGGGCTGTCACTTTTGGCTGGCTGTCCTCCACAGACCAGCACTTAGATCACCCCTCCAGCCCAGGCATAGCTGCCCCCCTTCTGTCTGTGTCTGAGCATTGCTGCTTCTTCTGCCATTGGAATTCAAACAGCCCTGACTCCCCTGGCTGTCCCACCCTGCTGCACTGCTCTGCTGTAGTGGCTGTTTTGGGGACATCTCCGTGTCCCTGCAGACCCCAGCAGCTGCATTGCAGGTGACACAACCGTGGAGGGGGTGGCCCCATCCTGGCCTGTCTCTGGAGGGAAATGCTGGAGGAGGTTAATCTGAACAAACCAGCCCTGTGAATTTTAAGTGGATTAGCTGAACTCTGCTCCTTCCCAAAACAGACAGTGTCCTTTTGGGGCGGATGTGGAAGTGGATTAGGCAAAAATCTACTTAAGGCTGCATTAATTCTAGATAAGTGTAGGGGGATTAACGCCCATCCACTTAAAAAAATTAATTGGAGTGAACTTTTCTCTGTGTCCTCGAGTAAACAAGACTCGGCAGCTTTCCCCATCCAGCAGCTGGGCTGTGCCTTTCTCTTCTCTGCTCTCCCATCCCCTCACGTTTTGCAGGAGCTGCCGTGGTGGTGGGGGAACCTGCTCCTTTCTGATCATCCTCAGGGGCCTCATTAGGCAATTGAACCCCTGTGTGAAGGTAGGGAGAGAGGGCAGGAAAATGATGGTCACCATCCGTGCAATTATCAATGCTAATTAGTGCCAAGCAGGACTGACAGCAGGAGGTGCAGCCCATGGCAAGTGCTGTCTGAGGAGCCAGGTGAGCCTCACATCGTGTCCTTGTGGGGCCTTCCATGCACAGGCAGATGTGGAACATGCACATATTGGTTGGTTTATTTATTTTTCCCCACCGTGCTTCAGCTGAACTCTTCAGATTCCCCAGCCTAAACATTTGGGAGCTAGCCAGAGGCTGCTGTGTTCAGGGTCTCAGGCTGGGTTTAGTGCCGGGGTGGCAGTGCCACATCATGGCCCTGCTGGTGCCTGGATGGGGATGAAGCTCTGGGAGGCCTCAGGGAAAAGGGGGTGAGATGTGACTCCTTTTGCAGAGGGTTTGGAAATGGGCAGGTGCTCAGGGGGGCTTGCAGGACACAGGGACGGCTTTGGGTCAGTCCCAGGGTTGCCTCCATCCTTCCCCATTCCCAGCAGCTGCTCTCTTTTTCCATGGCATCACAGGGGCACAGCAGCTGCTTTTGCAGTGCCGCCCATCCTCGATTATTTTGGGTATTTGCAATTCTGCCCATTCGCACGAGGGTGGAAGGGGAGAGCGCCCTGAGGCTGACACGGTGCCCACGTCCCAAGCACGCTGCTCGGTAGCTCCTTCCCTCACGGAACGCCTCCTCATGGCACTGCCGTGCCCTTTCATCGCTGGTTGTGTCGCTCCAGCGCTCAGGCTGAGATCAAAGCCCTCCGGCCGCCCCGCAGGGGTTCCCACGCCCGCGCTCCGGGAGGAGGAGGAGGAGGTGGGATGGAGGATGAAGGAGGATGAGCTGCGCTGCCCCAGCCCCCCCATCCTCCTCCGGCTGTTCACGACCTGTCTCTCGGGTATCTTGAGATGCATCCATCCTTTGGGATCGGCCCAAATCATCTTTAGCTGTCCCTGGACCGTTTTTTGTCCCGACGAGGAGAAGGGCTCGTGTGGGAGAGCTGAGCCCGCAGCCACCGCCCCCGGGAGGGCGCGGGTTCCCCAGGGAAGATAAACCCCAAACCCTTCCCTGCTGTGCCGGGCGGGCTGGGAAAGGGCGGCTCAAAGCGCCGGGAATGCCGCGGGGGAAGGCGGTGGCGGAGCCGGGAGCAGCGCCCGGGGCCGGGGCCGGTACCGCTGCTCTGGTCCTGCTTTAATGTGGCACAATCCGATACAAATCACCGCTCCTCTCACACATCCCCCGGACCCGCCCGGCTCCAGCCTCGCTGCATCACCTGTGTTTGTGTTACAGCTTTTTTCCAGGTGTTTTGCTGTTCTGATCCCATTAGCGTTAACGAGAGCTGTGACACCAAACCCCCATCATGGCACCGAAAATGGCCCCCTGCGCCCAAGAAATACCCAGCAATATCTTTCCCCCCAGCTGAAGTTCCCTTTTTAAAAAGATAATCTCAATTTCTCTTCCCTTTTCTCTGCCCCTTTTCCCACCAAACACTGCATTACTAAATAAAACTTTCATTACTACCTGGGTTTGCTAAAGAAAAAAATTATTTCCATTCAGGAGAATGATGAATTTTAATAGGAGTGAAATGTCAGGCACAGCTGGGGTGGGTTTCTGAAAGCATTGGTATGTTTGGAGAGGCACAGGGATGCCCAGCAATAATTAGCCACTGAGCCCCGGTTTTTGTGGCCCAGCAAAGGGACCCAGCAGTCAATTGCTTTGTTATTTAATGTGCTGCCTTTATGCTTCCGAGGTGCAATTGTATATTAAAAGCATCTTTGCCTCTCCAAAGTGGCTAAATAATGGGATTTTGCTGCTGTGTGGTACTTGCTGGTTATAGGGTGTGGAGAAGGTGCTCCTGGGGCTGCTCCTCTGGTTCCCAGACCTTCTGGTTTCCCCCTGGCAGCAGAGAAAATGGAGATTTTTTTTGTTACATTGAAAAAAAGCGATTTGATGGTGCCTGGTGGTTTGCTCCTGCTTTACACCCCGGGGCTGGCTCATTTTGCAGTGGGAGGGGGTGGAAAGGCACCTTGGCTGCTGGGGGACACGGACACCCTCCTGCCCCCAAAATCGCTCCCTAAAGCGACTCAGCTTCACAAAGAATTCCATCTCTTCCATTCCTTCCTTTCCCCCTGAGGAGAAATGGAGAGCTTTCAGTGAAATCATCACTTTTCTGACAGCATATTAATTAATCCCTGCTTTTTACTTTTTTTTTTTCTTTCTTTCTTTTCTTTTTTTTCTTTTTTTTTTTTTTTGAGAGGCTGTATGTGCTGTAAGAAGCCTTTGGGTTTCTGTGGGGGCTCTGCGGGGAAGGAGCGTGGCTCTCTGAGCCCTGGACGTGCCTATTCTCACCCTCTCCTCGTCTTCCTCCTGCAGGGGCTTCGAGTGCAGCACTGCAGCGTCGGAGAGGGGCCCCGGGGGCGCTTCCCACCACAGGATGCTCCGGGAGGTCCCGATGCACCCCGGTCCCCGTGTCCCGGGCCAGCCCTACCCTGTCCTGTACATAACCAGTGAGATGTCTGTAAAAGATTTCAACCCTTGGAATTTTTTTTTTTTTTTTGCTCCCCTCCCCTTCTCTCCCCAGTTTGTTGATTGTGTTGAAATTGTCGGAGTTTGTAACAGTATCTTTCAGAGAATATTGTACTAAAGAGAAAATTGCACTCAATAAAAAGGATGAAATAAGCCTGGTCCCTCGCCTTCCCCTTCCCAGGGGCAGCCTTCCTGCTGCCGGCTTCTCTTCAGCTCGGAGCTGGGGGAGTGTTTGCCATGAATATTCATTTGGGGAACTGGCAGCGCTCCACCGCTCCTTGACTTACCTCGAATGTTGATGTCTATCAGATTTGGCTCCCCGGTTTGTAAATGAAGTGACTTTATTCTCGGCGATGCCTATCGGAGCTCGCTCGCGGCAGAAAAGCCGGGAGAAGGAGTTTTCCTGGCGGGGCTGTTGGTGCGGGGCGCGTTTCAGAGCCCGGTGTGCGATGGCTCGGGGCAGCCGCGATCAAAGCACCGGCCCTGCTGGCGGAGCTCGGCGCTGCCCGAGCCCTGCTGGAGCCTGTCCAGGCAAAGGCTGCTGCCCTTGGACCTGCCTTCCTTAAGGATTACTGTAAATGAGGGCTGGAAAATGGATTCTTCCTTGTGCGTTGGCTGCACTTGGGCATTTTACCCTGCTGGGATCGATCACAACCCGTCCAGCTCTGTGTCACACGCTCTTGGGGTGGTCCTGTGCAGGGTCAGGAGTTGGACTCCATGATCCTTGTGGAGGATCCTCCATCACTCCTTCCACCTCTGGATATTCCATGATTCTCTAATCCAGGTGATGCTGAGAGCAGCTGGTGCTGCCGGCACTGGGAGCATCCTCCAGCTGGCAGCAGGGGCTGAAACGGGGGCTAAAGGTTTTGTAAATTAAAAATATGCAGCCACCAATGAGTTACTTGGGGTTCAGAAAGGGGTGCTGCTACTCTGGAGGTGGGGTTAGGGGTTCCCATGGCTGGGGTTTTGGGGTGAGCCGTGGGGAGGGAGGCAAGCAGTGCCTCAGCTGGAGGTGGGGCTGGCAGAGCCCTGTGGTCCCTGGCATCCTGTGATTGTCCCACCAGTGGTGGTGATATGGGGTGTTCTCATGGCTCCTGCCAGGAGATTTCCAAGTCTCTTCTGCTTCTCCAGGGCCATTATAGCTGGATGTGTTTATTACAGGGGATTTTGAGTTGAGTTACAAGTGCTGATGGGGATGGCTCCAGGTCCCTGCGGTCCCTGGTCAGGACTCCACTGCCCCAGGCTCACACACCACAGTGAGGTTTGCCTCACTTTACACAGGGGTAGAACTGTTGTTTTGGGTGTTTTACATACGTTTTTTGCCAAGTCCATCTTGACAAATGAAAGCAGAGTGTCTCTGCCATCTTTGGATATGCACGATGCAAATAGGCAGCAGCTGATGGAGGGCAGAGTGAGGTTGTTTGTGTGTCCTTAATTGAGCAGACTCTTGATTTAGTGGGCTCCTGGTGTGGTTTAAATGAGTGTTCATATTTGTTGAATTCTCCGGGATTTGGGGTGCTGGGAGGGTGTATCCTTTCCACAGGTGGCTCTGAGGTTTTCCCTGTGAGTAACCAATAGACATTTACAGCCAGTGCTTGGTGTTCCCAAAGCAGTTTGCCTTGGAAGAGCCTTTTAATGGGGTCTGGAGGAGCCCAGTGCTTCAATGTGGGGCTCTGAGGTACCCTGGGGAGCCAAAAGCCCCTCAGCAGAGCCTGAATATGGCCAGGCAGTCCCTGACAGACCCTCACTGCCCGATGCAGGTTTATACAGCTGCAGGCTCTGGGAGCTGTGCTTTATTTTCCCCACAGGATAACCAGTCACCATCTCCACCTGCATCCCAGCTGGAGCGAGATGTCATTTGTGAGGCCACACAGCATCCAAAGAAACTCTCCCTGAGCATTCAATATAGACACAGGTGACTGTCACAGCCAGAACAAAACCTAACCCTCAGAATGAAAAATCTTTCCTTCATGGCTCTCAGGTTTGAAAAATGGAAGCAGCGCTTTGGCTGCAATTACCCCACAGCAGCTCCCAGAAATCCCAATGCACACCAGTGTGATGCCAGACCAGCTCCAGCACTGGCGGTGGAATAAATCCTTATTTACCCCACTGCAAGGAGAAAACTGAGCCAGGACTGTGCTCAGCTCCATGGGGTGCAATGAGGGGCTGCCCTGGGCGGTTCCTGTGGTGAGAGACACTTGCTCTTATTCCAGATGCACAGCCCTGGCCCAAGGACAGCCCTTCCCGTGGGAAGAGAGTGGCTGGGAATGTCCTGGGTGTGCAGAGATGTGGCAGTGAAGGAGGGAGAGGTCAGGCACACATCCCTCAGCCTCTCCCACCTCCCCTCCCTCCAACACTCGGCAGTGAAAGACAAATTAAAGATGAGCCCAAGAGAACCATAGGCTAAATTGTAATTGGAGCAATATGGGCCGATGATAAAGTTCTGTGCCAACTCACATTAACTGGCAGCATCTGCTGGAATTATTGGAGATGCCTCATCGCCTATTAAAAGTGCAGGGAGTTTCCTGGAGGACAAGCCAGGCAGGCTCAGCAGTGCTGCAGAGCCAGGAGGGCTCGGATGGAACCGGTCTAAGGCTGCTGCAGTGTTGAAATCTCCTCCAGGCCTTCTGGAGAGGTTTTGGGAGCTGCTCTCAAGAAAGAAAGTCACCTCCTGTTGCCAGCAAGGGGCTCATTCCTATTTATGTGGTCACCCCACATACCCCTCCTAAGTGACACCACATCCTCCCTCTGCTCCAGGGTGATGTGGACAGGGCAGGATTTACTCCAAGCAGTTGCTTTTAGCTGGATTTCAGGTCCTACCCTGCACAACCACCCCCTTTGCTGCCCTAAGCCACCAGCAGCACCCAGGGAGGGGATTCTGCCCCTCTGCTCCGCTCAGGTGAGACCCCACCTGCAGTGCTGAATCCAGCCCTGGGGCCTCCTGCATCAGAAGGATGTGGAGCTGTTGGAATGAGTCCAGAGGAGGCCACGGAGATGCTCCCAAGGGCTGGAGCCTCTTCTGCTCTGGAGCCAGGCTGGGAGAGCTGGGGGTGTTCGCCTGGAGAAGGGAAGGACCCAGGGAGAGCTCAGAGCCCCTTCCAGAGGCTACAGGGGCTCCAGGAGAGCTGGATTTGGACTTGGGACAAGGGATGGAGGGACAGGACAAGGGGGAATGGCTGCACACTGCCAGAGGGCAGGGTTAGATGGGATATGGGGAAGGAATTCCTCACCACCTGTGAGGGTGGGGAGGCCCTGGCACAGGCTGCCCAGAGAAGCTGTGGCTGTCCCTGGATCCCTGGGAGTGTCCAAGGCCAGGTTGGACAGGACTTGGAGCAAGTTGGGATAGTGGGAGGTTGGAGTGGATGAGCTTCAAGGTCTCTTCCAAACCAAACCATCCTAGGACTCCATGAAACTCCCAGATAGATGCTGACCCCCAGCTGACCGAGCAAATCCCTCCTGGGATCTGGGCAGCATGGAAGACACGTTTGAGCTGCTGCTGTGCTGTGAGCTGTGCTCCTCTGTCCCTGCCCTCAGCAATGGGGAGGATTCGGGATGTTTTCCTGCAGGACCAGCCCCTTGGAAACACCTCTCACACCCACCTGGCCCGGGAGGAGTGGGGATGCTTTGATGTAAGGTGCCCTGGGGTGCTGCCATGAACTGGGTGGGAAAATGTCTCTGCTGTCACCCCAGCTTTGGGGCCTGTCCCTGCTGCTTGTGGACCCAACTGGAGATGCTGGTGCTCTTCTGAAGGAACAGGGGAAGTAGAAAACTCCCCAAACCTCAAGATACCCGTGCTGCCTGGCTTAAAACCCAGGCAGGCTCAGCAGTCCTGCTGCATTCCCTCGCTGAAGTCCCAGGCAGGGCTGCCAGGTGCATTCCCCACCCCGAAGGGACGTGTTCCCTGCCCGGCCCTGTGCCACACCCAGAGCTGCTCCTGAGCCTTTCCCCTCCCCTGTGCCACACCCGGAGCTGTTCCTGAGCCTTTCCTCTCCCCTGTGCCACACCCGGAGACACTCCTGAGCCTTTCCTCACCCCTGTGCCACACCCAGAACTGCTCCTGAGCCTTTCCCCTCCCCTGTGCCACACCCGGAGCTGCTCCTGAGCCTTTCCCCTTCCCTGTGCCACACCCAGAACTGCTCCTGAGCCTTTCCCCTCCCCTGTGCCACACCCGGAGACACTCCTGAGCCTTTCCTCACCCCTGTGCCACACCCAGAGCTGCTCTCCAGTCTTTCCTCTCCCCTGTGCCACATAGGGGCTGCTCCTGAGTCTTTCCTCTCTTGGTGCCACGGCAGCCCATGCATTATTTACCACCCTCTTCCTGCACACCAAATTGTTAATTTCCCTCGTGGGCCCTTTCTCTGGCTCTCTAATCAGAGTTTCTTAGCTGCTTATAAACACTAATGAATTTATTTCCCCATGCCCTTATGAGGGAGATGGGGTATTACATCTTCTTTATACATAGAGAGCTCAAGTGTGGATTTGGGGACTTCAAAGCACCTTGGCACCCTGGGAGGCCTGGAGAGCTGGTGTTCCACACCTTGGGGGTGTCTGGCACCCAGCAGTGGCCGTGGGCATCACCTGGCTCCAGCAAGGAGAGCAGGGGATGTCCAGCCCCATGCTGCTGGTCCCTGCTCAGCTTTCATCCCAGCAGCTCCATCCTCCCACCTTCCCTTCTCTGTTCAGTATCTGTTTGGTCACCTGAAAACACGTGGGTCCAACGTCATGGGTGACCCTGCACCCATGGGATTGCAGTGTGTGAGCTCTGGGAAGCCAACCAGGCCCCCAAACTGGAGCCCAGCTGGAGACTGTGCTGGGGGTGGTTCTTGATGTGGCTCCTGTTCTGATCAGCGGGGCTCATCAGGCTGCACAAGCAGGCAGTGTCTTAAAACACGTGTAACCAGGGCCAGCACAAAACCACCTCAGCAGCCTCATCCACCACTGGGGGCTTCCCCCAGGACAACTCAGGGGATCTTCAGACTGGAAATCAGGGAAAGGTTCTTCCCCCACAGGGTGCTGGGCACTGCCCAGGCTCCCCAGGGAATGGGCACAGCCCCAAGGAGCTCCAGGAGTGTTTGGACAACGCTCTCAGGGATGCACAGGCTGGGATTGTTGGGGTGTCCTGTGCAGGGCCAGGGGTTGCGCTCTGATCCTTGTGGGTCCTTTCCAACTCAGCCTATTCCATGATTCTGTGACTATAACTCAGGGACATACTGGTGGATTGTCTGGAACCTGCTGTGCCGTGTGAGGCTCAGGTCTGTCCATAGCTGTAACATCCCTGGGATTACCTGTGAGCCAACCGGGAGCTGCTCAGGGTGCAGGAGCATCCTGTCCTTGCCTGATCCCCTTTCCCATCTGCTGCTGTGGACAGTCCTTGACAAGCTTTGCTCCTCTCAAGTCACACCAGGGACCCCAGGCATTTCCCTGCAGCTCTCTTGGACTTCTCTGCCCTCCGGTGCCCCTGTCCTGCCCACTGCCCACATTCCCTCGCTCCTAAAGTGGCCTCGCTGTGCTGCCAGCCTCTTTTCCCGTGCTCTGTTTGTTTCCTTTGCGTGTCCCCACACTCTCCTCTGGGCCTGTCCCCTTTGGATTTCCTCCCCTGCTGAGCCCGGGCGGCCCTGCCGGGGCTGCGGGGAGCAGCGGGGCGGAGGTGCGGGGCCAGCCCTGCCCTTGGGCCCGCAGGATTTGTTTGTGAACTGCGGTGGGACGGGCGGCATTGAGCCTTGCTAATTGCTAATTACCCTGGGCACCCCGAGCCTCGTTAATGAGGCCAGCCGGGCTGGGCTGTGCGGTGTCACCCGGGGTGCCCGGGACTCCTCTCTGCCGCATCCCCGGAGCTCAGGAAACATCCCAGGCTGTGCCCGTGGGGAAGGGGAACGCACCGCTGCTCCTGCACCCAGGTGTGGGTACTTCCTCTGCTCACAGGCACAGATCCTGCACCCTGCAGGAGCAACAAGTGCAGGGAAGGAATAAATAGGGCTGGGAGATCTGGGCAAGAGAGCTGGAGAGAGACTTTGGACAAAAACATGGAGTGATAGGTCAAGAGGGAATGGCTTAGGTGAGATACTGGGGAGAGATCCTTTGTGAGGGAGGCTGTGAGGGAGGCAAGGCCCTGGCACAGCTGCCCAGAGAAGCTGTGGCTGCCCCATCCCTGGAAGTGTCCAAGGCCAGGCTGGACAGGGCTTGGAGCAACCTGGGCTAGTGGAAGGTGCCTCTGCCTCTGGCAGGGGTGGGAATGGGTGAGCTTTAAGCTCACTTCCAACCCAAACCATCCCGGGGTTCCGAGTCTGTGCTGAGCCTTCAGTGTGCCAAACCAATCCAGGTGCATCCAGCAGTGTGTGGAGATTTGTCCCTGTGGGTCTCCACAGTCGTGATGGATGGGGAACAAACCTTGCACTGCTCAGGCCAGGAACCTGAGCATCCTCTCTCCAGCCCCCTGGCTCCCCACAAAATCCAAACAAACATCCTTCTCCCTTCCAGGGCCGTTCCCTGGGTGAGCTCAGTGCTGGCTCCGTGGCACGGCGTGCACAGCTGTTCTGCCAGCAGATTTCCTGGGATGCTTTGCAGCTCCACACTCCTCCCTCTCCCAGCAAGGCTTCCTGTGAGATGCTGCTCCTGTTTGAGCAGACGCTGGCACCGATAGCCCTGACAAGCAGCAATTATTGCACTGACAAAATAAAAGTTTTGAGTTGTTTTGCAAATATTTTTGAAGCCCTGATACAGCAGCAGAAGTAGGCGTAATTACACATAAAAGTGTATCTCCTTTATAGTCTTTTAATTATCTACTCAGGTGAACCATAATTTGAGGGGAAATGCTTTAAATCTGTTCATTTCTAATAATAAAAAATGAGGTGGGAGAGCGTTATTTTAATGTAATTAAGAGACGACATGGCTGGATGGATGGCTGAGAGAGCAGGATCTGCGCTGTGCTCTGGGGACCTTGGGCTCTGTCCCCTCCCCTGCCACCACACGAGTCCTGTCTCTGTGCAGGACAGTCCATTAACACCACAGTGGAATTCAGTGTTCACATGTGGTGACAGCACTGTTTTTGTCAATATTGAGTAGTCTTGTCCTCAGCCTTCCTGAGCTCAGCTTTGCCTGGCCCTGCCCTGTGAAACCTGGGACTGATGTGCTCCTGCAGGCCCCTCTCCAGCCATGCCAGGAGAACCTCTGGAGGCCAGTGTGGGACAGGGAGCTGTCCTGGGGGAGGGAATCATACAATGGTTCAGGCTGGAAGGGCCCTCAAAGCTGATCCAGTCCCACCCCTGCCATGGGCAGGGGCACCTTCTGCCATCCCAGGTTATCCAAGCTCTGTCCAGGCAATCTGGACACCTCCCAGGCCTTGGCACCTCTTGCTGAGGACCCAGCTGCCCACACCAGTGGTGGCACCTCCAGGCTGAGCCCTGCATCAAAACTGGTTCCAAGCCTCCAGCTTCTGCCAAGCATTAGCTGTGACTCTGATTTCCCCTCCCTGAACTGCTGTCAGGAGAGGCACCTTAAAGCAAGATCTTTCCACCCAGTCTGCAGCTTTCCAAGAGAAGACTGAGTGTTGAACTTTATTTCTCTTATAATGGCTCCTCAGAGCCCCAGATAAGATCAAAGCCTGGATCCTTTGGGCGTGTGCTCCACACATGTGGCACATCTCCCGTGGAACCGGGATGGATGTTCCATCTTCTGGGGAGGAAAGCTCAGGCACGAGGAGATGAGGTGACTTTTCCAGGAGTCTGCAGGCAGCCCATCCCAGGGGTGCTCCAGGTGTTTGTGTGACACACGCAGCTCCCTGCCTTTGCATCTCCCAGGGATGTTCCAGGTAGTACAGAGGGAAACCAGGCTGTTTTTCACTCGCTTTCCCGGGAATCCAGAGCCCTCCCTGCCTGCCTGTGCCTCTTCTGTTATCGTGAATGTCAAGCACTTTGCAAACAGAGGCATTAAATGTCAGATCCTGTCCCTTACAAGCCCTGCTTGTAATTTGAATGCTCAGACATGCTCTGAGCTCACCTCAGTCCCATTCCCTCCCCTGATAAGCGGTGTCCCTGGTGCCACTGCCTTGGGAGGTGAGGCACCGAGCAGTGCTCTTTACACCACTCTAGACCCTCATCCCAATGTCTTCATCCTCCATACCTGATATTTAAAAATCCTGGGGATCACATTTCCACCTGGGCTCTCCCTTAGGGATGGAAGTGGGTGTTTTGGAGGAGGTTTGTATCCCATGACTCTCTCTCCCTGTGCTGGACCCTTTAACAGCAGAGCCAATCTTCCCTTGCAGCTGTGTCCAGGTGCTCCTCTCCTCAAAAGCTCCTGGTTCCAGCTGAGGCAGACCTGCTCCAGGATTTCTCACCTGGATTTGCCCTTGCTCTCCTCTTGGATAAGTGAGATGAGGCATCCTGCATTCCTCTGGTGAAGTTCAACAAGGCTAAGTGCAAGGTCCTGCACCTGGATCGGGGCAATCCCAGGCACAAACACAGGCTGGGTGGGGAAAGGATGGAGAGCAGCCCTGAGGAAAAGGGCTCGGGGGTGTTGGTGGACAAGAGGGAAAGGCTTTCAACCACCAGAGGAATATTGAGATAGGACATTAGGACAAAATTCTCCCCTGTGAGGGTGGTGAGGCCCTGGCACAGGTTGCCCAGAGAAGCTGTGGCTGCCCCTGGATCCCTGGAAGTGTCCAAGGCCAGGTTGGACAGGGCTTGGAGCAACCTGGGACAGTGGGAGGTGTCCCTGTCCAAGGCAGGGGGTGGATCTGGATGGGCTTTAAGGTCCCTTCTGACCCAAACCATTTTGTAATCTCTCACATCTCATGCTGCCAACTATCCCAAGACGTCTCTCCCTGTTTTCCTGTCACTCCTCTCTATTTGCTGTTATTTTGGATGGCAGGGTGGCCCAGCAGCGCCCTGGTGTGAGCCCTTAGGGTGATCCCAAGTCTTTCCCCTCCCTGCATTACTGCCTTCCCCCTGGTGTGCACCCAGGCACTGAGCTGGGCCCTTTCCCACCCCTGGCAGTGGGAACAGCCACGGTGGCTGCCAGCTCTCTGGCTGTTTGTCCTTGATGGAAAAGCTTTCCCCAGGAACAAAGGACGTGCCAGCTCCGAGTCACCCGTAACAGCGAGTGCTCAGCTCTCTTCCCTTTGGAGCCTTTCAGAAGGGGTTTCTCATTTGCACTGTGGCATTGACACAGTAAAATAAAGCAGGAATTGCACAGAATAAATGAAAGCAAACACTGCCTGTGCTGCTGCCCAGAAATTTGGGACTTGCTGCATGGCTAACAAGGTGCATTTTAATAATTACAAATGAACCTGTGGCCAAGAGAGCCTTCACTGCGCACACCTGGAATGAATGCTGATGCTGCTGCTCCCCACAGAATGCTGATAATCACATTTGCCAGTGCATTAGAGCTGATTTAGGGGTAAACAATAGCTTCCATCTGAATTTGTTTTACAACCTCTTGACTGTAGCAGGTACCTTTTTCCCATTGAAATAATTGTAAATATTTTACCGCGCCTTCACGCTGCATTTGTTCTTGGTGTTTGTTTGTTTTATGTTTTGGTGGCTTAAAAAAAATAAAATTATTATTTATTTATTGTGAACTGACAACAATTGTGTTCACCCTCCATCTAATCCAAGGAGTTCATGGTTGTTTCTTCCCCTTTCCATCCTTTGTTGGAATAATTGTTCTTCCCACAGTGCTACTGCATGGTTTGTAAGCTTATTTCAGGCTCAGCTGTGGGGATTAGTGATAACGCTGCCTATTGTAGGGAGGTTCATATTATTTAAAATTGGAACAAGAACAAAGGCAATTCAATCCCAATTCCTTGCTGCCGGGGTGAAACTGCATTTACTGATGCTGTCCAGGAAGTGCCAGGTAGGAGCTGAGCCTCTGCCTGTCTGCAGGCTGGGGAAGGGAGGTGAATCTGGCTGGGCAGAGCAGGTTCAACCCCAGAGCCTGGGCAGGAGCAGGGACTGGCTTTTCCTTGGGTGCCCCTTCCCTGAGGGTTGTTAGTGCCTCCTTAGGCACTGCCCTTGGCCTGGAGATCTCCGAGTCGGTGCTGCAGCAGGGATGGGATGTGGTGCTGGGGTGGAAATGCTCAGGCTGTGATTTTTTCCCAGTACAGCAGAGTCTTAGGGGCATTCCAGTAGGTCCACACTGGCAGTAGGGACTGGGGCAGGGGCTGCTCCCAGCTCTGGTGGTCAGGTGGCTTCACACACACAGCCCTGCTGTGCCTGGGCTTTGGTTAAGGGACAGCAAAGAGCTTGAACTGGCACCTCCTTCCCTCTCTGCATGGCCAGCAGGGTGGGACCAGGTCTGCAGGAGACAGCCCAGGTCATCCATCCATCCATCCATCCATCCATCCATCCATCCATCCATCCATCCATTCATCCATCTGTCCGTCCGTCCATCTGTCCATCTACCTACCCATCTCTGCGTGTATCTGCTCTAAGCCAGGTTAATGCCCAGAATGTTGTCTCAGCTGGAGTTTGTGTCCCCATTTTCGCACACAGAGTTGGTGTCCTCGAGCACCATGCACCTCTTGGGCTGGTGAGGGCAGGTGAGCTTGTGGCAGGGTGGGGAAAGCTGAGAGGGCACGGAGGTGCCAGTGCTGGCACCATTGGACTGCTCCCTTGGGGTTCTGCAGCCCTCTGTCACCGGCTCTTTGGAGTTCACTTGGGGATTCCAGGGATGAAGGAAAGGCATCGCTGCCTCTCCTTCCATGGAGCTTTTACAGCCATTGAGGTTCACTGAGTCAACAGAACATTCTGAGCTGGAAGGGACCCACAGGGATCATCCAGTCCTGCACAGAAACCCCAACAACCCCGCCCTGTGCATCCCTGAGAGTGTTGTCCAAACACTTCTGGAGCTGTGCCCATTCCTTGGGGAGCCTGGGCAGTGCCCCAGCACCCT
The DNA here is from genome assembly GCF_021018805.1 of Prinia subflava. NCBI lineage: Eukaryota > Metazoa > Chordata > Aves > Passeriformes > Cisticolidae > Prinia > Prinia subflava. Next base: position 5,631,955 of record NC_086257.1, on the reverse strand, counting down.
GTGGAAGAAGAACCTTTTCCTGATAGCCAAGCTAAACCTCCCTCCCCCACCAGTGCCAGGACCCAAGGGAATGGCTGGAGGGTTTTTTTGTACTATTTTTGTCAGCAACATTGAACTCCCTGCTCGACTCTTCCTCTACCCCATCCCTGACCCCAGACCCCTGCACTGGGTGCACCCTGAAGGGAGTGCTGACTGTCCTTCAGCCTGGGAGGTGCTGCTGTGACCTGCCCCGGCCACTGCTGGTCCCTGAGCTTCCCATCCCTCCCCTCCCCTGCCTCCCCAGAGGAGCGGAGCGCGTGGGGTGTGCGGGAGCGCGGGGGGCGGTGAGAAACCCCAGACACACAAAAGCTGGAGGAACCACCAGCAGCTGTAACCCTGGCAACTGTGTCTCAGCATTTGAATGTAATTATACCTCGAACGTGATAAACACTCCCAAGGACTCCTTATGTGGAGATCATACTAAACAAGTCTTTGAAATTACCCTCATCAAATATTGATAGAGGGAGAGTTTTTAAAAAAAATAAAAAAGGGAAAAGGGAAAGAGAGAGAAAAGGCAAATTCTTGCTCTTGCCCACGGGTTAATGAGGATCTGTTGGTTTATCACCACAGTGCAAACCCCGCCGAGAGCTCCAGAGCTCTGCAAAGTTAAAAGTGGGGGCGGGAGGAGAAGAGAAATAAAACCATCAGGTGAGGCAGCTCTATCGATCTGCATTTTGTTTTATGTTTGGCACGCAGTAAAGCCATCCCAATAAACACCATTCATCTTGCCCAGCCCTGGCAGACAGGGTTTAATTGCTGGGGAGCAGGAGTGGGCGGCGGAGAAGGGGCGTTCCTGAGGTCCATCAGCACGGAGGGTTGTGTTGGTCAGCAGAGCACTGAGCATGGGCATCTCCTCCCACCTGCAGGGCTGGAGACAGCAGGCAGAGCGTTTTCCATCAGGACAGCAGGTGGAAGTCCCAGGTGGCTTCCTGCAGCTGTAGATCAGGTGTGTAGGAACATCCCTGGAAGTGGTGGTGTTGGTCCAGTGTGGGATGCTCCTTGCTGGGGCTCATCTCCTACCAGCACCCTCTGTCCTTGGAAAAAATCCACCAGGAGCCTTCCCTGGCTCTGGTGCTGTGCAAAGGGAGAGAGCTGGGCTGCAATTGTCTCCTCTCCTCAAGCCCGGCAGGGGCAAGAGATGCACTAAAAAAAGAGCACGAGTGGAGTTGGGACGGGCTGCTGTCTGAGCAGATGCCCTGTGCAGTGCTTGGAGGAGGTCTGGTGAGCAGAGCAGCTTCTTGTCTCTTGAGTGATCTCCCAGCAATGTGTGGGGCTGGGGAGAACATGGGTGAAGAAGCACCAGAGCTGCCCAGAAAAAGGGAGCAGCTCAAACTTGGTTGGAGCAGGGGTTCTGGAGGTGAGGAGGAGGAGGAGGAGAGGGAAGCAGCTCTTCAGCCGGGCTCTGCAGGCAGTGAGTGTCAAGGGGAAGAAAGCTGCAGGGGGCCAATTTAGTGAATTGCTGGTTGTGAGGTACTTGGTGACTTTTTGGGTTGGCTTTTTACAGGGTGAAGAGGCAAACAGGGGGCCCTGGCTGCAGTTTGATTGTTGTGGATTAATTTACCATAACCAACTCTCACCTGGAGTCACAGAGACCTGGAAGCAAAGGCGAGTTTTCCCTGTGTACAGGGGGATGGTGATGGTACAGATGTGCTTTCACCTGACTGAGGGTTTTATCACTTGGGAGAGGTTTGAGGAGCAAACCTGAGCTCCAGAAAGAGAGGCAGCAGTTGACATCCCCATGGGAACCCTGTGGGAACAGTGGTCATGTGGAACTGTGAGTGCAGCCAGAGGGCAAGCAGTCCTATTTTAATAGGAATGAGAGAGGCGTGATGGGATCACCAGCTCAGTGGAGAGCCAAACATCTCTGCTGGAAAACCTCCCTTCCCCACTAAGCATCTCTGTTCCTGGCAGGCCTGCACCTAAAACAGTCTCTCAGCACTTTCTGAAAGGACCTGGAAGTATCTCCTGAGCAAGAAAACTCCATCTTTCATCTCCAGCCCCCCAGATCTGCAAAGTCAGCCTGATGCCAAGAGCTGTGCCAGGACAGATGCCAGCCTGTGACGGAGCAGGACCGGCGCGTTGCTGAGATCCACGCGATGCATCCCCAGCCTGTGCCAGGGCCAGCCCGGCCCTTGTGCTGGGAACAGCGGGCACGGCTGCCACACACAGACACCAGAGCCCTCTCAAGCACTGCCAGCTGTTTTATGGGCTGCTTGGAAACAGTTGGAAAGCCCTGTAATGCCAGTGCTCAGTATTAGTTACTGCTGATGCAGCTGGGAGAGGAAATAAGGGGGAATTGCAGCTCTGAGAGATGTTTTGGGCATCTCTGGTCCAACATCAGGGGTGGGTTTGTGGAGCACAAGGCAGCTGTGGCTCAGGAGGGGGAAGCAGGAGGTCTGCTGGACTCCTCCGTGCTGGGAGATGATTGTGAACAGCGTGGAGCATGTTGGAGGGAAAGTGCTGCAGGTTGTGATCTGAAATGTGCTTCACAAATGATTCAAAGAAAGCTGCACTAACCCCATGGCTGCTCTGCCTCCTGCTGAGCTGCTGGCTGAAGCTGTTCCCCATCCAAGGACGGATTGGGGTGGATCCATCCAGTATGTGCTGGTGATCACTTGCTGTTAGCTGGAAGAGGGGTCTGGACAACATATTGGATCTGAAGCCTTTGAGGGGGGATCCAGATGGCATCTGCATCCCTTGTTTATCAGGCTAAAAATAAAGAACTTCAGAAAAATCTCAGTCTTCCTTTCCCACTGCAACTCCCCCATTCTGGAGAGTGGAAGGGATGGAGGTGTTTGTGCTCCTGCCATCGGCAGAAGGTGCCAAGGGCAGTGCAGATGTTCCGAGGGGGAGCTGCTGTGTGAGGGAGCTGTGAGAGGTGCGGGAGGAGGGCTCACGCAGCAGCCGCGGTGTGTGCAGGGAGGGAACAGCAGCTGAGGGCAGAAGAGACGCTCTGACCTTTTGGAAGAGCTGTCTGTGTGAGGTGGCTGGGGTGCAGTGAGCCATTTAACAGAACAGCTGAATCCTTGGGCTGGGCCACGCAAGGACTACCCCAGCAGAGGAGCTGCTTCTCCCAAGAAGGCTCCCAGGGTTCATGCTTAGATGGTTCCTCTAAAGGTTAATTCTCACCGGCAGCATCTGGAAGGAAACTTGGAGTACTCAGAGGGAACTCAACCCGCTCCACTGGGTCTTCACGTTTGTGGTTCTTTGTTTTTTAAATGCTAAAATTTGTTCCTATTGTTTTCTCGAGTTAAAAATGAAGAGAAAGGCAGCCCTCCCAGCTCGGCTCCCAGCGCAGAGGCACAAAGACACAGCCGTGCCGTGCCGGAGTCGGCAGCGTGGTGGGCTGCGCTTCCCCCTGCTCCAAGGTGGCAGAATAAAGAGCTCCTGCAGCCACCTTTTTTTCCAAGAGCTGCATTGTTAAACCCTTCCGTGGGGAAATCCAGGGAGCGTAATTGCTCCGGTCTGACTCTGCCCGCTGAGCCGCCTGAATTAAGTGGGTGTTCTGGCATCCCGAGCTGAGCCTTGTGGGAAGTGACCTTCGCCTTCCGCCGCTGCTCCCTGCAACCTGCCGCTAATTAGGATGGAGAGAGCCCTCCTTTGTTTCCAAATAGTGGTTTACCTCTGTCTCTGTTCAGCCGGGAGCTGCCCGGTGTGGCTCGGCATAATGAGCGTGCAGCACACGGCCGGGCCTAGCTCTGCCGAGCGCGCCCGCGTCTGTCCACAGCACAGCCTCTCATCAGCCAGCCTGGCAATTAACATCTCTAACCACGCTTGGTTAAAAAGAAAAAAGAATAAAAAGTAAGCCCCGCCATTTCTGTGACGCCTTTCATCCAGTATTTGCAAACTTGGGAGCGGCACCAACGCCTGTGGTGTCGCACAAGGGGCATCGCCGGGGCCTGTGGAGATGTGCGGGGTCTGGGGAGGGGTCAGGGCTCCACAGCTGCTCCCAAGAATCACAGGGTGGTTTGGGTGGGGAGGCCTGAGAGATCCTGCAGGTCCAACGCCTGAGCTGTGGGCAGGGACGCCTCCCACTAGGGATGGGCTCTGCCTGCTCTTGGGACAGTTTGTAATGGTCTGAGAGCTGCCTCGGCTCCAGGCACTGGTAAAATGGGAATGAGCAATTTCTGCCTTTTGGAAAGACGCTTATTTCCAACCTAATAAAACAAGGACAAAGATGATCAAGTTTTCAGTGGTAAAACTCAGCAACTCCCCTGCAGGAGAGACTGTAATATGGGACACTTAGAGGGTTTAAGGCAAATTTACTCAGAAAGAGGATTAGCTAAACTATGTGGAAGTTCTGTGTGAACACCCCCACTGAAATGTAATCCGGTTTATCGGCATTTGTGTTGGAAATGAGCTTGGTAAACCCAATTAATGTCACTTCAGTTCTGAGTGAGAACACTCTGCAGGGATTTCTGAACTTTAAAGCAATGAGCTTTAAATTCACACCTTTAACTTTACCCAGTGCTCCCCTTGAGCAGTTTGCCACATCTGCTGACAAGGGGACAAGGAACCAAACAGATTTACGGGGATGTGTGAAAAGCCTCTGCTCATGTTCTAGAAATGCTCAGACTCCAATTCTCCCCAGACATCTTGGATCAAGGGGACCCAACCCAAAAAGCATTGGGTGCATGGGGTGGGGTGGAAATGTGTGTGCAGACAGTCCAGCCAACAGGAGGCTACTGATGCTGTCAAAAAGGTATGTCAAGCAGTGGCTGCTGCTGCTGCAGATCCCACAGATCCCGTGGCAGGCTCCTGGCACGAGCAGCCCACACTTGGACACCTGTGGAACCTGCTGGGTAGAGGGAACTGAGTGGGCAGAGCAGGAGAGGTGTTGCCCTGGGATAGGCCAGGGGCTGAGGCCATCCTCTGGTGGCAGGACCTGATCCCTCTGGGAGAGGTGTGTAGCAGGAACAGCAGGAATGTCCCTGCACCAGAAGCAATGGGGAGAGCTGGGATGCACCAGGCACTGAGCAAGTGCTCAGAGGAGAGGTATGTGCAGAGTGATCCACCCTGCAGGGCCTTGGGGTGGAAAACCCTCATCAGCTCAGCCTCAGCACCATCCTGCCCAGGCTTAGGCATCTGGATCCTGTTCTGTGCAGGTCCTGTTCTGTGCAGGTCCTGCTCTGTGCAGATCCTGTTCTGTTCAGATCTTGCTCCATGCAGATCCTGCTCTGTTCAGGTCCTGCTCTGTGCAGATCCTGTTCTGTTCAGGTCCTGTTCTGTTCAGGTCCTGCTCTGTTCAGATCTTGCTCCATGCAGATCCTGTTCTGCTCAGGTCCTGCTCTGTTCAGGTCCTGCTCTGTGCAGGTCCTGCTCTGTTCAGGTCCTGCTCTGTGCAGGTCCTGTTCTGTTCAGGTCCTGCTCTGTGCAGATCCTGTTCTGTGCAGATCCTGTTCTGTTCAGGTCCTGTTCTGTTCAGGTCCTGCTCTGTTCAGATCTTGCTCCATGCAGATCCTGTTCTTTGCAGATCCTGTTCTTTTCAGGTCCTGCTCTGTGCAGATCCTGTTCTGTTCAGGCCCTGTTCTGTTCAGGTCCTGTTCTGTTCAGGTCCTGCTCTGTGCAGATCCTGTTCTGTTCAGGTCCTGCTCTGTTCAGGTCCTGTTCTGAGCAGATCCTGCTCTGTTCAGGTCCTGCTCTGTGCAGATCCTATTCTGTTCAGGCCCTGTTCTGTTCAGGTCCTGTTCTGTTCAGGTCCTGCTCCATGCAGATCCTGCTCTGTTCAGGTCCTGTTCTGTGCAGATCCTGCTCTGTTCAGGTCCTGCTCTGTGCAGATCCTGCTCTGTGCAGGTCCTGCTCTGTTCAGGTCCTGCTCTGTGCAGATCCTGCTCTGTTCAGGTCCTGCTCTGTGCAGATCACCACCTGAGCAGCTGCTCTGCCCCAAGGCAGCCGGCCAGGCCTGCACAGAGCAGGACCCAGATCCCATCTGGCTCTGGTTGGGAGCTGCCTGTGCAGGACCAGCTCTCAGCCACGCCTTGGGCAGCCCTGGGTGAGTCCCCTCCTGGCTGCTCCACGGTCACTGAGCCTTTCCAGGGAGCGAGGGCCGTGCCTGGTCCTCTGAAGGTGCTCCCTGAGGAATACCTGGCCTGAGCTTTCTAGGAATTGCCACCCAGCAAGGGCAGTGCTTGGCAGGGCAGGGCTCAGGCTGCCCACCTGCCGTGCCTGCTCTCCTCACCAGCTCTCCCCGTGTCCTTAGATGCTGCTGAGAGATATCGAAGCTTGGATGGTAGAGCTGAGTTGGCAACTTTTAATATTGCTGAAACATAATCAGCTTTTGCTTCTACAGCAATTAGCATGTTATTACCCATAATGTTTTGCATGGCAATTTTGCTGTAAACATTTGTACTAATTCACCATAACCTAATTATTTTTATGACACATAATTATGAAATATTTTTGGAGGAGGAATGGCTTAATTTTCTATTTATACCATTATTTCCTGGAAGTGTCAGTTATTTTTACATCAGGAAACAGCGTCTCCCCCCTTCCCCAATTAGCCCTTTCTATTTACTGCCTCAGCTTGCCTGTAGAGCGCAGTTGCTGGGACCACGTTCTCCTGGAGCTGTGTGATGGATTCTAGGAGAGCCTAATTGAGCTGTAATTTGTGGGAGCGTGAGACGCAAATGGAGGAAGGTAACAAGTGGTTTTCTTTGCTGCTCGGTGGGTGGGTGTGATGGTTCCCAGTTACAGCATCTGCCAGAATGACCCTTTCCAAAGTATCTGAGGGAAGAGTGATGTGGTGAAGCTGTTGGCTTAGCACCATGTTTTTCAGGAATGCCAGCACCCTGAACTCGGAGGCAGGATCTCTTGAGGGAGATGCTCTTGAGTTTCACAGAACTATTGAATATGCTGACCTGGAAGGGACCCACAAGAATCAAAGTCCAACTCCTGGCCCTGCCCAGGACACCCCAACAATCTCACCCTGTGCATCCCTGAGAGCATTATCCAAACACTCCTGGAGCTTTGACAGCCCTGGGGCCGTGGCCAGTTCCTGGGGAGTCTGTTCAAATCCTGACCACCCTCTGGGGGAAGAAACTTTTCATGATATCCAAGCTAACCCTTCCCTGGCACAGGTTTGGACATCAATATCTTGGCATCCTTGGACCAGAACAGCCCACTCCGTCTTCCAGCCTGGTGTGGTTGTACCAGCGTGGTGAGCAGGGGATGGGGAGTACCAGATGTGGGTGGGGATGCCTGGAGGGCCAGGAGAAACATCTGGGCTGTGCTTCAGGCTCCAGAGAAACATCCCAGGCTGAGCTACAGAGGGAAAGGCAACAGGAACGTCTGGAGTGCAGCCGTGAGGAGCCCGGCCTTTAGGGAACACTGCAGGGTGGGGGAGCTGGATCCCTGCAGGCACTTCTAGTGGCCAGAGGCCTTCCCTCATTGCATTTGTGGAGGCACCGTGTAGAAAATTCCAAATTCAGGCTTCCTCCTAACAAGTATGAAACTTGGCAGGCTGAAAGGCTTGTATATCTTGTCTGATCTCCCGTCTGGAGAGGTCTCAAAACGGAGCCATGTGTAGTGCATTGACATCTTAAAAGAATTCTTAAAAAAAAAAAAAAAAGGCATTTCTAGATGACTGTATGTCATATAAATGAGATTTATTTCAATGCCTGTCATGATAGTTGAGGCAGTAACAAATCCAGTAATTGCTGGTGCTCCGGTCGTGTCTGCTCTGAATGTTTAACTCAGAGCTACATTTTTGCAGCAAGTCTCAGGTTATTGAGTCGATCCCTTTCCCATTTTTCCTGTCTCCTGGCTGGTGAAGGTGCAGCTGCACACTGTGTTAGGCACATTGGGCAAGGGGAGTGTTGCATGCAGGCTGCTGTCTCGGAACCTGCCTCTAATTACCTGTTAATTGTGTGTAACTGATGGGGACCGTGGAAATCGGGTTAAGAAAAACTCACTGGCATTTTGAAATCGTTCTCAGTGCTGGGTATTAGTGCACAGTCACACTTGAGGAAAACCTCCGAGCAATCAGAGGTGCAGAGCTGAAATGATGCAGTGGAGTTTGGGACTGCAAGACCTGGGAACTGAAGGGGGCGGTTGTGTGAGTGATTTTAGCAGCTCTTTGCCCTCCCTAAATACCAACAGACTCCCTCAAAAGTGACTTGTCCAACAGCCCTTCTTAAACGAGATGGCTTTGTTCTTTGGTTATTCACTGCCCGTGAGAAAGGAGAAGGTGTCTTGCCAAGTTCTTTCATCTCCAAACCCCAGTGTCATCCTTGATCTTTCCACAGAAGTAATGAACTGAGATAGTGTAAAGACTGTCTCATGAAATATCTTGAAAATGAAAAAATGAAGTGAACTCTGCACTGGGTTATGATTCAGCTGATACTGCCAGATCCTTAGAAGAACTTGAATATTTTGTGCCCAGCTGTCACTGACTTTTTTTTTTTCACAGGGATTATGCATCAACAAGGTTATTCTGTGCATCAACAAGGTTATCCTGGGCATCAACAACAGTTAAAAATGTGTCATAACTTGATATGGTGCTTGATGCCTATCAGCTGAACTCCCTTAAAGGCTCCACCTTTAAGCATCCTGGGCAGGGATTTTGGGGTTGAGTCAAGGATATCTGGAAGGCCCCCAGTGAGCAGCAATCACACTGATAATGCAGGGAGGTCACTTTTGCATGGGATGACATTTTTGAGTAGGAGGTGAGCAGGACAAATGCAGCTGCAGTGGATGGAAATGGGTAATTTTAATTTTATTCTAATACTCTGGGGAACTGTGTCCTGAGTGGGAGCAAGCAGAGGATATTTCTGTATTTTCAAGGTACCTGGTAAATATCAGACTGGTCTAATCTAATGCTGTGGAGGTCAGGAAATTGGAAGTAGGGATTCATTGCAGTGGAGAAGCTTCCCAGCTCATGACTGGAAATAAGAGTCAAGAGTCTCTGATAGACTCCAGGAAATATCTGTTGGGTCATGGCACTGCTTTGTTTTTTGCAGAAACAGTCTGAAATAAAAACAATAAAATGAGGCAAAGACAAGGGACACCTCTTCTATGTCAGGAATCTTATGAAAAATCCATCCCTTATCACTGCCTGAGGTGTTATGAAGACTGAGTTAAATGCGTGTATGACCACATGAGCCAGATCATATTTGTGAGAGTAGACAGAATGATATAATCTAATCATAAAAACACCCCAAAATATTCCACCTGGAGAGCATGTTCACCTCTGCCTCTGTGATCTCCTAGGCCACATGCTTTATGTGTCTGTGAAATTAATCCTTTATTAACATACTTTGCTGAGTGCCTTGGCAGGGGGTGAGAGGGGCAGCCTGCCCAGGAGATCTTCTCAAAGCATCTGCCTGGGAGTGCTCATCAAAAGAGATTTTAGAATGGCTTTTAGTGGCCATCAAGTGTCAGAGGGTTTGCCCATGGTGCACCCAGCTGTGTCAGCCCAGCAGTGAGGGAAGTGCAGAGCTGGCAGGTGCCTGGTCACCCCAAAGCCAAACCTGTGTGATCTCACAGCAGCCCTAGCTGCTTTCATTTTCCCTGAAATGGGATTTGTAGTGCTGGGACTCAGGGGGAACGTTGTGGGAGCCAACAGATGGGCTGGGAGAGACACGGGGAGGTGGCTGAGGCCTAAGTGTTCCAAATTTATGGTGGCCATAAAAACCTGTGGAAATGATGGATTCTGCTCATTGCTCACGCACATAGTGACAGGTTTTCGAATAAAGCAGTAACTGATAGCCCCTGGGCTGGGAATTGCATTTCTCCTTTCATGATGTCATCATGATGTCATGCTTTATTGCCTGTAATTCTAAACCCCATGGCTGCTGTCAGCGTGCTGGGTTCATGTGTGTGACATCACGGGGGGTTTCAGCTCTGCTCTCTGATGACGGTGCTCTTCTAACCGTGATTTAAAGTGCTTTCCTGTCCTGATGGAAAAGTTATGGCTTTCCTGGGACATATCGTGTTCCAGGCCAAATGCTGTCGTGGCTGAGGAGGGAATGTCATTTGGAAAGGTCTTTGGAGGGCAGGGAGTGCAATTCTCAATGCTGTGGATTCAGAAAAATATGGGTCTTGTGGCCTGGAGGACACTGTCACAGCAAGAATGATTGTTTGGGAAGGAAAGGGAGACTGACACACGTAATCCTTGTGTCCTTCGCCTCCTCTCTCCCAAAGGAATATTGAACTGCTTTTCTCTAAGGACAAATAGAAAGGAGAGGAAATATGGACTCATGCACGGCCAGGTTGGTTAATGGATCCTCATGTTCTCCTTCAAACACCCCTTGTACTCAAAGGAGAATTTGTGAATAACCCTCTCCAGGTGATAAGTGGTGGAGCTGTTAATTCTGGTGAGATGCATTTTCCTCCTGTCCTGGGAAAGTGAGTCTTGCCTCTTCCACCCCCTGGCTCTGGGACCTAGGGAAAGGTGCTCCCACGGGCAGGAGGAGCACAAGCAGCAAAGCCAGGCCTGGGTGTTGGCTGCCTGGATTTATGAATGGTTCAGGTATGGTTACCATGGCGAGAGATGTGGGTTTTAACCAGGTGGAGGGCGGGGTGTGGCAGGGGTGTGGCAGGGAGCTGCAATCCTGTGCTCCCAACACCTGTACTTCACAGGAGAGCTCACCAGACCCTGTTGTGGTCTGCCCACAGTGGAGAGCCCAGAGCATGTGTTTCACCAATATTCCTTCTATGCAATACCTATATCCTCTTTTTGTTTTGGAGAGGGCAGACTCCTGGAGCAGGTCCCCTTGTTTGAGCACACCCTCGCCCTCTCCAGCCCTTTGGATTTGGATCTGTAACCCCCCGTGCTTGTTATTTTGAAGTGAAAGGTTTATTTTGACACTTCTGCTACGTCCCATCCTCCCTTCAGCCTCCTCCCCAGCTGGCTGAAGCGAGTCTGGATTCCCTGGAACATAAGGGTAGGCACAAGAGCAAAGTCTGTCGTTCTTTTGCAAAGCCTGTGGCAGCAGATTGCAGGGTTTGCTGTCAGTTCATTAATTACGAGGGCATTAACTTCCGAGGCTAGAAAACACTGGAAACACCAAGGTTGCTGCTTGGATGTTATAAATAACATATTGAAGAGTTTTAAATTGGTAGAGAGCTCAAAAGCTTGCCAAGTTTTCCTGGGAATACCTGGAGCTCCTCTGTGATGGGGCTCAGAGTTACTGGAAGAGCCTGTGCTTAGTTGGCTGACACAACTCATCCAGTATGGAAATATGTAGGGTCAGTGTGGGATCCATGGTGCAGGGATGACAGGTTAAGCTTGGTGTAATTCCTGCTGCCAACTTATAGGCACAACCCTCCAGGAGTAAAGTGATATTATTGTTGGATCCTGTCAGATATGCTGTCCCAAAACTGCACCAGGAAACCTTAGGAAGTTGACATCAAAGCTCTCACTGATATTCTGAGTCTCTGATGAGTGCCAGCTATTGCAGAAGGAGAGAACCAAAGCAAGGACAGAGCAGCAACAGCAGTGACACCGATTCTTATATTTTTTAGTATTTCTTTTTTTTTTTTTATTAAAAGTGCACCCCTGTGGCGCAGCTGGCTACTTGCTCAGTGCAACAGCACCAGAGAGGAAATTCCTTCCCAGCGCTCACAGGTGATCAACTTACACATTGAAGCATGAAGTTTGATTACCCTTGTAACATTTTATTAGCTTGCATAGCTGCAAATGTTATTAATGCTCATAAAATTATCCAGTCCTTTAAAATGTCTGTTCCACTGGTGTGCGTCTCCATGACTTCCTGGGGTAGTGGATTCCAGGAGTGACTGTGCTGGGTCAAGTCGTATTTTTCTTTTATTTCTCTTCAATCTACAGCCCTTTTGTTTCATCAGGTGCCCACAGTTTGCTTTTAAATTATGAGGCAGGCTAATGTGAGGCAGCAAACCAGTTTTGATGGCAAACTTGGCTCTTCTATGGACTTTATTTTTCTAATAAAGTGTACTGATATTTTAGTGTGCTGATATCATGTGCTGATATTTTCATGTACAGAATGTAGGAATAAGCAATATGTGTTTGTGTATATCTGTAGGTGCATCCATATACCTGAAAGTATGAGCAACTACTTATGTATAAACAAATAAATTCATGTATTTATTATGTCACTTCCCAAGTTTTTTCCATGCTTTTTGGGTGTCTTGGGTGCCAGTGGTTTGGTGCAGGGATCCCACCCCACTCTCTGTTTCTCTGAGGGATGTTCTGGGAGGTAGAGTAATAACAGGGAAGAAAAATGTGCCTCTGAGCCGTGTGTCAGCAGGCTTCAGACACAATGGGGCCCGTGTTTCCAGACAAGCCTTTTTAGCTAATTAGCTGAGTAAAAAATCTATTTCTCTTCTTAAATTCCCTGCCATCCATCCACCTAATAGAGTCAAGCAGCTCCATATCGTGGGGGTTATGCAATAAATCATCTATCTCCAGAATTTCTCTCATCGCTCCCAGCCTGGGCTCTCCATCTCTCTGTCCACAGGAGCTGCCTGCTTGCCCATTCTGGCTTCTCCCTTCTGGCAGTGACTGTAATGGAAAAGTGCTGGAGCTCTGCTCCTGTTCTGGATGTCCCTTGGCTGTTCCCCAGCAGCTCAGCCACGGCCATGTCCTTCCTTGTCCATGGGTTATCCTACAACAAACTCCCAGAAAGCAGAGGCTCCTGTGGCTGTGTGGTGTGGGTGACCTCCTCAGCCTGGGCTTTGCAGCCCATGGAAGGTCTGAGCTGGTCTCCAGCATCACCCCTGGAGCCAGGATGGATGAGAGGTGGGGCTGTGGGGAAATCAAAAAGGAGCTCTCTTAGCTTCAGCATCGTACAGGCAGGAGGATACACCCCCAAATTTTGGTTGTGTGGTCAACTGAGTAGGAACATCTCCTCTGGAGAGACATCTGAGTCTCATGGACCCATATGGCAACAATTTTCACCTCAGGTCTGGATTTGGACATTGCAACTCCAGCCTGCGGCTGTTGGATTGCAGTGAGCAAGAGCAAAGAGCAACTAACATTGTTCTGGGTAGCAATGCCTGGACTGGAGTCAAGTTGCTTTTTAACCTTCTCCTTAGCAAACTAAATTGACTGAACTCTTTCAGGTTCTCACCTCAAGGCTGGTTTTTCACACCCCAAATTTATTATTGTAGCTATTGTCTGCACTCGCTGTTTCTGACAATCCTTTATTTTTTTGTGGGTGTGAATACAAGAGCTGGACACAATGTTCTTTCCAGCACCAGGCAGTGATGTGAAACACAACTCCCTTTGTACTGCACTGGGCAGGGGGGTGTGGGTGGCTCAGCTTTGGTGCTGGGAGCTCCTGTCCTGCCAGGTGTCCACCCTGACCTTCCCTGAGCCCCTCGTGTCCCACTGCAGTGAGCTGCACTGGCAGGGCATTGCATGTGGGTGGCCTGTCAGGTACGTAGGGATGACAGACCTTGGGATGGATAAAGGGTGAGCTGGCCACTGCTTTGCTGGGCTCTGCTGTTGTTTCCAGCTCCTGAGATGTTTGAGCCATGTGGAGTCGGCTCCCCTGGCTGAAGGAGCAGCGCTGCCGCATTTTGTTTAATCTGTTTACAGCCTCACATGGTATGAAATGGTTGAGCCCTCATAAGTTTACCAAGAAAACACATTTCCTACAGCCTGGTGACCTGTCCTTGGCTGGAGGTACTGTGCTGTTATCCTTTGCATTTTCTAAAGATGCTCTTGGTCGTTTTTCCACACGTCTCTGAAAACCCTTGACCGTGAGCTGAGAGTTGCCATGATCCTTCCCCTGGTTCGTGCATCTTTTTACTGTGTCTCAATAAGAGAAGTTAAAGTGTTGGGCAACAATTTCTAAAACTGTTTAAATACAAAAAGAACAAAACCCCAAGAAAATTCTGGAGCAGAATGCTTTTGTTGGCGAGAGTGGAGGTTTGTAAATATTTATTCTTCACGAGCAAAAAATATCAGGCTGTTGTGATAGGAAAAACCCAGGCAATTCAAATTTAAAGTGACAGCCCCCACGCAGGAATAGGGAGCCTGCAGAAATGTCAATAGGTCAGGCCCAGTTGTTGTGTTGACATCAAGCTCCCCCACCATCCAAATCCAGGAGGGTGCTTTCCACCCTTTGTTGTTGTTTGGAAAACAGACATGAGTGTGTTTTTATTTCTGTGCTTCTCTCAGGGGATTATCCTGCCAGCACCCAACCTGTGTTGCAGACAGCTGCCATCCCCAAACCTGCCTGAGGATCATATTTATGCTGGATATTCTGGAAAAATTCTTCACTGAAAGGGTTGTCAGGCACTAGAATAGACTGCCCAGGGCAGTGGTGGAATTCCCATTTCTGGAGGGATTTAACAGACATGTGGATGTGGCACTTGGGGACATGGGTCAGTGGTGGCCTTGGCAGTGCAGGGGGAATAGTCAGACTCAATGGTCTTAAAGGGCTTTTCCAGCCTAAACCACCCTGTGATTCTGTGCTGTTTGGATGCAAGGAGAAAACCTTCTTCTGACAAGAAAACCTCTATACCAACAGCATTCAGAGAGTTCTATAAGTAGAGTAGGGCATGGAGGAGATTGTCCCAAGAAGGACAAAATAAGTGGGTGTGGGATGTGGGGACATGGGTCATTGGTGGGTCTGGAGGAGTTTGGGTAATAGTCAGAGTCGATGATCTTTGACGTCTTTTCCAACCTCAATGACTCAATGATTCTGAATATCTCCTTCTGCTAAGGTATGATGTGAAGCCCCACACTCAGCTCAGCTCTCCCTTTTGCTCTTGGCATGCTTTGAAGCCAGGTGGAAGAGTGATCCCAAAATACCTTCCTTGGCTCCTGGCAAGGGCCAAGAATTTAATGGGTTTTGCTGAATGACCAGGTGCTCTCTAGACCTCCATGGTGCATATGACTGGCATTAAGGGGTGGATTTCCTGAGTGGCTCTGCCAGGACAGATCCCCTGGAAGCAGCACGAGGCTTCCAGAATGTGTTGGCTGCCTGAAAACTCTGCTGGGGACTTGGCTTTCCAGGAGCTTTGCTTCCTGCAAAGGAAGGAGGCTCCTATTGCATGCCTGAGTTTTGCAAAGCCAGGGCTGTAAGTTGTGCATAGGAAGTTTTTTTTCCAAAGTAGACGAAATAAATAAAATAAAACCGTGGGGAAGAAACTGAAGGCATGACAAGGCCTTTGTTCTGCTTTGTATTCCTGCCTAGGAATGATCTGCTCAGCTGTGCATTAATCTCTGGTTTACTGTGCAGCCTTGGTGCTCACACATCAAATCCTCAAAGGGAGTGTGTGCGCAGGTATTCGTGGAGGTCACCTCACCCTGGAGCTGCGGGGCGCCGGGCCCTCTCTGTGAGCAATAATTCACTGCTGCTGTGGCGCCTTGATTTCCCCGTCAGAGCGGGACGTGCCCCGCCTGGACGGCGGGGAGCAGAACTGGGAGCTGAACCCAGCACTGCTCCCGCAGCCGGGGCAGCCAGGATGAAACAGCTCAGCCAGGAGCAGCGACAGCCACGAGGAGCACGGCGCCTCCTTAACCGTGACCTTGCTGATCCTCAGCCAAAGGTCGGGCAGTGGCAGAGCCTTTCAAAAACCAGACCCTCTCCAGCAGCTCAGAGTTGGGTGTGGGGCTGGTGGAGAGCTCTGCCGCAGCTTTGGGCTGGGGATGTGATGAGCATTAGCAAGCTGCCTTCCTTCCTCTCTGCTGCTCTTCAGAGCTGCTGTGTTTGGCAGGAATTAATGGATCTGGAAAGGGATGCCGTGGTTGCAGGCTCGGGTCAGGGAGCAGCAGGCCTGGAGGTGACAGGGTGGCTGTGCCAGCTGTTTGACAGTCCTGCCCAACATCCTGCAATTAGAGTTTCACAGAGCATCCCTGTGCCTCGAGCTGTGATGTTTCCAAATTTCAGGCCCTGCTATTTAGTCCTGTGGGCGTGCTGCACCTCATGGAAGTGGACACCTAATGAGCCCTAGGTGATTAATCTGGAATTGCCATGCTGGTGGGTACGTGTTTCACCACGGCCCCTCCATCTCTGCTTCTCCGGTGTCTTTCCTCACATCCCTGACTTTTGCAGGATTGGGAAGAGCAGGGAATTTTTATCCTCTCCCATGCAGTTAATTAGGAAGCATTCCAGTTTGTACCGTTTGGTGGGGAGCATATCCAGGCTGTTCAGCAATGCTAGCAGAGAGCAGACCCTGCAGGGAAAGCAGGAATTCCTGACACCACTCCCTGATCTGGGATGAGCTCAAATTCACCATACTCTAACCCTTAAGTCTCAAGATTGCAGGCCCTCCTGTGATCACTGGCACCAGTGAACAGAAAAGAAAGAATCATCTGGGAGTGGAGGTGTGGCCTGACATTGGCCTGGAATTGCTGGCTGTGTGTTCCATCAAGGATTTGGAGCAGGATGGAGGATGCTGAGTTCAGGGGGAAACAAATTCCTCACCAACTCCGAGCTGTCTCCACACAACAGGGCAGCAGCAGCTCTTGCTGGGAGCTGGGGAAACAGATCAGTTGGGTCTGGCAGAGAGCACACCTGTCCTTGGGGGTCAGGTGAGCTCTGTGCTGGATTGGGCTGTACCCTGGAGCTCCAGGAGAAGCTCCCACACTTGGAAGGTGCCCCTGACCTGAGCGTGCCCTGAGGGCAGCAGCTGCAGCACCACACAGGGTCCAAGAGAATCCTCCTTAGAGAATCACAGAGCCCTTTAGGTTGGAAGAGAATCTTTAGAGAATCACAGAGACCTTTAGATTGGAAAAGCCCTCTCAGGTCATGGAGTCCAACCAGTACCAGCACTGCCAAAGCCACCACTGACCCCTGTGCCAGGTGCCACACCCACACATCTGTGAAATCCCTCCAGGGGTGGGGACCCCACCACTGCCTATGCCAGTGCTTGACAACCCTTCCTGTGAAGAAATTTTACAGAATATCCAACCTAAACCTCCGCTGGCACAAGTTGAGGCCATTTCCTCTATCCTCTATTGGCTGTTATTTGGGAGAAGAGACCAACCCTCAGCTGGCTACAACCTCCTTCTAGGTAATTCTGGAGAGCAATTATAGCGTGTTTTCTCACCAGCAGCTGCTGGGGCTTGACAAATGGGAAAGGGAGGTGGTCCCTGCACTTCAGGCTGGGCAGGATAATCTGTTTATGCTTGACTGACACTGGGAAAGCATCACTGAACCCTTGTGGAGGGGTGGCAGCTCATTAGGATTCAGGCTGAGTCGCTCTTCATCCTCTGGAAAATGCACCACCTGGCAGGATCGCTCACCTCAGCCCTCGGTGACAGCAAGAGACGGCCACCAGCTCTCGGTCACCAGTGGGGCATGTCACTGGGAGTGACAACCTGGGGGGGAAGGAGCAGGGGTGGGGCCAGGGGGATGGCACAGGGAGAAGAAACATCTGACTTGGCTGAGCTCAGGGAAAGCTGGAAAAGCAGCTGCTGTAGCATGAATAATTACTGTTGTCCATCCTCTTCTGGACAGGCGGACAAGAGGCTCCTGCCCACCACAGCAGTGGGGATGTGTTGCCTGGGGGCCAGGAGCTGTGAACATGGAGTGGTGTGGGGAGGAGCAGCCTGCAAGCTGGGCCATTTGGGACAGAAATGCCTGCTTGGGACAGCAGTGGGTCACCTAGCCCAGGTCCCTGCCTCCAGCAGCAGCAGCAGTGGGTGCTCTGTAAAGAGAACAGACAGGAATGGTCTCTCTTAGCATCCATTCCAGTTGTGCCCAGAATCCCCAGTCACTGGAAGCAAAAGGTATCTGTCTTGTGCCTGTAATCTGTTTTTTAATCTCCAGTCCATGAATCTGTATAATCCCATTTTGCTGCTCTGATGTTGATTTCCCATTCCCCAATGCCAGCTGAGTTTGGTGTTGTGCCATCACCTCTGTACGAGGGTTCAGGAGCCTCCCTCTCCCAGCCTTCCCCAGTGAGGGAGATTGGGAAGGCTGAAAAGGTGTTCCCTACCATTTCATCATCACCTGCATCTTCCTGACAGGTCATAAACTTCAGCTTCCTCCAGCTCAAACTGGGATGGCCACAACCTGGCATCTGGAGGGAGCAGCTCAGTGTGGTGCTCTGCTGTGTCCCTGTGTGTGGGAAGTGCCTGCACCAACATCTCCTCTCTGTCCTGCCTTGTTCCCATCTCTTGGCAAACTGAACCTCCTTGGCGGAGGCAAGAGCTGAGCTCCTGGAAATGAGAGTTTGTTCTTGCTGACATGACCTGTGATCGTTGCTCCTGCCTGAATTAAGGGTGACCCTCTGACTCTTGGTGTCCTGCTCCCATGCAGGACTCAGTGGCTCTTCCAAGTGGGAGCTCCAGGCAGAGGGATGAGAGATGGTGTCTGCTGTTAATCTGTGTTGATAGGTAAGCTCTGAGTGGGTCACTCTCCTCTGGGGAGCCACTTCTTCACAGTCATTGACCTTTATTTGGTTTGCCTTATTTACTCAGGTGGCGAATTAGGTCACATTGAAGAGGCTCCTGTTAAACTGAGCAATGGCCACTTAAATCTGGAGTGACCATGTCCACACAGAGGTTAATGCAGTTTAATCCAGTCACTTTAAATCTGCCCTTGCTGCTGTGAGGAGGGATTTCCATCAACATCCCTGCTCAGGTCTGTCCCTTGGTGAGGCAGAGGAGGAGCAGGCTGCTCCCAGTGGGCAGTGCTTGGAGAGGGGGGCTCAGCCCTGCTGCTCCTCTTTGCCCAGAGCAGGAATCCTGGCTCTTGGAAGGCTGAATCTCTGTTTGTATGTTGTCTTAGAATTCCAGCTGAAAGAAAATGAGTAATGCTTATTGCTGTCCTTAGACTCCCTTTAGTCTCTGTTTTTACAGCTCTTGACATGCACAGGACAGAAGAACAAGGTTCCCAAGAGGAGCAGAGTTGACTAATGAAGTAAGAAACTTCCTGATCATTGGCAGGTGCTGGAGGGTTGTGCTAACGCTGTAACTTCATCAATCTTGGGCTGAGTAATAAGGAATTATCAAAACAGGAATGGCAGAACGTGATCCTCTGGGACCTGGAGATGGTCCAGCTGCAGCAGCTCTGACCCTGACAATTTGGTACAGCTGCAGCAGAGTTTTGTCTGGGTTGTTCTCTTGCTTGGGATGGTTGGAGCTTCTGTCTAGTGCCACTCCTCTTCTGTACCATCAAGACCTTTGCAATTGGTGGGGAATGTATTAACTACTAGGAGAAAATTAACTCTGTCCCAGTGAAAGCAGGACACCAGGGCTCGTTCTGTGCTTCAGTCCAGAGGATACCCTTCCTGCCCCCATCTCCCAGGGCCCTGGATGCCTAAACACTGCAAAGTGTTGACACACTCCAGCATGGCTGGATGGAGAACTGCTCTCCATGTAGATCCCACTTGAGACCCTTCCTAAGCCTGCAGCAAAGGCTCAGTGTCCAACTCTGGACAAACCAGATGCTCTTGGTCTCTGAATAACCCCCCAGGGAGTAGGACTGCACCCATTATCTTGAAATGGCATCCACCACCCATTTCCATGCACTGTTCAAAACCCCAGTGCTCCTTTGTAATGCCAGGTAGGATCAGCAGTGGGATTGCCATGGGATCACAGGATCAGCTGGATGCACTGGCCTCTGTCAGCTGCTATCCCAGTGCTTAGTGTAAATGGCAGGGTCTAATATTAATTATTGTGCTGGGTGTGGGGAGGATGGGCTGCCCTGCAGAGCTCAGCCTGGGAGGAGGCATTTACATCCTTATTTCACAGTCACAGAATGTCCTCAGCAGGAAGGGACCCACAAAGATCATGGAGTACAGCTCCTGGCTCTGCCTAGAACACCCCAACAATCCCACCCTGGGCCTCAGAGCATTGTCCAAACTCTCCTGGAGCTCTGGCAGCCTTGGGGCTGTGACTATTCCCTTAAGGAATCTGGTCAGTGCTGAGCACCCTCTGGGGATGAACCTTTCCCTGTCATCCAACCTAAACCCTCCCTGACACAGCTCCAGCCATTCCTGGGGTGCAGTCCCTGGTCAGCAGAGGGAAGGAAAGCTGCAAGGCTGATGTTGTGCCTTCCACCCAGCCTGGTGACCCTGAGCCCAGCTGTGACAGATGCTGGCCCTGGGGAAGGCTCTGGCTGTCAAGAACTGCTCTGGGCAGCTCTGGCGACCTTGAAGTTCATCACTTTGAGTGTCTCCTCTCTGAGGAAAGGCGATTTTAATCCCTGTAGTCTATGAGTAGAAGGGATGAGAAGGAAGGGGAGGAAAACTGGGGTTGTTGTATGGTGGTTGAGGTCAGCAACTAGCTGTCCCCCAGACCTGCAATACACAAATTTCCCTCAAACTGAGCACTTAATGTGCAAGGAAAGAGGTGACTGATAACAGAGATTACCCTAATGAATAAACAAATATTTTAAAAGACAACTCCTCGTGTTATTTTTAACTTAGCCCCAATTTGCATGTGAGTCAATTTGCATACATTAAATACATCTCCCCCTGCACCGAGCTCCCCCTCCCCTTCAGTACCACATCTCATTATGGGGCTGCTGGGACTGGGGAGCTGGTGGCTCTGGAGGGGATATTAATTTGCCCAACACATGCTGTGTAGGTTTTTATCACTTGCTGCACATTGGACCTGGTGTCTTTGAAGTCACCAGTGCCTCGGAGGGCCTTCTGCTTGAGGTGGTTGAAATGGAACAAGAAAGGAAGGGGAGGGGGAACCACCAGGAGCAGAAATGCACGGGGAAGAAAGGAGATTGCTCAGCTGGTGTTAACTTGACAGAAAATGAGCAATGCAGAAGCTCTGCGCTCTGCCAGAGAGCCCGGGCGTTGCGGGTGGGGGTTGTTTGGTTCGCTTCTTGTTTGAGGTGAAATTTTCCATCTTCCTGGGAGCCACAGAGAAGGAGGAACGGGCCAGTGAGAGCCCCAGGAGGAAGCCATGGGCTGGAGGCAGGGATGGTCTCTCCAGCTGTGTTGTTGTGGCTCTGGGGGGACGTGGAGGTTTGTGCATGGTAGGACCCCCCTGCCAAGGTTTAGTACATGGAGATCCCCATGGGGGCTTGGGAGGTGGCAGATTTCTGCCTCCAGGAAAGGCTCAGGCTGGATATTAGGAAAAGTTCTTCACTGAAAGAGCAGTCAGGCACTGGAACAAGGTCCCCAGGGTCAGGAGTGGTGGAGCCACCATTCCTGGAAGCGTTTGAAAAATGAGGAGGTGTGGCTTTTTGTGATGTGGCTTCGTGGGCAAAGTGGAATTCAGTCAAAGGTTGGGCTTGATGGTCTTGTAAGTCTTTTCCAACCTGAATGATGCAATGATTCCATGCTGTGGGAGCTGCTGCCACCCCATGCCTCAGTTTCCCCATGAAATAGAGAGGATTAATGATGCCAACTGCTCTTAGAAGGCTTCAGAACATGCTCAGAGCCTGCAGTGATGGAGAACTGGAGGGGGGGAACTATTCTGTGTGACCTGGATGTCTGTTTGAGGGGTGTTGTGATGAAAACACACAGGTGTCGTGACATCCCTGTGTCTTTGATAGACAGAGAAGTCACTTTGCTGCCCTAAGATCTGCTCACAGGATTTTGAAATGCTGCTGATGCAGTGGAAAAAGCTTTTGCTGTTGTACAGCGGAGCCCAGGGGGATTTTTCACAGTTCCAAGTACTGACCAGAAACCCTGGAAATGTTTTGAGGAAGAAATGAAAAAGAAAATTTCTTTCAATTAGTTCAGCATTTTTCAGCCAGTTCTGGTTGCAATCAAGAACATTGTACTGAGCTCGAGTGTTTCTTTGAAAGAGCCTTAAAAAAACCATCCAGGGAAATGAATAAAGGAAGTGACCCAAATCTAATCGAGACTGAAGGCTGTAGAGGACTTATCTTCACCAAGTAACAAGGTCCCTTCTCTCTTCCCATGTAACACAAGTCTTAGCCAAAGCTCCTGCAATGTGGCAATTCAGGAATAAATGTCAGCAGCTCCTCCATGCAAAGAATATTTGGATGTCAGCAGCAAGAGGCAATGTTTCTGATAAACTGATGCAAATGAGATGCTGGGATCAGGGCTGGGATCAGCGCTGGGGAGATCTGATCTCATGCAATTTCCATGCTTTGAGGGTACCCAGCCCTGCAGAGCAAAGGGTCTTGGGCAGGAGATGGGCAGCCCACCCCATTCTCCTTGGGAAACCCTTCAGGGAATCTCTTATTCTGGTCCACAAAAACACCAGCCAAGGGAACGAAGAGCACGGCATGTGGGTTTTGTTAATTAGAGAGGGTGGGGAAATCCATATCCTGCTGCAGCAGCCTTTGTGCTGTGTGTGCAGCAAAGGAGAGCTCCTGCCCTTCCGAGCGTAGGGCAGGGGGGTGACAAAGGTGGTGAAACATCTCACCTTGGATAACGAGCATGGCTGGCCAGGAATAAAAAATACTCGGTGGAGGAGGATCTATTCTATTCCAGCTGGACACGGTGAGTCCAGCACAGCTTGTTTCCAGGTCCTTTGGACAAAAGGGAAGTGTCAAGCTGAAGGAGAGCTGCCTGTGGAAAGGCTGGTCTCTGCCTGGAGCTGTGCAAGGCAGCTGCTCCCAGCCTGGGCTGCATTCCAGAGGGGCATGATGGAGAGGAATGATGGAGGTTGGATGGGTGTGGTCCGAGGAGCTCTTTGGGGTGTGCTGTGATGGGCTCCGGGCCAATTCCCTTTTCCAGAGTGTCCTGCTGCCCTCCAGGCAGTGCCTGGATGTCTCCACAGAGGGAAGCCACCTCCAGCCCCACAGACCTGGGTGAGCAGGGCTTGTCCCCCTGGGTGGCAGGCAGCTCACCCTGCCCTCTGAGTGCTGCTGTGCAGAGGGGACACCAAGGGCCTGTCCCCGAGGCTGCCCTGCCACTCAGGATGTCATGGGAGCCGCCGAGCCAAGCATCCGGCCCCGCTCCCTCCTGGCTGGGCCTGCTGCCGGGATTGTTTCCACGGCCGGAGAACAATACCTCTCCTTCCATCCAAGAAACATTTATTACACGATCCGTTTCAGATGTCTCTTTGGGGAGGAGGGGAGAGCGGAGGAGAAATAGATCTCTTTTTTACGGCAGCACGGCAGGATCCATCCCGTAATGGATTAATTATCCCCGCGCAGGCGGGCTGGGGGGATGTTCGGAGCAGGCGCCAGGGTTGCCTTCCAAGAGGAGCAGACGTGGATATTTCTAGCCTGCTTTTTCACAAACTAAAAGGGGTAATTAATTAATCTGGAAGCTTTCACGTTCATTATAATTCCCTCCCTCTCCTCGTTTTGCTTCTCCCCTTCGATTGCACGAAACGTGGAGAAAGGTAAAGAGTTTAGGGGCCTATTATGCTGCTCCTTCCCGAGCCCCTGTCAATCTCCCTGCTTGCTTTCATACCTCTGCCTCCTTTTCTCTCCCTTTAAAGCCCTCAGAGGTCAGAAACATTTCCTGGTTTTCCTTTGCACGCCCTGAAGGAAACGGTCTGGGCTGGATTATCTGCCGGTACAAACCAGCAGCGATGCACAGGCTCTGTCAGCAGAGTATTCCTCACTTCTGGAAGCTCCTTCCATCCATCACATGGGCTGGGGAGGAGAACCATCCCTTGGGCCTGCTCTCCTCAGCTGGGGAGGAAGGCACAGGATTAATGCTGACAATACAAGCACTACCTAGGCACAGACAGAGGCTGCAAAGCCCAGGAGGTAAATGCTGTTACGGTGCCATTTGCCGGTCCTTTCCCGTTTTTTATTTCCACCCAGCCAAGCTGCAGCTTGAGCAAGAAGCATAAATTCTGCTGTCCCTCGGCTCCATCTGCTCACGGAGCTAAAGAGGTGTAAAGGATGTAGCCAGAGTGAGGCAGTCCATTACAGAGTGTCCTGCAGAGGCTGAGGCAGACATGGGGCCAGGGATTAGAGGATGTCCAGGAGCAATTGCAGCCCCTTTGAACTAAGCGTGACTTCTCCAAGACACCTAACAGAAACCAACTTCCAGGGATGGAGAATTGGAAAAATCTCATTTCAGGCTGTAGATCCCAATTATTTTAGCTCTGTGAGGCCAGAGATGGGCTGGTGGGAGGCATTTTCACATCTCCCAGGAGGCAAGGAGCCCTCAGCAGAAGGTCTGGGTGCTTGCTGGAGGAATGGTTCTGTTCGATGCCTGGCTGACAACCCAGCTTTCTGCAGGAAAGCTTCTGGGCAGCCCATCCTAGAGAAACTCTGTGGTTCTTGAAGCTCTGTCTCCTCTCAAGGCAAGAAAGGAACCTGGATTTGCATCCAAAAGCAAGCCCTGGCCATGGAGCTCTGAATGAAAACCCCAACGCACCATCTCATCTTTCCCCTTAGCCAGTGCTCTGAACATTCAGCATGGCTGCTCTGAAGGTTAAAAACACAGCACAACCCCCAAAAAATGCCCTTCCAGAGGCACCACGTGGAGCCCATTTTTTGGTTTTTCTGGATGCGAAAAGTGTCCCAGTGGCAAGGGAAGGAACTCCTGGTGTCTCTGAAAGCCTGTTTGATTCTCTTTGTCTGCCTGCCTGGTGTACTCATGTGTCATTTGCTGCTCTTGGCAGTGAGTGGGAGTTTGTGGAATGAGAATATGAAATTCCTCCCTCTTCCACAGTGGTACACAGCTTAGAAAGATGGGTTGTCCTGGCTGCATCCCTCCAAGTGGCAGAATAAATAATTGGGATATGAAGAGCTGCTGTCCAACTCAATGTCGTGTTCAAAGGCTCCTGGCTGACTGGAGAGCAGGAGAGGCTCTTCCAGTAATGGGTTGTCTGTTGTTCCTCTGCCCAAAACCAAGTTTAATGAAGTATTTGTTCTTTTACTGCCTGCCCTCTCCTTAACTGGGTTTTTAAAGCTTTCCCTCAGAGCTGGGTGACAAAAGCAAAATTGTGTCCTGATGTGTTTGTTTGAATTCTTAAGTGAATTTGCTTGGGCGATATTCCCAACCTTTCCCTGGTGACTTTCCAAGAACATTCAAGCAACGAGATTTTCACTGGCAGAAAACAACAAAAAAAGCAAATTTCAAAGTCACATTTGCAGGTTTTCTTAGCACTATTGATACCTGCAGTGCTAAAATATCCTGACGTGGTCTTGTAACAGATCGGTGAAGATCTTGATGAATAATGAATTGTGATTTCTTTTTATTTGCCTTCTGGTTCTGGTTGAACTCTTCAAGCTCTTGAGTTATTCTTTGTAATCATGAGACCTAGAAACTGATTTTCCCTAGGTCTGAAATGATGAGTCTCTGTAGCTGAGTTTGCTGAAATGCAGATGTTTGTTCCTCAGCATTTCTTCAAGTGTTGGTTCTGGTCCAGCTTGGACCAAAACTGGATGTTATTATTATTTCTCCCCAAATCTCACTATAAACAGGCAATCCTAGAACTAAACCTTAGCCAAGGTATGATGTTACATCCCTCCAACTCTGCGCAACCTTCATTTTTGTTAACTTGATCTGTACTTGTACAGGGTTTCCCAGGATCAGAGACTGGAATAATTTGGATGGAAAGGGACTCAGGAAGTCTTTTGTCCAACATCCTGCACCAGGGTTAACTTTGGGATCAGACCAGGGTTTGAAAGCCTCCAGGGATGGAGAGAGAGACCAGGCTCTCTGGGCAACCATCTGCCCATCTGCTGTGTTATCCTGTGTTTATATCTGCTTGTTTTAGTTTAGGCCTGTTGTCTCCCATTTCCCTCCTCCTGGAAAACCCCTGGCTCCAGCTTCTTGCTAACTCCAGGCAGGAGTTAGACTGTGAAGTGTCCCCAAACCCAGCTCATTTTTTGGGGCAAAAAATGCCTGGGACACCCTTTTCTCTGGATCCCTTGCACTGCCATGCTTGTCACAGAACTCCCCCAGCTCAAAGAAGATGAACCAAGCCACATTTTCCCAGTTTTCAGCTGGAGATGTGGAGCTGACAGGTGACTGACACCAGTCAGGGCCAGAGCCTGGGAGAGCAACCCTCAGGGATTTCTGAGAGCTGGATTTGCCAGGCAACCTTTCCTCAGCTGCTGCAAGTCATTTGATTGTGGGGTGTTTCTGATGAAATGTGTCTGCTTCAATGGGTTATTGCTTCCCAGGAAAACTCAATTTCATTGGGAGACAACTGACCAGCTCTTCTCCTAATAAGCACCACCAAATCATCTGGTGTTATCAGCAATAGAATGAGAGCTGGCAAAAAATTTAATTTGAAATGCAGAAATAACTAATACTGGGGGAAACCTAACTTTTCTGCTCCACTGGGGACTAGTGCAGTGCCAGGGGATTCACTAAACAGCACAGTTCATATTTTAAATATTTGCTAAGTGAATGTAGAGGCAATTGTTTGGGGAAGTATTTGTCAAATAAACTCAAACAACAAATGCATTTGAGGAAATTGGATTTGTCCACCTGATATTGCAGGAACAGGAGAAGAGGCTAAATTCATCAGATAAACTGTTCAGCTGAACTGTTTGTTCTCCTCTATCCAGCCTCCAATCATTATTTTAGAGAGACTACAACTGTTGTAGGCACTGTGCAGAAAATTTATAGGAAACAGATCTCTGGCTGCTGAAGCCCAGAGCCTGCAGGATGGACGTGGCAGATAGGGGAAGATTTAGCACCCAGCCCTCTGGGGAAGAGTGCCCAGAGCGGTGAATTCTCTCCTGCACCCATCTCAGACACTCACAGGTTTGTTTTGTTTCACCCAGCAGCAGCATGGTGGTGGGAGCTGCTGCTGTGATCATCACAGTGTGGATCAAACCCGCAGCTGGTTCTGCCCTCGGCCACAAAACATCAGCTGGGAGGGCAGGTCAGGACTTCTGGGATGTGAGCACAGACTGGGGAATGTGTGGCACCAGTAGCTGGTACAAACTCCATCTCCTGGCTTCCTCCCAGCCCCTGGAATGAGGAGGCAATTTCTCCAGGGCCTCCTGGTGATTTATGGCTGAGGGGAAAATGGGTTCTGGGCAGGTGCTGCCCATCTCCATCAGTTATATATGGCAAACCCTTGGCCAGGTGCTTAAAGCAGGGTGGGGAGATGTGGCTCGCTTTATTGTGCAGGCAGGGACTGTAGAAATCAATTTTACAGCTGCCCTGGCTTCCAGGAGTGCTGAGCTCAGGGAGGGGCTCCTCAGGGTTAACTGCTGGGATTTGAGGATGTGAGCAGAGCACAAGGGGTGGACACAGTCCCTGCAGCAGTCTGCAGTAGTATTTGAGGGAAGGAAGAAGGAAAAGAAGGAATGTTATTTCCAGGAGAGCAAATTCAGGGAAGCAACTCAAAGATAAATTCAGGAAAGCAAATGGTGCGAAGCTGCTGTTCTCAGAGCCCAGAGTGGTTCCCCAATGGCTTGGGAAGCTGAGATCAGGACAGGAGGTGACTGTAGTTTGGAGATGCAAGATGTAAGGTCAGGAGCCAAATCTCCGAGCTGCAGAAAAAATTAAGCTGTATTTTCGGCTTGAAGAAAGGTGTAGAAGTGGTGAAAGAACACATGGCAGTGAGAGAGGAAGGAGCTCAGCTGCAGGGGAGGCAGCACAGCAGGTAGGACAAGAGATTTGTTCCTTTTGGAGGGGTCTCAGCTGAGCTCCCAAGGCCTGCTTGGGTAATCTTTATTCTCTGAGACCTGTATCTCTACAGTGGAGTTAAAATAATGTAGGGTTTCTTTGTTCTTCCTGTGCACATAAAATCACTCTCTGGGGCTGTCAACCGAGTGTCTTCCATGCCTGGAAAAATTCATGCTTTTAAAGCCTCTCAGACTTTCATAGTGGAAAGAAACCTGGCATAGAAATATCTGGAGAAAATCCAAAGTGCAAACTGTGGGTTAGAAAGTTCAGGTCTCCCCTCTGTTTCTTGTTCCTTGGGTCTCTTGGTATTTGGCTTTCACCTGGATTTAACTGGATGAACAGGGGTATGCTCACCTTAGAGGGCAGTGATCAGTGTGGGATGGACTCCCATGGGATACCACAGGGTGTTATCTCTGGGTGTTTCTCTCCATGACCTGTGTGCTGGGCTTGATCTGTGCCCCACACTTTTAGCTTGGCTTTCAGACTTGTTGCAGCTTTCCCAAGGCCAGTCCAGGTGCTGTTCCAAGCACTCCTGGTGTATATGGAGTGCTGAGGGCCAGCTCATCTCTCTGCAGGCTCCCCTGGGATACGTCCTCAGACTAAGCCTCACCTGCAATGTCCTGGGTTGTGCCTGGCTGACCCCACTCACTGCTCCTCTTCTGGCTTTGTGCTAAAATCGCTGGCAATGCTTGCTGCCCTGGAGCAGTGGTGGCTGCAAGGGATAGAATATCCCAGTTGGAAGCGACCTGGGATGTTCATCCAGTCCAACCTCCTGCCCACTTCAGGGCTGACCAAAAGTCACAGCCAGACTGGACAGGCCTTGGAGCAGCCTGGTCTAGCGGAAGGTGTCCCTGCCCATGGCAGGGAGTGGAACAGGGTGACTTTTAAGGTCCCTTCCAACCCAAACCATCCTGGGGTTCTCTTAAGGGCATTAGCCCAATGTCTCTTAACCAGTGACAGGCTTGAGAGATTAACGATGCTGTTCCAGGGTTTGATCATATTTTTGGTAAAGAAATTCTTCCTGATGTCCAGTCTAAACCTTCCCTGGTGCAGCTTTGAGCCATTCCCACTCACCCCACTGCTGGGCAGCAGGGAGAAAAGCCTCAGGGAGTAATTGCTTTGTTTGAGGGTGATGCCTGCATTTAGGGAGCCCCTGAGCTCCCTGACCTCTCTTCCTGAGGGGCAGAGCAATCTGGCTGTGCCATTGTGGAGCTGTCATTGGCATCTCCAGAAAACCACATCTTTTTGGAGTCCCAGGGTGGGGGGCTGTGCCAGGGGCTGGTTTGCTTTAGCAGCTGGTGGTGGGATTCGCAGAAAGATCCTACTGGAGTGGGAAGTGCTTGAATGCAGGACTCTGCCTCCTGAGCTTGGCCAGGGCAGAGCACTGGGGTGGTGGGGGGGAAACTTGGGAATGGCTTTGTGTGGGGGTGGGCACACAGGCTCCTGGTCACTGGTGGCCAAAGCCAGGGTGGGATCACAGAAGTTCTGTGGGATCAGGATTTGGCTCTGTTAGGAGAGTAGGAAGGATTTGCTTCCTCTCACTCTGAAAATTCAGGTTAGTTTGGGCTTGGCTGCTTTCTCTTTGTGTTCAGCTTCAGCAGAGGGATTAAATTTCCAAGAAACTGAACTGTCAGAATTAGAAGCTGAGCCTTGGATTTGGTTAAAAAAATCTGAACCAGAAACCTGTAGCCTGAATTTCTTTTTCCCCAAGTTCAATTTTTATTCCATGAGGGGCACCCCAAGAGGTGCCAGCACCCCAGCTCTGTCCCCTGGCTCTCTGTAGGGGGCAGGAGGGGCTCCCAGAGGGGAAATCCCCCGGGCAGTCGCTGAGATCCAAACCAAGCCCACCTGTTGGGCTCAGTGCTGCAGTGATGCAGAGCAGATGTGTGTTTGGGCAGGTGTGGGGTGGGACGGCTGCCAGCCCCGCTGCACGTGTTCCCAGGGTGGAGAGACCCTCCAAAGATAAGTCTGCACTTCCGATGAGGGGATATTGAGTTTTGTGCTGCAGGGCAAACGCTTTGTAATGCAGCTGCTGATGAAGTCATGTCCTTGTTCCAGGGGACTCTGGAAAAAGGCAGATCTGGCCTCTTTCTGTCCAGTAACGTCCTGGCTTACCTGTTTTTATTCTGGGGCTGGCAGCCCGGATTAGGAGCTTTGTCTGGGTGACATGTCAGCTGGGAAGTTTTCCATATCCAGTTTCCATTCTCCATTCCTATATTCAATTTCTCTGTCACTGTTGGTGGAGGTGTGCTCTGCAGCAGTCTCTGAGAAGGTTTGGTTGTCTTCCTCGCCCTGTGTGTTTTGCTCCCTTTTCAGGCTTTAACTGAAGGGAAAACCCCCAGCATGTCTAACTCTGCACCTGGAGGCCCAGATCTGGTGCTGCAAAGACCCCCTGGTCCCCAGGCAGGCACGTGCAAGGTGAGACCCTAAGTTGTCACTTCCCCTGTGTGGCAGGGCCACCCTCCCCAACAGAGGGTCTCACCTGTATGGCCTCACGGGAGCTGCTCCAATTTTTGGCTGCTTAACTTGCCCTTGTGCAAGACAGTCTTAGCAGGACTCTGTTGAGCACAGGAGGAGGCCAGGAGCTGATCTGTGGGGGCATGATTCACATCTCCAGCGTGTGAATTCCTCTCTGGTCTCCTGATGGCTTGGGGTTGGAGATGAAGGAGGAGGAGGGAGCCTGGTCTCTGTGCTGGCAGCATCTCCTTTGACACCTGCACTGAAATCCTGGGCCAGCTGTCTCGTACCACTCTAGTCCCTGGCCCAGCTCTCTTAGAAGCAGCACTAATCAGCCTTTAAATGCTGGGGTCATTAGGAGAATTATCTCCATATTTTACAGCTCTCCTGCGAGGAGTGTTGGTGCTCTGGGAATGCCACACGGAGCTGGGATCGCTTCGTGGCCCTGGGTCACACCCTGGGGTCTGCCCCAGACCCCTGCCTGTGCCAGGGCAGGGACACTGAGTGCTCTCCGGGCCCAGACTGGTGTGTACAGCCCTTGTTGTGGGGGGGCTGCCTGCTGGAATAAAAGGGCAGGGAAATCACCCTGCAGGAGCAGGTTGGTGAAGCAGCTTGCTCCCCACATCCCTGAGGACACAGAGCCTTTCTGCATCTCTGTGGAGCGGCCCTACTGCTCCATCTGTACACATTCTGTGCATTGCTGATTTATTTAGAACTCATTTTGTGCTAAAAAATCAAGAACAAAAAAATGAGCCACTCAAACACAGCGAAGCCAACCCTCCCTGGACTTGCAAGTGACACACTGAAGCTTCTGGAAATGTGTTTGATGGTAATCATAGAACAGCTGGGGTTGGAAGGGACCTTAAAGATCATCTGGTTTCAACTCCCCTGCAGGGATAAGGTTGGATGGGGATGGGCAGGGACACCTCTCATTGGAGGAGGTTGCTCAGAGTCCCATCCATCTTGGCCTTGAATCCTTCCCCTCGTACGGTCAGGTTCTTTCCACGAGGGTTTTCTCTCCATTTCACTGTGTGAACAAAGTCAGGGTTGATTTTTCTGCAGTTGTCACTCTCAGCAGTGGCTGGGACCTGATCTAAGAGCCTTTGCTGCCCCACAGAGTCCCCAGAAGGGCAGGAAACAAATCAGGACTGTCACTTCCCCGTGTCCCTGGGGACTGTACTGGGCCTTCTGTAAAGATGGGTTTTGGTTGACGTGTTAAGGATGGAAACCAGATCAAGAACATGACCCAAAGCTGTCTGTCCTGGGATGAACACAGGGAGCTCTGACCTCCCCATCCTGGCTCTTCCCAAAGTGCCATGAGCACAGTGCTCAGCCTGACTCATCTCCTTCTTGCCCCATCCCAAGGGCAGGGGCTCAGTGGGATGCTTAGGCACGGGAGAGGTTTCCATGTGCCACTTGGCTTGGACTGCAGTGGGATTTGCTGCGTGAGAGAGTATTTAAACAACTTCTCCCCCTGTGAGTCTGTGTCCCAGCCTCCCCGCCTGCAAGACTGAGTGGATTTTCCCTTACTGAGCTTGGCTGTGAGGGTGGATGTGATGAGATTGCTCAGGGCTGTTTTACACTTACTGCTGGGCGGTCAGCCTGGGAGATCCAGGACATGGGGAACACAGTGCTGGGCAGAAATCTGCCTCCCTACCTGGCCAGCAGCTTTAGCTTGGGCTGTTTTCTATGACATCCTTCTGAAAAATGTTTTTCTTTAGAAGAAAGAGGCTGTCTTTTTCCCTTTTTTCAAAAGGGAAAGAATTTCCTTTAAAACCAAAAGCAAGAAACAGAAAATTGGAAGATTTTTCATAAAGTTTAGCTTTTGTCAAGACCTCATTTTCCTTTGAGAAGTGAAGAGAGGAAACAAGGGAGAAGCCTCTAACTCATGTCAGGTACCTGTGTGCATGAGCATGATTTGTGTGCTCTTTCCTCTTGCTTCCTTCTCCTCTCGCCACGTTCCCTCTGACAGAGTATCTCTTCCAGGGCCTTCTGCTTCAAATGCTCTTAATATTGATTTCTCTGTAGCACTGCCTGTTGTACTCCAGGCTCTGTCTCACTCAGCTGAAGATCTCTGAACTTCTGTGTGGACTCTTGCAATCCCAGGATCGCTTGTACCAGCAGCTCCTGCTCCTTCTGCCCGTGCCTCCCTCGGCACAAATCTTCATTTACACAGGGATTTTCTTGGCTTCTCTCTCACGATTCCTGGCTCCCCCGTTCATATCCGAAGCGGTGGTTTAGCAGAACTTGTTTTGACAAAAGCAAAAGGATATTCACAGCCAATTAAAAATATGGTAATGGAAAGATGGGGAAGGAACGTGGTGCTTCCTCTGCTTGAGGGGGTTGTTGGGAGCTGTCACTGTGCTTAGAGGGATTAACAGTGTGTGCTGCAGGTCCATGTCAGATTGAATGTTAAGCTCCAAGGCTACAACCATGCTCCTGGGAGCAGGGAAAAAATCATTCATTACTGTGGGGATGGAAGGATTACTTCAGTAATTTGCTCATTGTCTTGTGCTCTCTCTCTCATGCAGCCACACACTCACATATGTGTTCTCAACACTCACTTTATGAGTGTCTCATACTGCAGATGATGGGAATTTAGGGTTGTTGGGGTAAGGCCAGAGGTGTTGGAAGATCTGGACTTGCATCCCCTCTCCCCTCTTAGGACCTCTACTTTTATGTGAGTTTCTCTCCAGGCTGTGCCATGAGCGATGGATGTCTTGAATTTCTCATCATCCTCTTCCTCTTTGGGTGCCTAAGGTTGTGTGAGCATCCCGAGCAGGCAATGTGAGTGCAGATTAGAGTCTGTGCTTCTGTTCACTGCCTGTGAAGAGCTCTGCATGCAATTCCTCCTGTGGTGTGGGGGTAGATGGTGGCTGAAGTCGTGTAAATCCATGAAGGAGTAAAAATGGAAGTGTTGGAAGTCTCTTGCACAGTTTGCATTCAGCTGTGTGCAGGGTGTGCCAGGGCTGCCAGGAGTCTGTGTCCTGGGTTTCTGCAGTGGATCAGCAGGCACAGCTGACAAGTGATGGATCACCTTTGAGGTGACACCTCAGGCTGTTTTCAGAGATGTCATTCAGCAGAAACTGAGCATATGGAATAGAAGATGTGGCAAGAAACTGGAGCCACATCCATCCTCTTGCTCCAGGAGTGATGGAGAGACAGACAGGCTCTCTGATCTCTGCCTTTTTCTCTTTGCTCCCTTTGTGCTCCTCACCTGCTGCTGTTTTGTCACCCCTTTTGGCTTCTCTCTTACCTCTCCTGAAGGGGTAGAAGTCCCTGGATTAGGCTGGAGTTGTCAGTACCATGGAGGTATCCTTGATGGGCATGAGGAGGACAGTTCAAAGGTGTCTGGCAGTCATTGTGGTCCCCCTTCCAGCCTTGGTGTGCCTTCTGAGAAGCCCCCATGCTCCTGATTCCACCCCCACATTGTGACTGGGAAAGTGCAAGGGGAGAATTTGCCTTAATCCCTGTTTGTGAGGTCCTGGCATCTCCTCTAAGACAAGCTACTCCCCTGGGAGCAAAATCTGTGCATGTTGATGTAAGGGCTGAGCTGCTTTCTGGCAGGCAGCTGGAGCAGCCTGTAAAGGGTTACCTCAGACAGCAAGAAAAGCCAGACTCTACAGCACTGCTGTGTTTTCTTAACAGGCAGCCCAGACTTGTAATATCAGCACTTACTGAATTAATTTACTGTGTAGCACCAGTAAAGCTCTAAGTTCTTTCAGTGAATTCTAGTTTTGAGAAAAATCAAGAAAGCAATTACTTGGTTTGGTCATTAATTACTCACTACTGGACATTTTCGAAGGCGTCACATGAAAAACCTGAGGCAGCCATTAAGAGCAGCTCTAATGTTATTGATCTATTTGTGCTTCTCGTGGAACTCCTCTGCTTTTATGATGTTTTATTGAGCTGGGGGATGCAGGTGTGGGCAGCCAGGGAGTGTGAGCTGCTCTTTCCCATGCTGGGATTGCCCTCTGGGTGAGGAGTGGTGGCTTCTCAGAGCATTCCTTAGGGGAAAAGCCCCTCAGGATGCTGGGCACTGGGAATTCTGACCATGGCACACCTGCACACCCTGGATTGGCCTGGCATGGGAGGATCCTTGTGTAGGGCCGTGCTGTTAATAAGGTGAATCCACCATGGGAGGGAAGGGACAATGGGAGCCAAGCAAAGGGACTTGCCTGTGGACTTGCAGAAGTGACAAAAGATGTCCAGACAGAACCATAGAATGACTGACTTGGAGAAGAACTCCAGGATCATTGAGTTCAACCTTTGATCTCCACCTTGTCACCAGCCCAGAGCACTGAGTGCCATGTCCAGGCATTCCTTGGACACCTCCAGGGACAGAGACTCAACCACCTCCCTGGGCAGCCCCTGCCAAGGCTTGACCACCCTTTCCTGGAAGAAATTCCTGCTGCTCTCCAACCTGAGCCTTCCCTGGCACATCTTGAGGCTGTTTTCATCCTGTCCCTGTTCCCTGGGAGCAGAGCCCGACCCTGCCCTGGCTGCCCCCTCCTGTCAGGGAGTTGTGGAGACCTCCTGGCATCCAGATCTGCTCTGCTCCTGAGAGGTCACCTCTGTCTTAAATCTCTTTCACTGGCACTTCCCCTTCCTGCAAACAACTCCTTCCCCCCGTTTCTGCCTCTCTTCTTCAATATCACCTTGGCCATTTACTGATATGAAGCCTTTGGAATTGGATGTAATTTGCAGAAAAATGTTACCTACCAAGGAATTGGGGGCCAGGGGTGGCAGGCAGAGCTCTCCTGGGCAGCAGCACATGGTGCTTTGCTGCCTTCCTCTACAGCCTCTGGGATAATCCTTTGCCATTCCCTCAAACCAGAACAGCCCCGCTGCCACCCTGGAATGCAGTGACACGGAGCTGAGATTAGTCCTGCTGGCAAGTGAGAAAGGTGTGAGCCCACAGCAGCAGGAGCATTTTCTGGTGAGCTGGAAATGCAGCAGGGAACGGTGACAGCTCCTGGAAAAGGGCAGGGTTTTCATTTGGCTTCAAGAGGGTTTCTCAGGGTGGACCAGGGTCTTCCAAGGTTGGTGTTGGTTGAATCAGGATTTGTTCTGGCTTCATTCCCAGCAGTGAAAGGTGCAGTTTTTCCATGTACAAACTGAGACAGAAAATGCCACTGTGCCATTATTCTATTTCCCACCCTGTACCTTGAGGAACTGGAAAAAGCAACACACATTTAACAGTGCCAAGGGGATGTGCCTGTTCTGCCTGTGCCTCCTGGCCTTTCTCCTTCTCCCATCACATTTGGCATGCAAAATTGAATCATACCCTTCTCACCCGCTTCCCACTGGGGGAAAGGTGGCCTTTAAATCATAATATGATTGCAGACAATGTTGCAGAAGGGGAAAATGAGATGAACTTTAAACTCCCCTTTGCTTTACAAATTTGTTCACGTCTTCCCTCACAGCTGCTTAGTCATGCCCATTAGATTTACCATTTTCTGGGAAGGAAAAAGGGAAGTGAATTTTATTATCTATTCAGCATCTGAGTTGGTGCCTTTCTCCCCTCTTTTGTCTGGTTTAATCAGAAATTTGCAGAGGTTTTGATTGGGCTCCTTTGATCAGAGCACAGAATCCCCCAGGTAAGGGATCGTTAGTTCTCATTAGCAGAAGAAACATTTTTCCGTGACGCTGCACATCCTTGTCCAGCTAATTGAAGAGTCATCACAGTGACTTTCCTGCCCCATTAGTTTTCATGGATACCTCAGATACCTCCAACAACTGACCAGGCTGAAATGGAAGGGGCTGGAAAACAACCCACAGAAAGGACCAGGCGTTGAATTAATTAGGAACTGCTAAAAGAAACACTTGACATCTTTCTGTGCAACTTCAGTGCTACTGGATGGAATTAAGAAAATGAAATCAAGAACTTGGCAAGTTTTATAAGGAGGCTGGGTTGGTATTTGCATATCAAAAGTAGCCAGAATTTTTGGAACAGTAACACACATTTTGAAAGGGATTTTGGTCTTTGTGTTTGCAGAGTTAAACCAGTTTTGGGCTATTAAAAACTGCAGAAGGAGCGCTGATTTGCATATGTGCTGTCGGTAGGAATCTTGTCCTTCAGCCTGGCACATCCCCAAATTGGACACTGGACAAGATGTCCATGTGCCTGATCCTGCCTGTCAGCTCCCCTGGTCCTGCATTAGGGGTGGCAGGGAGGAGGGAATGGGAAGGAACAGGAGAACATTTAGTGGGAAGGGGGAACATCTCTGCAGTGGGCTGGGAGCCAGCGGGGCTGCACCAGCCACGGGGGAGCCTCACTCAGAGCGGGCCACAGGGCTGGATCCCAGCCCTGGCACTCCTGCAGCCTGTTCAGTTCGTGGCACTGCTCAAGGCAGGGCTTGGGGCTGGAAAAGCTGCACCACTGTGAAATGTGATAGTGCTGTGCCCCGGGGTGGGTCCGTGGGAAGTGCTGGAATAGGCAGTGCTGCCTCCTGAAGTGTGGAAGGTGAGAGAAGAGCCTGACACCTGAGGGCTCCTGCCTGGTGGTGTCAGAATGGGACCCACACATTCACAGTGAAGATAAGAGACCTGTGTGGGGCAGGTGGCTTTTCCTTCTTTACGTATTTCCTCTTTTTCTTTGCCTTTGCAGAAGTGTCTGGATGCTGGAACAGATAAGCAGGAGATGCAATCAGTTGTGTCCAACTGGAAAGCATTCCTGAGGTACTGGCTACCTACGTACAAGATATGGCTTGTCAGATGTCATTGGTTTTCCATGGAGGAAATTTTGCCAGAAACTGGTTGAATAGGCCAGAGAGAAGCATCAGGCCCTCCTGGCCTTAAAATCAAGAGGTGATCTCAGCAGTGGGCCCCTTACCACGTGTTTTGTCCCAGACCCTGTTCCACTCAATTCTGGGGACTGGATTTTCAAGCTGTGGCCCAGCCTGAGCCTGGAGTGGTCTGGCCATTCCTGCTGTGGTTGCAGAATTGCAGTGGTTTGGGTTGGAATGGCACTTAAGGATCCTCCAGTCCCACCCCTTGCTGTGGGCAGGGTCACCACCCACCAGAGCAGGTTGCTCAGGGCCCCATCCAACGAGGCCTTGAACACTTCCAGGGGTGAATTATCAGTGGGCTGATATTCCTCAGCCTCTGTCCTGGGAACGTGTGATCTTCCTGCAGTGTCAAACACAGGTGGCTTTTGGCAGTGGAACGGTGCTGAATAAGCACTCCCTCCTATTTATCATCCCATTTTCCATGTCTGGTGGGAGAGCAAGGTGAGGAGGAGGGAAAGGCACTCCTGAGCCATAGCTCAGTGCAGAGAGACTCTGGCACAGCAGCCAGGCACGCACATCCCCCAGCCTCCCAACCACGTTATTGTATTACAGCTGACATTCCTTCCTTCCACTAATATGTTATTTTTGGTGTGACAGCTTTATGAAGGAGAAAAGAGAAATAGAGAGAGAGAGAAACACGTACCCGGACAGACACAGACAGTATTCATTCCTTATCAGCAAGGAATGGGTTTGCCTCAGACACCAGAGATCTGCTGATTGAAACATCTTGCTGTCTCCAGCAGCTCGCTCTCTGTCGTGGAAGGCAGATTCCCAGAGCCTGCAGATTCCAGTGAAAGGGGCAGGATGAGGTGGGGAGGGTTGGTCTTCCGGGGATTGTGCCTTCCTGGCTTGAGATACCCCCTGAACTCTGCTGGGATGTCTAATTAGTGGGAGAAGTCAGTCTGCTGTCCGTGTTGGGATGTTGCCAACAAGGCAGGAGGGTGGCCGTGGGGTTGATTCCCTTTAGTGCCTGGTTCTTGTGTTGGGAAGGCTCCCCAGACAGGTGTGGCTCAGGGAGAGATGTCCTGTCTGTGCTGGCAGAGGAGCAATGACATCCCCATGGAATCCTGATGCTGTTTCACTTTGGAGAGAGAGAGTGGAACTGAAAAAATGTGTGTAGGAAATGCCACTGGTCATTGTGCTTCAGCCAGTGGGCAGAAGGAAGCGTGTGTGGGAAGTGGGAGAGGCAGGAACAAAACCTAAAAAGTTGAGGGCTGTGGTTATGAAAGTGGAAAAAGGAATGTGACACAAGCTGGATTTCACTGGAGCTGGATGTTTGCTGGCAAAGCCTGAAAGGGAAAAGAAAAAAAACCTGTGAATGAAAGTGAGGGGCAAAATGTTCCAATATGAAAACAATGCTGAGGTTTGCTCTGCATCCCATGATTCATCAGGTGACCTGGAAAATTCACAGCGTTCACTCTCATTGCAGGAGAGGTGGTTAGAGGCTGCCAGTCATGGAAGGGCCAGCCTGGACAGCAGGGCACATGGATCCTGGGTGGTTGGCTGGGCAGGGAGCAGCTGGAAAAAATGAAAGGCCAAGCAAGCATCCTGTACCTCCACCTGCTTCTCTGCCTTTGTCCCTTGCCCTGTTCCCAGGATGCTTGGCCTCCCTGGACACCCTCTGCAGCAAGATTTGCATCAGGCACCTCGTGCTGTCCCCGAACAGCCCCTCTTGCTCACTGCATGCTGGCTGCCAGGAGAAACAGCTCCAACCCTCTCTGTTCCCACATTGCAGCAGAGCCATTCCATTCCCAAGCACGATGAGAGAAAGGCCGATCAAACAGAGCAATTAATTCAACAAACAGTACAATTAAGCTGCGATCCCAGTGTAGTTTCCACCCTGAAACAGAATAAACAGCCTTCCCAGCACGGATAAATAAACTCACAGATGGAGGCTTTTGTGAGTGGCGGAGTTTTCCCTCCGCAGCCCTTCTTGAGAGCACATAAAAATCGCGGAGTACATAAATCTCTGGCTCTCCATGCTGCTGGGTCGGGAGGAAGGAGTGGTGCTCCTGCTGTGGGGCAGATGTGTGCTGGCTCGGGAGGGAGGGAAGGGAGCTGCAGGCGCACAGGGCTGTGGCAGCCACCTCCTGCACCTCCCCAAGGCCAGCCCTTGTCACGTCCTGACACAGAACACATGGCGTGAAAAGCTGTGAAGGAGGAGAGTGACCTGCTTCACACTTGGCCGGACTCACTTGTTGCTTCAGGGACTGATGGAAAATCCCCTTTTTTTTGAGCAGGGTTTCAAAACAATCTGAGCTGACAGTGGGAAAAAAGTTCTCTGCAGAGCCCTTGGGTACAGAGAGCAGAACAGAGGCCTTTACCCAAGGAAAAGGGAGGTAAAAATTTCCAGGGATGATGCTGACTGCATGGAGGTGGTAGGATCTAGGCTGGCTGCTCTGACTCTTTCCAAAATCAGCTGGAGACTGTTCTGGGAAAGGCTTTTCCATTACCAGCTGATCTCCATCCTGAGTTATTGGAGTTGGTGAAATGTTACTTCCCTTGAGAGCTGGCTGACTGCAGGAGCATCAGAGCAGCACGGGGAAGGAGGATGTGGGAGTTTGAGCTGGACTCGTGTGGGAAGAGCAGCTGGAGTGGAGGTGTTCTCCTGGCATCGGGAATGGAAAGGATGGAAAGGGCAGGCTCAGGTTATATTGCAGCTTGCACGGGATTTGGGGTCATTTCTTTGAGAAGCAGCCAAGGCGGAAACGTGAGGGAATTGTGCAGTTTAAGAGGTGTGAAAAGCCTGTGTGATGTGACCCTGTGGATGTTGTGGGCAGAGAAAGGAAAGGGTTTTTTTCCCAGAAAAGCTTATATGGTGCTGTGTGACCACGGTCCTGCTGGGAGAGGCTGGCTGGAGGCCAGGGAAGAGGTGGGTGCTCCAGGTGAGTGTCACTCTGTGGCTGCCCCTCTGCTCAGCCCTGTCAGCAGGCATGGGGGGGAGTTGGGGAAAGTGTGTGGAGGTCACTTACCCAGCTAACCCCCTCCCCAAAAAAAGACATGAAACTGAATTTTTTCCTTTTTCCTGTTAGATGTTCTTTTTCCTTGATTGCTCAGAATCTCCTGAGCACCCTAAAGCTTTGATTTAGCACCCACAGGTGGTGACCCGAG
Organism: Prinia subflava; assembly: GCF_021018805.1. Classification (NCBI taxonomy): domain Eukaryota; kingdom Metazoa; phylum Chordata; class Aves; order Passeriformes; family Cisticolidae; genus Prinia; species Prinia subflava. The sequence continues at coordinate 5,592,185 of NC_086257.1, read as the reverse complement.
GTGGTGAACCTGGCTGCTGTGCTAATGGTCAAAAGAGCTGTGGAAACCATTTCTAGCCTCAAACTGGGTAAATCCAAACAGTGGGAAGAGTTGAAGTGGTTCAAGTTTAGGGATGTTCTGTGCATGGCTCAGGGAGTTCAGCACCTGGAGTTTAGGGCAGAAGATACCTGGGTCAGCAGGCAGGTTTCTAGTGCAGTGAAAGTTGCACTGAAATGTTGTGTTTGGCTCTGATGTTTGCAGCAAGGAGCCCCTTTTGTACCAAAAGCCACATTCCTCCATCTTTATGGAGCTGTTTTAAATACAGCTGGTGGACTCCCAAACCCAAATCCTTCAGAAACAGTATTTAAACCCAAGCTGTGACTTGGATGGGACTCTGAGCAACCTGTTCTAGTGAGAGGTGTCCGTGCCCAGGGCAGGGGGTTGGTATGAGATGATTTTTAAGGTCCCTTCTAACCCATTCTGTGACTCTGTGGCGAGGCTGTGTGTGCTGTCGCCTGGCCAGGGGCTTCCCAGAGATGTTTTTTTTGATCCTTGTCTTCTGGGACTTACCCTGTTGGGGCTTCACTTTCATTGTTGCCTTGGTGTTGCTGTTACCTGTTAACCAGCAGATCTGATGCTTGCAAAGCAGACTTTCTGAGGCTCCATGTACCCTGGGTTGTGTTTGGACTTGGAAGAAGAAGGAAAACATTCCTTTTGTCCTGACTGGTGACATGACATCATGAGATCGGAGCTCTTCCACTTCCAAATAGGAAACAGCTGCCATTGTGCTCATTCTCCAGGAGCTCCCAGGACTGGCCACCCTCCAGCTTCCTGCAGGAACACCCTTGTGCTTGCAGGGAGCCAGGGGTGAGCCAGCTGCCGTGACCCTGCCCTGTCCCCAGCCCATGGCGCTGACACAGCCAAACCCCAGGATGCAGGACAGGAGACTCAGTGTCACCAGGCCAGGGTGAAAACCACAGCTGGCTTGGGCAGCTCAGCAGGGGAATGGCCACGTCAGGTTTTGAAGGCAGATGTGCTCTGAGCTGGCCACTAAAAGGTCATTGTGGCTGCGGTTCTCTGGTGCTGAGCTAAGGAGTTCCACCAGGAGCAAAAGGTTCGGCTTGGAGCTCCTCTAGTTTTCCTGCATGACTTCTGGTCATCCCAAATGAGCTGAGATCTGCTGGTTAGAAGTCATATGGCTGTGCTGTGTCCCATGGGCCTCTTCAGCAGCATCGTGAGTATTAACTTGTTCCACCTCTCATCAGAAATCTCCCTAAGCTGCAGCTCTTAATTTTTTAGGAGAAGGGTCTTACTCAGTGGGAATGATCTCCACGCAGAGAGGCTCTCACAGAGTGCAGGCAGACAGGCACCAAACCTGTTCCTCACTGGCCTGGGTTCATTTCTTGCAGTGTGGCAGGCAGGGGATGCTGCTGCTGCTGCCTCAGGCCTGGTGTCCGTCAAACTGAGGGTGGACCTGGAAGCAGCCAAGGGCCTGAGTGAGAGGGAACCTGTTCTGGCCACTCTCTGGACAGTGGTTTGGCTGGTACTTTGGCAGCCTCTGGTGAGTCCTAAAAGCTGTGAGTGTTCTTGGAATGCCCAGGGAAGAGCCAGGAGTTGGACTCTGCTCCTTGTGGGTCCCTTCCAGCTCAGGGACCCACAAGGAGCTTCTGTGATCCTTGGCAAGGCTTTAGCACTAAGGGATGGGCAGCGGTGTCCTGGATGATATCTGGACAGAAATCCCGTGGGCACAGGTCTGCACCTGAGTCACCTCGGTGTCCCAAGGAGGTTTCCCCTGTGTGCAGGTGCTGTGTTTGCCAGCACCATCTCCTTGGGCTGAGCCAAGCTGGAGGCAGGACAGGGATGGGATCCAGCTCTGCCTGCTCTGGCCCAGCCTGGAGCAGGAGCCCAGAGCACAAATCCAGGGGGTGTTGCTTTGCCCCTCTTTGACAAGTCAGCCGTGGCTCTGTTGTCATTTACAAATCTGGGGTCCCCTCGGTAACTGCTGTCACTGCTCCATGACAAAGTGTGTTTCCCTTGCTGGCGTCCCTTTGCAGAGATCTCAGACAGAATGTTTGTACTCATTGACATGGAACAAGCTCAACGGGAATGAAATCATTTATAAAAGTCACCAGAGCCTTTGGATATTGGCGCTTCATTTCCTGCCACGTTCGCCAAGTCGCAATTAACACCGACCTGAAATATTGCACAGGGCTATTTGTCCTGTCTGTCCTCTTTCATCCCTCACTTCCTTTTTTCCTTCCTCATTTCCTTCCCTTCCGAGCTGGACATATGTCTCCATTTTCACCTGGTTTTTTTTCCTCTCTTCATTCATTTTGTTCTCAATTTCACTCTCTTCCCTTCTCTTTGTGCTTTTTTTTTTGCCTCTTTGCTTCCCTTATCTCTTGTATTCTTCTCTTCCCCTCACTTTATTCTCCCTCTATATTTAAACCCAGGCAAAAAGCAAATTATTTATGAAGGGCTGTAATTTATGATGCATTCTTAATGTCTTGGAAGACACAGATAATTTATTTAATGAGTAAAGACACAATAATTCACAGATGATGATTCCAGTCAGAAAATTAGTTTCATTAATTTGCTGTAAATTCGCTGCCTTGATTTAGTGCACAAGGAGTTTCTGAAACCCCATGAAAATCTTTGCCACAGTGTTTTTTTGTCATCACTGGACCAGTGTGGAAGTGTGCTGGCTTTCCCACCCCTTGCTGGCTCTGTCCCACTCCTGCTTGTGCCCTCCCAACAGTGAGCAGAGATAGCTAAAACATTTCTTTTCCACTGTATGTGTGTAAGAAGCTGAGGAGGAACAGGGATGGAAGTGGAATTCCCATTCCAGGAGGTGATAAAACAGGCAGCAGTCTCAAAATATTTGTTTTGCAAAGCCACATGCTGTTCCCTGAGCTTTTGCCTGGGAAGTTCGGCTCTATGAGAGAATAAAAAAGTCAGTTTGCTTTTTTTAATAGAGTATAAAAGGTACTTTTTCAAATAAATTTCAGCATAGACAATTTTACAGGAGACTCTTGCTGATAACTGCAGTCTATATAAATATTATAGGAAACCTATAGAAGTGATTCATGGTGTACTATTGATCTAATCTGATTTAACTAAGTGTTTGCATCATGCCTTATTAATCACAAATAATGGGGCTCCAAGGACACCTTGCAGAATCAGGGCTTTGCTCTTCACAGCACTCAGTGCCCACAGATCCTGGCTGTATCCCGTATCCTGGACAGCCCTCCCTGCAGCTTGGGACTGCTGCAGCCCATGGAGATCCCTCAGGGATGAGTTCCATACTGTATTTCATGGTTTTATTTTAAAACAGGTCTGCCAGGAGTGCTCTAACCCGCCTTTTAGGGATGCTCTTCTGCTGCCTGTTTGATGCCAGGTCAGGGAAGCTTCCAGATTTTACTGGAAGGAAAACCTGCAGTGGATCAGTGGTGGGGTGGGGAGGTGTGTCCTGCCTGTGGGGCCGAGCTGTGAGCACACAAACCACAGGAATTCCATGTGCTGGGAGCCCACCCCTTCCCCTGTGGGCACAGGGAGGTGAGCTGCTCCTCCTGGAGCAGGTGGGCAAGGGCTTGACGTGGTAGAAGAGGAGGAATCTGTGCAAGCCCCCTCAGCAAGGCCAGATCAACCAACCCCTCCCACCAAGAGCTGCTTAACGAAGATTAACGAGAAACAGCAGCAGGTTGTGATCAGCTGTACATCCATAAATTTGGCCTGGCTGGATGGGATTCATCCCAGAGTGCTGAAGGAGCTGGAGCATGTCCTCTACAAAGGCCTGGGGAGGTCCCAGCTGGCTGGAAGAGAGCCAGAATTATTCTAGTTTACAGGGAGGGCATGAGGAAAGAGCCTACAGCCCTGTTAGTCTAAGCTCAGTGCCTGGGAAAAATAAAATGGAGAGGATCACACTGGGCACTATTAAAGGCATTTAAAGGACAATGAAATCATTAGGTGCACACAGCATGGATTCACATGCCTGCCCACTTCTGTTCAATATTTTTATCAGTGATCTGGATACAGGAGCTGAATGCACTGTGAGTGTGTTTGCTGATGATAATAAACTGGTAGGTGCTGGTGACTGTTGTGAGGGACAAGAGAACTGGGATGGGAATGGCTGGAGAACAGCCCTGTGAGAAAGGTTTGGGGATGCTGTGTGGGGCCACGAGGGCAAACCACGTCCTGGACTGGGAAAACACAGATGGTCAAAAAAGGTGGGTATCCCTCTGTGTTTGGAGTGCTGTGTCCAGTTCTGGACTCCACCATTGGAAAAGGATGTTCAGGGACATGAATATGGGGGTCAAGCACTGGAACAACCTTTCTGTATTTGGAAGAACCTTCCTGGGGAGGTGCCTACTGCTCCAAGCCTGTCAGTAGTTAAGAGACGTTTGGTTGGGCAATGCCCTTAATAACATATTTTAAGTTTTGGCCACCCCTGGAGTGGCTCTTGGATGAGGTGGTGGTTGTGAGTTCCTTCCAGCTGGGCTGTTCTTAGCTCCACCTCAGTGGCTGCAGAAAGAGGAATCTGGTAAGGATGGGGTTTTGCTGGAGGATAATTCTGCTGGCACTGGTGGCAGTGCAAGGAGCAGAAGTCTGAGCACAGGGTGGATCCTGTTTCCTCATTATAGGTGGAAATAAGCTGTTTCTGGGATTCATGTTTTGAGTATCCAATCTCTGTGGACTGTGAGATTCCCCAGACAAACTGCATTTGCCATGTGTACTCATTGGCTCCCCAGATAATTCCAGTTAAATGTGTTTCCCTTTATTTTGCCTGGTGCCTTGTGTATTTTACCACAGCTAGATTGATATAAGCAGGGCTTGAAAAGATGTTTTAGAGAGTTACAAATAGGCATCAGAGTGGGTGATCCTGCCCATCCCTGTTTGCTGTGTACAAAATCCTGTACAAAGGGTTGCACACGGCTGTGCTTGGCTTGTGGCAGGAGAAAATGTCCATTTCTGCTGGGGTGGTAAAGTGAAAGCCTCCAGAAATTTGGGAAAATGCTTGAAAAGTGCATGTGTGTGGGGGGGGATGTGTCAAAGATTTGATTATACATCCAAAATCTTTTGAAAAATAAGTGATGCTGGGTGAGATTTGATTGAGCCACTCTTCCAGGTCCTCTGAGGAGCACAATCAGCGGGAGCACTCAGCAGGAGCTGATGGAGAGGAGCAGAGGACGATTCCTTTCAAGACAAGGTCCTGGAGGTCTGTCACTGATTTTCTGCCTGTTCTTGTGCTTCTTGGGCTTGTGAACACCCTTTTCTTGCTTGTATCATGCATGCCAGCCCCTTGCTCCCCACCAGGGTGGCTTCTCAGGGGTACCTGTGCTGTGCAAGCCATGACAGCAGTAATGGTGCTGTTCAGCAGGGGCTCTGCTGGAGTTGAGGGATGTGCAGGTCAAGGACTTTGTTACCCAGGGCTGTCTCATGCTTGAACCTTTTTTTTGGTGGAAGTCTGAGCCCCAGGGGTTCAGTTTTGGCCTGGCAGAGCCTTGCATAACTTGCAGTTGCATCTCAGGAGTGTGAGTACCTGTGGCTGACCCCATTGTGCTCAAGATGAGCCTGGTGTGAGCAGAGAGCTGGATGAATGTCCAGCCTTGCCTGCTGCCTTGGGAACAGGAGCCTTCACACATCCCCACCCCACCACCTCACAGCTTGGGGCTATTTTCCAGCAGGAGAGTGATCTTCCCATCCTTTCCAAACCTGCTCTCTTTGGGAACAGATGGGGGCGTCCCTGTGCCAGAGGACCCTTGTGTGGATGGGCTGTGTGTCCTGGAGCTTGCATGCTGAGCTGCAGCGAGGGGTGGGATGCAAGGAACTGCTCTGCATTTCCACTGCATGGGTCTTGAACCCAAACCTGCCCTCTGTGTAAGGGGCCTGTGTGCTGCATTTGGGATTTGCTTGTTTGAAATTCCAGTCTTGCAAAGGGCAGGGCCAAATGGTGGGAATTAATGGTGAAGGCCACCATTGTCTGGTCATGGCTGTGGGCTCAAAATCTGCTCACAGCCCAGGAGAAAATATGTTTTCATGCCTTTGGCTCTGCTACTGGTCATGGGTCACTCACCCTTCCTTACTAGCAGTCAACACAATGTGAGTAAACTGCGTTGTTGGAGGAGCAGGAACAAGATCTTGGCAAAGCTTGTCTTGCATGGGATGAGGCCTCCCCAGGTGCTGTCTGAAGCGTACACTGAGTGTTCCAAACCTCTGCTTGGAGTCTGACATATAAGGAATGACTACCCCAGGCTGAAACCTCTCCTCTTCCCCGGCAGTGGTTCAGCAGAAGGTGGGAGCAGCTGAGCAAACACAGGAGCAGCTGCTCACACGTTCCTTGGCCCTTCTCTCCAGAATGTCCCCTCCATCCCTGGACATCTCTGAGCCTCCAAAGTGGTGCCAGCTTTGACCTCAGGGCCAAAGAGCCTTTGCCTCTGGCCAGGGGTGTCCAGCTGGGGGGACTGTCCCTGCCAGAGGCTGCCACTGCCCATCCTGCTGTAGGGGAGCAGCCCAGAAGTCCCTGACTTCTGCCTCATCCCTCCCCCTCCTTGATGTATGACTTGGAGCTTGGTAACAGGCCAGCCCCTCTTCTGCAGATGGGTCAGCAGAGGCTCTGGATTTGAGTTTTCTGTGGAAAATGGGAAGAAGCACTTTCCCCCCTGCACCTGCCAGCAGTGTGGCTTGTTTGCTACTGCCAAAAGCAGCAGGTTTTGTCTGACTTCTGCTCAATGTCACATTCCACTGCTCTTGCCTAGACAAGGGCTCTATCCCTTACCCTGAGCTGATGATAGGGACCTGTTCCACTCCAAGAGGAGTGCTTGTCCTTCAGTTTGTTTTATACTGTTCTTGGTCTAATCTGAGTTCTGGAATAAAACCACTGTTTTCTTAACACCAGGACAACTCCATCCTGCCCCTTCCCTGAGCATCCCTGTGTGCCACTCTGGTGTCCCAGGAGCTGTTCTTGCTGAGCTGCCTGCACAGGCACATAGGCCATACCCCAAAATTGCAATGATTAATTTTTTTTTTCCCCTTCAACTCTTTTAGAATCTCCTGGTGGCACAGCAGAGGCTTTGGTGGTTGTGCCAGTGTCCTCAGTACTTCCCTGGGGTTCCTCCATTTGGAGCCATTTCCTCTCTTCCCCACAGATCCTGCTGCGCCTGCCTCCCTGCAGCAGCAGCCCCTCACACCAGCCAGGTACAGTGGCCTTTTCTTTAGGGTGGCTTTGGCTTCTCCAAGGGGCACAGCAGGAACTGCCAAGAAGGCACAGAAATCGCTTTCCCTTCCCTGCTGGGATCTGCTGTTCCTCCTGGGAACTCTGGTTTTATTGGAGTCTCTTGCCTGGAAGAATGTCCCACCACCTTGCAAGGACATCGGGCTGCCCTGGGAGTTGGGGACACAGAGTCCTGCCTGTGGCTGTCCTTGTCCCAAACAGAGCAGATGAGCAGCCAGACTCCCTGGGAAAGGTGCTGGCTTGCCTGGATCCCAGGTGGAGAGGAAATAGCAGGCCCCTGGAGCAGCTCAGGCTCCCTGCTGGATGCAAGTTCACGTCCTGAGACCTTTTCCAAAGCACGAAGAGGAAAATCTGCCTGGGGCCGTGGGGAGGCAGTGAGTCCACAAAGCAATCTGCCTGTGTTAATCTCCCACGGCACAGAATAATCGAGCTCAGCCCCAGCAAAGTGCTGGGCAAACACTGGTGTCTTTTTTTTTGAACTTGTTACAGAAGCTGGAGCTTATCACAGTCTCTGAGCTAGTGTCTGCTCCTGTGGGACAGCTGGGAGGAGCCTGGCTTTCTTCCTGAATAAACAATGCCTCTGGTAAATGGGAATGCCCAGCGCTATTTGAATTTTGCCCTCTTTTCCCAGCTATTACTGCATTTCCCTACTAAAAGCTGTCCTGGTTAACTGCTCCCCACACCTTCCACTCATAAAAATCCCTGTGCAGGCTCCCAGGGGTGACCTGCAGGGCTGCCCTCTGCAGACCCAGGCTCTGGCACCTGCCAGGCTGCTCCTTCCCATTGTGCAGTGAGGGAAAATGGAAACAGCTTCTCCCGCAGCAGCTTTGCGACCTGGGGGCTCATAAAGGCGAGAGCACTTTTAATTATGAGCTTGTTCCCATTATGCCCAGGCTTTGTTTCCTCCCACGGAGCGGGCCAACCCTCTGAGGTCAGGATGAACTTTGGATACAGAAATTCTGGCACTCGCAGTTAGGAAAGCTGGAGAGTTTCCCCCTCCTGAAGCCAGGCACCTGCAATGTGAGATGTATGGCTCCCCCGAGGCCAGTGCTCCTGGCCATAAGGCTGCTGAAAGCAGAACAAACACATTTGTTTCTGGACACAAAATAGCCTTTCTGTTTCCCCTCCGCTCTGCAGTGCCCCAGGAGCCCCCTGTTCTCCTCCCAGCTGGGAGATGGAAGGGGCTGATGGAGCCTTTTGGAAAAGCTTCTCATCCTAGGCTTGGAGTTGAGATTTCTTTAGGTAGACTCCCTCCTTACACCCTGAACTTGAGCTGACTTGAAAATGAACCCTGAGCCCTCTCTAGAAAGGGAAAGGAGGGCCTGCAAGGAGAGGTTCAAGCTGGAGACCCCTTTCAGTTCCCCTCTCCTGCTGACTCTGTGTGGAAAATGGCAGCTCAGGTGCCAGGAGCCTTGGACAAGGGGTCTGTACCAGAGCTATGAGGGAAAAATTAATTTTATTCTGGCTTGGAGCAGGATTATTGTGGAATCTTTCAGGGTACTGCATCTCTGTCTCAGCACTGTTGCCCTCTGTTTGCTGGATGCCTGTACAGCTGTAATGGTTATGGCCAATTAATTAGAACCACTTCCCTTGTTTTCCCTTTATAAATCACTTCCTCTTTAGTCAGCCTGAAGAGCAAACAAGGGGAGAGTGAAACAAGTCTGAAGTAAAATATGAAGCTCCCTTTTATTCCATATTTCAGACAAAGGCAGGCTGTGGGACAGGCAGGGAATGGGCTCTCTGAGGCAGTGCTCTGTGAATTCACACTCTCTTTATGAGCCTCTTCAGTGCATGAAGTGAAGTTTTTAATGGCCGTGGCTGCTCACTTTGAATGGCTGTGAAGTCTGGGTCACGGCAGAGCAGCGTAAATTCCCTTCCTCTCCACTGCCATCAGAATTAGCTTTTTCCAAAGTGCAAAGCCTGATGAGGGCGGGTCAGCTTGGAGCTTGGCCATGATGAGGATCTTAATCAAGGCTTCAGCCATGTTTTCATCCTGGTTGTGGAGGCAGAACAAGTTGCTGCTTTTGTGTGTGTCTGGCTTTGGCCTTTGGCCCATTCTCCCACTGCCTGGAGGTGTCACCTCCGTTCTCCATGGAAAATGGACCAGATTTGGTGTAGCTGAAGCTGGGTGGGATTAGTCTGGGCTCTTGTACTTAGGTGTTTAGAAGATTTGGGTGATCTTGGCTTGGGCTCTTTCCTGTCCCACCGGAGGGGTCTCACCCATGGGTCTAGCCCTATAAAAGGTCCCAGGAATGAATGTGATTTTGTCTGTAAAGATTTCACAGTGTGGATTTCCCTTATGGGCAGCCTGGTGGGTGGATTTGACCCACACCACTGAGTGGGCAGAGGTGAAAGAACCAGCCAAACTCTGCTTTCCAAGTATCTGTGGATGGGGCAGCTCAGAGAGCTTGGCCAGCACTGCCTCGAGGTGTGAAATAATCCCACGGGCTCCTGATCCCACCCACTTATTGACACACCGACCTTGGTTATTGAGGGATGCAAGCACTGGGAAAAAGGGAAGGGGCCTCAAGCTGCACCACGGGAGGTTCAGGTTGGATTTTGGGGAAAATTTCTTCACTGAAAGGGTGGTCAGGCACTGGGACAGGCTGCCTGGAGATGTCCACAAATGAAGCAGATGTGGCACTTGGAAATTTGGGCACAGTGGGATTCGGTTGAAGGTTGAATTCGATGATCTTGAAGGTTTTTCCAGCCTTAATGATTCAACGATTCTCTGGCCAGAGCTTTCCCCAGCTATTTCACACTGCAGCTGTGTGACTTTGTCTTCCAGAAGTTGTTCTTTCCAGCCTTTGTTGGCTTCCCAGATACCTTTGCAAGCCTCCTCCAGCCAAGGCTGAGCTGTGCAGCCGTTCCTTCTTTCCGAACCTTTCATCAAAGTGGAAGTCTGGGCGCTGTGTGAACTGCTCTGTTTCTCTTTTATCCCAAATTCAGAAACCTTAAACAAAATAGCCCCTTGGCATTGTTCCTAGGAAACCACTCAGCAGGCAGTTGGAAATAATCATACAGATAATTTACTTGAACACTGCCCATAGGCACATTTTAGTCTTCTCCTCTATTTCTAAAGAAATTGGAAAGAGGGGCAGTGTTACTGTCTTTTGAGAAATAATAGAGGCCCAGGGTTGCACAGGCAGCAATTCTGGAATTTCCTTTGTAGCATTACAGGAGAATTAAAAAAAAAAAAGAACAACCCAAACTTCAACCTGCAAGTAGCAGTAGGCAAGTGAATTCTGTCCTTTTTTCAGATAAAAAACGTTCATTAACAAGTTTTTTCTTTTATACAAGTATCCAGAGGCTATTTTGAGTTCCAGTGAGAGATCTTATTAGGCTCTTGTTTTGAAGCGGGATTAACAAAAATTTGGGAGGGAAGCAGATTTTGGCTGACATGGTTATATTGTTGCAGTCTTCTCCCCCCCCTTTCAAAGTTTTCATCTTCCAAAACTACAGATTTTAATTAAAAAAAAAAAAAAAGGAGGGGGGGGGTGTGGAATTCTCGGCCTTTCAGCTCTGCAGCACATACAGACAAATAAATTAAAAAGTGGGAGAAGTGGAACTAACCCAATAATCCGTGAAAACCTAATTTCCCTCACAAGCGTCGCTGACGCAAACGCCTCCCCTCTCCCTTCCCCTTCTCCAGTTCGGGGGCAGCGATTGGAGAAATTGGCTAACAAGATCAGAAATTTAATTACCGTTCTGCCTCCCCTTCCCAAGAAATTGGATGTCACACTTCCTTGTAGCCTGCTCTGAAGACACGCTGGGGCTGGTGTTCACATGACTTGAACCTGACTCCCTGCCCTCCCCCTCCACTTTCCTTCCCCTATTCCACATGGAAATATCCATCCAGTGCAGCTAAGCCTGGGATTAGCTGACATGAGAGAGGCCATGGGTGTACTGAGGGCCATGGTGAGTTCCTGGTGTTGTTCATCAGAGGGGAGAGCACAGGAGTTGGGATGTGCCATGGAACAACATCTCCAGGTGCTTCCCATGTCCCCTTTCCATGCTGGAACAGGCGAAGGGAGTGAACAGTGTCAGAGATGGCTCTGGGTTTGCTCTAATATTTCTCCTCTGGTTTGATGCCTGGGCCACAGAAGGCACAAAGAAGAGTTTTCCTGTCTGTTCAAGCTGTCTCAGATCTACACTCCCAGTTTCTCCCTCGTTTTGCAGGGTTCCTGTGGATGCTGAGGAGCACAGCCTGTCCCTGCCTGTCTGCGGTGAGGGCCTGGCAGGGCAGAGATGAATGAGGAGCAGAAGAGAGGAAACATGGCTCGCTTTGTAGTGTCAGTTCTATCACCGGGAGGGATCTGGGATGTGTAATTAGCTGAAAAGGAGGCTGTTGTACATAACACAGGCCTGTTGTCCCCAGCCCAGCAGGCCGGGTGACCCAGCCTTTGGTCTCCTGGCTGGCAATGTCACCACAGTCCCCTGGCAGCACAGCAGCCTCGCTGGAGACAGATGCTCTGTTTATTTCTCCATTTGTATTCCCAGCGTGTCCCGGTGCTAACTGTAAGCCTGGCTTAGAAATTTCCTGCAAGCACCTTATCAGATAATGAATAATGATTTATTGAACATATGGGTAAACAGCACAGATAAGATATAAATACACTTCGGAAGAGCAGTTGCATTTGTAAGGATCTGTACCAAACCCGCCCCGTGGATTCTGGCACTGCTTCCAGCTGCCAGAAAGCATCTCCTGCTTGGGCTGCTGTGCATCCCTGCAGGTCCCAATCCGTGGGGGAAAAACAAAGGGCAAGGGGCGAGGGCAAAGGCACCTGCCAGGAGATACTCACAGGGCTGTGGGCATTAATTCACTCTGGCTCTAGGAGCCAGGCTGAAGCATAAGCAGGCTGCAGTACTTGAGGCAAAATTTGAATTTTTATTTGATTTTAAACAAGGCTGAAGATCTGTTCACCCACTCGAAACAAAGCAAGGCTGTGGAAGCAGTGTTGCTTACACAGCTAAACCAGGATGAAGACAAGAGGCACGGCTGCTCTGTGAACATGGGCTGGGACCCCAGACCTGTGGGAGGGGTGGTGTTGGCTTCTGGAAAATGGTTCCTGGCACTGAACCCTCCCAGGTGCACAAACCAGCCTGCTGGTGTGCTTGGCCATGCTCTGCCTCCCTGTCAATGGATTCTGCACAGCCTGCAAAGAGCAAAATCAGCTCTGCAGATGGGGACCTGATTTTTGTGCTGTGGCTGCCTCTGGAGGAAGATGGAAGGCAGGATCCAGCTGCAAACTCAGGGATATGATATGAATGTGGTGATAAATGCTGTTTGTGCTGCTCTAGGGTGGAAAGACTCACTTACCTTCCTTTTTGGAGTAAGTAATTCCCAGCAAACACCATCTCAGAGGCCATCCTCAGTGAAATGAATGGCTGCCCGTGTGTCCTCGTTGAGTCTCCCACATTTTTGCTGCTGAGTTTGCTGGTGGAAAGCCCGCTGAAGATCCAGCACTGCTGTTTTCAGAGCTGTCCAGGGGTTGTGGTAACTGTCCACCCCTGCTCATCCTCTGTGCATCATCTCCTGTGTGGCACCCACTGCCTCAGGTGATCTCTCCCACCTTCCAGGTGTGTGCAGCTCCTCTCTGCAGCAGAGTGTAGGGGAGCTGTCAGCTTGGCCTCTGGATTTATTCTCCCTGCTGCCCTTGAGAGCCACTCCTCCACTCTGTGGCCAGGGGACCTGCCATCAGCCAGCCAGCGTTATTTGCAGCCCTTCCAAGGTCGTGGATAAATGATGGCTGTGCTTTTCTCTCTGTTTAATCATCAGTCACCAAAGGCAGGAGTGTTCAGATCCTTTAAAGCAGAGGAAAGTCAAACCTCGCTGGGTGGGCTGGAAGGATGTGAGGGGTTGTGAAAGACCAGGATAACCTTGAGATGTTTGAACTCAGCCTGGCATATTGGGGGTTGTGATGTCCACCTGGACAAGCAGATAGAGACAATTCTGGATTGCTCAAGCTAACATAGGATGATCCTGTGAGATGCAGAGGAGGGACAGTTCAAGAGGCCTCTGAGATCATCTTTTGGGTGTAGGAGGTTGGTGCAATTGATGAGTGTGGGCATACTGTTCGTTTGGGTTTTCCATCTTTGGTCCTTTCCACCTGCGAGCACAAAGACGTTTTCCTTTTCTAATGCTCTGCAATAGTGGTTGGGGCATTGTTTCCTTGATGCTTTTGTGGGGACTTGGGGTATCATTTCCTTTTTTGATCTGGAGATTTTTCAGTGATTCAACTTTTCTCTCGCTCCCTTCTGGCCGTGCTCATCTCTCTCTAGCTTTATCCCAGCAGGCCTGGCTCACCATCATGTGACTTCTGGGCTAAAGGGTAAAAGACAAAAGCCCAGGGATGGGAGCCTGATGAAGCTTTGTGATCCAATCTGCCAGTGAGCACAGCCATGGTGAGAATTTGATTTGCATACATTTCCTACCCGGAATTCCTCTGGAGCTATTGGGAGTCACCATAGCTAACACAGGCTCTGAGCTATGGGGTTTATGTGCATGCAGAAACTACTCCCATTCGCTTTCTTGGAAAGAGATTTACTGGAGGCTTTTTTGTCTTATTGTCCACCCCCTTCCTCCTTTCCCTGCCCATTGGGGGATTTTGTGCTGCTGTGGAGACTCTTTGATCTGAATTAATTCTTTGACGAAGCTTCACAAGACAATGGGAAAACAGAGCACTGCTCTGGGGAGAATCCTTCCTGCTCAAAAAGAAAAAGGTGGGAATTGTGCTGGCTTGGTGAGTTGGTGCAGCCCAAAGGCCAGGAGTCTCCCTTGCTGCTCCTGGGGCTGTACTGCAGTGGTGGACACCAGGATGGGGATTCTGCTCTGAGCTGGGGGGAAATGTGGGAAGGCTGGATGCTGGAGGGTTGTTTGGATCAGCATGGGGGGAATCAGGGTGAGTTATCATCAAAGAGAGTGTGGGGAGTTGCCTGGTGGAAGGACATGGGTCCCATGGGCTTTCTTTGCTCCAGAAGAGGCTTGTGGACATCCCTGTGGCCTCGGCCGGTTTGCAGTGCAGCCCTTGTTGTGTCTCAGCCAGAGCCAGGGCTGCTCTTGGAGGCATGTCTGGAAGTCCTTAATCCCAGCTCTTCTTTCCCAAGGCTTGTTGTCTTTGCCATACAAATCAGAGTGGTTGTAGCCATGGATTCAGACTACTGCAGCTGATCCTCACCTTGGAGAAGCACCCGCCGAACGAAGCCATGAGTGCCAGGGACCGCCCGGAACGCAGGACCAGCTCCCGTGGGAAAGTCCCCGAGCTGCCCCTCGTTGGCCTTGGTGTCCCCTCCTTCCCCTTCCTGGGGCTGCTGCCCTGTTAATTGATTGCTGCCCTGCTCAGCCGTTGCTTGTGGAGCTGAATGTGCCAAGTTACGGCGCGGGAGCGGAGAAAGGGAGCAGCGCTTCCGAGCGCTGGGCTCGCATCTGAAAGATTACTGCACAATCTAATGAGCTCATTAATTTCATTTCATTAACCAAACACTGCTTGTGGAGAATGGCAAATATTTAAAGAAGCGCAGCAGGGTCAGAAACACATTTAATTAATGTTGTCACGTGGTGCTGAGAACAGGAGGGGGGAATAAATCCTGATGCCATACATTAACATCCATGGCGACTTCTCTTTTATATTTAATGTGCTGCTTGGGTGAAAGGCCTGCCTGGCTCCCATGAGCACAGTGCCTGAGCAGCTGAGAGTGTTTCCCCTTCCTCCCAGGGTCCACGGAAGCCAGGCAGTGCTGTTATCCCGTTTGGAAGGGAACGCTACAAACAAGAGGAGGGGGCTCCCTCATGGGGTCCATGGGAGATGATGCTGGTTTCCCTGTGGTCCTTCTCCTTGCTAGGCCATGCCTACTGTGGTTATCACACTAAACTAGTGATACCCCGAGCTTATCAGCTTCCTGTTCAGCCAGCTGGGCACTGTGGGTGCCTCAGTGGGAGCAAAATCCAAAGAGCACAAAAATCATGGGGAAGAGACGGTCGAATCCTCTCTCAACCCCTTTGAAGTTTGGTGCACTTGGCTGTTTGTAGGGACTGCTATCAGTCACAGAGGTTACCAAGTGGGTTCTCATCCCCTTCTTCCCCATCTCTAAGGGAATTTGGATCTGACTTTTTTTGGCACAAACTGTCGGCATATTTATTAATCTGTTGTGGAGGTGGGCTTTGCTAAAATCTCATTTTGATGTGGGGGAGGACATCTCGTTTATGGTTCTTCCATTAAGGGCTGCTGTGAGGCATCTGAGGAAAGCTACAGATTGCTTTTCTGATTGTCCTGGTACACTCTGCTTCTTCGGGAAAATTGAATTAGGATGGATACCTGGATTGCACCTGAAGGTCTGGGTTTCTCACTGGCAAATTATTTCTGCGGTTCCAGTCCAAGGAGCATCCCAGCTAAAACAATCTTGGAGGGAGTGGAGCTGGAGTCTGGCAGCGCTCTCGTGTTTCTGCATGTAATTTGTGCCATATTGGGAAACTGCTAGCTCTGCTAAAGGGCCCTGCTGTTGAGAGGGCCAGGAGATGGCCCTAATTTAGGGTAAATGGTCAGCTGAGCTTGCCTGGGATCTTAATAAGGCCAAGAATGTGGTACCACGAAAATCTGTTTGGCCAAGGAACTGTAAAACCAAACCTACCTCAGGGGACCCCTTCATCCTGCCAGCAAACCTCGGGGCTTCACCCACTCCTTTGCAAGCCTGTCTTGGAGCAGAGCTGTGTCTGTGTGGGCAGGACCACTTTTCCTTTGCCATAAAAGTAAGTGCCCTGTGCTTGGCAATTATTCCTCGGTGGCAATTCCAGCCAGTACTGGTAATGCAGTATTGATGGTGGGGGAATTCAAAGCAGGGGTGCAGCCTGGCTGGGCAGGTGGGAGCAGGCAGGGCCAGGCGGACTCTCATTAATTCCATAGCTGGAGGAAGCTGCTGGGCTCAAAGGCTGAGCATAAATTGTCCATGATTTAGTCCTTCAGTGACAGCTTTCTCCTCAGAGTCTGGCGCTTCCACAGGCAATTCCAAGCAGTAGGTGAAGGCAAAGAGCAGGAGGAGCTGGTGTCCTTTGGCTCTGCTCTGTGGCAGCTCTCCCATTACCCCATCGCTCACCCCTTGCCTTGTCATTACTTGATTCCTCTTTATTGCAATAAAATGAAGCTGTGCTTCGGGCTCCTGAGTTCATCCTCCAGCACGCAGCACTAACCTGGGTGGCTCGAGGCCAGGTTCTTTTGACAGCTCAGCTGCTGGGAGCAGCTCTGGGAGAAACCTGCTGCTGGGATGGAGGGCTGGGAGGCTGCCTGGGGCTGAGACGCCACAGCACCACTCTGGAAGCACTCATGCTCTTGGGTGCCAGCAGAATGAGGGATTTTCCCCCCTGTGTTGGGCACCCAGCAGTGCTGGTGGCCCATAATGAGGGATTTCCCCAGTGCCCATCACCACATTAAGGCTGGAGAGAGGCAGAAAGGTCTGATGTGAATTCCTGGTGGTTGTTTGGTTCCAGCCCTTCGGCTGGCTTCCAGGGAGAGCAGGGATGAGTGGAGCCTGTGTCCTTGGCTGGCAGCTGACATCCCAGGGAGCCTGGGGCCTGTGCTGGATGAGTGTGATTGGTGCCCGGGAGGCAGAGAGTGACAATTTCCATGGTGAGTGGGTTGGAATGTCCTTCCCATTCCTGACATATGGCTCTTGGGCAGGCCCAGCTTGTGCTTTTCACTTGGGTGGGTGGTCCCAATATCCAGCTCAGCATGGGAAGAGGCAAAATGCCTCACTTTTCCTTGGGAAGAGCAATAGTCCAGTGACCTGGGGAGAGGTCCCTGCAGGTCCAGCCCAGCCATAGGACAATGGTGTTTGCCTGGGCTGAAGTCAGGGCTGGAGCAGGCGGTGAGAACCGTGGGGAACCTGGCAGGACTCAGGCAGGTTTGGGCAGCCTTGCCAAGCCCTGGAGCTGGGAGGCTGGAATTGTTTCTGTGCTCTTGGTGACACTCATCGCCCTTTCCCAGGAGGACCTGTCTTTGTCCTGGTTTTGAAGCCGTGAGCAAGATGCTCACTGCATCCTGCTGAACCTCTTCTCATGCCCATGAAGAAAATCCCTTCTCCTGCCTGGAATCACTGGGATAAAACTTCAGGTGGCCAGGGAAGGAGCTGTGCCCTTCAGCCACTGCCTGGAGGGTCGAGCTTTGCTGCTCTGCCCTTTGCTGGGATTAAAGCAGAACTTCCCTGTGGCTTCCTGGCTCCTAAAAAAGCCAGGTCACACCAGGGATGTGACAGATTGGCCGCTGACCTGGAAGGATATCAAATGGAAGGATTTACCTTCTGGAGGGGGATTGTCCAAGGGACTCATGGGTGCAGAACCAGGAAAGCTTTCCAAATACCAATGCTGTCTGTTCTGCTGCTCCTCAGAGGGAGGAACTGGAGTGAAAGAGCACCTGACAGCAAAATGCTCCCTGAACCACGACTATTTCCCAGAATTCCCATTCCAGACCCTTTGAGGAAGTGTTTGACCATCTTTAAAGATGTTTTCTAGTTCACTGGTGTCTTCTGTGAACAGATTTTCTTGCCCTACGCTCTGAGCTTTGGCCCATGACCAAAAGTTTGCTTACCCCTTTTATACTCCTTGAATCCCTGGCAACTGGCCAGCTCGGGGAAGTGGAAAAATCTTTTCTTTTAAACCTTTCCAGCAATATTGACAAATCAGAATGCTCATGGGATCAGGAAAAAAACAGTTTTACCAGTAGGAACCCAAAAGGTAAAATGTCAAACCAAAAATGTGGAATTTGACAGAACTTAAAATAATACCTTTATATAGTTATTACTTTTGTTTTTTCAGGGTGAGAGAGATTTCCTGCTTGTGAGCTGAAAGTCAAAGATTTTTTCCCAGCTCCAGCAGTGGCACCTTCTGCTGTCAGAATTGATGGTTCAGATTATCAAGATACTTCAGGCTTCAATACTTATGCTCCCTTAATTGAGATATTACAGATACTATGGATTTTTTTTAGTACCTCCTTTGCGTTTTGTTGTTTTCTATGGTTCAGTGGTTGCTTCTGTGGGTGAACTCAGAGTTCTACCAGAAGGTAAACAGACAACCTTAAATAAATAAAAAAAAATGAAATAAAGTGAGTTCAAATATAAATCTGTCAAAATCAGACACTTCTTTCTCTGTGGCAGCATTGAAGGGAAACAATCAATGGCCAGGATCTGCATCCAGAGGGGAAAGTGAGGGAGCCAGGGGGAATTCCTCCTCGTGGCTGTCAGGGTGGGATCCAGCAGCTGAGGGGCTGCATGTCCATCAAGGGTGTGGAGAGAGATCCATGGACTGTGGAGAAAAACCACTTGGGGGAAGTCGTGACTCGGCTGAGTTCTTGAACAAAAATCCAGCAAGATCCCATGGATTTCACCCTTTGGTGTGAGGGAAGAGGAAAATGGAATGTTCTTTTTTGCTCTTTGGCCCAAGTCTTTATTTGTCCTCCAAGTCAACTCAGTGGAAGACACCCTCAGAAGATGCAGTTTCTCTGCTCCTGGGAGATGTGCCCCTAAAGACACAGGCAGCTTTTGGAATTCTTATCCTTGCTGAAAGTCATAGAAACTGGATTTCCAACAAAAACTTGGCTCACTTTTGTTGGTCACTCAGCCCACAAAACACCGTTCTTCCCTTCTCCAGCTCTTCCCTTGCAAGTCTTCCCTTGCTTCCTCTTCTCCATAAGCACTCTGGCAGTCATTCCAATTCATAGAATGTTGGGCTGTGGCTGAAGTGTTTAAATCTTTTTCACCAAGGAAGAAAAAGAAAAATTCTTTTTGTTTCTCGTGGAAAAGTTGAGACAAAAAATGGTTTTCATTAAAAATTCCCAGGGGGAAGGAATAGCAGACAGAACCCTGTTCTCTGACTAACTCTTGTTTCAAACACTGAGGCAGAGTGAATCTTTTATAAGCTGTTTTAAAGGAGGGATTGTAAACAGACTTGTCCATGAAAATGGAGAATGTCTTGCACATCCTAAAAAGTGCCGGGCTGTTGTTGTGCAGGAGCTGCTCCCGCTCCACCTCCTCTGATTAAACACCAACACACTGTGTTTAAGCAAAGCCTCCAGGCAGCTTTCCATATTCATAAGACAAGGGCTTTACCAGGAAAGGCGGCTTTTGGGGGGAATGTCAATATGAATATTACAGTCTCTCTGCTCTTTGTATTGTCCCCTAAATCGTCAGAGTGAAATTGTAGGAGATAATGTACAATTATGCTGTCACTAAAGTGTGCAGAAGCTCCGTTTGCAGGAGCTTTGGAGAGAGATTCTTCTAGGAAAGGCAGGGCTGCCTGCTCCCACCTCTGCTGGGCTTCAAAGATGGGCTGAAAGCTGCATTTCACTCTGTGTGTGTGACACTGTCTGGGCCTCAGGAGTGATGTGTTCTCCTTGTCCTCTTCAGCCATGGCAGATGTTGGGAGTGGAGCTTCCAGAGGAGCAAGAAGAGGAGATGTTAATAACTTTCAGGAATGACTCAGAGACATTTTGTGCCATCCTAAGGACATGGAAACACATATCCTGCTCCTCTAGCTGGTATGGGTTGGTTTTGTGTGAGTGGAGAACTTGGGAACCCATCTTGCCTGGTTCCTCTTTGCACAAGAACCAGGTTCAGGGTGCAGTTTTGGGCAAAGGAGATTTTGGGCTTGGGAGCGAGGGTTTGCCCACTGCTGAGGTTTTGGAGAGGGAACCCTTCTCTCACCACTTGCTGTGTTGCTTGGTTTAAGTCACTCATAATTTCTGTGAAGGACTCTGTGGTGACAAAGTGGAGGTGAGGCTGTGACATTTTGCAGCCCTGGGGACAGACTCCTCTTTCCTCTTTTGTTCTTGTGAGTGATGTCCCCACTTGGGGGTAAATATTATTTTTCATTCTATTTATTATTAAATCCCCCCATGTAATATTTAAACATACTCAATATTTAAACCCCATGCTCTGGAATGGCCAGAGCTGGGGGAGCTGCTGAGCCTGGGGCAGCAGTGACAAGAGTGGAAGAACATGGTGGTTTAACAGCCCTGTTGGTGCTGGGATGGATCAGCCTCCTCCTTGAGAAGAGAGTCTGATTTCTGAGCTGTTCCAGCTGGAACCAGGGTGGTTCTGGGGTGGTTCTTTGTTTAGGATCCCTATGGACTTGCAGTAGGTGTCCCTTGCAGGGACTGTTGACCCACGAGGTCTCTTTCAACTCTTTATTCTCCTGCTCTGAGAAGATAAAATCCCCTTATGACTGACAGGCCCATTTGTACAACAGCATGGAGCCAGGCTAGTGCCTGCTGGGGCTGGGATCACACAAGTTTGGGATGAAGCCCCTTCTCAGCAGTGCCAGAGGGCTGGGAAGACCTTGCAGAGAGGGCTCCTCTGCCCCATGCCAGGCATGGTGAAGCTGCCTGGGGCTTAGCTGAACCTCGTTCTCTCCTTCCCCCAGGGCAGGGAGCTGATTTGAGGTGCTGGGGGGAAGGCTGGGCTCCAAACCCTGGCTGCTGGTGAGCCAAGACGAAGGAGCACGGAGGAGCGGTGGATAAGAAAAGCCTCCTGTTGCCAAGCAGAGCAGTTTTATTGCAAGTCTTAACGGTATTTATTGCGCTTTCCAAGAGCCCCAGAGCCAGATTTCGTGTAGTTCAGCTGTCACTAAAAGGCAAATGTACAGTTCTGGCCCTCCTGGCCTTGTTGACATCCTGGAAAATGAGATTCCTGAGCGGCAAAGAGCCAGCAGGCAAATACCCCTCCCCAAAGCGTGCTGTCTTCAGACCCCAGAGCAAAACCTGGCACTTGGGAAGCTCTGCTTGGGTTCATTGGTACTGATCATCTGTCCAAATTCTTCCTCGCTTATTCAGGCTGTCTCTGAGACCCACAAGGCTTGGCCTGAAAATCTCTTATTCAATGGCATTGATCGCGTGGTAGCGAGCTGTTTCATTTAATTGTTCTCTCTTTGTTTCCCTGGGAGATTTCACTCCTCCCCTGACACAAAAGCCTGTCCTTGCTGGTCGGAGTATCCCCCGGTGGGGTCTCCCGGCTGGCAGGGCTGGATGTGGCTGGGGAGGGTCTCGGGAAGGGCATGAGGAGAGGAGCATCCCCCTGTCAGCGCTGTGGGCAGCGTTTCACAGAGCAGTCTTTGTGCTCACCTTTGTGCTCACCTGTCTTTGTGTGTGAGAACAACCGCGGGGCTGTAACTCTGTGGCTTTTTCCCAAGGGATGTGGGGCAAGGGGATGTCCAGGGAGCAGGCACAGCGAGCCTGAGACCGCTGCTGGGCATCAGGAGAAGCCTTTCCCTGAGAAAAAGCGTCTGCTCCTACCTTCTGCCTTCCCCCCGCCCCGTTCCCATTAAGCTAATTAAATCAGAGGTTATGATTGCGGCTGGGGACGGAGGGGTGTCACACCGCCGTCCCTGGGCGGGTCGTTGTACCTTCCTTCCTCCCACAAATGCCGCCTCCTTGCAGGCATCGGGCCTCGCTGCTCGCTGTGTTTAATTTCTGAATAAAGGCTGGCAGCGGCGGAGGATGGCCCGGCTGGTCCCGTCCCTTCACCCCGGCCCGGCGCTGCCTGGCACAGCCCGCACATTCCTCCCTGTGCCCCTTCCCTCCAGCTGCCACTGCCAGCCCTGCCCCTCCCTCGGTGCCCTGCCGGGGATGCTGTCCCGGCCACACAAGCGAAAGTGGTTTCCCGAGGGAGGGCGGCGGCGGGAACGGCGCAGGGGGGTCCTTTATTTATTCCTTACAGACTCGGGCCACTGCACTCTTTAGGGGAAGATTTCTCCGGGATGGTTTTGTGGTTTTCCTTCCAGAGCTGTGGTATTGAAAGATGTTGGGAGCACAGGGTGGGGCTCTGTGTGTGTGTGGGGATGCGTGACAGGGCTTTGGAGCAGTCAGGTGTAGATTTATGGTCCTTTTCCCCCCAGAGCCAACAGGCATTGGAAAGATTTCTGGTTCATACCAGTTAAAATCGGTGGCCAGGGCTGTTGTCCTGGGCATGTAGTGGTGTGGAGGTGCTTTTTTCAATGCAGACAAGACTTCTGACAGTGTTGGTCCTCACAACAACGAACAGAACTTTTTCCTGACCCAACTACAGATATCTGAGGATATCAGGAACATCCTGGGATGCTGGAGGCTCCCTCAGGGATTTGTTGTATTTCTCAGCCTGCTGTAGATCTCTATTTTACCCCAAGCAGAGCTCATCAGTGCCCAGCACCCCTCAGGCACTACAGCTGGGGTGAGCTGCCAGCAGGACTAGTCCAGGTGTCAATCCTTTTCCAGCTGGATTTCCCCAAGGCCTGTTGGATGTGACCATTCAGTGCAGGTGCCACTTTATGCATGAGACTTGTCAGACACATCTGACATCAGCTCAGAGCAGCTGGGAGGGGGGTGAGGCTGTCCCTCCCACAGCAGAGGCTGTTTGCATCCTGCACCCTTTCCACGGGCAGCTCCCCAGCCCAGCTGCTAACCCAGGTCTGTCCTGCTCTCTCCATGCTGTGCTGCTGTGTGCTGCTCATGCTTTAAACACCTCCTCCATAGCTGTTGGATGGGAGCCAGAGCAGGAGAGAGGGGTGGCCACTCCCTATGGAATGAAGGCAAATGGGGATTTGTGTGTCTGCAGCTTCCTGGGGTAATTTGTATGTCTGTAGCTCCTGATAATGCTGGTGTTACTGTACGCCAAATGCAAGAGAGAAATAAATAGGATTGGGAGAGTTGTCCAAGAGAGCTGAACAGGGAATTTGGCAAGGATGCGAAGTGACAGGTCGAGGGAGGCTGGCTTAATGCTGAAAAGGGCAGGTTTGGGTGGGATATTGGCAAGGAGCCCTGTGAAGGTGGGCAGGCCCTGGCACAGGCTGCCCAGAGAAGCTGTGGCTGCCCCTGGATCCCTGGAAGTGTCCAAGGCCAGGTTGGACAGGGTGTGGAACAACCTGGGACAGTTGAAGGTCCTTAAGGTCCCTTCCAATGAAACCCATTATCAGATTCCATGATTTGGGAGCTGAAATGGATTGTGATTGTGTAAGACCATGTGATACTCAGCCAAATGTGTGCTGCTGGCTGCCCTTCCTAGAGACCAGCCATGCCCCCATGGAGCATCCTTTAATGGACTGGTGATTGCTCCAAGTGCTCTAGGATGTATAGAACAGAGCCAGGAAAAGAGCCCTGGGACAGGGGAAAGGGGCCATGGAGAGTTTTGCACCCATACTGACCCACCCCAGATGAGGGATACTCAGATATTGGAGGAGAGGTCACAACAGCAACAAAAAGTATTTGCTCTGGGAACACCTCTGCTCTTGAGCACTCAGGAGCCAATCCCAGCAAGGAGCTGGTCTCTGTGAAACCTGGGCATGCTCCTGCAGCTGGGCCCCAGCCACCTGCCAGGCTGGAATGGCAGGCTGGGGATTATATGATCTGACAGTGGGTTTGTGGCTCAAACCCTCCTGGGACCTCAACAGAGCAGCTTGTTGCACCTCACCCAGGAGAAGGAGAGAAATACTTGTCTCTAATCTCTATTCCTACTCCAGGGCTTTGCATCTAATTTTGCAGTTCTGTATAAAATTTGATATTGCTGGATGGTGTTCTCTGGGAGTTGCATCTAAATCTAGAAACACTCTGTAAAAACACTCTGCATAAATTTCTTTCTTTTAATTAATTTTTTTAACCCTGAGCCAATCAGTTTTGGGTGAAGTTCTGGGCCACATTAGACTTCAGTTCCAGGAAACAGAAGAAATGCATGATGTCATCAATTGTGTGCCGTCACATGCTCTTGAAATGCCATCAGACTTGCTAAATATTCAGTGTATATTTTCTGTCTCAACAGACTGTGTTGGCTGAAACTGCTTATGCAAATGAAAAGCTGTACCTCTTCAATAGATTGTTAGGATCTGATCCTGAGTAATTGGGGTTGAACGGAGCAGTAGGTGGGAGAAGTCAGCAGAGGCAATAATTAATCAAGTGGCTTCTTGTCTGGGCTGGCTGTGGATCCCAGAAAACCCTCTGTGAAGACAGGACAGGCTCCGTGGAGCCTGATGTTCCTTTCCAATCACTGCAAATGCCTTGCAGGAGCCTGAGTTATGCAAAAACCCTTTTTTAGATTTTGCCCAGCAACTCCCAAGGGAAGCCTGTTAGAAAGTCTCAGCATGTGTTTCTAAACTCCAGCTTATATTAATTCCCAGCTGCTTTGTTCATCGATTGGAATGGCTCCTTTCCCCCCTATTTTCCACCCTCCCTTTTTCCTTCTCCAGCCCTCCATGTATTTCCAGACCCCAGCCTTGTCCCTTCTTGCCTTTTGTTTTGCTGGACTAAGTGGGCCGAGCTCTTTTCATCTCCCCTCAAAAGGCAAAGCTGTTCCTTGTATCACCCTCTATTTTTGCAGGTCTTTTTGATCTGGAATGGACCCAGTCTCCCAAATCAGGGCTTTGAAAGATGACAGTGCCTTTTCATGGAGATGTTGGATGCTGGGAGCGAGAGCAAGGAGCCCACATTCCAACCATCAGGCCCAGAGGGAAGCACAGCACTGCCAGAAACAAGAACCAAAGAACTCATTTCACACTCAGGAAAGTCTCTGATAAAGGAGAATTTTTCCTGCTGTAAAATGGGATATATCCAAAAAACCCCATAGAATTGATTCATCTGGGTGACTGTTAAGAGTTAATCGATAAAATAACAGTTTCCACCTTTTTATGAGAAATTAGCTGATTAGAAACTTGATTAATGGGATGATTTTTCATGAGTGTAATTAAAGCACTGCATGGCTTCTCGTGTAATTGATATTTAATGCCTACATGGAAAGCTGCTTTTCTATAAGGAACAGTGTTGAGTTGTAATTTTTTTCAATTAAGCACCTGTGGGTTTGGCAGAGGAGAGGCCGAGGGGATCATCAACAATGGGGAAGGAGGGAGAAGAGGATGGGATGCAACTGGTCAGGACATTCCTAGAGAAATGGAAAAATTTCGATGTTTCAGAGCCATGCACGGATAAGACAGACGGATTGGAGTCTATGAGCAGGAGACATGGTGGGTTTTCTTCTGAGAACAGAGGTCTAATGAGTCTAAGATTCAAAGAACCAACAGAAAATCGAGAAGCAGCACCCCAGCTTCTCTTAGAGGATGACAGGGGATCAGGGAGTCATCCCTCCAGTGTCCCTCTGATACTTTGTGAGAAGTTCAGGGAAACTTGGTAAAAGTAGGGTGGTGCTTCTTCTCCTGTTGTTGTCTTCCAGGACTGGCATTGAGGAGGCCTCCTCAGCCAGGGTGGTACCTTTGTGTGTGCTTCTCCAGGAGGAACTTCCCTTATGGGCTTTGTGTCTAAAATCTTGGACAGTTTCCCAACACAGACAGTGAAGCCTCAGCAAAGCTGGATGATTTTTCTGGAAGATCTGCTCCAGCCCAATGGGAAGGAGTATCTATCTTGTGTTCCCAGTGCACCAGAATCCATAATTTCTGTGGTCTTCCCTGGCCCTGACATTCCCTAACTCTCCAGCTAAAATGAATGTGTTGGATGTCACAGAATCCCAGAATGGGTAAGGCTGGAAGGGATCACAGTGGGTCCTGTGGTCCTGGAATACCCTCAGTGAGGGAGACTCCCCACTGTCTCTGGACAATCTGTTCAGTGCTCAGTCACTGCACAGCAAAAGTTCTTCCTCCTCTTCAGCTGGAGCTTCCTGGGCATCAGTTTGTGCCCACTACCTCTTGTCCTTGTGCCCTGGTCCCTTTGCCTTGTGGCTTCTCTGGCAGGGCTTGTAGCCTGTGCTCATGTGAAAAAGCCCTGGTCCCGAATCTGGGGCAGGCTCTGTGCCAATTCTAGCAGTTTTTTTGGCAACAATGAAGGATGTGTAGAGATATGATGGAGGTACAGAGCATTGCCAAGTGTCCACACACACAATTTTAGGCTGTAGCTCATACTGAGTTATTTGATCTTAGATTGCTGGGACATTCCAGTACCTGAAGGAGCTGACAAGAAAAATGGAGAGAGACTGCTTACAAGAGTCTGGAGTACCAGGACATGGGGAATGGCTTCTCACTGCCAGAGGGTAGGTTTAGACTGGGTGCTGGGAAGGAATTCTTCCCTGTGAGGGAGGTGAGGCCCTGGCACAGTTGCCCAGAGGAGCTGTGGCTGCCCCATCCTTGGAAGTGTCCAAGGCCAGGTTGGACGGGGCTTGGAGCAACCTGGGACAGTGGGAGGTGTCCCTGCCATGGCAGGGGGTGGAATGAGATGGGCTTTAAGGTCTCTTCCAATCCAGGCCATTCCATAGTTCTCTGATATCCTGTGTGCATCTCCTCCACTAAAGAGAAGATGTTTGGTCCTGCCCACCATGTCCTCTGCCCCTTTTAATTAGCAGCATTAATCCAGATTTCCTTCCCTGACAGAGGTTTCCAGCCCTCACTGCGGGGAAGCTGTGAGGGATCACACCAGTGGACCAGCCTGAGGCTCACTCCTCTGGAAAAGCAACTCCCAGTGTCCTCCCATCCCAGATTTTGTCTGTGTGTTGGGCAGCAGGGGTGGCAGCTGTGCTGTGAGATCGGGAACCTGCCACAGATACATTATGAACATTTTGTTTTGTTTTTCTTTTCCTTGGAGCGAGGGTCGTTGGAAGGTGGAAAGATGGTGCTAAATTGTGTTTCTTGCACGTCTGTTGAATTACAACATGTCTGAGTGACCTCCCCGAAGAGTCAGACAAGCCTTGGCACAACATCATAACTCCGAGGCACTCAGAAATGCACACAAACCCTCTGGTGCAGCGGCAGGAATTCCAGACCTCACATGCTGGGTGATGGATGCTGCTGGGGGCCCAGCAGCTGCCCACATCCACAGCAGAAGGTCTCTCCTCTTTTGTCTGGGAGCAAAATGTTAATGAATTCCTTTAGAATGGCACAGGAATCAGCGGTGGGTTTTAAAGCTGATAGCCCTGACTGCTTCTGAGAGAGGTGCTCTGGAAATCCTTGATAGCCCAGGCCAGTCTGCAGCCTCTTTTTGCCTTGCAGTCAGCCAAACAGCAAGAAAGCTTCAGCACAGAAAGTTTGCTTGTCATTTTTATTATAAAGAAATGGAATGTGTGGGATATGCCAAATCTGCTCTGTCAGGATTCCATTAAATCTTCTTTTTTTTCCTTTTTATTTTAAGCTGAGCGTGCATACAAATCTTTATTTTCTCTAATTGTAAACCAGAAATGTTTTGGCTTCAGATGACATTCTTTAAAAACTAAACTCCACCAAACAAACACTTTTATCATCTCTGAGTGCTGAATTCTTGTTTTGGTAGAAAATATTTCCTTGTCTCACTGCAAGCTTGGAGATGGCAGAATTTTTGAGGGTTGTGGTATATGATTCAAATCCCAAAATGTCTGTTTCTGGGAAAGGGTGGAAAGGTCTCCTGGTATTCCTGCAGCTCATTCCATGGGCAAACTGGGGAGGGAAGCTTTGCATTGCAATTGTGTTGTGCTGTTAACCCTGGTGTGAACACAGTGAAAGACCCCTGGGAGAAACAGTCCCTTTGGAGTGATATTAGGTCTCATCTAAGAGTATGAATTAAAACTGTGCCAAATTTAGTCTGGTTATAACTGCAGTTATTTGGTTCCATTCACTATCCTTCCCTGGCTGGCATTGCTACAAGAGCTCACTGTTACTGGCGGAGAGACCACTTCCACGTCCCAGAGTCTGCTCCTTAATCTTGTTTGGATAGCTGGCAGATGGACAGGCTGTCACTGCCTCTCTCTGCGTGGCTGACATCAGGGGAGTCTCAGTTCTCCTTACTCTGCAGTTTGTGCTCACACCAGAGCAGGCTTTGAAACGGGTCGGGATCCCACAGTTTGTTTGCCGAAGCTTGGCTTGGGATGGCTGTTTCAAGGGGGAAACTTGGCTGAAACAGCCACAAGCGTAACCCCAGCAGTGGCAATGTCACCTGTACAGCAGCCTGTGGCAGTGAGTGTGCAGCTGCCAGGCTCTGGGCACAGCTCTGTCTGTGGGGCTCGTGTGGGGCTGCCAGCGCTGCAGGAGGAGCCCTCGCCGTGGAAAGTGTCACTGCTCCGAGCCCTCGGCAGCCATCCATCGACTGCTGATGAGAAACAGGTTCAGTGGTCTCCCTCAGATAATTCCTGAGGGCTTGCATCTCCCACAGAAACTGGGGATGGTGCAGGCAGGCTGTGCCTCCCCAGATGTGGGATGAGGAGCTGAGCTGGCTGTCTCAGCTGCTGCTCCTCTCATTTGTTGATGTGGTGTCCTTGGGAATGTGGGTCTCCTTGGGAATGTGGCTCTCCTGGCTGCTGGAGGACAGGGAGTCATTAAAGTCTTTTGAAGGAGAGCAGGAGAAACTGGAGAGCTCATGGAGCTGGGCTCAGAATTTACCTCCAAGATGTGGTTTGCAATCCTTGCAGTGAACTCCTGTGTCTGTTGCTTACCTTGATCAAAGTCTTCCAGGGTTTCCCCCCTCATTTTTGGGTTCAGTCCACAGACAGGAGCATTCTCATCCAAAGTCCAGATGTTGGAGGGCAAATGTGTTGCACTGAGATGGCCCAGAGGGCTCTTCCAGGAACTTGAATTACTACTCTGTGATTAATTGCCATGAGCCCCTCTGTGCATCTCTTCCTGTTTCCATGGCAAGGTTATTCCAGAGGAGGTTGTTTGGCTCCATTGTGGTCGTGGCTGAGCTGTGGGTGCCTTTGATCAAGTAAAACCTCTGTGTGTTTGCTCTGCTACCATTTTTCGAGGGCCAGCTCACAACAAATTGGGCCCATCTTGAGTTTTCCTTGGGGGAATGTGGCAGGGACAGGACAGGCTGCCCACACTTCCAGCACAGCCGTGCTCGCTCGTGCTTTGGCAACGAGCAGGGAATTCCTCGCTGATCACAACCCAGCAAGAGGGAAGAATAAATTAATTATAAAGATTAAAAAAAAGTCCAGCTACTTTTCATTTTCCAAAGTGCCCATTTTCTCGACTATTCCTCCAAATTATTGTCTCACTGGATTTCTTCTCTTTCCTCGATGCTGTTGTTGTTCTGTGGATTCCACATCACTCAGCAAATGTCTCCCATCTCCTTCCAGCCAACTTGCACAATACATTACAATTACACAATTATGCTGTTGTAATCAAATAATTAAGTTGCACATTAAACACGCATTAGAGCTCACAAAGGAAGGAGCTTCAGACTTGGGCATGGAATAGGAGGGAGTGAGCCAGGCAGAATTGGTGCTAATTGCATCTTGCTTTCAATGACTCAGGGACTCCAGGTTTTTGGTCTCAGGTGGCAAAATGGCAGTGGTCTGAGGCTGCTGAGGTTTAAATAAGCTGGCAGGTTTAGTGAGTGACTTCCCTGTGGAGAGAAACAAGACTCAGTGACCAAATACACCCAGAAAGAAAATGGGAAAAATTTGGAAGCCTGTTGGATTCCAGTCTATTGAAATCCACTTTAACTGAAGCTCAGGATCAGCTCTCCCAGGAAAAAGAGGATTCCTGTCCCTCACCAGGGTGGGACTCAGCGGGTCTGGCAGGAGAAGGCTGTGAAGTCTTTGGCATGTCATTATTTCAGCAGTGGGGTTGGGATGTCTTTGGGATGGTGTAATTTTAGCTGTGGAAGGGGAGGAGTGAACGAGTTGGTGGATAAATTACAGATGTGGGTGTTTTCTCCTTTTTTTTTGTTTATTGATAGAGGAAAAATAACACCCAACAGACCCATATCAGTGTTCTGGCCTCCTCCTGACTCTAATTTGATCCCACCCAGAGCCTTGTGGCAGGGGGCAGTTGGGATTCTCCATTCAGGGTAGATCCAAGAGGCAAAAGCTGTGGTGCCACTGCTCCGAAATCAAACCCTTCAGGATGAGGTCTAGAACAAAAGAGAGACCTGGGCTAGTCATACCATGACTAAACAGCAGAAATCTGGTTTTTCACACAGATTTGAATGAATTTTTCAAAGGATTCTGTGTGAGTATTGGACAAACCCCCTCTTTTATTGTCTACCATAGCTGGGAAGTGGCAGAAGGAGCTGAGGAGACACGGTTGCTTTCCCACCACGTTTCAGAAGTGGGCTGGAGAACAACCTGTAGACTTCAGTTGCATTTCTGCAGCAGTGACTGCAGTCCAGGGAAACTGGAGATCAAGTCTGAGCAGAAATTGCAGGCATGGAGGAAGGACTCTGGAGAATGAGAGCAAATGTGTGCCCTGATATGCCAAGTTAAAGGCATCTGAGCGGTTGGTCTTTGCAGGTAGGATCGCAGTCCCTTCCTAAAAACTTTGGTTATTAAGCTTCTAAGAAGTTCATTTTGAATGGGAACTTTATTCTTGTAATTAAAAGCCAATGTCTGTGCTCAGTAATTGCACAGAGGGGAGAAGGAACATTCTCTGCTGCGTGAGTCAGCACCGGAAGGGGCAGAGTGTTTATGAATCAGGAACCAGCAAGCTGCAGCAGCCTGGAAGGCTCCCTCCTTCCCGTGACCTATGGGATGATGTGTCTTTGGCCTCTCAGGAAACCCCAGAGGCTGAGGGCAGCAGGAGGCAGCAGGGAGGTGAGGAGATCACTTGAGGTCCATCAGGCCACTTGTCACTGTCTGGCACTGCTCCCATCACCCTGCTCCAGCCGTTCAGGGAATGTGGGGTGTGTGCAGGGCTTTCCTGGGATTCCCACCATGCCACTGTTGTGTCCTGTTGCCTGTTCTAGGGTCCTGCTGGAGCTGTGGTCTCTCTCCTTGCCCCCACACAAACTGGGGTAATCACGTGGGAAAAGGTCACAGCAGCATCTCCGCTCTGGGGGCTGGCAGTGGAGCAGGTGTGGTGTAGGAACACAGAAACTCCAGCCACACTTTGGCACCACAGTTTTCCCTAAAAATGAGAAGAAAACCCAGCCCTGCAGAATCTTCGTAAATCCCTGCTTTGAGCACACATATTCATGCTTAAAGAAAAATGTAAAAAAAATTGCTGAGCTTTAGGAAAAAAGCTCTTTGATGTATTAAATCTGATTGACTGGGTTCCTGGAGCATGTATAGACTTCACACAATGCAAATGGTGTTGATTAGATAAGATGGTGTTTAAAAGGAAAAAAGCCCAGCCATAGAAATAAGATGCAATTAGATTAGCAGATCCAAGGCTTTAAGTGCAGATCGAATGGGCTATAAACAATTTAAGGCTTGGGAGAAGGCCAGTGTTGCTGTCTGTGCATTTATAGTCCAGTGTGCTGGCTCTCTAATCCAAGAGGAGAAAGCAAGGAAGAAGAGGAAAAAATTCTGAGAAGGGTGATTTTTCACACTGAGACCTCATCAAGTCATCTTCAAAGATTTCTGAGCATCTCTGCATCCACCTAATACTGTATGTATACTTTAAAAAATATATCTGTATACAACCACTGAAACCCCAGAGCTGTGTGTTTATTCAGCTCTCCTACCTCTCTTGGCTGTTTGTGTGTGCAGCTGTCTTGTCTAAATCTTGTTCTTGTGTCCACATCCAGGTGAACTGCAGGAGATCCCCAAGTGAACCACCAAGGCACCTCTTGCTCTTGCTCCTTGAATGTGGCTTTAAAAACAACACTCCCAGCCACTGCTCATTGGGGTTTTCTTTTGCATGCAGTCAATGGGGTCTCCTTAAGAATTTCTGAGTTTTTCTGGAGGCATGAATTCATTGCTTGGGTCCTTTGAGCTTTGCTGGCTGGAGAGGGATGCTGGAGGCTCATGTGAGCATTCCTGTTTTCCTACAGCAGTGCTTCTGGGACTCAAGTGTTTATGTAACTCCTATTAAAGAAAAAAGGGATTCTGAGGAGAAAGAAAGAAGAAAAGCCTGGGAGCTGAAGTTGGATTTACCCTGAGGTTATGAAATCAGACCAAGTGCCCATCCCCAGGCTTTTTGGATAGTGAGTGATGGGACTGAATTCCCACGGGGTGACTGTGGAAATGTCCATGGGGGCAGATCTTCATGTCCCTGCTGCCTGAAATATTCATAAACTTCCTCTCAGAGAGAAAAATCCCCAGCAAACAGTAAATAATTGTCTGATACGTGGAACCAGGGACACTCACCCTCTTCTGGGGATGGTTTTGGCTCTTGTTTAACAGCACCTACAAATCTGAAATACCAGAACCCTTTGCAGAAGGGAATTTCTGGTTGCCTGAATGGTTTTGATCCCCTCTGTAAATCTGTGTGGAGAGGCATTTTTCTCACTGTTCTTTATTTCCTACCCTGATTTCTAACCTGTCTTCTCATTTGTTTTATGTCCCTGTCCTTCACTGCAGGATGGCATCACCTCCTAATATAGCGGAGTCTGCCAATTCTGTTATTTGCTCTTTACTTCTTTTTCCAGCTCGTTAATGAAGAGGTGACAACAGATGGGTCTGGGAGTGATCTCTGCCGAGCCCACCAGGCACATCTCCCCTTCCTGACATGCTGCTGTTTGTCACTTTGCCTGGTTTATGGTTCCTTCCTCCCTTCCTGGAGCACATGCCTTTTCTCATGTCCAAGTCAATTTGAACATAGCATCAGAGTGATCTTTCCTGGGATGCTGGCTCAAATGTGTTTCTAAAGCTGAAATACAGTTTTCTGCTTCAGTTGGATGGAAGAATGGAGCATGTTGGACCAGGTAGGGGCTGAAAAATCAGTGTTCTGATTATTTCAGGCCACGTTTGTTGTTGAGGATGGCTCAGCCTTGTGAATCCTCTCTGGCACATGTCCCCGTGCTGGTGGTCTGTGCTCTCAGTAGGGGCACTGGCTGCAGCTCAGCCACAAGCAGCTGGTCAGGTTTGACAGGGACACCAGGCATGCTCCTCAGTGTCCCCCTTGCAGGGAATGGCTGTCCCAGGGGAGTGGCAGGCAGGGAACCTCTGTGTCCTACAGATAGAAGCTACAACAGGAAGGAACTGAAGGTCTTTTCCAAACAAAGCCAAGAGGAAATGTTCTAACACAGTTCATCCACTCATCATACCCCAGCTGAGAACTTCACCTCCTGAGACTGGTCTGTGACCCCTCCTTGCCTTGAGAGGTCCCTTTGGGATGTGGTTGCCACCAGCAAGGTGAGAACATGGCAGCAAATTTCATATGACAGCTCTCAAATAGGAGTGTGGCTTGGCTTTCCACCCCTCCCATGGCTGGGACAAAGCCTGGGCACAGGGAGAAAGCCTTTGTCTGTCCCTCCTCAGGGCCAGCAGGATGTCCCAGAGGGGCTGTGCTCCAGAACAGCCTCTGTTTGCACTTTGGCAGAGCCAGGACTTACCTTATGGCATCTGATGATTTTCCCTCCTCCCTAATTGGTTCCGTTAATTTATTGTGGACAGGAGCTTGTTCTGCCAACTGCTAATTGCAAAGGTTATTGTTTCTGCCCTTTTCAGAGCACAGCAGGAAACCCTTCAATTCCATCACATGAAAAACAAGACAGAAAAAGCCAAAAGTTTTTGGGCTGGGTGTGTGCCCGTCATCGCACGCGGTGTTTGTGCCACAGAGCTTGGGCTGCCATTTCCTCCTCTTTGCAGGGGGAAGACCCCTCTCCATGGGATGGATCCTTGCCATGATGAACCGTGCCCTGTGTCACAGGGGTCCTTCATCCTCTCACCAGTTTGGGCTGGGTTTGGGAGGTAGGATGGAAGCTGGTTCCATTCCTTCCAAAGGCTGGAAGCTGGTGAAATGATGCCATTCCCCGTGCGGGAATTCTTCCTGTCCCTGGGCATGTCTAGCAACATTTTTCCAAGGAGCAAGCCTGGGTTGGCACAAGGTGGTGGCACGTTGTCCCCCACTGTGGTTTTTTGTGGTGCCTGATGCTGCTTTCTCCCCGCTGTGGGTGAATCACTGTTGTTCCCAGGTTATCTGAGCTGGCTGTAGCCCATCCTTCCCCTGGTGAAGGGAGCCAGGCACTCTGGAATCTGGAGGGATTTTCCTGGCTACAGAAGTTGGGTACCTTGGGTGAAGTGGGCTGTCTCAAAGCCAAGCTTTATTCTAGCATGGGGAAAGGAGGAGCAGTTACTGCTCAGCCATTTGCTGCCAGGGCTTCAGCATCTGCCTGGATTAATCTGGATTTCACGGTGGCAGCAGCCATTTAGCCCAAGTGCCTAGCATTACAGTTCTGGTGGATTTTGGAGGTGAAAAGCCCAGGGTCTTTCAGGGAGGATACTGCCAAGCTGTAAAGCTCATCCTGGTTCTCCACACTGCTACAAAACCTGGTGGAGCTCTTCCTCTTTGTGGGGCCATAGGTGCTCCTGCCACACCTGTGAGCATCCTTTCCCTGTGCTTTCACAGCCTCTGTCCCCTGGGGCTCTGTATTTGCTCTCCCAGGCTTTGTTCCCAGTGCAGGGTTTACTCTGGCTCGTTTCCTCTTTATCTCGTATCATGGCTGGTGTTTGTTTTTGTTCAGCAGCTCAGAAGCTTTTGGAAGTGAGTGTTTATAAACACAGGGATGTTTGGGACCACATTTGGATCCAGCAGCAGACTCCAGGGGTATTTTATACAGATTATGGGAATGACTTTGTGCTGTTTCTTCCCTGCCCTCTGGCCCAGTATTATCCTTCTCATTCAGTCTTTTCCACAAGGCTCAAGCTTTTCCCTCCTCTTCAGCTCTCCCTGGTCTCACTCCCAGCAGGTACCCAAGGCAAACCAACCCTCACTGGGCAGATATGCACAGACTATCAGATTAATGACAGATATTTCATTCTGTTCCAGTCTAGTCTAATGAAACATGATAAATGTTTTATCCTAAGTTTTACCAGCATTCTGTTTCACCTATACCGAAAGTCTGGCTGGCACCTGTGGGCATGTGAAAGAAGCACCGTTAAAATCTAGATTTCAGGGAAGCAGTGCATATATCACATTTAAAGGTGCTTTTGAGCTTAAGATATAAAGGCAAATTACATTTTATCGTGTGACTTTAATAGCTGAGGAGCTTTGCAGGCAGCGAGGTGGCTGGTGGCAGCTCAGGCAGCATGTAGGACACTGTGCCAGCCATATGTGTCGCCATATCTCACACACAGCCTTGCAAGTCATTGCTTTTTATTGAAGGCAGGAATTTGCCAGCATGTCAAGGCTGTCTTCTGCACTTTTGAAGAAGTGCCATGCTGTCTGTAATCCCCAAAGGCTGGTGACAGGAGGGCAGCAGGCACAGCCCCACCAGGTATCTCCTGTCCCCTGTGCCCTGTGTGGGGAACCGAGGCTGGGCTCCACTTCAGCACGTGCCCTTTTCCCCCCATAATGAAGAGTCACTTTTTATTCCTGTGTGCCAGGCTTCTTTCCTTCTGCCTTCTCCCTCATGCTTTCCATCTGTCCTTCTGCCTAGCCATCCTTCCTTACGAACTCACATATCTTTTCTTCCCAAATTTTGGCTGAGCCTCCCTGTCTTTGTGCTGGGGGCTTTGTGAAGGCTCGTGCTAATACCTGGCCAGGATGAAAGCCTGACCTCTTGCAGGACCAAATAACGCAGCATTTTTTACATGTTGTTGGCCAGAGAACAGACTCCATGGATGTGTATCTCCCAGATATCCCAGGGCTTTTCCTGGGGCTCAGTGTGTGCTCTGAAAGCTGCTTGTAGGAGAAAGACAGCTCCATGTGGTGCATTAAAGGGGTGTGGTTTCACATGCCTCAAACTGAGCAAGAATGCTGGTGGTGAAAAAGTCCAGTCACAAAGGAATCTTTCTTGGTTATTCAATTTGTGCAATATCTTATTAGAGGGGAAAACCAACTGTTATCTGCCCAGGAAAGGTTAATATAATAATAAGCAGATACTGACTTCTATTGAGATGAACATGATGATTTATTGACCCGAGAGGCAAATATGCAGTGAAGCAAAGCCAGGGTCAATATTCACCAGGAGGAGAATAAATTCTTGCATTTTCTGCAACGCCGAGACCACACACATTGGTATCACCAAAACACATTGATGTTGGTAGTTGCTTCTTCAGTGAGACAGCTAAATGTGGTAGACTTCCAACAGGTATTTCAGCTTGTTTCTCTAGAGAAAATGTCAATTTAGAACCGTTCCCTTTGGATGTTTTTGTCCTTCAAAACACTTTTAAAAGTACTTTTGTAAAAACCAACCAAACAATAAAAGCAACTCCCAAGGGTCGCAGTAGCATTGGATTGCCAGGTGTATTTCTTGAATAAATGATGTAATTTTATTGCATTTTATTTTGCTTTATTGGAGAAATGCTCGGCTTTCAGCTTCTAAGCCTGGCAACTCCCAGCCTGATCAGAGATGTTTCTGCACACGTTTTCATCTTGATTGCAAGCCCGTTTGTCATTTCTGAAATGCCTCAACTCGGAAATGTCAAGCATCTCTTGTAGTCAGCATGGAGAAAGGCAGCTCAGAATGCTGGCACCTGCTGCAGGGAGCAGGGTCCTGCTGCGATGGACCACACAGCCACGGACAGGGGGGAGTTTTGGGAGCAGGGAGGGGCAGCACGTGGGGATTGCTGGTGCTTGGTTGGGCTGTGGTGGGCACCACCCTCTACAACAAGTGTTTGGTGAGTTCCCTGCTCCGCCAGAGCTGGTGGTGCCCAGAACATGATCGTGGGAGATGGTTCCTGTCAGCTGCTCCTCCTGGGTGAGAAACACAAATCCCTGTCTTGTAACATGCCAGGGGCTCGTTCCACAGGGATGGGCATGGCAGGAACTGGGAACACACCTGGTGGGAGGAGGGAGAGGAATTGTACTTCTCCAACTTGAGCAAAGTGACATGAACAGGGATATTATTTTAGAAAGTTTATCTCTTTTGTATCTATGGTGACAAGATCTTTATCGGGGTAAGACAGACTCCCAGGCTGTCTGCTCCTTGTTATCTCAGGGTAGGATGACAGTCTAAGTGTCACGTCTAGAAATGTTATCTCTCCTTTATTATTTCACATGTGAGGGGCTAACTGGAGTGTTATCAGGGTGTTTACAATCAAAACACGTGCAGCTCAAGTGATAAAAGGGAGAACAGACATCTGATCTCCAAGGATATGAAGACAATGCAGGCTTGAGCAGGAGGAGATGGATCTTATTATTGAAAATGGTTTGGCAGGCTGGGAATGGACAAACAAATTCAGATCATAAGCTTGAGAGATGGGCTGAGGGAGAGGTTTACACTCAGACTCCTGCAGAAAATGGAAAAGTGATTGTATCAGCAGCAGCCTTCGTGAAAAGAGAAATATTTTCCAACAAAACTTTTATGGTTTTTTTTCTTTCTGTACTCTCTTCTCACTTGGAATGTGATATGGAAAGCTGTCAGGACCAGTGAGTGGAATAGAATTGCTTTAAGCCAGTCAGGATCTGAGGAAGCTTAGCCAGGCTTGGAGGGAGGAGAGCAGAGAACTGCCAAGGCCACTGCTCAGGGAGTTCATTTTGATTAATTCCTTATCTGGCCTGGGTCAGTGCTGTGTTAATTTAGAGAGTGCACAGACACAGGGTTAGTGGTGACCATAAACCTTATCTGTGATCTCTTTAGGGACAGGGAAGTTAAATCCCTAAAGGGCTTAGGAATCTGACCCTGGGATGCTTCTGCTGCTGGTAATGGAGAGGAGCTCCCAGGCATCCCAGACATCAGATCCTCATTTCTCTACAGAGGGAGCAAACCAGGTGCCAAATGGTGTCAGGTTGTTTATCTAACACCAAAAATCCTCAGTAATTAAAAACGGGGTTGTGCAAGCTCCATCCAGATCCAGGCCTGGCTCCTGGACCTTGCTGTGCTCCTGGCTAGAATGGGCTGCCGGGGTTCCTCTGGTGTTGTAGAGGATAGAGCAGGCACACTCCGTGTCTTCCTTCCTCTCGATGCCAGCCTGCTCCAAGCCAAGCTTTGTGGCTCCTATCCCACAAAAAGGATGATCTTCCATCATCTTTCCTCGCCTGTTTGTCTGTCCTGTGAGGTGATGGCACACAGAGGTTTATGCCCTCATGGAGAAGGAGCAGAGGGCCTGTGGTGGCCTCTGGGCCAGGAGGGGACCCAAGCTGGAGCACAAATTCCAGCACCAAGGTTCCCCCTCTCCTTCAGGAATGAGATGGGGAAGGTAGAGGGGATGTAGATGTGTGCTGGGTATTGTGAGGGCTGGTGGAGCATGAGAACAGTGGGCTCCTAGCGACAGCCGAGCATCTCTGTTGGCCTGGCTAAAAATGGGAAGTAAATTTCTGCTAAGTAATTACCAGTAAGTTCCTGGAAAGAGGAGGGAATGAATGTGAACTTGTGGGCAGTGATATTGTGCAGGGGCCTGTCTGCTTAACTCCATATTCCCATTGCTTTTAGTACCTCCTAAATCAACCCATTTTCAACCTGAGTGACTCTCATGACCCTCTAAGGACCGACACCACAGGGAGCCCTTCCTCACCTGGGGGGAAAACAAGGCAGCAGCTCCTCTGCCCTGTTTATGAAAAATAATCTCTGGTGGTGGTTTTCTGGTGTGAAACCCCAGCTTTGCAGGGCCCCTGGGGCCACTTTGTACAGTGACAGTGACCCACTGCTCCCTCCTGCCCTTCATCTCTCACACCTTTAATTGCACTTGTGTTTCTGGAGCGGATGGAATTCATTATCCGGCAAACAATGTCCTTTGCAATATCAGCCTTAATTAACTGCTCCCCTCTGTATCTTCCTGCTCTTATCCTCTCCAAATCTCCGTGCTGAGCCAAGCTGACGGCCCCCCACATGCATCAGTGCCAGCCAGTGAGCCATGACCAGATAAGAAGAAATGGAATTCCTTATCTCTTTTTTACAAACACATACACATGCACACACAAACACACAAACCTGGAAAAGGTCAAGGTTACTGGGAAGGGAGAAGGCCCTTCAAGACAACAAAACCCCTTCTCTTTTAAAGTCTCCATAGCAACTGGATGGAGCATCATGGGATGTCGAGATGAGAGAGGACTATTCTTCCCCTACAACACTCTTTCCACTTCATTAGACTCTTTATCAAGTATCTCTGCACTGGGCTGAGCATATTTTTTTGTGTCGGGGAGCAGTACAGAGGACTCAAAAGCATCCTGACCTTTTCAGTGGGACTTTGGGAGTTCCTTGTGGGAGTTGCATCCTCTTCCCCTGCCTTCCTCCCCCACAGCCCCCTTGTCTCTAGTTCACATGACCTTCTCATCAAAAACCTTGTGCCTGGTGAGGTATGAAGGGTTTCTTTAAAAGGAGAAAGGAGAAGGGGAAAAGAAGAGAAGAGTATGAGAATGTCCTTCGCTGGCTCTGGAGGTGTCAAGACCCCAGCTGTCAGAGCTGTGCATCTGCAGGGAAGATTAATGAGTCTGCTTAGAGGAAATCCAAATAAAATAGAGCAGAATAAATACCAAGTGACTGTGTGGGTGATGAGGGGAAGGGTGACGAAGGAGCAAGGGAGTGTGACAGGGCAGAAGTAGATATTCCTCAGTCTGGTAAGTGTTTGAATTCCCCATGGAGGAGTGAGTTAGCACAGGAAAGATCTTTGAATTTGGTCCCGTGGTCCTCAAGTGCCAGGGCTGCGTATGGCTCTGTGAGAGCTCATAAAGCACTGGTTGTACTGAGGCACAAACACTGGGTATTTTTATCTCCCCTTCCCTAGGAAAGCATTCACCATGGAGAAGAATTTTGTGTTCAGCTTCTCAACCCTTGGCCTGCATTGTCTCAAGGTGCTTTGAACTCCTCTGCAGCTGGAATCTCTGGTTGTTCTTAGGAAACCTCAAGGCCTGGTTTGTGTTGGGCAGTGATTTGGAGTTTGGGGACAAAGGGATTTAAACCTTCCTATGGATTGAAAGCAGCATGAGCAGCAGGAAAGGGATTGGGATTCTGCCCCTCTGCCCCACTCAGGTGAGACCCCACCTGCAGAGCTGCCCCAGCCCTGGGCCCAGCACAGGGAGGACGTGGAGCTGCTGGAGAGAGCCCAGAGGAGGCCCCAGGATGATCAGAGGGATGGAGCAGCTCTGCTGGGAGGAAAGGCTGGGAGAGCTGGGATTGTTCAGCCTGGAGAGGAGAAGCTCTGGGGTGACCTCACTGTGGCCTTGCAGTGCCTGAAGGTGCAAGAAAGATGGAGACTATTTCCCAGGGCCTGGAGTGACAGGACAAGGGGGAATGGCTTCAAACTGACAGACAGTAGGTTTAGATTGAATATTAGAAAGAAATTCTTCCCTGTGAGGATGGTGAGGCCCTGGCACAGGGTGCCCAGAGAAGCTGTGGCTGCCCCATCCCTGGCAGTGCCCAAGGCCAGGTTGGACAGGGCTTGGAGCACCCTGGGCTAGTGGGAGGTGTCCCTGCCATGGCAGGGGTGGGACTGGATGGTCTGTCAGGTCCCTTCCAACCCAGGCTATCCAATGATTCCCTGATTCAGTGGTGGAATCCCACAGGAGAAACTGGACCTTGGAGCTGACCTTCCTGGGGCAACTGGGGCATTGTTGCTACCTTTAGCTTGTAATCCTCTGGATTTTCGCTTCTTCCAGGGAGCAGATGAATTTGAGCAGACTTTCACACCACGAGCACCCAGCTGGGCATCTTTCCCCACTGGCTCAGGGTCTGCTACTCTGAATGTTTGAATCCATCTGAATCAGACAAGGAGAGGGGCTTGTTACCATGGCCAGAGTTGATTCAAAAAGTGTTTGTAAGAAGCATTGAGGCTGGACATGTTTGGACTGTGTGCTCCTGAGCTGTAAGAGTCACACGTTTTAGGTGTTTTATGGGGAAAAAACATTAAATATATATATAAAAATAAAGCTCAGCACTTTGAGTAGAAGTCTGGCTATGAATATCCCAGTCCCACTGCTTCAATCCTCATGGGAGTAATTTTCAAGTGGGAAATCCCATTAAGTCATAAAGAGCTCTTAAGTAGCTCCCTCTGATGAATTTGTGGCACTCTGCAAGTCCCATAATTCCCAATATCCAGATGAGGAAACGGAGGTTAAGTGACTTAGCCAAGGTCATGTAGCAAATCAATAACCACTGCAGCCCTCTCCTGTTCACTCCATGTGTCTCTGCTGTCAGCAAAGGGGATCAATCCTCTCCACCACTGTCCCAGCCCCAGCCATGGACACCCAGGCTTTGAAATGTTGGATTATGTGGGAAAAAATGTCCATGTCTATTCAGAGAGCTGGGCTGGGGGAGCAGTCATGGGGCTCCTTCACCCTCCTTGCACCCACAGCTCCCTGAGTGGAGACATCCCCCGATTCCTGCTGCTCCCTGGAAGGGGCAGGCACACTGCTCCTTCCCACTGCTGGCACAAACTTCACATCGTGAAGTCTGGGGTTTGGGATGGGAACATCTCTGGCGTTGTGACAAAAAATTGCCTCATGCAAGAGCTGTTGGCTGTGAGGAGGGTGAGGGTCTCTGTCAACCTCTGTGGGAGACTGTTCTTCCTCCTTCCCACTGCTCAGCTGTCCCCTTCCACATTTTAGCTTCCTCTACTCATTTGTTGAGCTTGTGGAGGGGAATGTACCAAGAGTTTGGGGTATTTCAGGAGTGGGGATGTGTGTAGTCATCTAAGCTTGCTTCCTGTGGATGGCTGGTCCCCAGAAAAGGGGTTGTTTTTCCTGGGATCAGGCAGAGCTTAATTCTGAGAGTCTTAGGTTACTTTTTCCAGTTCACCTGTTTGTTGTCTTCATCAGGGAATCCCAGAATGGTTTGGGTTGGGAGACAGTAAAGCCCATCCAGTTCCACCTCCAGGAACACCTTCCACTATCCCAGTTTCCTCCAAACCCTGTTCAGCCTGACCTTGGACATTTCCAGGGATCCAGGGGCAGCCACAGCTTCTCTGGACACCCTGTGCCAAGGCCTCACCTTCCTCAATGGGAAGGATATCTCCTAAATCTAATCTAAATCTATTGTCTCTCAGTTTAAGGCCATTACCCCTTTATCTCTTGTTCCCAACACAGCCCTCTGGGGTCACATGGGAATGGGAGATGCTGGATGAGGGCATCTTCCATTTCCCAAGCAGGTGTTTCTCCCCATGACAGGGCCTTGCTTCCCTGCTCTCCTCCAGCTTTTCTGCAGCTAATTCAGAGCTATTTGAACTCCTGGTTCTGCCCTTGCTGCCGTGGTAGCTGGTGCTTGGCTGTCTGGCTCTGTTCCCTCTCCCAGGTAAAAAGTACAAAAGCACAGGCAGTGAACACAGCTGGAATTTTGGGATCGACCCACTGACACTTGGCTTCCCTGTGCTCCCTGGGGTTCCTCCCACAGCCCTGCTGGATGCTTCCCCGAGAGGCTGGGCCTGAGAGGTTAATGAGTTGTTGTTCTTCATGCCAGGCTCCTTCCTATTTTGCTGTAAGGTCTCTGAAGGGTGGCATGTGCTTCATTTATGTCTCCTTTTTCCTCCTGCTCAGCACCTCTCTGGGTGTTTGGCATCTACCAGACCTCTGGCATCCCTACTCCTGCCCAGCTCAACCTGCAGGAGAGGCACTCTTGGGAATACTGCAGGTGGAATGGTCTGGAGGAAGGTCAGCAGCCTATCTCTCATGGATTTACAGCTTTCCATCTCCCCCAGGAATGCCCTGAGCTAATCCAGAGAGCTGCTCTGTGTCACGGCTGGCGCTGCCTTTCCCAGCAGTGGAGAGGGCAGCCTGGCACTGGCACTGGGATGATGGATGGGAGCTCCTGCAGAGGAGAGCTCGGTCCTGGAGCTCCTGGAGGCCCTCCAGGGCCAGCTTTGCAGTTGGCCAAGAGTTTCACTTGTTTTGATGCTTTTCATGTCTTTGGGCAGTTTGCTGTGTTTATTTTGGGGGAAGGTCAGCAGATGCTGGGAGAGTGCTCTGGGAGAGAAGCATCCCTGGAGACAGCCCTCCTTTCAGCAGCACATGGCAAAGCTCTGAGATTTCCCATTCAGTGGGAGTCACAGGAGATATTTTGGACTGCAAGCTGTGGCTTTAAAAAAACCCACCCAGCAGTGATTTGAG
Organism: Prinia subflava; assembly: GCF_021018805.1. Classification (NCBI taxonomy): domain Eukaryota; kingdom Metazoa; phylum Chordata; class Aves; order Passeriformes; family Cisticolidae; genus Prinia; species Prinia subflava. The sequence continues at coordinate 5,549,262 of NC_086257.1, read as the reverse complement.
GTTTTCTTCTTGAAGCCTTCCTGACTTTGAACATAAATTGCGTCTGTTTTGGTAAGCAGGCTCACAGCAAGCCAGACCTGTTCCTGGGATTACTGTAACCACAGGTATAGCTGTTTCTTTTCCATATGGGATGGCTTAGGCCCCTGTTCCCTGCCATTGTGTGGTTGGATTTTACCTTCCTCCACGCCGTGGCATTTCGGAAAGAGCTGCTTGTTTTACAGAGCAGCTGTGTTGTCTTAATGCAGCTGTAATGTGTGTTTGTCTTGGGGCACAGCAGGACTAGGAAGAGGTTTTATTAGATCATTCCCAATAATCTCTGAGTCTCTCTCAGATCTGTGGCTGTCAGCTGTGCTGCTCTCGCTCCGTGGGACGGGGTTGGAAGCTGGAGATGGGAAATCACTTGTGTGTGATCCTTTATCTGCCTCATCTCGGAGTTACCGCTCCCCTCCTGGCTGTTTGTAGCAGCCAGAGAGGACTTAATTCTTGTACACCAGACCTTAAACCACAGCCTGAGAGCCTCCAAGGGATCCTCCCTGCCTGGGGGGGTGTCTGTGGGACTGCTGGTGGCTCTGCAGCCTGGATCCCAAGGAGCGTTCCCACCCCATCGCCACTGACTGCCAGCATCGGGATCACGGTAAGGCTGCTGCTTCCCTGCTCCAGAGTGTGTTCTGTGTGTGTCCTGCTGCCACAGCTGGAGTTTGCTGCTTGCTTTTCCTCTTCCCAAGGGAATTGGGGTCTCCTTGGTCCCCTGTGTTTGGATGTGCGCTCTCTGACTGGGTGAATTCCCTCGGTGCTAGCAAATGTTTTATTTTACTGCTGCACTCTCCTGCCTTGCACCTCATCCTGTGATGGGCACGTTTCTGGATCAGAGATGTCTGTTGCTCTCAGAATGGTTTCCTTTTCCTGCAGTTCATTCCCAGTATATATTGCTACTGTCACATATTGCTGTACTGCTCTCCTCTCACCCAGAGCTGGCTGCAGTGTGCTTGAGAGACATCCCACTCCTTAAACACCATTTGAGGTTTTCTCTGGCAGAGATAATGTGGGGATCATGCAGGTCACTCCCTCTTTCAATTCCTTGTGTGTATCAGCTGTATATTCATGTCCTGCAGCTTTTGCACCACGGCTCCATGAACGAAGTTGTATTTTAGGCTCGTGTAGCATCTCCTGTGCTGACTGTACCACTTGTATTTCAGTCTGTGCTTTCCCTTGGCATACAGCTTAGAACTCCCATTGTCCTCGTGCTGTTGTGACTGGTGGAGTCCTTTTAATTTGTCTGTATTTTGCTGCATCTTTGTTTCCTTCCTCTCAGAGCATCGGGGAGGTCTTTGTTGTCCAGCACGAGCACGGCTGCTATGTGTCACCATGCCTCTGCCTGCTTGTTTGGGAGCTGCTGGTTTCCTAAAACTCAGCCTGGAAAGGGATGCAAATCACATCCTTGGGCTGCTCTGATCCATGTTCTCAATAAATGTGCATTACTGTGTTGTCCCAGCAGCTTCTTGTCCCTTTGTTCAGCTGCTTTTAGCAATTCTTACAGAGTTTAGGGGAATACACAGGAGTTTTCTCCTTCCTCAGTTCTTTCATACAAGTCTCTATTCAGGGAATTTCCTGCTGCTTTTTACTTAATTGTGGGGGTTTTTTTCTGTTGTTCCCAAAGGCCACCCAGGGAGTTGGACCTCATGGAGCTGCACACACACCAGAGTAGGTAATGGATGTGACCCCCAAAACTGGAAAAGCCATTGTGAAAACTCTGACTCAGACTGAAGGCTCTGGACTAGAGGAGGGAGGGTTTCTCCATCAGGGACAAACCAGGCAAGCTGTATTTTCTGATTCATCCCAGGGAGCTGCTCCTGGCCTGGCTTGGAGCAGTGTCCTGCATTTTGTTTCTCCCTCTGTGCCAGCTGCTGTCTTTGCTCTCTCATAGGACCCTTCAGTCCTTTCCCGAGCTGCTGCCTGAGCCAGCTTTGCTCAGCTCAGAGCAAAAATCCTGGGTGGCATTTCCTGGGGCTTTGGTGTCTTTTGTGCCTGGAACAGGCAAAGCAAAGGGTCCCTCTTTGGAGCTGTGCTCCCTGTGGTGGCTCATTGTGCTGTTTAGCAGAGGGAAGGAGCATTTTGCCTCAGGTCTGCAGGGACAGAGAGGGGCACCTTTAGTATCTGATGTTCCTGTGGGTCAGAGATGTCTTTGTGGAGGGTGTCAGTGGGTTTTCCTCAGCTTGCTGCTGCTGTGCTGTGCTGTGCTGCTCTTGGAACACAACACGATGCAGGCTTTCCCCAGCAGCGCTTTGTTCTCTCCCTCATCCAGCCCCTCGGGTAATTGCCCAGTTTCCCCACAGTGAGCTAAAGAGCCTCTATTGCTGAGCACAGCCCCTTTCATTGCTGCTGCTCAGGGCCAGGCCCTGGGGTTCAGCCCCACAGGTGCCTCCCCCTGTTTCTTTGGGTTTCTGCCTTGCCACGTTCAAACCTTTCCACTTTCATATACCTGCAGGAGCCGACTTGCTTCTGACACCGAGTTCAGTCTCCAAACATAAAAGAAGAGAAAGTCAGGACAGAAAGGCTGTCTTTGGAGCTTTCTTCTTCCTCCACACCTGCTGTTCCCACTCGTCAGGCACTTCCAAAGAGGAGAGTTCTCCAAGTTCCCAGTCATTACCCTTTACATAAGCATAATATAGTGCTGCACTTCCTACAGGGAAGCTATCTATTGTAGCAATCTGTAAAACAAAAGCTGGATTGCTCCTTCTCCCATTGCTCCCAGAATCAAAAAGCTGCCTGCTGTTCCTCAAATGGGAAGGCTGAAAGCCTTCATCAGAGGGTAGTTCATTTTTACACGACATTTTTACACTCAAGCAAAACTGAAAGCAAGGCATAATTTGAAACAGCCATGCTCGCTGTTAGAGCAGAACCACACAAATAAAACGCCTGGGATGATGGAGTTGAATATGTTGCAGTCAGAAAAATGACAGTTTGCTGGGAACAAGGAAAACTAGATGGATGAATGGGAATTAGTGAGGAGCAGACTCCCAAGGCAGACAAATCAAATTGAGAGCGTGGATCATTAGATTCAAAGGAAGAAGGTAAGGAGTGCACTAAATTGTGCCTTAAACAACAAACCAAGTACCTCAGCCTCCAGGGAGAATGGATAGAACAGTGGTTTGGGATATGGGAGTGGCTCCCACATGTGTCCTGGCCACTGGGCATGATGGCCTCGCCCAGGTCACCATGTGTCCCTTGTAGCAGCTTCTGTGCTGTGGGGCATGGCAGGCACTGGACATAAAAGATGTTTTAAATATCTCCAAATGTGCCCAGCTCCAGAGGAGACAGCTGAAGGCTTCCTGGATGGCCTGTCCTGGCACCTGGCACCTTCCAGGGATATCACTGATATCTATTGTATGGAGCTGGTTTTGGCTTTTTTTTTTTTTCCTTTTTTTTTCTTTTTTTTCTTTTTTTTCTTTTTTCTTCTTTTTTCTTTTTTCTTTTTTCTTTTTTCTTTTTTCTTTTTTTCTTTTTTCTTTTTTCTTTTTTCTTTTTTCTTTTTTCTTTTTTCTTTTTTCTTTTTTCTTTTTTCTTTTTTCTTTTTTCTTTTTTCTTTTCTTTTTTCTTTTTTCTTTTTTTTTTCCCTTGTCCCCAGAAGGTGGAGGGATATACAAGGGGACAAATTACTGAGTTGTTGAATTTTTAAAAATTAATTGTGCATGATCATACCCAAGGAAGTGGGGTGGAAGAAATACACTTCACATACAGCAGCTCTTTGCAGATCTGAGAAAATGTGGCATGGTTTGGACCTGCCTGGGAACAGCTGAGCTGGGGGAATTTGTGTATTTTAAAAATGAAGCTCATGTTTTTCTTGGACAAACTTTCAGGTCACTGTAACACAGAACTGAAGGTCACAATTCTTAAGAAGATTATGAAATGCCCCAGATGCTCAGCGTGATAGTCTAGACAAGGCAGCTGAGGGAGAGATGCTGAAGGAAGTTCCTTGGATTGGTACAGGAGGGAAAAGCCCTCAGGGTGGACAACTCCACACAAGGCTTCCCTTGGTGGTTCTGCCTGGACAATCTTGCAGAGGCTCGTCCCAGCTGAGCCCTGCTCAAGGATAAAACTCATGGTGACAGGGGAACCACTCCACTGGAATCCCATCCAGCTGATTCCCCCATTTCAGCTGAGGTGGAAATTTCACTGGATCTCACAGAGACGTTTGGATGTATGGAATGATAAGGAAAGCTCTCCAGCAGGAGCTGTAAAGCACCACCCTTGCTGAGGGTATAACCAACACATGCTTTACAATAAGCAATATTGATCTGATCATTCCCATAAGAACCACAGAATCATAAAATCATGGACTGGTTTGGGTTGGAAGGGACCTTAAATCTCAGCCTGTCCCACCCCCTGCCATGGTCAGGGACACCTCCCACTATCCCAGGTTGCTCCAAGCCCTGCCCAACCTGGCCTTGGACACTTCTAGGGTTCCAGAGGCAGCCACAGCTTCTGCTCTGGGACACCTGTGCCAGGGCCATATTATAACCTGATATCAGTGCTGTGTAATTGAGGGAAAGGCATCTCCCGTTGTCCCAGGTTATCCATTGTTATCCCAGGTTTAGCCACATGAACCTGTTACTGAGATCTGAACGTGGCAGTTGTGAGGATTCTTCTCCCTGTAATTCCTTAATTAATAATCTCTTTATTTCATCAAAGACTTTATTGTTGAAGATGTTCAACATGTCCAGGGGTTTCCTGTTCCCTTGGCAGCCTCCCAGATTCCACCCTGCCATCAATCCCATCACAACTTTTTTGCCATGGAAAGTATTCCCCTGCTGGTTTAGTTGTGGTTCCTTCCAGCAGCTCTTCAGAAAACCTTTGCCCATCTCTTCCTTCATTTTTTCCCTTTTTCCTTTTAGCTCTGGTGATTTGCAGCAGGCTCTGTGGCAGCTGTAAATGTTAGTTAAAGCCTTATTGATGCCCGGTGTTTTCCAGCCGCCTGCTTCAGCAGTTTATTTGGGTCTCTGGTGATGTTTAGAGATGCATTTCCTCTCATCTCTCCCAGCTATATTTTACTGTTTGCTCATTTGCTTGATGACAGTCTGCTGCTGGGTTTTGGAAGAGCTTTGCAGTGCATTATCTTGTGAGTTAATCCTGACCTGCTTCCTTGGCTCCAGCAGCTGCCCTGGCACGTCCTGAGCCGGACGCTGCCACTGTCAGAAATTTTCTACCAGGTTTTTGCTGTCAATACTTTTGGCCACTGCTCTGTGTCATTCATGTCTGGATTAAGCTCCCCTGTGACATCCTGAGGGCAAGAGGAGATGTGTCATTGCACAGGGGATCAGCCTTGGTCCTGTTGGGGAGGTTCCTGAGGCTGGAGAAGGTCCAGCCCACGGCGTTTGTACGGGATGGTTCTTGCTACGAATCCCCATTCTGTGATTTTTGAGCTGTCCTAGGAGACTGCTTCACCTTTTTCAGGATGATTTAAGAGGCTGTGCTGTTCAGGATTCCCACTCGAGTGTTATTTATTAGTTTTGTAGTGTCTTCCAGGCTGCTTTCTTCGGTGTAGTGTTGATTCCTTGGGGACAAAGGAAGCAAAGGCAGGAAAACGCTCGCAGGAGGGATAAAACAGGAGTCTGACTGATGCCTTCTCTCTCTCTCTCCACGGTGTTTTTTCACAGATCAAAAATCAATTAAGGGCGAATTTCACTGGGAACTCTTTAAACAATGTGATATTTCATTAGAGATTATTGCAGGCTCTTTAACATTTGCAGTCCAGGTGTGAATTACAAAATTAACCGGATTTCTTTAATGATTTCCTCCGGGGTAACATTCCTCCGAGCACCCTGTGCCTGGAGCAAGCTGTGCAGCTGCTGCTGGAGAAGGGGTGTTTATTGCCTCCCCCACATCCTGATGGAGACACAAGACTGAAGGAATGGTTTTGATTGTGACAGCAGCCTGGCTGGGCACAGGGCTGTGACCTGGAAGATGAGAGCTGAAGGAAATAAGTGTGGACTGTTGTAGGAGAGGTAGAGAGGGGCTTTGAGATGAGCAGATTTGGGGTTTTTTTTCCCCAATCCCTTCTTGAGCTGTTACCACACAAGCTTTAGCCTTTGTGAGCCTTCCCTGTGGCCTTCCAGCTCCTTCCCTTGTTCCTGGATCTGTCCCTGCTGCCATTTAAACCCCATAACACTGAGACACAAGCACTCTGGATGTGCCAGTGAGTTTTCACTGGCATCTGGATTCCTTGGGACGCATCACTCCTTCCAAACCCTTTCCCTCCTGAAGGCACAAAGAGCAGTGTGACTTCTGCTCCAGTGCAACTCCCTCTTCATCATTAATCCTGCCTGGAACTTGCCCTTTTCAGTGCCCATTCCCTCCCTCGTCCATCTTGCCTTATTCACAGCCCAGTTATTGATCCTCATTTGGGGCTCATCTGTCTTAGTGAGCTCAGGGAGCCACCCCTGGGAGGGAGAGGAGCACCTTTGATTGCTCTCAGGGTGCTGCAGTTGGGTGGGAGGGAAATAGGTGAGTTTTGGGATGCACCACTACAGTTTCATCCAGTGGTTGCGTTTCCCGAGTGCCGACTGCTCTCCCCACCTGAGCACCTGCTTTTCTTGGAGGTGCTGCTTTTCCCTGTAAATTTTCCTTTCCTCTTCTCTAAACCCGTCACAGCTGCAAAAGCCCCATCACAGAGCTCAGCCTCTCCTCCCTCTCCCTTGAAGTCAGTAAGAACAGGATTAGTCCTCAGGGCTGCCTGTAGAACCCTGTACATTTGTGTTTGTCCTACTCTGCCCCCCTTTTCCCATTTCTAGTCCCCCCACATCAGTTTTCCCTGTGTTTTTCTAACCCAGGAGAGCACGGAGGGTTTCTTTGCCCACTGCAGTGAGGAAAGGCAGCTGATGAAACCCCACCCTCTGCAGACCCACTGACCATAATTGCTTTCCTGGAGAACAGGAGGGAGAGGCAAACAGTTCTGATACTTTCCTTGAATACTCTCTTGGGCCCTAATTATTTTCAGCTTAGGATATTTTCTGTGCCAGGCAAGACTCATCTGTCTAACAATCCTTGCTGGATTTCACTTCCGAGTACTTGCCCAGCCCTGCCTTGCGCTGCATGCAAACTTTCCAACCCCCTTTCCTCATAACCGTTCTCCCTGATTTGCTGTGGATCTCTGACTCCTCCCTCTAATGCTCCTTGCTCTGGGGCTGGACAAGGTGCTCAAGGAGCAATTGTGTACCTGAAGGGAGGTTGTGGCAAGGTGAGGTCAAGCTCTGCTCTCAGGCAGTGACAGGAAAAGGGGAAATGGTCTTGAGCTGTGCCAGGTTGGACACCAGGAGGAATTTCTTCATGGAAAGGGTTGTTAAACATTGGAAGGGGCTGCTCAGGGAGGTTTGGAGTTCCCATCCCTGGAGGTGTCCAAGGAACACCTGGATGTGGCACTCAGAGCTCTGGGCTGGGTGACAAGGTGGGGATCAGTCACAGGTTGGACTCAATGGTCTTGGGGGACTTTTCCATCCTCAATGATCCTGGAGGTCTGTGATCCTCTCCCACTCCTCCAGTGACTCAAGATTTTTGAATTCCTCTCACCTGCTTCTTTTCTAGGCTGCAGCATCCCAACCCATTGGGTTGCCCTTCATGGAAAAGCCATTCCAGACCTTACAAAGTTCTTGCTGTCCTTCCAGGAACCTTTCCTGCTGTACTCCCCCTGCTTTGTCCTGCTGGAGCCATGCAGGGACACATCCACATAGCTCACCTGGAGAGTTTTGGGGTACTTTGTGTTGCTTGAATGAGCTGCATGTTTTGGAGGAGCTGGCCCTTACTTGTGAACGTTTTTATTACAGGAACCTTTTCAGCAAAATGCCAGTCATTATGAATCCTGAAAGTGCACTCTCTGCAGCTTCCAATTACAATCCTGGCTGCATCTGACTCGAATGGTGTCTACTATTTAGGGTGCATTTGAAAATGCATTTTGGGAGGTGTCTTTCATGTCATTTGTGGTGGCTAACATTATCTCCAATGCTGGAGGAAATTAAAAATGCTTCCTGCTTAGAAGCAGAGAGTTGAAATGAAAATGTGCTGTGTGCTGGTCCATGGCAGCATCACCAAAATGTCTGGGTGTGGTGCCAGGTGCTGCTCTGTGAGTTCAGCTGTCCTCAGAATGACCTGGTGTATCTTTGGTGGCCTTTGAGATGGGACAGCTGAGTGACCAAGCTGGGTCTGCTCTGGGGAATCTCCTGAAACTGCTCAGTACATCCAATGTTTACACAGATGATTTAGTTCAGATGGGCTGGGGAGGTCACGTGGGCAGAGCTGTGTCCAGTTCTGGCCCCTCATGACAAGAAGGACATCGAGGAGCTGGGAGTGAGTCCAGGGAAGGGAATGGAGCACCAGGGGTGGCTGAGGAAGCTGGGAAAAGAGCTCAGCCTGGAGAAAGGAGGCCCAGGGGGAACCTTCTGGCTCTGCACAACTCCTGACAGGAGGGGGATGCCAGGGGGGTCAGGCTCTGCTCCAAGGAGCAGGGACAGGACAAGGTAAATGGCCTTACCCTGTGCCAGGGGAGGCTCAGGTTGGACATCAGGAGGAATTTCTTCATGAAAAGATGGGCAGGCTTTGGAAGGAGCAGCCCAGGGAGGTTTGGAGTCCCCACCCCTGGAGGTGTCCAAGGAATGCCTGGACACAGCACTCGGTGCTCTGGAATGGGTGACAAGGTGGGGATTGGGCACAGCTGGGACTCCATGGTCTTGGAGGTGTTTTCCAACCTCAATAATTCCATGATGTGCCATTTATTCTCTTCACCTTTTGGAAGTCCAACAAAGTGCAAGGGGTAAAGGCTCAGGAGGATTTGGTTTTGGGAGCTGTGGTTTCATTGCTTGGGAATCTCTGGGGAACCTGTCATGAGCACTGGCTTCAGATCAGCTGCTGGAATGTTGTTCCACCTCTGCTCTATCCAGATCTCATGGAGTAGTTTATATTGGCTGAGGAAAAGGAGGGAGCCTGACATAAAACATGTCCTGATGTGGTCTGAGCAGCTTTGGCCAGCAGTGAGGACTGGGGCAGTACCTTGTGTCCTTTACAAGGGGCACTGGGACAGAACTGACAATTCCATCCCTGATGCCTGTGAGTGCTTCCCTGTGCCTGTGTTTGTATTTTCACCTTCCTGATGGGAACGTGCACAAGTAGATAAAAACCTGCTCTAGTGGATTCCAGCATTAAGTCAAGAGACTATTGGATTTTTTCAAGGGCTCACACAACTCTCTTAAAAAGCAGCTTGTTATGTGTTAGTTTGGAGCCCTTTTGTTCAGCCTCAGGTGTTTTTATTCCTTCAGGGTATTTACTGAAAGGACGAGAAGAAAATGACTCAAGGTGGCATCATGCAAAAAATTCAGTGTTCAGCACAAGAGTGCTACATTTTGGCTTTTCCTCCAGCAGGAGTGGGATACCTTGCCCCTCTTTTGAGTCAAGTGTCAGATTAGAAGAGTAGAAAGTTGAAGAATAACCCCTCTGAATCAAAATCACACTGAAAGAAAACACTGCAGTGCACAATTGTCCTTCTCTGTGTGAGGGAGAGGTGGTAAGAGAAGGTACCATGTGTGACATGTGTTAGTTGTGTTCTTTGATGCTTTCATGGCATCGGTGGGGATGAAGAAACACGGAAACATGAGCAGAACTTTAAACAATTACTGTAATTGAATACTGTACATGAAATTAATTCATTTCAGTTGTACCTGTTCATGCAGCAACAGTATTTTTTTTCCTTCTCCTTTTCCTCCCTTTTTTTTTTTTTAAGGTGCATATTTTTAAGGGGTCTAGTAAAGGATTTTAATGAATCTCTGAGAAATAACTTGGTTTTTTTTTCCTAACTTGGTTTGTAATTCTGAATCCTCGAAGCTGCTTGACTGGGAAGCTCCATAAACCCTTACATTTATTTGAAATCTCTATCCTGGAGCCTTGCCTTGGTATGGATGATGCATTTAAGCTGAGGAGAGGCAGAACAAGAAGAGCTGACCTCGTGTTTTGCACAATGGATTTTGCAGGCAGAGATTTAATAAGGGGAATTCAATATTTTCTATTCAAGGTACTGTTACCCATATGCCACTTTTCAAAACCTGCATCTTCCTACAAACAACTCGCTGTGCTTGTAGGCTTGTCTTGAGGTTTGATTTTTGCCTGGAAGGAGAAGGCTGAGTTAAAGTTGTTTATGATGTTTAACTCTGACTGCAGCATCTCATTTGTTGCCTTGACTTGTTCAGGGGGTTTTCAGCACCACTTCATTACTGAATCTTCTGCTTCTCTACATGTACAGCTCTTCCAAGGGTCTCTTTTAGACAGGTAAAGGCGTTTTTGGTGCATTCATCTGGGCACTGATAGGCTGGGAGAGCTGGGGGTGCTCAGCCTGGAGAAGAGGAGGCTCGAAGGGAAACTGAGAGATCCTGCCGGTGCCTAAGAGGCTCCAGGAGAGCTGGAGAGGGACTTTGGACGAGGGATGGAGGGACAGGACAAGGGGGCATGGCTTCCAGAGAGTAGATTGGGATGGGCTGTTGGGAAGGAATTGTTCCCTGTGAGGGCAGTGAGGCCCTGGCACAATTGCCCAGAGAAGCTGTGGCTGCCCCATCCCTGGGAGTGTTGCCAGGTTGGGACTTGGAGCAACCTGGGCTAGTGGAAGGTGTCCCTGGCCATGGCAGGGGCTGGAATGGGATGAGTGTAAGGTCCTTTCCAGCCCAAGCCATCCTGGGATTTTATGTGTATGTGAAACAAAATTCTGCTCCTTTTCACCCCAGTGCAGCCAACTCATTAAAGCTCTCACAAGTGCAGCCATTTGTGGTTAAAACAAGCTGAAATAGAGAGCTTGTGGATGTGATTAAAAACATTTCATCAGATGCTGCACCATCCTAGTCCTGGCCTCCAGACTGGGAGAGGGGAGAGCCTTGTTCTGGTGCTCCCCATGATGGGCTGAGCAATGGGATGTGCAGCCAGCACCAGCATCTGGAATGCCATGCTCCGTCCTCAGGGATGTCATTTGCTCCTCTGTTCCGGCCTTGCTTCCCTCCTGCTTGTTTGAATGTGGATAATCTCCCTGGTACAGTGGGTATTTGTTGTTGGACTTAGCCAAAGCTCTGGCAAAGCTCGGGGTGAAGGCAGGAGCAGCTGCTGAGTTGTTCCTCTGATGGATTTACTCAGCTCCCCCTGCCCTGTGCTCTTGTGCCCACTCACCTCTTTATTTTCCTTCTTGTCCCTTCACTGCCATTCCTTTGCTGTCTTTATTCCCTTTCCTTTTCCCTTCTCTGTTTCTGGCACCTGCCACCCTGATTGCGGAGCCACAATGGGAAATGTCCCTGCCCAAACACTGGGGACTTTTGGTACTGGGTAGGAGAGAATGCAGCCAACAAAATGCAGGTTATTTTATCCCAGGCTTTTGATGGCCAAGCTGGATGACTGTCAGCAAGGACTTTCTGCTCCTCCTTCCCTTCCTTTAGGTGAAGGGGAAGCTCTGGAGAGTATTCTTGGCTTGTGTGGATGTTGTAGGGAGACCCGTGGAGCAGCCACGTGGAAGCAGGTGGCTTTTCCATTTGTGTGAATGCTGCCCTCTGAGCCCCTCTCAGGGCAGGACCTGAGGCTGTGAGGGAAGAGCTGCAGCAGGAGCCTTCAGGGCTGGGGTGCTGCATATTCACACTCACACCCGCCCCTCTCAGCTCTGCTCGTGTGAACACGCTAAATACCCACACAGGCGCCTTTCTAAGAGGTTTCAGCAGCTCAGGCTTTTGCCAGCCCTGCAGGTGAGTGAAAGCCTCCCTCCTTCCCCGGCTCTCCACAGGGACCAGCTCCTCCTGTCCCCAGCCCCCCGCTAACTGGGGCTCTCATCAACGGGAGGGAGTTTCCAGTGGGGTTCAGGCAGGGCTGGGGCTGGAGGGCACAGCTGCCCCTTCCCTTTTGTCCCCCTTCCCCTCCTGCCTTTCCTTTTGCTTCTCTGCCCTCTGCTTCTTTTCCTTTTGGAAAGAAATGCCTTGTTTTGAGGCTGTGAGGCACATGGGCAGGGCTCTGCTGCTGGAGGGACACTGGTGTTGGGAACAGGGGGTAAGGGGAAGGTTCCCCAGCATGGAGCATCTCCTCTCCACAGCCAGCCCTCCAGGAAAGGCTGGAACGTGTTCCCAACTCCTCCACTCTCTGTCTCAGCATCCCTTCACAAATTCTTTGATTCCTCATCTGAAGATGGTCCCTGGTGCTGTGCCCAACACAGAGTGGGTTGCTTTAGTTTGGCCACTGGTCCCCAGAGGGATCAAACCTGTGCATTGATCATTTGTATCATTTTGGGAAGTTTCAGCACCAGGCTGTGCTTTGCTGGTTATTCCTCTTTCAATCTCCTTTCTCAACACAGGCCAAATGGAAATATGTCCACAGCGCACCCCCAGTTTTGGTAGCACTCCTAACATTCCCTGCTTCTCCTTATTCCAAGGCTGTAGTGATTGTTGAGATGATGGGATTCTGTGTCCTGCCACAGAGCAACTCCTTTCCAGACACCTCTGTCTTCAAGGTTTGTCTGGGACATAGGAAATATCCACTCCCTGATGGTCTTGAGGGGTTGAACTGGATAAAAAGGCACCACAGATTTCAGATTTTGGGCTCCAACTCTTGTATCTCTACAGAGATACCCTCCACACCTTTTAGGTGCCAAAGTCATTGGATTTATCCAGATTTTTGGAATGTACCATGCAGCCACATCAGTTCTGTCAGCACTAGCTCAGGTCTCCAGATCCCACAGCTCCAGCTCTGCCCAGAGAGAAGCTGTTCCCTGTTCCTACTGTCACTGCCAGTTGGCTTCCCAGAGCTCCTGGGGACCAAGTGTGGCTTGCTGTGCATCCAGCCCAGCTCAGAAGGTCGAGGGAATCAGAGGAAAGAAGGATGACACGTGGAGAGATGGCTCTGAGCTGTGAGAGGACCATTACTGATCAGCTCCAAAGGTGTTTGGAAGCAGCTTTTGGCTGGGGAGCTCTGCTCCAGGGCAGGTGCTGAGTGAGCACTTGTGCCAGGAAAATGGGATTTTCTTAGGGAGGAAGACAAGGGCAGATCCCGCCCCAGCTTTGCTGTCTCTCAGGAAAAGGGCAGGATTTCACTCAGCCTGGTGCTGACAGCCCTGTTATTAAGGCAGTGAGAGGGGCTGAGGGAAGCCTGGGCTCTCTCCCTGCCCCCAAGGCCAGGCCGTGGTGAAGAACAACAGCAGCAGCTCAGAGCTGCAAGGCTGAGCTTATCCTGGGCACTTAACCCCTCACTGCACCAAATTTACTGCGGGCTGGGCTGGGGCAAACTGGGACAGTGCTGCCCACCACTGGAAACCAGCTCCCAGTTCCACAGGGACGCACAGAAAGGCTTTTCCCAGCCTGGGGCTGTTCCTTCCAGCCAGCAAAATTCACGGCTGGGGAGGTCAGGGAGCCAAATGCCACCAGTGGGCTGCATAAAGGGCTGGATGATTTTATGGCCAATAATAACATTTGTAGTTATACAAGCCATGCTAAGATAGGGCTAATCAATTCTCATGCTGCAGGTCAGCAGCTGATTGCTGCAGGGGTCAGCAAGGAATTATTTCCTTGCCATTTACAGCTTTATTTAATTGGCCAGATGCATTAAGGGCCTTTTAATTATTTTTTTTCTCTTCTATCCTCTGAAGCATATGGAATTAAGCACTTCCAGGGACAAGGATCTGTGCTGGTAGGGCACCACTGCCTTGTCTGGGAGGGCAACTCATGATCCCTTTTAAGGCTAGGATTTTGCTGGATGTAATCAGGGTGGGTTTCATTCCAGCAGGGGGTATTTCAGCAGTGCTTCCTGGTAACTCAGAGGAAAATTCATTTGGCTCTTCAAAGCCAATCCTGTGGGCAGGATCTGCTCTGAGTTTGAGTCCAGAGCCGGGTGGGAATTTTCCACTGCTGTGCTCGTTACACAGGCACAGCAATTTCTGTAATTGTTGATTTTAGCTTCACTTTCAAAACCACAACAAAACCACTGGGAAAAATCCAAATTGAAGAGCTTTGTTTTGAGTTGAGTTGAATTTTTTGCTTTAAATGAAACCTGCAGTTAGGAAGCCAATGCAGCACTGGAGGGTTTCTGCCAGGGCAGGTTTTGGGGGAAAGCCTGGAGATGCTCTGTGCCCTGGCATGGACTGTCCTCTTTGCAGGGATTTGTCAGAAGCACCATTTCCTTTCATCAGGAAAGAGAACTGATTCCATCCATTTCAGTGAAAAATGCCTTTTCCTCTTCAGAGAAAACCTGCAAAAGAATTTTTAATTTCAGCTGCGTTCCCCTGAAAACCTGCTTTTTTTCCAGGGAGGATTTTTAAAAATTAATTTTCTCATTTGATTAAAAAAAAAAAAAAAGGCAAAGAAAAAGGCAGCAAATTTAGCCTGTTTAAAATATTCTTTTCAAATTAGAAGCCCCAGTTGCTGTGTGGGACTTTCAGAGAAGCTGAAATCTGCCTGGTTTGGATTGGAGCATCATAATCCTCAGATCAAATTTCTTCTCTATTGTGTGGTGGGGTTTTTTTTTTTTTTTTTTTTTTTCTTTTTTCTTTTTTTTTTTTTTTCTTTTAACTGTGTGCTTTACAAATTTTAGGGATTGCTGACCTTTTGTCTGACTTTTGAGAGGGAAAGACATAAAAGCTCTCCTCCGCTCTTGCAGGACAGCAATTCTATTTTAATTTTAGTCCCTGTTTTAACTGGACACATTTATTAGGAAGGAAAGCTCTGATAGGGAAGAGGCTGGAACTGCCATATGTGTCAAATCCTGTGTTATTTACTGCAATATCCCTGATTTTTAGCCACTTTTCTCTTTCTGCCTTTTGAGGCTCTCTGCATATCCAGGATTGTCACTCTCCTGCTCTCGAGATGAGACTGATGGTGGGAAAGGCAACCTCACCCCTGTCCTCAAGCCAGCTCGTGCTGGAGTAGTGCCTAACGAGGTGATTGGGATGATTAGGATAATGAGGCAGGGATGTGAGATCCTGTGTGATCCCACTGGGACATAGAGCAAGGCACGGGAGGCTGGAGGATGTAGCCAGGCAGGGAAGGGGAGGGTGGAGCCCAGGTGGTGCTGAGGAAGGAAGGTCCGACCTGGAGCAGGGTTTGGGGTCCTCTCGAGGCAGTGCCACCTTGAGCAGTCATTGCTTTCATTCTGGCAGCACTGAGAGAAACTCAGTTGATTCCTGCTCCTTCAAATCCTGCCCTGAGAGCGAGCTGGGGTCCTGTGGGGAGTCAGACCCTTCCTGCAAGCTGGACCAGGTGAGGAGCCTCCATCTCCCATCTGCAACGTGGAAAAATCCATACCCAGGGACGAAAAGGCCCAATGAGCCCTGTACAAACTCCACACTGAGGGCAAAATCGATGCTTATTGCACTTTGTGTATCTCTGCCCAGGGTCTGGCTTTGGCCAGGATGGAAAGGGTTGCAGGCAGCTCGAAGCAGACGAGATTTTAACAGGCAGGAGAGCATTCCAAGGGCATTGTCCTGGCTGAAGGCAAGATCCCGCTGGGCTGCTCCGCTCCAGCGCCTCGCAGGGAGATGTGTCCTTCTGTCCTGGCTCCTGTCCCCACGTGTCCCAGCACATCAGGACTCTTGGGCACTTATTGTCACTTCTTACTTCCGAGGGGGGCTGCTCCTTCGCGCCATGCTCACAGCAGGGGTGGGATTTGGAAGCAGAATTCCCGGGAAGCAGTGACACGTGCAAGGTCGAGCTGTCACCCTGTGGCTGGCAGAGCTGCTGGGCTGTGTCTCCGTCCACAGCAGTCACACCTCTCCTTTCTACCTCTTAAGAAACAGCAATAAATTAATAGAAGGTTATTAATTAGATTAATTGTAAAACTTCTATGAATCGCTGCCTTCTAGATCCCAGTCTATAATCACTTGCCTTTCCGTGACCAATTAGATGGGGCCAGTTAAGGTTTTATCCTTTTTCAATATCAAGAAATCATTATTGTCATTGCTTGAACACAGACTGGGCAGAGAGGGGTTCACCTGCTACAACCTGGACTTATGAAAAATGCCCTGAGAAAAAGGGTAATGAATTCCTCCAGTTGTGCTTTGCTGAGCACAAGGGGCTTTAGGGCTGCATTCATTTGCCCTCTGGCCAAAACCTCCTGCATAAAGCTTTGCAGAACCTGTGGGTGGGGGGGATCTTGGCTGGATTTCATCAGTACCCCCAGCTCTGCCCTGATTTTGAATTGAATATTCAAGTTAGAGCTGAGTTCAGTAGAGCTGGCTTAATGGGAGAGGAGAGAGAGAGAGCGAGATTCAAACTTGTTCTCCCAGCTGGAAAAAAAAAAAAATCCAAACCTGCAACTTTAAAAATGCAAGTCAGTTCTTCATTTTGATGCTGCATAACTGTCTGTGTGGATGGGAGAAGCAACAGGACTGTAATTGCAGACAAAATCTCTATTTCCTCTAATTGTTCCCGTAACTTGATTTACTTTGGAAGTACTCAGTGGATGCTTTCCTTATTTACTGTCTCTCCTCATTGCTATCCCTTTCCCTTCCTTGACTGATGAAGCACATTCATAATTTCTCTCCATTTGGCGTGGACAGATCCAGTTGGGCTCAGCAGCAGCTTGTGCAGATAAGGAGCATAATGTCTAATATCAATCTAGAACTGAGTGAGTGATTTATGGGGGAGAGGCAGTGTGAAACCAGAGACACACCAGATGAATCTGGGATTTCAAGAGCAGGGAAAAAATCTGAGCCTGCTGAAGTTCTTCTGAAAGGAGAACTTTCTAGATGGGAAAAGGAAGGTGTTGGGAGATGGGAGAAGCCAGAGTATCTTTCCTTGGTCTTTAGACCCTCAAGGCTCTGGTGAAATACCTCCAGGAGAATTTCCAAGTGGCTTTAGGGCTTCACTTGGCCATGCAGGCTTGACTGAGGTGGCACGTGGGGTACAGCATTACCCCCAGCACCCCAACACTCCAGCGGACACCCAGGCAGTGTCTGATCCGTGTCTGTTGGGATGGGAGGGAATACAGACTGATTCCATGGCATCCCGGCAGGATGCTGCTGCCTGGCTCTCCTCAGCATCCCTCTTCCTGCCTTCCATGCTGCTGGCTTTCTGCACACCTCAGGATCTTTCAGACTGGAGTTTCTCCTCCCACCTCCTGCTTCTGGAGATAGGCACAAAGCCCCTGGCTTTCCACTCAGGTGTGTTCCTTGCTCAGCTGGTTCTTCTCTTCTTTCCCACCTCTTAGGATTTTCCATGGAGCTTGGACATCTGGGCTCAGCTACAGCTCAGAACTCCTGTCCTCCCTCACCCACGTGTGCTGAGGAGGAAAGGAAGCTGTAACACCTGCTTTAATTTCCTCAGGTCTCCCTCCAGCTGCTGCCTCACAGCTCCAAGGGCTCCCACCTCCGTCCAAACTAACCAGTTTTTGGCCACAACTCCAAATCTGTTCCGGATCTTATTTCCCATGTGCTCTGTGTAATGTTTTGTCTCTAGACAATTTTTCCTTTTAATTTTGCAGCGAAAATTACCTAAGCTGGCTGAAAGAAGTGTTTCAGAGCTGACTTGTTGATGGCAAGCCAGAGCTGAGGGCTGCCTTATAGAGATGTTTTCTTTGGGAATAATCAGCCCGAAGCCGGTCTCGGAGGAGGGTCGCAGATGAGAACTATCAACAGAGGGGTTTATGGAACACAAGGCTTGCTCTTCCATTTCAATGCAGATAAAATCTGCCAAGAGAAGTGGAGCCTTCCCTTGTCACTTCTGCAGAGAGAGATTTTATTAACACCAATTGGATGGAAACAGGGGGTGGCCGAAGTGCCCCCATGGAGATAAAAAGACATTAATGCACTTAGGCTGTGACAGCAGAGAGCAGCTGGGTTTGGTTTATGTTCCTCTGGACTCCAGGGGGACTTCTGCACGAGCAGGGTGGGATTTGGGGCTGAGTTCAATGGCTGATCCCCCCAGCAGAAATACCGGGTGGAAAGGCTGGGAAGGAGCAGGAGCAGCCCGGGATGCAGAGTATGGGTGGCAAGGTCTCGAGTGGCCCCAGCTCTGTGGCAGTGTGGATAAGGTGTGAGACCTCAGGATCGCTGGAAATGGGATGTTGAGTCTGAGGCTGGACAGGTGATCCCAGGAAAATCCTGCCTGTGGTGGCTGGGTGCTGGCATCCCAAAGCCTTGGGAGCATGTGTGGGGTTGTTCCTACTGCTCACCCTCCAGAGCTCCAGTCACGGTCAGGGGCTGTGTATTCTGGCTTGCTCTTTCCAACAGAGTCATTTTTGCTGGCTCACATTGCTGTTAGACCAGGAGCTTTAGCCTGGCCCACACAATGGCTATGGGAAGCTTTGGGTTGTGTTTTGGATTGTCCTTGATGTGAGACACACATCCACATCCCACTCCAGAGTCCTGCACCCATTGTAGTTTCTCTTTACAGGATCCCTGAGCAGGAGAAGGGCTGTGTTCCACTTCCAAGCCCCATGCCCTGGTCCACCACAGGGTCTGGTTTTGCTGAAGCCTCCCACTGCCAGCTCAATCCCAAGCTCCCCTCATTCCATGGGCCAGGGTTATTGGAAAGGCCAGGAATTTAAAGCCCCACTGCACGCACTGCTCCTACCCAGCACAGCCAGCTCTGCTGATGGAGGGATGGAGGGATGCATGGATGGATGGATAATGGATGAATAATGGATGGATAATGGATGGATGGATTTATTCTGACCAGCCTGCAGCCAGTTCTCTGCATTTTGGAGCTCCTGGATCCTGCTGGTAGGGGTGGGAGCCACTGCTGGAAATGCTTGCTCCTTCTTGGTCATCTAATTTGGAGCTTTCCAATAAATAGGCTGCTCGACATTTTTTGATGTAAAGGTCAACATCGTCTGGTAGACTCAAGGATTTTAAGATAAGTGGAGGAAATGGCATGGGTAGGCTGATTTGATAATGATCCTAATCCTGTGTCTGATCTCTGATAATGATGGTAACCCCATCAATGTATGCTCATATCATTGCAAATGGGGCTTGGATCATTTTTGGCAGTACTGATACCTTTTAGCACAGAGTGGCTTTGCTGGAGGCTTTAACTTGTGCAAGAGCTGCCACACAGAATGCAGAAAAGGAAGCTTAAATTGTTTTAGGAAAAAAAAATCAATCAGAGCAAGTGTTTTTGGCTAAATAAGGTCTCAGTCTCCTGAGTCAGCTTTCCCAAAGCTGTTGGTGTTTGCTGATGAATTATTGTGGTGATGAGCACACAGCTGACACACCAGCCAAAGTGCAGTTATGGGTGGAGACTCATTTCAGAAAACACCTTTAAATTCCACAAATGCTTTTGTTCAGGAAGACCAGGACAAGGACTGCTCTTTTTTTTTTTTTTTTTTTCTTTTTTTCTTTTTTGGTGCTCCTGAGGAAGCTGTGAGGTTGGGGAAGCTCTGTGCTTTGGGAAAGGTGAGAAGTGGTTTAGCACAGGGATTCCCTCCATTCTTCCAGGCTGTGGGGAACAGATATTGAAGCATCTCTCATGCTGTGCATGTGTTGGAGATGTTTTCTGGCCATTGTGTGTTTTTTAGGAAGTGCTGAAGGGAGAGCAAAGGAAGTTTAGGAGAAAGTTGTGCCTCTGTAGACCCTGGCAGTGCTGTGTCAGTGATCTGTTGCACAGCACACACAGGGCTGATGTCCAGAGAGAAATACAGATCCACAGTACGCTTGGAATTCCTTGGAAGGCTCTTACAGCAGAGCTCTGTATCCAAGGCTGTTTGGGGAGATCAGAGCTGCCAGGGTCTGGTTTCCAGTCTTTCCTTTTGCTTTGCTGTCTCCTGTGAATGCTACTAAAAGTTTTCCCTAAAGTTAGGGGTAAGTTAATTACATGGTCCTCTCCTCCTGAAGGACCCCAATGGCTGGATTATATTTTACTCCCAGATTTCTGGTTTCTAATCTGATCTATGGCACCAATTCTCAGGGAGCCACAGATGCAGGGAACTTGCACTTCTCCTGTCCCCTTGAAATGCCTGCTTGTTTTTTGACTCCAGAGCCCTCTGTGTCACATTCACCTAACAAGGCTCTCCTGGGGCTGCTTTCCCCTCGGCACAGTTTGTCTCTGGGGGTTGTCACATGCCTCCCACGGTCCCACAGCCTTTTTCTCTTTGGTCTCTGATCTCTGGCAGGCCTGTGCTGACAGCTGATTGCCATCTCTCCTCAGGTGGATCACTTGCTCTGTAACTGGCTCAGGCCAAGGGGCTGGAGATATTGGATTCCTTTGATAAGGTGCCAAAGTGACACACTGATATCTGAGCCAAAGCACTGAGTAAATGCTTTTCCCATCTCTGACCATGGTAGACTCCCAAATCCCAGCAGAAGCAACTTCTTTCTATTACTCAGCTGCTTGCTAGCAGGAATTATCTGCCCTAGCAGGAGATAGTTTGTGTTCCCTGGGTTTGTTAGGCTCCTGCTATTGCTTGCTCCCAGTAGAGAGAGGCATAAAACTCCTTCCAGGTGACATTTGCAGGAAAAAAATCAATTGTTTATCAACATCCCGGCAATCAATAAATGCAGTGATAGCTGCAACTGTCTCTATTGGAACTGAACCTTGATTGCTGAGAGGCCAGATTTGCTGCTGAATCCCCCCGGGCCTGAAGCTGGGCTGGAGCTGCGGGACCAAAGCCTGGAGCCAGATCGCAGGAGAGTTTTCTGCTGCTGTGCTGAGCCCTTCCCCTCCTCAGGGTGCTGGTGCTGGTTGCTCTTGTGCTCACTCTCTGGGCACTGTGCTGCTGGGGAGGGCTCTGGGGCTGTTCATGCACACGTGGTCCCTCAGAGCCACAGAGGGTCTCCTCACTGAAGAGATGAACCACAGCACAAGGTGCTCACCCCAGAGGCATTCATCACTATTTTGAAGACTTAGGTGCCTGTCCATCTTCACTAAGCCTTTTTCTGAAGAACCCTGTGTTATATTTTGTTCCCAGATTCTCTTGGCAAATGGCCTTGGTGCTGGACAAGCTGGGCCTGGAGGAAGATCTCTCACAGGGTTTAGGTGTTCCTGCTGTGCCTGGTGATAAACCTGAATTCAGCCACACTGGTAAAAATGCCAGCCTGGAGCAACCTTGTCCAGTGCAAAGTGTTCCTCCCTTGGGACTTGGATGACCTTTAAGGACTTTTCCAACCCAAGCCTTTCCATGACTTTGTGATGAGCATCTCCTGGTATCCATATCCTTCCTTCTCTGCTGCCCCTGTCCAGCTGGTCCCTTTCCCTGGGACACCTGCAGCCTTTCCCTCTTGCTTGATGTCTCATTAAAGGAGACAAAGATGTCCCTGTCTGCAGAGCATTCCTGATGAGCCTGAGCTTTCCCAGAGCCAGAGTTCTTCCTGAGCCAGAGCTCCAGGAGTGCTTCAACAGCGCTCTCAGGGACAGGGTGGGATTGTTGGGGTGTCAGCACAGGGACAGCAGCTGAGGGCTGGATAACGCTTGTGGGTTCCTTCCAACTCAGCAGATTGGATTCTCAGGAGATCATCCAGTTTTGAGGTGTCCATGTGGCCCAGGTATCCCATCACAAAGAAATATGGATAGGAATGGAAGAGTTAACACCAGCAGCTCCCAGACACGCTGGAGAGTTACATCATGTTGCTGTGGAAACTAACTTTGTGAAAGCACAGTGATGTATGGGAAAGCTTTGGGTCAGCGGGTAATAAATTCTCTTTAAAAAGTGATTTTTTCCCCATCTGCTGATGTAAACATCATTAAGAGAAATGACGGCTGAGAGATGGATTTCTTTTTATATCAATTTTCAGACAAAGGAAATAATTTTTTTTTATAATAAAAAAAGTTGCTGGAAATCAGAGAGTGCTATAAATAATGAAATAAAGAAAAAGCACCGGTGATGGAACAGAAATTTTCCCTGATGATTGGTTTACAGCTCTCTGTGATTTAATGGGAACTTGCAGTTGCCTGTGGGAAGCTGCAGCAAAGCCCTGGATGGGCTCTGCAAGATGACACTTTGCAAATTGTACCATGAATCCCAAACCTGGAGGGCTGGGGAGCACCCCTGGCCTGGAAGCCCCCTCTCACCTGCATTTCCCTGCTGCCATTGAGGGGTAAGTTTCCAACCTGCCATTCGGATCTCATTTGGATTCTCATTAAGATGTGGGGTTTTTGGGTTTATTTTCCACCCTTTTGGGTGCAGGAGGGCCTGGGGTGAGGCAGCAGAAGCATCTCAGGTTACCCAGAGCAGTGTGACAGTCCCAGCAAACCGCAAGGGTGCCGCTGGGAATGCAGACAAGGGTGTCACCGTGATGAATGGGGTAATTAATAAGCAATTAATGTGCTTCAGAGCATGGCTCCAGCTTTTCTCCCAGCCAGGCACTCAGCACTGATCTGCTTTCTCCGGCGATCCAGGCTCAGAGCAGCTCGGGATGATGGAGATGATGTTTCCAGGTCTCCATGCCACCAGGATGCAGCTCTGCACTGGCACAGCAGGCAGTCTGCTTTAGAGGGAAGGAAATTCCAGGGTGAGTTTTTCTCTAATCGATGGGATTTGAAAGGATTCTGTGGGTTGTCCTTGAAATGAGAGCTCTGAAATGGCCTCCTTTGGCAGCTTCTCCATTCCCATTCCAAACTCCCTGAAAGCTGGCCCAGGTGCAAATACTCCACCTGGCATCCCAAATTCCTGTTCCTTGGCATGCAGCATTGTTCCCAGCTCATCCTTCTGCCTCTTTCTTCTCCTGCCTCAGCCTGGATTTTTCCATGCCCTCCAACACTCCCTGTCAGCCCCATTGTCCATTTCTCCTGGGTGGGCTCTCTCAGTTACATCAGAGTCCACCAAGATGTTGTACTCATGTCTAGACCTGAGCAAGAAGTGCATTTCTCATTTCAGGGAAAAATTATGGAGTTTAATTTAACTGTATTTTTTGTCCTGACATGTCCCTGTGAAACCATTAAAATTTGTTTACATATATTGAGTTGATTTTGGCATTTAAAGCAATTGGATAACAAGAGAAACTTCTAAGTGAAAAGGTGTTTTAGAATTAATATCAAAGTATTTCATGCCCTCAAAATAATGAAACATGATGTTTTGATGTTGTCAAAACACTCCGGTAATTTTTTGTTTAGAAACAAGAATGTGTTGGCATTGACATGCCCAGGTGAGTTGTTCCTTTTGCAGGAAATCAACATTCTGATGGAAAATCCCAAGGGAGCTCAGGCAAGAGCAGCCAAACCTTGCTCACTTGTGTAATAACATCCCTTTCACTCCTCACCCTCAGGGCCTGTGCTCTAAGAGCAGTCCCAGGGGCTGGTAATTAATTGGCGTAGCTAATTCAGGGATGGAGAGGGAATATGACAGCAAAACAGGAATAATCTGCAAGGTTTGTGAGGGAGGGAGTAGCCATGGGTTGTGAAGAACCCAACTAGCTTAGAGGACATCACTGTTCTAATGGTGCAATAAAAAC
Organism: Prinia subflava; assembly: GCF_021018805.1. Lineage (NCBI taxonomy): Eukaryota > Metazoa > Chordata > Aves > Passeriformes > Cisticolidae > Prinia > Prinia subflava. The sequence goes on along the minus strand of NC_086257.1, from coordinate 5,525,897 downwards.
AAATGAATGTGGCAAAAATGCTGAACAGGTCCAGAGGAGGCAGAAGGTTCCACAGCTCCGACATGGTGCAGGTAATCTTGCATTTTGATATAACATGAGAGAAATGAGACCTTTAAAAAGCAAAGGAGAGGAACAGAGGTGTGTGAGACTGCACGGGGCCTCATCCTGAGAACACACACACGTGTATGTCACTGTTTGGGTTGTCTCTGTTTGGGAAGGTGCATCTCTGGGGAGCTGCCTGGGCTGCTCCCACGGCTCATCCTTGGCATTCTCAGCCCTCCACGGAGAGAATCTGCCTCAGGAAAATGCTCCTCTCAGTGCTGGGGTGCAGGCTGGGCACAGCCAGGGGTGTGGAGGTGACTCAGGGCCATGGTGCTGCCCTTGCACCATGTTGGAGGCCCAGTCATGTCACCATGTGCTGCTCCTCCAATATTTGTGTCAACTGTGCTCTTTGCTGGCAGCAAACTCATGGTTTCCTTCCCAGATCATGGGGAAAAATCTCCAGCATCCCCTCACCTGGGAGAAGAGCTGTGCAGAAGAGCCCTGTGCAGGACTTGTGGGTGTGGGGGATGAGGAGCTCAGTGTGACCCAGCTGTGCCCCCCCTGTGCTGATCCCCAGAGTGGGCAGCAGGAAAGGGATTGGGATTCTGCCCCTCTGCCCCGCTCAGGTGAGACCCCACCTGCAGAGCTTCCCCAGCCCTGGGGCTCCAAGCATCAGAAGTATTTTGGAGCTGCTGGAGAGAGTCCAGAGGAGGTCATAGAGATGCTCCAAGGGCTAGAGGTTCTCTGCTCTTGAGACAGGCTGGGAGAGCTGGAGCTGTTCACCTGGAGAAAGCTCCAGGGAGAGCTCAGAGGCCCTTCCAGTGCCTAAAGGGGCTCCAGGAGAGCTGGAGAGGGACTGGGGACAACATAAGGAGTGAGAGGACAAGGGAGAATGGCTTCAAACTGACAGAGGGGAAATTTGTTTCAGATATACAGAAGAAATTCTTCCCAGGGAGGGTGGTGACACCCTGGCACAGGTTGCCCAGAGGAGCTGTGGCTGCCCCGTGCCTGGAAGTGTCCAAGGCCAGGTTGGACAGGGCTTGGAGCAATCCAGGATAGTGGAAGGTGTCCCTGCCATGGCAGGGATGGAATGAGATGAGCTTTGAGGTCCCTCCCAACCCAAACCATTCTGGGATTCTCTGATTCATTCTGTAACTCTGATTCATTCCATGGACCCCACCTGAGCTCCTGCTTCCAGAGTGAGATTTCCTCTGCTTTGGAGGGGTCAAGATTTCAAGTCAAGGCCCCCAGGTTTTTTTTCCTCTGTTTTGCCCAGCCAGCAGAATTCCAGGCTGGGGAAATTGTTGGAGCTGTGGTTTTAACATGACAGCAGTGACGAGAGGGCGAATGATGTTTCTGTCAGTGCACTGAAGGCCATTGTGCACTATTGATTTTTGTATTTGTTTGGTTTTTGTTGGTGTTTTTTGTAGCAGAACACTCCATTCAAAGCAGTGTAAAACACTCCATTAAATATTAATGCTTTCCCCGACTTCTTTCCTCTGTGGACACATCTCCTTCTGTTTTCCCAGGTCCCCGTCCTGCTGGACAGCTGGAGGATGTTCCCACCAAATGATCAGCAGGTTGAGGATGCTGCATAAAACACTCAGCAGTGCCCCTTTAACATGGAAGCAACTTGACTTTTATTGCCAGTGCTGAAAGCATCTACAAATGTAGATTTAGCATCAGCCTCCAGGCTTAAGATACAGCTGTTATATTTTCCTTTCTTCCTTTAATTTTTTCCCCCTCTCCTTTGCACTAATGTAATGCTTATTTAGGAACTGCAGCCATCTGTGGCTGCTGGGGATGGCACTGTTAAATTTGCTGTTGCTTTCTTTCCCCTGGTTTGATGAGGCTCTCAGTGCACAGAGAATTCCCCAGGACAGCAGAGACTTGCTTTGATTGCTGTTTTTTGTTGTTGTTTGAAACACCTCCCAAAGACATTGTTCACAGGGCTCTGTCTGTGCTGGGAAAAGGTGGTCAGCTGGAGAGCTGAGATCCTGCCTTGTCGTGGGTTAATGAGGTGAGATTATGAAGAGCCAGCCAGCAAAAGAAGTTGATGAAATTAGAGGGGATGGCAAATAAAAAGGGAGGGAAGGAGGGAGGGCTGGGACCAGAGCTCTGCCTGTGCCTCACACAGCCTGTGGCTGATGGTGATGTGATCCACGTGGGGACTGGGGCACCTGCAGTACTCGAGAGAATTCCTTTGTGCTTTTCCAGTGGAATGCTCTCCCTCAGCAGATGGAGAGGGTTCTGTCCCAAGTGGGCAGTCTGGAGCTGGGCTCAGCCCTGCCCCAGCCCAGCCCAGCAGGATGGATGTGTGGTGCTGCCAGGAGGGACGTGGCTCTTTGTGTCAGAAAAGGCAAAGCTGGCTTCTTCTTGTTTTGTCCCTGAGCTGCCTTCAAAAGCCTTGTGTTCACCCTTGTGAGGAAAGGTAAATCTTAAAAATTGCTATAAAGAGAAAGGAAAATATCTCTCCTTTGGGCAAAACCCTGGAGAGAGAGCCACTCTAGATGTCCTACAAGTGATTTACCTTTTAATTTCCCTTTCTTTGATTTTGTTTAGTGCTCTTTCTGTCACCTGCTCCTTTCAATTGGCCTCTGTGGGAACCACAGCTCCTCTTTGCACTCTGGAGCCTCTTCACTTTGGAATGCCCTCTTCATGGCAAGGTTAATAATGAGTTTATCAGAAAATACTCCTGCATCTTATGGAAAATCAGAGGACCCACAGAGGGGAGGTGCTGCTTTATGGTCTACAGGAGCTGAGATGGGTGTGTTTGACCAGGAATCTTTTGGCTGCATCTCCTTGGGTACCCAGGCCCATTCCTTGCCCCTTGTCCTGCAAGGCAGGCTGGCTCCAGGCTGTTTGAAATGGCTTTGCCACCTCCCAGGATGGGATGAGGTGTTCAAAATGGTGATGGTTTGTCCAGTTCAGAGCCAGGGCAGGGACTGCTGCAGCCATGAGGGGGGAGTTGGTCGAGTTCCAGTGGTCAGGAAAGTCAGGTTATCTTTCTAGGCTGCCTGAAGGTCCCTGTGTGCCTGAGGTCCCAGACTCACTGGAAGCTCCTTAGCTGTCCCCATGACTGATGGTTCTCCAGCCTTCAAGTCCAGGCAGTCCAGAGCACAGGGGCATGGCTGGCATGTTCCAAACCATCCCTGGGATGTCCCAGGGCACGCTCCTGAGCTGGAGGTGAGGATTGGCACCTGCACTGCTGAAGGCAGAGCCCCCATGAGAGCCTGGCACCATGGCCCTACAGCTGTCAGCATGATGAATGGATGTTGTGTTTTATTTCCTGCTTTATCAAATACTAATTATGTAGATGATAATTCTCAGCATCACGGTTCCTTTTGGCTCATTTGTTTTTCACTCCTCAGAGCAAGAATAGGGGGTTTTTCCATCCCCCCCTCCCCTCCCATTCTTGAAATTCTGCTTTAATTGCTTCTCTTTGGCTTTTGCTTAAGGTTTCCTGCTCCGAACAGGTCAGTGTATTGATCCTGCACTTTGATAAGGTCAGCAGAGATCAGCTGTGACATTTCCAGGAGATTTGCTCCTCCCTTAATGGGCTTAGTCATCAAAGAGTTTTCCAGGGGACAGGGTAGGGGAGAGATTGAATTTCAGCTCTTACATATGTTTATTTGGGCAGGCCTGGAAGGCTCTGAGGAGTGGGATCCCTTGACAGACCAAAGGATGTGGTGTCCAGGTTATGAACTCTGCATCTGGCACCCTCCATCTCACAAAATGTCACAGAAACCCTGCGTGACTGGGTGAGGTGGCACCAACTGATCCCAAAGGGCGCAGAACGAGGTGACCCCACCCCACAAACCCTGGCCAAGCCCATCTCTGACCATTCAGAGGAAGGTGAGGAGATAACAAAAAGAACAAGCCAGCAACTTCTGCTGGGCCAGATGAGCCTGGGGGAGGAAAATAAATCAACAAATTCCTTCCTGAGGTCTTGGATAGTGAGCTTGGACTACAGCTTCACGGGGAGTGCAAGGCTGAGCAGCAGATTACCCAGAATTTCCTGTTCTTGTCATGGCTGAGGGGACAAGGAAGGGAGCAGGGGCACAGAGGGATGCCCTGAGCCATCCAGCCCTGCTCCCTCTGCTCCTGTCTCCCAGGAGTTGGATTAAAGCCTGGCTGTAAAGGAGTTATCTGCTACAGCAGCATCCAAGGAGGAGGATCCACACCCTTGTGAGGTCCTCCAAAGTCCCTCCCTGCAGGGAAATTGCGCTGTATTTTGGGATTTATCTGGCCTGAGCTTCCAGGCATTGAATCTCATCATCTCATTGTCAAAATCCTGGGGAGTCCCCTGCAAGCCGGGATATTTCCACTCTGATGCCTAGACGTCTTGGGATTGTTTTAAGCAACTCTTTGGCAAACTGAGGAAGATGAGATGAGTTCAGAATTTTTCCAGCTCTCAGTTCTGTGTATGGAATAATTTTAGATTCTCTCCAAGGCCCTCCCTCCCTGTGTGGACACTCCACATCTTCTGGAAAAGCTCTAAAAACCCAGAATTGTGCTGTGCTTTGCACAAGGGCTCTCACAGCCTCTAACATGCTAGATGGGGGTTGTTTTTTTCCTATAAAGTCATGCAAATGTGGGTGAAATAGGGGAAAATGTAGGGTAAGAGAAGAAGAAAATGCAAATGTCCAGAGAGATCCTGGTCCCTGTGCCTGCTTGGATGAATATTCACTTACTCCAGGGACAGCATCTTCAGTCCTGCCACAGTCGGTGCTTTCTGAGGTAATCTCTCACATTGGAAGTAGCTGTCATTTGCATTCCTGGTTCCCAGAGGTGTTATCTTGCACTGGCTTGCATCAGACTACATTTTTCCACAGTGCTGTACCTCAGCAGTGAAGAGGGGGTGAGCAGCTCGTGGTCAAGTGACTGTGTCTGGCTGAGCAGAACACCCCTGTGTTCTGTCACCCTTTCCAGCCACGTGTGGATGTTTATCCTCCTGAACCCCTGCTTGGCCACACGGATCAAGGGGCCCTCGATTGGGGTAGATCTTGTTGACACTTGATAGGAAAAGGTGAGAAAAATGTATTTAGTGGCTCTGTCAGGGTCCATGAATCCTGCCCCTTGCGTGTGGGCTCATTTAACCCACACTGTGACCTGCCCTGTTCTCATCGTTACTTACTCGTGACCTCCCTTTCTGCTGTCTATAAACATTCCCAGCAAAGAGAATCACTCCAGCAAATGGTGGATAAAATGCTGAATGATGTGGACAGAGAGCAGAGCACCAGAATTGATCTAAACTGCCTGGATGTCCCTCCAGATTCTGGAGCAAAAGCTTTTTTCTGGGTATTTGCAGGCTATGAAGCAAGGCCATAAAGCTTTCAGGGTGTCCCGGGTGATGACAGGGTGATTCAATCAGGCTCCCTTATCAGATTCTCCCTGTCCTGCTTGTCTTCCCCTCTCCCTTCTCCATCTCTTCTCTGGAAGGCTGGATTGGCATTGCTCAGGTTGGCAGCTCAGCCTTGAGCAGAGTAATTCCAGACTATGAGGGAACTTAAAATTTCAGCTGTTTAATGAAGCTTGTGGCCCCCAGATGCTTCCCTGTGCAGCCCTGCACCCCTCAGGGGGGTTACCTATGCTGTGCACTCAGGATTCTTCTCTGTGGAGGATTCCCAAGGTGTCAGCCTCTGAAACGCTCCTGGCTCTGCTCTTGGAAGCACAAGGGAGACACGTGCCTGCAGAGGGAGGCTGAGGATAAGTCACTTTATTTTATTTAAGTCACTCATTACAGTCACTTTAACTGGCTTTTTCCCACCTGGGCCTTAATTACCTCGAGGAGCAGAAGAGTTTTTGCTCTTTTGGCTGTGGTCCCGTTCTTCTCCCTCTAAATCCTGAGTAACCCAGCAGAGGTGGGGCAGAATGGAGCAGATCCCCTGCAGTCAGGGATGCCACCAGAGCCTGCAGATGGATTAGGTCCTGTGCCATACTCAGGTTAATCTTTTCAAACACTGTTTCCAGGAAAGAAGCGATAGCTTCAGTCATATTTAAATTCAAAGACTGAGGATGAATTCCTTAGGCCTTGGAGAGGATGAAGAAGGACAGTGGGGTCCTCAGAAGTGGATCTGAGATGTAAGGTTGTCTCTGTCTCTGTCCTGGGGCATTGTGTGAGTTAAGGCAATCGCAGAGCTCCCAGCACTCAGAGGTGCAGTCACCTTGGTGTCACCCTCTGTGTGGGCTCTGAGGACACCCTGGGCCCCCTTGAGGACCTTCCCTGTGCTCCTGGCAGGGCATGAGCTGACTGGAGGTGAACTTGCAGTGAGCAAAGTGCAGGAGGGGGTTTGGAAAGCTTTGGGGCACTGGTCTGCCGTGTGTGTCTTGGGGCTGGGTGTTGGCAGGGCTGCTCACATCCCCCTGCCAAAAAACATCTGCAGGCAGCTGGGATCGGCCTCTTTTCCCATTCTTTTCTCCCACCCTACTGCTCCTGTTCAGCTCCTTCACTGCACAATCCCTCTCTGGGTTTGTGTCCTTCAAACCCTGCCCCTTAAACACTTAGTCATCACTTAGCTAAACTACTATATACAAATATAGCTCTTTTGATCTTCCTACGTAAATCAATACCTGCTGTCCTTTCATCTTCGTAGGGGCTTTCTCTGAGCTCTCTCCAATTTACTGTATTTAAAATGGAGTCATCTTTCCTGCCTGATTCTCCCCAGTTTTCAAATTTCCTGAAGCCCCTACACCTGCAGGAAATCCTGGTGGCTCCCTGCCACCTCCACTGCCTTCAAGTGGTAGAATTGCTTTGTACAGAGCACCTCTCATCCCCCTGGATTGCTGTGGATCTTCCTCAGCTTGCCCTGGAAGTGAAGAAGCCCGAGCTCCCAAGGAACTGGGAAAGGCACAAGCCAGTCTCAACTCTCAGTGCCATTCTGGGCTGAAGGAAAGTTATCCCACTTGGGTTTATGGAAAGGAATTCTGCACTCATTGGTGGCTAAACCCAACGTTGTCTGTAACAACACAGCAAATGGCCAGGGAAGCTGTGGCTGCCCCACATCCCCCTGGAAGTGCCCAAGGCCAGTTTGGGCAGGGCTTGGAGCAATCTGGGCTAGTGGAAAGTGTCCCTGCCCATGGCAGGGGTGGGACTGGATGGGCTTTAAGGTCCCTTCCAGCCTAAACCGTTCTGGGGTTCTGTGAAATACGAACCTTAGGGACAAAGGGGCCCAGGATGAAGGAAGGGAAATGAGCAGCAGGTAGCAGCTATTTATCCCCTCAAAGCAGGGAACGTGGGCATCCCTTCCTGAGCTAACCCTGCCTGGCTGCCCCTGGGCTCTGATGGAAGGCTGCAGGGGAGGCCAGACCCGGGACAGTGATCCAGGGCAAGTGTGGGGCAGTGGCACTGTCACTGCTGTGCCAGGGATGGGTTGGCTCCCCCAGGTGCCCGGCTGGGGCTGTGGGAGCAGCAGGAGTGCCCTGCTGAGGCACGGCTGGAGGTGATTTAGTGCAGGTGTCACTGCCCGAGCCCGGCTCACACTTCATCCCAAGTGTTTGCTCTGTTGGTTATGTTACAGTTGGTAAATAAAACTGTCAGAGAAATGGGCTGGAGCATGTGACCGTGGCTTTAGGGCAAGAATTAAGTCTCTCTGTAGGATTTGAAGAGGCCATTGTGCAATTCCTTCCCCTTTCCTTACCTCCAGATACCCTGAGACCATTCCAGCTCTGGACTGGGAACGCTGGGAAAGTCATTAAAGCCATTACAGTAAAAAGCCTTCTCCCTCCCCCCTTCAAATGAAAGGTTTATAATAGCAATAAACCCTTGATTTTAGCATATCGTTATGGGTCAAATAAAAGCTGGTCAGGAGCAGGAGACAGAATCTCATCCCTCTGCTCATCCCCTCTGGATAAATGTAGTACTGCTGCCATGGGCCATATAGCTTAATTAGCCACTCTTCTCTGCTGCTCCTCAGGAAAAATACTTTGCAACCCTAGGCAGGCTGTCCGTGTCATATTTCCCATGTTCCTGGAGGTGTTAATGAATTCATTAATCACTTAATGGCAAGGAGGGTCTTTAGGGACCGGCGTCGCAATTTACTGCTCCCAGGAGGAAGAGGCTCTGTCACTGATCTAAAGTTTCAGTTCCACTAATTTGTGCCAGCAGAGCCACCGAGCTCCTTTCTGCAGTCCTCAGAGTCCACACAGACCTCCCAGTGGGGGCATGGCAGCAGAGCGTGGAGCGACAGGGTCGGGAATCTGCAGGACGGGGTCTTGTGCTGAATGATGTCCTGGCTCTGGAGCATCCAGAGGCTGAGCAGGGCAAAGGAAACCTCTGCCCACCCTCCTGCTTATGTTCTTTGCCTTTTTTTTTTTCTTTTCCCCTGGGACAGGCTTCCTGAAAAACCGCTGCAAAGGTTCCTCCATGCAATAGGCTTGGAAGTGCATCCCGAGCCTCAGAGGCTTCTTGCTGACTTACAGGAAATCCAAACTCTGGCAGCACGGCTGTGTAATGTGGCCTGGGACTGCAGGCTCTGCCATGAAACGAGTCTGTGAATCTTTTCTAACTGAAGAGCGTCAGGGGGATGTATTTTGACTGAAACTGTCAGTTGAGATGTGAATTTGAGTGTTTGCATTTCTGTGCTGCAGAAAATGTTGATTATTTCAGTCTCTCGCCCTCGTTGCGGGAGAGCAGTGGATGCCAAAGTTCCCAACAAAACGGCTCTTTTGGCTTCTTTCTGATCACACAGCAGAGCAGGGAGGGGAGGAGGTGAACAGAGCCCTCCTCTCTGCTAATTCCCTTCCACCAGCCTGTCATCACTTTGCAATTGCACCTTTTGGAAGGATTTTTTTCTCCCTGCCTTTCTGTTCTCCCGCTTAACTTCTGCTCTGATTTCTCTTTCCATCTTTCCTCTCAGTCTGCTGCCTTCCCAGACTGAGGGCCAAGGGAAGCAGTGGAAGTGTGTAAGACAAGGGCTAGCAGGGCCATGCGTGGGGCTGTCCATGTGCAGGCATTTTCTCCCCATCCCTGATTCCTCCCGGGTTTGTTCCCCAGCTCTTTGTTCAAGAGCTGTTGTGAGGACGTGTGAGATGAAAGGCGGGACAGAAGCAACGTGTTGGCCTGGGAGAGGAGGAAGGAGGGAGAGGAAGCAGGAGTACAAACCCACTTCACTGGAGCAAACACAAAGGGAGACAATTTCAATAAATGCCAGATGGTCCAAGCGAACCAGAGCCATGGAGAGCCCTCCATGTCCAACTGTTTGCTTTGGCAGGGAGCCTTCAGCTTTCAAATGAGAGCCTCCCAGGCGCCCTCTTCTTTTCCTTGGCTTTCCTCAACCCCTTTGCTCATCCTCTGGACCCCTCCTCCTACTCCCTTTGATGTCTTTCCCATCCCCTCCCGTCCCTGCTGCTGCCCATGGCTCGTGTTGCCCCTCAGACGCTGATGTGCAGAAGAGTGAAGGCGTTCCCTGTGTGTGGGGATCCAGCCTCATTCCAGCACCACGAGCTGTCCCTGCCCAGCAGCAGCCTGGGGACACGGCCAGGCAGAGAACATGCATCCTGCTGGGACAGTGGGGTGGCACCTGCACAGGGGGGAGGGAAGACCACTCCCAACACAGCCCTTGGGTGCCGGATTCTGGGGTTGAATGAAGGAACATTGGTCATCTTGGGGGTCTTTTCCAACCTTAATGATTTCATGATCATGAACTTCTTCCTTTCCCTCTTGGGAGCCTGGGTTGGCCTGTGTTATTTTGTTTTGTTTTGGCCAAAATTCCTGCAGGATGCAAACAGAGGAGCCAGGACATGGAGGGAGGGACTCGGGGTGGTTCAACTTGAGCAGCATCATCTGAGATGTTGCTCCAGACTCTGCAACCTCCCAGGAGTGCCCTGGAACACCACAGGAGGAGAGGTCCAGCTGCCAAGGGGCTCTTTTGTTCTTGCTCTACCTTCAAAATATTCATTATTCCAAATTGCCTTTCACAATTCTTCCATTCTGCAATAATTGTGAGTGATGTTTGTCATGTCATCCCCACAGTTCCTAACAGGAATGCCATCACTATTCCAGTCATTAGCAGAATGTCCAGAGCTGCTGGGGCTGCTTTTGTGCCCTCCAACCTCCCACGCTCCATCTTCCCTACAGTGAGCATTGTTGGATATTAGGGTTGAACCTGAGGGGAGAAGGGGGAACAGGGAGAAGAACTAGTTGGAGGGATGCTGGTGTCAGGATCAGTGCTGTGCTCAGGGATGCTGCTCATGGAATATCAGTAGAAATTAGAGGGAAAACACCATTTCCCCACGAGTTTGGGGTGTCTTAGCTCTGTTCCTAGCAGCACAGTCCAAGACCTCTCCCTTGAATCCATCTGGCTTGGACCTGAAGAGGTGCTTCTGCTCTGATGATGGGGATCTGTGGATGAAGAGGGAAGGCTGGAATTCAGCTGGCAGCCCCCAGCTACTGGGAGTCCAGTGGTGAGCAGCCCTGGTGGGAACCAGGTGGCAGAAATTCTGGATCCACTGGGTCCCTCCCACTCCGTGCACAGTGGTGCCCACCTCAGCAGCAGCTGGAAGCCCCAGCAGAAATTCTGGAACCACCAGGTCCCCCTCGATAAACAAAAGACAGATAGGAGGGTTACGTTTTTCCGTAAAAATATTTTTGATGTGCCTTCCCTCCCAACACTTGGCAACAATGAAAGCTTTGAAAATTCATTCAAATTTTCCTCATTTCAGGTGTGGGATGTGGGAGGGAGATTGTACTTCCCCAAATATCCTGCTTTACCTCGATGCCCTCTATTCAACTTTCCTAAGGAAAATGTTGAACTTCCTATTTCAAATCCCACATCCATTTCTCTGGAAATCTCACCAAAATCTTGACAGACTCAGGGACCAAATAAAGATTTTTAATTAAGCTGAGTATTAGGTTTCATTCAAACCCAAATAAAAAGAAAAAGGAAATAAGAGAAAAGTATTTCTTTATTTTCCTATTTTCCTTCTGCTTTTGGAAACCTTGGGGAAACCAGAACTCTCGAGCTCCCTAGGAGATTCCAGAGGGAAGGACTTAGTGGCTTGGAATATAAAAGAATGTACACAAACCAGAAAAAATTTTGTTTGGGTTTTTTTTTTCCCCCAAAATATTGGGGTTTTGCACCGCAGGGCAAAAATTGTCCCATTCTCCCAAGGTCTGGCTTCTCAGTTTTATTTTCTCAAATTTAAAACCAGTTTACATCTTTGCAGGACAACCACGTTCTTGGTACTTTTAACTACAGATTCACATTGATTGTCCTTGTTTTTTATAGGAAGCTGGGGAAAAATTATTTATGGGCATATTTTCCTCCTTTCTAAATGCAAATTATTAATTCAAGTGAAGAAGTATAATTGTTTCCTGATATTAGGTATTTTTAGGTGTGCTCACATCTGAATGCTAGCGAGGAGGCCTTTTTCCATTACCCTTTGGAAAGAAAAACAAATTTCAATGGGATTGTATTTGTTGAATACTGATTAAAGGAACTGAACAGAATTTCAAGTTTCCATGGGAAATAAAGTATCAAATGTGACTTGGTGAGTGAAACTATTGCCTGAGTCTTAGAAGTTTATTATCAGATTAAATCACAGCTATGATAAAAGACAATTTGTAATGCAGATGATGGAATAATGTTCTTTATCAGGAAAAAAGAATTTCTTGTGTTCTCTCAAACTTGGAATACAGCAGGAGTAGTAACAGACACACAGAATGAATGACCCAAATCAGCTACAAAAAAGTCATCTGTGTATATGCAATTACCCCAAAACGTGAGATTTAAAATTATTAAGGGCTGTCTTTCAATTTGGAGCAAAGTCAAAAGAAAAGGCGATTTCTGTGGGAGTCACATTGTCCCTGGAGCTGATGCTGCAGACACAAAATTAGGTTGGTTTGGCTCATCCCCCAGGCCAGATCCACAAATTCTTGGTCCAGCCCTTCAGGTTCCTCAGGTTTGTGGTGTTGTCCTCGGGAGCTGTGGTTGCCATCCAGCAAACCTGTCCTGCCCCGTCCCTTGTGTGTGACCTGCCGTGGGTTCTGACACCTCCCAGCTGGGTTTTGGCTCCCTGGGTGCCATTAACTCCCACAGCCCAATCCCACAGACCCCACGGGGCCGGGACATCAGCGATCTCCTGGTGGCTGAAACTCTGGTTAGGGTGGTGGCAATGAGGGGAGGTGGGGAAAGAGGGAGGCTGTGAGTAATCCACAGGAAGGAGGATTGGTTGGAGGGAAGGCAGCAAACTGCAGTGCTCTGGTGATGCACTTCAGCCTCCAGAAAGCTCAAATTGATCTTTGGTGCAAGGAGTCCAGCTCCTGAATTCAATAAATCCTTCTATAGATCGTCAGATTTATCTTGGACTGGGGTGGGCTGAACTTGTGTCCCTGGCTGGACAGCAGGCTGCTGTCACTGTCCTCCTGAGAGAAAACATAATGAAAGGCTTGTGGGTTGAGATAAGGACAGGGGGAGATCACTCACCATCATGGGCAAACCAGACTCGTCTGGGATATTAATTGAATTTATTACCCTTCCAATCAACCCCCAGTGCTCAAAAGGAGCCAAGACCACTGGGGATTTTTGTCTGCATTTGGAGACCCTGCACTGCTGTCCTGAACGTCCCCTGGCAGGCAAGACAGGGTCCACAGCCCAGGAAAACATGAGCAGACCCTCTGAAGGAGGCTGGGCTTGGTGACTTCAGTATCCTGTGCCCACCCAGGACAGAGACACTGCTGAGGAATGGTGCTGAACCCAACAAAATAAAGATGGGATAAGGAGAGGGACTGAGATGGGCCTGGGCAGCTGGGAGTTGCTGCTGCTCTTGTTTATGCTGAGTCTCTCTGTGGGGGTTGTTCTCCGGTTTGTCTCAGCACGATGAGAGGCCTTTAAGTGAGAGGCTGTGGTTTACAGAGTCAACAGATTTAAGCAGGCTACAAATATTAATTATTAATTACTGTTGGAGAGTGCTATCCATTAGATTGGTGGAGTAGTTAACAGCTCTGCCTGGTGCTCCCCGCAGACACGCTCTCGCTGTCAGATTTCTCCCCCCAACCAAGACCCCAGCGCTAGAATTAGGCCAGAAACTATTTTCCAGTTGAGTGGCTTTTAATGGGCTCTCCAGACGTGTTCTTTGCATCCTGTGAGTGACTGGATCCGTGGAGAGCAGAGTCACTGGGATTGATTCATTCTTTAGGCTGTATTAGGGGTTTCACTAAGTGGGGCTCGGTGCTGCTGGAGGCTGGGTCTGTTCTCCAGGAGCACCCAATAATTACCCACAGGCCAGGGCAAGGCTCGGCTCTGGAGAAGCCCATTTGCAGGATTCCTGAAGGGAGCTGTTTTTCTGATAAGAAGCACAGTGCTGGTCTCTTCTGGGCCATCTCTTGGTGAGAAAGTGTCTTTCCAGAGGCTCAGAACTATGGCAGAATGAACCAAGGAGTGTGTGGTGATGAACGTGGAGGTTTGGAGGTGGCGCCACGTCCCTGCAGATGTTCAGAGGGTGTTTGAATGTCTCCTGCAGCTTTTGAAGCCATTGAGGTGCTGCTTTGCTGCTTCCTTCCTGGGATGGGGCACAGCAGCACAGCCTCCCTTAGGGACACCTTTTGTCACATGAAGGGGCTTGCCATGGGAGAGGAGTGCCAGGAGGGAAGGACCTTGGGATGACACTGGGAAGTCCTCTGGTGGCTTTAAGTGTATGGCTGAGGCTGGTCTGGTGCTGTCTTAGAGGAAGAGTGGAAAAGATGCTCCAAAATTACAAATAGGCCCACAGAAAGCTTTGAGTCGTTTCTAGTGGCCTCCTCACATTCTACAGAGCTGTGTGAGGAGCTGGGCCCTGCTTCCCAATTCTCCCTCCCTCCCTTCCTTCCTTCCTTCCTTTGCCCATGATTCAGCCACGCAGCTCAGAGCAGTGGCCATGGAGCTGGGGGCTGAGCAAAGCTCTGCACCAGGGAGCCAACCAAAGGATGAGCCACAAGCCTCCAACTCTTGAACTGCCTGCCTTCCTTCACCTCCTGGGACAGGAATTCGGGATAAAGCACAGTCCTCCTTACGGGAATCGCTCGGGCAGCCACAAAAAGGGCAGTGCAGAGGAGCCTCCCTCAGCCAGAGGCAGGAATATTGTGATCCGCGAGGAGCTGACTTGTTTCCAAACACCTCGCACGCTTTGTTCGTGTGCTGTATTAAAGAGCCGGCAGAATTTAATTCCTCTGGGAAAAAACCCCAAACAAAACAGCCTCCCCTCCCCCAGAGTGCAGCCGTGCTGTAATTGGGCTGTGACAAACATCTCCCGAGCTGGCAACGGGGGGTTTGGAATTCTGACGTGTCCTCAGTCTAGGCAGACAGTTTGGCAGGGAGAGTCACAGCTGGGTGATTCCAGCTCCCCCAAGCCGGGGCTTTTTGAGGGAAAACGCTGACAATCCTCAGGAACAGCGAGCAGGACTCTCATAATTTATTTTTAATGCCGCGCTGTCTTTAACTGTGCAATTTCCTCCAGGGTGTTTGCTTTGAGATTGCGGGATAATTACATCGCAGAAACCAGGCTAATTACAGTTAACAGCCTGAAAAAGTGAGGGCCCCCGTTTCCCGCCCCCCTCGCAGCTTTTTCCAGCATCGCCGAGGAGGCGGCTCGGCACGGCTGGGGATGCTCGGCACGGCTGGGGATGCTCGGCACGGCTGGGGATGCTCGGCACGGCTGGGGATGCTCGGCACGGCTGGGGATGCTCGGCACGGCTGGGGATGCTCGGCACGGCGCTGGGGATGCTCGGCACGGCGCTGGGGATGCTCGCCCCGCGGAGCTGCAGCCGCACAGAGAGGGGCTGGGTGCGGCCGGGGCAGCCCTGCCAGGCCAGAGATCAGAACTCCACGGCGGGGAGGTCACCGGGCTGCCCAGGGGCGGGGGAAGGCCGCTCCGTGGTCAGTGTGTCAGTGCCCTCTGTTGGGACCAGCCCGCTCAGCCACCCCCAAAAGGCTCTGCTGGGAAGGGTGGGAGTGGAGGAGGTCTCGAGTTTTGCAAGCCTCGCCAAACTGGACCTGAATCCAGCAGTGTGCAATGCATGCAGTTATCAAACTTGTGTTTTCTGCCTCCATTCATGCATTCCCTACATCCAGCAGTGTGCAATATATGCAGTTATCACACCTGTGTTTTCTGCCTCCTTTTATCCATTCCCTGAATCCAACAGTGTGTAGTGGATGCAGATATCTCCATGTGTGTTTTCTGCCTCCCTTTATCCATTGCCTGCATCCAGCAGTGTCCAAGGGATGCAGTTATCACACCTGTGTTTTCTGCCTCCGTTCATCCATTCCCTGCAATGGATGCAGATATCTCCACCTGTTTTTTCTCCCTCCATTCATCCATTCCCATTATCACCTTCAATTACTCAGTGACAGGCCAGGCATGAAGGGAGTGGTGGCATTCCCTTGGGCTGGGATTGAGCTGGGGATCCTCTGGCCAGGCCTTCCACTGCCTTCCCACTGAAAGATCCCCCCCAGATGCCCCCAGGCTTTTTACTCTGCATTTAGCACAGGGGCTGTAAGTGTGGTGAACTATGACTTTTGCAGGGTAGTTAACGCCTTTATTTTAGCCTCAAATGGTGGGGAAAAAAGTGCCTCCAAAAATCTAGCCCAAACCTGACAAATGTGTGGGCTTGAGTTCTCGTGAGACAAGAGCAGTGTCTGCTCTGAGACGTGTCCTTGTTTCTGTCTCTATCAGCTGGGCTAATAAAAGCTCCTTGTGTTTCCTCCAGGCCTTCTGCCGTGATTTATGGGTTCAGGCTGGGACCAGGAGCCCCCTGGGCTGTCACAGACACAGAGGGGTGGGAGGGATGCTGATTTTAATTGAGGCAGCGCAGTCAGAGCTCCCAAGGCAGTCGGGATGTGCTGTCCCCAGCAGCCCAGGGGTGCCAGGCTGTGCTCCAGACCTTCAGTGTAGTCCTGCAGGGCCTGGCTCTCCTCGCTGAGCTCAGCTGCCCAGCCCGTGCTCGGTCAGAAACCACTCTGGGAGCTGGAAAGGCTCATCCTGCCTTGACCATCACCTTGCTGGATCACACCACAGTGGCCAATTCCGTAGGGAATGACAGCAAAGAGCTCTGGAGCAATGCAGCCACCCTTGCCACCCTCAGCAGCTCAGATGCTGCTCCCATGTTCACTCTCTGGGTTTTCACACGATCTGGCCCTTAATTCTGGCAGTCTTGAAAAAGCATTCATTTTCTCTTCTGGGATTCCCCATCAGAGATTAATTTAATGATTTCTTTTTCTTTCCCATTGTTTGTTTGTAATGATTAAGGTGATAGTTATAAATTGTTAACAAGTTCTGGTAGAAATGCAATCCCTGGGAACTTCTTCTGAGCTGAATAAAATAACGGGGAGATTGATTTAGCAAAGCTGGTTGAGTTGCTGTGTCTTCAAAGATTATCTTGGTTCTGCATGAAAGGCCAGATTTTTCAGCAGTATTTCAGCCTAACTGAAGTCAGGTGCTTAAGCACCTTCAAAATAAGAGAAGCCTCTGTCTGTGGGGAGTGATAATATTGTGTGTTAAACCAGCCAGTGTATTAGAACTTTCTTTTTTTTTGGCTGGGCGATTTTTTCAGGCGAATCCTTTCCTCTGGCAAAGTGCTGAGCTGGCACAGAGGGATTATTTGGTGAAAGAAGCCCTTTCTCTGCTGGGAACAGCCCATTTCCCTGGAGGCCACTGGGGCTGGCGAGGGTTGATGCTGGTGACATCTCCATGGGATGCTTGGTGTGAGGGCCATGGCTTTGCACAGAGCAGAATCTGCGGGGTTGCCTTGGCTCTTTTTTCTTTGCTTTCCTTGTGCTGAGTGTTTGCTGAGCTCCAAAGCGTTTACTCCTGGCAATTATTCTGATGAGGCAGGGGGTTATTTGAAAACTGCGAATGGAGGTTTCTGGGGAAATGTCTTCAAAGGCTGATCTCCTTTCAATGGAGGTTGTAATTGTTTAATGATTTTCTATATGGATTTCCATGTGGGCTGCTGCAGGACAGGCAGGGCTGGTTTGTCAGCAGAGAACATCTGCTCGTGCTTCGCCCTCTCTTCTCCTGGAAGGCTGGTCAGCTGCCTCCTGAGCAATACTGGGGATTTTTGATTTATATTTCCCTTGGCTTTCCGGCTCTGTCTCAGACTCAAACCTCAAACCTGCCATGGTTTTTTTTCAATTAAATCAGCTGTCTTTCCCACACATCTTGTCTCTGGCATCCTTGCTCTGCAGGGTTGCAGTGATGCTGCTTTAACAACCAGAACTGGGCTGGGGCAGGACCAGCAGGTCCTGCCCTCTTCCACTGCAGCTGATGAAACATCTTGTCCCTCTCCAAAGCTGAAAAACCATTTCTCTTGCATTGTCTATCCCCTAATTCCTTGGACAGGCAGAAGCCTTATTCTAGTTTCTAGTTTTCCACCTAAATTTATCAATGAGTGAATTGTGACCTTTTGGTGATGTTCTTTCAGCTTGAACAGCACTTTCTCTTCCTTCATGTTAAACCTCCTGGTACATGGAAAGAGAACAATTTTATCACCTCTTCCCCTTCATTTTCTACACTAACAAGTCAGGTTTTCCCAGCAGCTGCCTCTTACCACCTGTACTCTGATGAGCCTTGGAGGCAGTTCCAGGCTGAGCTCACCAGCCTTGACCCCAGTTTTGGGTGACAAAGCTTGCCCGGGGCCTGCCATGCAGTGTCACCAGACAGGGTACAGCAGCTCGTGGCCCACCCAGGGCAGGTGCTTAATGGGGCTGCTTGCAACACTGCTGTGCTTGAGGAATGGGATTTTAAAAGGCTTGATCCCCTTCTCAGTGGAGTCGCAGCTGAAATTCCCATTGATTTCTGAGGTGTGTGTCCTGGACTTAATAAATCTCGTTGCTCAGTGCCAGGAGTGGTGAACTCTTCCTGACAGGGTAAATCCTGTGCCAAGGGTGTTGATGTGTCTGATGGAGAGCCGAGGGCAGCAGGAGCTCCAAGGGGGTGGTGGAAGTGTGCTACCAGTGATGGGTCCCCTTCTCCTGTTCTGTTTGCTTTTCTCAAGGAATAAAGAGCGTGCCAAAATTGTTAATTAAAAAAAAAAAAAAAAAAAAAAAAAAAAAAAAAAAAAAAGAACAAGGCAAAATTGTTGTCTTAGCTCCTTGGAACAATCCTGAGCAGGCAGAGGGATCTGGGACACAGCTGGCACTGTGGTCTCAGTCAGAGGTGTCTGAGTCCTTTCACAGAACACAGGGGATGGTGATCCTGAGCAGCACAGGAGGATTCTGAGCAGCCTCATCACTTCAAGGTGTCCCTGCTCATGCCAGGGGCCTTGGACTAGATTGCCTTTAAAGATCTCTTCAACCCAAACCATTCCAGGATTCTGTGCTCCTTCCTTCCAGCCGTGACGAGCAGTGCTGGGAGCTGCTCTCGAGTCCCGGGGCTGGCTGGAGATCAACCAGAGATCCTGCCTGCTGGAAACACACTCCTCCTGTTTCCTGATCTGAGCCCCATAACATAAAGCAGATGTAAAGGTCTAGCAGGGATCAGGAAATCTTTTGTGTGTGAGGCGGAGGCAACGCTGCGTGCCCGAGGAACCTGTGAGAAGGGAAAACGGGGTACCCCTGGGGCAGGAGAGAGCTGCCTCTGCGGGGGAAGGGCCGCTCGGCCTGCTGTGAAGCCTGCCTGGCTCTCTGGAGTGGTGCTGAGCCGAGCAGTGTCCGCGGCCCGTCCCGGACCGTGTGCGCGGTCGGTGGATGCTGTGCCCGGCGCTCCCGCCGCAGCTCGGCGCCGCGGAGCTCCCTGCTGCCCGCGCCGCCGCCCGCCGCGCCGAGCTGCCAGTCGCTAAACAAAGCCGGGGAAAATCAGGCACAAGCTGTGCAATTTGCAGATGATCTGTGTACCTGCTAGCTCCGAACAGATGTTTTCCTTCGCGTGACCATTTGTGAGCTGCTTCCCTGTCACAGGCTGCGGTAGCTGCGGTGCTCGGGAGTGAGTGATATCTTACACCTGCACGGAGCAGCGTTCCTGCCATAAACCTGCTTTGCAATTCCAGAAATCTCCCATTACGGAGTTTTATACCCGGTGCAAACAACGGCAAAATAAGGCTGTTTAGTATTTTTGACAGAGTCTTTAGGAAAAAGCACTGGAAGATAAGAACTGCAAGAGCCGGATGGGATCTGCATAACTCCGCATCCTCTCCGAGGAGCGGGTGTTGCAAAGGGAAGCGCAGCAGAAGGCAAACCTGCCTCGTGTTAGATCTGCTCATCATCTCCTCTAGCTGGAGGTGGCCTGCAATATTAATATCCCTTTCGGCAGAGATGTTGGTATTTAGCTGGCGTAACTCCGGCTATTCTCGTTATCCACGCACATTCCCGCTTCCTCTCCGAAATGTCACGGATTCTTGGCCGCGACAACTTCCCGTGGAAGTTTGCTCCAGGCTTCAGCTCTGCCTTGTGCAGAGCCCGGGTTTCCTGCTGCAGGGGTGTGCCAGGGCAGTGTCAGCAGCACGGAATCGCTGCCTCAGTTGGTGTAGGGGGCATTCAGAGCAGCACATCAGCGCAGCTTAACTACAGCAGGCTTGGCTTGAGCTTGGCTTTTCCAAGAGGGCCCTAAAGGATAAAAGGACTGCAATTCCTCATCTCCCAGGCAGGTTGGCAGGTGTATAGGAATGTGATATCCTCCTCGGGGTTGCCCATGAGGGGAAGGGGGGTCTGTCTACGAGAGGCTGTTGGTTTTTCCTGGCTCCTTCTGAGCTCAGCCAGTGGATCTTCCGACAGCTGTTTGGAATAAATGTGCAGCAAAAAGCAAAAGGAGCCTGGAAGAGCCTTATGCTGAAGAGAGGAATTCTGCAGGGTGTTTTTCTCCTGGGATGTGCACCCTCCAAAACAACCAATGTCTTTAGGAAGCTCTAGGATAGAGGGATGGGTGCCCCTCTGTGATGGGAGGGGGATTCTCTTCTCAGGAACCAGTGCTTGCCCTGCTGCAGTGTGGGCACAAACCCAAGAATGCCTTGCTCAGCCCCTGTGGAGACAGATAACGCTAAACCCCGGGGCTGGCTCTGGGAAATCTGTTGCTCTGTGCTTTTTTGCACCAAATTCCCAGGTGGGTTTACCTGCAGAGATCAGTGGGAGCCTGGATTCCCTGCGGGCGCCGCCGGAACGTCTGTCGGGAGCGGCTGCCTGCCATCTGCTGCGGGCTGGGAGCGGGGAGCAGGGAGCTGCCTTCAGGCACAGCATCCTCCAGGAGAGCTCCCCCTGCAGCAGCAGGATCAGGCCTCTTGCCTGACCAGAATATGAATTTCTTTGCTTCAACAGAGGAAAACCTCTGTGCGTGGTCCAGGTTTGTTGTGCTACCAAGGAGCCTCCTGCCCAACAGCGGGAATTTGGTTTGGTGGGGCAAAGTGGATGTGGGGAGTTGGGGGCATCCTTGTCCCCCCCAGCTCATGGCTCCTCTTCCCTCACAGTGTAAACAGCTCTGCTCCCACAAGAAACTCCTGGAGGTTTAGGGTGGCAGCAGCCTTTTGGGGAGAGTAGAGGGGAGAGTTGTGGGGTTTGGGGTGAGGTCTGCTCTGGGGTGAGGAGCAGTTCTGACTGGGGATGTGTGGGGTGGCAAGAGCTGCAGTTACAGGGGTCTTGCTTGAGGTATCCTGAGCTAATAGACTTCCAAGGCAGGACAAAACAGCAGAGAGAACAGAAAGGCAAGGAGTGTCCCATGTCATATATTAAAGGCAAACAGACATTTTCCCATGTGGACCTTTGAAAAGCTGGGATAAAAGAAAAGCCAAAAATGTCATCTGAGATGTAGCTCTAAACGAGGGGATTTTCCCAGTCAGCTCAAATCTCCTGTCCCTCTTACTGGAAGGGGCCCAAAGCACCAAGCACTATTTAACTTGGAAAACTGGGAAAAGGGGGGCCCTGCCAGGGTGACCCCTCTTCTGTTCGGTGTGCAGAGGGAAATATTTCTTCCTTTCCTTGCCTGGTTGTCAAATTCATGCCCAGCCCACCGACAAATCCATCTCTTCGGAGATCAATTACAGTGTCTGGCTGCCAAGCCTGGAAAACCAATTAACTCCCAAATATATTTTTTTTTGCCTGTTTTAAAGAAGAAAAAAAAAGTGAAAGAAGGGAAAGAGAGAGACAAAAAGAGAGAAACACATTGAAGTGGGGGCATAAATCACCTGGTAAACATTCCAAACATTAAAATAAACAAGGACGAATTCCAACTTCATTTGTCTCTTTTGGAGATTCTGTCACTGATTTATTTTGCTGCTCTGTCTGAGCCTCAGTTTTGTCTTGGCTCATGTTTGGAGTCAGGTGCTGTGTCTGAAGCAGAGCCCCGGGGCTGGATGCTCCTGTGGTGATTCCTGCATGGAGCATCCTCCCTTCTGCAGGGCTGTGATCCCCTCACCTGGGGTTTTAGGGGGTTAAACCCTCTCCATCCTGCAGGACATTTGGGAGTGGATTAAAATGGATGCACAGCTCTTCCTGGGCTGGTGGTCTGGGAGAGGAGTGTGACCCACCAGGCTTCCCAGGAGGAGACAGCTCTGCTCCCCAATCCCAAACTTCTGGCTTTCTGAAGCCTCCCAGAACTGGCTGTTCAGATTGAAGCTCTCTGCCTAAACCTCACTTCCTCGATTTTTCAGGGGACTTTACTCCTTTTGACCAACTCTTCTCTGTCCTCAGGCCTCCAAAAGGCTTAGAGGAGGCTCCTGTTCCCAAAGGTGTGGAATGGTGTCCATGTGGAACTGAAGGGCCCAGGTGAGCAAGGCCCAGGTGTGTCTCAGGCTGGTGGTCTCACAGCGATATTTAAAGAAAGATTGGGAAAGAAAAAGAGGTAAAGATCGACTTATTTATGGTATTTCTGGTTTTGGGAATTGGCCAGCCAAGGATCTGGCAAGCCCGCAGTGGTACAGCTGCCTTCCAAATCCAGGGGGTATGGATGGTGGTGGAGTGAGGAGAAGCACTTTTGCCTGAGGAAGAGGATTTTCTGTTTCTAAATGCCCTTTATCTGGTATTTTTGGGTGGGAATAGAGGCACCTGGCTGTGGTGGTTGATACCAGTGGAAGGTAGAGGAGCTGCAGGTGTGATGCAGCATCCCTGAGGGTTTAGTGCCCACCTGGAGAGGCAGCAAGCTGGGGGAATACTCTGGGACATCCCAGGGGTCATTCCTGGTTGCCAGGCTTGCAGAACCTCTGTCTCCCTCAGGCAACAGGAATTTGCACCTGGAGCATCTGTGCTGCTGCCTGACCTCTCCTACAAGGAGCTTTAGTTTTCATTCCAGAGGGGAATGAATAATCCTGGGGGTTGGTGTGCTGAGGAACTGCCACCCTTCCTTCAGCTCTGTCAGAAACTCTTCAGGAGGCCGTGAACCAACAACCTTCCCTTGGGAGAAATTAGCTCCAAGTCCTAATGGAATGGGTGCTCATTTGGGGATGTCCTTGTCACCCTGTGTGCCCATGGCTGATCTTCCCAGGGATCCCACAGCATTCCTAGATCCCGTGATTGCTGTGGGCACTCAGGGGGTCCCGTTAGTGCCTCTGGCCCTGATTGTGGAGCCCTCTGTGGGAAGTTTGGGAAAGGGGAGCCCTCTGTGGAAAGTCTAAGAAAGGGGAGCCCTCTGTGGAACCTTTGGGAAAGGGGAGCCCTCTGTGGAAAGTCTAAGAAAGGGGAGCACTCTGTGGAAAGTCTGAGAAAGGGGAGCCCTCTGTGGAAAGTCTGAGAAAGGGGAGCCCTCTGTGGAACCTTTGGGAAAGGGGAGCCCTCTGTGGAACCTTTGGGAAAGGGGAGCCCTCTGTGGAAAGTCTGAGAAAGGGGAGCCCTCTGTGGAACCTTTGGGAAAGGGGAGCCCTCTGTGGAAAGTTTGGGGAAGGTGGGAGTGTTCTGCAAACCTCACAGATCCCACTGCATCCCGTGTGCTGGGGACTGGCTCCTCAGCTGGGGCTGGTTTGCAAGGCTGCTGTGGGATCTGTGCTTCCCAGCCTGGCTCTGGAAACAAAATCCTGCCGGCACTGTCAAGGAAACCTGGTGAGAGCGCAGAGTTGTCCAACAGCCTCCAGGCAGCCTGGGGCAAAAGCTCTGACAACTGCAAATCGGAATCCAAATGGAGCTTTTTTTTTTTCCTCTCCAGCCCAACACTATTGCAGAATAGAAGGATGGCATCAGGAAAGCTTAAAAAAAAACCCAACCCATAAAAACCTCCTGCTGTGTCATCCTGCCCAGACCTTCCAGTGACACAGCCTGGGAGTGGATTCATAGAATCCCAGGATGGTTTGGGTTGGGAGGGACTTTAAAGCCCATCCCATTCCAACCCCTGCCATGGGCAGGGACACCTTCCACTATCCCAGGCTGCTCCAAGCCCTGTCCAGCCTGGCCTTGGACACTTCCAGGGATGGGGCAGCCACGGCTGCTCTGGGCACCCTGTGCCAGGGCCTCACCTCCCTCACGGGGAAGGATTTCTTTCCAATATCCAATTTAAACCTAATTCTTCTGGAGATTGGCCTGTCAGACCAGTGTGTAAGACAAAATCTCCAGTCCTTTCATTTCCAAAGCTGACAATGAGCTGCAGTGATGGGAATCAGGAGAAATCCACATCCAGCAGGACAGAGCACGCTTTGGACAGTTCTTTTGCTGGAGATATTTCCCCAAGAAACCATTGTTTTAGACACAACCGATTACCCAATTAATCAATCCCTCAAATTCCTATATCCCAAATCCATGGGATAGATTGGATAGCTTAATTTGAAATGTGAAAGCAGGCTGGAAATCATTGCTGTGCAAATCAGGTGGAGGGTGGGCTTTTTTCTGTTCCATGGCTCAGCTGGGCTTAAATGAATGAATAAAATCCTTTCTGGTAGTTCCCAGTGAGGAATCTGTTCCTTTGGAAAAAGGGGTAAAAATTCCCTCCCAACATTTCATTCATCCCAGAGAGAAGCATTTTGATTGGGGGAACTCAGCTAATTTTTTTCCTCCTCAAAACAGGCCAACTTTGAAATATAAAACGTCACATTGGAACTGAAAGTTGAATAGAAATGTTTAGAAAACGTGGGATTATATATCCATATATTTGGAAGTTTAACGAGATTGTGGATGGAAAAGCAAGCACCCAGGCTATTTATAATTCAATTAGGCTTAGATTTAGGAGTAGTTCTCGCTCTCTGTAAACTGCATCTCTTTTTCATTTGGAACGATCTCCTTCCTCCATCACAGCCCCTTTTCCCAGCGATGCCTGGGAATATATGGCTGCAGCTGGGAATATATGGCTCTAATAGAGCTGCAATGACTGGAGCTGTACTGTGCCAGCTAACTGCTGTATTTTTCTTTCCCGAGGCTCTCCGGGCGTGTTCACAAGGGAATATTGACATTTGGGACCAAGGGATGGAAAACTAGGCTGTGAGCTGCTGGAGCTGTTATCAAGGATATTTATTCCAGCAACTTGCCCCTGCAGGACTTCTCAAGGTTGTGCCTCTTTTTCCACATTCCCCTGTAAGTGTCCCACACTGCATTTTCCATTAATTACTAAAATAAATCTAACAAAATGCTCTCCTTCCTGGGCTTTTTTTGGTACCTTTCAGTGTTCCTTCACCTCTCTCTTTGCACTACTGTAAGTAGCGAGTGAGTTCCTACTCTCACTCTGGGGCCTGGTTTCCAAACTGTTTATTGAGTAATAAAAAGAGACAATTACAAGTCATTGCCCAGGGATAATGTGCTGATAATTTTATGACTGGACAAACGTTTGGAACAGCCCACAAATGGTGGTGAGCAGGAAATCTGGGATCTGTTGCCGACAGAGCCACCCCTGAGGAGATGAACCCTCACTGCTGACAATCAGAGCTGTGACTGCAGCAACTGTTAAAAGCCATTAAAATCGCTGTGGGGACGGGTGGTGGGATGGGCATTGTTTCTTTCAGAGGAAAAACGTTGAAGAACTTTTGGAAGGTGTTTGGAAGTTCATCCTGCTCGGAGCGAGTGTGAGGGACCACCAGCACTGCTCATGTTCAGGTCCACACGGCCAACAGTTGGGGCCTGGAGAGTCCTGGAAAAACAAAGATTAAAGGGTGTTAATGCTTTCAAACAAACAGGGATCATCCCAGAGATAACAAAGGGATCAAGTTTCTCCAGGCACTTGAGCAGTGACCCAGCTTTGAAGGTGCTGCTGCAGGGTGACCCTCGGCTCGCTCCCACCTGTAGGATGACATTCCCTATCCCTGTCACCCCAAACCCTGAGGATTTAATTATTTCTGTTTGTAAGCCTTTATCTGTAGCTGGTCTAATTCCCACCCAGTGAATTTTCCAGTTCCTCCGTGATTCTGTGGGTACAATGGGAAATAATTTCAGATTTAAAGCCTGCCCCTGACCACTGAACATGGAAAACTGCTGCCATGGAAATGCTTCCAATTGTCAAAAATTCAGGAGTCAATTGCTCGCCTCTCTGAAACCGTTTCAAGGTGGTGTTTCCATTCCTCTCCAGGAGGAATTCCGGCTCCTCCTGAGGAGCAGAACATCATCTCAGCACTATCTTCTCTCCACTGAAGGGGAGCTCAGTGGATTGATGGGGAGGGCCCTGGAGAGTCTCACTGTGCCCATCTCCCCTGAGGAGGGATGAGCTGCACCTCTCCCAAACCCGCAGCAGATCCACAGCTCAGAGTGGGCAGGAAGCCATGGGACTGGGAGTAGCTGTTTGCAGCTGCCAGGACCTCCCATTGGTGTGGCAGTGATGCAGATAGAATCTCACAAACCGGTTTCCATCCTGCTTTACTGCAGCTTTAATGATCAGAGGAAGAACTTGACTGTTTATTAAAACATTAGACAGTAAAGTTTAACAATGGACAATAAAGGGTTTTGTTTCTCCATCCTTCTGATCGTTAAAGCAAGACCACGTTGGGCTGGAGAGGGAGCTGCTCCCAGTGCCTGCATCCAGCAGGACAGAGTGGGCTGCGGTGTGACTGGGCAGGAGGAAGAAGCTGGCACTGCCGCTCCCACGCGTGGCAAATCCAACCTCTGAGGAAGGGCAGGACCTCATCCCTAAGCTGGCCATATCCCTAGGCTGGCTGGACAGAGACAGGGGCTGGGGCAGCCTCCAAAGCCTCTCACATTGTTACTAAGCAGGATTAACTCTGGATCTTGCCAGAGGTGCTGCTTCCTCACCCTCCTGGCAGAGGCATCCCTGCTAAGAGGCCCTGGTGGGAGCCAAGTTCTCCAGCTGCTGCATGGGAATGGAGAATGGGCAGTCCCTGCCAGCTCTTCTGTCCCTGTAGCTGGGTGTGAAAACACCTTCAGGCACCCACGGGTGCAGCTGACACCCACTGTGAACTGTGGAAGTGGCTGCTTAGGCTTGGGAGGGAGGGGTTTGCAATTCCTGTGGAGTTTTCTCCTGGTATCACCTTTTCAGGCTGGTTCCTGTGCTGAGCTGGATGGCCTGGCTCCTCCTGGGGACAGAGGAGAAAACCAGGACTTCCTAGGATCACTCATTCTGCCTAAGGAATGTTCCATCAGCCTCCAGAGGGCCTGAAGGCCCGGCACGTGTTCCAGTGGGGCTCCAGGTGAATTTTCTGGGACATGGACAGGAAAATGCACAGAGCATTGCCCCAGACCCTGAAACACTCAGTGTGTCCTTCAGTGTCCGACTCCCTTGGCTCCCTGCAAGAGAGCCCTGCAGGCTGAGCAGCCCTGCTGAGGGCTGGTGGGATTCCTGCCCCTTAGGGGGCTCTTGCAGTCCTGGCAACCCCAAAGCAAGGCACCTTCCAGCTGCAGCCTCAGTGCTGGCACAGGTTCCCATCCAGTGGGAGTGTGTGGATCACACTGGAGGGTCAGGGATGCAGGGCAGGTGTAGGAGGAGCTTCTTCCTCCCCCCTGTGCTGTGGTGGGGTGTGAAATCCAAGCCTTGCTTCCCCCTAGAGAGCTTCAGCCAACGGAACAGACCCCAAATGTGAAGGCAAGGCAAGACTTTGTGCCTTTGCTGGGCTTGGAGGGGAAAGAGGGATGGGAAACAGATGAGAACACATCAAGAGGAGAAGGAGAGGGTTGACTGCTCATGGTCCTGGCATGACTCAGGATTTGTACACGCTCAGAACATTTTGGGCACTGAACTCTCGTCTGAGCCCTCCCAAAAGACTTCCAAAGTCGCCAGGAGTGAAGGGGAAGCTGTGAACCAAGAGCCTTCTCCAGTGGAGTCTGAGAAGCAACGATCCCTTTGCACTGGAGGCAGGAATTGCAGGTAAAGCCCTCCAGAGATGTGTGGCAGGACTTTTGCTTCCTTGTGCACAAAAATGTGGGAAGGGGAGCAGGCAGCAAAGTAAAATTTGCCAGGACATGGCACTGCTCAGGACAGGGCCAGCAAAAGGTGACTGCAAAGAAGCTTTGCAGCATAACGAGGGCTCAGGATGATGCAGAACCATGGAATATCCTGAGCTGGAAGGGACCCACAGGGATCATGGAGTCCAGCTGATTAATTGTTGGCAATTGCACATGGACAAAACCAGCAGGAGCTGCACTTGTGTGGTCCAAACGAGCTGTCAGCCCTGTGGGAGGAGACTGGAGAGGCACCACAGGGCAGTCCTGGGAATGTCAGCAGGAATATCCACAAAGGCAAGGGCAGTGTGAGGAGTTACAGGGAGCAGCAAACAGAGCCTGTCACGATGCCACCGGATCCATCCTGGAGCACCCGGTGGGTGCTGTGAGCACTCCTGGTGTCCCTGCCTCAGGAAAGGTGTCAGAGGAAAGCACAGCTGCCTGTGGTAGCAGCAGGACCTCAGGGGACAGGAGACCTTGATCTGAGAGACTGAAGGAGCAAAAACTAGGAAGAAAGTGGCTTGGAGGGGGCAGATGTGGAGCTGGGTGGGTCCCTGCTACAGCCAGGGCTGGTTCTGGATGGAGAGCCCAAACTTGGCTCCCACATTTGGCACTTTGGACCTGTGGCAGCACACAAAATGAAGAGCAGTGAGAGGACATCAGGGCACTCCTGATCAGAGCCACTGTAGGACAGCAAGCCCCACGCTGCTCCCTGTCCTTGTCCTGGCCCTTCCCAGCCAACCCCTCCCGCTCGGGGACAGCAGGAATGTGCCACTGGACATCACACTGTCACCTGGGCTGCACCAGAGCAGAAACTTCAGCCCTAGGAGACTTAAATGGACTCAGCCTCCCTCCTCAGCCCTGGAAAATCTAAAGGATTAAGTTCTGACCCCAGCGAAAACAGCTGAGCATTTTCTGGTTGAGTCCAGTGGGCTGGAATTTAATTCCCAGGTTTAAAGCCTCTTTAAAATCGGCTGTGATAAATAACCAGCCTTCTCAGCCTCTAAATACCTCAACAAGATTGGCAGCACTCCAGCAGGGCCATGGGCAGGATTACCTGCAAATCCATAGGTCAGGAGAGAAACTGGGGAGCCGGGCTGGGGCAGAGCAGAGCTGCAGAGCTGGGATTGCCTCTGCTTGTGGCTGTGGCAAGCAGGAAAAGCTGGGAAGCAGGTGAGATCCTTCTCTTTCGAACCCTGGAATTGCTGCTGCGATATTCCTGTTTGTGCTCACCCCTTTGGAGGATGTTTCACAGTTATATTTATGTACACACACCTCCCCATGGGGACACACACCACAGTGCATCCCCTCCTCCTGCAACCTTCTGTAAACTGCAGAAAAACACACAAAAGATGGAAATTGAGTCCCCCATCATTGCTAAATCATAAAAATGATAGAAACAGAAATAATAGAATAGAAATAGAAAATAGAAATAGGAATAATAGAAACTAATATTAGCTGCTGGACGATTTTCCCCCCTGAACTATCCCCACTCCACGATCCTAATGCGATGATTCTTCCTGTAGCTCTTTACATTCTATTATTTATAAGAAACAATGTTCAGCCCTCCCCTGACAGCATTTGCAGGGCTGCGGAAAGCAGTGCGGCAGAAAGGTGGGAGAACAATTTTGGTGATGTTTCCATAGCTACCTAGCTGCTAAATGTGGTTTATTCCATTTTAAAGTCACCCAACACACACACACACAGAGGCACGCACACAGCCCTCCCCTCGCACACGCAGGCGAGGGGAATGCAGCCCCTAATCCCTGCTCTGCCTCTTCCAGCCTAATCTGCCCGCGATTTGTGTATTTAAGGGGCTGCTTGCTGCCTAAATAAATGGCTGGATACAGCAGGAGGATAAACATATTGTTTCTCGCTCGCTCTCCTCTCCGACGTGTGTGTTCCAGTCGCTCCCTGTAATATTATTACGGATATTTTTCCCCAGCCGCGGCGCGCCGGGGAAGTCGGAGGTAGGAGGGTGTCCTCTCGTGGTCTGCGGCATCTCTGCAGCCTCAGAGCCGGGGAAAAAACAGAAGGGGGAAAGGGGAACCTTGGAAGCGGGTGGGCATTTCAGGGGAAAACTCTTTGGCTGCAGTTTCCGAATTCGGGGATCGTGTTCAAAAACATCTCGCTGGTACCGGGAGGGAAATCCCGCCTGGGCTTGCCGCGCGCATCCTTAAGGGAGAGCTGGGGGCCACTGGCCACACGCAGTTTTCCAAGCCCATCCCTGGAAACAGGAGGAGAATGAGGCACGGGGAATGGCTGGTCCCAGCTCTCCGGAGCAGGAGAAGTCTGCAGGGAGCCGTTCAGAGCCGGCTGCGAGGATTCTTCCCAGCCCTGCTACCAAAGGAGACCTGGATCTTGGGATCTGCTCCCTCTGGAGAGACCTGCAGGGCTCATCCTGCTGCCTCCGAGGGGCTGAGCCCTCTCGCTTGCACACAGCATTTTGCAGTCCCTTGCAGGTGTGTGATCCCCAGAGCTGCACTGGCATGCCCTGGGTCTCTGCGAAATGAGGCAGGGAAGAGCTGGAAGCAGCACAAAGAAATAGAAGCAGGCAGGGACAACAGGCAGAGAGTCCATCAGAAAATAGGAGAAGACGTGCCCAGCAGGAATTCCTGACTGAAGGTTTGTCTGAATGTAAATTAGGTGTAAATGAGGGGAACGTTATTTACTCAGAGAGGGGTTCAGCACTGGGAGAGATTGCCCAGAGAAGCTGTGGCTGCCCCGTCCCTGGAATTGTCCAGGGTCAGGTTGGATTGCGTTTGGAACAATCACGTGGAAGGTGTCCCTGTGCATGGCAGGTGGTGGAACTGGATGAGCTTTAAGGTCCCTTCCAGCCCAAACAATTTAATGATTCTGTGAATATAAAAGAGGAGGATAAAGTAACATGCAAATATCTGAGGAGAGCAGCCTGCTGTCCATCCATCCTGCCTCTGATCCAGCCCCTGTTCCCTCCCGTGCTGTGTCACACCACGACTCCTGCAAATCCCGAGTGACACAGCCACAGTGGTGGTGGTGGTTTTTGTCCACAGCACACACTGGAGGGGAGCAGCCACAGCTTTTCCTGGGAATGGCACAAGATTCACCACTCTGCTGCATCCCGAGGGCCCCTGCAAGCCTCTCCCAGGGATGTTCTGTAAATCTGTCCCAGAGAAAAACCTCTCCTGAAGTGGAGAATTTTTGTCACAATGTTTGTTTCCTCCTTCTGCCTGGCAGAAAAAGCAGAGCGAAAAGCACTGCTGAAATCGTGTTTTATTCGTGTTTGTCACCAGGTACAAAGCAAATAAATCATCACTGGAAAGCAGAGGCACTTCTGACCATCCTTCACCTGCTCGAGTGTCCTTTTATTTTGCAGGTTCCCTCTGCTCCATGGAGTTTCCTGGGGTCTGCCAAGGTGCCAGGCAGAGTCAGGCACAGATCCATCCCTCGGGAGTGCCCCAGCTGAACGGGAGGGGTGGAGGGGAGGCAGCAGATTCCTTTGGGATCACTGAGATTCAGCTCAGCCCCGTGTGGCTCTGCCGGCCCAGCTGCAGAGAGGCTGCATCTGCAGGGATCTCACATTTGGGATAACCTGGCTCAGGAATCAGGCAGGGTTAATTGTCCCGGCTCTGTTCCTTCCCAGGCACAGCCCTGACTCCTCCTGGCTTTGTGGGGAAGGTGCTCCCACCTTTCTTTGGGAGCCCTTTCCATAGAGTCCAGCACAGATCAAGCCCATTTTGCCATGGATCCCTTTTTCTTCACGTGCTTGCTCCAGCTGTGAGCAGCTGCAGTGCTGGCTCTCATCCCTCCAGCTGCCCTCTGCAAAGTCTCATCCCTTCACAGATCCCGTTTCCCACCTGATTGCTGTATTTATCAGACCTTTTTCTGCCTGGAGGGCACAGAGCCACAGGGGCTGGGCCAGGCTGGGGAGCCGGACAGGTCCCACCCCAGAAATCCTCTGTGCCCTGGGCTGATCCCTAGCATGGGTTCCAGCAAAAGGACTGGGATCCTGCCCCTCTGCCCCACTCAGGTGAGACCCCACCTGCAGAGCTGCCCCAGCCCTGGGGCCAGAACAGGGAGGACGTGGAGCTGCTGGAGGGAGTCCAGAGAGGCCCCAGGATGATCAGAGGGATGGAGCAGCTCTGCTGGGAGGAAAGGCTGGGAGAGCTGGGATTGTTCAGCCTGGAGAAGCTTTGGGATGATCTAATCGTGGCCTTCCAGGCCTTGAAAGTTCTGACAAGGAAGATGGAGAGAGAATATTTCCAAAGGTCTGGAGTGCCAGGGCA
The DNA here is from genome assembly GCF_021018805.1 of Prinia subflava. Taxonomy (NCBI): domain Eukaryota; kingdom Metazoa; phylum Chordata; class Aves; order Passeriformes; family Cisticolidae; genus Prinia; species Prinia subflava. Next base: position 5,494,399 of record NC_086257.1, on the reverse strand, counting down.
AGGGGGAATGGCTTCCCATGGACAGAGAGCAGGTTTAGATGGAATATTGGGAAGAAACTCCTGGCTATGAGGGAGGTAAGGCCCTGGCACAGAGAAGCTGTGGCTGCCCCTGGATCCCTGGATGTGTCCAAGGCCAGACTGGATGATGCTTGAAGCAGCCTGGGGTACTGGAAATTGTGGCTGCCCATGGCAAGGGGTGGAATGGGATGAGTTTTAAGGTCCCTCCCAACCCAACCCATTCCATGATTCTCTGGAAATGAACTGAACTCTTGCCAAGGAAAGCCTCAGCAGCCCCTGACTGGGTTATTTTCCTGCACAAGGTGAGATCCAACAGCGGGCCAAGAGCTGCCATCACTGATGCCCAGTTTGTGCCCAAGGGATGGACACACTCCTTGGTGACTTGACTTGGAATTCCAGGACACTTCCCTTTATTGCTTTCTGTAGGACCAGGAGGGGCTGGCAATCAGTGGATTCCCTGTGGCCACAGAGCTCTCCTGGGCCATCATTATGGATAATTATCAGCAATCACCATGTCACTGTTCCCAAGACAGGCTTTGCTGGCTCTGTGCTGGCCTTTTTCCTCTCCAGCCCCCAGCAGGCAGGTGCTGGAGATCAGGGGGGTTTGTGGCTCTGTGGTGACAGGGGATATCTGAAGTGTCCCAATATCAGCCAGGAATTGCACTGCAGGCCTCTCTCTAGCTAAAACCAGCAGCACAGAAACATTTCCTGCTGCCTTTCCTGCCTCTGCCAGCACTGGCACCAGGCAGGAGACTCGTGGGACCGGGCAGGACCCTGCTTTGGCTTTCCTGCTGTGGGAAAGGAACAGGTCTCCATCCCCGTGCCCTGGGAAATATGAAAAGCTGCCTCCATTCAGCTGCCTGAAACATTCTTCCAGCCCTCAGCCCTGCTATCTGGATTAAGGAAGGCTGAATTTTTTATTTTCTTCTCTCTTTTTTTTTTTAATCAGTTCAATGTTTTACAGCTCAAATTCAAATAGGAGCTTAAGAGCTTAAACAATGAAACATAAGGATGTGCTGGCAGGGCTGGGCTGTCTCCTCTCCTATTAGCAGCTCTGCCTGGCACCAGCCTGGGCAGAAAAAAACACCTGTGTCTGGCTACCACGAGCTGAGCAGCCTTTCCAGGCATTCCACTGCCTTGTGGGGGGTAGAACAAGTGGGAAGAGCTTCAGGAAAGCTGGTGAGGGACTTCTGACAAGGGGCTGGAGTGGCAGAACAAGGGGGAATGTCTTCCCACCGCCAGAGGGCAGGGCTAGGTGGGATATTGGGAAGAAATCCTTCCCTGTGAGCCTGGGGAGGCCCTGGCACAGGGTGCCCAGAGAAGCTGTGGCTGCCCCTGGATCCCTGGCAGTGTCCAAGGCCAGGCTGGACAGGGCTTGGAGCGACCTGGGGTAGTGGGAGGTGTCCCTGCCCATGGCAGGGGATGGGACTGGATGGGCTTTAAGGTCCCTTACCATTCCGTGATGGTTCTGTGATTCCAGTGGGGTTGTGCAATCCTAAACCCACCGACCCAATCTGTCCAGCAGCCCTTTCCATGCCTTTTCCCTCTGCCCTGCTGCCATCCACGTCTTTGCTGGGGTCCCCAAGGCATTTTGGGAAGCTGCTCTTGCAGGGCACGTTCAGAGTTGGGGGGATAATGGGCAGGATGCCGTGTGTGTGCACGAGGAGCCACCCAGGCACTGCCACCCCCAGCCTGCTTCCAGCTGCATGGACCTGCCTGAAAATAATTGCAGGTTTGCCCAGGAAAGCTTTGTTGCTATTCAGTGTTGGTGATCAGGGCTGGCTGATCTTCCACTTGGGTGCTCCTGAAGCCCAATGAAGCCTTGCCATCCATCACATCCAGCCTGGGCCCTCTTAGTTGGTCTCCTCCACCCTTGACCGCCTGTCCCTGTCCCTGTCCCTGTCCCTGTCCCTGTCCCTGTCCCTCTCTCTCCATGCCCAGCTCTTATCACAGAGCAAGAGCTTCCCCCCTTCCACTCCTCAGAGTTACTGTGGGAAGCATCAGTGGTGCAAGACAGCTCAGGAGTTAGGAAAGAGGCTTTTCCTGCCCACCACAACCCTTGGAAACACCACTGCCCCCTCACTGTGTTATCAGGGCAGAGAACTGCCCATGCTGGGCTCTGGATGGAAATACAAGCAGAAGGAAGGCTGCTGCTCCACTGGAAGGAGGGAGACTCCTCCCAGGCTCCTGGAGCAGATCCTCACCTGGTGTAAATAAAAAAGCACCAGACTGGTTTACACAAGCTGCAGCTGCTGAAAAATGCCTTTTCCAAACCTTTTTCCTGATGGGATTTGTTTTCTTTTCCTATCTTCCTCCAACTCTGAATGCCATCATTAAAATCCACATGTCCTGCCCCACCTTGTCCCTTGCAACCCTTTTGGGGAGCAGCAGGGTGGCTGAGGAAAATCAGACCTGGAATCAGTTCACAGCCAGAAACGCTGTGCTGCCTTTCCCAGGGATAGAGCTGACCTGTTCTCCCTGCCAGCACCCCCATGCCCTCCTCCAGAGCCCTCACCAGGCATCCCTCAAGGGCTGATGGACCAGCAGCTGATGGATGTGCCAGATGGAGCTGGAAGGAGCCTGTCATCTGAAGGGTTGGCTCTGTAGCAGCTCCTCTGCTGTCCCCACCGTGCCTTTGGTGTGATGCTGACGTGGGGACAGACCTGGGCTGCAGGCATCACCCCAAAACTCTCTCTGAGGTGAGCTGGTGTTTAAAGCTGTCTCCCTCAAAGTCAGCCATCTGTGCTGTTTTCTCCAGGAGTGATAAACACTTAAGGGTCACCTGCGTTCTTTAATCTCCTCTGGCTCATATTCGTCAGAGCTGCACATCATATTAATTATGTTCCTTTTATTCCTGCCCATGCCAGCACAGAGGGATCATTACTGCTGCTGCTTCCTCTTTTTATTGTCTGGATGCTCGCAGTCACCAGCTCTGGAATCCTGGACCACGAGAGGACACTTTGCTGATCACCTTCCTTCATTAAGAAAACTTAATTTTAGTGCTGATGGGAAATTGGATTAAACAAAATAAACCACCCAAAAACAGCCATAAGGTTTCTCGTTGGATTAAATATTAAAATTAATAATCCAGTGCTCCATTCAGCTCTGTATTTATGTTAATATTTAATTCAATAACAGCCCGTGGTTTAGAACATTTTCCCATTTGTTTAAAGCTCCAGATGAAATTGCAATTTCTGCCTAAATTGGAGCAATATGGAGCAAACTGGGTTATGCTAATGAGGAGGAATGGCAGCTCCCAAAGTCCTCTACCTGGTGGTGGGGGCAGGGGGAGCCTTCAGCAGCAGGAGGGGGAGTGGATGGTGAGGCAGCAGGGAATGCAAACCCTGCTGGCTGCAGGGAAAGAGGCTGAAATCCAGCAGGTCCCAGAGACTGGGAGGGCTCCACGTGCAGGAACCACCCAGCTTCCAAGTGGGTGCTGCCCCTGTTGTGGTACCTGATGTTCGGCCCTGCTGGGAAGGGCGGTGAAGATGCAGATCCTGGGCTGGGGCCGTGTTCTGGCTGGCAGGGACACACCTGGAGGCCTTGCAGGTGGGTCTCTGTTCCTGTTTGGGATGTTTTCTCTCACAAAAAACGTTGCCTTGCGAACTCTGGGGCTGGGATGGTCCCAGGATCAGGTGATGGTCAGAAATGGGCTTAGGTTGCACCAGGGTGGAAATTAGGAAAATTTCTTCAGTGGAAGGGTTGCCTAGCTCTGGCAGAGCTGCCCTGAGTAGTGACACCATTCCTGGAGGGATTTAAAAGCTGTGTGGATGTGGCATTTAGGCACATGTGTCAGTGGTGGGGAACAGCTGGACTTGATGGTCTGAGAGGGCTTTTTGATCCTAAATGATTCCATGATTCTGTGAAGATGGGGGGTCTGGTGTGAGGCTGGTCCCAGGCTGAGTTTTCCACGGATGGCTGTGAGATGCTATGGAATTACCAAGCAGGAGGCACCAAATAAGAGGCTGTGCTTTCCTTTCTTCAGTGCTTTCCTCTCAGCTGGAGTAGAGCTCAGCTGCTGGTGCAGTCCTGGGGCTCAGCCTCAGCACCCCATGAGGAGAACTGAGCCCACAGGGAAAATCCATCACTCAGGAGGTTTAATTATTCTGTGCAGAAAAGAACCTGGGAAGGACTTTAAAAGCCCTGCTCAGCTGCTCTCCTTTGCCAAGGGATGGGAAATGGACGTTTCCTAAGGGTGGGCAGAGCCCCTCGCCCAGGCTGATGCTGGGGTTTCACCCACTGAGAGATGTTTGATATGACAAAAGCTCTTTTCTTCCCCAGGAGAGCTCTAATCTTGAGAAACAGAATAATTATGGAGTGACATGGAGGAAGAATGTGGAACACGGAGCAATGATCAGTAAAACTTGAAAGCTTTAGAGGTGGTGTTCCAAGTGAGTTTCCTGAAGTTTGGATATCCAAACTTTCTTGAACCTTTCAGGGCCTAATTAAATTCGAGGGGACTTATAAAAAAACATGCATCGAAGAGAAAACTTTTTTGCTGTGAAAAAACTGCTTAATAATACAGATTATGTGCAAAATAGAAATCTGGGCCTTGCAAAGGAAGAGTAAAACGACACTAATGAGCAGAGTCTGAGTGTTAATGAATGGGATTAGCATTTCATTACCTGCAACTCTTATAAATAGAGCCACCAATTTTAGGTACCCTGTTCTTCAAAGAACCTGATGTGATTTCTGGGGGTGTTTCCATGTAGTTCATTCCATTTTGTACAGGGAGAAACTGAGGCAGAAGCCAATCACTCCAACCACTGCTCAGGCCTGTGCTGGAGATGGGAACATTGAGGTTTTATTTTTATAGGGTTTGACTTGGGCTTTGGGTAGTCAGAACCCAGCAGGCACCAACCATCCTGAGCTCTGTGTGTGGAGCAGCTCTTCCACACTCCTGGAGACAACGCTGAGAAGGTGGCAGCTCCTGCAGGTACTTCCCTACTGGATCCTGAGTGTTTTATTTCTCTGGCACTTGGGAAGTACCCCAGGATGTGGCTGACCCTCATTCCCAGCGGGACTTTGCTCATGTCAGAGCTGTCCCTTCTGTGCAGCTGTTGGATGTGACAGTAAATGATGCCACCAGCCTCGGCTGGGGGACCAGAGCTCTGTTTCCCAAGCTCTGTTTTAAAAGACAGTGAACCATCCCCCTCTTCCATCACCACATGATCCTCAGCCTGTCCACTGAGAGCCAGCAGTGGGTTCATTCTTGTTTCCTTGCCCTTTTGAGCCCTTCTGGGAGTGTTGCCATCCATGATGGAGAAGGATCCCAGTTAGAGCTGGATAGGACTGGGAAGGATGGGCTGGTTTAATGGGAACATCAGGAGGTAAGTGTGCATGGATGTCCTTGTCACCTCCAGGGGCTGGAGAAGGAGACCAGTGCCCTTCATTTCAGCTTTACAGAGACTGATTTTGGGCAGAAAGGTGTAAAAGGGACCAAAGGCTGCTGTGGGATGGCTCAGAGTGCTCGGAGGCTCTGCTGGTTCACACAGGATCCCTCCTTCCCCCCTGATTATTTCCAGACAAACTCCTGGTGCAGTGATGGACATGTTCAATAATATCCTGGAGAAGGGAGCTGGGATGAGGCACTGTTCATAATTGGAAGGATGTCAAGAAGGAAGAACTGATGTGTTCAAACATATGGGCTGGGATTCCTCTCACCTCACCAATCACAGCAAAACAAGGTGCATGCTCAGTTTTTTTATCTCTCTGGTCCATGCAGAAGCAGGTTCCTTCCAGAAGGCCATTTTGCCTGTCCCAAAGGATGTCCACGGATGGGATCAGGAATCCTCCAGGGATTTTGCCGTCCTCGTGACAACAGGCAACTTTGGGACTAAATATCTGACTTTTAGTTGGGGCTGTTAATAGAGATAGGTCCTCTTCCCTCCTGGAAAAAGCACAAATAATTGTAATTTCCCCAAATTTCTGACAGTGAGCCTTTTCACCAGCCCTGGCTGGCAGGAGGAGCTGCTGCTCTGGGAATGGTGCTTGCAAAATGGAGTGACGAAACAGCAGGGAACTGCTGCTGTCTGCCTGACAGACTATTGCATCTGGATGGCCCTCCTTGGCTCCAGAGGCAAGGTCCAGACCTCTGGAATTGCTCTGTCCTGCATTGCAGACCAGGCTGAGGAGGGAGCTTTCCCCACATTTTCCATGGAACAGCTTTAGTCTCACCAAAAACCGCTGGGATTTTGTGTGCTGTGCCCTCAAATAATGTAGGCAAACAGATTCATGAGCCAGGTATGGGTGGGCTGAAAACACGGAGGGCAGATTCTCCTGGAGCAGAATATAGGGAAGTCCTTCCCTGTCCATCTGCCTGATCCGTGACTGCAGCTGTGCACAACTACCTGTACTATCTTTTTCCTTCCTTTTATTCAGAGGAGAGTGCAAATGTGTTGTACATCAGCTCTCGAGGCCCTTGGATTAACAGCAGCATGCAGAGCCTGGAGCTGGGCTGGATGTGGAAGAAGCCACAGCTTTGGGCTGGCCCCAGGCTCTGCTCCCACCACACTGGGATGAAGGCAGCCCTTACTGGGGGTGCCTCTTCTCCACTCTGGGGATCTCACAAGTCTTGCTGAGACTCTCAGCTGGCTGTCTTGCTATTTTCCCCTTCTATTTGGGAACAGATGAGCGGGGGAAAGGCACAGATGACAATATTTTGCCATCTTTTACTGCTGGAGGCGAGGATGAGCAGCTTTGTTTGAGCAGCCACATCTCTACAGGCTCCTGGCAGGTTGTCCATGGCCCAGGGTCCATGGTGGTGGCCCTGGGGACTGGGAGGGCTCTGACTCCACAGGGGGAGGGAAAGCTCATCCTCCCCTTGCTTTCAAACACGGATTTGGAAAGTCTCCTCTCTAAAGGAACAAGGGGTGCCTTGGTAGGACAAGGGGGAATGTCCTTAAGCTGAAAGAAGGCAGGATTAGGTGGGATATTGGGGAGAAATTGTTCCCTGTGAGGATGGGCAGCCCTGGCACAGGGTGCCCAGAGAAGCTGTGGCTGCCCCTGGATCCCTGGAAGTGTCCAAGGCTAATCTGGACAAGGCTTGGAGTAACCTGGGATAGTGGGAGGTGTCCCTGCCCATGGCAGGGGGTGGGACTGGAAGGCTCCATCCAACCAAAGCCATTCCATGATTCCATGATTCTAATCCAAGCCCTCATCCTGCTCCCAGGCATTGCCCTCAGGACAGCCTGTTAAGCTGAGGTCCCTATAAGGAGATGCAGGTCAGCAATTTGGGGCTCAGCAGCTCTCCCAGGTCATCTTGTCTCATTTGTAAATGTGTTTGAATTCAGACTTCCAAGCTGCCAGCCAGATCTGTCACCTTTGGACACCTCATTTTGTGCCAGCAGGGAGAGGCTGCTGGCCCTGGGAGAGAACCAGGCTGGGCAGCTCTGCTGGCACAGCATGGGGACCTGATCCATATCCTAAACCCCCCACAGAGTCCTAAAAACCCCACAGCAGCTCAACCCCCCCCCCTTTTGACTCAGAGCAAGCAGCATCTCCCCTCCTCAAAGAGCGCTGCAGCAGAATTGCAAATGCCCAACCCACCAGGCTTTCACTGCGTGTTCAGCAGACTCGCACAGGGCTTTTTTTTTTTTTTTTTTTTTCCACCTCAGGGGTTTAGGCGGCACATCAAGTCCAGTAATGAACTGTTACTCTGGAAAATAAGACTTTCATTAGGTTAGGATCCAGCCGGGGCGTGTGCGTTCCTCGATAATGAACCGTGATATTGTGCAAAGCCCTGGCGTGGAGCAGAGCTGAGCTGAGCTTATCTTATCTCCTGCTATCATTTACCCATCACCACCAGCACAGGCCCGGGGCTGGCACAGCGGGGCTGGGACAGGGTCCTGATCCCTGAGAAGTTTTCTCGGGGTCAAGCAGTGGTTCTGAGTGCTGAGCCCAACCCTGCCTGCTCATTGCTGATGGCCTACAAACAAGTGCTGATGTTTTCTCTGTTTTTTCAGGTGTTCATTATTCATCACTCGCAGGTCCTGCGATTGCAGCGCGTCTCCTCTGGTGTGAAAACATTAATAACTGCTTTGGCTAAGCACAGAGAGATCATTTATTTCACAAATGCACAGGAAATTCTGGCCGGCTGGGATTAAAGCTCAGTGTTCCTTTGGAGGCGAGGCTTTCAGGGCATGTTTTACCAGGAGAAGGGATTTGTTTTCCATGGACCTACCCTTTCCCAAGCTCACTGCTCACCCCCCAGCCACAGCCTGAGCCACAGGGCTGGTGGAGAGCAACAGCCACCAAAACTGAGCCCAAGCAAGGCACAAACCCAGGCTTTGGAGTTATTCCTGCCCTGTCTGAGGGTCTGGAGCAGCATCCTGTTTTTTTCCTGGATCTCCCCTTCCCTGTGATATGAGGAGCAGGCAGGATCTGTGCCCTTAACTCGTGGCTGGGGGCTCAGCCCCGTGGCTCTGCCTCCCCATCCCTGCAGCAGCCCCCAGCTGCTCCTGGCACTGCTCACCTCCACCAAGGACAAGGAGCAGTAAATCCCAGCAGCCTCTTAAAAAACATTTTAATTAAAAAAACGACAGAACGGGAGCTTTAAAGGACATGAAAGACAACAGCTGCGGAGCTGCTCTTTGCTCCCCCTCCCCTGCCTCCCCCTCCTCTCTGCAGTGCTCTTCAGAGTGATTTTCATGTAAAGCTTCTTGGGTTTCCTGGTTTCTGGCCCCCATCTGTGGTTCTGAGCGCAGGCCAGCCAGGAGGGCGAGCACAGGCAGCCCCTGGGCTGGCAGAGCTGGGCACACCAGGGGACATCCCTGCCTCACCCAGCCCAGAGCAGGCTGGAGCTGCAAAGCCCACGTTGAGTGGAGATGGGGAGAGCCAGGGAGGATGAGGAGGATCTAAAGGTCCCCTGCGGTCAGACCTCGCTTAGATGAGCTTGGGGCTCCAGCCCAGAGCAGGATCAGAGCTGGTGGAGGGGATTGTCCTGGGGCCCAGCTGGAGGTGTGACACAGGGCCTGCAGGGCATGGGTGTCCTTTGGAGATGGCCAAAACTGAGCCCCAAATGGTCCCAGCTCAGCTGGTCCACCCAGCCTGGGGCCAGCTGCTGATGTCTCTAGGCCTGGCTTTGCTGTTGGCTGGGTGGGTGTCCCAGCTGGCACAGCACTGCCTGGATGTGCTCCCTTGGCACGGGAATGCCCTGGCACTGCGGCCACCACGGCTGCCCCACACAGGCTGAGGCCTGAAATCAGCTACCAGGGACTTTTTTGCCCTGTTTAGATGGAATATCAGGAGGGAATTGTTCCCTGAGAGGGTGGGCAGGCCCTGGCACAGGGCGCCCAGAGCAGCTGTGGCTGCCCCTGGATCCCTGACAGTGTCCAAGGCCAGGCTGGACAGGGCTTGGAGTAACCTGGGACAGTGGAAGGTGTCCCTGCCATGGCAGGAGTGGCACTGGATGCCTTTAAGGTCCCATGCAACCAAAAGCATTCCATGATTATATGATTTTACTTAAAATCTATTTCCTGGGACCAACACTGAGAGTTTTAATCCAGAGCTGGGGATCTCCAGCTACCTCCTCTTCCCAGGGGATCCACACATGTGGGAGATACCCCCAGGACCACGGAGCTAAGCTGGAGCAGCCATTCCAGAGCATTTTCCCAACTCTGTTGCTGACACTAATACATAATTTAGGTAAAACACTATGTAGCATTAGCGATTACAGGGTATATTTGGGGTTTTTTAGGAAATCTGATGAGAAGGAGGAGCCCCTACACCATTGGAAGAGGTGTAGGGAGGAGAGGAAGAGGTTGAAGAGGAAAAGATGTTGCCATGTCCTTTCTTTGATGTGTTCACCTCTCCCACCCCACATGTCCAACATATCAGGCCTAAAATCATCAATCAAACCAGCAGAGTGAAGGCAGGAGCACGACCAAAGTCTTTCCACAGGGATTCTCCACGCTTTGCATTTTGCAAATGTAAAGCCCTCACTGGTTCAGGGCTTCCAATTAGAGCTGGGCAAATGAAAACCTTCTCAGCTCGCTGCCCAATCCTCCACCAAAAATTCAAATAAGGAATGGTTTGAATCGGTGCAAAGCACAGACCCTTTGATTTTTTTTCTCCTCCCAAAATAAACCCTTCTCCTTCCCACCCTGATTAATTTTAGATACCATGAAATGTTTTATTCAATTGCAGAATGAAATGTCATTTCAGAACATTAGCTGGAATAATATTCCTTTTTAAAAAGGGCCAGAGCAAAGAAGTTCAACTTTAAAGACCTTTCTTTTCCTCCCTGCATGGATGTAGGAACAAATTTGTTTTCTGATGACAAAAATATGGGATTTTTGAATTTTTTTTTGTGAGCACCCAGTGGAATTTTAAGCCCCTGGAGAACGGATATGACTGAACCCCAGTGGGGCTGATTTTGCTGGAAGCACAGGTTGGCCAAAATCATCTTCATTCCCAAGAGCTCTCCCCTACTTTCTCCGACTCTGCTGACTGCTCTTTAATCAACTATTTAAAACCCAGCTCCGAGACTTCCCATCAATTTTCAACTCTCTCAGACTTTGTGAAAAAAATCTAAAAGATCAGGAAAAGGAGCACAGGGGAGGCCACTGACTGGAATGAGCCTGACTGGAGGGGTGGGATGGGATGTTCCTGGCCTGGGGGGAAGAGGGAGGTTTGGGGAATGGGCAATAAATTGATTTTCATGTATTCTGGGGCCACACTGCCATTTCCAGTGTGGCTCTGACAAGCATCACAAGCAGATCTGGAGGCAGGCTTCTGAGGGGATTAGAAAAGATTTATTTTCCTTTTTTCTGGAGTGAGATGAAAGGGGGGAGGGCGAGGGAGAGGCGAGCAAGGAGTGCTACGGAAAGGAACTCATTATTTTTTATCTTTTCCAATGACCTTGTTTATTTTAGTCCTGCTTGAAAGCAGCTTCTTTCCTTGAGAAAAATTTGAGATATCTTGAGACTGGGGCTAGTGAGAAAGGGAAAAAAGGGAAAAGGGATCTGGGTGAACTGAAGAAACATGGAAAATTAACAGAATAAATGTAAACTGAGCTGGAGAAATACCCACGTGGGCTTGGTGGTGTGATGAAATTCCATGTCTAGGGGAAATGTTCCCCACGTCCAGCCTGGCCACGGACACTTCCAGGGATGGGGCAGCCACAGCTTCTCAGGGCAGCCTGTGCCAGGGCCTCACCTCCCTCACAGGGAAGGATTTCTTCCATTTATTTAAGTTGAATTTTCCCTGTTTCTATTTGAACCCATTGTTTCTTGTTCTGTCCCTACAGATCCTGATAGAGAGTCCCTCTCTGTCCTCCCTGGAGCCAGCTCAGGTCCTGGAAGGTGCTGGGAGGTCTTCACTTCTCCAGGCTGGCCAGAGCTTGTAGGGAGAGGAGGCATCATCAGTGTGACTCCCCTGGTCCTTGCCCAAGTTGCATCTGCTGAAGGAATTCCCTCAGACCCATTACAGGAGGGATTTTGTTAGGTTTTCTTCTTTATTTCAGTGGGCTTTGTTTCCAGCTGGGAAGCAGCAGAAACTCACAGACATGAAGGAATCCCTCCTCAGCCTCCAGGACACTGCCCATTCTAATTCCTCCCTGCCACTGGATATTCCCATTGCTCAGGGTCTGAGATGCAGCACCCCTTTCATTTAACCCTGCTGGGGTATTTTTTTTCTATTTTTTTTCCCTTAAGCACCCTGTTCTCCCTCTACCCTCTGCACTGGGATCATCCTCCAGAAGGAGATTGCTGCACCACAGAGGGAACACCAGGAGGACTTGTGAGGATCCAAACCCAAGAACCAGCTCTGCCCCAGCTGATGGGGTAAGCAAAGCTCCCCAAACCCTCAGGACAATCCCCCTGCCCCTAACATCTCCTCATGGTCCCCACAGCCTCCAAAGCAACAATGTGTGCATGTTCAGCTAACCCTGCCGCTGCACCCACAGCCTCTTCCTCAGAATTAAACCAGGGCCATTCAACCTCCAGCTCCTGGTGCTGAAAAAAAATCCATCCTGAAAAACTCCCAGAGTGCAAGGTCAGCTTGGCAAAAAGCCCCTGGACCGATGGGCGGGGAGCTAATTTTAGATAAAACCAAGCTCTGCTTTCAACCCTCGGCTGGGTTGGTTACTCAGAAACACTCCTGAAAATGCTCCAAGTGCTCAATTTGCATAGCTGTAAAGGATCATAAATAATTCGAGGTGCTGGGATTTAATTAGATGATCTATACCAGGGGGGAATTTTGGCCTCATTTATGGAAATCAGAGTTCTTCTGGAGGGAGCCCAGGCCATGGGGTGGCCATGGAGCTGCTGTGGGAGCAGTGATGGGGAAGGGAGGGATGGGGCCCACCCAAACCCTTACCTGCAGCTCCTCATCAATCCAAGCACTAATCAAGGATAACTGAACTTAAATACAGCCATTGGGAGCTGCGTTTTCACCACGAGAAGTCCCAGAGAAGCCCATTTAGCAGCAGGGTGATGTTGCCCAGGAAAGCCCGTGGCCCTCGGGATGTGCTGAAGGCTCTGCTCTGCAAACTGCAGGACCCTGTTACCTCCAAATATTGGTCTTGAATAGAGGATCCTGGCTCTTTATCCAGTGCAAATGCTATCCAGGCATGCCTGGGAAGCTCCAGCTAAACTCCAGAGGCTTCAGGATTTCTTTGATAAGTGTTGTGTTCAGTGGGAAGGCTCCTTCTCTAGATTTAACCCTCAGACTTCAAAAGCAATAAGAAAAAAACCCCATTTTTTAAAAATTTAACCCACTGCTCTGAGCTGCATCTGAAGCCGACTGAAGAGAAAAGGAGTGAGTAAAGGTTGGACTGTGGGGAGCAAAGGCAGGCAAGAGAAAAATGAGATGAAAAGGTCTTTGTAGTAACTGTGCTTCCACAGGAGACTTCCCAGCTGCCAGCCAGGGTCTCGTGTGATCCCACGGATCCTCCTGGGCTGCCTCTGCTGACAGGGGATAATCCCAGCCCCTGCCCCAAACCACGGCAGCAGGGAGAGGCTTTTAAACAAATTTAACCCTCACACAGGAGAAAACACCTTTTTATTTCTCAGTGCCAAAGGGCTCCCCTGTGTTCCTGGGCCCGGGTGGATGCAGCCACCACTCCAGGAATTCTACCCTTGCTGAGGCAGGCAGGGCTGTGCCCAGGGCAGTGCCTGGCACTCCGGTGGGATCCCAGCACAGTATCCCACATTCCACACAGTGTCTGAGGCAGCAGGGCTATTATAAATAATTTATTCTCTGGGCAGAGTAGGGAGGAAGAGAGAGCGAGCTTTTAATTAAAATGATATCTTACAGATCAAATAAATATGAATAAGATGCCAAAAACAACTGTATAAATCCCAAACATTCTCCTGTGTTTTAATTATTTGTGTTGATAAAACAAGAGCGGAGGCGTTTGGCTCTGCTTGGAGGCTGCAGAGGCAAAAGGTTACTCTGGCATTTTTTATGTTCTGTGCAAGGAACAAATGTTTCTGAAGCCCAGATCTGACAAACTATAATTCATATCAGGAATTAAATTGGAATTTAGAGAACAATTGTTAATATTTCAAAGTAATTGTTTAAGAAATTATCATTTTGGTATCTGCCGCGAAAATAATTACCCACCACTAATTTTTCTTTTTCAAAGGCTGCTGTTTGCTGGGATAATGTTGGAAAGATGAGAAGTTTGTGCTGGGAGCTATTTATGTAGTTCAAATGAGGAGATAAATAGGAAGGGACTTTCATGTTCCCAGGCAAATGAGTCTGACTAATGTACAGCTTGGAGCTCAAAAGTGGGCCTTGGATTTATTTGGAAATTGGAGGAATTTTTTATGGATGGGACGTGGAAGAAACAGCAGGTGAGAAAATAATCATAAGCTGTGCATATTAATTAGGAAATGGTCCTAAAATAAACCCTGAGGGCATGGAAAGCTCCTACCTGCCTGGTGAGAGGTACCAGCATCTTACCTCCCACCTTAGCAGGATTTTGGGGTGGAAAGGCAGCTGCATTCCTACTTCTGCTCTTCACAGGGCATCAGTAAATTGGAAAGGGGCTGAGAACTTGAAAATTTAGCAGATCACCAGAAAAAACGTGGTGTAGAAAGTATCTTAAACACCTGCATCCCACAGCTTGAGGATGGGATAATCCATATCCTGTCACGTCCTGCTCCTTCCCTCTGTTGTACTGGTGGAAAACGCATCCTCCTCCCTTTAAACAGGGCTTTCCTCAAGGGATGGAGAGAAAGTGGAGCAGTGGCAGCACCAGGAAAGGCCCAGCAGTACCAAGGAGTTGCTGTGGACTTCTCTGTTCAGACAGGATCTGGCAAAGGGAAACCGTTTTTATGAAAACAGTTTCAAGTGCAAAAGGAGAAATTATTTTCTGGGGCTTGTTAAATTTTTTTTGCCAAATTATGACTCCATCTTTGGTGGGAATTATTCCCAGCTGCATTTTGAAATATCTCCCTTCCTGCCACACTCTTTTTTTAACGGGTGACTTTTTCTCCAAGCGATGCCGATGTCGATGGTGACTTTTAAAGCGCACGGGGAGTAGCAGCATTTTTTACCAAGTCTTCTGGGAAAGGCTTTTTTGTCACCTCAGTCCCCATTTTTCCTCTGAATTGTCACCTCTGATACCCTCTGGCTCCCCCAGCCACCCTCTGGGGCCCCAGTAAGCCTGCCCAGTTTTGCTGTTGGCCACTGGGATGTCCTGGCTGAGCCAAAGGTTGGTCCCTCCACCCTGAGGGACCCAATAAACCTGTCCAGCCACCCCCTGGGTGGGGGAGATCCTTGTGGATGTGTCTTCCAGCCCCTCCATGCCACACCTCCCCCTTCCCTTTGATCTCCACACTCCCGTGAAGACATTGGTCCCTAATGAGGGACACACTTGACCTTTGCAGATGTGGTGCTGAAAGATTCCTGAGGAATGTGAAGGAAGCAAATAATCCCCCTTGGATCCATCCTCCCAGCTTGTGAGCACCTCACTTCCAAAGCAGAGGACGGGAAGATGTTGGTTATCAGCAATTAGCAGTGGGAGCAGTAATTAAGGCAGGTTGTGCTTGCCCTGGATGGAGCTGTCACTCTTTGGGAGCTTTCAGATCCAGGGTCCCCTTGCACACCCGGAGTTTGGGATCCTGCTGTGCCAAGCTCTGGACTGCCCTGTCTGCCATGCTCTTTGAGCAATTGCTGTGGTTTAGGAATTATTAATGGTGGTTGCAGGCACAGGACAAAACACAGGCAAAATAGTCCTGGTCTGTGCTGTCCTGCTGCTGCTGTACCCATGGAGGGACCTGTGAGTCCTATCTGAGGATGGGCAGGAGAAATCAAAGAGGGAGATGTTCTCTTTCCCCATGGAAAAGGGACGATGCTGGATTACACCCTCCCAGGCCTCCTGCTCTTGCAAGGCAGTGGGTAATTCTATGGGAGCTCCTGCTGGAGCAGAGAGGTTGTAGCAGCTGCTCTTGGATCCCTGAAAGTGTCCAAGGCCAGGCTGGATGGGGCTTGGAGCAGCCTGGGCTAGTGGAAAGTATCCCTGCCCATGGCAGGGGGTGGAGCTGGATGAGCTTTAAGGTCCCTTCCAACCCAAACCATTCCATGGGACAGTTTGAACATGTGGGTAATGAACAGGCCTTTTTCTCTCCTGCCCCTCTCTCTTGTGGGATGCTTCTGGTGGGTGAGGGAATAGGATTTGGAACCCTTCCTTTGGGAAGTTCATTGGTAGCACTGATCTGTTCATGGCATCAGAATAACAGATGTCTCTGCCAGGAAGTTTTTCCTTATTAAGCTAAATTTTTTCTATTCTGTCTCATGGGTTGGGTTGGGCGGGACCTTAAAGCTCCACCCCCTACCATGGGCAGGGACACCTCCCACTATCCCAGGTTGCTCCAAGCCCCATCCAACCTGGCCTCGGGCACTTCCAGGGATGGGGCATCCACAGCTGCTCTGGGCACCCTGTTCCAGGGCCTCACCAGCCTTTGAGTACAGATTTTCTTCCCAGTATCCCATATAACTCAGGCCCATGCTGCTTCTCCTGCCTCTGTGGAGACACATTAAAAAAAAAAAAATCTTCCTTTCCAGCTCTTTATCATCCCTAAATATCAGAACTAACAACCCAGGCTTCCTTTGCTCTTTCCAACCTGCCTCATAAATCATCCCTTACACTACTGGGATCATTTCAGAGCTCTTCCCTGCCTCCCCTGGCCATGGGAATGGGCTGCAAATTTCCATGTGGATCAAATCTGAATTAGTTGCCTTAACCCAGAGGCTAAAGGAGTGATTCCTCTCTCTTGCAATTCATTGATTTCACAAAAGCTAAACGCTGTTGGGTTGGGTTTTTTTTCCCCTGATACAACACAATAAATCGGTTTTAGTGTTTTCCCTCCCGTAAGGTTTGTCATGGGAAAAACAAGGGACAGAAGTGGAGACGGAGAACCCAATCCCTTCCCAGGTAAAGCTTGCCCCATCACATACTGGGGTACAGGGAATGGGGTGGTTTTCTCTAAGAGTTGCCTGCCCATCCCACAGATCTTCCCAGAGGGGTTCTGAGGCAGGATTTGGCCCCTCACAGGTGCCATGTCCCCAGTCTGTGTCCCCCAGGAGCACAGCCTGTGGTTGGAGTCCTCTTCAGCAGCAGCCAAGGGCTGGGATTTGAAGCATTCCTGCTCTCCAAGGACACCTGCAGGGATGCCAGGACACATGGCAGGTGCCCAAGGAACTTTTCCCACTGGTTTTCCAGCATGAAACATGCTCAGCTCCGCCTGGGAGCATTCCTTGGCATAACCACCCAACTTTTGGTCCAAAGCTCTCAACTTCTTGGCTTTTTGTCTTTATAATAATGCTAATAACTATATATAATAACTAAATTAATGCTAAGAATGAACTAATTTTATTGGTGTCATGTTAGACACTGAAAATGCTCCCAGGAAACAAGGGACAGGACAGGATGAAATTACCTCAAGTTGTGCCAGGGGATGTTCAGGTTGGATATTGGGGAAATTTTTTCACTGAAAGGGTTGTCCAGTCCTGGCGTAGCTGCCCAGGGCAGTGGTGGAACGGCCATTCCTGGAAGTGTTTTAAAGCCCTGTGGCTCTAGGGGACACGTGTCAGTGGTGGCCTTGGCAGTGCTGGGGTGATGGTTGGACTTGAAGGTTTTCCAGCCTCAGTTCTTCCATGATTCTAAAACCAGGTGGCAAGTGGGAGATCATGTCGAGATGAAGGCAGGAATAGACACAGGGACCAAGCTTTCCCTGCTGGAAAAGCTGTGTATTTGCTCTGAGGGCACCCCAAAGGAGAGCTGGGTGTTTTTCTGTGCTGCAGAGGGTCCCAGGAGGATCTCTGGGCAGCCAGGGGGGTGTGGAGATATTTTTGTATCCAGGGGAGCTGCTCCAAGGAAAGAGCTCTAATTAGAGGAAAATATTTGATCTCCGCAGGCCTTTGGTGAAACATCTCAGAAAGGCAGCAGATGTTGCTGAAATTGTTTTGTTTCCCCCCTTTTTCGCCTTCTTTCTTTTTTTTCTGAGGCACATTGAATTAAAATTCAGTAAACAGATCACGGCACTTTATTGAGGGGTGCCAAAAACTTGCTGGAAATCAAAGCTGATGCCTCATGCAATGAAAAGCACATCCCTTTGCCTTCCCTTTGGAAGTCAGAAGTTATCCTGGGAGCTACCCAAGGCTCCCCAGAGCACACGGTGGCACAGCAAGGACAGGCTCCTGTTCCTGGTGTCACCCTGGCTGGCACAGCATCCAGATGATCTGCACTCTGCATGGTCCTGCCTGGAACCACTCCTTTCCCAGGAATTCCCCTTCTCTGATGAGCCAGAGGGGTTAAATCTGGCTCCTTAGCCCTAGGAGAAGCTGCGCATAAATACAGGGCTGCCTAAAGACTCCCCAGAAGGTCTCGTGGGGACTTCTCCAGGGTGGGTTCAAGAGAGCAGCTTTAGAAGATGTCATCAAACCAGGTTTGATCTTCAGTTTAAGGAGGCTAGGGATGCCAAAAGCCCCATTTTAGAATGTTTTGCAGTCCCCACATGGGCAGCATTAAACCAGTTCTGAAGTGGTGTCCAGTGAGACAGCACCAGCCACGAGCTCCACTGGACAGGTGGAAAATGGAAAAGTGATTCTCCTGGTGCAGGGGAGGAAATGCAGTGGGTATAGAATCATAAAAACCCAGAATTTCCTGAGCTGGAAGGGATCTAGCAGGACTGAGTCCAACTCGTGGCCCTGCACAGGGCACCCCAACAATCCCACTGCCTAAATACCATCCTATAAGCACGGGCAGTTCCACTGAAATAGGGAATAATCACCTTGAATTGTCATTGTCTGAGAATCCACAGAGAATCAGCTACAGAGGAAACATCAATCAGAAATCTTGTTTGGATTAGAGAGTCAAAACAAGGGGCCTGATGGGTTTGCTTGTCTGGTGTCACCCCAAAAGCAGCTGCAGCACACCCCATGGAACCCCCCAGGACAGGTCACCTCATGGTATTGAGGGAGTCAACGCATCGATCCGTTTAGCAAATGATAAGCAGGGTTTTGCTTTCATCAGGGCGGTGAATATTAATTGATTTGACAGGCTGCAGCTTGGTAAAACAAGAACAGGGGCATCGGGGCATCTCTGTATTAATTAGCCATAGTGGAGCTGCTTTTAGCTGCTTCCGAAGTTTAATCAATATGCTCCATTGGAGTCCCCAAAGGCTTATGGAAACAGCCTTTGAAATCCTTTAGATTGTTGCCTCTGTGAGGTTTCAGGCTCTTGGCGTGTTCTTGTCCCGCAGTTTTTCCTCCCTCCTGAAATCCACGGTGACCCCAGGACTGGAGTGGGCGGGATTTCTGATTTGGATCTCCCATTTGCATTCGCCAGGAATAGAAATAAATGAAAGAGATGTTCTGTTTTGGTCCAATAATAATAATAATGATGCCAGACACTAATGAGCTGCCCTCTGCTCCCAGTTCCTATCTGCAGTAAATTAGCTCCACGGGCTTGGTCTGATGAGAATGGGCAGGGCACCATTGAAATGGGGTTTGGCCGAGCCCTCGCACACTGCTCAGGCTTTGATTGAACACAAAGCAAGGCTTGAGCTTGTTAAGGCGTCCTGCTGAGAGGGAGGGAGGAGAAGGCAGAGCTCCAAAAAAAGCTTGGAGTGAAATTGTGGAAAGAAGGGGATGGAGGGAATGTGACATCGGAATAGGGAGGGGAGATGGAGAAGGCAGGGATGCTGCTGGTGTCTTCCAGGAGGTGAAAGGAAAACCAGCTGGGGAGGACAACGGGAGTGTGGGGGGCAGGAGGAGGAAGGCAGGAAATCAGGAAAGCAGGGCTGGACTGGGAGAGAGCAGAAGGGCTGGCCCACACCTGATAAGGCTCTGGGGACACGAAAAATCCATCGAGGAAAAGCAGATCACCAGGAAAGGCAGCCAGGGTAGGGGATGAGGGCTCATCCTGTAGGGTTTGGGAAGTTCCTCCAACCTTCAGGATCTAAGACAGCCCGGGGAGGACATGGTGTCACTGTCACCAGCAGCTTTACAGGGTGATTGCACAAGGTGTGAGGAAGGGAGAGCTTTGCACCTCCTGCAGAAATGTCCTGGTGTCCTGCCTTCCTGAAGCCTTTGCCATGGGTTGTGATGAGCTCAATGCTTGTCCCACAGCCCAGCTGAAGTTCTCCTAGGGGACACCTGGGGCCTGAAATCTTTGTTAGTTCACAGAACCACAGACTCACACAACTGTAGAATCCCAGACTGGTTTGGGCTGGAAGGGACCTTAAAGCCCATCTCATTCCACCCCCTGCCATGGGCAGGGACACCTTCCCTTATCCCAGGTTGCTCCAAGCCCCTTCCAACCCAGCCTTGGACACTTCCAAGGGCAAAGAGTCCAAAACCTCTCTGGACAACGACGTCTCTGTCCTTGGCCACCTCTCCAGCTGAGACCTGAAACACATTTCCTTAGTTTCTGACTTTACCATTTGTTGAGCATTCTGCTGTTTCGGCTTCTCATCCCTTTTCCAGACAAAACCTGCCCAGCTGTGCCCACTGCAGCTTCTCCAGCACACTTCCCCCGTCCCTTCAGCAATTCCAGCTGTGTGACATCCCGAGGTCACTGCCACAGATGTCACCCCAGCAAGGGGACACAGGGAGACCAAACACTGCTCTCAGGGGCCTAGCATAATTATTCCAATTCCAGAGGCAGCACTGAGCTGTGCCTGCTGCTGCCACGCACATTCCCTGCACAGGCACAGCCTGCTGTTGATAATGGAAGATCCCCAATCTCTCTGGGGGCAATGCTCTTTGCTGTGGGCAAGGCACTAAATCACAGCTGAAGTTTCTAGGCCAAATTATCTTTACTTTCATTTTTTGAGGAATGAGCTTCCTAAAAAGTGTGAGGCGAATTTCCAGGCCTGACTACCTTGGCTCAGCAGGTCATGGGTAGAGAAGGACCAGCAGGAGAAGGCTTAGACCATCCTGAAGTAATGCTGCACAGATGTTCAGATGAATTAGGGGAAAATAGAGCTGAAAGGGACCCTGGACCTGTGTGTTCCAGCCCTCTTTGAGGCAGAATTAACCCTTTTCTTATCACTGCCAGTGCAAGGCCCTAGGAATAGGAAAACTTCCTGCAGCAACACCTGTGGAGGCACCAGACAGTTCCCAGCTCTTCCATAGGAACCCAGACTGGTTTGGGTTGGAAGAAAACCTAAAGCCCATCCAGTCCCACCCCCTGCCATGGGCAGGGACACCTTCCACTAGCCCAGGTTCCTCCAAGCCCCATCCAGCCTGGCCTTGGGCACTTCCAGGGATGGTGACTCCAACACTGCTCTATGACAAGCCCATTCCAGTGCTTGACAACCCTTTCAATGAAGAAATTTTCTGTCTTTAGAATTTTCTTTTTAGAATTTCCATTCTAAACCTCTTGAAGCAGTTTCCTCTCATCCTGTCCCTTCTGCCCTGGGAGCAGAGCCTGACACCCCTCCCTCCCCTCCCTAGCTGTCCCTTCCTGTCAGGAGTTGTGCAGAGCCACAAGGTTCCCCCTGAGCCTCCTTTTCTCCAGGCTGAGCTCCTTTCCCAGCTCCCTCAGCCGCTCCTGGTGCTCCAGCCCCGTTCCCAACTCTGTTGAAGAAGGGGGGGACTCTGATGACATCCAGGCCAGTGAACCTCTTCCATCCAGATCCCTTATTCATTCCTTCCCTCTGTCTTCAGCCAGAAAATCAAGGACCTTGGGCACATCTCAGACTCCTCCCCAATCCTCCCAGCCTTGGCCACCATGCAGCTCTGCCGGTGGTGGGTGGCAGTGTCCCACCAGGTCCCCCTTTGCTGTCACATGGATGTGCTGGCTTCAGATGCCCTCAGCTTCGGCGGCATGGCAAAGCTGCCCTTTTCCCTGTGGGATGGTGCTTTGGGATACGACTGTGCCTGCTGGTTGTGGCCATGAACATCTCTGTGGGTGCTGCCCAAGGCCAGGACAATGCAGGAATCCAGGTTAATAACTTCTGCTGAGGGGAGGACTCTGCACACTCAGAGATTAACTGGTCTGAAACTCCCCCAGAGAGGACCCAGAGAGGACAATGAAAGGACAGAGGTGTCAGAGTCAAGAAGGGCACAGAGGAGGAGAGCGGGGTGGAAATGCAGGTTCTGCAGCCAAGGGAGCCTCTGCTGGCTCAGTGGGATTTCCCTCTGAGGACTATTGAAGGGTTGGAAGGTGCCCTGGCTCCCAGCCCCCAAAGCAAGGGGTGGGATGAGTGGGACAGGGGATGGAGAGGCCAAGGCTGTGCTGCAGGAGGACGTGAAGAGCTGGTTTGGAAGTGAGCCCTGTGCAAGCACATTTCTGTCTCCATCACTCCTCCCTCTTACAGGAGACCTGGGAGTGTGAATCCGATCAATACTTGGCATTTGTCCAGAAAAAAGAGCAACAAAATACAGGTTCCTTGCCAGAGGAGCTGGGGTTCATCCCGGGGAAGCCATGAGTGGTGCCAGAGGGAAGCCTGGGGAATATCCATGGGTGTGGACATTTCTCACTCACCTGCCTTTTCTCTGCAGCACTGGGGGCTGCCTGCCCCACACCCTGCTCTTCCCAGCATCCAGTGATGCTCTTCCCAATGGGATTGGTGCACACAGAGCCCCACCTTGACTATGGGACAAGCGCTTCCTCTGGGGGAGACAGCATTTGCTGAAGAGGATTCACCCACACCTCGTGTCATCGTTGGTCTGAAAACTCCAGAGGAAACCTCCATCCAGCACTGCCACAATCACCTTCCCATCCCCCTGCTCCACCTCATTACAAGGAAAAAGTGCTAATTAAGGCATGGATGGGAGGAGCAGACAAACTGCAGTAATGAATTGATACTAAGACAGGGGGTCAGAAATAATAAACTCTTCTCAAGAGCCACACTGAAAGGGAGAGTTTTTCTTCTCTGGGGGTTTTCTCAGCTGGGACCAGTGGTTTTCCTTCCCTGGTGCTGAGGGTCCCTCACACAGCAGTGTTTGCCTTAGGAACGGAATTTTCTTGGTGGTGACACTCCCAGGATTGGGATTTCTCCATGGGGAAACTTTTCCTTTCGCATATAAGGAGGGGTTTTTAGTGTGCATGGGGTATTCTATTTAAATAGAATTGCACATCACCCACTTTTAATCTTGTTTTTCTGTCCCATTTCTTTCTTTGTCAAGGGTCGTGGCTTAGTTCTGACCACTGCAAAAGGCCTTCAGGTTCTGATTTCATTTTTCAGCTCAGGTCCCACTGTGTGAAGGGAGCTGTGACCAGCAAGGGGCAGGAGAAGGGATGTTCCCATTCCCTGACCCCAAATCCCTTTTCCTTTGGGATATCCTAGTGCCCTGGGCCACTCCAGGAGTTACCCTGGGCAGCAGGAAGCACCTTCAGTGAACACACTCTAAGCCAAAGCTGCCTCAAAACCAGCAGAACAGTGCCTATAACCTACACATCCCCATTTTAAATGTATTTCCATCCCATTTCCAAGCCTTTTTTCTCTTCCTGCATGGCCCTGAGCCAAGACTCAGGGCCTGCCGAGCCCACAATTACTACAGTCAGTAAATCCCAGCCCTCCTGTAATGAAAACGTCACTAATGATAAATATTTAAAGGGATGTGATGCTTATTTTTATATTTACTACCCTGACCTTTATGTATTTGGATTTTATTTTATGTTTTATGGGGATTCCCTGGGCCTTTTCCCAGCCACAAACACAAAAAACCCCACAAGAGCTCCCGGAGTGTTGTTGCATTATAAACACACACGGTCCCTACAATTACTGAACTTTAATGCCTGCTGTAATTACTGCCTGCACTTTGCATTAATGCCCAGGGTGATGGAGAGAAGAAGTGCTCAGACACAAGAGATCCACATCCTGAGGAGATTTCCAGGGGGAACCATTGCCTTCTGTCCTGTGATTAATTGCTGTGCCTTGTGTGGGGAGACTGAGACTTTCCCGAGCTCTTGGCACCCACGGTTGATGGAAAAGCCACCACGGGAACACTCAGCTGTGCACAGCCTGCTGTGTCAGCAGGGAAGAGTCTTCAGTTTGATTCTTGCAATTCCACAAAGGAAAAAAAAATCAAGGAGAACGGCAGGCACAAGGAGGAAAGTGTGAGATTTACCCACAGCTCTTCCCCTTGTGCTGCCTGTCCCAGGAGAGTGCTGGGGAGCACTGGGAGCACATCCTGCTGCAGAGGGACCTGTTCTGGGCTTGTCCTGCTCCTCCTGGGTGTCAGCCCCACTCCAGGGGGAGGTACAGGATTTAGGGATGTTCAACATGTCCATGTGGGCACGGCTGCCAAGGAGCTGGGCATCTCCTGCACAGCCAATTCCCCAGGCTTTTGCATCTGGCAGCCTTGGCTGAGCCCCACATCCCATTTTCCCTTCCAGGAGTGGGGAAGAAAATGAAAGAAGCAGTTAATTGGCCTGATTGGACTTTGCTGAAAAAGTTTCAAAGGAGAGGAAAAGAAAGTGCTGAGGCAGCTCCTTTCTGTGTCTTTGAACTTTAGGCTTTGAAAAGAGATGGGGAAAATCTTAAGGAATTAACGAGGACTACAGGGAAATTATTGAGGAGGAACTTTCAGTGCTCCCAGCTTGGAAAGAAATAAAAAACTCCCTTTATATAGAAATATATATATACAGATATAGAGATATTTGCATGCACGTGGATGTGAGAGTGTGACCCCTTCACCCAGTCGTTCATCGTTCTCTCTTTGATTTGATTTTAATGATTTTTATGAATTATTTGATTTGTTTCCATGGTGCCTGGGAAGGGCGAGAGCTTCCCTTCTTACACATCAGGAGCTGTGGAAAGGCAGAGCAGGTCAGCAAAGACCTTGGGTTTTCCACCACTCTGGCAGCGTTTGTGGAATCTCGGCCTGGACCGGAATTCTTCTCTTTCCAGGAAATATAAACTTCTAATTTTTTTTTTTTTTATCAAAAAAAGCCTCAAGATAAGTATTCTTGGATGGAAACCCATAAAAATCCCAGACTGACAAACTATTTTTTAGGCACTTCTTTTTCTCCCTACAAGAATATATCTGTCAAGAGAAACAGATGTTCTTGATGAAAAACCCTCTTTAATTACAACTCTGTCAAAAAACCTGCAGACAGATTTCTTTTGCCGCCTCTCCCCCCCCCAAGCCCATAAAAAAGTGTGTGAATGGCCAAGGTTTGAAAGCCATGGCTCCTCTTGTAATATAATATTTAAATAAAACATTTCCCCATTAAGCTAAGAGCCAGCAAAGCCACAAGGCAAAACTCATAGACAAATCCAAGCTTAATGTTTGCTTTTATAAAATGAGGTGTTGAGCTTAAGCCTGAGCTGTGCATGGCCACCTGAAATGCTGGGGTGGTTTTGGAGCCCTGAACAACCTGGGTTCCTTTTGTGGTCAGGTGAGCTGAATCCCCCCCCTCCAGAGTTTAGGACTTCTGCCAATCAGGCCAAATATTTGCCTTAAAAACTCCGAGTTGAAGGTCTGGCCATTAGCCAGGAGTTTCTTCAAGCCTCACGTTATTTCACCACTAAATCTCACTGTGTGCCCAGTAAATATTTTCTTTAGTAAATACATGAAAGCCCTGACTGGAAGCTTTCCCTCTCCCCCCTTTCAGAGGATGGCAATGTGACATAAATGTTAAAAGAGGTTTCTCCAGCGCAGCCTTCCCTGAGGCTGATGCTCCACGGCTTATCCAGGGGAGTAAAGGTCTGCTGGAGAGACTGGCAGGAATGCAAGGTTGATATTTCTTTATTTATTGGTTACAGTAATTGGCTAGAACATGGCTGAGTAGTTGGAGGAAAATAATCAATAGTTCTTGTCCGCTAATGAATGATTTTTCAGCAGTCGCTGGTGTAAATAGGTTTCATTAAAACAGCAAATCCTTCCAAACAAGAAAATTAACGAGGGCTTATGAAACCTATGAAATTGCACAGGTCTGAATGGCTGACAGCCATGACAAATATCTGCTATTGTTGGGGTTGGGAAGCAGGTTTTTGCTTCAATTTTCACTCTTGTCGCTTAAATAATATCAGTAATTAGCAAATCCATTATGCCTTTCCCAGAAGTCTTCCAGAGTGAAACATGTTGGCCCCATCTCAGGACAATGTCCTGTTCCTGAGCAACCTCCATGTGACTGGGCTCAGTTCCTGCCAAATCCATGCCCTGTAACTGCACCAACAAACTGGGAATTTTAGGAGCTGAGCCCTCAGACACCCATTTCAAAAGAGGGGACTGGGCACGATGCAGTTGCCGCTTTTCTTGACTTCTGGGAATAAAGGGATGCAAAACCAACCTTCTACTGAGTGGTTCCAGCCCAGCAAATTGGGGTGCAGGGAAGAGGGAAAAATCTGGAGCTCTGCACTAGTGCTGCTGGAGGATCCTGGGGTCAAAAGAGTCTGGGATATAAGAGCTTGGACTGGGTGGTGCTGCTAATTTTTGTATTTGTCTCAAAGAGTTAACTCTGTTTATTCCATTGAAAGAGGAAAGCTCCAAAAGTGATTTGTTTTGGCCAGCCTGGAGCAGGACTCCCTATGCCCCAGAGGAAAGGGAAACTTCAGCTGCAGCTATAAAGGCCAGAACCCCAAAGCCACTGGAAAGTTCCCCAACTTCCCAGTTACTGCTGGAAGAGTCAGGGGCTTTCAGGAGCACAAGGGAGATTTTTGCAAGTGGCAGGGCATCCCTCCTCTTCGTCCTCCTCCTCCTCCTCCTCATCTTCATCCTCATCCTCGTTGTCATCCTAGTCCTTGTCCTCGTCCTCCTCCTCCTCATCCTCCTCATCCTCTTCATCCTCCTCATCCTTGTCCTCCTCCTCCTCGTCCTACTCCTTCTTCTCGTCCTCCTTGTCCTCCTCGTCCTCCTTGTTCTTGTCCTCGTCCTCCTCCTCTGCCTCCTCCTCCTCGTCCTCTTCTCCTCCTCCTCCTTCTCGTCCTCCTTGTTCTCGTCCTCCTCCTCGTCCTCCTCATCCTCATCCTCCTCCTCCTCCTTGTTCTCCACGTCCTCCTCGTCCTCCTCGTCCTCCTCCTCCGCC
Organism: Prinia subflava; assembly: GCF_021018805.1. NCBI lineage: Eukaryota > Metazoa > Chordata > Aves > Passeriformes > Cisticolidae > Prinia > Prinia subflava. Next base: position 5,467,947 of record NC_086257.1, on the reverse strand, counting down.
TCCTTCTCCTTGTCCTCCTCCTCCTCCTTCTCGTCCTCCTCGTCCTGCTCGTCCTCCTCGTCCTCGTCCTCCTCCTCCTGGTCCTCCACCTCCTCGACCTCCACCTCGTCATCCTCCGCCTCCTCCTCCTTGTACTCCTCCTCATCCTCATCCTCCTCCTCGTACTCCTACTCCTCGTCCTCCTCCTCATCCTCATCCTCCTCCTCATCCTCCTCGTACTCCTACTCCTCGTCCTCCTCCTCTTCCTCCTCGTCCTCCTTCTCCTTGTCCTCTTCCTCCTCCTCGTCCTCCTCCTCCTCACCTACCACTTTATCACCCCTTCCCAAGGTCTTTTCCCTTCATCTGCTTTCCCCATTCTTATTTCCAATTTCCACTTTCTTAATTCCCCTTACCTTCTTTAGTTCCATGGGAAACTCAACTCATCTCCCCATGTCCCTGATGTCAGATTGTGGGAGACATTTGGCACTCCAAAAGCAGCCAGAGTTCCAAAATGTGGCATCTTGCATGTAGGAGAAATCTTGAATCTTACGGCAGTTTTGCAGCAGAAGCCAATGTGGCAGGATGAGGGTGGTGGACACAAACGATGGCCCTTTTCCGTGGGAAAGGAAACCCACCTCCCCATGTTCCTGATGTCAGATTGTGGGAGACATTTGGCACTCCAAGTGAAGCCAGGCTTTCATCATGTGGCTGGTTGCACCTGGGAGAAATCTTGAATCTTACGGCATTTTAGCAGGCAGAAACCATTGTGCCAAGCTGAGGGTGTGTGGACATTAACGGTGGTGTTTTTCCATGGGAAACTCAACTCACCTTCCCATGTTCCTGATGTCAGATTTTAGGAGATGTTTCACACTCTTAGCAGAGCCTGGCTTCTCCTTCTTTTTTGCTTCCCTGCATCACTCTGGCTCTGTTCCTCCCCTTTCCCTTCTCTGCCTCCCCATTCCCACACCATCCTGATGGAGAAGGCTCTCGGAGGCAGGAGCAGCTCTGGGGACCATGTCTGTGCCATCAGCACTGGTCAGAATCTGTGATTTGATGGCCAGTTGTGCTGGTAATGTCCCTGCAAGTGAGTTGCTCCCATTTTTCATGGTGGCGAGTCTTTTAGGGGTGGTGATGAAAACAGAAAGTGTTTCATTTGCTCTTTGGGAGCTGGAGCTATAGATCGAGGCCCAGCTCATTCCCCAGAGAGCAGAAATGTTTTTTTCAGGCCAGAATTGAGGCTCTCCCCAGTGAAAACTAAAACAGTTATCTGCACTTTCATCCACAGGTCAGAAGCAGAGATTTTTCTCCCAAAGCTGGATAAATCCAGACTCTTAGTGCCTTTCCTTCCCACTCTCCTTAGTTATTGCATTTTATTTCATGAGGGGGGAGGCTCCACCAAACACTTCTCCTGACTTTGCCTTTGTCCGCTTGTAGGCACTGCTGAACAGAGCTGATGCTCTGTACCTGAGCAGCTTTGGTGCCTGGGATGCTCCTCCTTCCTCCTGTGAGCCATGACCTGGATACAAATGCCCGGGCAGCTGGCATGGGAAAGGCTGAATAATCTCTGGGAATTCAGAGCACACCCCACAGCCCGGGTGGGGTTGGAGACTCCTCTCTCATGAAGGTGGTCCCCACCCATCAGTGCTTTGGGGAATGTGTTCTCCTTCAGTCTCCTGCTGCATTCATCTTCTGCTTCCCTTGGGCTGATTTTGGGAGATACTGACCTCTCCATCTCCATCTTATCTTGGAATGCACGTGGAATTGTAGATGTGCTGCTTAGGCATGTGGTTCAGTGGTGGAGCTGGCAGTGCCAGGTTAGTGGTTGGAATCAGTGATCCTAGAGGACTTCTCCAACCCCCAATGGTTCCATGAGAGCCCCCCAGTGCCTCCCCCCCCCCCCCCCCCCCCAAAACGGCCACAGATTTGTGGGCAGCCAGCAAAGCTCTTGGGCTGTGCTGGGGTACCAAGGAGATTTGGGTGAACCTCGGGGGCTCAGGCTCAGCTCTGTGAGGAGGTGGCTTTGCCATGAGCCATTCCTGGCACTTGCCAGCATTGCATGGGAAGTCTAATTCCAGGTCTGGGGAATTTGGAAGGTGCAAGCTAAAGCTGGACAAGTATCCCAGCCTGTTTTCACCACACCAACCCCAGCACCTGGAAACCCAGCCAAAGGTTCCAGCTGGAACTGAGGCATGGCTGGAGCACAGGGAATGTGCTCTTGGCTCTGCTGCAGGAAGCCACTTCCCAGCTACTTCCCAGCCCCTTCCCCTCCACCTCTCCAGGGCACCACAAAACAATTAAGACCCAAAAATGCCATTCAAGTGACCTCAGCCAGAGCCCCATGGACTTCACTCTTGACCTTGTCTTGGTTTCACCATCATGGACAGTCTTGGCTACCAACCCTGTCCCTGTCCCTGTCCCTGTCCCTGTCCCTGTCCCTGTCCCTGCCCCTGCCCTCTCCCTGTCCCCACTCCACTCACCTGGCACAGGTGCCATGGGACTGGGCTCTTTGTGTAGTCTAAGCCCAGCATCTCCACAGATAAGAGGTTTCCAAAGCCATGCTGCCCTCCCTTGTCCATGATCCACTTGGACATAAATCCCAGGCCTCTGTCACCAAGAGTGATTGAGCTTGTCTGGCTCAATCTGGAATAATTTATTCATTCTGAGCCCAGGAAGTGCTGGCAGAGATGCTCATCTGCTCAGGAGATATGTTCAGGATGAAATCCTTCCTTCTTGGAAACCTTTAGCAGTGTCCATAAGCCACCAGCACTGGCTTGCACCTACATTCCTATGTTCCTCCTTCCCTGTGATGCCCCAGTCCCAATCCTGACCCTTTATCCCAACACCACATCTGCTTGCTCTGCTGCAGCCAAAGAAACGGAGGGCTGGATTGAATTTTGGAGGCTCAGCAGCTCTGCTCACACCCATGGCCTTGCCCTTTCCATCCCATCAGGGAAAGCCCCCAGATTCCCATGGCCCCACAGGGCTTTCCCTGCTGGCACCTGGAGAGTTGCTCTGCCCAAACTGTGGGATGAATGAGCTTCTCCAGGGAGAAATCCCCTCTGCAGTGTCCCCCGCTCCCCCAGCCCCTCGGAGCCCAGCGTGGAGTGTGTTTTATTGTTTGTCACCCGAAGCACTTGAAAAAATTACACAAATCCATCAAAGTAATGAATCTTCTCAGCAGAGGCAAACAGACAGAGACAGGCAGGCGCTGAGTCGAGCACAGGCAGCTTTCAAAATGAATACCAGAGAAATGGTGCCCTTTTGTGATCCTTTTGGGGGTCTGGGTGAGGGGACAGGCAGGTGATGGCTTTCCACAGGGGACATGTCCTCCTACAAGCCCTGTCACCCTCCTGGTGTCCCATGACAGCAGCATCTGGCAGCTCCAGGAATGATGGAGGGACACCATGGGTGATGCTGCCTTACACTGATGAGTGCAGACAGGGCACTTAGAGAACAGCTGGATTTTTGGGAGTGCCAAGGCCTCGTCCCCTTCCTCCAGCCAGCCTTAAGTGGCTCCCTGCAGCCCTCTGGGCTCTCCCTCCCGTTTGTCTGTGGCTGAGCAAGCTTCTGAAATCCTGAAGGGAGAGGCTGCTCTTGCTGCCAGGCCTGTGCATGGCTTGTCACATCCTGGGCTCCATAAATGATAAATTCTGGCTCTTCACTTCCAAGCTTTCATTTTGTTTCCAGGGGCAATATATCTACCTATCTATTTCTATGTGTACATTTGGTATGTGTGTATAAGACAGACATATATATACATACACACAGGTTTGAAGGTTGATGATCCCAGATGTCTTTCCCAACTTTAATGATTTCATGCTGTTTCATGGATCATGTTTCATTCATTACATGATATTTCAGGTATATATTGCCACTCTGTGGGCTCAGAGGGGACAGGTCTGTGACCATTGTGCAGGATGGTTTTGCACCAAGTGCATCTCAGCTCTTCTGCTCCTGTTCCACTCCTACATCCACACCCACCTCCCAATTAAATCCCATCGCCCTGCATTTGCTCCCTCCTCCGAAGCCCCAGCCCTTCACTCCAGCTGTTGCAATGAGAAGATACTCCAAACTGTTTTATTTGGGTTTTTTTTTTTTCCTAAAAAAGCCTGCCACAGGGAAAAAAAACAAATTAGGAATGTGGCATTTCACCAAGGATCATGGTCCTGCTCCTTCAGCCAAGCACAAGGAAGGAAAGCAGCAGAAAGGAAATTGCTCCGGAGCACCAGAATCCCTCTGTTGTTCCAACCTCTCCCATCCTGAGGGGTTTTTAATATTTATTAGTCCACAAAGCAGCGGCTGCACCAGTGCCTGCAGGGCCTGCCCTTGCCCTGAGGAGAGGAGTGGGGATGGAGAGTGGGAAGGAAGATGGATGGACCCGGAATTGTCTCCAATTTATGGGGCTCTGTGATTCCTGCCGCCGTACGTCTCCAAGAAATGACACCACTACTTCAGGAGCAGAGATTAATCTGAGCTGGTAGGAGAAGGACAAAACAAATCATCCACTGCAGGAATCGCATTGGGGCCTCTTGGGAAGAGCCCTGGGATGAATGGCTTTTGTAAAGGCCACACCAGCACATGGATTTTGCCCCTTTTCTCTGTTTCCCTGCAAGCTGAGGTCTATGAGGTGTGGGGTGCAGGCAGTCCTGGGGTGCTTTTGGCTGTGCTGGAGTCATTGCTCCACACAAAACACCCGGGAGCTGCAGGGGTGGGAAGGGAAGGCTGGGTGAAACCTGGGAGAGCATGGAGGGGAGGAGAGCATGGAGGGCTGGAAGCTGAAAATCCACAGTGATCTGTGTGCACAGGGAGAGGGATAACCAAAGTCCTCTTTATTAACCATGAGTTCAGATGTAGGCCAGGAACAAGGATGAGGCTGGGAAGAAGGGGTTGGCATCCTCTGGAATTACAGAAAACTCTGGAGGAGGTGGGTGCACATCCTGTGCCACCACGGCTGGGGGACCAGGGGGTCACAGACAGACATCAAGCCATCGGAATTGGGAATTCCAGGACCAGCTGCTGCCCCTTCATCACTACAGCACCACCTGAGACAGTTCCCACCCCCTCAGATCTGGGTGCTGAGACCCTCCTGAAAGGGCCCAGCTGGGCATCATCCTCATCCAGCCCCAGCAAAGCCCATCCTTTAAGGAAAAAAAAGCACAAATCCTGAAACTGAGGGAAGTGAGCAGCATGATGGCAGCCAGCAAACCCAGATGGGGACCTGCAGCAAGCCCTGCAGCCTTTCTCTTTCCTCCCTCCACCAAATCAAACCCAGTGCCACTGCAAACAGCCCTCATCCTTCCCAAGGAGTCCAGCAGGTCAGGAGCAATACCAGCACAATTCCAGCTGTAGGTCAGATTGATACAGAATCGATTGGATTGATTTTTTTTTTTCTTTAAGGTGCAGCCTTGGAATAGCTGAGACTGGAAGGTGCAGCTCAGCTTGTACTTCCCCAAAACAATTTGTCAGGCCCCACTGTAGGAGCCTAATGACGGCTGTAATTTATGGCTGACACACCATATTTATCACCTCAGCATCCTCTCCTCTTCCTTCTCTCCCTCTGCCTCGTTAGGGATGGCATCAATAATGTTTATTGTAGCTTTTAATTTTTTATCGTTGCTATTCTTACCTGTGCTGCTGGAGATGAAGAAAGGCATTAGGAGCAGGCAGAGCCTTTGAGAGGTGTTCTAGGAGAAATGATGGATTTAGGATTTGGGAAATCTTTCTGGAATTTCACATGCGGTGAGTGGGGGGAAGATCGGGTGTTCTTCCCAAAAACTCACTCTCCTATTCCCACTGACTCTGTGGATGCTCAGCACTCTCACATTGTGGAATTTCCTCCAAAACCTCCCAAAATTGTGCTTCTGGCCCTGCCCTCGTGCCAGGCAGCTCCCGTGATTTCCACCAGGCTCCTTTTGCTGCTCAGTTTGCAGACACACGGCCTTGCCATGGAGACACCTCGGAGTCAGTGGGATTCCCTTGGATTTCCTGCCCCATTTCCCTCTGCCCCTCGCCAGCAGAGCTCTCATTCCTCGAGAGATGTTTGCATTTCAGCCTCTTTTCATACCTGGTAAGTGATGGATCTGTGGGTGTCCGACATTTCCTTCTCTGCAGGGAATTTTTGGCTGCCTCCACTTGAACATTCCAGTGCTTGGAGTGGCTGACACATTCCTGGTGAAGAATGAAGGGTTTATCCCGGGTACTTCATCCACACCTGATGCCAAGCAGCCCCTGGGTGCCCCAGATCTGTCCCCACCCCATTTACAGAGTACAAGGCACCAAGCTGTGTCCCTAAAAATATCAGAAATCCATCCCACCTTGAATTTTCCCCTTTCCCCCTCCATATTTTCTTCCTATTTACCCTTGAGGGAAGAGGTTGCAGTGGGTTTTGAAGCCCCTTAAACTGCCAGAACCGGATTGGATTGGCTTGGAGCAACCTGGCATAGTGGAAGGTGTCCCTGCCATGGCAGGGGGTGGAACAAGATTACATTTTGGGTCTCTTCTAACCCAAATCATTCTGGGATTTTATGATCAACAGTTCCCAAAGGGGAATATTTTCCCCCCGCCTCTGTCCAGACATGAATAATTCCCAGGTCAATGGTTGTTTTAGCATCATTACAGGAGCCTCTCAGACGAGTTGGTCGTTTACAGATTAGACAGACATTGCTTGCATTGTTCATAACCGATTATGGGATTGACAGTTTGGCTTCCACCCAAAATCCAGAGTCCCAATTTTGCCTAATTGGAACAGAACAGCAGAGCAGGCTGGGGGAGGGGAGAGTGACTGCTGACAATTTAGTTAACGTTGATTTTATTGATCCCTGAAAAGCCTCTGATGTTGCAGGTTCCTCTTTATAGGGCAATAAAGTTTATAGCTGGGATTGTCTCAGGGGAGCAACAGCTCCGTGTCTCCAGCTGCTCTGAGGTGATCACTGCCAGCCTCAGTCCCAATCCAAATTTGCTGAGGAATCATCAGATTCCAAGCAAAAAAAACCCCCAAAATTCTGTTCAGTCTTGGAATCAAAATACCAGAAATACAACGATAACCAAATTAAAAGACAATCCCTCCCAAATGTAGGATTATTGTGTTAAAAAAGCCTTTTAATTATTCTTATTCTATTCTATTCTATTCTATTCTATTCTATTCTATTCTATTCTATTCTATTCTATTCTATTCTATTCTATTCTATTCTGTTCTGTTCTGTTCTGTTCTGTTCTGTTCTGTTCTGTTCTGTTCTGTTCCTGTTTATTTTATATCCTGTTCTATTATATTCTGTTGTGCTCTATTCTTTTTTCTTCTGTTCTTTTCGATTTCATTCCCTTCTTTCTGTTTGCTTCTTCTATTTCTTCCTTGTTATTTTGTCCCACTATATGTTGCAATTGCTGCTGCCCACCTTTACTATATTCCCCAGCCTTTCCTATATTTATCTCATGAGACCTCTCTGATGTAGCCTGGATCCCTCTCTGATCTGTGCTGGAATTTGTACCTCTAAGAGCACAAAAAAGGGACATTTTTTCCAGAGAAATAAAAACATAGAAGGTGCAAGATAGATCCTGGATCCAGCACTAGTGGTGGAGCACTGAAAGTTTGGTCAGATCCATTGGTCCTGGCTGCTACAGTTCCAATTAAAGGCACCAGCTGTGGCATAGGAGGGGCAGCAGGAGCAGAGGCAGCCCTCAGACATGCAGCAAAAGCACCAGCAAAGCAAAGATTTGAGCAAGTCCCAAGCAGGCAGGGGTCTGAGTGGTTTTCCCCTCCCAAACCTTTGCTCTAAGCCTCTGACCACCGGATTGTCCCTGATGTGCTGGCAGAGCTCTGGCTCCAGGCCTGTGGCTTTGAGCTCATTTGTCAAGCACAGGGATCTCTATGAAAGGCTGTTAGCAGAGCATTTACTTCCCATTCCTCATCCTCTGCTGTCAGCACCTCCCAAGATTAATTAAGGAAAAAAGAAAAGACATCTTGTCTCTCCTTTGTTTCCCCATTCCTTGCATTTTTTAACAGCCCCTTTCTCTCCATTCATGTCCTGGAGACTGCTGGGGAGCAAACCAAGCAAAACCCAGTCCTTCCCTCTTTCTTCTTGTGGTTAACATATCAATTTTTTCTGCCTCTCTGTAGGTGGAAGTGGTTGCTTGAGCTTTGTCCAGGACATCAATTCTCTTTCATGGCCTCAGCTGCCAAAACTAAGCCAGGGAAGATCCCAAATCCATCGATTTAAGATTGCTTGAAGTGCTTGTTGCAGACTTACAGCCGCAGTGCCAGGTTGGTGTCCTATCCCTGGGTCCCTTCAAGGGTCACACAGTGCCATCAGTCCTGTTCCCATGGGATAACTGGGGGCTTTGGCTCAGGTATGTGCTCTTTGCCCCATTTTCCTCTGTCAGGAACCATAACCTGTGCTTATCCTGGTGCCATGGGCTTTTCCGTGGCCATTCCCGAGGGTCCTCTTTGTCTGCTGCTGAGCCTGTCCTGGTTCCAGCTGTGTGAGTGAATTTTGGGTAAAACCAGAGTGACCGTGGCCCTGCCACCTTCCCAGCCCTGCTCCCTCCTTCCCTGCTTGATCCTCATGTTCCCAGCCCCAGCGACCTCCATCCCAGGAGATCCCTTTCCACCCCACACTTTTCTATTCAGTGTGCTGTGACACAGAGGTTTAGGGTGAGGTCTCATCCTCCCAGTCTGACCAGTTCCCCCAGTTCTGGCTGTTCCCGAGCTGTGGTGACCAGGATGCTGCCATGGGACGGTGCCCCCGGTCCCCGCTGGTGGCAGGTGGAGCTGGCTCCTCACGTGTGTCATTGCTGATCCATAAAACCTGAATGGAAACCTTGGGAGGGCGGGAGAGGCGCCGGGCAGCCGGCGCTCCCCTCCCGCAGGGATTTGGGGATTTGCCATCTGCTCTCCTGAGCAGTCCCAGAGCTCAGCCCAGCAGCAGGAGGAGGAGGAAAACCCAGCCAGCTCTGGCTCTGTCCTTGTGGCGGTGGCTCCCAAATGCCACCCTCGCTGATGTGTGTGACAGTGGCAGACACCCCCGCCCTCTGTCACCGAACCCATGACACAGGAGCTGCCACTGCTGTCACAGTGGTGGCCCTGGCTCCCTGCACCTGCAGGAGAGGATGGAAACCCTTTTTCCTTTCTCTTTGCTCTCCCAGCATCTCGTCATAAATTCACCCATCCCAATTAAAGCCTGTCCCTGCTTTTCCTGGACTTCCCTGCTCTGCATGAGCACAACTCCCATGGTTTTTGAAGCCATCCATCACTGCCATCTCCACAACCCCAAGCCACACACGGAACGAGGACGTGGAGCAGTGGCTCCTCAGCTGGTGTAAATCAACACGGGCCTCCCCCCATCAGCAGAGTCAAACTTCCACCCAGCCAGGGAGGGAACCCGAAATGCTGCTCATCGGAGCAAAAGAAATTTCAGCAGTAATTAGATCTGGAGCATGATTACCCAAAGGGAAAGGCAAAACAAATGTGGGTGACAGATATTTCCAGGATAACTGGAGTTATTAATGCTTTTCTCCAGCAGTGACGGGCACAGGGGATTAGTAGTGCCTGAAAAAGTCTGGTTTAGTGTGGGAAAAAGCTGAGGGCTGGAAATGAAGCAAGGAGGAGGCCATCTGCTGCTCGGTGAGCTAGCGGGGCCCTGTGAGGAAAGCTGCAGCCAAAACAACAAAAGGCAACGATGGGAGGCATATGTGAGGAGAAACACCGACCTGTTGCTCCTAAGTTTCCAGTTAAAAAGGAAAAAATAGAAGGATCCTGTTGTTTGTTGCACGAGCTCCCCTGGAATTAGGGATGCCGGCACTGCTGAGCACAGCAGAGCTGGGGATGTTTCCAATTAAAGCTGTTCCTTCCTGCTGGCCTGGGCTGGGTTGTTTGGGTGGAAGAGGGAAAGACCAGCCCTCCCTCTGTCATGAATGAGGGATTAAGGGTTCTCAAAGAACCACCATCATTAGTAAAAATACTTTTCAGATGAACTTCTAAAAATACAACAAAGTGCAATGACAAACTTGCTCCATTACTGACTGCATGGGCACAAGGGGAAATTGATGTAGAATGGAACCAAAATGATTTACACAGAGTCTGAAGATGCAAAAGGGTAAAGAGACCCTCCCACTGAGCCATGGGGTTCAGAGTACAACCTCTCGCTTTCTAAACTCCTGATGGAGCTAAAACATGGCTAAGCCCAACCTTAGTTCCAGACTTGGACAACAGTTTGGGTCTACAGGATTTAACCATGTGGATTTCTGTGGTAGAGTCACCTGTTATGAGCAGCTTATCACGGATCTATGGAATCTCTTTGCTGGGGGTAGGGGAGGATTTCTCAGTCCAGGTAGGGAATCTCCAGCCTTGAGAGGTATCCCAGCCCCAGGGGAGAGCCACTGGTGTGCAGTCAGCTGTAAAGTGGAGAGGACTGGAATTAGACTCCTCTAAAGATCTGTCATTAACTGAGAGGTCTCTCAGCCTCCAGGAGAGACCAGGAATGTCCCATCCCAAGGGGAGATCCTGGCCACGCTACCCAGAAGAGCCCCTGAGGGCTCACCTAGATGGCCAAAACTGTGGGATGAAGTGGTTGGCTGGAAGCCAGATTGGACACAGTGGGAAGGGTGGGCATGAGACTCCCTGAACCCACAAATTCTTTGCTCCTTGAGAAATGAACCTTGGAAAAGCCACCGCTGTTGCTGTGTAAGTCACAGGATTGGGGATCCAGGCTCTTAAGCACCAATGTTCTCTGGGTCTTTCTCCCCCCTTTGGGGACCCCCTAAAGGAGTTCTTGGCCTCCTTTGGAGCCTGTCCCAAGGCACTGCTGGTTGGGTTGAGGGGGCTGAGTGCATCTCACACCCTCCACACTCCAGAGGTGCCCATCCCCTTATCCAGACCTTCCCCTGTACAGGAGATCTGCTCCTTCCAGCAAGAGAAGGGGAGGAAAAGGCATGAGCTGGCCCCTGTGTCCTCCTGCACAGCTTGGGCAAGCAGCCATGAGCTGTGTGGGCTGGGAATGGCTTGGGGATGCCATGGACTAACCCACCCTAAGGTTTGTTTTTGGGGTGTGTGCATTTACAAAGTGCTCCAAAAGTGTCCCTCAGCAGCCTGGATACCCCAAACCAGATGTGCTCCCTCAAACCCATCCAATCTTGCTTTAAATAAAAAAAAAATTACAAGAAAATAGGGCTAAAACAACATTCAAATGAGGGATAGGATGTCTTTTTTTTTCTTTTATTTTAAATATAAGGAGTGCTGACACCTAGGAAGTACCAAGATGAATTTCTAACAGGGTTGTTAGTCAATATGCATGAAACGATTTCTTTTCTGCTCTGTGCTCCCATGGGTGTTGGAAAGAGCCTGGAAAACTCCACCCAGTCCCAGCCAGATGCTTCAGGGAAAGCTCAAAGACCTTTAGAGCAGGGTGATAACCTCACCATAATTAAAGCAGGAATTTTAGCTGAAATTCAGGTATTTTATAGACAATCCAAAATACACAGCACCAGCAGGGCTGCTGAACACAACCTGCTGCAAAGTCACTGATAATGTCATTTTCCTAAGGATTTGAAACAGTGGGAAGCTCCCCATATGGACTACAGACCTGTGGCTCTACTGAGACCAGTCTAACTCAGGTTTAAAGCCGAATGAAAGCCCATCTGCACAGATCCAGCCTTCCAGTGGGAAATGGGAATCCATCCCCAGGCCTCGGGGAGGAACCCCGTGGCTTGGCTGATGAGGTGATGAGAAGGTGTGAGGAGCTCCTGGGGAGGTGGGAATTGTCAGGCCCTGGGCAGCACCAGCACTTCCCAGGAGGCCAAAGTCAGGGAAATGCATAAATGAGAGGGAATGAACATCCCACTGGGTTCTGCAGGTGCCACCAGGAGCTGGGTGTCCCTTGAGACCTGTAATTTTAGATATTCCTAACTTCCTCCTTGGACTTCACCCTGTACCAGTAACCATCAGCAGCAGACAGTCCCACCTGCCACAGGGCCACATCCCACAGGATGTCTATGTCCAGCCTTTTGAGGCATTTAAGGGTATTTGACTTTTTTTACAACAAATTGTCACTGTTTATGCTCTGGTTCTCCACAGAGAACCTTCCTGGCCTGGAAATATGGGAAGACAGCACCAACAGGTTCCCAGCTGGCAGCTGGGATGGCTGTCATAGGTCCTCCTGGATGGGACAATGGATTTTAAGAATGACACTTGTCTGCTCTCTGTACTTAAACTGGGCCTGGGAAATCCCTCCAGGTATCCAGGAGATGGCAAAGCCTGGGCTGAAGGAAAAACAGAGCAGAGCTCTCTCCTACTCAGTAGAAATCAAACACCTCATGAGCAATATCCAGAAATTCTCAAACTCCAAAACCACAATGCTGAGAAGGACAGCCAGAAAAGCTCCCTTTCCCCAAGTGTGGGAATTGCTTTTGTTCATGGCTGGAAAAATCCTCCCGTTGTTGCTTCCTAGCAGAGTATTCCATTAAACCCAGGAATTCCCCCTGCCTCACTTTGGAAAATTGTGCTATTCCTTTTTTGACCTGAACACTGAAAGTCTTTGGCTAGAAGATAACCAAACACAGAGGATGGGGAGTGCAAAGCTCTGGAATGCTGCCCTGGTGTGGCTCTGCCTAAACCCAAAAAAAAAATCCCCCCAAATCTCTCCCTGTTTCCTCAAAATCCTGACAGAGACAATTCAGCTGGAAAGATGCATCCCGGGTAGGAGCTCCTGGAATTCTTCCCATGAGAAAGGCAGACATTTATTTAAAGATGGGACTGAATCAAAACAGACATGGGGAAATGTCAAAATATTCCATAAGTAGGAAGAGGAAGGAATACAGTTGTCTCTCTGCCCTGTGAATGAATAACTTACATCCTGGGAGAAGCAGGGGTGGGAATGGAGCAAGTGGAATCAGTTCTGCTCCGTCAGTGTTGACAGAAGGGAATAGCTCCTCCTGCCTCGGCCAGAGTGGATTCAGGCAGAGTAAACTGAGAACTGCAGGGGCAGGGAGCAAAGGAAAACAGAGGAGATTGCTTGGAAAACATGAGGAGGGAGAATGAATACTGAGGGATGCACGTCCCTCAACGTGGGCATGAGGAAATGGAGCATCCTGACAGAAGTGAGAGCAGAAACCAGTGCTGCTGGTGCACTCTCCCTCTGGAATACAGGGGAGCCACTGAGTTTAGTGAGTTTAGTGGATTTGGTCCTAAAGCCTCAATTTTGAATGGCTGAAATTAGAGGAATGACTGTGGAACAGGGCTGGAAAAAGATGATCTTTAAGGTCCCTTCCAACCCAAACCTTTCAATGGTTCTATGCTATGGGAGTGACTTGTGGCAGACCAGGGGGACATAAGGAATTAAAATCTTTTAATTCCTGCTCGACAGCATCCAAGAACTGCTTCTCAACAGAGGATGCATTCTGGAGAGGATGGCAGCATTTAGGATTTGTTTGCAAATCACAGCTGAAGCCTAGGACTGAATTTTGTTGCATAAAGATTTGTATAGTCCTGCCAATTCCCATGATAATGCCTTGATTTAGTGTCTCTTTCCTAAAGACAAATGTGAGATAACTTCAATAGGCAAAGTTGGCCTCGACTGCCACTTTTAAAAATACTTGAAAAGAGACTTAAATTAGGGGGAGAAAATGCAAAAAGTTCTCTAAAAAGGGACAGAATAAATTTAGAATTCAGCTTCAGAACTGGCTGGGTTCTGCAAATGTCTAAAACTAAAAATAGAGGGGAACAGATGATTTTTTTTTTTTCCTCCTTGATAAATTTCCCTTTTTTTATTTCTGTCCTCAGATTGGGGTCCCCTCTAAGTTTACACTGAGCCCACAAGCCTGTGCCTGGTAAACATTTTTGGTGCTATTTTCATCTAAGTGACAGCCCTGGGTGTCATCCAAATACAACCGCAACAAACTTGAGTAAGCCAGAGCAGCGTGAGCACCAAAAATCCTCTGGATGTCACCGCCATTCCATCCTCTGGGACCGTCACCTGCAACCACAAAGCCTCTGGGGGTTTCTTGTCTGGGATGTGGCAGGAGTGAAGCTCTGCCACAGGTGTGTGTCCCTGCTGGAAGCAGGGATTGGAGAGTGGGAGATGAGCTCCTCACTTCCCCCATCTCTGTTTGCAGCTGGTGGATCTCGGACAAGGGAATGTCACTGCAGCGCCACAACCCAAACCACAACCCCTAGGAGATGGGGGAGGAAATTTTGTGACCCTTTGACTTCAGTGATGAGGATGACAACACCAAGAGCAGCAGGATCTTGGCACAGCCTGGCTGCTTCCCGGCGCCTCAGCTGCTGGGAAGATTTCTGCTGGAGACTCACCAGATGCTTGGCATTTGGGAATAATTCAGCGTCGATCAAAGCAGGGCGGATTAAAAAAGAGGGAAAAAAAAAAGGAGAACCCATGATGAATTCATCCTTCACCGTGGCATTAGCACAGCCCAGCCCTGTCCCCCTCCTCCATGTCAGTGGTGAAAAATGCCTCCTCTTCTCCAGCAATTACCTGGTCGGGCTCACCTTTGGAATGCCGATCCTTCGGGAAGCGGCGGTGGCCGCCCCGCTCTGCCAGCCCGGTGATGGATGAGCCCCGGCTCAGCCCTGCTGCCATCTGCCACCAGGGTCCCCTCCCTGCCCCCAACAAGTGACATCCTCGCTCCTTCACAGGGATCAGGGGTGAGCGGGAAAAGTGGCAGTGATGAAAGGTCCCTGCAAAAGCCTGAATTAGCTACGGGAGGGAGGAGATGAACGCAGGGGCGTGGGGTGGGAGGAAAGGAGAGGATGGAGTGATGGAAGGGGAGGAAGGGAGGGATCACCTGACTCACCCCCAGGCCCCTGAAGTGTAACCCCACTGTTCATGAGGCTCCTGATGGTTGTTTACTTGCTTGTGGTGAGCTCTTTTTGCCAGGATGAGCCCACTCCTGGAATGTCCCCAGGAAATAGAATGTGTCCCAGCTGACACACCACCGACAGCCCACCATGATCCTCAAGGCACAGCAGGGATTTAATTCAGGGAGCTGGATTAAACCAGACAAATGGCAGCTTGAAAACCAAAACTACACTGGATGGTGCTGGGCAGTTAAAGAAAACTTCTCCCCTGGGGCCAGAGTGACCAAAGGTAGAGGGGACTTGGAAGCCAAACCTCCTCTGGATGTCCCAAGATGCAACAGAGTGCCTGAAGATGGGAAGCTTCACCTGGAGTAGTTTGGGAAGCCTTTGGAAACCTCCCTCCTTCCTTAAGGGAGATGCAAAGCTGAGAGAAAGCCCTGCTTTGCTGATGGCATTTTCCAGGCTGGGTGGATCAGTTCCAGCTCTGGAACAAGCTGAGAGGGACCTGGTGGTCAAACCCTGCCATATTTCTCAGGTTTATCATCAAAACCTTCAGCTGAAGACACTCTGCTTTCAAGCAGAATCACTTTGCAGAGTACGTGGTTATTGTCACCAAAATCTCATGATTAAATTTATCTTGGCAATAAACCCCTTTCACTTCCCAGGTTTGATCCCAGATTTGCCCCAAGCTGCTCAGGTCGAAGGAAGCTGAAAGTTTGAGCTGAAATCCCTCTTCAGGCAGGATTTACAAGGGGAAAAGAGGAGGAAAAAGAGGCTGGTGCTTCTAGAGATGCTCTGAAAATGCTCACCCAGCAGAAATGGTGCCACAAGAATTATTCCCCCCACTCCAGCTATCCCAAACTCCAGGACATTGTCCTTGCCCATCTGTCGGCTCAGCTCCAATACAGAACAAATCTCATTAACAGGCACCAGAGATTTAGGGAAGGGCTGGAATATGGCAAAGCCCTTTAAAACAGGAGATAAACCATCCTCTGCTCCAAGGAACAGAGGTGGTAAGGAAGATATAAACACCAACAAGCCTCCTGGGAATGCTGGAGAAAGGCCAGGACAACGGCACGTCAGCACAGCTATGTTGGGATGACCCCACGGCAATGAAAATAATTTATTAGGACTGGTGGGGGAAATAAAATAAAAAGCTTTCCCCAACCTAAGGGCACCACCAGCATCAGTGCAATAATAATAAACAACAATCAAACAATGAATCATCATCCTCATCAGGATCCCAGCTAGCAGAGTTTATCCTTTTTGAGAGTGGGAATAGCTGGGTTTACTGTGCGTTCCATCAGTTTCCAAGTGGATTTGGCAATAAAGCTGAAGGTGAGGTTTCCAAGCCTGCAAAGTCAGGACAGGTAATGGCCTAATGTCTTTTGAGGAAAAATATCAGTGGAAAAAAAATCATAATCACGATGCATTTCTTTCTTTGTAAGTATTAATTTGGAATAATATATCAGGAATTTTCTCATTCTGAAACCACATTTTGTAAAAAAAAGCCCCAAAATTCTTCCTACTGTTTTACAGGTTTCAAGGATTTTGTCTACAAAGGGTGTCCTCCAATGGTCAATAGCTGGGAGACAGAGAAAATGGTACCAATAAGCAGAAAGTGACATTTCCCTGTTACTCTGGGTTTTAACACCTCTGAATTTTTGCAGCCACCTCAACCTTTGTAAGCTGAAATAATAATTTTAAAATAGAGCAAACATTCTCCCCCTCCTTCCTCCTCTTCCGCCAGCACTCTTCTCACACATTTTTCTCCAATGGAAGGAGACGGGTAATCTAATTTGACGTTTTGGGATATATTCCCTGCAGGAAGTGTGGAAATGCCACCTGCTACCTGCGTGTTAGATTTGATCATAAATCACCAGCACCCAGGACTCGACAGGATCTCCTGGTATTTTAATGGCCACGAAAGGTCTGGCCACTGCTGGAATTAAAGCCTAAATCGCAGGTTTATGTTTTTCTGGAAATGCCAAACGCTGCCTTGCTTCTTGTATCACTCTTAATTGCCCTTCCTTAATTACAAGGAGTGAAATCATTAATTATATTCAATGGAAAGGGACACAAACCTTTCTGCTTCAGGCTTGGCCCTCTTGGAAGTTCAGAATGAAACCTGGGAGGATGCTGGGCTGGAGCTGGATTTGATGATACTTGTGGGTCTATCTTGGGATGTTCTGTAATTTTACAGTGTTTAAAACACCAGGTCAAAGTCCACACCTTGAGTGGCTCCTCTGGTTCACTGAAATCCAGGGCTGAACAGTTGGAAATCTCGGACCAGGTTATGGATCCAGCCTCAGCATCTCCATTGAACACCTCCCCTTGCCATGGGCTACAGCTCCTGTACTTCCAGGGGGTTCTAAAACACCTGATCCTGCAAGGATGTCAGAGATTTTGTCCTGTTTTACTGGCGAAGCCAAGTGACCAGAACGTCTCTGCTCAATTCTGCATGGCTGGGAGAAAATCAGGTTCAGCTTACAGGGTTCAAACTGGGAAGGAAAAAAGAAAAAGAAAAAAAAGAAAAAAAAGAAAAAAAGAAAAAGAAAAAAAAGAAAAAAAAAGAAAAAAAGAAAAAAAAAAAAAGAAGGAATGGGTTGGGTAATGTTGGTTTAATCTCAAACTTGAAGACCACAAACACACCCAAGCAGCCCTGTTTGACAGCAGAGATGCTGGAAATACGTCCAAGAGGGACACGACTTCCTGGGCCGCAGGAAGATCCCAGACAGGAGATCCACTACAACATCTTGGGTTTACACTGCTTTTCTGTCACCTCAGTTCTCCGAGGACCACGAGGGGATGGGAAGTCCTGAGCACAGCTCTCAGTGCCCAGCACTGACACTGGGAGAGGAGCATCCCGGCTGTCTTTGGGCCAAAGCTGGATCAGGAACGGCGCCGGAATCCTCCGCAAGACTTCAAAGTTTCTGCATGATTATGCGAGCAAATATTTGGGCTGGAAGTGCTGTTAGTCATTATTTGCAGTTCATTTTCTCTATTTGTTCTCTGTCTTTTAAATAATAAAAGAGAGAAAGCCAAGATGACAGCTCACAGCATTCTCATCCAGGAGCAGAAACAACAGCTGGGTTTTTCTGCTAAGCACCTTTGGTTGTGCACAGCTTCCCGGGAAATGCTGTGCCAGGGAGGACTTTGGAACTACAACTGCTGTGGCACTGATGGGTCCTTGTCCTCCATCAGGAAAATCCCCACTCCAGGCCTGTGCTGCTCTTGTGCAGAGTTTTCCTGGGTTTACACCCTGGGGCAGCACAACAGGAACCGTTCCATTTCCAGGCCTCCACGGATTTCGGGGCTTCCCTGCTTTGTTGCTCTTTGGCACCTCATTTGGAGGCCTGATCATGGCAACAGCTGTTCCTCAAATTCAGGGCTTAGCACCATTAATCACATCAGTAGGCAGCGGGGTTTCCTCCAGCAGGAAGTCCAGGAACAGCTCCAAACCTGTTCCTAGTCAGGGGAGGGTTTACACTCATCTATGGAAGTGCAAGGCTCCCTGGGCACGGAGGCACGACAGGAGCTATTCTGCAGCAGAAGGGTATAACTGGCATCAAAAATCACTTGAGATGCCAACACACGTCTCCAAAACTCCCACAAATTGCATTCCAGCCCCAGGAGTGTCTGTGCCTCCAGTACCTTGTGCCTTCACCATGAGTGAGTGGAGTGGGAAGGTCTGGGCAGCAGCACTTCCATATAAACAACCTGACACAGAAAGAGTGGGATTTCTCCCTCTGGAAAACTTATGGCTTAGGGAATGGAGGGATCCAGGACCCAGAGCCTGGATCTGGCACCTCAGGGTCATTCCTGCCCGTCCAGTGGGAGCAATTTTGGGTGGCACAATGTGAGAAGGATCTAAAGCCATTGGAGAGTGTCCAGAGGAGGGACATGAAGGCAGGGGAGGGTTTGGAAGGGCCAGACAAGGAGCAGCTGAAGGCACTTGGTCTGTTTAGTTTGGAGAAGGGGAGATTGAGGGCAGAACTCATCCAAATCCACAGTTTCTGATCTGATGTGGCAGATCTGACCTCTGTGCTCTGTGACCAGGGACAGGACCCCAGGAATGGCTGGAGCTATGTCAGGAAGGGTTAGGTTGGATATCAGGGAAAGGTTTTTCCCCCAGAGGGTGCTGGGCACTGCCCAGGCTCCCCAGGGAATGGGCACAGCCCCAAGGCTGCCACAGCTCCAGGAGTGTTTGGACAATGCTCTCAGGGATGCTCAGGGTGGGACTGTTGGGGTGTCTGTGCAGGGCCAGGAGCTGCACTGGATGATGCCTCTGGGTCCCTTCCAACCCAATCCATCATTCTTGCTCCCGGGACATGAATGGGCAAGAGCTGGCTCCTTCCAAAAAGCATATTCTTTATCCCAAGAAAATCTAAACATAAGGTGTCAGTTCAATATAAAATTGAAATGCCTCCAGAAAGCTCAACAGAACCCCCAATTCAGAACAACTCTTCAAAAAGCAGAAGCACCTCAGTGTGGATGTGGCACCTGCCTCCTTGGGTTTGAGCCCACAGGGGAGATCAGCAACCCTCTGATCTACAGCAAAACCATCCCAAATCACATGAAACCTGTCTTCAGTGAGATATTTTTGGCTCTACATTGGATATGGGGAAGAAATTGTTCCCTGTGTGTGTGGGGAGGCTCTGACACAGCAAATGCCCAGAGAAGCTGTGGCCCCTGGATCCCTGGCAGTGTCCAAGGCCAGGCTGGATGGGGCTTGGAGCAACCTGGGATAGTGGAAGGTGTCCCTGCCCATGGCAGGGGCTGAAACTGGATGGACTTTAAGGTCCCTTCCATTCCAAACCATTCCATGATTCTACAACCAGTTGAAGAGAAGGAGAAAGGACTTTGTTTCCATGGACAAGGCTCTTACTGCAGTGTTTGTGCTGAGACCCAACAGGCCTGGCTGTGAAACCATTTCCAACATCCTTCTTGAGAAGGAAAAGGGGGGAAATCCCAAATTGATCTAAAAGCTTGGCCCACCAGAAATCAACATGACCCAGCAGCATCCCAAGCAGGCTCTGCTCAGCAAAGCCCCCTCAGAGTGACTGTTAACAATACCCTGGGAACAAATCCATCCTTGGAGGAGGAATGAAGGAGGGATGCTGTCAAGACTTGAGCAATTCCTTGTTTTCACTGAAACCCAGGTAATATCTGTGTTGTGTTTTCAACTCCTCTTTTCAGGTTATTTTCCATTTCCACTGCAGTACTAATCCTCGTGCCTAAAAATAACACAAGTGGAGTGACCTTTCCATTCCATGCAGATGAGCACAGGACGAGCCACTTGGTAAGGCTGGAGCTGCCAAAAAAGTACCGTGGCTGCCACCTCTGAGGGCTCCATCTGATCAAACAGGGACCAGTGGCTTGGAGTTGGACTCAATGATCTTGGACGTCTCTTCCAACAGAGTGTGAGTTTGCTTGTGGGGAAACTGAGGCAGAAGTAAGGAAAACCTGGCATTGCCAGCAGGACAGGGCTGGGAGAAGTGCTGGGGTGAAGGGCTGAGACCTAGGACAGGAGGAAATGGCTTCAAGTCATGCCAGGGGAGGTTTAGATAAGATATTGGGGGAAATTTCTTCCAGGAAAGGGTGGGCAGGTGCTGGCACAGGGGTGGGGTCCCCACCCCTTGAGGGATTTAACAGCCCTGTGGATGTGGCACTTGGGGACGTGGTTCAGTGCTCGGTCAGCACTTGGACTTGGTGGTCTTACAGGGCTTTTCCAGCGTGAATGGTGTTGTGATTCCTTGGGAACAAACCTGAGAGTCATGAAAAGTGCCATTCAATCATTTTTGAGATTTTCTCTGCTGAGATTTTGAAATTTTCTCTTACCCAAAAATGGTGAAACTGTCTCTCCGAAAACAGTGGCTTCTCTTTCATAGAGAATGATTTTATTGTTACCAAAATGCCTTTGGTATCTTTGTTTCTTTCCAAAGCCACAGTTTGTGATTGATGTGCTTTGGGACAGCACCGCCAGGATATTTTCTCTCCAGTTTAACCCCTGCTCCAGCTGGGCCATTCCTGTTTTAGCTGCCATAAGTATCCATCTTAATTTTCTGCTTTCCACGAGCATTAGAATTCAGTGGGGACCACAGCGTCAGGTGACACCTGACTTTAATATTAATGGCTCCTTTTTATCCTGGAGTTCTCTGCCTTATTTGAGAGCAGAGATTCTCCATGGCAGAGGCCTCGTGCCTTGTTTGACAATGGGCTCCTCTTCAGGGACCCATGGTAAGATTTCTGAAAATACCAGAGGAGCTACCTGGTAATTTTGGCAGGATGAGCCAAATCTAATGACTGTCCTGATTCATTCCCCCCAAAGATATCAAAGTGGTGCCACATGAAATGCCTGATCCTTTTAAGGGATAATATTCCATTGACCCAGCACATCTGTCAGGGTGGGGAGAGTGGGGAGAAGAGCAAGCTCGGCATTACTGCTGCAATTCTACTCAGGCCATCACTTTGGAGCTCATTCAGATTTTCTCATTCTGGGGTTCAGGGCTATCCTTGAAATAAATTATCCCTGCAAAGATATCCTGCAGCTTCCACGCTGCATCCAAAGGGTGGAGAGCAATCCATTAACATCACTGGGCAAAGAGACAAGCAGGGGAAAAAAAGAGGGAAAAAAAATCACAGTGCTGCTCCCAAGAGTTCACATATCTCCAGTCAAATCAGAAAATCAAGGAGACAACCTGGGAAAAAAATAAAGGAAAAAAGAAATAAAGATAATTATTGAGTGCTGCAACTTCCGTGCTTTGAGATTTTTTTTTTGGTGCCATTTTGGTGATGCTTTCCAAGTCCACACACTAAATTAAAAAGAGGTGAAAGGGGCTCACTTTAGATGGGTTATTGGGAAGAAATTTCTCCCTGGGAGGGTGGTGAGGCCTTGGCCCAGGCTGCCCAGAGAAGCTGTGGCTGCCCCAACCCTGGAGGTCCCAGTGCCCACAACCCTGCAGCCCTGGGAGAACCTCCTCCCTGCTGGAGCAAACATTCCTTCATTAAAATGTTCCATATTCTCTCAGGAAAGTCCCTTTTGCCCCGAAAGTGCTTTAATATCAAACAAAACACATGCTCTGAGTTTGCAGCCGGCTCTGTTACCATCCTTGATGAAAGGAACACTTTTTCTTCCAGCTTTTGAAATGGTTTTCCATCCCCTCGGCAAGACCTTGGGCTAGAGATAGACTGAAAAAAGAACAACTGCTTTTTTTTTTTTTCCTTTTTTTTGCTTTTCCCTTTTTTGGGCTTGTTTTTCTTTTTTAGAGAAAAAGAATTCCCCCCCACCTGTAGATTTCTTTCCCTTCTGCTGCATTTCAAGTTTTGCAGCTCCCTCTGATACTGATCAGTGCCAAGCAGGGGCTGCCTGAGCTGGTTTTTAAGGATAACTGGGTGATCTCAGCCCCTGTTTTACTGCCAGCTTCCCAATCCAGTCTGGGATCAAGGCTGCAGCTGGAATTGTGCATTTCCCACATGTCCTCCCTACACTGATCCTACTCTTTTGCTTTTAAAGCCTCCCCTGCTTTGCCTGTAGAAATGTGATGTGGATGTGGGGGAATGCTCCCAGCAGGATGGACTGACCCCCATCCCACAGCCAGCCTTGCTGGGCACCCAAACCCTTCAATCCCAACCTCCTGGGAACCCAGAGCCAGCAGCAGCCCAGGAAAACCCACCCTGGTTCCAGCAGGGAAGGTGCCACCCCAGACATCCCCACCCCTCACTGCTTTACACTCCGTCCCTGGTGTGGTTTAACAAGCGTAGGTAACTTTTTGTTATTTTACAAATTATCAGCAGTGATTGAGTATGAAAGGACATCATGGAAAAGAAGGACGTGGACCTGCTTGAACAAGCCACAGAGAGGCTCTGAGGGCTGGATCTCCTCTGCTCTGCAGCCAGGCTGGGAGAGCTGGGGGTGCTCACCTGGAGAAGAGAAGGCTCCAGGGAGAGCTCAGAGCCCCTGCCAGTGCCTAAAGGGGCTCCAGGAGAGCTGGAGAGGGACTGGGGACAAGGGATGGAGGGACAGGACAAAGGGAATGGTTTCCCACTGCCAGAGGGCAGGGTTGGATGGAATTTTGGGAAGGAATTCCTCCTTGTGAGGGTGGTGAGGCCCTGGCACAGAGTGCCCAGAGAAGAGGTGGCTGCCCCATCCCTGGAAGTGTCCATGGCCAGGTTGGACAGGGCTTGGAGCAACCTGGGATGGTGGGAGGTGTCCCTGCCCAAGGGGAGATGATCTTTTAGGTGCCTTCCAACCCAAACCAGTCTGTGATTTCATGGTTCCCAGTCTCCTAACAGAGTTCAGGCCCATGGTTGTGCAGCAGGAGTAAAGAAGCAGCAGCTTCTGATGAGGACAGGGGATGTTAAGGATGCCCAGGAGGCAGGGCCAGGGCAGGAACTGCTCCAGCCAGGCCAGGGAGCAGCAGAGGGATCCAGGATTTCCCAATGCACCCCCAGCTCCCCGCACTGCCCTCATGCCAGGCAGGATGTGCAGATCAGCATTAGAGCAGCTCCTTTATCTGCTGTCCCTGTCCCCTGCCAGAGCTGCCTGAGGGCACAGCTCGGAGCCACTGCTTTGAAGGGCTGCCAGGAAACCCTGGGGCCCTCCTGCTCCACTGCTCCACCGGTGCTGGTGACACCAGGGGAGAGAAGTCACCTTTAATGACCACATGCCAGACAGCTTCATACACTGTGATACCTCCTCTGCTCAGCCCAATTCCCACACAGTGGGAGCTGGCTCCTCACCTGCCTTTTTCCTTTGGAAACAGACCTGTTTCCCTCATGGGATGGAGTAAGAGCTGGCAAAAATCTATTTTTTTTCCTCACAGGCAATTGGGATTGCTCCAAGCTTATGTCTTTATCTCTCTCATCACGAGCTAACATCAGTGTCTGTGATTTCTGCTCTCTCCATCTCTCTTCCCCAGCTTCACCCAGGCACTGGGATTCCCTGCCAGCCTTGGAAGGAACACTCCATATCCCCTACATCTCCCTTGGGAATGTGTCTGGAGAGCCAGGATGAAGAGGAGCTCCTGGGGGGGAAGTGGATCTTCCCACACCGAGGGCTTGGGGGCTCCCTGGCTGCTCCTCATCCACCCTGCACCTGGAACAGTGCTGGGAGTGCCCAGGAGCTGAATTCCTGTCCTGATGGAAGCTCAAGCTTGCCCTGAACCAATCCATGGCTGTGTGACATTCCAACTGCACCCCTCAAAAAAACCTGAGCCTTTATCTCCCATCAAAAATTCAAGGTGCCTCCAAAGTGTTTTCTCTACTAAAACCCACTTTCCATTCCTGGAATTTCTCCATTTTCATCTATTTTTCAGTAAATCTCATTTTGGTAGGGCTGCTGGAAAAGCCAGGACCTTAAACCAGTCCACCAGTTTGATGGTAAACACTTTTGCTACCCTGAAAGTAACATTTTTAATAATAAAGGAAATTTTGTGCTTCTCTGCTTCAGTCCTGGCATCTCCTCTCATGCTGACACCACCTAAGATTTCTATGGAAAGCCAGATTTTGGTGGATTGATCCCTTAAAATACTGGATTTCTATGGAAAGTCAGATTTGGGTGGGTTGATCCCTTAAAATATTGGATTTTTATGGAAAGCCAGATTTGGGTGGATTGATCCCTTAAAATATTGTTTGTTAAACCTAATAGTACCTACTTTTCTCCTAAAATAATTTCTGCAGCAAAACAACCCTTCTGGGGAGCATAAAAACAGCAGCATCAAATAATTAACTGGGATAGGGAAGGGATACTAGGGAAATTTTGTGATAATGCTGCAGAAATGTTCTCCTACAGGTGAAGGGATCACTACATTTCAACAGGGAATTCAAAGAATTCCCATTGTTGTCCTCCAGCAAGGCCTGGTTTAATTCCCAGCAGCAAATGGAGACCCACAAGGGAAAGAAAAATCCCCTATTTCATGTCCTCACTGTTAAAATTACAGATACAGGAGCAATCCTGGATGTTCAAAAGCCAAGCAAAATAGTGTGAGAGATAAAAATAATACATGTGGCTGGAGTCCAGGGTACCTGAGGCAATCGTTGTGGGATGGAGCAGTTTATCCTGACGGAGAGGGGGAGGCTGGGTGAGGAAGCCACAGCAGAAGAGGGTGAATGGTTTTATGGGCTTTGATACTTAATGGTCCAACTGCAAATGACATGAAAGTCCCTGATTTCCAAGGTGACTGATCTGAACTGTCTCAGACCCTCTGTTATCACCAGCCACTCCTGAAATCCTCCCAATCTGTCCCCGGAGGCCTCCCGAGCCAGGAGGCAGCAGGACTCCAGGGCTGGCCCCAGTCCAAACTCTGCAGGCAAAGGCTGATCTTGGCAAAGTTTCTGCTCTGCAGTTTGAAATCCAAGAGCTCCCTCATGCTTCCTGACCCAGGATTAGAAACAGTCTCATTCAAGAGCTTCTTTTGCTGCTTAGTCGCAGCTTTTGGGAATTCTGAGGGTTTGGGTTTTCCCCCCCCTAAGAAGTTTCTTCTTTCTCTTTGACTGGAAGAAACTCTACTTATTCCATGTCACAAAACCAAAAGCATGAGCAATACCTGTTCTTGCATTTTTCTGGGAGGACAAAACAGATTCCCTCTCTGCTTTGCTTTAATGTGGCAGGCAGGCTCCAGGGGTAAGTGGGAGCCAGCCCTGGCTCACCCTTTCTGTAGGAGCCTTCTCCACCAGGAGGGGACCCCGAGCCTTCTCTGTACCCAGGGGTCTTCAGACCCCAAATCCTTGGGTTCTCCAGTACCCTGGGGTGAGGCACAGGGAATCCTGGGCTCAAGCAGCTCAGCCCAAAGACCACAAACCCCCAAAGCAGTGGGATGGAAATCACTGGAAAGGCCCTCCGGCTCCTCCTGTGCTAATTGCCAGAAGTCCAATTACATCCATGGCTCTGATGGATTTAATTGCTGAGTTGCTGAAGAGACAAGTGACCTATTATGGATCATTGTTTACAGCAAATTAGTTCAGAAGTTCCCAGCATTCTGCCTGTCATGCTCAGGGGCAAACTCCCTCTGCTCTGCTGCCGAGCCAAGGGCTTCCCTGGCTCTGAACACTCAGACGTGGGGAAAAGCTGAGCAAAGACACAGCACAGGGCTGGCTGGGCAGCAGGAGAAAGCTCTGAAAGGGGTCAGAGAGAGAGAAACCAACAGCTCAGAGAGGAAAAACGCCCATGGAAAGGTGCTACAGAGGTCCTGGAAGAGCAGATGGGAGAGGAGGCCACAGGAACTCCTTGAGCACAGCTCAGACACGGTTAAATGGAGCTGCTGGGGCAGTGGGGGGAGGTGGATGGGTGTGGGGGGTCCCAGGTGAGGGCAGCTCATCCCTGGAACCTCTGCAGAGGGGAACTTTGCTCCCTGAGGGGTCTCCAAAGCAGTGTCGGATAGGAAAGGTAAAGGATCTCTGAGAGGTGTGGTATCTGGGAGTAAATAAAAGAAATGTGCAGGGAACATCAGCAAGACATAAATGGGACTGGGCTGAGAAGATACTCAGGAGAATCTTGCATTTTTCTTGGAAAACAGGGTTCTCCCCACCCTGGGGACAGCAGGATTGAATATGGACATGGTTCCAAATGTGCATGGATAACATGGAACACCAGGGCAGCATTATCCAGACTGTTACCTGGAGATAAAAGGAATTAAAGCAGGGGAGCACAAGAAGCTTAAAACCAGGCCTGCCCTTGACTTACACAATATATTTCAACAGCCCCATAAAAAGATCAGGGAATTCAGTCAAGCATGAATAGTTACAAGCATAAAAGAATGGTGGTATTATATTTATTATTAAAGCCCTTTGAAAGCCCCCTTATTGCAGATGGATTCAGAGCCTCTGGGGAAAGTCAGGGACAGGATATTTAGCAAAAATGTTATTAAAAATAGAAATTGTTTCCTATGACTTAACCTTCCTGCCTAGGGGGAAATCACTTAGGTGGTGTTAGAGGAGAGCACGCAGTTATGAGGCCGGGGTTGTTATGGAAAACTGTGCACAAGGGTTCTGGAACAGCCATGGTCCTGCTTCCAGGGAAGCAGATTCACCTGGGCCTTCCACCCCCTGCCTGCATCCTCAGCAGGGAGAGGAACTTTTCCTTAGACCAACCTGTGCTCCCTGCTGCATCTCTGAGCTCCAGAAGATGCTCCCAAGGATTCACACTGTGTGGTGAATGAACAGAGGGAATGTGGAAGGGTGGAAGTGTTCCAGGCCAGGCTGGACAGGGCTTGGAGCAACCTGGCCTAGTGGAAGGTGTCTGTGCCCATGGCAGGGGTTGGAATGAGCTGACACTAAAGTCTCCATCAATTTCTCAGTTTCTCAATTTATCACCATTCTGTATCAATTTATCAACACTCTGCAGCCCCTGGTTGCCCCTCCTTGGTCTGGGAGGATTTGGGTTGGTGGCCAAAGGGCAGCACATGGGATGCCACCATGGTTTGCTTGGGGCTTTTGTTCCAGCCTGGATAACAGAGAGCCTTTTTCCCAACTGAGGCTGTTCAGCACCTGCAAAAAGGTTCAGTGATGACAAATCAGTGTTTTCTCCCAGGAAAGCTCCTCTGCCCCACAGCCAAAGGCTGCTTATCAAAGCAGCATCAGGTGTGATCCCCCCCGCCTTGCAAAGCTGGCCTGGAGCTCTTTGAGAAATGCAGCTCCAGAGGCCACAGAAATGCCAGGGGAGTGCTGAGCTGATCCGATTGTGTCCTGTCTTCCTCCTGGGATACATCTCTGGGAAGATGGGCAGATATCAAACATTCATCACAGGCACTTGTCCCTTTAGCAGCTGACATTGGTGCTGCCAAACAGTTTTTGATCACTTGAGCGTAATGTCACTGCAATCATTGCCTGGAATGTAATTTTGCCTTAAAAAAAAAAAAAAAAAAGCAGGGAAGGAGGATGAAAAATGTGACTCAAAGGTCTCCATGCTTCAGAAAAGCTGGCTCTGAAGATTTGCTGTAAGCATCAGATCTCAGCAAATTTTGTAAACTTTCCCCCTTCCCCCCCCGCCTGTATTTGGACGTTTTCCTCTTTCTTAATGATATTCCATCAATTACATAACTTCACGGATCCCTGGGATCAGGATTAGGGAGTTCAGCTTCATTATCAGTGCAGTTATTGTCCTTTGGAGACGGAGCTAATGGCCATTTGTCTTCTTCAATTCAATTAACAGCAGCCCTCTCTGGACACCACGTCGGTTGCACTCGGTGACACTCTGGGACATCCCCTCCTCCACCAGGACCTGACCCCCATCTCCTCTGATGAGCTCTGGCTCCTCTCTGGCCAGCTCCCTGCTGCACATTTTTGCAGCACGTCAGGAAATGGCACAGTAAATTATCCAAGAATTAAACCGGGCAGGGTGAGAGCCAAGAAAAATCCATTTATCGATGGCCATTCCCACTCTGAAGTGCTTGAGGAGGTTGACAAGACAGGAACATATCTTCCCTGACCAGCCAAGAAGATTCTTCCCAAGAAGGACAAGGTCACATCTTCCTGCAAAAGATGAAGGTGGGGATGGACTGAGGGAAGAGCTTCAACATTTTCAAGGAGAACAGAGCAGCTCCTGAACATCAGCTGTGACTTTTTGGCACAACTTTGGATCATGGAACCCGTATTTCCCCTTATCCTTGGCCTCTGCTCTAGGGATGCTCCTGTCACTAAGTTCAAGGAGCCCAACACGTCCCTCTGTGACATCCCAGCATGGGAACAATCCCCTCACGTCTGCAGAGATGTGATGCCTGGGGGTGTGGGTTAGTGGTGGGCTTGGTCAACGGATGGAGTCCATGACCTTGGAGGGCTTTTCCAACCCTAATGATTCCACGTAGCTCTCCAGCAGTGCTCCATGCAGAGCAGAGGGTGGAGGGCAGCCCACTGCCATAAACAACTCCCTCTCTGCTCCTGGCATGCGGCGATTTTAATGGAAAGTATAAATTGCTGGTAAATCTCTCTGGTAGCAGTAGGACCTGACAAAAGCCTTTTTAGAACAACTCTTATACTGAGGAGGGATTGGCTGATAATCCATGGATGTAAAGAGCACCTGGATCACTGGGAGTGGGCAAGAAACTGAGAGAGTCTCCTGACCAGCCAGAGCCTGCAGACTTTCCTGGAGAAGAGGTACCAACGCAGACAGAAAAGGTGGCTGTGAGCTGAGGAACGGTGTCCTTGTGGGACTGAGTTTTTCCTTGGCAGTCTGTCCATGCCTCCAGGAGGTGACCATACAGCTGAAGCCCCCCACTGATGACACCAGCACCCCACAGTCAGCCTCCCTAAGGTTTGTTCCTGAAGGGATCCACCAAAACCCAGTGTTTGGTTTGCCAGCGTGTCCTTCTGCCTTAAGGACAGCAAAATGCATCCCTGTGGCCCTGGAGCAGGCCCAGCCCGCGCTGCTCCTGCTGCGAGGAGCAGCGATGGGATCGCTGGGATGTAACAAGATTTATCACCTGCTCCTGGAGAGTGACTGCCTGCCCCGTGCCCTCAGTAAATAATGTTCTGCTGGCACCACCTGGGACATCATCAACCCGGGAGGCCGTGGCACTGTTTAACCTCCGCGGGCCGGCGCAGCTCCCCCGCTGCCCGATGCCTCCAGGTCCTCTGCGAGTCCTTCCAGGGACAAGGCGAGGCTGGGATGCCACAGTCCACATGGAGGAAGGGGGAACACACTTTGGTGCCACACAGAAGGTGATGCCATGTTGGTTTCTTATCTTCTTTTCATGTTAGAGCCGGGATTGACACATGGGAGTCGCAGTTTTCTTGTTCGGATTTCGATGTTTATTAATTCTTATCTCTAGTACACCCTCATGAGCCATGAGCTCTAACTAGCAAGTTAGAAAATGGAGGTGCTCTAACTCTTTCCAAGGTTGTTTAAGCGCTAATCACCCAATAACGAGATGACACCTCTATTATTTATACTTTTGATCCAATAATTGATCACCCAAGGCCTGCAATATGGATCTTTTTCACCCAATTGGAAAAAACCCTCCAAAATGAAGAAGAAAGTGAAGAAGAAGGACTTAGACAATGCCCTAAATCCTCCATCTTGCCCCATATATATTACTATATACTAAAATCTCAAATTCCAAGTTTTTCACCCTGTGAGATCACACAATTCTATTCAAACTACACACCCACAACCCCAGTGCTATCGCTCAATTTCAGAAGTCTGTTCCACAGCCTCAAGTAAAATGCAGTGCCTGCCTGAGGGTCAGTGCCTTTTAGCACAGAAAGCCTGAAATTCTCAGTTTCCAGAATTCCAACAATGCCGTGCTGAGGAGAACCTCTGGGCATCTCCCCCTGAACAGCCTTTGGAGGGAACCCACAGTTGTGTGGGGCTGGTTGGTCATTCTGGCACCAGCAGAGGTGACAGGTTCGAGCTGTGGGGCACATCAGGCCATTTCCCAGCTCTCATCCACAGCCATGGCCACTCACAGGAATGGAGACAAGCAGAGCTGTTCCCGTGTGTGATCTCCTCCCTTCCCAATCCACCAGCACAACCCACCTCAGTGACTTCCTTCAGGCAGGCCTGTGCCAAGGGCTCAGGACTTGGATTTGTCTGGTCCTGCCTCCTCACTCTGCTTAATAACTCCTGACTGCTCCTTCACCGTGTCTGTGCCTGAAACGTTGGATTTATTAATGCATTTTTAATTAGCAAACTCATTCTCCAGGGGAAGGTGTCTTGCATCTTAATGGCCTTTGCTTTGAACCTTTGCCAGAGAGTTTTATTCCACAAACCTCAAGCTGCCACCAAGTTTCCTGACCCTCAACTCACACGCTGAGCAGCCAGGGGAGGAACATGCTCTGTGGATGCAGTCCCAAGTTAGTCCAAGGTGGTGGGAAGTTCCAACAGCCAAGGCCCAGAAAACCCACAAAGCCTGTGCACAGTTTGAGAAGGGCTGCAGGAAAGGCTGGTTGGAGCCCAGTAATGGGGGTTGGGTGGTCCCAGGAGGTGGGGAGAGGTCTGAGCACGTGTCCTACTTCTGTGGGGACAGCCAGGAGCCAGCCTGACTGCTCCCCTCAGCCCTCTGCTTCACAGGGATGCAGTCACTGCTCCTTAGAGTCTCCTTCCAGCTGGTTCATGACCCAGTTACTCACTGAGCTTCTCCAGGAGCTGCCTCTTTGCAAACCCCACCTTCCCAAACCAGTTCCTACCGTTAGGGGCCAGCAGAAAGGCCTGGTTTTTCCTAGGAGTTTGTGACATTTAAACCAACCCTTCCGGACAGAGTTACACATTTAAATGCTGTCCTGTTCCCTTCAGATCTCCCCAAGCATTTCATGGTTCCCACATGGTCTCGGTGTTCTCTGCACTGCTCCAGCCCCAGATTTTCATTCAAACCAACCGTGACAATTGAGATGTTCCAAGTGATCAGTGCTGCAGGACCCCACCCTGGCTCAGAATCCAACTCCCACCTCTGGGAGGAGCCGGAGTTGAACCCATTTCCTCCTCTCCTGTGCAGTGGGAAGGGTGGGAGAATTGTTGGCAGCTTGGTAGTTTATTTCCACACAGCTCCACAGATCCAGACCTTCCAAAGGTGTTCCGCAGCACCAGCTGTTCCTGGGTTTTCTGGCTGCTCTGTCACACAAGCTGTTAGTGATGCCATTTGTCCCCATCCTTCTCTGAAAGCACATCCCAGTGGCACACGAGTCCCAACAGCAGCTCTTTCCCTGCCCTCTCCCACACTGGAAGGGAATGACACAGTCTCCAGGGGAGCAGGACCTGGCATGGGAATCCCTTCCTGGCAGAGAGTGGCAGATGCTGAGCGTCCACTGGGTGTGCAGGAGGTATTTAAGCTCCATTGAGTCTCCTGATGAACATCCCATCCTCGGCTCCTCTGGGCTCCAGTGCAGAGCAGCAACGTGTGTGTAGCTCATTCCCACAGCAGGCCATGCACTGATCCTTTCCCCACCCGCCCACATCCCCATCCCTCTTTTCCAGGCAGCAGCAAACTGAGCTCACCTGGCTGCAGGTGCTCCCCTTGCCATTCCCCCAGCTCCTGGGTGCCCTGCCAGGCTCCCTGTTTGTCAGTGATTCCTCCTCGTGCTGCTGGCATCGTTTCACTGCCTTAAGCTGTGCTTTAAGGACTTGGGAAGCAGCTTAGGCACTGTTGCATGACTCGATCCTCCCCCTCAGCTCTCCTCTCTTGGAGGAGAAGCCTGAGCCTGGCTCTGACCTCTAGCAAGGTCCCTCACTGGCAATGAGCACAGAGTTGGGAGCAGGGAACAGATGGAGCTGTGTCAGGGGAGGGTTAGGTTGGATATCAGGGAAAGGTTTTTCCCTCAGAGGGTGCTGGGCACTGCCCAGGCTCCCCAGGGAATGGGCACAGCCCCAAGGCTGCCAGTGCTCCAGGAGAGTTTGGACAATGGTCCCAGGGATGCCCAGGGTGGGATTGTTGGGGTGTCTGTGCAGGGCCAGGACTCAGACTGAATGACCCTGTGGGTCCCTTCCAGCTCAGCCTATTCCATGATTTTTTGGAAGCAGGTGATTTCAGAGGCCTTTTCCCTCCCCTGTTCCTCCAGGCAATGGGAAGCAATCATTTGACAGCTCAGTTTCCTGGGATTTCCCAATCCCTCATCAGCCGTGTCACTCTCCACCTTGCCCTCTGCAGGAACCAGCCCCGTTTACCAGCAGTGGCACCAGGTGCTGACATCCTGCAGAGCCCAGCCAGAGGCCACAGCCCACACCTCAGGCCAGGGCCCAGAGACACGTCCCATCTCCCTGTCCAACCTGTCCAGCACGTACTGCAGAGGCAGCATTCCTAAGCCTCTGAGAAAGAGCCATTTGTTATGCTCCTTCTCCCTCAGCACAGTCCCTGCTCTCCTGCATCCCCAAGTGCCAATATCCCGCGGTTTTTCTGATCCAATTTATCACCAGGCTGTTTCCCCCAGTCAGCAGATGCCCTGTGCTCAGGTTCCTGACCGATCAATCGGGGCCGAGGCCTCCGAGGTGCCACTTGCCAGGTCCCTGAGCTCCAATTCCCCTCCTGCCTCAGAAAGGTGTGGGGAGGGGAGGGCAGAGCCCAGAGGGACAGCGAGGGACAGGGACAGCTGAGCCCTGCAAGGGCTGCTGGGCTGAGAGAAGGGCTGGAAGGGGTGTCAGGACAGCATTCCTGAGCTCTGCAATCCCTAGGAGCTGATCCGTTTGGCACCACAGCACCTGCCCTCCTGCTCTGCCCACTGAGTGGATTCCCATTTTGAGCTGGGACAGGAGCTCTGCCCCTCCACCCCAGAGCTCCCCACTGCAGCCCTGCAGTGATTCCACCCGCAGCACTGCATCCCCACCCCACAGGCAATGGGAAATGTAGGAAGTGGAGTTAAGCTCTTTCTACTTCTGCATGCCAAGAGGGAGGCTCAGGGTGGAGCCTTTCAGTGACATGAGCTCATCTTTGCTGCATCCTTACTGCACTCTGGAGGGGGAAAGGTGCCCAGTGAGCCCAGGGGAGCCGGCGAGCTCCCCACCAGTGACTGCCTGCAGAACCTGGCAGGGATTACTGGCATGGGAACAAATAGCAAGGACAGTTAGCACTTTCCCTCTTCTCTCTGGAGAGGACACAGCACTGTGGCAGGTATTCCTGAGGAGAAGGATACCTGGGGTCACAACCCAGCAGTTTTCACACTTGGGGTCCTTCACGGATTTCTTCCCACCCCGGTCACCCCCTGCACACACATTTGGTCCAAGCTGTTTTCTCAACCTGCAAGAACCTTCTCTGAATCCTCAGCTAGGCACAAAGCCTCTTAAGGAGTGAGACAAAGCTCCCAGAAGTGGTTTCATGGCTTCCAAGACACAAAGCTGGCCTCCTCCAAAGCACTCTCCTGACAAACACTCCTTCCCCAGCTTTCCAAGTGCATTTTCAGATCGAAGCTGCAGCTGCTAAAGGTGACCTGGACATAAGACTGGCCTCTTCCCCATTTCCCTCCTCTGCTTGGAGAAGACCTTTCAGGGAAGAAAAAGGAAGTTTCTATTTGTGTTCCCTCTCCCATAAGGCAAATCTCCCAACTTTTGGGGAGGTGGATATGTGGAGGGGCAGGGTACCTCAGGGACGAGAGAGATTTCCTTGTCCTTGTCAAGGAGGAGGAAAGAACCAGTATTAGCAAGGTCTCACGGCTTAATCTCCTGTTTAAGGACAAAACACTCACCTCCAAACGGAAGCAGCAAGGGGGAAGAGTCAGGGAGGAGACAAAAGTTTAGCATTGTCATCGGGAAGACCGGGACAGACTTCATCAGCCCCGCGCTGGAACTGCCACCTCTCAGCAAAATGCAGGGAGATAAAGAGCGTTAGTTATGCACTGCCACGGTGCATTAAATAAAGGTGGCTGCCCTCGAGCCCTCCTTCCTCGAGCCCTTCACCCTGCTCCCCTTGGGAGCATCATTAGAATGGCACAGCAGCCCCGGCCCTCAGGGTCAGGGAACCCAGAGTTGTGAGCTCAGCAGAGTCCGAGCAGCTCTGCGGAGACGCGGCGGAGTGACAGGTGAGGTCCCTGCCCTCTGCATTAGCTTGATTTTAATTTGGAGCCGTGCTGTTCATTACTTCCACCACATCCAGGCTCTGCTGGCTGCCTCGGAGCTCTGAGTGCTCCTGACTCTGGCCGGAGCCTGGTGCTCCATCCCTGGGGTCCTGGCTTGGGGAGTGCCACAGCACTGACACCCAGGCACTGCCCTTTCCCTGTGCAAATCCCTGTGCAGATCCCAGGGATGTGCTGGGACACAGATCCTCCAGGGTTGTAACTCTGGAGGCTGAGAATTTCAGGCTTTCTGTGCTAAAAGGTGCTGACCCTCAAGCAAGTATCACATTTGACTTGAGGGAACAGGCTCCCAAGATTGAGGGATAGCACTGGGATTGTGGCTGTGTAGTTTGAATAGTATTGTGTGATCTCACAGGGTGAAAAACTTAGATTTAAGATTTTAGTGTATAGTAATACATGTGAGTCAAGATGGAGGACTTTGGGTGTTGCCTGGGTCCTTCTTCTTCACCTTCTTCTCCCTTTTTCTTCATGGGTTTGAGTGGTTTTCTGTAACTGGTTGATGGCATTTGCATTGCAGACTTCAGGTAGTTAGTTATTGGGTTTAAAGTAAAAATAATTTAGGTGGCATTTCATAATTGGTCAGATTGTCCTTAAAAAAACCTTGTAGAGATAGAGTAGGACCCATTTTACCTTTGCTCTCTAACTTGCTAGTTAGAGCTCACGGCTCTGAGTCTGTAAATAGACAAGAAATAATAAACATCCAAGTCCGAACACAAACTGTGACTCTCATGTATTAATCCCGACCTTGGCAGAGAAGAAAAGCCCAAAACAATCACAATCAGGCTGCTGGGGCTGGGCGCACTCAGGGATGTTCCACCCATTCCCATTCCCTGGCATGGAAATGGTTTAATTCACTGAAGGATGGAGCCAGTGGGATGTGGACAGTGAGTTTACCACCAGAGAAGTTTCCAGGAGTCAGTTCAGCTTCTGGAATTTTATAGAACCATGACAGTAGTACCTAGAAGTAGAACCTTATAGAATCTGTAAGTAGTCCAGGGTCAGAGGTTTCATATTCTGGAAAGCAGCCTCTGGCTACAGGAATGAGCTAGAGAAGCTGGAGCATCCCTGGTTGGCCTGGAGTCCCTGGCTCAGAGCTATTCCAGTGGCTTGTCTGCCCAGCCTCCCAAAGTGACTGGAAAACTTCAGAGGAGCTGCTTGGATCAGCAGCAATGTCTTCTCTTCTACCCAGAGAAGCTGTGGCTGCTGCCTCCCTGGAAGTGGCCAAGGCCAGGTTGGACAGGGCTTGGAACAACCTGGAAGGTGTCCCTGCCTCTGGCAGGTGGGTAGAACAAGACTGTCCCTTCCAACCCAAACTATTCCGTGATTTTATGATGCTTAGCTCCTGTCATAAATTTGGGGTTCTCTTCCCAGGGATCACATCAAAGCGGTACTGGGAGAGAGCTGGAAACTGAGGTATTTTTCAGCAGTTTCTCCCCGTGCATTTAAGCACCTGTTCCCATCTTTCCCTAGCCCCTTTCCTGGGAATAAAGCTGGGCAGGTAGTCCCTGGTCTGCTCAGCACCACAAAGGGATCACTGCAGTGGGACAAACCAAACCAGGAGCCTCCCCTCGGAGGTGCAGCACGGTCTGGGGCTTATCCAGTGGGTTATTTTCCAGTGGGTTAGTGCTAGAGCTGGAAATTGCTTTCCAAAATGGAATTAAGAAGCCCTGCCTCCAGCTGGGAAGCTGCTGGAGAGAACAAACATACAGCACTGCACAAATCAGGAGGAAACTGGTAACAGAGTTGGACCTCGACTTCCAGACAGGTTGATGTAAGAAAGATTTTCTGCTCTCCTTCAATACAAAAGAGGAAGTTTTGAAATCTAATCTTTCCTTGGGAGAAAAAAACCTGATAGTCTGCAGCTCCTGCCACTTCTAGTCCATATATTTACAAGGATCCTTGAGCAGAGACAGAGCAATTTGCTGGGATGAACATTCACAGAACTGAAGGAGCAGGCACATTATCAGGCCCTCCACATCAGCCAAAGGCCACTGCCTTGGATTCCCACTCCTGTGGGGAGGCTCAGGAGGGCACAAGGATTGTGAGTCTGTGGAGTCAGGGCAAAGCAGCATCCAGGAAACAATGAAGCAGGGAGCAAGGCGAGCTTTGACTGCTACAAGTGTGGCTCAGGCATTGAAGTATCTGCACAAGCCATGCATGGAAAGCTTATCCCAGGAAAACCCTGCTCTCCCTGCAGCAGTGCTGGGAGAGCTGAGCTGCCCATCACACTCAGCATTTCCCTTCCATGGGAAAGGGACGTGGGCTGGGTGCCCTGGACACCTGGCTGAGTCACCTAAAGGGGTGTGGAGCAGTGGTGCAGCCCCTGGTGCAGAATTTCCCCCCAACACTACGAAGGGACCAGAGTTGGACTCCTCCTCTCCACTGGAGGAGATGAGAAAGGCTCCTCATTGTAGATGCATCTCTGCTCCAGATCAGCTCTGGAGAAATCTGGCTTTTCATCAGGACAGAAACTGAGAAGAGCTTTGAGGAGCCCTACCTAACCCTTTGGGCCAGCCTGGAGTCCTGCCAAACCGGCAGGACAACAAAGTGATTAAAATGTAAAATCAGAGCCCAAATGAAGCCCCAGATGCTCAGCCCAGGCTCGTGCCTTGTGCAGCCACGGGGACATGGAGACTCAGGTGGTGGCTTGGGGCTCAGTGCTGCAGCTTCACCCTCGGTGCTGGGCAGCAGGAGCACTGGTCCCACTGGGGACCCCCCTGCTGCCATGTGCAGATGCCCCAGGCAAGCCTGGAATGCCTGGTGCTGCAGGGGCTGAGAGGACAGTCCTTGAAGCTCCTTGGAGAGGAGGCTCAGGGAGCTGCTCTGAGCAGAGCCAAACAGGGAATCTGGAGATCAATGACTCTGTCTGCCGAGAACAGGCGTGAAAAACAACCTGCTTTAGTAAAACTTGCAGGAACTTTTGGGGGGAAATCAGTTATACTGGAGCAGTTGACAATTAAAGAGCATTCTCCAGCAACTATTTTTCACCCAAATTACTTTTCAGACCCTCCACTCAGGCACATAAGATGTATGTTCATCAATAAAGTAAACACACAGATTCCTTTCCTGTCCCACCAACACTGAGGTTTCTGGACAGAACCCCCAGCCCCAAGGAAGTGGGAAGCACTACAGCAGCTCCTGAAATCTCCCAGATGACAAGGAAAATCCTTGCAGCTGGTGTTAACAGGATTGCAGTTGTTTGGTTTAATATGAATGTTATTTATGTATTGTTAGTGCAATTTGGCGAAGCTGTTTCCTTGCTTGCAAAAGTCTGGATTTAGCAAATATTGGCTGGTTAAATATGTTGTTTCTTAGCAACCCTAATTGGATTTCAAACTGGAGATTTTGTTTTGGAAATATTACCTGTATCACTTAGCACTGTGAAATAAGTTCCTGCCTTCCTTGTGCAGATAAACCCAATCAGCACTCCCCAATCCACCGGGGTTCCAGCTTGTTTACCCTCTCCTATGGCAGGAGCTGACAGATTCCCTCCTCCCCCAGCCAGGACCTGCAATTTTTTACCAGCACGTGGAATTCCAAGAGGAGCACGAGCTGCTGCAGCCTCCAACCTGACTGGCAGCCCCACGGTGACACAGTCCCCAGGCACAGTGGCAGTCACAGAATCACAGAATCCTTTAGGTTGGAAAAGCCCTTCAAGTTTGTTAAATCAAATTTATCTCCCAGCATCGCCAAGGCCACCATCAGACCACGTCCCCAAGTGCCACATGCACACAGCTTTGAAATCCCCCCGGGATGGGGACTCCACCATCGCCCTGGGCAGCTGTGCCAGGGCTGGACAACAGTGAGGAAATTTTCCAAACATCCAGCCTAAATCTCCCCTTTAGGCACAGCTTGAGCTTGTTTCCCCTTGTCCTTTGGCTTGTCAAAGCTCAGCTGCTGGGCACAAATGTGGGAAGATATCCCAGCTGGGCACGAGGGTGCCAAGCTGCCTCCCATCACCCCAGTGCTTCTGCTGGTGAAGCACCAACATATCCCAAGGATCTTTCAGGAATGTGGAAGATAAGGTGGAATTTCTTTCCTCCAGTGCCTCTCCCCTTTCACAGTGTCCCACTGGAGTCAGAGCAGGTGCCCCAGAACAGATCCCAGAATGGGATGCCCAAAGGTGCAGCTCACAGCCTCCATGTAGATGGGGAATGGCCCCATGAGGAGCGCACAGCAACAACCCCAGCAGAGCTTTCCGTGTATGCAGGGTGGTTTTTCTGGAAAGCAGCTGCTGTTGTGCCATTTAATGATAGTGAAGGGGTAAGCCAAGCATTCAGCCAATTACAGGCTCCAAAATCATTGCACAGACATGGGCCAGTGACTGTGGGGAGAGCCTGGAATGAGCATTGATCAGAGCCTGGGGCCGTGCTGGCCCCGCTGCTGCCGCTCCACGGCATGGAGCACTGCTGGTCCTCCCACAGCCCTGCCAGCCACAGAACTCCAAGAGGTCTGCAAAGAGCACAGAAGGGAGCTCAGCCTGTCGGGATCAGGGATTTGGGGCTGTGCTGCACCAGGCCTCCTCTGCAGGAAGGGTTACTCGGGGCGGATGGCTCCTTCCAAAGCCCTTCATCTCCGCAGTGATGCGGCGGCACGGGAGCTGAACAATTAAAGAGCTGCTGATGTCCTTGTGCAGCACCGAAGGAGGAGAGGCAATTCCAGGGATGTGGCAGCCTGCAAAGCAGGCTCTTTATGCTCTGAAGATGGTAATCTGTGTTTGCAGGAGGAATGAAGCAGCGTTTTTCCTGCAGGCTTCAGGGTATGGAAGTATAGGAAGAAGTGTGGTCCTGAGCCACTCACAAGGGACAAGGCCAGTCCCCCCATGGCAGAGCACTGACACAGCTGGGCCATGCAAATACAGCCTGCTCAGGGACAGGCACCTCCTTCCTGCCTTCCTCCAAACCCTTAAAGAGATGCTGGAGCCAGACGCAAACTTCCCAACACAGCCAGACTCAGTCGTAAGCACGTGGGTTTGGCCCTAACCCCAACTGGATTTTCCCAACAGGGAAAGACTTGTGGGAATTTCATGGAGCAAACTCTTCACCAGCTAAACAAACGCCATCTGAGCCAGGCTGGAGCCAGACAATCATTAAGCTTGGAAAAGACCTCCACGACCATGAAATCCAGCCATTCCCCAGTGCTGCCAAGGCCACCACTAACTCACATCCCAAAGTGCCACATCCACACGGCTTTTAAATCCTTCCCTCCCTCCCACCACTGCCATGGGCAGCCCTTTCCATGCCTGACCACCCTTTCCATGAAGGAATTTTTCCTAATATCCAATCCAGTTTATTTCCACAATGGTTTAGAGGTTTCCAGTCTGATGCTAGCCCCAGTTTAGGTTGGCAGATCAAGCCTGGGAAATGAGACACAGATTTTCTGGACTCTGTCCCAAAAGAGCTTTCATTTCATCTCATGGTGACTCTACACACGCTTGAGATGAGTCTAGGAGATGACAGCACCTTCCTGGTTTTGTTTAGGATACTCTTCCACAGCAAAAAGGGCCTCTCCAGGAGTTTGGGTGAGAAACTCAAAAGCAAGAGAAGATAAATGAAAGAAAATCATCTCCACCGAGCCCCCTCATTATGAACTAGTCCAGGAAAATGCCATGGATACCCTCTTGGTGCTGGAAGACAATCTGATTGTGACTGTGCTGCATCGAGGGGTGGCTTCCTTCAGGTGGAACCAGCCCATGCATTCAGAGGGGAAGCAGGGAGGGAAAGGCAGCGTTATCCTGCTGAAAATTCAAATGAAAGTAGATTTATTTTGTCTTTGCTCCAGATCTCAGGGGACGGTGTTGACTTACATGTTGGAAAAGCAATCCCTGCAAACAGCAGCTCGGAATTGTTGTATTAAACCTGCCACCTCCCGCCAAAACCCTCGAGCAAACAAAAACCTGGTGGAAGCTGCTGATTTCTTCTCTACTCAACCCCCAGCCTGTTTGTCAGATTCCAGATGCATTTTACAGTGGTTGAGAGGTTGGTTTTTTTTTTTTTTTTTTTTTTTTTTTTTTTTTTTTTTTTTTTTTTGTTATTGTTGCTGGCTGATTTTAGCAAACCAAATGTCGAAGAAGAGCAGCTCAGCAAGGGAAAACATTTCTCCGATAAAACTCGGGGTTGAAATGAAAATTGTCATTTCAAGCAGGATTAAGCTACAATTATCCGGCATCTCTTTTAACTGAGAATTAAAGAGTGCTGAATAGAAATATTGTTGTGTTCTGTTTGAACACCCACAGCCCGGAGAACATCCTTTATCTTGAGACTCAGTAGTTTTCCCTTTTATTATTACCTGCAAACCTCTGCTTGGTTACAGCGGAGGCTTTGCATGGGGTGATATCTGCCAGTCGATCTTCCTCTGCAAAGCTCAGCCTACCTAGACAGGGACTATTTTAAGCTCTTCAAATGATATGAAAAATCAAATGTGGAGAGAAAAAGCGAGGCTCTGTGCTGTCTTTACAGCCCCTGAAATCAGCATTCAGCTCGGCTCCTGAATGACCCTGATCGGCAACAATTCCACATATTCCCACAATTAAACAACGTTTGAACTTGTGTTAATGGCAACAGAACAATTATCTGAACAGCCATCCACGGGGTAAGCAGGCTGCATCAGCAAGAGTCAAGCCTAGTGCAAATAAAGGCTTAGCCTTGCAGAAGAAAGCCAGGGAAACCTTCAATGAGAGGAATAAAGATTCTTTACTTTACTCCATAAAATTGGCATGTGAACAACATATTGAATGTCAGGAGCAAATGTCTGCTGAAATTTGGTTGCTTGATTGTAAACCTTGCTAACTATTTCCACTTAAAAATCAAATCTTTAGTGTTCTGAAACTAAAGAGAGGTATTTGCCCGGCCCTGGTGTCAGAAATATTCTTATAAGGTTGGAGCTTTGTGTGGGAAATGCAGAAGCAGCACAACAGAGTTTAACAATTGAGGGGGTGTAAGAGGAGACTTTAAGGGCCTGAATTTATTCTTAGTGAAAGAGATTTCATTATATTTCTGGAAAATTTAGGAATAAAGGAGAAGGGGGCTCATTTAACAGGAAATTCCATAGAATCATAAGAGTATGGAATGATTTGGGGTGAAATGGAACTTAAAGCTCACCTCATTCCACTCCCTCCCCTCCCATCAGCAGGGACACCTTCCACTATCCCAGGTTGCTCCAAGCCCTGTCCAGCCTGGCCTTGGACACCTTCCCTTTCCCGTTTCTTCTGTTTCTCATGAACAAATATATTTCATCCTAGTAGGAGGGGCCAAAAAAGCACTTTTGATCAGATCTGAAGCACTACAAAATCACCCAGAGCAGCTGTGGCTGCCCCTGGATCCCTGGCAGTGTCCAAGGCCAGGCTGGACAGGGCTTGGAGCAACCTGGGATAGAGGAAGCTGTTCCTGTCTATGGCAGGGGCTGGAAGGGGATGATCTTTAAGGTCTCTTTCAACCCAATTCTATGATTCTATAAAAGTTGTGCTGGTGGAGAGACCCTGCAGCTCCTTCCAGAAGTGAGAGCACCAGTGGATCCCAGTGTTGTGTTCACACAGCATCCCGTACCCAGCCAGGCTCTGCCTCTGGCCTCATCCAGAGGGGCTTTTCCTCCTGTATTTCTCCCCTTTTCTCCTAATAATGCTGCTTGTTCATTCCTAGCTGAAAGAAGACATAATAAAAATGATGGCAGGAAATTGCAGGCGAGCTGGGGTTAAGAGAGACAATAACAAAACTGCTTTTGCAGGGTAATCTCCGAGCCTTTGGTAGCTCATGCTAAAGAGGGCTTTGAAATCAGCAAGAGAATTAAAAATATTGAGATCAGCTAAAACACTCCTATCCTTTGCAGATGAAAGAGGATACCCACAGGGACAGATTTGCTGCCATGGAATAATTTCCACCACTTTTACAAGAAAAATGAGAGCATTTGGTGCTTCTCTCCCCTTCCTTTAGCACAAACCCACTGTACAGAAGGAAATTACCTTTCTGTGCTCCCTAAAAAATCTCCTCCTGATGCAAAGGGCAGTGGGGGGGGGAACAGGTCTGCAATCCATTAGCCCTGTCAGAGAGCTTCTCCTGGAAAGGGAGAAGGAGGAATCTGCCTCCCAAATCTGCTGACAAGGCTTAAAGCCCAGTTCAGCCCAGAGGTAGCCCAGGGTCCTCCAGCCGGGTCCAAACCACCCAGTTGCACACTGATGGGTTTGCAGTCTGTGCTGGTGTTACATAGCCGGGCACAAGGGTGTGAGCTTCCTCCCAGAAAGCTCATTCCCAAAGAAAAACAGGGCTGAATCCAAGGAAAATCTGCCCTGAGTGCTGCCGTGGGGATTTAGGTGTGATGGAGCGTGAAAAGCATCCCAAACCTCAGCAGCAGGTCCGGCTGGGAGCCTGGTTACACTCACTTGAGCTTGGAAGAAAGGTTTTTAGGGGTTCTCCAGAAGTCCCTGAAAGCCAGGATGGAAAATTTGCACATGCAGGGTTGGAGCAGGTCTGTGTGAATGGTCCTGGGCCTGTCCATATGCCTGGAATAGCAACTGTATTAATAAACTGGAAAAAATGAATATATAACTCTGCCATAGGCAAAGCATTCCCTCTCTTGCTCCTGATCTGCTGGAATATCTTCTGCTTTTCC
This sequence comes from Prinia subflava, assembly GCF_021018805.1. Taxonomy (NCBI): domain Eukaryota; kingdom Metazoa; phylum Chordata; class Aves; order Passeriformes; family Cisticolidae; genus Prinia; species Prinia subflava. The sequence goes on along the minus strand of NC_086257.1, from coordinate 5,425,073 downwards.
TTGTTGAGAACCTGTTTTCACAGCAAAGTCTGGCTGCAAAACAGGTTTTGTTCCAAGGAAAGGTGATTTGCCAGGCCCACTCCTGGGAGTATGGGAAGATTCGGGCTGCAGGGCACCATGGAACTGCAGAATTCCTCCAAATCCTGTGCCAGGAAGCTGGCTGGAAGCACCCAGCTTGGCTGCTCTCCTCCAGCCCTTCCCTCATACATGTCTTCATCCTGGTGTTTTCTCCTCTTCCTTCCTGTCCTGTTTCTCTTCGCTGCCTTTGGGGTTGGGATCAGCCGGCTTTGTCTTGGCAGGGGGGCACTGAGCCCCCGAATTCGGCACAGCCTGCAGGGCAGGGCGCCAGCCAGATGTGGCTGCTGGTTCACAGGAGCCCGTGGGGCTCTGAGGGCCCTGCAGGAATCATCCAGCACGTGCTTTTTCCTTATAAAAGAACAAGGGCAGGCCAGGGCTGTGCTCTGATGGAAACCAGACAGCCCTGGGGTATTCACTGCAATCCAGGCTCAGGAACACATTGCCTCTGCATGGCACAGCTATCCCGATTCCTGGGGCATCCCTGCTCCTGTGAATAACTCCAAAGGGATAAAAAATGAGCTGTGAGGCCAAGGGCAGCATGTTCCTGCCTCTCCTGCCCCAGCCAGCCCAGGCGAGGCCGCGCTGCTGTGGGTGGGAGAGAAGTGGGATCGTGTGTGGATGAGAGGGGCTGGATTCTGAAGGTGAGGTCCACAGTGAGGGATCCCAGAGCTCTTTGGGATGGAGAAGACCTCCAGGATCATCAATCCAACCATTCCCCAGCACTGCCAAGGCCACCTGTGTCCCCAAGAGCCACATCCACAGGGCTTTAAATCCCTTCAGGGATGGGGACTTCCCTGCTGCCCTGGCCAGCCTGTTGCAATGCTGGGAAATCCTTCTCAGGAGGGAATTTTCCCTGATATCCAACCTAAATCTCCCCTGGCACAATTTGGGGCCATTCCCTCTCACCCTGTCCCTGTTCCTTGAGAGCAGAGCCTGACCCCCCCAGCTGTCCCCTCCTGTCAGGAGTTGTGCAGAGCCAGAAGGTTCCCCCTGAGCCTCCTTTTCTCCAGGCTGAGCTCCTTTCCCAGCTCCCTCAGCTGCTCCTGGTGCTCCAGCCCTTCCCCAGCTCCATTCCCTTCCCTGAACACGCTCCAGCCCCTCGATGTCCTTCTTGTTTTGAGGATCCCAGAACTGGACAAAGGACTGGAGGTGCCTCAGCAGTGCCAGCACAGAGGGACAACCTGTAGGGTCCTGCTGGTGCCACTGTGGCTGGTACAAGCAGGATGCCCTTGGAGGTGCCCTTGGCCACACAGGCCAAACTTGTCCTCAGAGCACCCAGACAGGGCTTGGGAATGTGGAGGGGGAGGTGGGGTAGGTCCTGCTTGATGCCTCCATGAACCAGCTGCATTCCCAGCAAACTCTGGCCCCAAGTGGTTCAAGGGCACTTTGCCAAGGCAAGGGGTGAGGAGGCAGCAAAGCTGGACTTGTGATGGACTCCTTGGTTTCTTGGACACACTCCTGCTGCCCCCAAGGCCAAGCATCTCTGACAGGGAATGTCCTGGTTTGCTCCAAAGTCTCCACCTGGAACCAGGAGAGCCCAAGCAGGATTGGAGCTTTCAGGGCTGTGCCCACCCTGCCAAGCCCCTCGAGGAAGCAGGAAGGAGTCAGGGGCACACATGGACACCCCTGGCTTCTTCCCAGCTCTCAGAAGAGATATGGCCAAGCCCTGTTTCTCCCTCAGTCCTTCTGCTCTTTCCTTTTTACCTGTTCTCCCCCTCCACCCCGTGCGCAGAGCACTGCTGCCACTTCTGTTTTACTGTCCCCAGAGACACCAATTCTGCAGCCATCATGGCCAGAGACGCTAATTAAATTGTTCGAAAATCCAATAAAAATGCTTTATGAGAGTGTCTGTCATTGGCAAAGGTTTAGGGAAGAAAATTAGGCTCTTCCCAAAGCAATGCAAAAAAAAACGTCCATCCTCCCTCATTAAACCCTCAATGTATTTCACTGCAAATGGTTGCTGGGTGCAACAAATTGCAACTGGTCCAGTGGGGGCAGTTTCCCATTGCAGGGCTGGTGGGGAGGGTTGGGGATGTTTTTTGGTGAGTGTTGAGGTGTTTTCTTCTGTCCCTGCCCTGAATGACAGCTCAGGCTCAGGCAGAGGCTGGGCTGGACAAACCAGACCCATTTATAGATTTTCTCATTCCCCAACCAGTGCCAGAGAGGATCAGTAATGCAACCAATTAAGAGGATTAAAAGCCATATTTTTTATTTATTTTTTGATGACAGAAGCACTGCCAGGTCCTGTGGTTGTGATCAAGGTCCCCATGCTGTCCTTGTCCCAGACAGCTCAGGGATTGATTCATACAGGGGATTATTGTCCTGCACATTCCCCCAGCTCTCGGTGATGCACAGCAAGAGGACAAGGTCTCCTGTAGGTCTTCCCAACCCCAGGAATGCCATGTTGTACTTCATTTTCTACCCTTTGTGCCCCAGAGGATGAACAATTATCCACAGAGGAGAAGAGTGTCTGTGCTCACTCTCTGGACCTAGGCATTTGCTGGAAATGCTGGCAAATGGAATTGGCTGGCTTGGGAGGGGGATGGCTGGGACACTCTGGGATGACTTAAAAACCCAAATACCATGAGGCTTATGATGTAAACACTCCAAGCAGGCCAAATGCTCTGTAATTTCTCCTAATTATGCAAATAGCAGAGCAAAGAAGCTGTCAGGGAGCACATTTCCCACCCAGAGCAGGGAGCACTGCGAGCACGGGACCCGTTGGCAGCGCGGAGGCAAAAGCACCAAGCCTGACCCCGAGGTGGAGGTTTCTGCTCCTGCTTTGCTGCTCGTGCTGATGGAATGACATCTCCAGAGGGGAAATGTCCCAGTAAGAGCCAGGGCTACCCACGGCTGCTGTCAGTTCAGCAGATGAAAGCCAAAAGAAGGGGGCCCAGCCCTGGGGCTCTCTGGTCACCTCATCCCTGCTGATGGATGGGATTCTGAATGCAGGGAGAGAGAGACACTCCGTGGATCCTCACTTCATCTCACAGGGGTCTCAGCTCGCTTCCTGCAGGAATTTGGATGCGGGGTCACCCCTCTGAATCCCCTGGGAAGGGCTGCTGAAATCAAGCTGCCTGCTGAAGCCCTTTTGTTCAGCGAGGCTCCTGCTAGGAGAGGCTCTGCTTTTATTTCAAAGACTCAGCAATTTGGATCGGTTTAACCTTTTCAGGGCTTCCCGAGCACAATAGCACAGATGAGCTTTAAAGCCTCTTCAAGAGCACAGGTTGAAGCTGGAGACCTGGGGGGAGGGAGAAGAAGCCACGTCAAGGCGAGGAGCCGATACTGTCACTGCCAGACGTGATTTGCCTGCCAACCCCCCCCGAGCTCCTGCTGAGGCACAGCGAGATGGGTTTGCTGCGAGAGTCAGGGCGCTGCTGCTGCTGCCTGTCCTTGTCCTGGGCAGAGGCTGCTCCAGGGGGCTCCAGGGGCCACGGAATCCCACCCAAAGCCACGGGACATGAGAGCCAGGAGATGGGAGAGCAGGCCACAGGACAGCAGCGAACCAACAGAAGCATCCAACGAGGCTGTGAGGAGGGGAACAACACAACCCCCAGCCCCCATGCGTCCCTCCACTGTCAGGTGCCACTACCCCGAGGACATCTCGATGTCCCTCTTACAGACCCAAATCCCAGCTTCACCCCAAGGCTGCTCCACCGCAGCCCCCGAGGAGCCCAAGGGCATCCCGGCCCCCCTGGGTGGAGCGAGGGGCTGGAAACACCCCGGAGAGCAGGGGCGAGGCATGGCTCTGCAGAGCAGGGCAGCGCTCCTTTGATGCTGCAACAACAGAGGCAAGTGCGGGAGGGAAAGGTAATCGGGATGCTGGGAACAGCGGGATGCATTTCAAACGGAACAGCAAGAGCTTTGAAGATCGATTCCTCCCAAGGAAACAAACTGCTCTTCCCGGGCTCCTCCAAAGCCCCCGTCCTGCTCTCCCTCTCCCTCTCCCGAAGTCTCTGGAGCTGGCCTCTGTTCAAGGCGATCTTCGGGAATGTTTGTCCCAGGTCGGATGCGGATCCCTGGGGAGCCAGGTGGAGGCTTGGGCTGCTCCTGCTGCCCGCCGAGCAAAGGCAGGAGGGAGGGCAGGAATTATTCCCGGGTCACACCCCCATCCCGGCCCCAAGGTGAAGGGGAAAGCCGCTCAAAGCAATTATTTACAGAGCAGCTGATGAATGTGCTCCCAAGGTGGATGCAATCAGGATTCCTTGCAGAGGGAGGGAAGGGAACTGGAGCTGGGCTGGGAGAAAGGAGGAGACCCCCAGCGCCCCAAGGACACGCAGCCACTGCCGGGGTGAGAGCTCAGCTCTCGCAGCAGCATTATTCCATTCCCTGGATTTCCACCTCCCAGGAAAGCCACATTTTTTGCATTAGTGTGTTTTTTAACCAAAGCTCCAATTCTGCATTCTCAGGACTCCTGGAGCCAGGGCTTAGGAACAAGCAGGGAATGCTCTCATTAGCTAAACCTTTGTTAACGCTCACTCACATCACCTCATTTAGATTCACATCAATGGAATTGGCTTTTTTGGAACAGTTCCTTGAAAAGGGGAAAAAAAAAATAAACAACCTTTTTTTGTGTCAATGTTTCCTAAGCAAAATATTTTGAGCTTTCTGCTTTGGTTTATTTGCTTTGTGTGAGCTTTTAAATCAGATACAATTAACACAAAAAACCAGCAAGATCTTGTAGTTGTCAGAAAACGCTTGAGTTTTCCCTTTTCATCTGCTGAACACTGATACATGAAAATAATCTCCCTCTCTCCACTGCTTGTTTTCTTTTAAAAGCCATCAGCAAGCTTCAAATAGGCCCTGGGAGATGCCCAGGGAGCTCCCCTTGCCCAGGTGCCCCCATCCTCCACCCACACCTTGGTGGGGACATGGCCAGGTTTACATTCCCCCAATTGCATTATGTTTGAGTGGTTTATGATTTGGATTTCCATGCAGAGCAGCCTGTTCCAGCTCCTCATAACAAAGACAATTATGCTAAGTTTATTGGATTTGCATTCAGGGCTGATTTGTCAGAATTGTATATTGGTTCTGGGAGATGGAAGGGGAGGAAGAGAGGGGGCATTTGCTTTTCATGAGGACAGGAAAAAAAGCCCAGTGTAAAATTCATTTCTCTGTTTCACAGCCACTTCTCAGTGCATAGATTCCTTCTTCGCTCCCTCCCTCCCTCCTTTCCTTTCCTTTCCTTTCCTTTCCTTTCCTTTCCTTTCCTTTCCTTTCCTTTCCTTTCCTTTCCTTTCCTTTCCTTTCCTTCCCTTCCCTTCCCTTCCCTTCCCTTCCCTTCCCTTCCCTTCCCTTCCCTTCCCTTCCCTTCCCTTCCCTTCCCTTCCCTTCCCTTCCCTTCCCTTCCCTTCCCTTCCCTTCCCTTCCCTTCCCTTCCCTTCCCTTCCCTTCCCTTCCCTTCCCTTCCCTTCCCTTCCCTTCCCTTCCCTTCCCTTCCCTTCCCTTCCCTTCCCTTCCCTTCCCTTCCCTTCCCTTCCCTTCCCTTCCCTTCCCTTCCCTTCCCTTCCCTTCCCTTCCCTTCCCTTCCCTTCCCTTCCCTTCCCTTCCCTTCCCTTCCCTTCCCTTCCCTTCCCTTCCCTTCCCTTCCCTTCCCTTCCCTTCCTTCTTTCCTTCCCTTCCTTCTTTCCTTCCCTTCCCTTCCCTTCCCTTCCCTCCCTCCCCAGACTCTGTGCCCACTGCCTGGTGAAGGACAGGTGTGCCCAAGGGCAGGCCACGTCTAAGTGCACACTTCCAAAGAAATCCTGTGGCTGCAGTGAGGTGGCTGCTCTGGGATTTTGTACCCCACTGTTGCACTGGAATTCCCACTGCCAGAGCCTCCAGCCCTGTGCCAGGCACTGCAAAGCCATGGCCCCCCTTCTTCCTGGAGCAGAGAGCCCATGATCCTGGAGAACATGCCAGGTTCCTGTCCCCCTGGGAAGGGCTTGAGGGCGTCTTTGTGCCACCTGCCAGAAAGGTTCCTCCTTAGGGCAGTGCTGAAGCCAGGCAAAATGTCACCTGGCAGGGAGATCATGAAATCATGGAGTGGTTTGGGTGGGAAGGGACCTTAAAGCCCATCCAGTCCCACCCCCAGCCATGGGCAGGGACACCTCCCACCATCCCAGGTCACTCCAAGCCCCATCCAGCCTGGCCTTGGCCACCTCTCACAGTATCCCATCTGCCATGGGAAACTGCAGTGCTCTGACAAATGCAGGCACCTCCTAATTGGTCCCCTGAGTTTCCCACAAATCCCATTTTGCTTTATTTTAATTTTTCCCATTCCCAGGGCCCCCTCCCCTGTTTGCACACACCCTTGCTGTGCATTTACTGATGCCATCCCAGCGGTCTCCATGGCAACCTGGCCCCTCACAAGGCACGGCACTCCCGAGGTCACGGCAGCAAAGTGGGAATGGCTGCCCACGGAAGAGGGACAGAGCTGGATTCATTCCCTTTATTAAAAAGCTACAAATGGCCACATATTTTTATGGCCATGTGTCTCCTCTGGCTCCCCAAGCTCATGAAGATGGGATTAAATTGCTGAGCTCTATCTTGGCGTGAAGCAACATGGACAGTCTGGATTTCACACCTGTCTGAGGACTCCCAAAGGGATGTGAAGGTGGATGCACGGCACATGGTGGGCAGGAATACAGGTCCTTCCTTGGGACCTCTGCTTTATGACCCCAGAATGGTTTGCTGTGGAGGACCTCAAAACCCATCCAGTCCCACCCCCTGCCATGGGCAGAGACAACTTCCACTATCTCAGGTTGCTCCAAGCCCTGTCCAACCTGGCCTTGGACACTTCCAGGGATGAAAATCCCTATGAAAAAACTGTGGAGACTTTCCAAAGGCACATGTGGGCTCAGTTTTGGCAGAAACTTGGGGAATGGGGGTTTGCCCCTCTTTTTTACTCCAGCATCTCTTACATATCAAACACAGAAGAGGGTTTGGAACAAATATGCCACTGGGTTTGCTTTTCTTTTTTCCCTACTCCTTAGGAAGATGGATATCTTCCACCTGCAGCTGGTCCAGATGTTGTGTGCCTAAGAAGGACTGGTTTAATTGTCTCCTGTTTAAAACCACCCTGTAAATATATTCTGCCTCTTCCAGTTTTTCAATATCTACTCAGCATTGCAAACCACTGATATTTTTTATGCTGTCTCATTTTTTTAATTCCAATTGCAAGCCAGTGGTGGAGGGTGGCTTTTTTCATGGCTCTTAGGGGGAAAATTCATGCCTACAAAAAATACAGAAACCTGCTAGAAAAGGAACAATCCACAAAGCCAAATAATGCATCCTAGAACCTGGAAAAGTTTCCCTTCCGTGTTCCCTGTGTATTCCTGGCATCCTGAAGGATTCCCAGGGCCTGGTTTTCCAGCAGGGGGATGGGATGGATGTCCCACACCCAGCCAAGGCTCATCACCAGGGTACCCATGTCCTGTGCTGCTGCTTCTCCCTGGGCCATGCCCATTCTCAAACTCAGATACCCTCCCTGGTGCTCCAAATCCTCTGGGATTTGCAGCCTGGGCTTGGGAAATGTGACAGGACAGCCAACAAGGCAGGTGTTGGCTTCAGCAGGACCTGCCCAGGAGAGCTGGGAAGAGAAGAGGGAGGGGGTTCCCACAGTCAGCCCCACACTGGGTGTGATAATCAGTCCTAAACTCAGCCTAGCCCTGCCCAGTTAGGCTGTTGTAACTGATCCTGGCTCTTCCTCATCCCTCCACAGGAGCTGTTCTTCACAGGGCCTGGTTCAGCTCAGCCCCAGGCTCATTTTGCACTCCTTGCACCGTGGGGACTGTGAAGACACCACTGAAACCCAGAGCAACTCTAATCCTGAGAGACTTCCTCTGGAAGATTTCCACCCCTGTGCAGCCGAAACTTAAGGTATTTCCCTGACTGCTGAAGGCAGGCAGTGAGACACCACAATTCAGATGCCAAACTTGTACAAAATTAACTTAAAAGATGTGATTTTAAAAAAACCCAGCAAACCAGTCTGGGCTCCTCTTGTTTGTTTTCTGGTGCCAGAGCATCCAGACTGTGGAAAAGACTCCAGAACCACAGGTTGCCAAACGCTTCCTAAATACAGAGAATCAGGAAATTGCTTAAATTGGAAAAGCCTTCAAGTCCCACTGTTCCCCAGCACTGCCAAAGCTTCCACTGACCTGTGTCCCCAAGTGCCACAGCTTTTAAATCCCTCCAGGCATGGGGACTCCACCACCTCCCTGACCACCCTTCCCAGGAAGGAATTTTCCGTGATACCCAACCTAAACCTGCCCTGACACAGCCTGAGGCCATTTCTTCTCATCCTGTCCCTGTTCCCCTGAGCAGAATCAGACCCTCCACTGGCTGCTCCCTCCTGTCAGGGAGCTGTGGAGACCCAGAAAGTTCCCCCTGAGCCTCCTTCTCTCCATGAAACCTTGAGTTTCATGGATGAGTGTGCAATGATCACACTTAGAGCACACAGCTTGGGAGACCCCAGACAGAGCCAGAGAAAGAAGAGGAGCTGGTCAGATGAGGGTACCAATATCCTTTGCCAGGGCAACACAGGGATTTTAGGATATGAAACCAGTGCCCATAAATTCATTGCCATTCTACCGCCAAAACACTCAGTAGAGTGCACAACTCTCCCTACAGAGTTCATGGAATCACAGGATCATAGGATAACATCCTGAGCTGGAAGGGGCACTCAAGGATCAACTGCAGCTCCTGGCCTGGCACAGGACAGCCCCAGGAGCCCCACCATGGGCCCTAACTCCTGCTCCTGAAGCATTTCACTTCCCAGCCAGAGCACTACTGAAAAGGAGGCCTTGGAAATGTGATTAAGTAGCAGCCCGGGCAAGCGTTAGGCACAGGCTGTAAGAAGAGGTGAAGTGATCCAAGTGAGTGATGTGAATCATTAACAGCAGTGGGTAGATCCTATAGTGGGAATAGGAGCCAGCCAAGGCTGTGCAGCCCCCGGGTGTGGGGGCTGAATGCTGTGGATCTGCCCTCCTGTCTTGGTTTGGAAAGACAGGTATCAGGTATCTGTCAGGGAAAAACGGGAGTTTCCCTTGGAATGGAGAATGTAAACCCCCCTCCCTCCAAATTATTATAATTTTGCAATTAGGAGCTTTCAGGCAAAAATATGAGAATGGGAATAACAGTTCTTTACTAGGAAAATTAAAAAATATGAATGCAGTAGTACAAAAACCAAGCAAACAAACAAGCAAACAAACAAAAGTCCTCGAAAACCCTGACAGAATCAGAGATACGACCTGATATCCTCTTGGCCAGGGTGTTGGAAGCAGTCCAAATAACTCCTCCTGAAGTGGCAGATGTGGTTCTGTTTGAGTAGAGATGATCCTGTAGACAGGATTCAGTGGTGGTGATATGAGTCCAGTCTTCCTCTTGGAATCCAGTGGAAAAGAGGAATGTCTGGGGTCCCTGTGTCCCCATTTTTATCTGGGTAGGGAATGGTTGGCTCCTCCACACTGGGTGGAGCATCTCCCAATGGGTGATAGAATGTGTCAGGCACTGGTGAGCCTCAATGGCCCATGAACAGAAGATATCCCCGAGGGTGGGCAGTGGTGACAGAGATCACAAACACTGCCCCACCTGGTTTAACAGCTGGGCTCTTATCAGAAGGCATCTGCCCCCCTCCATCCTGGAGTTACAAGAGATAAAGGAAAAAAACATCTTCCCAACTGGTTTCAGCAGATGAAATAGAATACACACTTTTTTTTGGTTACTTAACCCAAGACACCTCCCTTCCCAGAGGATGATCCCTGTGGCACCAGGGCGAGCCCACGCCACCTCCCCCTGCTGCAAACCCCAGGCTGAACTTGGGGAGAGCTTCCTGTACTGGCACAGCTTGGTCAGATTTGGTTCTACCAACTACCAACACCTGAAGGTGCTTCCCAGCAGGTCTGAGTGGAGCACTCTGATTTTTGGGAAAGGACAATGTTGTTGCTCCAAGAGGCACAGGAAAGCTCCAGGTGTAAAAAGCATATTTTTTCTCCTTCAGCAAATATTCCTAGGACATGTGTGGAGTGGGGATTTGGGTGTTCTGGTCCATCCCTCCATCCCCTGGTGAAAGCCAAGAGGCTGCCTCACACAATCCCTGTTCCCACAGCTGCTGCTTGAAGCAGGTGGCACAAGCCCTGAGATGCCACCCAAAGAAAGGATCTGTGGGAAGAAACCTGAGCAAAGAACAACAGGGATGTAGAAAGCTTCTGGGTACTCCAGAGACACCTTAGGCTCATCTTTAGAAGCTCTACAGGTGCAGGAGGTGGGAGCAAGGGGAGTGGAAATGTCTTCTAGACATCTGTAAAATTGTGCAGGCACTTTTATCCCTTCTGGCCTGGGGCGCTGCTCCTCTGCTCTGGTTCAGAACAGCCGCTGTTCCCAGAGGCCAGCGCTGGAGCAGCTGAGCAAAACAGCTGCTGGAGAAGTTCTGGGTGCTCTGCCTCTGGCATCCTGCTGAGAATTCCTTCTGTGGAGCTCTTTCCAGCTGCTCACCTGCATTAACACAGGGATCCAACAGTTTGGCTCCACGGTTTATTAAACTTCGCCTCTTCGTGACAAGGTGTGAACCTGTGCTCTACGATAATTTTCCAAAGCTTTTACATGCCAGGGAAATTACCAGCCATGGAGCCCTGAACAGCAGGGGAAAGAGCAGGCTTCACATTAGGGATGAGCATTTGGAGTGGAGCAGATGGATGAGGCAGCAGCGTGCGAGGAGCTGTGCACTGCAGAGCCCCAGGAACCCTGGGACAGGGAGCTGTCTCCTGCATCACTGTGTGAGTGTAACTCAGCACCTGCTCACTGCTGCCCCAGCCACGTGTGGCTCCAGAGGCTTTTCCCAGAGAAGATGTGGCTCAAGGCATTGCTCCAACAGCAGCTGGTGGTTCATTTATTCACCTCCTCACTCCACTCTCCTCCTCCTTCCTGCGTCACGCTGCCCTGGTGCTGGCAGGGCACTGATGGGGGCCGTGAGCCGCAGGCTTGGCTCGCTCCTCACAGCATCCAGGTGGGTGTTGGAGCTGTGGGACTGATCTGTGAGCTGCCACCAGCCAGATCAGTCACTGTGCCCTGTCACCTGCATGCAGGGTGTGTGGGCAGACATTGCTCTGAGCCAAAGAGCCCCTTTGTCACGTCCTGGGAATCCCAGCCAGCCCAGGACCAGCCCCTCCACCCCCTGCAAGCACCTCCAAAGGGTGTCTGTGCCAGAGACACAGCCCAGCTGGACTCTGGTGATGAATGAGAAGGGAGCAGAGGCAGCAGGAGACAAGGAGAAACAAGGCTTTTCAGAGCAAGCAGGGATGCACACAGTGAATAAAAGCTGTGTTGGAGGTGGAAAATGACTGATTCAGGGCTGACAATGGCACTGAAACACCTGCAACCTCCTCCTCCTCCTCTAGAACCCAGGAGCTGGCATTGCTCAGGGAGGGGACTCTGTGTTGGATGCAGCTGGCATAGGTGGGTGGAGAACATGCTCCCTCCATAGGTGTTCACAAGGAGGGATGGCAGAGCTGGCTGGAGCTGTCCCGCGTCACCCCTGGGCTCTGGGGGACATGTGGGGCCAGGAGGGTCCCTGGGAGTGGCTGACCATGGATGCTCAGCTGTGTGTTTCCAAGCTGTGCTACACGGAAGGATCATTCTGATTTCCCAGTACTCAGAGCTGAGCTCTCTGTTGGGAATCCAAGTCTCAAGATCAATTCATCACTTGCCCAAACTGTTGCTCTCCTCATTTCTCTGGTCCAGGCCAAGCAGCAGCACAGAGATGCCACAGTTTTATCAGCAAAACCCAGAGCAGAGACAGGAACATGTCCTTTGGTGGAGCAGGAACTCTGCTGTGTGGAGAAGGAAGAGAAGGAGGAGGAGGAGCTCCTTGGGCTCTGAAACACGGTGTGAAAACCAGGCCCCACATAAACATCACAGGTTTGTTGTGTGTTTTCTATTCCACAATCAGACCTACTCAGGCTGGCTCAGCACAATCCAAGGAATGCATCAGCCATGGACTGAAGGTCCTTCCAGTCAGGAAGCAGAGACCTCTCCAGCTTCATCTTCCTGCTGGTTCAGCCAAAACAACCCTGCAAGATCTCTGCTGTGTCAGGGGGACTTTCTTCCTGGCTTTTCCCACAATGGATTAGTTTAATTCCATTTTGGCAGGAGCAAAGATAGAGCACAACCCCTCTCCTGACCTGTTCCATGTGAAGCTGGGAGGATTTGGGTTATCATCCTCGCCATTAGGAAGTATTTAAGTGATATTAATGGTTCTGGTGACCAAGAAGGGACCAGGAAGGGGGGGAATGGGAAAGAGTCCATGCTGTACGATCCTTGTGCCCACAGTCCTTAAAGAGAGAACTGTCATCTCTGGAGTCACTGGAGAGAGACAGGCTCAGGATTCCCCTGTGGAAGAACTGAGCCACCTTCTGGAGCTATCTCCAAATACAGGAGTCCAGAAAAACAGGCTTGCCTGGAAGTCTAACTTTAGGGGGAAAGGTAGGTGAGGTGGATCCAGCTTCACAGAATCCCAGGCTGGTTTGGGTTGGGAGGGGCTTGCAGACCATCTCACTCCATGGGCAGGGACACTTTCCAGTATCCCAGGTTGCTCCAAGTGCCTGGAACAGTTCTGTAAAGGTCAGGCAGCTCCTGCAGTGATTTCCTCAGGGATGTGGCACAGGCTGTGTTTTGTGCTGACACTCCCTGAGTAGCATTTGCCATGTGAGTCAGGGGATATTTAAACTGCTCATTTACACAGTGAGCTCTAAGAATAACCCTTCCCAACAAAATACCAGCAGGGAGAGAGGCCAGGAGGAGACAGGTGGCTCCCTGCATCCATCCTGTTGTGCTACTCTTTGTTTACTCAGTTTCATCTGTTCCCCCGGGCCCAAATTAACGCCTGAGCCCACAGCTCCTGCTTATGTTCCATTTCTGTAGAGGAGTGTCTATAGCTGAGAGCAGAAATAAAAGCTTCTGCTTTGGATGAAATCCTGAGACCCCACAAAGCCATGGGGCCTCCCTGAGACTGCACAAAGCTGCTACGTGCCTAACAAGTGACATTCTTCTGCTGTGGGCCACCACAGCCTGCGGGTGTCCTCAAATACCTGCAGCTCATATGGGACCACCCCAACTCCAGGGCTTGTTCAGGGATCACTGCAAGGACAGGAGGGCTCGGAGCAGAGGGGATCAGCTTGGCTGTACAACCAATTTGGTCACAATGCTCAGGACCTTTCCTTGTGACACAAAGACTCTTCTGAAAGTCTGCTCCTCAGTGGACCATACACTTTTCCTTGAGCCTTTGACCTACCAGAGCTCATTCAGTCTAGTCTCCAGGAAATTTCTTGGATTGGAACAGTTTTGCTGCTGTTCAGGAATTAAAATGAATGAAATGTCAGCAGGTAACTGCTGGGACTGCTGCCTGTTTCTCCAGAACTTCTGTTTATCAGGTTATTTTGGAACCCTCTCCAAAGAAACACTGTTCACTCCAGCCTCTTCAGCCTCGTATTGCCCAGTTTGTGCTCATAGCAAGTGCTTTGGCAGCTCCATTTCCTTGGCAACCTAATCAGATCCACTGGGAACTATAAAGGAGGATTCAAGTGAGGTGAAGGGCTGAGAGTTCAGCTTCGCAAGTGGCTCCTCACACGACCCACGGAGAAATCTTCTACAGCCTGATGTTCTAGACCTGGGATGGATACAAATCCCAGGAGCTGCTGACCTTCCTCTGGAATGTCGTTTCTCCACACAGCAAGCTCAGAGCAGTGGGGAGTGGAGGCTGTGGAGGAAGAAGCCAATATGTATGTGAGTGGAAAGGGTTGGCTGTGCACCTGGAGCATGTGTTGGATTCAGGAATATCACAGAGGAAGGGAAAAAGGGTTGAAAGAGTCATTCTGGCTGTAATGAGAACCCAACTGCTCATTGTGCCTGCGCTACTGCAGCAGAGGGTGACTCTGGGGAGCCTCATGGGCCGGTCCCAGACATCACAAAATTCATGGAATGGTTTTGCTTGGAAGGAACCTTAAAGATCACCCAGTTCCAGCCCCCTGCCATGAGCAGGGACACCTTCCACTAGACCAGAAGGTTCAATGGGAAGAGCTCTGCTGTTTGGGATGAGACTTCTGAAGGGGCCCTGCTGTGCCTGTGGTTTGTACCAATCCAGGATGGCCCTGGAGCAGTGAGCTCTTGTTTGTGGACAGCTATCCCAGCTGGTTCCTTCCAGCAAACACCACTTGGGACACAGCAGGAAGATGGGAACATGTGAATGATGGTGATGTTGCAGAGGGGGCTTGCTTCCCCCAACACCAAAGGCTCAGCCATGAACCTGGGCACAGTTGCTCCACAAAGCCAGCCTCTCCCAGCCCTCCTGGGGGGATCAGCAGAGACGTCCCTCCTCCAACTCTGGCCACTTGCTCCTGGCTGATGGTGGCCAGCCTACAGAGGAGCAGATGGGAGAGGAGGAGGCAGAGCCTAAAAATAAAGCTCACGGAAGTGGGATGCAGCATCCGTGTTGGCGCGGATCCAGCAGATGCGTGGAAAGCTTGGAGCCCTTCCTGGTGGGACACACACAAACCGCGGCAGGAGCCTGCACTTCCCCACACCATCCCCACAAAGACTGGCTCTCTCCAGACCTGCTCCATCACCAGCACAGCTCCAAGGCAAACTGGGCAGAGAGGCCGGATCCAAGTGCCAGCTGTCTCCAAGAGCTTCCTGCCTCCCTGCATGGCTGCTGTCAACACGGGCCAGGCCTTGGCCAAGGGCAGCATCTGCACGAGGGCGAGCCAAGCCCAGCTCTGCTGGCAGGGGGAAAGAGCTACAGTCACTTTGGAGCTGCTCCAGCACAATCCCTGGGGGGCACGGGGAGCCATGACCAACCCCTTTAGATCAGCTTGCAGAATCATGGATCACAGAATGGCCCACAGTGCTCCAGCAGGGTCATCCCAGAGCACATGGATTGCATCCAGATGGGTCTGGAATATCCCCAGTGAGGAGACTCCACACCCCCTCTTGGATCTGTTCAGTGCTCTGTCACTGCACAGGAAAGAAGTTCTTCCTCCTGTCCAGGTAGAACTTTCTGGGCATCAATTCTTGCATCTTCCTCCTGTCCCATTGCTGAGCACCACCAAGAAGAGCTTGGATCCAACCTCTGGACACCCTCCCTTCCCTTATAAATTAGGACAAGATCTTCCCCTTGTTGCCCCACAGTGAGGGCAGTGTGGGCAGCCTTGTTCTGTGGCACTGTGGTGGATTCTGCAGGTGGATGAAAACCTGTCTGCCACAAAATAAAATCCGGGGCAAGAGCCCCTCCAGGAAGGCCAGTCCCAAATGTTTCCTCTGTGTGATTTTTGTAACATGAACACAAACCTGTGTAGATACTATGAATAAATAAATGGAAAACAAACCTACAATCTTCTCCCAGTTCAGCTCTCCTGCCTTCCCTTCTCCAGGGGAATGGGTTGGGAAAACAGACCACACAGAGCAAGGCACCAGTTGGATTGCTCAAGGCACTACCAAGAGGTGTTCAGCTAGAAAGGTGTTGGGAACACCTGGAGCCAATTGGATAATGAAACCTAGGAAAATCCTGCCTTCTGCCAGCATTGAAAATCCGTGGGGTAAATCCCTGCCTGGAAGCAGCCTGGCTTGCCCAAAGCTCTGGAGGACATGAAGCAGGAGCTCACAGCTGGTTGTCTTGGGCCAGCTCCAGGCAGAAGGTCAACATCCAGCTGGATGATCTGTGTTTCCCTCAGTCCCAGAGGAAGTTTTGAGCAGGAGTAAAAGGTCAAGGGGGGAGAGAGGAGGACAACAAAGGACAGAAAGGACAGTGTGACACACACCACCTCTTCCTTCCTTTCCAGGAGCTCATCATCCTTCCACACTTCCATCCAAAAAAGTGGGAAGGATCTACAAAGCACTGATAAGAAGGGACTTTTCACAAGGGCCTGGAGTGACAGGACAAGGGGAATGTCCTTAAGCTGAAGGAAGGAGGTTTCAATGGCATATTGGGAAGGAATTCTTCCTTGTGAGCATAGTGAGGCCCTGGCACTGGTTGCCCAGAGAAGCTGTGGCTGCCCCATCCCTGGAAGTGTCCAAGGCCAGGCTGGATGGGGCTTGGAGCCACCTGGGATAGTGGGAGGTGTCCCTGCCCATGGCAGGGGTGGGACTGGATGGGCTTTAAGGACTCTTCCACGCCAAAGCATCCTGGGATTCCATGAAGTGCACTTTGCCAGCCACTTCCAGACAAATACCTTGGAGAACCAGCTCATCAAATGTGTTTTGAGGCTGCCCAAAGAAATGATCCCTGTGTCCATCACTTCCTCTTCAGCCCCTTCCTGTGCTCCTGCTCCAGCCCCACCCAACAGCCTGACGCTCTTTGCTGAAAGAGAACCACCAGTGGTTCCAGGAGGCTCCCACTGCTCTGGGCATGGAATATCCCTCTGCTTGTCCACAGCCTGCCAATCTGGGATGAGTCCTGAAAAAACTGTCCACTCCTGCTGCCTGCTTTGGGCTCAGCTTGCTGCTGATCACATTAACAGAAGCGGTGACACAGCATTTCCAATGGATGCCAGGAAAACATTCCCTGTGTTGGAAGAACATGAAGCTTTTTGTGCTCTGTACTTGAAAATCAACAGAAATTTAGTTCTCCGTGATAAAATTTGTTGTTCTCACAAAATCCAATTCAGATTGGATTAAAATACATGTATTTTTTTATCGCTGCTTCCATGCAGTGGTGTTTGTGAAGGTGCCTGTATTTTTGATTTTTCCTTAAGTGATGGGAGTGTCCATGAACTGTGGCAGATCTCTACAGCCCTTGAGGCCATGGGAGGCTGTGAGACACCCAGAAAACCACTGGGAGCCAATCAACAGGTCCTGGGCTGAGCTCCCAGCAAGTCCCTCCTCCAGAACAGCTCCAATCCTTGCCATGGGAGCACAGGAATTACCAACCCCCAAAATGTAAAACCAGTTTGCCAAACCCACAGCACTGGGAACTAGAAGGGGCCCTCCCACCATATCCACCATGGTCCTCTGGAAATTCAGACTGGTGGTGTGGAGGTACCAGGCTCTCCACGTTAGAGGCGGTTTCAGCAGGAAAGTTCTGAGTTGCTGAGTCTTCAGCTATGGGTTCAAAATTCCTGGCATGGAAATGGTGGAACAGAAGAGGATGATGGATGGGGCTTGGAGCAACATGGTTTAGTGGAAGATGTCCCTCACAGAGGGTTTGGAAAAAGGTGATGTTGAATTTCCCTTCCAACGCAAACAGCCAGGATTATAAATCCACCATCCTAAGCATGCAGGGAGCAGGGGAAGTCATGGGAACTGACAACTTGAGATCTCCTCAATCTAGGAAATACACTCAGAAAAGAAAGCAGAATTCCCAAAATTATTATGGGAAAGAAAACCTCCCATCCCTGGAGATGTCCAAGGCAAGGCTGGGTAGGGCTTGGAGCACCCTGGGACAGTGGAAGGTGTCCCTGCCCATGGCAGGGGGGGGAACTGGATGATTCTTAAGGTCCCTTCCAATCCAAAGTATTCCATGATTTCATGATCTCTCCTAGGATCAAAGATGCATTAAATTACCATGTAGCTTATTCCAGCCTGATTCTCCTACTGAAAAAAAAAAAAATCCCAGTGTCAAAAACCATGAAAAGAGGATCAACCCCTCCCTTATCGAGCCCCTGAGCAGCCACCCCAGAACAGCAGAAGGGAAGGTGTTGATTCCCAGGCAGGGCCAACCTGTGGATCTCTTCCAGCTGCGTCCTCAGTATGCTCAATATCCCACTCTCACCGGGCCCCTGCCCCCCTGCAGAACTCCTCTCACGCCTCGCTGCCCCAGATCAGCGAGTGAGAGCTTCTCCTGCAGCAGCTGGGCAGGGTGTGCCGGAGCAGCTTTGGCAGAAGCTCCTTGCCTGCGCCTGCTAACAACGCGTCCCCCCTGGAGCGGCAGCACGCTCCATTTCAGCCCCTCTCCAGCCCCGCCGCTAACGAAGCCCATCCAAGGCAAGGAGTAATTGTGTTTGCAGGTGACAGGGCTGGAAGTGCAGTGCTGGGAAACACATTCTTGGCAAGGAGTCCCGACTGGGAGGTGAGGGAGGGCAGCCAATTGTGAAATCCCTGGCAAAAGTGGTTTGTGTCAGAGCAGTGTCGCTCTGCTCAGCCCAGCTGCTTGGAAAATGCTGGAGGAGTGTGCCTATGGGAATGCAGCAGAGCTGGGAAGGGCTGCACCGGGATGGAGAACCAGCATCCAGGGCATGGCACAGCCTCCTGTGACAGCTCCGCTTCCAGCACACCCCCAGCTGTGCCCATGGCTGCTGGAGCCTGGAAAAATGGGGCTGAGCAGAGCTTGCCAGAGATCTGGGGATTTAGAAAGCCTGGCAGGAAGGTGGAAGGGGGGTGGTACCTGAGAAGGGCTGTTTTTGGGAAAACACCTGGATTCAAGCTCTGGGCTCCAGCCCTAAGGTGTGTGCTGGTGTTAAGTTGGTGCAATGATAAATAAAAGCTCCCAAATTCTGCTCTGGGATACTGCAGCACTGGAATGCACCACCTTTATTAGGTGGTCAAGCCAGGAATTTGGTGTCCGTTTCTTTCATCAAGAATATGCTCTTTTCACAGGAATACATTTCTGGAAGGACATGAACACATTCCATGGGAGAGGCACAGACAGACCTCAGGGAAGGACATGAATGGGGGGCAGACACAGAAGGTGCTCACACTTCCATGAAAAAACACCCTCTGGATGAAATTCCTCCAGGGCCCAGACCACAGCAGAAAGGATGGTGCAGACACTCCAGGCTGGGCTGCACTTCTGTCTTGGATTTACCAACTTTTAACAGCACATGATGGTACTGGCATTGCCTGGGGCCAGTGGGGCACTTGGGGCAGAGATTCTCTATGGGAAATACAGAGATCAGCCCCTTGGAGGGCAGTGTTGAGCACCATGGCTGGAGGAGAGAGGGACATGTACCATCCTTCCCTCCATGTCTTCTATCCTGGTCTTGGAGATAATGTGTGGATGTGGATTCCCAGGTTTATTCTCTCAGTTGTGTCTCCCTGGTAATTCCCAGTTTGCATTTGAGTTAATGCCTGGTGTTTCATCCCAGTGGGGACTGAGGCTGCTCCTTCTTCCCTCCCCACATTCCAGTTATTCATCTGCAGCATGCCACAAGTTTGGCAGGAGTGAGGGCAGGGATGTTGTAACCTCATCAAGGCAGGGATGTTGTCCTGTGCCCTTTCCAGAGTGCCCTGCACATTTATGGTGCCAGAGAAGTGATAAATAATAATAGTGAGTCATCCTGAAGGGCCCCTCGGTGAGGACCCAGTTCCCACCAGGAGAAGCAGCTTTCCCTTGGGGCATAACTCTTACACACGAGCTCGTTATTGCAGAACAATTCCCTTCAAGGCTCCACTGCCTGAACTCCATTAAAATGGATGTTCTGGCGGTGACTGATGAATTTAGAAACCAAGAGCTGCACTCTGCTTCCCGCTAAACACGATGGAAATCCAGGGTCACTTGCTGGCCTCATTCACAGGGGTGAGGGCTGTTCCAGCTGCAGAGCTGTGAAAATCCACACTGCCACAAGCACAGAGTCCTCATCTACTTGCCAGACACCGTTTTGCCCTGAATTCCACCCAAACCAGCAGAGATGTGCAAGGATCTGAGGGCTGGGTTGGCACTGAGTGAAAGAAGGGATGTGATGAGAGGGGCAAAGAGGGTGAAACCCATCTGTGTGAGGTCCTCCTGCCTCCTGCCAGATCCACGGGGGAGGGAAAGGGGAACAGTCTCTTTCTGTCCCATTTAGCTGCTTCTGAACTTTGCACAAGTGAGCGTTAATGAGATTCCATGGAGCAGACATCCCGAGGAAAAGGCTCTCATTTGATCATGGGGCCCGGCTGCTAAAGCCGACCTCAGAAAAATGAGGCATATTTTATTAATTGAGGTCTTCCACATTTGAAAAAAGCCTGACTTTCTGGCAAAGGGGACTTTGGAGCCTCCCATCTGCTTTTGTGAGCCTGCTGGGTGAGGGGCAGCAATTAAAAGCACTTGAGGAGAGGAACAGTGTTTTAAAGAGCTGCGGGGAGCTCGGGCGGGTGGAATGGGGGGAAATGGGGGAAGAAGGGGAGTGGCTGTGTCCATTAGCACCGGCTGGTTCCCGTCGGGAGGTGTCACACACCTCGGGCTGGCAGTGCTGAGCAGGGATGGTCCTTGCTGGAGAGGGCAGGATCCCCTCTGCAGCACCGGGAGCCTCCGGAGGCAGCTGGATTTAGCAGCACTGAAAATGAGGTGTCGCAGGTAATGAGCCAGCAAGACACTGGTGTAGGACAAGGGAAGGCCAGCACTGGGTGTCCAGAGGCGTTTAAGTGCTAATTGTGTTCGTGGTGATTAACTACTTCCACAGGCAAGCCTCTGCTGTTAACACGGTCCTCCTGCTCCGGGAACCTTGTTCCCGCCTGCTTAGCAGGGCTGGCACTTCCAAAGGAGTTTGGCCCCTCACAGCCCATGGTTTCAGAGGGATTTTGGGCAGGTCCCAGAGCTGGCTGCCTAAAGCTCGCTAGAAATCCAAGTCAGAGAGCCCAACAGTGTGAAACCCTTCTTTACAAATCCCCTGTGGGAGACCAGAGCAAGGCCCCAGGAATGCAGCTCCATCCCCTTTCCGTGTGTCCATTCCCAGCTCCACATCAAGGAAGATATAAGGAAGGAATTTCTTCAATGGGTTGGTGAGGCCCTGGCACAGGGTGCCCAGAGAAGCTGTGGCTGCCCCTGGATCCCTGGAAATGTCCAAGGCCAGGCTGGACAGGGCTTGGAGCAGCCTGGGATAGTGGATAGAGTGGATGGAACTGCCCATGGATGGATCTGGATGAGCCTTAAACCTTAAAAGGTTTCTCCAAACACTAATGCAAATTACCTGTTTTTAACTAAAGGGAGGTGCTAGTGGGGTCTACACTACCTTCAGGACCTCCCGTCGAGCTTTTCCTGGCAGCTCTGGGGAGGAAGGCAAGGCAGAACCCTGGCTAGAAAAGCAAACAGAGGAACGGGGCAGTAGGAACACTGAGCACATTCCTAGGAAGAGGCTGGTACAGAGAGGGAATGAGGCAGGAGGGAAAATTCAGCTTCTAGTAAAGGCAAATTCACAAAGAAGCTTTTAAGGATCAACAATAAATTGAGAGGGGATGACAAATCAGTGAGGGGCTGCTCTGGAGCCCAAGGAAGGGAGGGCAGCACCTCCCACTGCCTGCAGCAGGTTCTCACAAGCTGCACCTGGAGACTCCAGAGTTCCCTGTGAATCAGTGTTGAGAAAACAGGCATGCCACAGCCATAGTTATTGGCCCAGATAATCCATATCCCTTTCCAAAGGAAAAAAATCCTAATCCTCTCTCCTCCTTTCCGTATTAGCTGTGCAGAGTTTATAATCCCCGAGCTCTGATGGTCCTGTGGGCCCCACAAGTGGCTCTGCTGGGGATGAGGGATTCCTCCTCACCATTTCCCAGAGGCCTTAAAAGAAAGGAAAAAAGGTGGGGAGTGAGAGGAGGTGAAGGAGAAAGGAGAACCACAGCAGAAGAACCCCGTTTCAGTGTTCCCAGCAGCTGGGAGCGAGGCAGAGCAGTGAGCTTGGCTCCACTCCGGCATCGCCTTCTCCCGAACCAGGAGCGTGCAGGACTGGCAGCAGCTTCCCAGCCTAACCTTCTGCCACAGCAAACACTGTGAGCTGGAACAATCCCTTCTGAAGGTGATTAATGGCAGGGAGCTCCTGGGGGGAGCTCAGCTGTGGCACGGGCTGTCAGGGGCAATGGAGGGAGCGGTATTTACCTTCCCACGGATCGCAGATGATTTCCCTCTTTTCTCTGGGCTGTTGTTCATAAATGGGTGTCTGGGAGTGACAGGAATCCCAGCCAAGTGCATGGGAGGAAGGTGCTTCTGCCACTCAGAAGCTGGGCTTTGCTTAAAAGCAGCTGGAAGGATCAGGAGGCCATTCCTGCCTCCCAAAAGTTCTGATTTGCATCAAGACAATGCTGAATATGGGACTCTCTGAAGCTCAACACTGGGAGGACCAACAGAAGATTCCTGCCCCTCAAAAAGTCAATATTTGGGTTGAGAGAAGAGACCAGTGGTGAGTGTGTGACTTTTGGAAGCTCATCACTGGGAGGTACTGGTCTCACTGGGGCTGGCTGGGAGGGAAGTTGGATCTTGGAAATGGAGCCAAGTCTGTTCTCCCTGTAGAGTCCAAAATAGCTCAAGTTCCCTCTCAGGGCTGTCTTAGGCCTGCCTTGCTGAGGAGACAACAAACAAAAAAACCTGTCCTGATTCTGGACTGAACCATATGGTGTCCAAATCTCCATTTCCCTGTTTTCTTTCCAGCCACTTCCCTGCTTTCTGTCCTCTCTAAAGACTTTTTATAGAACCCTTGCAAAGCATTGCTGTCACAGGAGTCACACCCAGTTCCGAAACCCCTGAGGGTCTGAATGACCCCAACCCCTTTCCCCTGGCACCTCTCTGACAAGGGACCTCCTGTCCAAGCCCCAAGGGCAGGCTCTTCTTCCCCAGGAAAGGCTCTTTCATCCCTAAACTCATTGTGCCTTCCAGTCAAGCAGTCTGAAAAGGTGGTGACATTGGATGCAGTCCAGCAGAAACATGGATGAGTGTCCAAAGAGCATCAAACCTCTTGGCAAAATAACCTGTTAAACTCCAGACAAGAGGAATTGCACAAAAATATCCTTGGAGTACCCTGGTGGAGACTCCGAGGTGAAGGGTTGGCTTTGTTTTGCTCTGGGGGCTGAGAGCAAGTCCTGGAGCTGAGTGCAGGAGAGGGAAGTGCCATGGAAGGAGGGAGGCTGTGGAAAATCAAGGGATCATTATCCACAAAGCTTCAAAAGCCCAGATAATGCCTTGGTTCCCCCTCCACACCATGCCCCGTTTTCCCACAGGTTCCTCTCCACCCAGCACAGCCTTGCTGTGCACTGTGATTATTTCTGGCCCTTTCCCTGTGGTTTGTGGCATGATTTCCATATCACTTTGTTGGGATTGCCATTAGAGCCAATCCAGCCCTGGAATGGCCACTACCATCCCTGGGGAGGTGCGAGCAGCTTTTCCAGCTCCATGTTTCTGCAGTTCCAGTTCCTCTGACTGACCCTGGAGGTACAGGCGCTTTCCCCTAATCCTCCTGAAGGTCAGGCAAGAGCATGGAACAGCCCAGAGGCTGGAGGGAAAATCATGGAAGAGCGATTGCAGCTCCTGGGAAAGGTGAAAGGCAGGGCTGTTGTGCCAATACGTGTGGGGAGGGCAGGGGATTGATTTAAACAGGGAAAAAGATGGAGGGAGACAAGGAAGATCTTTTTACTCCTTTCACTGAGCTGTTTGACCAAGCGAGCTCCAGAAATTCCAAGGATATCAACCCCCAGCAGTTTGGTTTTCTCTCCCAGAGCTCTTTTAATGTGTTACACGCTGCCAATGAAGCAGAAAAACTTCAGACCTTCCCCTTCACTTCCTGCTCTGTCTGGGCAGAGGAAAGAGAGGAATACTGCTGGCAGTGACAGCCTTGAGAGCCTTTGGGTGGAGAGCATGGAGAGCACAGAGCAGATGGAGCCATGCTCTGCCCACCCCACCTGCAGCCTGGGTGCTCTACCATGAGCCAGGGGAGGGGCTGGTTCCTACTGGGATGATATTTAGGGAAGGAAAATGCTGGTGATGGAGGAAGAGCAATGATCTGTGGGGCTCACGGGCCACACGGTACCCAGGGGAAAAGATTGGATAAGTGGGAACAACACTGTGGGGATTCAGTGCCAGAAAGGGCCCTCTGGAGAGGAGTGGTTTACAAGGAATTGTAGTGACAGGACAGGGGGAATGGCTCCAAGGGGGAACAGAAAGACAATACATTTAAAAGGATATTGGGAAGAAATCCTTCCCTGTGAGGGTGGGGAGGCCCTGGCACAGGTTGCCCAGAGAAGCTGTGGTTGCCCCATCCTTGGAAGTGTCCAAGACCAGGTTGGATGGGGCTTGGAGCAACCTGGGCTCATGGAAGGTGTCCCATGGCAGAGGGAGCAACAAGGTGATTTTTAAGGTCCCTTCCACCTCATTCCATGATTCTATGACAACTCTGCGAGAACGTTTGCTGGAAGGAAAACAGTTGGGTTCATCTGCACTGGGGGGTGTTCCTGTAATCATCTGCACACACAAATGTTCTTGACAAACAGGAAGACATCCAACAGCTGGTACATTCCTGGATCTGCAGCCTCATAAAGTCCCAGTTCACTTCCAGCACGTGGAGTTCACTTCCAGCACGTGGAGCTTGCTTCCAGCACAAATCCCTGTACAAGCACAGCACATGCTTTGAATTAACCACATGGTTCAGCACCAAACTGAAGGAAAATCCATCCCAATCCCTGCTGTGGGGAGTAAGAGCCCCAAGGTCCACCTGAGAGCCTTCCCTTGGCCCTGAAATCCCTGGATACAGCAGGAGGAGGCTCTGTGCTGGTGTGCAGGAGAGCTGTGGAAATTATCACAGAGACCCTTCCTGGAGCAGTGAGAGGTTTCTTGGGGCTGCTCAGGGGGATGGGGGGGAGGTGGGTTGTGGATACCTCAGGGTCCAGAGAGAGAATTTTTTAACTTTGGCCTGAAAATGTAGATTTGCTACAGAAACTCCTCATTTCCATATGCAGATTTCCCAAAGCCCATGTGACAAAGATGAGGGAGAGGGAGACTGGGGAATGCTGGAGGGATAATGGGAAAGTCAGGCTCCAGCTCAGGCTGCTGAATCCCAGCCTGAGGCACGGGAAGATGCAGTCACTTCTCTCAGCCTCATCTGCTTTCTCCACACAATTAAATGTGGGGGGACAGGGGGAGGAGGATGAGGAAAGCTCCTGACCCGTGGGATGGCAGGCACAGCACGGATGTGGGATCCTTCACGCTCGAGCCTGGTTCCAAGTCAAACAATCAACTGGAGCCTCCACGGCTTCTCCAGGCAGGGGCTTTCCCTGAGGTGCTTTTCCACCTCCTGTTTTATGTGAAAGCTTTTGCAAGCCCTGCTAATCCACCACAGAGGAAATGCCAAAGCTGTGAGGTGTTTTGCAACCCCCAAATCCTGCTCCTCACCCAATCCAGCCTCCAAGATAACCCAGACTGATTCTCAGGATCCCCCGAACTGTGCCATGGGCTGCCTTCATCCATGGACTGCAGCTCCGAGCAGCTCTGTGCCCCAGAGCATCCACACCAGCCTAAATTAGTCCAAGATTAATTCAGCAGTGCACAGGATAAAGGAGAAGCTCTCGGTGCAGTCTGGGCCCTGAGCACAGCCTGGTTTTCCCTTTTCCATCACCTCCCTATCTCCCACTGACACATTTCCCTCTCCAAACCAAAGACAGAGGTGCAGCTTGGGAAGGAAAGGCACTCCCGGGGAATGGAGGGGTGTCATTTCTAATTCCAGGGGAGGTGAATTTTGGGAGGGGGGATGAAGTGCAGAGGAGAATGATGGCGGCAGCTCCATCCCCTCTGCTCGTTGCCGTGGCAACAGTGCGGGTACCAGCCCAGGGGTGCACACACCTTTCCAGGCTGCCTTCCAAACCCAGGAGCAGGGGCTGGAAATGGAGCCTTTGCATTCCCTGAGCTCTTTAGCATTCCCCTGGAGCAGGTCATTGTCTCTCGTGTCAGGCAGCAGCCCTTTCCTTCCCCCTCCCATTCTGCTGCTGGAGCACAATCTGGAGATAAAGTTCCTCTGACGGAGCCGCAGGGAAGGAGCCTGTCCTGAGCCATTCCCAGTGACTTTGCCAACGTGATAATGTTGTCCTTCAGCAACCAGGGAATTAGGAGCAGGACGGAGCACACGGAGCTGGGGATTAACGCCTTCACTTTCCAAGGTCAAACATGGAGTTTTGGGGCTGAGATTTCATTTGGTGCCTTCTCCGGGTGCACAAAGCTGGAGCACCCACTCCAGGGGATGGTGTTTCCATAGACCTCTGATCCACGCAAGTCACTAAATCCCTGTGCTACCCCTCCTGCAGCTCCTCCCAGCAGCACTGGGTGCTACACTGGGACAAACCCAAGGGGCTGGAAAGGGGAAAGAATTTTCCTAGAGGGAAGGAAAATCTGCAGATAAAATTCTCCCTCTTCTGGTTTCAGTTAACTCGCTGTGAGTGAGCAGCACACTTTAGGGGTTATTTGTGGTTATATTTTCCAGTTTGTCTAAATAAATAGCTTGGTTTTCAAAACACAAACATGTGAAGTGGCAGGAAGTTTTGGCTTTCTCTATGTTTGTTTAGCAGCACAGCTCCTGCTGCCATGAAAACAGAAACTCCAGCTACTTCTGTTTGCTGGGAAAAGACAAAATGCTTTCAACAGGGAGAAAAAGAGGCAGCCTTTTACCCCAGGAAGGGTAAAAAGGAGGCATGAAAGGGAGTAAATGAAGCTTTTCCGCTGATCATGGAATCATGGAATGGTTAAGGTTGGAAAAGACCTCCAGGATCATTGAGTCCAACTCGTGACCAATGCCCATCTTGTCACCCAGACACATCCAGTTGTTCCTTGGACACCTCCAGGGATGGGGGCTCCAAACCTCTCTGGGCAGTCCCTTCCAAGGCCTGCCCACCCTTTCCATGGAGAAATTCCTCCTGATATCCAACCTGAACCTCCCCTGGCACAGCTTGAGGCCATTTCCCCTTGTCCTGTCCCTGCTCCTTGGAGCAGAGCCCGACCCTTCCCTGGCTGCCCCCTCCTGTCAGGAGTTGAGCAGAGCCAGAAGGTTCCCCCTGAGCCTCCTGATGCTACAAAATATTTCTGGGAGCTTCCCCTCACTCACAGCCACCTCTCCTAACCTAACCCACCCTGTGTTCATACCCAGAGAGACACAGGGATCCATCAGAGCACGGATGATCCAGAGGGCACTGACATCCAGCAGAAAAGCCAGGATGAGTGATTTAGAGAAGTTTTGTGATGTTTAAGGAGTTAAGGAGGGGCTTTGACGTCTTTCCATAGCCCGTTCCCACAGGGAATGGTTCTTCACAGAGAATAATTGAACCTGATCAATTAACCAGGAATTCTATTCCACCATCACTGCCTTGCTCCCATTCCTGGAGGATGGGATTTAGTCACAAACAAACCCCTCTTTTCCTTTACCCCACTGTGTCATTATGGGATAGAAGGAAGGACAATGTACAGCACAACAATTAGGCATGGAATTGTCAGCTCTGTACCTGGTCCTGAGGAGGTTGTGTCTCCCACCCACTGCCATCCCCTGGAAGAGCCCCCCAAAACCTGGGCCCAGAGCTGGGAGGACACTAAACTTCCAGTCCCATTACAGCAGGAAACTCTGACCTGTTTAAAGTCAGCTAAAGGACTTGTTTTTCCAAATTTAAAGCTGCACTTTTTTCCCCAAATCTCACCCTAAACCTTTTTTTTTCCCTACTATAAAGACTCTTTTATTTTGTTAGATCAGTTTCAGCACTTTTTCACTGACTGAGAGGGGAAAGAAAGAACATAATCTGGATTTATTGGCTGTCGGGTGGGATTTATATTCAAATTGCTCTTTCTCCCTGTGGTGTCCCCACAATTCCCATTGCAGGCGAGCTGAGATCCTGGGTTTTTCTGGTACCACCCCCATGTGTGATGGGGGAGCACCACAAACCCTCTCCCTGTGACCTCAGAGCTGAATCACAGCGTGGAGTTTTCCTCCCAGTTATCCCATCAGCCTCTGGAGGTTTGGGAAGGGCCATTCCCACGTGCAGCTCTGGGTCTCACATTCCAGTGACGCTGACCTGGACCCACTGGGGATCTTTCTTCTTTCTCCATGTGCCCACAGGATACAAATATCCTCAGAGGAATCTGAGTGGAGTTTAGGGACCAGGAGCATTCCAGGGGTGTCCACAAGGATTTTGGGGCTGGCCAACTCCGTGGCCACTTCCTGCCTTTATCCCTTCATCTCAGGAATTTTCTATCCAAACTGAGTGAAGAGGAAGAGCACCCACAGTTCCTGTCTGTCTTGGCTGGGGAAGGGGAGATGCAGATTTAGTGCCTCCCTGAGGATGCCCAAACACAGATGAATTTTGGAGGAAGTTGCTGGGAAAGAGAGGGATCATGGCTCAGTCTCCAGGCTCAAGGCAGGTGAGCAGGGCATGACAAAGTCACCATAGTTAGAGGAGGGAGAAGAGAAAGTTCCCTCATTGTGACTCTGTGGCTTAGGAGTGCTCAGAAGAAAAAAAATCTGACAGTTTCTAGACTGGATAACAAGCATTTCACAAAATCCATGGAATAAAACAAAGCAAATATCCCTGGAGTGGGAATTACAGCCCAAGATCTCTCCCAGCAGATCCTTCACCCCAGTGGCTCCAGGCAGCAGAGGACAGAGAGTACCCCGGGCTGGGTCTGTGCACAGAGAGCCCTCCCAGACTCTCAATCCTCAAAGAACAAAAGTTCCCCTCTGTACCTTTGTGCAAATAATAAATATTTGCACAGACACGCTTGGAATGAATCCTGCATGGAAAGGGCAGCTGGTTGTGGCTCCTTTATTGCCACTGCTCAGCTGTGTGGAACCGGGGCTCACTCAGCACTGACACAACTCAGCAGCTCCTGAAAACACTGGGAATTTACACCTGGGGCTCCTCACTCACTCTTGGAGAGGGAGTTATTTTTATAGAATGATGGAGCTACCAGCAGCAGGAATAGCAGTGATGATGATGTCTTCATTTTGTATAATTCCATCCATCCAAGCATTCCCAGGCACTGAACAGATCTCAATCTGCACAGAGATCACTCCCACCACTGCAGGTAACTATCAGAGGTATGACAGGTTCAGATAAAGGAAAGGTAGAATTTTTAAGCAGGAACACAGTATTTTTCAGTAATGACCCCATTTTTCCTGTACTGGGAGGAAAAACAACTGGAACAGATTTTGCGGCTCTCCTCTTTCCCTCTGCTCCTGGGTTCCAGCCCATTTACTCTGGGTTTTAGAGACAAGGAAATGATACCTCATGTTCTTTTCTGAAGTACACCAGAGCTCTCCTGAACAGAATTTGGAATATCATATCACCTGGGGAGCACTGCCTTTTTAATCTCCAGTATCTGGGAGAACATCTGACATTCCAGGGACATACTGGACCTGTCTAGAGAGAGGGGATCCCTCCTCAGCTCTGCTTGCTGAGGAACTTTCAAAGAATAAAAACTGTGGCCTTTCATACATCCAGATTTCTCTATAAGCTGCCTGCTCTGGCAGCCCTTGGAATCACAGAATCAGGGAATCATTGAAGCCTGGAAAGATCTCCAAGATCAGATCCAACCTGCAAATTAATATCCCCACAATATGGGCCACAAGACCAAAACAGCAAGTGCCACATTATCTCATTTTTGAACACTTCAGAACGATGTGGAGCTTGAGATTCCCAACTCCTTGGTGTCCACCTCCCCACATCCTGGCTCCAGGAATGACCCAGTGGAACAACCCTGGATTCTGAGGTGTTGTGCTGGGGTAGTGTCAGCCACATTCTCTTCAGGGAGAGAAACAGCTCCACACCCAGACAGGACAGTGTGAGAAAGGCTGTGTGAATCTGCTTCCCATTTTCTGCACCTCCATTCCTAGAAGGCTCAGGACTCCAAAAGATGCTCCTCACCTTAGGATGACCTCTGCTTCACCACTGGCCAGGAGTCTCTCAGTCCTTGCTGCTGAGTCCCTGAGCACCTCTGCAGGATTTCCAGTGGTCACATCCAGGAGACAGCCCAGCTCCCAGGAGAAAGAAATGCCAGGAATAACAGAAGCCCAGCAATGTCTTTGCTCAACACTGTTAAGCCATGGTACCAAATAAAGTATGTGGGATCCACACATGAGTGATGGAGATGCATTTGGGTTTGGAGAAGGGAAGATCTGCCTTCCGTCTGCTGGAAGACATCTGTCCAACCCTCAGTAGAAGCTGTGGCTGGATATCTGGTTCCAGACAACCAGCCCTGCCAGTTCCTGACATCTGCTCCCACGTACCTGCCATTCCCAGAGCATTGGGAAGAGCTGCTCCTCTTCCCAGCCAGGGAAAAGAGCAGCAGCAGGACTGTGAGAGCAGCAGCAGCCTCGGAGCAATAATGGCCCCATTTCTCTTGGTGGAATTTGGAAGATGACTGAGTGTGATAGCAGCTATCAGCTGCTAAGTGCAAGCAGCTGGACTGATGACGTGTCCTAGCAAAATTCCAACATTTCTGTATTTATGGACCAATGGAAACAGCAAATGCAGCGCTGGCATTTGCTCTAACTCTGGGGTCAGATCTGCTTGCTCATGTCCAGCATCCCAAGCACCAGCATGAGCTGGGATTCCAGGGAAGCTGAGAAATTCCTTGGTCCCTGCTGGTGGCAGGAGCAGGTCTGTGGCTGCTGCAGCTGCCTGGGGTGGGTTCTGCCCAGAACACTGATCAGAGATTAAGTGCTGCCTATCAGAGTGCTTGGGTTTGTCCCCTGTTCTGGGGACAAACTTTGTCCCTTCTCTCCTTTGGGAAGGCAAAGTGCTGCTACTCAGATTCCTGCAGCTTCCTCTTCCATAAGGGAACAACCTGTTAGTGCTTCCTCCCAGGAGCAGTGCTGGAAATAGAGGGAGAACCCTTGCACAATCTCTATTTTCCGTGGATGCATGCTCCACTGGAGAGCCTTTTCCTAGCTGTCTCAAAGGGAGGAGGGACAAGTCTTGCTCCCTGAGTGGCTGCCAGCTTCCAGCCCCTCTGGCAGAGTGGAAAGCAGAGCCCTGGCACCTCAGCACCTCCTGATAATTCAACCCCATGAGGCCACAAGCAAATATCCCCACCTAGAATGCAAACCTTGAGATATCCAACTGCTGTGGCCAAATTCCAGCAGGTCATTTGGGAATTATGCGCACCAAATCCCAGCGGTGCTGCCTGTGCCTGCCTCCTCTTTTTCCATATTTTAAACAGCTTGTGAAAACATGCCTTATCCAGCAGGTGCAACACCCATAAGGAGACACTGGAGCATGAGGCAAAGAACAGTTCCTGTGTTGATTTGAATTCTCCCAGCCACACAGCCGTTCCCATAAATTCCTGTGACCGAGGGAATCTGTATTTCAAAACACACATTAGAAAAAATATAATTGAAATGGAGAGACCAAGATAAATTTGTGTTATCATGTGCAGTTACCAAGGCAGTAAATCATTGTCACAGCATAAGCTCTTATCCATATTTCCATATTAACACCAAACTTGGACTCGGGGCTGGCGCTGCTGCACAGAAGAGGGATCAGCATGTCCTGATGCTGTCTGGAGCTGGTGGCTGTCACCAGGGACTGAGTGGAGCCAGCACTGTGCCCTCCTCCCATCAGGATTTGTCCCCATGCTGGAGCTGCTCTGCTGTGCTGGGGGTGTGAATGCCCCAGGCTGTTCCTGTCCCAGGGCACCCTCACAGCTCACCCACGGGAAAACTCTGCACCCAAGGGGGACTGACACATGGTTGTGACCCAGGGTGAGCTGATGACCTTGACAGCAGCCTCAGCCTGCCCAGGGCACAGACCAAGGGCAGCAGGGCCCTCGCTCTCCAAGCTCAAATCTCCAAGAAATCCCAAAGGGTCGGCACAAAACTTAAACCTAAGGATCCCTGCTGGCTGCACTCCCAGGGGAAATGGCAAATCCCTAAGCCCATGTGCTCTGGAATTGTGCTCCTGGTGCTTCCAAACCTCCCTCTTCAAATACTGTCCCCCCTCGTAATCCCTGCCATGGATTGTCCGTGGCACCTTCCAGAGGGTTCCAGCCATCAGCAAACCCTCTGCCACTCGCCAGGCCCTGTCCTGAATTGCTCAGAGGGGCTAGAGAGACCAGCCAGGCATTCCGTGGCTGCCCTCCTTGCATCCCCAACCCAAAAAAGACCAAATTAAGGTCTCTGCCTATGTGGGAATCCATTATAAATACCAATAAATGCAGCCAACATTTGGTTCCACTTGAGATAATGTTTTGGCCACAGCTGTGCCTCTTTACAGGCAAGACATAAAACCTTGGTGAAGGCTCCCTAATAAACACCCTCATCTTTAAAGGACTTAAAGCCTCACAAAAAAAAAATCTGTGTTAGTTACCAACCTGATTGATACTCATTAAAGTAAAGCTGAGATAATTCCTCCCTAAGATAAGTTGCCACTAGGAATGCACTGATGGAGCTCGGTCAGTGTCGTCATTTTTCCTTTCATTCCCTTGCTTTTTCTGGAAGAGGAGAACACACACATTTCAACAGAGAGAATGCTATAAAACGAAGAAATAATTTTTGGGCAAACTGTCAAGGTTTCATTCCAAACCCTAAATCTTCTTGTTGAAATCCAATGGTTTTCCGGTAAAACCTGTTGGCTCCTGAGAGGGATTTTTTTTTTTTTTTTTTTTTTTTTTTTTTTTTTTGTGCTACTGGGTCAGCACTTTCCTTGCATAATGTACAAGCAAATGACTGTTCTCTGCCCACATTCTGATGCCTTTGGAGGAATGGGCTGCAGTCACAGAGTCCGTGCTTCCCATGCAGGGCCTGTCCCCGCTGAACAGAGGAGAGGAGTAGTGAAGGCGCCAGCATAAATATCATCATAAAAAAAAAAGAGAATGGCTGCTCCTGCCCCTGTGTGCTGAAAATTCCACTACCCAGCCATTATTCCATCGTATCCTGGTAAATCAGAAGTGCCAATCTATTCCTAGAGCAGCCCTGGCATGAGCTGAGACAACCCCTATGATTAGTTTTATTCTGCCTAAACCCAGAAGAAATTGCAGGGGGCGATCCTGCTGGATGAGCTCTTTCCATTACCTTCAGTCATCTCCATAAAATACATGAGGAAACTGCAGGGAGAGCTTTTTCTTGTCTGCAGCCTCCTCCTGAGGAATAGTGGAGGGGCAATTCCCACCTCTGCTCTCTGGGACTAGGGACAGGACCCCAGGAACAGCTGGAGCTGTGTCAGGAAGGGTTAGGTGGAGCTCAGGGAAAGGTTCTTCCCCCAGAGGGTGCTGGGCACTGCCCAGGCTCCCCAGGGAATGGGCACAGCCCCAAGGCTGCCACAGCTCCAGGAGTGTTTGGACAATGCTGCCAGGGATGCCCACGGTGGGATTGCTGGGGTGTCTGTGCAGGGCCAGGAGCTGGACTGGATGATCCCTGTGGGTCCCTTCCAGCTCAGGAGATTCTATGAATCTGTGATCCCATGATCTGAGCTTGAACCTGGCATGATTTGAACATGATTTTTAGTATTGGAAGTGGAATATCCATCCAGGGTGGGGGGGAAGCCCTGTGGAGAAACCACAACTCCCTTCCAAGCCAGATGAGGGCAGGGAATGGGATACACTTGGAACGTCTCCTCCCTTTTCCAGTGGACAGTGGAAAACCCTCAGGACCTGCTGGAACTTCTTGCAGCAGAACAAACACGTGGTAGGAGGTTATTTATGTTTGATGGGCTGGATGAGGTCCAGAAGTTCCATCTGTTCTCTTACACCTCCCCATGCTGGAGCCAACCCACCCGTTGCCCCCTTCCCTTCCCTTGGACACTTGGAAAATTTATTCCCCTATTTCCTGCCTGAGTAGAAAAAGCAAAGGAGAAACTTGCTGATTGATTTGAGTCTCGGAAAGTCCCTGTCATCTTGTTTGATGACTTCATTGCAGAAATGAAATAGGCAAGGGAAAAGCAATGTTTTCAAAACAATTTGGAGCAAGAAGAGGAAGGTGGTAGGAGGGGAACCACGGGAAGTTGATGGCCTTTATTCCTCAATTCCCATGTTGTGCCTGGCTTGCTGCAGGCTATAGAGGAAAGCGAAATTGTTATGATTCTTATTAGCTTTTATTTTTTAAAGCCTGGCCCACGCTCTGTAGGGGTTTCCAGCTGGAGCTGCAAACCAGAGGCATGGCTGGCGCCTGCCTGGCCACCTCATCTGCCCACTAATGTCCCACCTGTCTGCAGGGAAGGGGACATGTGAGCGTGTGAGGCTGCAGCACGGCCCTTTGTTCCCTGCTGGTGAAATACATCTGGCACACCTGGGATGGCTGGAGTGAGTCACTCACCCATCTCCAGGAGCAAAGGGACCATTCCTGGCCCTGCTCCCTGCAGACAGCCAGCTTGGATAACAAAAATCCGGAGAATGACAGCTCTGAGAGACCCTGGGCAGCAACATCCATGGCCAAGGCCCGTCCACAGCCCTTCGGCTTCCTGGAGGAAAACCAGGACCCCCTGGATTCTCCCAGCTCTGCTGGGTGTTTGTGTCCAGCAGCTTTTCTGTCCCACCAGAGAAGGTTTGAGCCAGGAGAAGGGAAAGCTCTGGGGAGACCTCAGAGCCCCTTCCAGTCCCTGAAGGGGCTCCAACAGAGCGGGAGAGGGATTTCAGACAAGGCTCTGGAGGAACAGACCAAGTGGAATGGCTTCAAGTTGCTGGACAACAGGGTTAGGTGGGATATTGGGGAGGAATTCTTGCCTGTGAGGGTGGGCAGGCCCTGGCACAGGGTGCCCAGAGAAGCTGTGGCTGCCCCTGGACCCCTGGCAGTGTCCAAGGCCAGGCTGGACAGGACTTGGAGCAACCTGGGCTAGTGGAAGGTGTCCCTGCCCGTGGCAGGGGGTTGAACTGGATGATTTTTACGATCCCTTCCAATCCAAACCATTCTGGGATTTTTAAAAGCAGGGTGGGGTCACCCAGAGCACCTGGAGCATTCCCCTGCTGGCACTGGCAGTGTCTGTGCTCGGCCTTTCCTCAGAGTTTGACTTTCCAGCTGCTCCACACACCAGAGTGACAATTCCCGAGTGGTCTCACAGGTGACCTGGAGGGGAATAACAAATCTAACAGGATCCATTATTTATTTCTTCTGTTGCCATACCAAGAGGCAGAAAATATCAAGAAGCACCATGGTGGAAGGGGCTGTGTCCTCCTAGGAGGAACACTGGCTCCAATGAATTTGCAGCCCGAGTGGATGAGACAGATGTGGGGTGTCAGAAGGAGAAACAGCCAAAAAGGAGCTGGTTTTGTTCAGCCCTAATCTCCAGGCAGGCAGTGATGGCTTTCTCAAGGAATACCAAAAGGAGGTTCCTGGTTGTGGGATGGGCAGTAGCTCCTTCCTTCTCCAAGGAGCTGTTTCCAGGAGTGTGGCTTTTGTGATGCCACAGGCACAGTTCACAGCAAAAGGCACAGCCTTGGCAGCCCTGGGAGTGGGGTTTTACCTCTGCCATTGATGGGATCAGGCATTAACCAATGATTGCTGTTCCTGAAAATCTGCTCTTCCTCCCCTCCAGGCCATTCCAGAGAGCTGGCACAGAGCCCAGATTCCTGCACGGGACTTGCACACACCACTCCAACAGGGAAATAGTCCTTATCCTAACATAAACAGTGAGGAACTCAGCGGGAGACACAAATATGCCAGTGCTCCACTTGCTTTTTTAGGATTAAAAAAAATCTTGAGAAGACACATTTCTTAGTAATCATTCCTGTGCAGGAGATAGGAGGCAGATTATGCTAATTGCCAGCAGAAGCGTAATGCTCAGCAAATCCCAGCAAATTCCAATATGCTCCCAGACACATTCCATTTGCTCACGTGTTTATTTGGGGAGGATGCTGACAAAGGAGGGAAATTATTTTTTAGAGCAGAATTTTTGGATTTTAACTCTCAACACAGCAGGAAGCAAACAGACAACCTGCATGGATTTCCTTCCAGTGGAGGAAATGCAGTGAGATTCCTCAGAACAATTCCTATTCAACAAGCTCAGGGGAATGGCTCACGGGGAGCCTGAGGAAAAGGAGATGTTTGGGGGTTGTAAGAGAAAGCCAAGCCCAGAAGATCAATAGCAGCTCATTTCTAAGCAATGGCACCATGAGAGGCATCGATCCCCACAGGGAGCTGTGTCCAGAGAGCTGGGATACAGGGAATGTGTGCTGTGCCTCCTGGGAAAACCTCATCTCCCACTGGGAGATCAGACCCACTGCAGAGGGTCCCACAGCCCGATGAGGCTTGGTTCCAGCAATTCCTCTGTGATGGGAAGGCCTGTCCAGAGGGCTGGGATCAGGACACAGCTGGGAATCACCACAGCTGATATGCCCTTCTCCCAAGGAGGGAAATACTCCTTGGTGTGTCCATGCTGAGTCCCAGGGCTGGTTTAGGTGGGAGATGTAGGAGAAGGGAACACAGGTGACCCCAGCCCAATAAGTAAAAGCTGTGTTAATTACCCACTGCAGCCTGGCCCCTGTTGAGTCACGGCTGTATCTAATAAAGATGAGTGAGATAAAAGAGGTGGTGAGCTCGCTAGGAGAGAATCATTGAGGAGGAACTTGAGGAGTATGAAACAGAGACTGGGGAATAAGGATCCTGGGGAGAGAGAATCACTGCTGTGAGATCAGTCTGGGTCTGCAGTTAGAGCCTGTTGTTGGAGCCTGCAGTCACAGTCTAGCTGGGTAAAAGCTGCAGTCAGGGTCTGCACACCAATCCCTGCAGTCAGAGTTCAGCAGGAAATAGCAGCAGTCAGAGGCTGCAGGGGAAACCTCCAGCAGGAGCTTGCTGCAGTCAGAGTCAGTGAATGGTTGGAGTCAGGATGGCTGAGCTGTGAAGAGGAATAAACCAGGGCCCTTTTCATGCTGTGATAAACAAGAAGTCTGTGTCTGGGCTCATTTCTACCCTCTAACAAGAGGGCTCCTGCAACAGGAAAGAGTGTTCAGGCAGTTTTACACAAATGTTGAGAAAGACCTCTGAGATCTGTGAGCTTGACCCTTCTTTGTTCACCACCGAACCATGGCCCCAAGTGCCACACCCATGAGTTTGCTGAACATTTCATACAATTCACAGAATTTCACAGATATTGGAGAATGTTCTGAGTGGGAAAGGACCCACCAGGATCACTGAGTCCAACCCTTCATGGCCTGTTCTGGGATCAAACCCACAGCCTTGGTGTTATTAGCTCCATGCTTGCCTCCACTTCTCTGCTGAGCAGAATACCTGACCACTCTTTTAGGGAAGAAATTTTCCCTGATATTTAGCCTGACCCTCCCCTGGCACAGCTTGAGGCCAGTTCCTCTCATCCTGTTCCCTGGGAGCAGAGCCTGGTGCCCTGGCTGCCCCCTCCTGTCAGGGAGGTGTGGAGAGTGAGAAGATGTCTCCTGAGCCTCCTTTTCTTTGGAGTTCCAGTGCTGAGCATCCCAGCCTTGTATTACCCCTAAATCCCAAGCCCAGAGTTTCCTGCAGCAGCGCTGATATCCACCCCCAGCAGTGACCCTGGGGTGCTGAGCCCAGCGTTGTGACACATGCTTTCTCCAGCCTGGCTGTGACACCAGAGCCCTGCAGCCTAATCCAGCAGCTCTGAGGAGATGAGCGTTCTGTGTGCTTGTGTTTGAGGCCCAGATGCAGGAAATGCACTGTTAGCCAAGGATGAAATGCCACCATCACACACTGCTCTCCCACTGTTATCTGCTGCAGTCACACTTCGACTGATGCTCCCACCTCTCGGTGGAACTTGTCTGCCTCATTGCTGATCTGCCTCTCAAGCATCACCAAATCAAGCAAAGTCACTCCACTGCAAGCCCCAAGGCCAGTTTTGCTCACCATACAGGGAGCACAAACTCAGATTTCAGT
Source organism: Prinia subflava (assembly GCF_021018805.1). NCBI lineage: Eukaryota > Metazoa > Chordata > Aves > Passeriformes > Cisticolidae > Prinia > Prinia subflava. Next base: position 5,387,535 of record NC_086257.1, on the reverse strand, counting down.
AGATGGGTGATGGTTCAGCTCCAACAGCTTGGAGAGGTGTGATGCTGCTTCATATTTAGAGTCATGGAATCCCAGAATAGTCTGGGTTGGAAAGGAACTTAAAGCCCACCCAGTTCCACCCTCTGCCATGGACAGGGACACCTTCCACTATCCCAGGTTGCTCCAAGCCCTGTCCAACCTGGCCTTGGACACTCCCAGGGAGCCAGGGGCAGCCACAGCTTCTCTGGGCACCTGTGCCAGGGCCTCCCCACCCTCACAGGCAAGAATTTTTTAGCTCAGACAATTTATCTTTCTGCTCAGGATTCCCAGCTCAGAGCCTGAGCTGCCAGCACTGAGTCTCCTCTTCTTTATTAAATAATTACTGAACCTTCAGACTCCCTGAATAAATCTCCCCTGTGCCCCGTGCAATCAGCTAGAGGCTGCTGTGTTGGCTCCATCATGAATAGAAACTCTGGAAATAATGCACACCAACATCTCGTGCAGGCAGCTGCAGAGAGGATTTTCAAGGCATTTCTTTCCAGAGGGAGAGATCCATTTCCTTTCTGATTACTTCCCTCTATGTAGAGACAGTGGGCCAATACCACACACTCCTAACAGGACAAGATTGGGAGTCCTTGCAGGATTGCACAGGATAAAAACTTACAGGATAGAAACTGATTCAGAGAACAGAGAGATAAAAAGGATGGGTGATGTCCTGATGCCATTGCTGCCACCAGGAATGTGTGGTCGTGTGGTGAGGGCCTGGGAAGATGTCTTCACTCTGCTTTTACCTGCAGCACATTTTTTAATGTCATCTGAGCCTTATCAGGGAGGCTCTAGGATTGTGCTGGAGTTTATTTAACCCAGGGAATTGGATTCAGGCAGATCTTCCCTGAGAGGGTGGGCAGGCTCTGGCACAGATTGCCCAGAGCAGCTGTGGCTGCCCCTGGATCCCTGGCGGTGTCCAAGGCCAGCCTGGATGGGGCTTGGAGCAACCTGGGATTGTTGAAGGTGTCCCTGCTGATGGCAGGGGGTGGGACAGGATGAGCCTCAAGGTCCCTTCCAACCCAAACCATCCTGGGATTCCATGATGTGCACTAAGGTAAAATCAAATCAAGCAAACCTTTGTGTGAAAGAAATAGAAATCCCCAGGGAAGAGGAGATTTATTCAAATAAGCTTAAAGATAATAGTAGCGGTCAGATGAGCAGTTCCTTTCTTGGACAGTACTTCTGTCCAGTGCACTGGAACAGGGGACACTGACACTGTCTTGAAGTGACAGATTTATTTGCCATAATTTAATGTCAGCTCCAAAGAGATCGGATTTTTCTCGGCACTTCGTATTCTGGCAGGAGAGTGGGACTGACGAGGTCTGATGCAAAGGCAATGAAAAATGTGAGAGATCTCCATAAAGAGAAGCAGCCAGCTTTAAGGTTCAGCTGGATGAACTGCTCCAAGGATTTATGGTGTGGAAGGCAGAGCTACGGCAGCTTCTGAAATCATTGCTGCAGTCACACAGAGAAGGGGAAGGGACTCCAGCCTAGGGGAGGGCAGGGACACATCCAAACCAGGCTCATCTCTCATGGCTCGCTCTGGACACGTCCATGTGCAGAAGTGACTTTGGAAAGTGACTGCCATCACCTTTAAATCAGATCTTGATATCTCATTAGTTACAGACTTAGAACCACGGAAAGGTTTGGGATGGAAAGGAGCTTAATGCCCATCCCATGCCACCCCTGCCATGGGCAGGGACACCTTCCACTATCCCAGGTTGCTCCAAGCCCTGTCTAGCCTGGCCCTGGACACTTCCAGGCATCCAGGGCAGCCACAGCTTCTCTGGGCACCCTGTGCCACAACCTCACCTCCCTCACAGGGAAGGATTTCTTCCCAATAGCCCATCTAATCCTGCTCTCTGGCAGTGGGAAGCAGTTCCCCATGTCCTGGCAGTACAAATCTTGGTTAAAAGTCTCTTCATCTTTCTTGAAAGTCCCTTTTATATATTGAAAATCCTCTATAAGGTCTTCCTGGAGCCTTCTCTTCTCCAGGCTGAACAATCCCAACTCTCCTAGCCTTTCCTCCCAGCAGAGCTGCTCCATCCCTCTGATCATCCTGGGGCCTCCTCTGGACTCTCTCCAGCAGCTCCACGTCCTCCCTGTGCTGGGCCCAGGGCTGGGGCAGCTCTGCATGTGGGGTCTCACCTGAGTGGGGCAGAGGGGCAGAATCCCAATCCCTTTCCTGCTGCCCACTCTGGGGATCAGCCCAGCACAGGGTTGGGATCCCTGAAGAAATCCCTCTCCTACCTTCCAGACCCCAAAAGCTCCATAATGCATGACAGGGAAAAAATGGTCCTTCCCTGAATCACAGGTGAGGTCCTGTCCTCCCAAAACCTCCACAGACCTTGTAGGCATCAAAAAGCAGAGGGAACTGTCCCCAGGAGGTTCATGGGGGGGAAGCCTGTCACCCTTCCTGCCACCCACCCTTGTGGGGCTCCTGGGACACTCAACCCTGCTCACTTTGGTGAGGACACATCTCAGGACCAGCTTCTCCTTTGGCATTTCATCGCATTCCAACCAGAAATGTGAGGGAAAATGAAGAAAACCCCCTATTTTTAGCAGATAAAATGCAAATTTAAAGCATTACCTAATCCAGAGCAATTGTGGGACTGCATTTCATTGGATGGCTGCAAACCCTGCTGTGGGAGGAAAGACAAAGCCAATGAACTCCCCCTTCCCTTTCCAACCACACAGGTGTATCCATGCATTGGAATGAGGCAGTGAACTATGTAAAACCAGGTTGGGGTACATAAAAGTTTTATCAGAATAACACATTTTATTGATCTGCAGATATGTAAATAACAATGGGAAATTATCCTGGAAGTCATCCTGGAAGTTTTCCTCTAAGTATTCTGAAAGCCCTTCTTGTACAGCCACCAACTTATGTGAGTGTCCTGGTATGATTAGGTTTGGCAATCAAAAATGGAAGCATGTCCTGGCCTAGAAATTTGGTAATTACCCATGGAACAGAATAATTTAGAAAGATCTCCAAAGTCATCAAATCCAATTTTTGCTCTATCCCCACCAACTCAGAGCACTGAGTGCCGTGTCCACGTGCTCCTTGGAGACCTCCAGGGATGGGGACTCCAAACTTCCCCGGGCAGCCCCTTCCAGTGGAATACACCCCAGACTAACATCCTGCCCCAGGAGCTCCCTGCCCAGGGATAAGGGGCAAATCCATGCCAAGGAGGGAAAAAACTGGGCAACGGTGGAAAGTGTCCCTGTCCACAGCAGTTGGAATGAGATGAGCTTTATGGTCCTTCCAATGCCAATGCTGTGATTCCCCTCCCTCCTCCTGCTTTGGGGGGTTGGAGGGGTGTCCCTGTGGTGTGCTGGGTTTAGGATCCTGAGCAGGGAGGTTCTCCTGCATCCGTGGAAAGCAGCACAGGGGCTTCTGCCACTGGCTGCAGCAGATACAGGCAGGACAGGGAAGGGCTCTGGGGCCAGAGCACTCCCACCTCCACAGGGAGGGTGTTTTGTACCTGGCAACCCAAAATCCCTTCCAGTTGAATCCAAAACTCTACTCAGCAGCACCTGCCAGTTCCCCAAAATGTAAATTTCCCGGGCAGACGATATTGATATGCACTGACATTCCACAGGGGACTGGGGGAGTTGGGAATTTGCCAGAAATAGGCAGCTCTTACTTCTGCTTAAAACTCACTTTTCATCTCACATTCAATTATCAAGCACAGAATGTATTTTTAGCAGCTGGCATTAGGAGAGTGCTGTCACTTTTGTTCCAGCCTGACTTGAAAGTTGCATTTATGGGAAGACTTGGAAGAGTTTGTGCATGTTCCTGTCCCAAAACTGGGAAAGAGGAGCAAGGAGAGGCTTGGTAGGTGTCTCTAGACCCCCCAAAATAAAAACAATCCATGCTGAGGGTAGTTCAGGGAATCAGGGTTTGATGCAGAGGTGGCAGGGATGACAGAGAGGCAGCAAATGAGGCAGCAGAGGAAGCTGATGTTGACAGTGACATTTTTAACAGGGTATCAGTGCTCAGGATTCAGGGACCTTCCTGCCCCTGTTGCAGCAGCAGGAAGATGAAGCAGTTTGGAAGAAACCTGTCAGATTTCTAATCCCTCTCCTGGAGGTCCCCATCCTCCTGACACCCAGTGCCAGCACCCCTCAGCCCTCCCCTCACCCCGGGGGTCTCACCTGGGGCTCTGCCTTGCAAGGGATGGATGCCACAGGGCTGGTGGGGGAAGAAAAGGAAGCTGTTAAAGCCTCTTGTTTCGCTCTCCCTTTCACAATGCACCTTTTATTCCACTGGAAATGTGAACCAGCCCGGTTAATGCTCGGGATTAGACTGGAAAGAAAGAAAACAAAAGGAAGCAGTTGCCTGGGTTAGGAGCATTTGGAGCTGCCGTTGTAGCAAGTCCCTGCTTCTTGCCAGGTGTTTTGTTGAGTTCAAGTAAAACATCAAAGTCCATTATCTTCCCCGCCTTGCCCTCAGCTCCTCGAGCCAGCACAAAATTAATTTGGTTTATTCCAGCACACGCAGTAGCCGCCTATCTTCCCGACTCCCTGGCTGGAAGGAAACAAATTTCCTCCTTAAGCACTTTCCACTTGACCTGCTCTTTTCTCCACGGAGAAAATTGAGGTCAGGGAGCTGCTGTTGAGCAGTGGCTGCCGTTCTCCGATGCTCTGAGGCCGGCACAGCCCCTGTGCCCTGCCCTGCTGCCGGGGCTCCTCCGGGTCTCCCTGCTGGGCCTCCTGCCTGCTCCCTGCTCCCATGAGACCCTGGCAGATTTAGGAATCCATTTCCCACTTGGTCCAATTATTTTTTAAGCCTCTCCTGTGCTGCTGGAGAGGTTCTGTCTGGTGAGGCCTGGAAATAAAAGGGGGCAGAGCTGCCGGGAGGTGTCGGGAGCAGCCAGTGACTCCAGCCATCCATCCCATTACCAGGCAGATGTCTGTGGGCCGCACGGAGCTGGAAATGCAACAGGAGAGGGGTTTCTCTCCATGTTTCTTTCCTCCATTTTTATTTCTGCTTAGGAAAGTGAGCACAGACCCCTGAGTCTCCCCATGCCCTCCTCGCCTGGGGCTGAGAGTGCTCTGAGGCACGGGGAGGGGATGGGTGGCCACTTCCATCCCATGGGACAAGTCCTCAGCTCTCTGATCTGCTGGATCAGCACTGCCAGGGGTCTGCACCTGGCTCCCATTGCTGGATCAGCACTGCCAGGGGTCTGCTCTGGCTCCCATTGCTGGATCAGCACTGCCAGGGGTCTGCTCTGGCTCCCATTGCTGGATCAGCACTGCCAGGGGTCTGCTCCTGGCTCCCATTGCTGGATCAGCACTGCCAGGGGTCTGCTCCTGGCTCCCATTGCTGGATCAGCACTGCCAGGGGTCTGCTCCTGGCTCCCATTGCTGGATCAGCACTGCCAGGGGTCTGCTCCTGGCTCCCATTGCTGGATCAGCACTGCCAGGGGTCTGCTCCTGGCTCCCATTGCTGGATCAGCACTGCCAGGGGTCTGCTCTGGCTCCCATTGCTGGATCTGCACTGCCAGGGGTCTGCTCCTGGCTCCCATTGCTGGATCTGCACTGCCAGGGGTCTGCTCCTGGCTCCCATTGCTGGATCTGCACTGCCAGGGGTCTGCTCCTGGCTCCCTTTGCTGGATCTGCACTGCCAGGGGTCTGCTCCTGGCTCCCATTGCTGGATCTGCACTGCCAGGGGTCTGCTCCTGGCTCCCATTGCTGGATCTGCACTGCCAGGGGTCTGCTCCTGGCTCCCTTTGCTGGATCTGCACTGCCAGGGGTCTGCTCCTGGCTCCCATTGCTGGGTCAGCACTGCCAGGGGTCTGCTCCTGGCTCCCATCCCAGGGCTGCTCTCCAGCTGTTTTCCATGTTCTGGGTGGGCACCAGAAGCAGAGCAGAACCTCTGAGCCCATCCCCAGTGCCACCACACTGGCTGTGACACAGGGACATGGGATATTGATGCCTTAAGTTTTAGCTTTCATGTTTTCCAGATTCTGTGCTGGATAGGGGTGCAGCTCTGAGCCTCACATTCAGTGCTGGTGAGCTCTCTTCACAGAGCAGGGAGACAAAACAAATCCTTTTCCTGTTGAAGACCAAGAACAACTTTCAGCCCAACAGCACAAACAAGGGTGGCTGAAGAGAGAAAACAAGAAGGATGAGACTTCACAACCTGGAGCTGTAATTGGACAATTAAACCCCAATATGAAAATGGACCAAAACTTATAAAATGTAATATCTCATGACTGGTCAGCCATTTAGTGACAATTTTGGGTCCATTCTGGGTCCACTTCGAGTGTAGCCCTGGTCAGGCCCTGTCCTGTCCAAGGTGCATACTAAAGGCCTTCTAATAAAAACTACTTTATTCACTAGCTCTGTCCAGTCTCTGTTCCAGGTCAGCCTTCCCAAGGCATCAGTATGGCCATGCCAGCTCCGGGTGCCTGGATTCTCCTGGGGCTGCCACAGGGATTCCCAGCTGCACTGACAGCAGCCTCCATCCTCACCTGCACCCCAGGGCTGCCCAGGGGGGCGAGGAAGGCAGGGAAGGGAGGTCAGTGCTGTCTCTGCAGGCTCGGCTCTGACAGGCAGCTCTGCAGCTCATCACACACTGACTGACAGCAGCTCCAGCCTGCCCCGTCAGGGAGCACAGGGCCCCCTCCAGCTCCTGCGGTCCTGCATGAGGGCTGGTTTTGGAGGATGGGGCTGGGATTTCTCCCTGCCAGAGCAATCCTCCCTTTCTTACTGCTTCCAGCTCAGGGTGATGGTGAGAGGGAAGTGGAGGTGCAGCTCCATGGGCTGAGGGTGCAGAGGCTGGAGCTCTGCACCGTGAGAAGGAAGGTCACTCATCAGCATGCGAGTGTGAAACCACACAGGGTGTGAAACCTGCCCTGCTTGCAGTTATTCCTTTCCTGTGACTGGAAGGGATGGAGAGAAATCCACAGATGTGGAGGCACTCTTTGGATCTTCAGTCCCAGGGGGAAGAGTTTGGCCTTGGCAAGGAAAGGGTCCTAGTCCTGCATTTTCTTTGCCTACCTCCAATGGATTCGTCAGGTTTGTTCAATGTCCCCCAGGCTCTGTGGAGAGGCAGCGGGGCCAGTGTGGGAGTGCACAGTCCACCAGGATGGGCCTGACAGGCAGAGCCAGGAGTTTCTCCAGGAGCTGTTGCTCCAGGAGCTTTTTAATGTGGATATGCAAATTCCTGGAGCACGGCTGTGCTGATGCATTGGTGCCAGCTGTGCACCTCTAATGAGTGCGGAGCTGCCAGCTCAGCACTCCCATTACTCCTTGATTACCATTTATTTACTTCAGGGAGGTGCCTGGAGAACCAAAACAAGGCCAAAATCCTGGGCAAAATCCCCACAGGGCAGGTCCATCCCAAGAGAGCTCTGAGAGCTGCAGAACTGTGTGGGATCAGTGGGGTGTCCTGGCAAGGGGTTGGACTCCGTGGTCCTCCATGATCCTTGTGGATCCCCTCCAGCTCTGGGTATTCTATAATTCTATAGTATATGGGTATTCTATATCTATGCTATATATCTATATAGTATATGGGTATTCTATAATTCTATGATTCCCTTTGGAAACGGGCAAGATCCACCCCTTCCCAACTGATGCACGGGGAGGAACTGGAATATCATGATTTCAGCATAAGAGAAAAATATGGATAACCCAGGATGCATCAAGCTGAAGGCAGCAGACTTCCTGCCCAGTCCTTGGGTGATGCTGCTGCATTTTACCTGTTCTCAAATAAATGGTTCTATTTCTGAGGCATAGTGTAAGCATATTTTCCCCTTATTCCCAAATCTGATTATTGATTTCCAGGGAAAACTTCCTGCCTTGCCAGTACCTGGAGTAAGATACAGTGAATAATTCCCAAGAAATTATTTTTGTGACAAATCCAGCCTTTTCTCTCTGCTCCTGGAACACACACGAACTAACTGAGGTTTCTTTGTGCCTGGAAATGATTCTGCACCTCGGCCGGTGATTTTGAGGGTTTGTCTTTCACCGTGTGAGCTGATTTTGAGAAGAGATCTCCTGGATATTTGCATCCCTATGACTGAGAGTTGTTCTCGTTGCCTTCCTTTTTCTCCTTTCACGGCAAAACAAACCCACCCAGAAGCGACAGCCAGGGAAGCAGCAGCGAGTGGCTGCCAAACAGTTCTGAACTCTGAAGGATTTGCTGAGGCCACCGCGCTCAAAGCCTCCCCAGCCTCACAAAGGCCGTGCTGCCAAAGGCTAATAAAGATGCCTAAGTGGTGAGTGTGTTATAATTACCTATCAGCTCGCTCGCAAAAGCACCAGCAGTTAAAAGGCAGCAAATGAAACGGTCCCGGCCTTCCTCGGCTTCCCACATAATGAACAAACACATTGCCCATGGCAGGCTCACAGCAACAGATCTTTCATTACGATAAAAGAGTCTTAACCTTGACCAGCCGCTCCACTCTGCCTTCGTGGCAGTTGTTCCACAACTCAAATAGTTTGTTTTGCAGCCCTTTGATTCCCACAAAATGCTACAAAATCAAGCATTTCTTATTCAATAGATGCACACGAGGGTTTGTTTTTTTTTTTTTCATATTTCTTCAGATCTTTCTTGCACGGTTTAGAGCAGAAAGTGTCTGGCATAAATTCCTGATTGCATTATTAATGTGGAAAAGGGAACATCTGAAGTTAATCTATTCCACTAATGGGTGCTATATAATACATTAAGTCAGGTTAAGCGTGTGATATAATAAAGATCTGCCGGGTGAGATATTCTGAGATTACTGATTTAAGCATAATGGTTATTTTGGTCAATGGTTATAGATTTTTAATAGAATTCCCATCTGAGTGCTGGCTGAAAGGGGAGAAAATCTTGTTCTGGACCACAATGAAACAATCCTTTGTGACAGTCCTGGGGCAGTTTTGGGACACCATGATATGGAAAAGATCTAAAGCATCCAAAGGAGGGACACAAGGGTGGGGAAGGGTCTGGAGGGGCCACAACAAGGAGCAGCTGAGGGCACTTGGTCTGTTCAGCTGGAGGAGACTGAGGGTAAAACTCATCCCAACCCACAACTTCCTCCCAAGGGTCTGCTCCCTTCTCTGCTCTCTGAGACCAGGGACAGGATCCAGAGAGTGGCTGGAGCTGTGCCAGGGCAGGGTTAGGCTGGATATCAGGGAAAGCTCTTCCCCAGAGGGTGCTGGGCACTGCCCAGGCTCCTCAGGGAATGGGCACAGCCCCAAGGCTGCCAGAGCTCCAGGAGCCTTTGGACAGCACAGCCAGGGATGCACAGGGTGGGATTGTTGGGGTGTCTGGGCAGGGCCAGGAGCTGGACTGATGATCCCTGTGGGTCCCTTCCAGCTCAGAATATTCAATGAATATTAACACTTTTGTATTCCCCAGAACAAGTTCCCAGGCTATTTCTAAAATCTTTGTATTAAAGAATCAAAATGTAATATTCAAGCATCTGATCAAAGTGATAAGAATTTCTTGGTGCTCATATCACTCAATTCAAATGTCAGCTTAGGAGGTGAGTAAGTCTCTTGGCTGGTCTTTAATTCACAAGGAAAAGGAATACACAAGGAAAAGGAGTATACAAAGAAATGCATCAGCTGTGCTTTAAGACTTTTTTTTTCTTTTTTCTGTCTATATCAACAAAACTGAACATATTTCACCCTGGAGAAAGGGCCTCCTCCTGGATTCCAAAGGGATGAATAAGCAGATCCATTTCAATGACTCCACAGGCAGCAGGATTGCCCTGAACACTGTGTTGCAGCTCCCATTTTTCCTGCCACAAAAGCACAAGGTACCAGCTCACTTCAAACCAAAGGGAAAAAAATTAATGGGATGCTTGGAGAAAACTTCTCTACAATGTTATATTCCTTGGGCATTTCCTAGGAAAAAAAATCAAACCCATTTTAAGGCAGGGTGAAACCCCCATGAGCTTCCTGAACAATGCACAGAATGTTGGGTTTATTCTGTGCCAAGTCTCCCCATGTGCATCCTGATCCTTCCCTCTGCCCTCAGCAGAACTGCAGAGCCAGGCAGAGGAGGGGCAGGTGTGCACAAAACTCAGATTCACCTTTCAGTCATTCCTGCCAAATGCAATCCTCATCCTCTCCCAGGCAGGAATATTGCTAGGGATGAGCTAACTAAACTCCCTGAGTTTACACATCTCCCTGGAAGTCAGGCATCTGTAATAATCAGTGATGGGAAACCTGCACTTCCAGACACATCCAGTTCCCTTCCCAAGTTAGATGAGATCTTGCAGCCATATCCATGATTTAGGAGCTGTGAAAGGGCACCTCAGATGTATTTTTATTCCCAGAGAAATGTCCTTACCACCCAATGGTATCTCTGGCTCTGTTCCTGCCACTGAGTGGGATCCCCAAAATCACTTGTTGGCTGGCTTCATGTGTTGTATTGCCCCTGGGTATCTGTCTGTCAGTGACTGAAGGGGCTCCAGGAGAGCAGGAGAGGGACTTGTGACAAGGACATGGAGTGAGAGGGCAAGGGGTGATGGCTTTAAACTGAGAGGGGATGTCAGGATTAGAGGTTAGGAAGAAATTCCTCCCTGTGAGGGTGGTGGGGCCCTGGCACAGGCTGGCCAGAGAAGCTGTGGCTGCCCCATCCCTGGAAGTGTCCAAAACAGGTTGGACAGGGCTTGGAGCAACCTGGGACAGTGGAAAGTGTCCCTGTCCATGGCAGGGAGTGGAATGAGATGAGCTTTAAGGTTCCTCCCAACCCAAACCATTCTGGGATTCTCTGATTTGGTCTCAGTGCCAATCTATCAACCCCCTGCCCTGTGTGGGGCTGTAATGACAGAGAGCCACTGCTCCAAGAATTCCTACAGGCTCACGTTAGGAGGCTCTCACCTCCTCTGGAGGAAAGAGGAAAGGGGAAAGATCCATCTTGGCAGAGATGTCCCGAGTCAGTCCTGAGACAAGTCCAGTGCTACCAGCTGGTGACAAGTGTCAGTATTGTCTCCTCAGCCGTGAGTAGCTCCAACCAAAAGCTTGGCTGGCTTCCCAACAGTGTCTGCAGAGGATCACTGGCACTCCCTGCTCAGAGCTGCTGTCCTTGCCCCATCAGATGTCCCTCCAGGAGATGGTAGAACACAGACTCAGGAGCCTGGACATGGAGCACTGAGCCCCGCTCTGACCCCAAGGTGGGTCCAACACAACGCTCTCTCCACGGGTTCAGTCCATTTAAAAACCCTCCTGGACACCAGCACCACTGACCTTCTGCCTGGAGCTAACATCCCATTTCTCAGAGATATTTGCAAGAGCTGAGTCCCTTCCCCCTCATACGGCCCAGCCTGGGAAACATCTCCAAGCCTGTGCCCAGACTCCCAGTGTGGTGTTCACTGGGATAATCACCGGCACAAGTTGTGAGCAGGGAGGAGAGCATTTTCCACGGCAGGATCATGTGGGATAGTATCTGCTCCACTGACATCACTTACTGGAGAGGGCTTGAGCTGGATCAGCTGCAGTTTTCATTTTGGATTTGCAGCCTGCAAAGTAAACTGGACCTGGTTTGGTGTTGGATTTAGAGCCGATGGAGAAAATCTCCCCCAGGCGCTCAAAAACAGAGAAAGTAAAAGGAAAAGAACTCTGGATCAAAAGGGTGAAAGGAAAACAGCAATCCTCATCCAGCTCTTTGGCCAATCCTGTGCCCTGGAAAGTGATCCCGGGGGATTGGTGGTTCTCTGCTTGGAGCCCTCTGAAGGATGCGCTGTCCTGGAGCCGGTGCTGACATTCCAGGGCTGAGCGCTCTCCTGCCCAGACCAGCTCATCTGTCACCCCGGACGTGTTTACGAGGCGCTGACAGCTCGCTCTGGGAGGTGATTGATACTGATTGGAATTGTTATGCAAATACACTTTGCTACTCTCTTCCCTACAGATTCTCCCCGGTTGTGATAGCGGCCCTTTTCTCCAGGAATTTTTCCTCTTTTTTTTTTTTTTTTTTTTTTTTTTTTTTTTTTTTTTTTTTTTTTTTTTTAAGAAGCCCAGGTGAACTGGACTTTACGGCCTCAAACATCCTCAAATAGAGCAAATAATGTGACAAACCCTGAGGATGGATCTTTATCAGTGCCAGGCAACAGAAATGTCTCTTACTTTCTGTGTTCTCACCTCACACATTCTTTTGCAAGGATCTGTCACCCTCTGTTGACAGTTTTCAAAGGTATCACAGCAACTTAAAGGCTCCAAGTGCCACCTTTAAAGTCAAATCTGGGTTTTCCACAGACATGGGTTTGTTACAAAGTGCAACACCATCAACAAAGCGTTGATTTAAGTCCAAACGAGTCCCTAAGGATGCATCCTTAGGCTGAGCTGGGAGAAAGGCACTGTAAAGGAGGAACTGGGAACAGCTCAGGCCTCAAGGTTAGGGAGCTGTGGGGCCCAGACTGTCCTTGTAATTCATGGAAAAACATCTGAATAAGGCCAAAATGTTATGTTCTCCTGTCCTCAACAGCCGCCTGACTGCACAATGACATTAAAAACAATTTTTAAAATTTGGGAGATATTCCTGCACTGCTTTGCCACTTCTGCCTGCCCAGAGCTACTTTGGAGCCAAGAGAAGATCTTTGGTCTGGAATGAAGAACTTTGCTCATATTCAGGAGGAGCCTTTTAATTTAAGCCCAGTTTTTGTGCTGAGTGGAAACCAAAACGTTATGAATTAGGTTTGCTAGATCGGCACTGAGACCAAATCAGAGAATCACACAATAGTTTGAGATGGGAGGGATTTAAAAGTCCATCCAGTTCCACCCCTGCCATGGGCAGGGACACCTTCCACTGTCCCAGGTTGCTCCAAGCCCTGTCCAAGCTGGCCTTGGACACTTCCAGGGATCCAGGGGCAGCCACAGCTGCTCTGGGCAGCCTGTGCCAGGGCCTCCCCACCCTCACAGGGGAGGATTCCATTTAGCTACATCCGAGGAGAAACTGAAACAAGCACTGGAGCAGTTGGACTCCTGGGGGCAGCTCCAACTGGTGACACCCAAATGTGTCAGTCCCTGGAAGACCCCAGAGCAATTTCTGACAGCTGTGGCAGGCACTGCTTGGAAGGTGATTGTTCCTAAACATCCTTGTGTGGTACCACTGGAAGCAGGTGAGCTTTGGCTCGAAGGTGCATGGAGGCCACTGGCCATGAACATGGAAGCAGCTCACTCTCCTTGACTCTCTTCACTCAGTCTGAAGCCCCAGGGCACCAATTACCTGTCACAACAGATTCCAGGCTTCAGGCAGGGTGGCTGGAAATCTGGGAAAGTCCCCGGGGGTTCTGGTCCACTAGAATGTGCTGTGCAGGGAGGTGGTGGAGTCCCCATCCCTGGAGGTGTCCAAGGAACTCCTGGACGTGGCACTCAGAGCTCTGGGCTGGGTGACAATGTGGGGATCAGACACAAGCTGGACTTGGTGATCTTGGAGGGCTTTTCCAGCCTCAAGGATCCCAGGATTCTGTGATGTCTCCTACTTTCCCTGCTGTCTCAAGTGCTCTCTGCAGCCCCCAGTGACCTTTACTGAGCTGCACAAACACAGTTATACCGTGAGCTGTCTGCAAAGTCAACAGCAAAAAATATTTGGGGTGCCTGAGAAGGGGATCTGTGAGACCCACCAGGGTCAGTCCTGTACCTACAATTGCCATCGATCCCCTCCTGCCTCCCCTCTTTCATCAGGCACCTTGTAAGGGTGGGAAGGGACATTTACAGCCACACTCCTTCTCCTCCCCAACAATCAATGGTTATTAAGTGCATCTTTGGGTTGGGGAGGCGAGGAGAGAGACAGCAAGAATTCACATTGCTCATCAACCTGGAGAGACTTCATCTTCTATTAGGGCTGATAAACAAGCTGGGAAAATAAATCAGTTACCTGCTGCTGCCTGACAGGCATCACCAAGGAGCTCCTCGGAATGTGGTACAGTGGGGCTGGCTCCCAGTTCTGCTGGGGGGAGGCAGGAGCACCCACAGCTTCCCAAAGGGCTTTTCACCTTCCTTTTTCTGGAATAAAGCACTGGGAGGCTGACCTGCCATGGAAGTAGCCAGAAAAGCACCCCAAGTTCTGCCAATCACCAAAGAGGAGTCAAAAAAGCCTTTTAGGGAGTGAAGTGTCCCAGCATGGATCAGCTGGTGACATGGGAGAGGAGAGGAGAGGAGAGGAGAGGAGAGGAGAGGAGAGGAGAGGAGAGGAGAGGAGAGGAGAGGAGAGGAGAGGAGAGGAGAGGAGAGGAGAGGAGAGGAGAGGAGAGGAGAGGAGAGGAGAGGAGAGGAGAGGAGAGGAGAGGAGAGGAGAGGAGAGGAGAGGAGAGGAGAGGAGAGGAGAGGAGAGGAGAGGAGAGGAGAGGAGAGGAGAGGAGAGGAGAGGAGAGGAGAGGAGAGGAGAGGAGAGGAGAGGAGAGGAGAGGAGAGGAGAGGAGAGGAGAGGAGAGTCCCACTACTTCAGGAAACATCTGGGACTACAAAGGCCCATGGAGTGGTTGAAGCCCCTGGCTAGCCAAGGAAGACAACACAGGCAGATCCTCCCTCACCTCGGAGTGGGTGGGAAGGGATTCAAATCCAGGCATTGTGTCCCGATGCTGCAGTGAGTCCAATCAGGAGACAATAACAAGCTCCAGCACTATCAGTTTCAGGCTGTCACAAGATGGATGAAGGTGCCCAGTTCCTGGGAACACCTTTTTTCCCATTTCCCTATCAGAGCTCCAACAGAACGAGTGCTGTAAGACAACCTGGGTCCAGCTCCACGCCACCCATCCGTGGGAGCGTGGAACAAATAGGAGCTTCTTCTTAATGGGAAGTTGCAAATGCTCCATTACCCGCTCGTTATTCACATATTTCTCCTGCCTTTTGACTCCAGGCAAGCCGGCAGCTCTGAAAGGAAATTTTCAGAAATATCAACAATGTCCCTTGATCACTGCAGTAATAAATCATCCCTTGTAACACGGGAACTTCAGTCTGACCAAAAAATGGAGGTTTAGAAAAACTACTGAATCATTCATGCCTTCTGTTCCTGTGATAGAGCAGAGTCACATTAGGATAATGAAAATTCCAAGGAATTTGCAGGATTTGGTGGAATAAGGAGATGCTACAAATTGCTGTTGACAAAACATGCAGGAATAACCAGGCCTTGGCCAGCACACGGAGTGAATGCATGGAAACACCTCTGCATCTCCAAACTGCTGTAACAAGGCAGGAGGAATGGAAAACTGACTCTGGGAATGCTGAGCGAGGCAAAATAAAGGGGTCAGCAGCAAGGAAAGCTCCAAAATCCAGTTCCTGACCTCTGCTCAGACATGAAGCAGCCTGTGACCAGAAAATCCCAGAATCCTAGAATAGTTTGGGTGGGGAAAAAACTCATTCAGTCCCACTTGCTGCTGTGGGCAGGGACACCTTCCACCATCCCAGGTTGCTCCAAGCCCTGTCCAACCCAGTCTTGAACACTTCCAGGGGTCTGGGGCCAGACAATGTTGCCCTGTGCCAGGGTCTCACCACCCTCACAGCCAAGAATCTCTTCCGAGTATCCAATTTAAATCTGTCCTTAGCCAGTGTGAGGTCACTGACCCTCGTCCTACCCAAATTCCATCTTTTTCCCCTCCCAACACTGTATATATGGGTTAATTCCCAAGTGCTGTGTTTGCAATCCAGTTATCAGTGGGGTAAAAAAAAGGCACTTAACATGGTTAGAAAATTCCTCATCTGTCCTGGTTTCAGGTGCTGTAATGAAGATGCAGGACCTTTCAGCTCAATTCAATCAGCCCCATTCACCAGGCACCTTATGATCCATTAGTTCAGTCCCTCCAAATTTGATTGCAGCGTGTTTTGATTCCAATCAATTGTTTTCAGCTCTTCTCCATTGATTTCCATGGACTCACATTATTCTCCTGAGACTTCAGTTAAACTTGGGGGTTTGGACCAAGGCAGGAGCACCATGGGCACCTCATGGGAGGTGCTGGGCTGGGCCAGCTCTGCCCAGAACAGGGCCAGCACCACCCTGCTCCCAGCAGACCAAGGCAAGACAACAATTCCAGCTCCGAGACTTTTCCAAACCATGTTCCCTATCCCATGCCTGCAGGGGGAGCTCAGAACTGCAGCAGGAAACCTCGTCCAGAGAACATTGGGACACAAGAGGAAAATTTTCACAGTGAGAACCATCAGCCATTGGAACAATCTCCCCAGGGAAGTGGTGGATTCCCCAACCTTGGACACTTTCAAGGTTTATCTGGACAAGGAGCTGAGTCATCTTGTCTAGACTGTGCTTTTGCTAAGAGAGGTTGGACCAGATGATGTTAGACCCTTTGTTGGTCTAGCCACCCTTCCAACATGTTATTCCATGATTCCATGAACTGTGACCTAACCAGGTGTGACAGAGGGAAGAGACACACATAGAGGAGTCCTCAGGCTCTTCTTGAGAGTCACAGACCCTGTGGGATGAAGAACCAGAACTAAACAAGAACTTTACTCGATCCCAAGTTACTGACCTGATTACTGGTCTAAAAGCTGTAAGGAAAAGAAGGAGCATCTCTAGAAAAAGGTCTGAACTGGGGACAGCCACTGGGGAAAGTTCTAGAAAACAGGGAATTTGTCTCCGGCACACTGGGCTGTGTCTCCAGCTGTGAGAACTTCTGGCTGGACAAGTGGCTCATGGAATGCAGACAGGAAAGGACCTCCTGTCCCCAGGGAGAGCTCTCAGAGGAGGCCGCTTCACTCCTCTCCTGCTGACACTTTCTCCAGTTTAATTGACAGGAATATTTCCTTATGCACTCTCCTGAGCTGGCCCAGCTCATGCAGAACTGACACCCATCCAAGCAGGACCAGGCAGGAGACTCTCCCTGAGCTTTGTCACAAAATCAGGGCAGTGAAACAAACCCACTGAGGATCTTTCCGACTCAGTGGAAAGGTTGCTGTCAAAACCCCAGCACTGTGTTTTCCCAGGAAGCAAGTCTGAAATGGAGGTAGCAGCCTAGAGAGATTCTGTTGGAAATCCCAGGTGGAAGCAACAGAAAAATCAGCTGCCACTTTCCTCTGGAATGACAGAAAGTTGACAATGGTGACATTTGAAACACTGGTGACTTTTCTGAAGCTCAATAAGCAGAGCAGAGGAAAATCCCTGAGCAACGGGACAGAGGCCACGGGATGTCACTGTGCCCGGCCCTGCAGGGAAGAGAATGTCCAGTTTACAGCCCAGCCACCACGCTGGGATCCCCAGCCCCACCAGAACGCCTCACCCACCTCGGGAAGCAGGGTGTGTTCTGTGTGAACACGATGTGTTCTCCTCACGGCCACCTGAGCTCCTGAGAGATGACTCCCTGTGTGTGACTGGGGGGGAAAGAACTCTGGGAGAGCAGGAAAACCTTCCCAGCTGCCTAATGGAGTGCAAATGAATTGGACAGCACTCCTGCTAATGTGTCGGGATCATGCTTAGCAGTGGGAATGACCTTGTTGAAGCTAAAATGAACACATTCACAGCTCCACCAGCAGGAGCTGCTGGATGCTCCATGCAAACCCTCAGCGCTGCTGCTCTGATGCCGATTCCAGGGGGGTGGGTGGAATTCTCCTCTGCTCCTGTCCCAAAGCTGTGGAAGAAGGGAGCCTTTTGTGGAGGGATGGAGAGCATTTGGGGAATGACTTTTCCTTTTGCATGCTGTGTTCTAAGGTAGAAAAGCTGAGAGGGCCTGGAAAAGAGAGGGGTGACCTTAGATCCCCTTCCAGTGACTTAAAGGGCTCCAAGAGAGCTGGAGAGGGATTTGGTATGAGGGATGGAGGGACAGGACAAGGGGGAATGGTTTCCCACTGCCAGAGGGCAGGGATAGATGGGATATTGGGAAGAAATTCCTCCCTATGATGGTGGGGAAGCCCTGGCACAGAGAACCTGTGACTGCCCTTGGACCCCTGGAAGTGTCCAAGGCCAGGCTGGACAGGGCTTGGAGCAATGTGGGATAGTGAAAGGCCTGTGGAAGGCCCATGGAAGTGGATGAGCTTCAAGGTCCTTTCCAACCTGAACCATTCCAGGATTCTCCGATTTTAACTCTGGCCTTGTAAGGAAGCAGCAAACTTAACAATTCTGGGGTTGTATGTGCTCTAGATTAAGCCTAGGAGCTAGTGGGAATGGGCCTGACTCCTAAACAGTTCACTGGCTTCAGCTCCAGGTGTGCCCATCAATCTCCAATGTGCTGAACTAAAACTGCAGTGAAGCAGCTACGAATGGAGTTAACTGAATAATAAAATAAATCCTTGTGGTTCCTGGGAATCCTCCACATGCAGGAGGTCATGGCCTGTGCAGTCCCCTGACAGCACAGACACAGCTCAAATTAGACATTTATTTAGTGTGCATTTACAACATGTGATTAACCTCATGTATTTAGATTTTTTCATGTTGGCTTTTGAAAAGAGTCTCTTAGGAAGAAGAAAAGCAAAAGGGATAAAACTGCTGAAATTAATGTTTTACTCTTAGTCTTTGAGCAAAACCTTTCACTCAACTCTGCCTATTTTTAAATTCTTTCAAGCAAAGGGTTTCTTACAAGAAACTGTCCTGAATGATCTGTGTACTGGCATTGCGAAGTGTAGGCAAGGAAGAGAGCTTGGAAAGGATGGGAAAGGAGAGGATCAGCATACAAACCATTATTGTGGGAAAGGGTGAAAAGGAAGATGAATCCCAAAGCTGTCAGGACACGTTGGCTTGCTCAGACTCAAACTCTACTTATCTGTGTCCAACTACTCTCCCAGCTGTTAAAAACCTTCCCATGTCCATGCTGAAAATCCAAGTCCCAGAATCACTGAGGTTGGAAAGGATGTCCAAGATGATCAAGTCCAACCTGTGACTGATCCTGACCTTGTCACCAGCCCAGAGAACTGAGTGCCACATCCAGTTTTCCTTCAGCTTCCCCAGGGATGGGGACTTCACCACCTCCCAATGCCTGACCAGCCTTTCTATGAAGAAATTACTCCTGATGTCCAACCTGACCCTGCCCTTGAGGCTGTTTCCTCCTATCCTGTGCAAGTGGAAGAAGGTGCCCCTGGCACCATTTGTGCTGCCCAGATACAAGAGGCAAGACAAACCCCCAAATTACCACTCCCAGCAGGAATTGCCATTCCTGGCAGGTGTTCCTGCTTGGCCTGTGTCCTACAGGAAGAAAGCACCTTTCTGTCTAAATCAGGAACAGGGTTGAAGGGGCAGGAAGGCAATAAAATTAGGAATGGTGGGAGGATTGAGGGTTTTTTCTCCTTCCCTTTTCCTCCCTGATCTCAGGTTATTGATAGAATTTTATGAGCAGGAAGGCCACCTGGTGCTGGCTGGAATAAAATCCTCTCACCAGGAACAGGAGGCTGCAGCCTCTGTGTCCCTTGCCCAGCAGAGCTCCCGCTTCCTCTGCTGCCATGCATCCAAATGCCGAGACTTTCCAGGGAACAGCTTAAGCAGGATTGATTTATGCCCCCTCTACAGCGTTCTCTGGATGCTGGAATGCGTTTGTATCCCTGGTCCCTAACAAGTGCTCCTCGGAGCTGTGTTATTTCAGAAGGACTCTGCAATGCCCCGGCGCATCCCCGCTTTTGTGTGGCTGATAAGGGATTTGTCAGTGAAATTGCCTCGCTATCAAAACAATAAAAGCCAACTGGCAAGGTGACATTTTGGGGGAATTCAGTTCCCTCTTTGTGGGTTCCTCTCACTTTGTTTTATGTGTGATATCTTCTCCTCTCTGCCTCCCATTGGAAGGTCAGTGCAGCGGGGGAAGGAAGTTGGCGTTGAAAGAAAAAACTTGATTTGATTTAGAGCAGACTCGGAGCTGCTCAGGAAGATTGCTGACAGGGGGACAGAGGATAAGTCATTTCTGAAGGTGTAGTGCAAACATGAATCCCTTAAACAACACGTCAGACTCCAGTTCTTCCTCTTGCTCAGGAAGCAGTTGGATTGTGGATATAATCTCTGAATTTCCAAAGACTTTTTGTTGATCCTCTTCACTCATTTGCTCACAACAACATAACACAACACTTGCAATTAATTATGGATGCACTCGAGTCCAGACATGAGCTCACTCTGTTGGCTTGGCAAAGCAACTTAATTAATAAATAACGATGATGATGATGAATAAAGATAGGAATAAACAAAGGGGACTCTATATGAGGGATGAAGCATGAAGTATTCATGTTCCAGGCTGTCAACAGATTCGTTCTGCTGAGCCCACCTCACTTGACAGCACTTCAGCACTTTCCAACCACCCCCAAGCTCCCGGTGGTTCCAGGATTATATCTGGATCCAGACAGGAATCCATGAGCTGTGACACCAGAGAAGAGTTTGATTCAGGATCCCTGGATCAACAGTCTGTAAAAACTGGGCAACTGGGTCAACACCTGCCATGGTGATGATTGAGAATGGCACTGAAACAAGGACAGGAGGTGGAGTCACCAACTGCCACATTCCCCCAGACACTTTCACAGCAGCACGGAACAAGCAAAGTTGGAAAAGACCTCCAAGATCTTCCAGTCCAACCTTTAAAGTGAAGTCCTACCTTTAAGGAAACTTCTTCAGAATCATTTAGGTTGGAAAAGCCCTCCAAGGTCATTGAGTCCAACTGTTCCCCAGCACTGCCAAGGCCACCACTGGCCCATGTGCCCAAGTGCCACATCCATGTGGTTTTTAAAGCCCTCCATGAATGGGGACCTCATCACCTCCCTGGGCTGTGACAGAGCTGGACAACCCTTTTGGAGAAGAAATCTTCCCAGTATCCAGCCTGACCCTCCCCTGGCACAGCTTGAGGCTGTTTTCTCTCTTCCTGCCCCTGTTCCCTGGGAGCAGAGCCTGACCCAGCTGCCCCCTCCTGTCAGGAGTTGTGCAGAGCCACAAGGTTCCCCCTGAGCCTCCTTTTCTCCAGGCTGAGCTCCTTTCCCAGCTCTTTCAGCCACCTCTGGTGCTCCAGGTCCTTCCCCAGCCCCATTCCCTTCCCTGGACACACTTCAGTCCCTCAGTATCTTTCTCAGTGTGAGGAGAAATGCCAGAGGGTTTTGTTTACACCAAGCCCTGGGCACCATCTCCAGGCTGGGTCCTCCCCCCTTTACCTCCACTCTTTTGATGGATCAACACCCGGGACAGCACATTTCCAACACTGACAAGTTCCAGGTTTGGAGGATGCTGTATCTGAAAGGCTCCTGACCCACTCCAAGGACATTCCAACCCCCCTGTCCTCTCAAACCATGCTCACACTCCTGTTCTCTGTCCCCACTGAGCTCTGCTTGGGAATGGGATGCTGTTCCAGCTCCCCATTCCCCGGCGGGAAGAGTGAGCAGGGCTCACACCATGGATGGCACAGAGCAGGGAATGGGCAGGAGCTCTGCCATGCTCCAGGCACTTAAAAGAGGCTCTGAGTGTTCTGAAGTGATTTATTTTAGACCACACCACATTAACCACCAGTAAAGAAGAATCAGAGGCTCCTGCTGCTCATTCCTTTCTGGACTCCAGCTCCTTGTTATGTTTGTCCTAACAGAAGTATCGACCTGAATGGGAATGATTGATGAGGGAAAACACTGAGCTTAACTGAGCTTTTCTTCCCTTCAAGACAGGACTTTCAGCAGGAGCCCCACTTTGGAGGGGTCTCTTAGAAGGACATAACCTCATTGCATTTTCCCCATTCATGAAGATAATCTGAGAGGGACATGACATTTCCCCTTCAAGGATGAGGCAACACTCACTGCATCCTTTGTGGAGACTTTTGGGTTTACTTCAGCTGGAAATTCAGTGTTTGGGAATGCAAGCCTCAGCTTGCAAAACCAATGGCATAAAGAACAATCAGGCTAAATGCTGAAAATCACAGGAAAAATCCCACCAGGTGAGAAGCCTGCAGCTGGAAATGACTGCAGTTCCATCCTTTTTAATGTTTTTCACCATCACCACTGTTGTCAGTCATTGTTAGGTATTAAATTGCATAAAATACAAGCCCTTGGAAACAAACATCAGTGCTTATCAGCCTATGTCAAAAGTCAATTTTTTCTTTACAGCAATTTCATGTGGAAATTACTTCTGGGGAGCTGCTCACTGCAGCTCAGCCCTGAGCTCCAGAGGCACAGGGACAGGAGTCTTCTCCCTTCTCCCCAGATCCTTCAGGATGGCTTTAGAATCATGGAATGGGTTGGGTTGGGAGGGACCTAAATGCTCATCCCATTCTGTCCCCTGCCCCTTCCACTAGAACAGGTTTTTCCAAGTCCTGTCCAAACTGGTCTTCACTTAGAGAGAAAAATCTCCTGTCAGGTTTGACTTTTACTTTAAAAGGCTGAGGACAGGTCATACGTGAGGTCTAAATTATGAAATTAGCACCTCCAGTCACAGGCACTGGGAAATGAAAGATCTTAGGGGATTTATACTGTTAATAAACCCCTGCGAGTGTGTGCCTGACAAACAGCTTGTGAATTAACCTAATAAACAACCACTGGTCGTTGATAAATTGCATCTGGGTTGAAATTGAATGAGTAGAGATGGGTTGAGCTGCCTGCTGCCTACGGAATTACGATGGACATTATTTCTTTATGATAGCAGCATCCACTGGCTGACACACGAGCTGTGGGTCACTTGCAGGGTGCTGGGTTTCCACCATCTCTCTGTGGTCCGGTTTATATCAGCTCCTCACAGAGCTCAGGAGCTGGAAAACCCAGACCAAACTTTTCCTGTCAGCTTTGACAGAGATGGAGGTGAAGCTTTTCCAAAACGGAAGAAAAGGTGATAATGTTGAAATACGGCATCGCTATGTGGAGTTGACTTTTATTCAAGCTCCAGAAAATGCTTCCTCAAATGCAGTGAGGTTGGAAAGGTCCAGGTGAGTAGGTTCATGTAAATAGAACAATGGGATGGTTTGGGTGGGAAGAGACCTTAAATCTATCCAGTTCCACCCCCTGCCATAGGCAGGGACAGCTTCCAGCATCCCAGGTTGCTCCAAGTCCCATCCAACCTGGCCTTGGACACTGCCAGGATGCTGAGGGCTGCACCCAGGTATTTCAAGTGCTGAAGTGGAGTGGTGAAGAAGGTAGTTCTCCAGGTTTGCCTGCTCCAGGTGTGGCAGAGCATCTCCTTTCCCTGCCCATCCAACAGCCTGGCTCTGGTATTCAAGGCCAAAGGAATTGGATAACAATTCCAGACAGGAGGCAGTGTGTGAGGACACACATTATTAGCCTCACTCCAGAAACCTGAGGCCACTTAGCCACTGTCCCAAAGCTTAACCTTGACCTTATGACCACTGGCTCCAGCTGCAAACCCTAAATGGGATATTTTGGAAGCACCCTGCAACCCTTCCTTCCTCACTATGCAGACATGGAGCAGCAGATCCTTAAAAATGAAACACTCTTGATTAATATTATAATATTATAGTATGGTATAGTATAGTATAATATATAACAGTATATAACATAATAGTAGGTATAAACTTGGGTTTTTGGTTACTGCTGCCTTCCCACCCTCAAAGCCAATCCCCCACATAGCCTTATGTTCTTTCCACAGAAGGTGGAGTAATGTCCTGTATTAGCCAACAACCTCCTGGCAACACCAGGGTCTCCGTTTTTGGCAGAACAACCCAGCTGTATAATTTTCAAGGTGAAGACCTCAGAGGACATGCAGGGCTGGTGGCTGTTTGTGGTTGTTGAATATATCCCAAAAACCCGCAACAGCACCCAAAAGACCCCTCACATCAGAACTTTTTGGCCTTAGGATTTAGGATGATCCACAGGTATACTGTACCTGGCCTTGGCTCCTTGATCTGGTGCTGTCTTTCCATGTGACCTTGGTGAAACCACTTAGTGTCTGATAATTAGAGACTCTTAAACTGATTATTAGAGATTCTTAGACTCATAAAAGTGTTATGAGATGGCCAAGGTGGGGTGGAGGTGGAAGAGTCTCCAGAAGTACGTAAACCAGATTGATTTGAAAATCAATGTGATGCTTTCAAAAATGAAATGCCTTTGATCCTCCGGCAGCCCCACCGCGTCTCCTGGATCCCTGGCTGTAACAGCAGCCGCCAAGGAGCCAGCAGGAGACTTCATTGCTCTTGGAATTTTCATAAAGTTCATAAAATAGTCCCTGAACTGAAGGAGAATGGCATTGTCCCTGCAGTGACCCCTCAGCAGCAGGAAAGAAGGGGTTGCACAGGCCCAAGGCACACTTGCAGAAGCACCTTTGCATCTTGTCCCCCACCACGGGGACAAGCAGAGCCCACCCCTCAGGTTGTGCCATCTGCTCTGCCAAAATCATAACTCGCTGCCAGCAACCTTAATTAAAAATATTAATGCTGGATAAGTGTGCCTGGAAAGTCTGCAGCTCCATTCTGCTCTCCCTCCAATTGCTGGGTAATTGCAATAATCCCTGTGTCTAGGGGAGGATCACTCCCCAGGGCCTGCCTTCCCGTGCCTCCAAGTGCAAAATCCTTTATTATTTTCCAGGCTGGCTCTGCCACCAGGGTGGTACCACTTCATTAGGGAGAGGGAGGATGGATATCAGGCAGAACCCATTATGTACTGGGAACAGGGCCATGCACAGGATCTGCTGCTGAGCTGCTCATCCAGGAGCTTCCCACGTGCAGGGAGGGGAGGGAGCAGAGGATACACATCCCCCTTGCTGGCAAAGACCTGCCCTGGCAGCAGGAGATGGAGCAGGACATTTCCCAGCAGCAGGCTCTCCCTCCTCCTCCAGGGCAAGCTGGAGCAGCAAGGAACATGCAAAGGAGCAAAGAGGAGAAAATCAGGCTCCAAAATGCAGAGCCAGGGGGAAATGCTGAGGAAAATGCTGCTCCTGCCCTCTGGAAAAAGTGGGCTGAACTAATCTACACGGGGGAGACTCCAACAGAGGAAGCACCAGGAGGAAGAGAGAGGAGCTGCACATGCATCACACCTTTAACTCCCTGCTTGTCTGAGAGACAGAGGCCTCCTTGCTGCCATGTGAGGTCAGGATCTTAGCTGGGACAAACTGGGAAGTTTCACTGCTTTTACTTAATTCTCTCCAAAAGACTTCTGAAAAAACCTACTCCTGCTTCCCAAATGCATCTTCCCCCCAAAACATGAACCCCCTACTGATGCAACACTGCAGCAGGGGGAGTTTTATACACAGAAAGATTTGAGAATTTTAAACCATGGAAATATATGGGAAAGCAAATTAATAGGATCATTTCCCTTAATGCAACTTTTGAATTCTGAGTGTGTCCTCTACCTCTGATCCATCTTTTCCCAGTGTGTCCTGCTCTCGACACACATCAGAAAAACAGGACACGCCTCTGAGTCTTTTCCTTTGGTCTTTCCACCAGGAGACCCATGGCAGTCAGGGAGACCCAGCCCCAGCTCACTGCTGCAGTCCCTGCTGGGATCTCCCTATTTCACAAAACCCCAGAATGGTTGGGGTCAGAAGGGACTTTAAACACATCTCATTCCATCCCGTTCCATGGGCAGGGACACCTTCCACCATCCCAGGCTGCTCCAAGCCCCGTCCAACCTGGTCTGGAACACTTCCAGGGATGGGGCAGCCGCAGCTTCTCTGTTTTGGGTGCTGTCCCTCCAGACAGCCCCATTCCCACCTGCACAGGAGCCAGGAAAGCAGCCAGTCCTCAGGACAAGCTGAATTTCCCTCTGCCAGTGGTGTGGCACTTGCAGGAGGGCGCTCCCAGGCACAACAAATAAATAACTAACTGATAGCCCAAATTAATCCCTGTTCTCACCAAGCCCTCAGTGCTCGCTGGTGGGGCGAGTTGATTCCCCCAGTGGCAGCAGATATTCCATGGATCCTGTCAGGGTGTGACAGTCCCCATCCTTCCCAGCAGAGCATGGCATTGCTGTCACGTCGCTCCGTGATGAGCCCGTGATGAGCACCCCAGGAGCAGTTCTGATAAAGTTCCCCTATTCACAGGAATTTTTTGTCTGCTTTATTACATTACGTATTCCTCAGAGACAGCCTGGGAAAGTGGGAATGATTAGTGTTCCATTTGCAAACACATATTCCTGAGTGCAAAGTGATTGCAGAGTGTGTGCCCCTATAGCTTTAGGTAAAGCTGGGTTTAGCTCCACAAAGAAATATGGAACAGAAGTGTAAGGCATGGAAAAATCTCACTCCCTGTCCTTCATAATGTGGTGGGGTAAGAATTGTGGTGAAATCATGCTTTTGCCACTTTATTTTTGAGTATGTTTTCACTCGGGAGAAATTTTTATCCCAAATGTTCTGAATTTTTCACAGAGATGTGAAAGTGTCTGGGGGCAGCAATTGCTCAGCAAAATGTTGCCTTATGGCACAAGAACCTCCCACCAAGAGGAGTCACACAGAATCCCAGAGTGGGCCAGGCTGGAAGGGACCACAGTGGGTCCGTCTGCTCCAGCAGGGCCATCCCAGAGCACAGATTGTGTCCACACAGCTCTGGAACATCTCCAGTGAGGGAGACTCCACAGCCTCTCTGGGATCTGTTCAGGGCTCAGGCACTGCCCAGGAAAGTTCTTCCTCCTGTGCAGGTGGAACTCCCTGGGGTCAGTTCCTGCCCGTTCTGTGGTGCCATTGCCAGGCCCCCAGAGCAGAGCCTGGCCCTGCTGAGAGCCCTCCCTGCACACAGGGACCCCCAGGGCTGAGCCCCTCTCAGCTGGGGCTCCTCTGGAGGCTGAACAGCCCCAGCTCCCCCAGCCCTTCCTGGGCACGGAGATGCTCCGGGCCCTTCAGCATCTCTGCAGCCTCTGCGGGCCCCACTCCAGCAGCTCCCTGTCTCAACATAAATTAATTCCTGCACATTCTTTCCCTCAGGAAGATTTCCTTCCTTGTGAAGATCCAATGTAGCACTGCTCTGTGACAAAAGCCACCGACTCTGCCTGATCTCGAGGCAAAACATCCAATCTGTGCCACTCTTATTAACTCATTACATCCAACACTAATCCCTCTCTCCCTGGATACCTTAAGGAAAAGCATTCCTGGTCCGAAGAATCAGCTTTGCAATGTATTTCCAGGAGCTGTTTTCTCTACAAACTGCATATGGAAAACTGTGCTGTCCTCAGCCCTGGAACACCAGGCTGACAGTGGGCGATCCCCATGTGCTCCCTCAGGAGACAGGCTCACGGAGCCCCGAGAGCACAGCAGGAAAAGCTGGAATAGCAATGTGAGAGCAGCTTCTGTGGCTGTTCTCAGCTTGGCCAGCAGCTCCCACAGCTCCAGGAGCTGTCCCCATGGGCTGACTTTCTCAGCAGGAGCAGCAGAGCCATGCCACATCCACTGAGCTGTGTCTTTGATCTTCAGGATGCTGTGAATACCGGGCTTGGGATTTGCATTTTTCAGGAGCAGAGGTACATCAGCTCCAGATGCTTCTTAATCTCTTTATGTTACATCTGTAAAAATGCAGGTGGGCTCCTCAAGTGAGCCCTAAAGAGCGGGGAAAGCCTGACACCATCTTCAGAAATCCTGTTAGCCCCAAAGGTCCAAGTCCCCAGGTCTGGGATATTCTTTTCCCATGACATTGGCTCTGTACCAGGGTTATATTTTTATTTATATTTAATGCACAAGCAAAGTTGGCTGCATATTGCTAAAACACCCTGCTTTAAGGAGGCTGCAGAAAGAAAAAAGAGGGAGAACCCAGCTTCCCTTTGAATATTCTTCTAATGGAAGAGGAAACCATTGTAGTTTCCATTTGTTCCCCTTTAGTGCAAAGGCCTTTGTGAGCAAGACCCTGCAAGTAAGGTGGTCTCCAGGTCCTTGACCCCCTTTCAGCAACTGGAATTTAATCTCTGCATTTCAAACATACCCCAAACCTGCTCAGTATTCCAGAGATGACAACAGGACCTTCGGAGCAGCAGCCCTTAGGAGCAGGAAACAAGGATAACACAACAGCTCTTTTCTATGGAAGGAGTTATTTCCAACATCCCTGCTGTGGCTTTGGGGGTTACAACCCTTGGACCGTGGCTGGGGGACCTTGGAAGCAGCTCCCACTGATCCCCGAGACTGCTGCCAGCATTCTGCAAGATGAATTTACAAATCATCCATCACCAGCAATTCTAACGATTTAATTAGACCCAAATTACTTTACATCTTCAGAAACATCACAGATCTTGCTGGAAAAGATCCTGTGCATGTGTACGGACTTGCCAGCAAGGAATTGTTTCCTCCTGCCAGAAGTGGGGGAGCGCAGCGTTCCTGGCCCCAGTGGCTGGTGGGCAAAGCCAGAGGAGGATTCCAGTGCCTGCCTGGACCGCAGCCTGCGGCAGAAGGGAGTTACAGCCTTCATCCTCCTCCAGCAGAACCCTCCTCCCAGCACGCTCCCGCAGCTCTGAGCTCGTTCCCGCAGCCTTGCCGGGAGGTGTCGGCTCCAGCCGGGCACGGGAGAGCAGCAAAGGCAGCACAACTTACTCAGTCCCTCAGCCAGAAACACAACAAAGCTCTGGAGGGCTCCCTGATCTGTTCCAGACAGGGCTGGCCCCCGCAGGGCCGCTCAGCCCTCGTGCCAGAGAACACAAATCATAAACCCCACACGCCAGGAGCTCCTGCTGCCTCCGGCAGCGCTGGGGTCACGCGTCCCAGCTGGGTGGGCTCCTTGAGCAGCATCTCCCTTGTCTGGGGGGCTCGGTCCAGCCAGAGCACTTCCCAGCACAGGGAGCCTGGGAACAGCCCCGGCTCGGGAACAGCCTGATGAGGGACTGGGGCTGTTGGGGCGGCTGGAACAATTAACAGAAATCGGAGCCCAGCAGGAACAGGGCTAATGCCAGGATTATTCCCTGGCAAGTCGTGCTAGAGGCAGGCATTGATCTGGAAGCTGCACTGGGATGGTGCAGGCATGGAAAGGGGTGCAGGGAGTTCCTGTTCCCAAAGAACCCTGCCAGGCAGCCCCAGGGTGAGGGTTACAGACAGGTGTGTGCCCTGTATGTGACACACGTGTCACTTGTGGGCAGGACTCTGCTCCTCCCTGCCTTGACCTGTGTAAGTCGTGGTGCTATGAAAGCCACAATGGTTAAAAGCACCCCCCAACTTTATACATGGGTTCCTTCAGGGAAATGGAAGAATAATAAAGTGCCCAAAGGGGGGCAAGACACCCAGAAAGTTGTTTGTGAGGTGAAATAGGAAAATAAACTGGGAGGCAAACGCTGCCTTGGAAGAAAATCGGAGGTGCTGCTTTATCCCAGTCTTGCCAATTGCTGAGGCTGTGTCTGCTCACCCCTGAACGTGTCCAAGGCCAGGCTGAATGAGGCTTGGAGCAACCTGGGATAGTGGGAGGTGTCCCTGCCCATGGCAGGGGCAAGACTGGGTGAGCTTTAGGGTTCCTTGCAACCCAAATCCATCTGTGATTCCATATAGCCCTGGCTAAATACAGAGAAAACAGGGGAGGCCCTCGGAGAAAGGGTGGATTTGAATACATACCAAAACTCCTACTGTACTATTTGGTTTGATAAAAAAAAGGCCAGGAAGAGGCAGGTATGAAGATCCACAGCTGGCTCCCGAGGCCCTGGAAGAGGAGCAGATGCCGAGAGGCAGCTCGTGTCCCTAACTGGATCAATCCAGGCAGAGCTGAGCCAGACCTGCCACAGGCACACACCACACAGCCAGGAGAGGCTGCTCTGCCCAGCTCACAGCTCTGGGGTGCCTGTCCCATCCACAGCAGGGATCTGCCTACCCTGGAAACACAGAGCTGGGAGAAATTCACCCACATTCCCTGAGCACTGTGCTCCTGAGCTGCCCCACAGGAGGCAATTCTGTTAGGGAGAGCTCACTGCAGCCTGTAGCTATGCTGTCCAAATAGCTGAGTACAGTCTGTCTTCTCCAAAACCCACAGGAAATCTAGCTTCACACACTCCTGCTTCTGCTTCCAGATGTGTTTGGGAGCAGGGAAGCCTCCTGCCACCTGAGCTCTGCACCTCGGAAAGACCTGGTGTGCCCGAGTCATTCCAGCCACGGAGAAAGGCCACGTTGCCAGCAAAACATTTGCAGCCTGCTGCAAACCCGCTGACCTGCATAGTCCTGATCCTGCTGCACTCTTTCCCATTTTTCCCTCTGTTTTTTAATCAATGTGCCTCGTGTGATAGATCAAAGGACTTAGGGAAGGAGCTCCAGCCCTTGTCAGGAGCAGGCAATGAGACAGCCGGTCCCGCCCATGCAGACAGCCCAGAGGGGCTGCAGATATTCATTTAAAAATCACATTGCAAGGCTTGAGCAGTGCCATTTGTTTCAGCCTTTCATGCTCAGCTCTTCCATTCTCCTGTTCAATCACAAGGAAAGAGCCCCACGGCCAAGAAGTCCCACCCGGCTCCGGATCCGCAGGCTCCGGATGTTGGGCTGCTCCATCCCCGCCTGCCTCCTGCAGATCCCCAGCACTCAGCGAGAGCCACCCTGCAATTAATTCTCTCGCAATAATAGGGCAGCAAAAATTACCAAGCAGACTCTTGTAGCAATAAAAATGTAATATACTGAGTCTGACTCGAGAAGTCCCGGCACTAAACGTCTCTCTTTTGGAGCACTTCCATCTTTATATTCCTGCCTCTTAGTTCCTCTTGCTTTTTTTTGAGCCTAATGTGAGTCTCACTTCCAAAGCATTCATCCTGGAGCTATAAATTCCTTGTGTGAGCCATGTCAGACCCAGCGGTCCCTTGGCTGGATTGGGAACATTGAGTTTCATCCAGGTTTTGGCTCGTGCCCAGCAGGGAGGTTTTGCTCTTCCAAGACACTGGGAGGAGAGAAAAGGGTCCAGCCCAGATGGTGGGGACCCAGGGGGGATTTAATAGAGAAAACTACAGGAAAAACACAATTCTGGAGGGCCCCTGCCTGGAAATTTCTGCCACAGCAAGGTTGGGTGGCACTTAATGGCAGTAGGGGATGGGAGAGGGCAAGTCCAAGGAAAAAGGAGTGTTCCAGGGGAGGGCTCAGCAAGATTTCCAGGTGAACTGAGGGGTTCCCAGCAGTAACACAGCTCTGACAGTGCCTAGAGGGTTTATTCCCTTCCACCATCCCTCTGTGAGGCTCACTGGAAAAACTACAAACTGCTGCCCCCTGCCTGGGCTCAAGGGATGTTTGAGTCTGGGTTTACAACCCTGTGGTTTGGTGAAAGTTTCGTGCTTTGCCCAGCCCATCTGGGCTCCCAAAATACACCAAGGTGTCCTCATGCTCCCATTGGCAGGCACCTGGCTCTGGGATCAGCATTCCCTGATTACAAGCCATATCCCTCTTCTCTTTCCACTTTGGCACAACCAACTCCAGAGAAGCCACCCGTGTGTTGTGTGTGTTTGCTCTTGCACCGCCTGATCTCCAGAGCCTGCAGAATCCTGACCTCCAGCCCGACCCTGCTGAGCAGGTTTTGGACAAGACCCACCTTCCAGATTTAGTCTTTGTTTGCCAGTTCCCTATAAACCCCATTCCCATGGTTCAGCTTGTTGCCTCCTCCCCTCCCTGCTCTGTGCCTCTCATCCCTCAGCTCTGGGATGACATTCCCCTCCCCAGTCCTGTTGAATTCCTCAGAGCCCCATGGATTTGCCCATAACAGGTTTTTCCATGTCACACCAATGGGCACAAAGTCCTTGGAAGCTGAGCACAGATCCTCAGTGGGATTTCTGAGCTGGGGAGAACCAAGGCCTGAGACAAAAGGAAGGGATGATCCCCTGGGCCAAGCAGGGAAGGTGGGGTGTTCCCAGGTGGGGTGTTCCTCCTGGCAGCACATCCATGCACAGAGCATGGACCAATCTTTGCTTTGGGCAAAAAATTGGACTTTCCAGAGCTCAAATGAACACGATCTTCAAGCAGAGTCCCTGGAAGTGAAATTCTGATGAGGCTTCAGCACCCTGGTGCCTGCAGACAGCCTCCTGCTCGATTCACTGCTCTGTCATGCTTGTTACTGGGAAATGAATTCCCTTCACACTGACATTTCATAGACTTCCTGATCCAGCACATAATGAACACCCCGCCAGCCCTGGCAGCCTCTTGCCAAACTAACTTTTATTACCTGTTTTCTCATTATTGTATTTAAATTTTCTGGTCTGTTGTCGCCTTGGCTCTTTTTATTTCTCCTTGTTAAAAGAGAGAGAACAGGGTAAGATAACAAATTTCCCCAGCAGGGACCTGCGCAGGGAAGCACACATTCCCAGTGTCCCAGCCAGCCCCGGGGCTGCCCAGGATGAGGCAGCAGCACTTGCAGGCAGCTGCAGAGGTTGGAACAGGGATAAATGATGCAGTGCTGAAGCACCTTGCCAGAATTAAGCACACAGCAGTGCCGGCTGTGTGATCCTCCACCTTCCTGACCCGGGGCTAATCACATCTCTGCCATCAGCAGGGCACTTACACCTCATATCCCTGACATTAGGATGACTTATTCCAGACTTTTAGTCTTATTTGCTTTCACTCTCCTACAGCGTGTAACATAAGAGAGTGGCAGTGCTCAGCAGTGGCTCCCAGGCATTAGAGCTGAAAGGCTCCTAATGAAAACCTGGAGAAGCTGGGGAATCATCCCTGCAGCACTCCAGCTATAGGCTCCAGCACTAAGCTGGCTGCTGGCTCCTGCTGGCTTTATTTTCTTGGGCTGCATGCACTCCTGAGAACTCTCTTCTGGGCTGGGAATGGGCCTTAGGAGCCCAGTGGCAAGTGGGATCATCCCTCTGGGACTGTGGCCATCTGGTGTAAGTGGTCGCCTCCTCAGCTGACCTTTCCCTCTGGTCTGGAACATCAAATAAACAGAACAGACCATGACAGGAGCCTGAGACACCTGAAATAACAGAGAAGAGACAAGTGCTCCCAAGAGGGGTTTTCCTTCTTTCCATGCTTGACACTTCACTGTTGTCTTGCTTCAGAAAAGTCTGATGCCTTTGCACCTTGTCTAATCTCCCTTAAGAAAACCAGAAGCCTCATGGAGAGGGGAAACCTGTTTTCTTAAGCTTTTAAAGGGCCGTGAACGCAGAGATCAAAAAAAACCAAAAACCCAACCAGCAGCACAAAGTGCTGTGTGCAATTTCTCTGTTAACAACCAGACACCACAGTAGGAAACAGAAACCCCCCAACGTGAATAAACATCTCATTTTCCCCTCCATTTCCAGAAGAATGGCCAGAGCACATCCCATGGGGGGTCTGGAGGCCTGGACACCCAATCTGAGGGACCTTGCAAGGGGCAATGTGCAATTATGTGTTTAATTATGATACTTCATTTGAATATTCCCTCTGCTACTCCTGTTGTTAAGCCCTGAATTCTTGTTGGACAGGGCTTGGAGCAAGCTGGTATAGTGGAAGGCATCCCTGCCCACAAAAGGGGTGGAACTGGATGAGATTTAAGGTCCCTCCCAACCCAAACCATTCCATAATTCCTCACATTCAAGTTCTCCCCACGTTGCTGCTGCTTGCTGTTCCTCCCCATGCCTTTCCCAGCTCCTCAAAGTCCTTTATGAGGTGGGCGTGTGGAACTGCACTGAGCAGAGAAGTCACAGAGCCCTGGCTGTAGGCTCTGTGCTGTTCCCTGATCCTTTCCCACTAATCCTCTTGCTTTTGCAGAGCTGTGCCATGCCATTTCCATAGAATAATTTAGGATGTCCCTGAGGAGTGAGAGCCCAGCTCAGAACTCATCCTTTGCATGTGAAGTGACAAGTGCCTGTCCCCAGTGCATCCCTGCCTTTCTCTGTGTTGGATTCTCCAGTTTATTCCTGGTCACTCCATCCCACGAGGTGCTTCCCTTCCTGACCACCCTCCCTTAGCATCATCTACCTTTACATCCCACCTAGAGTGACCTTCCAGATCTTTCCTGAGCACGGGGAACAGGGAACAAGCTGCAGGCTCACAGATCCCTGCAGGGCTCCACTGCTGCCTCCCTGCCTCCCTCAGCAAGGGGCTCTTCCTCCCTTCAAGCCCTTATCCATGGGATGACCTTTCCTCTTAGCCCTCAGGGGCTTAGTATCCTTAAGCTGCTCCGCTGAAGAAAGTGATCAAAAGCCTTCCAGAAATCTAAGTGGATTTTTGTCCACTGGATTTACCTTGATCTACATGCCCTGTGATGCCTTCAAAGATTCCTGAAGAGATTTGTGGAGCCTGATGCCTCTCCTTTACAAAGGACATCCTGTCCCACTTATCCAGGCACCTCTTGATCCTGTCCTTTCTTTCTCCCAGTTATCCCAGTTCAACTTTCCAACTCTCTGGACCTCCATCAGTTGTGCCACAGGAGCTATGATAGATAGGTTCATAGATTAGATATGAGGAAATTTTTTTACATGGAAGGGCTTGCAAAGCACTGGCACAGGTGCCCAGGGCAGTGGTGGAGTCACCGTCCCTGGAAATGTTCAGAAAAACTTGGAGATGTGGCACCACATGTGTTAGTGGTGAATATGGGGGTGGTGCTGGGTTGTTGGTTGAACTTGTTGATCTGAGAGGGCTTTTCCAACCTTTATGATTCCAATGACTGAGAGAAGGAAAAGGTGGACACAGCAGGCTCAGAGCAGACATAATCAGACTGACAGATGGCAGAGATAGATGGGATATTGGGAAGGAATTCATCCCTGGGAGGGTGGAGAGGTCCTGGCACAGGGTGCCCAGAGAAGCTGTGGCTGCCCAATCCCTGGAAGTGTCCAAGGCCAGGCTGGACAGAGCTTGGAGCCACCTGGGATAGTGGGAGGTGTCCCTGACCATGGCAGGGGTGGGACTGGATGGGCTTTAAGGTCCCTCCCAGCCCAAGCCATGCTGGGATTCTGTGATGCACCCTTGAAGTCACAGCACAAGAACTCCTCCGGTATTTTCCCACTGAAAAGAGATGTAGATCCCAGGACTAAACATTGCTACCCAGGCTGATTTTAGCAGCCCCCTGGCACTGTTTCATCCCACACTCTTCCATCCCTGTCAGAGATCACTGGTGAGGGGCTGGAGGAGCTGAGCTCAGCAGGAATGACCGCGGGAGCAGCCGGTGTTTGCTCCCAGCTCCTCCAGCACAAGTCCCACATCCATCCCCTCTGTGGGCACTGCCAGGGCACAGCATCCCTTTGGGAATGGCTGT
Source organism: Prinia subflava (assembly GCF_021018805.1). NCBI lineage: Eukaryota > Metazoa > Chordata > Aves > Passeriformes > Cisticolidae > Prinia > Prinia subflava. Next base: position 5,352,643 of record NC_086257.1, on the reverse strand, counting down.
CCCAGGACAGCACCTCAGGGTCCTGCATCTCCAAGGCAGCCCCGGGAAGAGCTCCCCCAGCTCTCCCAGCAGCCGCAGCCAGTGTTTCCACAGGCAGGGAGCAGTTCATTATCCTCGGGGCTCAGCAGTGCACGTTCCCATGGAAACGGGGAGCCTTTTCATGTCTGTTGACAGCTTTGGAGAGTTTTTTCTCTCAAATGCTTGGACACAGAACAGGTGTCTCCAAGCCAGGCAGTGAGCAGATAGCGCAGAGCCAGCGCAGGCCGATAATGAGACAAGTGTTTGTCTGAGATGAAACATTCTCACCCGGCGAGGGAGCCGGGCCGGAGCAGCACCATCCCTGCTGCAGGGACACAGAAACCACGGCAAGGGGGGACAGGCTGCCCACACACACAGCACAGCGCTGGGAGCAAGGATGTGGCTCCTGCTGCCTTCTCTCTGTCCCACAAGCACCGTGGCAGGGCTGGGGATCGGCCCCAGTGCCCCAGGACCATCACGGGCACATCCCCATCACTCTGGGAGGGCTGGCAGCATGGTCCTTAACCTGCCTGAGCAGCAGCACCAGAGAGCTGCCTGCAAAGCAGCAAATCCCCCCTCTTGCAGGGCTGGATGTGCAGTGAGCCGGACTGAAGGGAAAGGGTGGAATAACAAACGTGCGCTGGCCACGTCTCCCCTCACTCAGGGCAGCCGCTGCAGCCAAACACCAAATATCCACCTCCTCTGTTTTGTTTCTCCCACAGCTCGGGTTGTTCCAGGGCCTGAGCTCAGCCAGGAGCACTGAGGCATTCTGCACAGAAAGATTCATAATTGTTAATGTGGTGTTACATCAAAACCCATGTCCGGGACGTTCCAGGCTTCCATGTCAGGTGCTCCGAGAGCGGCCCGTGCCAGGTTTAAATTGTCTGTGCAAATTGCATTGTGCTCACACATTGTGCTACGGCCTCATTACCCAATTGCCTCCTATTTTCCCCCCTCAAACACCTGCCTTGTTTGTGGAATGGATAATTGTTCACTGCAGACTTTTATCACCCTAATTATTATTTACTATACAACATCCAAGCCCTGTCTCAACAGAGAACTGCTCATTTCCTCTCCAATGTGGCTCAGCTTTTCGGAACAATGTAGTTGAAAATATTTCATTTCTCAGCACATCGTGTATAAATGATTTCAGATAGAAATGATTTTATATATAAATTCATTTCCCAGCAATGTCACATATAAAAATGAGAAGCTGAGGAGTCAGAGATTAAAGCTCGAGCTCCTGAATATACCAAGCAGATTTTTGCTATTCCAGGTGTCACCAGGCTGACGAACTCCAGAACATTTATCATCTTCAGCCCTGCCTGCACCGAGTCAAACCTCCTGTAAACTTCTGACGAGTTATCTGCACTTCCCTGGATCTGCATTCCCAAGGTGAGGATGCAGCTGCTGCTACCTTCAGCTTCTTGCCCTGCATCACAGAGGATGCCTGGATAGAGATTCCCATTTTCCCACTGTCTTGGTTTGGAAAGACAGGTATCTGTCAGGGAAAACTGGAGTTTCCCTTGGAATGGAGAATGTAAAACCCCATCCCTCCAAATTATTACAATTTTGCAATTAGGAGCTTTCCAGCTAAAATGTGGGAATAGGAATGACAGTTGTTTACTAGGAATATTAAAAAATACAAATGCAGTAGTACAAAAAACAAACAAGCAAACAAAAGTCCTAGAAAACCCTGATGGAGTCAGAGATACTCCCTGACACCCTGTTGTCAGGGTGTTGGAAGCAGTCCAAATAAATCCTCCTGGAATAACAGATGTTGTTCTGTGGAGTAGAGATGATCCTGTAGAACAAAGGGTCCAGTGCTGGCGAGATGAGTCCGGTCTTCCTCCAAGAATTCAGTGAAAAAACAGCTGCATTAGTGTTTGGGATTGCTGGTTTATCCCATGGAAAGGCTTTGGCTCCTCCCGCTGGGTGGAGCATCTCCCAATGGGATGAGGTGATGTTATCAGTCCTGTGAGAGCCTTCAATGGCCCATTCACAGGGGATGTCCCTCGGAGGAGGATGGGTGCAGGAAGAGATAAGGAGGCACTGCCTTATCTGGTGTTATCAGGTGTCCATTAACAGAAGGCATCACCCGCTTCCCCCCTAGAGTTACAAGAGATAAAGGACAATATCTCCCAACAGGTTTCAACAGATGAAAATAGAATACACATTTTTGGTTAAACTTTTCAACCCCAGACAACCCCACCTGAGCCCCGGCAGGCTGCTCTGGCCTGGCCCTGCCACCTCTGCTCTGTGTTCTGCACCACCCACGCCCTGATCCTGCTCAGTGCAGGGATCACCCATCCCCAAAGCCATCCCAAATCCAGAGCTGCCCTGAGGACGGAGCTGCTGAAGGATGAAACGAACTCTCCATTTCATCTTTTTATCCAAACAGAATGAGAAAGGCACTGAGCTGGAGTTGTTTTCTGAATGAGAGAACTGCTCGGGGTCAGGTGAAAGGTCTCATTTTTAGATCAATCCTCTTTGTTTCAAACTCCTTAGCGTGGAATTTATTCCAGTTCAGAGGAAAATCAACCCCACAGCCAGGGAGCAATACAGAATGGTCATGGTAATCCTGTGCTGCCAGGATTAAAGGTATTTTGGACATCAATATAATTTCACATGGAAAAAATATCACTTTAATTCAAGCCTTATTTTACAACAGCATTTGGTGCAAGGAAGGTTTTTAAGCCTCTCTTATTGCAAGCACTGAGCAAGGTGCAGAATAAATAATGTGTGGCCATGTTATTGGAGGTGTGCAAGAAAACTCCTGCAGAGAGCAGATAAAATAAAGATCTGTCCTATCTGCCTAAATCCAGGCAGGTGAGGCCACACCTTGAGTGCTGTGTCCAGTTTTGGGCATCTCATGACAACGACCTTGAGGGGCTGGAGAGTGTCCAGAGCTGGGGAAGGGGCTGGAGCACCAGGAGTGGCTGAGGGAACTGGGAAAGGGGCTCAGACTGGAGAAAAGGAGACTCAGGGGGAACCTTGTGGCTGTGCACAACTCCTGACAGGAGGGGACAGCTGGGGGTGATCAGGATCTGCTCCCAGGGAGGGACAGGATCTGCTCCAGGACAAGGAGAAATGGCCTCAAGCTGTGCCAGGGGAGGTTCAGGTTGGACATCAGGAGGAATTTCTTCATTGTAAGGCTGGGAAGGCTTTGGAAGGGGCTGCCCAGGGAGGTTTGGAGTCCCCATCCCTGGAGGTGTCCAAGGAATGTATGGATATAGCACTCAGAGCTCTGGGCTGGTGACAAGGTGGGGATAGGGCACAGGTTGGACTCGATGATCCTGGAGGTGTTTTCCAACCTTAATGATGCTGTGGTTCTGTGATTTTTTAAGTCCCTGTCCTTGGTAGGTCAAATTTACCACACTTTTCATCACAGGAGTTCTGGTTTTTTTTGCATTTCACTTGAACCTTTCTGTAGCCCAGCCAGAAAATCACTGGGAAATCACAGGCAGAGGGCACACCACCAGGATCTCCTCCATGTGGGCACCCCTGGAGCAGAGGTTGAGTGTTTCAGGTTGGTGACAGCCCCCACACAACTTTCCTGGTCCCCAGAAGAAGTTGTTCCGTGCCTGTTTTGCTTGCAGGGGGACATCAGGAGGATGCTGCACTGTGGTGTTGCTGTCACGATGACAGAGAGCGAATTGAGTCAATGCATGCAAAACACTGGGAAGAGAGGGCCAAAAGTGAGAAAAACAACCAAGTCATCCCTGAAAACACAAGACTGAAAGGAAGATGAATGGTATGAGCAGTGGGGACATGGAAAAAGAAAAGAGGGAACACCTGGAGACAGAAGATGGGAAGAGCTTCTGTAAAATTGGCTTTTCAGTCTGGGTAATGGGGGATTTGTGTGCCCTGCACTGACTGCAGAAACAATTTCACAGCTTTCACCCAAGGACTGGCAGGTTTTTCCCTCCACCCCCAGCCCTCTGGTGCTCTGGAAGCCTCTTCCCCATAACCAGGAAAACCAGAGGCAGCCTCTCAGAGCTGAGAGTTCTTACACTCCACAGTTCTTTTCCATTTGGGATCTGCAGCACCCCAAAACCTCCAGGGGCCCTCAGCCCCATCAGCCCTGTCACTGGCACACCTCTGAGCAGCTCTGCTTTGCATTCCCCCCCGGGTGGATTCCATGCTCCACTGCTCTCCCTTTGCCCTCCCCATGCCGGGTCACACCACAGCTTCCCGTGGTGGCCCTTGGGAGAAGGGCTGGGAGGCTGCTGGGCATTCAGCTCTTCCCAAAATCCCCTCCAGGCTGCCGGTGGGAGCTGGTGCAGCTCCACACTGTGCAGCACGGAAGGACTGTGCTCTGTCTGGAGAGGGATGGATTGCTTTCCCTCTCAGTTCCACTGGTGGGTCCCATCCCTGCCGTTCCCAGCTCTCTGGTGACCAAAAGCACACAACAAACCACAATCCCACTCTTCTGGAATGAGAGCCAGAGCTCTGAAACCTTTCCAAAGGAGACTTACAAAATATCTGTGGTTCATGAGATGAATTCCCTTCTGCTTATTATTCAGCTCAGCTATGGTTAAACCAATTTAGGCTACACAACATAAGAGTTATTAAAAAAGATCTGTGCCTGTCAACTTTTCATTACATTACTGCTCGACATTCACCTTGTACAAAATAAAATAAAAAAAATAAGGGGAGGAAAAAAAAACCCCAACAACTGAGGAGACTTTAAAATTAAACTATGTAAGTGCAAACCAGGCAAGGAAGAGGAAGAAATTAAAACACTATCACTGGAACACAGCTTGCACCTCTCTCCTCTCAAGCCCCAGCCAGCCCTGGGTGCCCAAGGGCATCCAGCAGCAATCCAAGGAACCAGAGCCCTGCTGTGTCGGTGTTTGCCTGTCACACAGATCTCTCTGCTGAGGCACTTTGTGCCCTCCTGGAGGGGTCACATCCTCAGGGAGAGGCTGGACTGGGCACAGCTGGTGCCCTCCACACCCCCAGCACCGACCTGCAGCCCCGGCAGCTCTTCCCTCCTCCTCTCCTCATCCCGGGCAGCAGAGGAGGAGGGAAACACTGCCCTGGTATGCCCCAAAGGGGTCGTTTTCCTTCCGGAGTGAGCGAGCACAACAGCCAAATTGCTGTTCTTTATGTCTCACCTGATGTTTATTGTCTCACAGAGCACGGCACCAGAGCTGCCCCTCTGCAGCTGCCGGGCAGGGCTGGGCCATCCCGCTCTGCATTCCTGCTGGAATTGTCCACCCACCTGCACGGACAACACAGCAGAGGGGCAGCTCCCATCTCTGCTCTCTGGGGCCAGGGACAGGACCCAGGGAAGGGCTTGAGCAGTTTGGGTTGGATTTTGGGAGAGGTTCTTTCCCCAGAGGGTGCTGGGGCCCTGGACAGGCTCCCCAGGGAATGGGCACAGCCCCAAGGCTGTCAGAGCTCCAGGAGTGTTTGGACAATGCTCTCAGGGTGGGATTATTGGGGTGTCTTTGCAGAGCCAGGAGCTGGACTGGGTGATCCCTCTGGGTGCCTCCCAGCTCAGGAGATTCCATGAGCCTGTGATCAGTCAGGCAAGGCCAGCCCAGGGCTCGGGGATGGGAGGAAGGGCAGTTCACACAGAGGTGCCTCTCATGCACCAAAGCTTGAGAGAAAGAGGACTTGGAGTGCACCACAGCTCTCCCCAAGGCTGCTCAGTCTCATCCTTGCAGTCCCAGGGGCAGCAGGAGTGCCACCAATCCCATCTTCCCACCCAGGGAGCAAAGCAGAAGGGAGCAAGTGGGTCTCCAGGAGAGAAGGACAAAGCCAACCCAGCACAGAGCCCTGGGCCCTTCCCTTCCCTTCCCTTCCCTTCCCTTCCCTTCCCTTCCCTTCCCTTCCCTTCCCTTCCCTTCCCTTCCCTTCCCTTCCCTTCCCTTCCCTTCCCTTCCCTTCCCTTCCCTTCCCTTCCCTTCCCTTCCCTTCCCTTCCCTTCCCTTCCCTTCCCTTCCCTTCCCTTCCCTTCCCTTCCCTTCCCTTCCCTTCCCTTCCCTTCCCTTCCCTTCCCTTCCCTTCCCCTGGCCAGAGGCCACAAAGCCTTGCCCTGTTCTGCTCAAGGGTTGTTTATCTGCACTTGATGCCAGATGAAATCCAGGTTTAGCCCCTCTAAACATCCTAGTTTGCAGGGAAAGGGATTCAGTTTGTTCCCTGCCACCTCAGAAGGCAAATGAAGGAGGCGAGAACTGCATATTTTGGTTATTGGTTGTTCCACTCGAGCGAAATTCCACAATTGGGTGAGGGCAGGAGGCACTGGCTCCGAGCAAAGGCACAGCTGTGAACACACCGACAGGATAATCTCCACGGGGAATTAAGGCTTTGCAGGGCAGGGGGGAAATCCAAACCTCCTGGTGAGGAGAAAGGAGACAGAGCAGGGAAATAAAGACTGAGAACTCTGAGCTTTCCATCAAATCAGATCACTCAGCTGAGCAGAACAATTCCAAGCAGCCCAAGGAGCGAGTTCTTCACGGTGATTGTTTCACCAAAGACCGAGACCAGAGCTTGCTTTAAAGAACTTGAAAAGGTTTTCAGGTATTTGATAATGAAGTCACTTACCTGGTGGAGCCTTTCCCCCCACCCCTCCCCAAGCTGTGTTCCGGCAGCCGTTTTTGTTGGCACTGCCTCTTACAGCTGCTCACAGGTTTAAGGAGAGATAAAGCAAAAATAAAGCCTTTGTTTGCAGTGAAATTGGCCATCAGAGACCTGATCCTCCAACCCTACCGCCTACAAGCAGCTTTTCCTCACTTAGCAGTTCCTGAAGCACATTGCAGGTGGAAAGGCGTGGGGCTGGGAGCCAGGACTGTGCTTTGCCCAACGGGGGATGGAGCACAGGCTTCAGCCGGGGCTGGCCTGGAGGCAGCCAACATCCCAGAGGAGGCACTGGGAAAGGGACTGTGTGCTAATTGTGGATCCAGGGCTGCATTCCAAGCGTGGCCCCGGGATCTGGGGTGAAGCAGCACCTGCCTGTCCCTCTGCAGGGATCCTGCACCCTCATTTGCAGGGCTAAAGCTCCAGCAGAGCTCAGGGGACAGAAACACTCCTGGAGGGAGGGGACAGGCAGGTGCCAGTGGGAATTATGCTAAAATGAGCCGGATTCCACAAGGATGTGAGCATCCCACGGGTCCTGTGGGCCTCAGCCTCAAAGGGATGTGGGCTCAGCAGGAGTCTGTGGTGTCACAGGACCACCGTAATTTTCTCTGGTGGGTTTTTGAGCAGCTTCCTCTGACCATGATTTGGGTCTTTTGCCTGTCCCTGGGAAAGAGGAATCGCTGTTGCTTTGTTATCAGGCAGGGTAAGAAAAGGTTTCTGTTTCTGCTTGGAACAGGGAATGGGGGTGATCACTCCCCTCTTCACTCCCCAGGAGAGGAACAGATCCCCAGAGCTGGCTCTGCTCCCTGAGCATCCCCTGCTGCCCAAGGGACGAAAATCTGGGGCTGCAGCATCCCCATCCCCAACACTCTGTTCCTCAGGGCCTATCCATAAACCAGAGGGAAAATTTCTGTGGAGAATTAGCCCAGTGTTAGAGCAGAAACAGCAATTCCTCAAGCACCGAAAGCACCTAAAGACTTAAATGCTGCTAGCAATTGCCAGGAAGCACATTTAATTGGAATAATACTCCCACTGTGCAGATAACAGGATAAACTTCACAAAATAGGATAATGAATGAGGAAGATTTACAGCCAATATTTTGGTCGGGTGTTTTGTTGCATTTCTACACAGTCTGTGTGCTCACAAATGTTAATTTTCTCCTATTCTGTGTGCTCACAACTGTTGATTCCCTTAGGAAAGCAGATCTCAGAGTCTTCCACAGCATCTGATTAGCAGAGAAAGGCTGTGAATGTCTGTGGTTCCACTCGGAACTGGAAAAAACCTGTCCCATTAATGCGAAGCCCTCAGGGAAAGAGAAACGAAGGTATTTATGGCCTGGAGAGTTCCTGCCTAAAGAACCAAGCCAAAGCTACATCCCAAAGGCACAGATCCAGCAGGTTTTCCTCCAAAAAGCAGAGCTGTCCTTTGGGAGGATGGAACCAGCCAGAGGTAGGAACAAGTTCTCCCAGATTCATCAGACGGTTTTCTTTTAAAAGAATACTGAAATCCTGTATTTTAGAGCAAACCCACCATGATTTCTGGAATACTGCTGTAACCTGCAGCACTTGTCCAGGAGTTGTTTCACTTACATCCACACTTGAGGGGTTTGAGAAACCCCAAATCCAAAGGGCAAAATCAAGAGGTTTCCTAAGCACCACCATGGGGGATGAAAGAGAGGAGACACCTTCCCATCTGCAGCTCCTCACTCATACCCAGTTGCTCTTGTATTTTCCAGCTTTATCTGCTTAACTTCAGCTTCCCACCTGTATCATATATATAGGTTATATATCAAATGTCCCAGTATCCCTCAGAGTAGGGAATGGCCACCATTCCCTGTTCACAGGCAGAAAAATAAAGGATAAATCCACTGCCTTGTGAAGCTTCTGGAGCTTACCGTGTACACAACTACTGCTCCAATCCATCATTTCTCTCAACTTGCCATGAAGCTGCTCCCCTTACAGTGCCAAAAAGCCACCTCAGCCAGCATCAACACAAGCACCTGGGAAGCTGCAGCCACCTCCTGCTCCAGGGCTGCTGTGGGGGATCCCCTTCCAGCCCCACACAACACCAAAGGTTTAGTGCTGAGGCTGAAAGGGCCCAGCGAGGCTCTCCCAGCAAGAGGCATGAATTCAGCAGAGGGACTGAATTCCAGGCAAGCAGATATCTGTTCCTAAGGAACTGGCACTGAGCATCAAAAGCAACAGGTGTGGAAAAGAAACTGGGAAAATTGCTATATAGGAATTGCTGGAGAGTCAGCTGGGTGGGAAACGTTTCCTGATCCTTTCATTCAAGGGGAACACTTGTGCACCTGAGTTCTGGCAGCCTTAATCCTTGGTTTGGTTTTCATCAGATCTAGGACATTTTTCTGGCTTTAGCATTAAAGTTTTCTGGCAATTCCATAAATCCCAGGAACTGTGAGGAATCTGTGAGTGCATCTACAGGAGCTACCTGGGACAGTGGAAGGTGTCCCTGCCCATGGCAGGGGGTGGAATGGAGGAGATTTAAGATCTCCATTCTAACCCAAACCATTCCCTGATTCTGTGATCCCAGGACCAGCAGAGGAGGGGCACAAAGAATCCCACTGAACCTGCTGCAGTGGAGACCACGGTGAAACCTTCCCCTGTCCCCCCCTCCCCACTCAGAATCCAGCTCAGTTCTTCTCACTCTGTTCTTTCTCCTTCCTGCAATCCCAAGCACCCAGAGAAGGCTCCAGAAGCACTGGCTATATTTTATCTCCAATGACCAATAATAACCAAGGTCAAAATCAAGCAGCTGACCCAGATCCAACCTGCCTTGTATCTCCCTGCCTCATTGCCTCCCCATTTCTCTTAGTCTCCACTGGAAATAGATCTCTTCCTGCCTTGGCCACAGCTGTTAATTTGTGTGTGTGTGTGTTGTTATTTATTATTTAGCACAGCAAAGCACCTCATGAAGCAGCTCTCATGAAAGGCACTACATAAAAGGAAGCTGCTTCTGAATATTTTAGGAACCCAACGTTCTGCTATTGATATTCTAATTCCATTTGTTTGAGAATCAAGTCAGGCCCCAACAGGTTATTCAACAAATTAATAAATGTTGCGGCTTTTGTCTTCCGGAGGGCTTGTAGCTCCTGGGATTTGCACTTTCATGTTTTTCCTCTGGTAAAGTCTGCTGCGTTTGTTTGTTCAAGAGAGGAGCCCTGATGTTCTCGTGTGATCCCCTGACTCCAACAGCTGGGGCTTGAAAAGCAAACAAACACTGCAGGATGCTGAGAGAAATTGGAAAATCAGGGATTGGCCATTCTGCACCTCACCGTGGTCAGTGGGATTTCCCATCCTTCTTGTGATGTTCCTGGGATCACAGAGTCATGGAATGGTTTGGGTGGAAAGGGACCTTAAACCTCCTCCAGTCCCACCCCCTGCCATGGGCAGGGACATTTTCCACTATCCCAGGTTGCTCCAAGCCCTGGACACTGCCTGGCCTTGGACACTTCCAGGGATGGGGCAGCCACAACTGCTGTGGGCACCCTGTACCAGAGCCTCTCCAACCTCCCAGGGAAGGATTATATCCCAACATTTCATCTACCCCTGCCCTCTGGCAGTGGGAAGCCATTCCCTGTCACTCCATGCTCCCGTCACTTCACTCATGCTCCAGCTTGGGGCCTTGCAGAAGTTTCACATCCCTTGATTTTGGGAGGAATGTTAGAGCTGGACCCACCTGCTCCAGAGGTGGGATGTGGGAGCCAGGAGATTCCTGCTCAGTGGACAATATCCCTGGGACAGCCTGTGCCTGCTGCCCTTGGGCACAAGTTATTCCAGAGGAAGATAACCAGAATTAGGCTGTGGGTTTGTACTTTGGCTGTGCTGCCTCAGCTCTCCCAGACAATCCTCCCAGGGTTCCCAAGCTCCTCACTTCCTAGGCCTCCTCCTTGGTGGGAGCTAATGCCCCAAGTGTTCCCCACGCTTGCTGTCCCTCATTCCAGCTGCTGGGACGTTCCCTATTTTAGGGAGCAAGCTGGAGCTGTCATCTCCGTGGAAATGAGGTGCTGAAAACAAAGAGGGGCCAGTTCTGTGCAATGAGACCTCCACAAAGCACCAGGACACACTGATCCAGCATTCCTGCCTCAACCAGAGGGATTTTTCCCAACAAAGGACATGAGATACTGTTTTCAATTAACAGGAGTTCCCCAGCCCCTTGTGACCTAAAATTTCCCCTGAATGAAAGCACAAACCTTATTTGTTTAACCTGGACATTTCAGCCTCCTCAGAAGAGAAATAAATGCTGTCTCCTCCTTAGTCTGAGCCTTATTCAGACTTTCATCTTATGCACAAAAGGGAAGGGAGGGAAAGTGGAAAAGATTCTTCAGGGAATTAATAAAAAACTCCTCCATAGTAAGTAAAAAAATACCTGTATATCAGTGTGCAGCTATGCAAAAAGCTGTGCCTTGTCTTTTCTTTTCCCTCGGAAATAGTTCATGGATACCCAATCCTTAACTAGCCCAGCCACAGCATCCATCCCAACAGGAATGCTGAGTCAACCTGGAGAAAAGCAGGAATTAGAGCCGGTGAATGCACTTTTTTTCCCAACAAAGGCAAAGCCATTTCAGTGGTAAATGGGCAGAAAAGGCAGAGAAGCGGTTGCAGTGCAGATCTGCCCTTCCTGGGAGAGGTGTCAGCTCCGAGGATAACGCCAGGAATAATGTCCCCTCACAGGAGATAATGCCAGCAATAATGTCCCCTCGGCTGTACACGAGGAAGTTTCAGCTCCACACAGGGACTCGGGGGCCACCAGAAAGCACAAGTGTTAAAGTGGAGCTTTCAGCTCCTCAAATTACTGCCTTAATTTATGTGCAGCAAAGTGCGCCAGGCAACGTGTTCCACACTTAGATTTTAAAAGGATTTTTCCCACTTTGCCTCTTGTCCTCTCCTTTAACCTCCCAGTGAATTCCCATTGGCTGCTGCTACCACGCAAGCCTGAAATTTTAATTCCCCTCCACATCTCCACAGCCCTGTTTCTCTGTGGGTGCAGGTATTGGGAAATTAGCAAGAAATGGGGAAAATCACATTGGAAAAATTTCACCTTGAGGGTTTTTATCTCCCCACCTATCACAGGAGTAATGGAGCAGACGACAGGAAGATTTTAATGCTGATTTAACATCTATCTATTTATGCTGCTGCATATATGTATTTATTTGTGTTTCTCCCTGAGCTCAGTACGTCCACAGCAGCCAGGAAATGGAGCTGATTAATAGAGCTCCTTCCTCCAAATGCACAAAGTAAATTCGGCCTAAATGATAATCAGTGGGTTTGATTTTATTCTTCCCTCCAGGATCAAGTCAGAGGGAGTGTTTTGGATAGAGGAATACTGATGGAGCCATCCTTCCACAGTCCATACTTTTACTTCACCATGCAATTCCTTTCCATCACAAAAGCTGGAGGGCTGCTGGTAATGTTGGTCAGCGAGTTAAATATTTATAACCTCTATAAAAATATATGCTAATTTGAAAACAGTAAACTAAGCTTAGGACATGGCTTGGGGCAAATTTAAACAAAGTCATCAAAGCAAGAGCTGTGTTTTATACTAAAGCCATAAGCAGAGCATGACAGGTATAACTCTGAATTTCTTTGTGTTAAGGACAAGCACTAAACCCAGGGCACTGTTTGCATAGCAAGGGCTGCCTGGAGCAGGGAATGAATCCACCCCTGAACCTCTGCTGCTGCCCTTTCCCAGGATCCCAGGGGGATTTGGGATGGAAGGACCTGGAACCTCCTCCAGTCCCATTGCCAGGTGGGCAGGGACTCCTTCCACTATCCCAGGCTGCTCCAAGTCCCATCCAACCTGGTCTTGGACACTTCCAGGATCCAGGGGCAGCCACAGCTTCTCTGGGCTGTGCCAGGGCCTCACCACCCTCCCTCACAGTCAAGAATTCATTCCCAATATCCCATCTAACCCTGCTTTCAGTCAGTTTGAAGCCATCCCCCCTTGTGCTGTCACTCCAGGCCCTTGTCAGTGTTCTGTCTCCATGTTTCCCTCAGTTGGGTTACCTGGAGCTTCTCCTCTCCAGGCTGAACAATCCCAGCTGTCCCAGCCTTTCCTCCCAGCAGAGCTGCTCCATCCCTCTGATCATCCTGGGGCCTCCTCTGGACTCTCCAGCAGCTCCAACATCCTCCTGATGCTTGGAGCCCCAGGGCTGGGGCAGCTCTGCAGGTGGGGTCTCACCTGAGTGGGGCAGAGGGGCAGAATCCCAATCCCTTTCCTGCTGCCCACTCTGGGGATCAGTCCAGCACAGTCCCCCCTGGGATGGGGCCAATGACACTTTGGGTAGAGGAAGGAGTGAGGGAAGGAAGATGTGTGTTAACCTCACCAAGGGAAAGGATTTACTGGAGATAGGAAACCCCAGAACTTTGTGCCAGAAGAACCTGGAGACCCCAAAGGGTGAGCCTTGTCCGTACTCTGTGGCAGAAAACAGGATTTGAGCAGTCGGGGCAGCAGTGGAAGAAGGACCAGGGGTCAAACACAGAGGGATTGAAACCTTCTGGATCAAACACCAAGGGATTACACCCCTCTGGGTCAAACTCAGGGGGATTAACCCCCTCTGGATCAAACCCAAAGGATTAAACACAGAGGATTAAACACCTTCCTCAGCCAACCACTGTGGGAAGCCCCAACCGTGAGCACATTAACTGCAAGGCTGCCCCTTGCAGGATTTTTTTGGACTTAGAGCCAATAAAAAGAGATTCTCCCACAAAAGTCCAGGAGCTTTTGGCCATGTGCGCAGTCTGGGGCTCTGTGTGCTGTGCTGGGGAGCAGTGAGATTTGTGATTTGTCCATCACTGTGCCCAGGAACACAGACCCCACAAACAGCTGGGGCTCTGGACTCCCCTTCCTTGGTGTTCAAGGCTGCCTGAGGGGAGAATATCCTCAATCCATGGGTGCTGCTCAGGATGAGAGGTTCCTGGATGCCTTTCCCCTCCCTGCTCCCACAGAAGCTGGCAGTCCCTGTGCCCTGCCACATTACCATAACACCAGTGACAATCCGAAATGTCCCTTGTACAGGCAGTGTTGGATTTGCTTTGCTGCCTGCTGCTATTGAGGTAACAGATGTTTTCATTGAGCTGTTCACAATAACCCCTGGGCCTTTCCCCTGAGTGGTTCCAGTTAATTTAAAATGCAGTAATGTGGATGAGGAGGTTGGATTTTGCCTTCCAATGCACATTAACTTGCATTTGTCAACATTTAATTTCGTCTGCCACTGCCTTGCCTGCTCACCTGCCTGGATAGAGCCATTCCCAGCTTTTCACAGCTTGAATTACACAACTAAATAAATTTCAGTAAATAACTGTGGGCAACTACTATTTATTCCATCTTTTCCTCCCCTCTAATTCTGAATTATATTTTTAAAAGCCTGGCCCAAGCTTCCAGATTCTCTCCCCTTCTACAGCCACACTGAAAATCGGTTGTTCTTTTTTTTTTTAACTCACTGCTGCTTCCTAACCTGTGCCAGTAATTCCTTTATTTAAGGCTGCCCTCTTGTTCCACTGCCTCCTTCTCTAGTGGGATCTTATCTTTAGTTCCCTCTGAAGTCTCTTCCCATGGATATTCCCTGCGTAGTGTTTTCAGCAAAATCTGTGAAGAGGCAATTAGCAGAGGCCTCTGCCTCCTGTCTATTCCCAGATTAAATTCTCTCACCAATTTCTACTTCCAGTCCTTTATACAATCACTTGGTAGGAGCTCTTTTTCCTCTTTATTCAGTGGGAAAGAAAGGATTTAGAGTGCAAAAGCAACTCCAGACACAGCATTTCCCTTGCCCTCTCTTCTGAGGTTTCCAGAAAACCCACAAAGGGAACAGGCGCTGTGTCCAGTTCTGGCCCCTCAGCTTGGGAAGGACATTGAGGGGCTGGAGCATGTCCAGGGAAGGGAAAAGAGCTGGGAAGGGGCTGCAGCACCAGGAGTGGCTGAGGGAACTGGGAAAGGGGCTCAGCCTGGAGAAAAGGAGGCTCAGGGGGAACCTTCTGGCTCTGCACAACTCCTGACAGGAGGGGACAGCTGGGGGTGGTCAGGATCTGCTCCCAGGGAACAGGGACAGGATCTGCTCCAGGACAAGGGGAAATGGCCTCAAGCTGTGCCAGAGGAGGTTCAGGGTGGACATCAGGAGGAATTTCTTCATTGTAAGGCTGGGCAGGCTTTGGAAGGGGCTGCCCAGGGAGGTTTGAAGTCCCCATCCCTGGAGGTGTCCAAGGAATGCATGGACATGGCACTCAGAGCTCTGGGCTGGGTGACAAAGTGAGGAAGGGGCACAGGTTGGACTTGATCATCTTGGACATCTTTTCCAATCTTAGTGATCCTGGGATTCTCTCATATTGGGATAATTGCTAAGAAAAGGCAGATCCCATGCCTAATCCCCTCCCAGATTCCCCGAGGTGCCCAGCCCTGAGGCTGCACTTTTGAGGACAAGCAGCTGCTTTGCTCTGCCCCCTCTTTGCCAGACACTCGCCACACTTCAGTTCCAGCATTCCCACCTCTGGACA
Organism: Prinia subflava; assembly: GCF_021018805.1. Taxonomy (NCBI): domain Eukaryota; kingdom Metazoa; phylum Chordata; class Aves; order Passeriformes; family Cisticolidae; genus Prinia; species Prinia subflava. The sequence continues at coordinate 5,337,530 of NC_086257.1, read as the reverse complement.
GGCACGGCACGGGATACACAACTGGAAAGGTTCAATTTGCAATTTACCCCCCAAAAGGGAAAGAAGGCGAGGCTGGGATAAGACTTTTTAAGGAATGGGAATGGATCAGCTCACAGAACTCCACAGAGGGTGGGGCACAGTCAGGACCGAGCTGAAGACAAAGAAGGAATGGGATGTTTTCCTGCTGAACTGGGCCATCCTCCTCTCCCACTAGCTCTGCCCTACACCAGACAGCTCAGGCACAAACCTCCAGGGATTTCCAGGCTCAGACCTTTGAGGATTTTCTGTTCATTTTCAAATTGCATTTCCATATTTAAATTCGAGGAGGAAGACAAGAAACCCCAAATCAAGTGCTTCCTAGAATCCACCGGGGAAACCTGACATCAGAGCTCTGACCCCTGGGCACAACTATGAATTCTGATCAACCTTTTATTTCTCCTTAAAAATCAAATGCAAGCTCTGGGAGGCAAGGAGCAACACTGTTCACTGCAAACTCCATATCCTTGTCTTTATAACAGACTCAGGATTTGCACTCTCTCTGGCCAGAGGAAAATGCTGCTCCATCCCTGCTCCTTCCAAACCCCCAAGCTCTCTGTAAAATCACTAACGTGGAACTAGAGAAGAAACTCAATATTTTGGCAGTCGGAAAGTGTCTTCCTCCAACCACAGGAAGGCATTTCCCTGCTGGTCCTTGTGTTGTCAAAAAAGCAGCAACACTCCTTTGACAGGTTTTGCTTTATCTCTGCAGAACCTCATGAATCTGCTTCCAAATCCTCCTTTCCAAAAGCGTGAGCACCAAGAAATTCTCTTTGGAGTCTGGATAGTCAAGGCCACTTCTATTCCTCAGCTCCATTCCCCTCCTCTTCCTCCTCCTTTTGTGAACTGGGGAGAAGGAGCACAGCAAAAAATTGCTGTTGATTATTCCTATTATTGGGAGCATAAGGACCCTGGGGATTATGACCTACATACATTTATTACCACATCCAAACAGCTTCCATGCTGACTGCAGCAAACAGCAGAGACCAGGAGGATCTGGAGGAGGAAGGAAGCCATCATCCCCTTGCATCTCACACTCACGGACATCGAGCTGTTGGAAAAGAACTGGAGCAAAATTGCACCAAAATGTCCCCAGGGCACCCTCAGCACTCTCCAGCTTCCCAGCTTTTGGGGGTCTGGCAAGATCTTCAGCCAGAACTGTCCCAGAATTTTTATGAGGCCTTGTCCAAGCCCTGTGAAATGATGTCAGGGGAGAATGGTGTTTCCACAAGGAGGTTTAGCTGACCATGGGAAGGAGGGCAAAGGAGGTAGAGTGGGATGGAATATGTGAGGTCCTGGCTGTCTGTCTCAAGGATCACAGGCTCATCCAGCTCTCCCAATGTCCCCAAGAGTTTCTGAAAGCTTTTTCATGGATTTAAACCACAAAGGTGTCTGTGACCACAGAGGTGGATACAAGGTGTTCCACGTTCACCTCTGGGTGCATGAAGGGAACTTGGCATGTGAGCTGGTTCATAACTGGGAAAACACAAGTTTATCTTCTGTTCCCACTCTCTGTCAGGATTTCAACCCTCTCCATGGATCAGCTGCCTTCTCAAGCACAGACACAACCTCCAGACCCTGCTGAAATGCCTGCAAAGCAAGCAGAGAGTGACTGCTGCCCTCACTAGGAAGGACAAAGCCTTCTCAGCAGTGATAAAAACAGCAGCTCACGCTGGGGTTTGCAGGGTAGGACACGGGCTCATTCCAATGCTAACCAGATTATTGAACTCGCTAAAGGCTATCTCTGAAGGGATAGTTGGAATTAGTTGATAGTGATTTAATTTGTGTTGCAGATTGCTAATTAAGCCCGTGAAGAGGACAAAAAAAATTAATCCATTTAGTTAAGGAGGTACAATGAGAGATGTGGTGATGCTGGAGTCATTCACAGCTGGGAATAAATGGAAAGGTTTGCTCTGCCTCACCTTTGAGCACCGAGGGTGTGTGGGCATGGAGGTCTGGCCACCCCCACCCACCCCAGTTTCCCTGGATTGCAGGATATCCTGGAATCATGGAAATGTGAAGGTTGGAAAAGACCTTTAAAATCAGCCCAGCACCACCACTGAACCCTGTCCTCCAGTGCCACATCCACACATTCTCCACATTTCCAGGGATCTCCATCACTGCTTGCTTCCAAGGCTTGGCAGTGCTTTCCATGAAGAAATTTCCTATAATATCCAAACGAAACCACCCCTGGCACAGCTTGAGGCCATTTCCTCTTGTTCTGTCCTTGTTCCTTGGGAGCAGAGCGTGACCCACCTGCTTCCAGCCTGGTGGGCCCATGTGGGGCTTTGACTGCCAGCTCCAGGGCTTGAACCAAGAGGAAAATCCCTCCAGGGAAGGAGAGGTAATTAAAAAACATAAAAAGCACCCAGGGATGTCCTCTAGGAATGCTCCCAGAGACGGCACAGCCTCCACATTAATCCTGTTTAATCCACCTCTCCCAGGATTCCCAGGGATTCCCAAACCACCCCAGCCTATCTTGATTTTCAAAGCCAAGTTATAGGAAGTCAGCTCACACCTCAGTGAGTTGCTCCAACGTTTAATTAACCTGTTAACCCCAAAATCACTCCAGGCACTGGAAGTCATTTTACAAAAAAATGCCCAGATATCTTCAAAGAGGAAATTTAAAAATTATTTTGGAAAGCAGAATTCAATTTATTCATTAAAAAAAAAACCAAAAAAACAAAAAAACAAAGACAAACCCGCCACAAAAACACTGAGTGTTTTTCAAAGTTCTTTAAAAACATTTAAAGAACAATTAAACCAGAAAGTCATCTTGATTTTCCTTATATCTGAAATTTTCAAGGAGAATGCTCCTTTTTCTTCCTCATTGTGCACCAGATTTCCAGGGAAGCTGCTCCACAGCTGGCTAGATTTTTATCATGGTTTGGAGAAGCACCAGGAAATTTGAAGTTTGATGTCTGGCTGGCCAGAAGTGGGGAAGGGCTGTTTGAGGGTGACCCACTTGCTGCTGGCAGCTCCCCTGCTCTGACTCAGCCCTGTCCCTTCTCTCCCTGCCCTGCCCAGATTTTGTCTTTCATCCATTTGGGTTTGAGCTGACTGAAGGTCCCAATCCAAGGAGCCCCCACCCCGCTGGGATCCAGCCCCAGGGCTGAGCCGGGGCCTTGCACCAGTGGATCCCAGTTTCCACAGCTCACAGCAGCAGGTGGAAACTGGATCCTGCTCCCATCAGTGCACCTCAGGGTTGTCCATCCTCAGCTAATTATGGAATAGTTTGGGTTGGAAGGGACCTTAAAGCCCATCCAGATCCACCCCCTGCCATGGACAGGGACACCTTCCACTCTCAGGTTGCTCCCAGTCCTGTCCAGCCTGGCCTTGGACATTTCCAGAGATCCAGGGGCAGCCACAGCTCCTCTGGGCACTCTGTGCCAGCGCCTCACCTCCCTCACAGGAAAGAATTCCACAGAATCACAGAATGTTCTGGGTTGGAAGGGACCCAAAAGGTCATCGAGTCCAACTCTCACGGGAACAGCCCAGCCAGGGACCAAAGCCACAACCTTGGTGTTTATGGCACCAGGCTCTGACCAACTGAGCTGATTCTCACTCAGATCCCACCTAAATCCACCCTCCTTCAGATTAAGGCCATTCCCCCTTGTCCTGTCACTCCAGGCCCCTATGAAACATCCCTCTCCTGCTCTCTCATGAGCCCCCTTTAGCTACTGGAGGTTTTCCCAAAGCCTTCTCTTCTCCAGGCTGAAGGAATCCCAAGATAAAAAGGGCTGGATTGCTCCTCAATGCTCCACATTTCCAGGAGACCACCTCAGCCACCACTCCCTTCACCCACAGCACAACCCAAAATCTCTTTCTGGAGAAGTTGCAGATTTCTGGGCAGTGAAAACCACCACCCCCAGCTACATCCCAGCTCAGGACAAAGATCACCAAGTTTATCCCCTTGTTCCCAGCATCAGGCACACAGCTGGAAGCTCCTTGGGGATGCCTGATGACACTTGTCACACAAACCCAGCCACCCCAACAACCACCCCAAGGGCAGGGTCTGTCCCTGCCAGTGAGAACGGGGCAGCTGCAATGCCTGTCAGGAAGGAATAATTCAATTCCACCCGGCCCTCCAAGATGGAAAATGCAGCAGAGGTTTTACTGTAGCAACTGTTACCAGGCCTCAGCCAGCATGGCTGTCTGCCTTCCTCTGGCAGGGATTTTGGGAGCACAAACACATCTGTCTCTGCAGCTGGGCCTTCCAGAACACACCATCCCCATCCCCTGGTCTCAGCTCTGCAGCTGCATGAGTTTGTGCAACCCACAAATCACCCAGGGGCATTCATATGGCATTGAAAGCACCAAAGAATCCCTTCAAAGCCCAGTGAACCCCCATATTCCAAGATCCAGGAATGCTGAAACGCTTCTCCTCCCTTCCTTTTCAAGGTGGTGGATCCTGCTTCTTGTAGCCTTGTGCCTTGGTTTGGAAAGACAGGTATCTATCAAGGAAAACTGGAGATTCCCTTGGATTGGAGAATGTAAAACCCCCTCCCTCCAAATTATTATAATTTTGCAATTAGCAGATTTCAGGCAAAAATATAGGAATATGAATAACAGTTCTTTACTAGGGATATTAAAAATACAAATGCAGTAGTACAAAAAACAAACAAGCAAACAAACAAAAGTCCTAGAAAACCCTGACAGAGGATATGACCTGACACCCTGTTGTCAGGGTGTTGGAAGCAGTCCAAATAAATCCTCCTGCAGTGACAGAGGTTGTTCTGTGGAGTAGAGATGATCTTGTGGAAAAGGGTCCAGTGCTGGCGAGATGGGTCTGGTCTTTCTCCAGGAATCCAGTGACAAACAGGCTCCCTGGTGTTCCTACATCTCAGTTTTTATCTGGGTAGGAATGTTTGGCTCCTCCCCACTGGGTGTTCCATCTCCCAATGGATGATGGAATGTGTCAGTCACTGGTGAGCCTCAATGGCCCATGAACAGAAGATATCCCCGAGGGTGGGCAGTGGTGACAGAGATCACAAACACTGCCCCATCTGGTTTAACAGCTGGTCTATTGTCAGAGGGCATCCACCCTCCTCCCCCCTGGAGTTACAAGAGATAAAAAAGAAACCATCCCCCAACTGGTTTCAACAGATGAAATGGAATTTTTTCAACTTTTTTTTTGGTTACATAACCCAAGACACCTTGATACCAATGCAAAGTAAACTTAATGTGGGGAATGACAGGCACCTGAGGGTGTTTGTGTGGGGATGAGCTCCTCAAACAGCATCTTTGCCAAAGAAAACATTCCTGGCTGGGGGAGCTGCTCTGTCCTTCCCAAAGATCCGCACACGGAGGCTCCGATGGAGGCATCCAGGTGAGCACAAACCAAACGGAGGAAACAGCCCTGGCTGTGTGTCCACACCTCACAGAGCTCTCAATCCAGGGAAGTCATCTCTAGAGGCATCACACCAAGGAATTCCTTGTAAGTCCTGCCTGGATTCTGTGGTGCTTTATCCATCCCCAGCAGTTCCTGCGGCTGGAGCAGCTCTGCTCATTTATTCACCCCAGGAGGGTTCAGCTCTCCAAGGGAAAAAAACTTTTCTTGTTTCCACATCTCTTTGAAAGCTTTGGCAGGGAAGTTGCAGCACCTTTGAAGCTGTTCTGAGTCCAGGAAGGTGCCAGGCTGTTCCTGAGTGATAGCACGGCAGCACTGCTCCTGGAAGAGGGGCAGGAGGCTTGAAAGCAGCTCCAAAGGAGTTAAAGCCCAGCACTTGCCTGTGGGAATCCTGCACCACACAAGGCCCCAGAGATACAAGGGGATTGTCTGGATAAAAGTTGATTAGTCCACATTACAGGGATTAGCATTCCCTTTGAACTTTTAACAACTTTGTTATGTCTTTTACTTGCCTTTTTATGTAAAAAAATAAATAAAAAGGTGGAGAGGTTTTTAAGCCGATTTTTTTTCTTTTAAAGGAAATGATTAATTCTCCCTATTACCAGCAGATAAAGCCCTGGCCACACTTGAAAGGGGGAGTCAATAACATGGGGAGGTTGGAAGAACCACAAATCCTATTGGACATGCTCTGGCTGGCTTTAGATGTTTCCTTTGTAGCGGGAGCAGGCTGGATTCCACGGCAGCTCTGCAGCACACGCCGGGATGGCACGGGAGGGGCTGCAGTGGCAGGGGCCAGCAGGAGGCCAGCCCTGCTTGGATAGCTCCTGGAAAGCCGAGGAAAGGCCAGCTGGAAGTGGTGCAAGCAAGGTCAGGGCAGAGATGCTCCCTGGGGAGGGTCTGTGTGGAGTTCAGCTAGGAAAAGGCCAGACTCAGGGAGCAGCAAACCAGGAATAAAATTCATAGCTGGAACTGGACAGGATCAAGGGAGAACTGCAGGACAAGGATGGAGTGTGAACATTACCCTGGGCCCATGGCAGCCAACAGAATGATCCTTTATGGACCTCTGGGGGGGAGAATCTCTATTCCCTCTGCTTCTCTGATCACTCCAGCCTGGGATTTACCCCTGTCCTGTCATTGTGTCCAGGAAGTGCAAATACCTTGGAAAGGGTAATGGGAAATGAGAGTCCTCGAGGAGGGAGAGGAGGAGCAGGAGCAAACACAGAGCCATCTCCCCTGCCCCTCTGCGAGATCCATTAGCAGGTTAATTAATCCCTCTGGGAAATGTGTTCTTCCCCTCTCTCAGGTGCAGCTCCATTGGAATCAGGATGACCACCTTGACCCCAGGAATACTGTCAGGAGACTTTCCCCTGCCTAGGGCTGAGTGTCCCTTTTATCTGAACAGCTTTGACAACACATGGCTTGAATCGTGTTCCACTGGGTAGAAAATGCATCTTTTTCCCTGCTCTGACACAGTGTTCACCAGGAACTGGGCTGGAATCACAAACCCGTCCCACCTGGGCCTTGAGCCCTGTGGGAGCACAAGCTGACAGCCCTGGAAATCCTCATGCAGCACCACACGGCCCCAGCACGCATTCCTGCTTGTTATCCAGCACCACGCCTGCCTCCTAACAGGATCACCAGGGCTGGGAATGACCCCAACCTGCTCACCTGTGTGCCAAAGCCCCTTCCTGCTCCTGCATTAATGATGTTTAGTGGCCAGGTCCTGACACAGCACTTCTGGGGGATGTTTTAACCAGCCCAGGAAACACAGGCAGCTGCAATAATCAACTGCTCGACAACACAGTTCAATTGACTGATGACTAACACGCTGCCATTTTAGCTCCAGATAAGCAGGAGAGCCACGTTTTTTCCAGCTTTAAACACACTACCAGCACAAAGAAATCCATAGAATTTCAAATGCCAAACCCCTTTCAAACCGGCAGCCAATATTATTTAGGAGAAAATGGGAATATCAAGCAGAAAAAGACTCCGCTGCCTTGAAATCAGGACAATTAATAATACATGCAGCAAACCCCTCAAACCACCTTTTTCTTCCCTCCTACTGCAGGCAGAGAAAATGAACTGAATTGGAAATTCTGTCAGGAAAAGTACATCCTCCAAAACGGAGAGACAAAGGCACAGTGAGAAAATGAGCTGTGTCAGGCTCGCTTACAGCAGCAGCAGTACAAGGGGCACAGAATCCCCTTCAGGAGGCAAAGCAGCCTCGGGCTCAGCAGGGCCTGCAGGCTGAGCAGGAACAGCCTGGAGCTCCAGAGGCAGCTCCTGAAAGAATCTGAGATGAAAACTGATCATCTGAGTGTTCAGTTCAACGGGCAAAGTGAGGAAAAGTCCTCTCCCCACTCCACCTGCAGAGCTGCCCCAGCCCTGGGGCCAGCACAGGGAGGACATGGAGCTGCTGGAGAGAGCCCAGAGGAGGCACCAGGATGATCAGAGGGATGGAGCAGCTCTGCTGGGAGGAAAGGCTGGGAGAGCTGGGATTGTTCAGCCTGGAGAGGAGAAGCTCTGGGGTGACCTCACTGTGGCCTTGCAGTACCTGAAGGAGCTGACAGGAGACATGGAGAGAGGATGTGGACAAGGGCCTGGAGTGACAGGATGAGGGGGAATGGCTTTGAGATGAAGATGGGATTTTGGAAGAAATCCTTCCCTGTGAGGATGGGCAGGCCCTGGCACAGGGTGCCCAGAGAAGCTGTGGCTGCCCCTGGATCCCTGGAAGTTTCCAAGGCCAGGTTGGACGGGGCTTGGAGCAACCTAGGACAGTGGAAGGTGTCCCTGCCCATGGCAGGGGTGGGACTGGATGGACTTTAAGGTCCCTTTCAACCCAAACCATTCCATGATTCAGTTCTTGCCCTGCCAGACAGCCCTTTGTCCCTGTCTCCAGGGAACACAGGATTCCCAGGATTGTGCCCAACTTGCATGGCACCCACACCCCTCAGGCCAACCCAGCAGACCACAGCACAGTGCCAGCTGCCCCTCAGCCTGTCCCTGGCCCCACATCCTCCTCCTGCCTGAGGGAAAGCAGGAAAGCAGGAAAGCAGTCGCTGTATCCACTGTTAATCCAATTGGATGTGGACTTTTCAAGCAAGGCAAGTGACCCCTGTGCCCTCCCAACCCCAGGAATTGTCCCAGGAAGCTGTAGTGGAATGCAGGAGTTCTGGAGGTTCACATGTGCAGAGAAGCTTAAAATTATTAATCGTCTTCTTGCTCTGATTATTAAACACTCTCTGCGCTGTAATACAGGATGCAGCCACGGAGATCAAAGCCTCCTGCACATGCATAATCAGGGAGAATTGCTGCCCCGGAGCACGGAGGAGAGCAGGGATGTGTCAGAGGCTGCCGAAGAACAGAGGGCTGGGGGGAGCTGTCCCAGGTCAGGCGGAGCTGTGCTGCTGCTCTGCACTCAGCGTGTGCAGCCTTTCAGGGACTGCCTTTGTTCCTGTGATGATGTGGGAATGCCACCGCTCTTTGTTCTGGATCAGCCCTGGCAGTCTCAGGAGTGACAGATCATCCCGTCATGACTGCAGGAGATGCAAAACTGCTCAGGATCCTGACTTAATTAGCGCCGTGCTCCATCCCACAAAGTGAACATCAAACATCTGAAATGTAAGGGATGGCTGGGAAATAGCAGGAACTGCCGGAGAACAGCGCTCTGCTGAGCTCTTCCATAATCCTGGCATCTACTGGAGAGCAGCACCAGCCTCAGGCTCAGCAAGAGAAAGGTGGATTTCAGTTCAGAGCCCTGGCTGCCAGTCCTGGAGCCTGCTTTCAGTGCAGGCTCTCAGGAGGGACGAGCACAGTTCACTCTTTTAGACATTACAATAATACAGAATGTTTAAGGTTTGCAGACACTCTGCAAGCCCACAGAATAATTCCCCTGATTCCTGCTAATTCTGTTTCTTTTCAGCAGCACCATCAGTGCAGCCGGATTGCCACGTTTGGGGATGTTAAAACTGCAGTCAGGTGAGGGGAGAAAATGCCCTGCTTGTTTTCTCCCAGCAGAAACTGATTCAGTGGAACCTAAAGTTGATGAAGGGGACTGAATCTCAGGGGACTGAATCTTAGGTTGGATATCAGGGCAAGTTCTTCCCCCAGAGGGTGCTGGGCACTGCCCAGGCTCCCCAGGAAATGGGCACAGCCCCAAGGAGCTCCAGGAGTGTTTGGACAATGCTCTCAGGGATGCACAGGGTGGGATTGTTGGGGTGTCTGTGCAGGGCCAGGAGCTGGATTAATGATCCAACTCAGGATGTTCCATGATTTCACTATCCCAGGGTGCTCCAAGCCCTGTCCAGCCTAGCCTTGGACAGTTCCAGGGATCAGGGGCAGCCACAGCAGCTCTGGGCAACCTGTGCCAGGGCCTGCCCACCCTCACAAGGAAGAATTTCTTCCCAATAGCCCATCTAACCCTGCCTTCTCTCTGATCCAAGCCATTCCTCCTTGTCCTGGCACTCGAGTTCCTGATGATCATTCCCTCTCTGGCTCCCTTGTGGGCCCCTTCAGATGCTGCTCTGAGCCTTCCAAGCAGGGACTGGGGAGGGCAGAACAAAGCCCTGGAGGAGAATTGGAGCTTTGTAAGCTAGAAGGGAAAGAAAAGCCTATCAAACCCAGCTTGTAAGATTAAATGAGGTAAAATATGCTGTGGGCTTCTGTTGTTTTAAAACCCACTTCCCCCTGCTGTATTGTTTCACCTAATGAAGAAATATGTTTTCATTCCAAGCAGGCTGTTACTCCCCACCACTTCTCTGGGCTCCCATGGGGCAGCCTGGATTCCAGGGACACAGGGAAATCTGTGGGCAATGCTCTGGTCTCTGGGAAAGGTCTGGCCAGGGGTGCTGGGCTGGAGAGGGAAAATTCAGTCCAGAACAGGTTGTAAAGGAGCCACTACAGGAGTCCAAGGCAACACCCAGAGACCCAAGGGATGAGCTTGGAGGATCAGTGCTAAACAGCCCTCAGCAGGTCCCAGAGTATCCCACAGCTCCTGAAAAAGCCTCATTCTTCCTTCTTTCCCCCTGGACACACGCAGTTGTTAAACCCTGCACACAACAATTTATAGCTGTTCACAGTCACCATTCCTTACAGTTATGGAATCTCCTGAGCTGGAAGGGACACAGGGATCACCCAGTCCAGCTCCTGATCCTGCCCAGGACACCCCAACAACCCCACCCTGTGCATCCATGGGAGCGTTTTCCCAATGCTCCCAGGGCTTTGGCAGCCCTGGGGCTGTGCCCATTCCCTGGGGAGCCTGGGCAGTGCCCAGCACCCTCTGGGGGAAGAATTTGCCCCTGATCTCCAACCTAACCCTCCCCTGGCACAGCTCCATCCTGGGTTCTGTCATCACTGGGCATCACTGTCCCTGGTCCCAGAGAGCAAAGACTGGAGCTGCTCCTCAAGAGGAAACTGCTGGCCCCAGTGAGGTCTCAGTGTTGGGGGTTTGTGGTATCTGTGCAGAGCCAGAAGTTCAACTTAACCTTTGTGGCTCCCTCCCAACTCAGGACATTCCATGATTCTGTGATTCCATCCCATCCAGATGCCAAAGTCTGATCTGCCTTCCTGCCTCCCCCCATCCCTGGGGCAGCAGTCACCCCACAGCCCACCTGGGGAAGTGCCACAAGCTGAGATGTGCTTCAGCCTCTCCCTAAAGCAATGCCCCACAGCAAATCCAGCATTTTCAGGGAGTGCTGCCCTGCTGGAATTGCACAGCCAAGCCCTTTGTGGGGGCTGCCACGACCCACAGCCACAGGGAAAGACATGGAAAATCCCCCCTGTGCCAAACCACACCCTTCCACCAGGCAGGACGGTCATCCCACGGCAAGGAACACAGCCCGGCTCCGTGGAACGGGATGGGTTATTCCTGCTGCCTTGGAGAGGTCCTGGCTGATCCAGCAGTGGCCACAGGCTCATGCATAATGCACCGAGAGCTCTCGGGGAAATAATGGATCGGTGACACCCGAGCCGCTCGGGCGGAGCGCGGGGCACGGGGGATCGCAGATGGAATTTCTTTATTGTTCCACGGCTGCTGCCGGGCTGTGTTTCCCCCGCTCAAGGTTAAATCATTTCTGTTTGGAGCAATCACTGCACTCTGCATTACACGCCGGCAAAATTAATGGGCCCCCCCTGGGCCAGCAGAGCGCACCCGCCTCTCCTGAGGATTCCTGCATCCCTCTGTTCCTCCTGCGGGGGATTCCTGCATCCCTCTCTTCCTCCTCCGGGGGATTTCCACACCCTGCGCCCCTCACTAATTTGGGAATGGCCTGGGAATCAAATCAGGTGTTCGACCCATTAACTACTGGGTAGAAAAGTCTGATAAGAGCAGGAATCGATCTCTCTCTTTCTCTGGAGGCACTTCCCAGCAGAAGGAACAGGCTCCTGTCCTGGGAGGGTGACAGGCTGTAGCTTTCCTACTGCAGACTTCCAGCGACCCATCAGAGAGGAGGCAATTGCTGTCCTTGTCAGGCTTGGCTGCTGATGGAGGGATGGGATGTGTCTCAGCACCAGAGATAAATCCCAACTTCGCATTCAATGGTTGTTGGTTGTTATTTGCTTTCAGGAGCTGTGCACCTCTCCCCGCTGCCTTTGATCTTGGAACAGGCTTTTATCTTCTCACTGAAGGCTTCAACCACTGCCTCTGTCTCCCCTCAGCTTCATTTACTGCCCCCACCACTACACAACACATCAGCTGGATGTTGTTCTCCCTCAAGGCTGGGTACCAATTCCAGACGTCCAACTCCAGGTCAGAAACACCCAGGACCATGAGGGGATACGGAAGTACATCAGCTCCAGTTGAGGGGCACCAGGCGTGAGAAGCATTTGGTGGAGCAGCCTGGATCAGCAGACAACCAAAACTGAGTGTATATTCACTTTAAACCTGAAGCTGGGCCCAAATCCCCCTCCAGCTCAGTGGCAGGAATTCCTTCTCTCCCACGTGGCTCAAGAAAAAACTGCAGATGTTTCTCTGCTCAGAGAGAACACAAAGGTCAGCATATCAAAGACTGGCTTAGGAGATCCTGGACAAGCCCAGCAAGACCTTTGGATCTGGGAGGAGGAGAGGAGGCTGCAGCAGCATCCACAGCTGGAGCAAAGTCACTCAGAGCCTGTTCCTGCACAGCTGCATCGTCCCCACCTCATTCCCCTGCTCCCCCCACTGGCGGCTGAAATGATGAGGGGCTGCTCCGGGGGTGAAGCTCTGCCCTCAGGCCGCCCCCTCCCTGCCCGGGGACAGAGCCCTGTCCCCCCTGGACCCCGGAGTCAGTGTTCTGTCCCCCCTGAATGCTGGGGTCAGTGTTTTGTCCCCCCTGGACACCAGGGTCAGTGTTCTGTCCCCCCTGAATGCCGGGGTCAGTGTTTTGTCCCCCCAGGACACCAGGGTCAGTGTTCTGTTCCCCCTGGACGCCGGGGTCAGTGTTCTGTCCCCCCTGGACGCCGGGGTCAGTGTTCTGTCCCCCCTGAATGCCGGGGTCAGTGTTCTGTCCCCCCTGGACACCAGGGTCAGTGTTCTGTCCCCCCTGAATGCCGGGGTCAGTGTTCTGTCCCCCCTGAATGCCGGGGTCAGTGTTCTGTCCCCCCAGGACGCTGGGGTCAGTGTTCTGTCCCCCCTGAATGCCGGGGTCAGTGTTCTGTCCCCCCAGGACGCTGGGGTCAGTGTTCTGTCCCCCCAGACGCTGGGGTCAGTGTTCTGTCCCCCCTGAATGCCGGGGTCAGTGTTCTGTCCCCCCAGGACGCCGGGGTCAGTGTTTTGTCCCCCCAGGACACCAGGGTCAGTGTTCTGTTCCCCCTGGACGCCGGGGTCAGTGTTCTGTCCCCCCTGGACACCGGCGTCAGCACTGTTATCCCGGCAGGACCCACAGCTCCCAAAGCTCTGCACTGCTCAGCCTCTGGAGAGGGCAGGGAAGAGCTGTGGAGCCCGGCTCTGGAAGGATTCCCTCGGGATAACGCAGAACAAGAAAGCACTCTCAGTGCTCTGGTACTGCTAGGAAAGCCTGAGAACAGCCAGGATGATGTTTCATTTGATCAAGCTGAGATTTTACTTAAAAAAATCCTTTGCAAGATTCGTTTTGAAACTGATTTGAAAGCATCTTCCTTTCCACTGTGATCCTGAGCCATTTTTCCAAGGCTACCAGAGCTCAAGGAACATTTGGACAATGCTCTCAGGTGGATTGTTGGGGTGTCCTGTGAAGGGCCAGGAGATGGACTTCATGATGGGTCCCTTCCAGATCAGCATATTCTGTGATTCTGTGATTCATAATGTCAATGGGAAAAATATTATTTAGATTGATCTGAAGGCATTCCATGAGCTTTTTAATGGGGACAAATAGCCAAAGATAGAAATGACTCAGTAATTTGCACAGCTCATGTATGTGTGAGCTATGGCTGAACTCCCCTTCTCCCCAGTTTGAAAAGAGCTATGAAACAGCTCTCAGCAAAGCTGCTGCATCCAGAAGATCCCAAAAAGCTCTTCCTTGGCTCCACCACCTGAGCCCACATGAAGGGACTGCATTTTGAATCCCTGCCAGCCTTTGGGTGTCCATCAGCCTGGCAGGGTTGGGATGCTGTGAGCAGAGGGCCCTCTGAATCCCAAGGGGCTGGGGGGAGCGTGGAGATGAGCCAGGAATGTCCCAGGAGGAGCCCAGCTCTCCTTCTGCCCACCCTCAGCCCCACAGTGCTCCTGCAGCCGTGGAGGAGCCTTGGGACCAAACCAGCCCCACAGCCCAGCCGTTGGGATGCAGCAGGAAAACGGAGAGTGGCGCTCCTCCTTTTCCCTGAACCCAAACAAGCCCAGTGGGGAAGATTTGGGGCATACATCCCCAAATCTTTTCCCTCTAACTCACCCACCCCTCCTTCCTCTGATTCCAACCCTTTGTTCTAACTTCTGTGATGCAGGGGGTTGGAACTGGAAGATCTTAAAGGTCCCTTCTAATCCAAACCATTTGATAATTCCTTGGAGATCAAGACCTTCATGAGCTCAAAAATGGCAAGAACATCCAGACAGCATCAAGTGAGACTTGAACAGAGAACACAGATATAAACCTTGGGGCAAATTCCTGCAAATTTCCAAGGACTAGGATGGGAAAGGAAAAACAAACCTTCTGCACAATGAGGGGAAAAACAGGAGTGAACCTTTCCTAGTGTCAAAGCAAGACAAAAATAAATATGGTGTCAAAGCCAAAAAGCAGCAGCACAATAAAGCCAGCAATAACTCCTGCTCAGTGACACCAGGCAGCCAAGCTCCGCTGGGATAAATGACAGAGAACTTCCTCTGATAAACTAATAAAAGAGATTTCTAGGAGTAATCATTGATTTGACAGGAAGTCAAACAAATCTATCCATCACTGCTGACATGTGTCTACAACCTTCCAAACAAAGCGGCGTCGGGAGGGAGAGCTGGAGCCAGCTGCCCACGCCGCCTCAAACGCCGCATAAAGACAGCCAGCGGCAGGCGCCTCGTCCAGCACTCTCTGCCACTCACTCCTGGCTCCCCTCTGATCCTTCTGGATCCGCTTCTGAAGCCTCCAGACATCAGATGAGCCCTGGTTCTCCTCCCACATCCTGCCCCTGCCTGAGGCTCCATCTCCATCTCCACCAGAGATAAGGAGAACAAGGCCTGGAGCGGTTCCATCCCACGCCTCTCCTCTCGGTGGTGGCTGGTGATCTTCTCCAGAGCCTGTCTGGTCACACTCTGATCTCTGAGGCTCTGTGCACTCCCAGCTCTGGCTGTGGAGCTTTGGCCATGACCTTAATCCCAGCAGAACAAGCCTTGGCCACCTCCTTTGGACCTGGGAATGGATCAGCAAACAGCAAGCAAAGCAAACCATCTCGCAGTGTGTGTCCCAGTTAAAGAACCAGCCAGCTGGGCTCTCGGGGAGGGGAGCAGTGTGGAGCTCAGGAGGTCCCTGCAGCCCCAGCAGGGCCAGACATCCTCACCTGGCTCAGGCTTTGTGTCACTGAGGTGTGACAGAAGCTCAAGGCACCCCAAAAGCAGTCCCCTACCCAGACCAGCTCTGCAAGGGCTCCACATCCACTGTCTGCAGAGGTGCTGAGCCCCTCCAGAAGGGCCTGTTTGACCAGGCACAGCACACACCTGGCCAGCACGGCAGAGCAGGCAGATGATGGGATTTGGGGATGTCCACAGGTTTCCCATTGCCCTCCTATGGGCTCTTCCCCTGCCCTCTGCCCAGCAGAGCTTCAAGCAGGAACAGTCTGACTGCTCAGGTGCACGATGTCCCAAGCCTCCCTTGTCACTTGTCTTCTCCTGGGACATCCCGGGAGCCCTGTGACATCACAGACTGGTTTGGAATGGGAGGGACCCTAAAGTTCATCTTATCCCACCCCAACCTTCCACCAGACCAGGCTGCTCAGAGCTCCATCCAACCTGACCTTGAACCCTCCCAGGGATGGAGCACCCCCGTGCTGTCCCTGTGCCAGAGAGCACAGTCCTGGGGAAGCCAAAGCCAGGTTTCCCCAGCAGGGCCTGGAAGCCAGGGCACAGCTGCCATCTGTGACCTGGGAGCAGAGGCAGCAGGAATATTGCAGGGACAGCGCAGCCTGAATGGATTGGAGCAGTTTGGTTCTCCTCCAGCACAAGTTAGGACTCCTCTTGCTGAGCTGATGCACTGGGAACCCTGAATCCTCCCTAAAACAAAGTCAAGAGTCCTTTCCTCTTTCCACTCTGGCTTTTTGAGGTTCTTTATTCATCCCCAAATCAGCCCCTCCACGCTGCTCTCCCTGGGCTGTCCTGGGCATCTGTGCTGGCACAGGACACAGCAGCAGCAGGGCTGCAGCACTCACTTCAATCAGCACATCAAAAACAAGGGACAAAATCCTGCTTGCAGCTCCTCCCCCAGCTCTGTTGGAGCACACAGCACTAACAGGCTGCCATTAGCAGACGAGGCTGGGTTGGTTTTTTAATTGTAGGTTTTATTTCTAATTTCAAAAGCAGTGTTTGATCCTGGAGTCGTCGAGGCTCAGATATTTATGGCAGACTCAAACCCAACGCAGAGCACGCACCTTTCTTCAAAACCACCCTGCTGGTAGATGCCTCTCCTTTTAAACACAGCAAATTTGGAACATTTATACACCATTTCTCAAGCACATGAGGTGATTTGAAGCAAAACATTAAGAGTTTGCACAAAATTTGCAAGTCACCCTCCTAAAAGAAACAAGTCAACCAAGTGAAACCCCCAAAGCAGCAAGATTTTTGAGAGTGTTGCTCTGCCAAACCCCTTTTTATTTCTGTTTTCCTTTAAAAAACAGACAAAACAGCTCATAATATTTTTATTTTTGTTTTAATTGGTAGGAAGAAAAGGAACTGAAAGCTTTCTGGGAAGCTGTGCTGCTAAAGATAAAAGGCATTCTGAGGATTCCCACTGAGCTCTCCTGCATTGCTGACACCAGGTGCCATCTCCACGCTGGGAACTCTCCCATCCTCAGCA
Source organism: Prinia subflava (assembly GCF_021018805.1). Lineage (NCBI taxonomy): Eukaryota > Metazoa > Chordata > Aves > Passeriformes > Cisticolidae > Prinia > Prinia subflava. Next base: position 5,320,703 of record NC_086257.1, on the reverse strand, counting down.
AATTTCCCTTTTCCTGCTGGCAACAGGCTCAGCGTGCCCTGGGCTCTGGGAATGGGATTCATCCGGGGATGTCACACTGGATCTCCCATTCTGAGAGATGTGGGAATGGAGCAAGGAAATGGTGCAGGTTTGAGCTCTGAGAGGAATAAAGGAAGGGTTTGGGACACTGTGGAAGAACATCTTCCTCCTGGAACTGGAGCCAGCAGAGGTTGTTCCATCCAGAGATCCACTTGTGTCTTGGCTCCTCCATCATTTCTTGTCCTCATCCCACCCAAATCCAGCAGTGAGAAGGAGACTTTGCTCCATGCCTCCCATCTTCATTAATCCAGCAACCTCGGGCAGCAGCTTTTGTGTCCTCCTCCATTCTTCAGAGTGGCTTCCCTGGTTTCTCTGGCCATTTCCCTGCTCCAGGCTGTCAGCACCCTTGGGAAAGCTGTAACCACCTCCACAGCTCCGTGCTGGGACCACAAATGGTTCTGATTCAGGAACTCCAAAATTATTGTGATCCCTGGATCCTGGTCTCATCAGTGGAAATCCCTTGGGAAATCTATGGAAAAGGACGGTTCTTACTCCCTGAGTGCAGTGGGGAATGGATAAAACATCCCTGTGCCAAGAGAAATAGGACTCCTATGCTCAGCACAGCCACCAGACACTGAGGAAGGAACTTCCCAGGAATGCTGCACTCCTGCCAGGGAGCAGTGATCGAAATCCCCAGCAAGCAGAGGAGCTGGAAACTCCAGATGCTGCTGGAAGAGCAGCTGATCCCTGAACTGCAGTGAAGATTTCCCAACACCTTGTGATGTTTTGGGATCAATCCCTCTGACGCAGAGGGCTGCTAAGACACAAAGTGCAGAAGCAGCAGGTGACAGCAGGATGTGGAGAAAGGAAATGCAAATATTTGAGAGAGCAGCCCAGAGGAGAGAGGAAAAGGCTGTTTGAGGCTTGGAACCTCCAGGCTACCAGGGACCGCAGCTCATGGAAATGCACATTAATTAACAGGGGATTTTCGGCAGCCACCTGGGAGTGGGGCTGGCAGGACCTGACACCTTGGATGAACGCAGTTTGGAGGCGGATGGGAACATCCCCGTGCCCGGCTGGAAGGAAAAAGGAAAAGTGCACCTCCACATCCCAGCCCTGCTCAGGGGAAGAGGTGAGAGACAGACGGCAATGAAGAGAGAATCTCCCGAAATTAGGTGCTAATTCCCTGGAACAGGCGGTTGGCACATTCCCAGCGCACAGGAAAGCCCCCCAGGATGGTTCTGCTCCTGTGAGCCCTGGAAGGCAGGAATTGGCTCCCAGAGGAAGGTGCTGCTGGCACGGGTGCCCAAGTGGCTGTTCCGTGTGAGGGAGGGGAGCAGGCTGAGGTCCTAATTGGCACGGAGGGAAGGAGGGGGATTGCTGGAGTTCTGGGTTCCTCCTCCACTGTTCTGAAATCGGGAAATGCCAAATGTTGATATCCTCCATAAATATCTATTTAAAACCATTGCTTCCCCCAGCGTTCCCACTGGCTCCCCTCCCACCCCCGCCCATGGATGAGCACAAAGCCTGGCTCAGCACAAAACCCAGCCTAGTTCAGGAGCTGACCTTCAGCTTGGCTGCTTTTATCTCCTCGGTGCTCTGGTGTGCTTCCTCCCCATGGAAGTGAGCAAGCACCCCCGGGAAATGTTCTGAGGAGCCGTGTGCAGGAAAGGGCAGCCAACCTCCCACTCCCAAAATCCTGACACTCCGTGTGCATTCAGAACCAAAAAACTGGTGTTGGAAAGGTCTCTACACACACTCACCAAACGCAGAAAATGCAGCTCCTAAATGCCAGGAATTACTATCAGTGTTCCTTTGGTTAATGTTAAAATCAGGATATTGGATGCAGGAGGGGTTTCAGCATCTTGAGGTTGAATTTACAGCTCAGAGAACCACTTGTAAGGTCTCTCTGCTGACTAAAATCCCTCTCTCTCCACACCTAAGTGCCTCCAGTTGTGCCAAGGATGGGAAAAGGTCTAACGAAAACTCGGAATTTCTTGGCTAAGGAGCTACAGGAAGCCACCAGGAATGGGGGAAACTCTGGGACTCTTCTTTCCAGCTGAGTGGGAAACAGAAGGGTCTCCAGAAGGAGTCCATACACACAGAAGAGTGATCCCAGAAGAGAGGGGGCTGTATCCCACCAAGGGATGCCAAGAAGTCTCCAGTGGGGAGAGGGATCAAGGTGGAAAACCAGCAGAGAAATGGAAATAGTCCCCACATAAATCAGGAGTGAGGGAAAGGCAGCAGGATGAGAGTGTCCCACCTGGAATCCTCACTCTGTTCCTGCAGCATTCTCTTCTTTAGCAGGAGGGAGATGTTAATGAAACAAAGAGACCCCAAAGCTGTCCCCAAAGGCAATCCGTGCCAAGGAAAAACTGCAGGAAGCAGAGAGGGAATGAGTGTGGCATTTCCCAGAGGAACTCAGCAGAGAGCAGCAGCCAAGGAAAGGCTTTCAGTGCCAGGCTTTCAGGAGAGGATGAGGAGTCTGTTAGCACAATGCCTCTCAACAGGAATTCTGGCCTCTCCCAAAATCACAGTTTGGGAGCCAAAGTTGAGTTTTGGACTTTGATTTCACTTTGGTGGGGTGTGGATTAGCTCTTTAAAACATCTGAGCTCTGAAATAGTGGGATTAATGTCTCTTACAAAGAGAAACCACCAGAAATTGGCTGGGTTTTCACTCACCAATTCTCCCTGAAGTCCTGAGCTTTGCAGAAGAGCTTCACCCTCCAGGGTGGCCAGTGAGCTGCCACAGGGATCCAGTGGGAGATGCATCCCCAGGGGCAAAAGAGAGCATTTCTCCATCTGAGCTGGCACCTGTGGTGCCTGCCAGGATTTCCAGCTGGAAACATCGTGCTCTCAAGGTAATTGGGGACATCTGGCTACTTGTCACCGCCATCAGAGGTGTTCCCATCCTCGGAATCCTTTCCTCAAAATGTTTTTGTAAAGGCTTCCTTTGCCTGGGTTCAGTAAAGACACATATTTAAACAGAGTAATTTAGATATTGATTCTGGTAACATTTAATGGGGATAATTTTGGCAGATGGGATATTTTGGCTGGAAGGAAATGCTTTACTTACAGAACAATCTTCGAGCAGTCAAAAAGAAACGTTCTCCAGACCTCCACTGGGCTGTACCTGATTATCCCAACGAAAATGTGCTCAGATCTGTGTGTGATTCTGTGATTTACAGCAGCAAAACTGCTCAGTTCCACCCTCTTGCCGTGACAAATGGGAGCAGAACCATCTCCTGACTCAGGGAATTCCTTTACACCCTCAGCTCATCCCTCACTGCTTCAGCTCCACTTGTGGCTCCTCACCAGGGTGCTGCTGCTGCGGGATGCGGGTGGCTCTCCTTGTGCTGCCCTTTTCCAGAAGTCTTTTCCCTCCCTGTGACCTCACCTCCTTGGCCTGCAGAGGGTCCCCAAAGCCCCCTCAGTTCTCCCACCTTTCCCCTGGGAGTCTCTCCCTGAGGAGCTGTTGGGCAGGAGCATCCTTTGTGGAGCTGTGGTTGTCCCAGCAGATGGCAAAGGGAAGCTATTTTCTGATAGCAAAGAGAGTTTATCTCCCTCGACAGATTTCAAGGCAGCTTTAAAACCCCCAACAAAATGCTGGATTTCCCCCATTCCAGTCCTGATGGTGGAGGAGAGATAAGAGACATCAGTGTTATTAACCTGAAAATGGGACAGAACTGGGGAGATAGAACCCGAAGCCCATTAAAATTCTCCTTGTCCCCCAGGGGTCACGAAAATGAAGTGGAACATTTTAATTATGCCGTGCTGGGAGTGCAGTTCCCTCCCTCCTGACACCCTCACAGCCACACCCCACACACACAGAGTCTTGATGAGCCCCTGGCAAGACAAACGATGCCAGACTTCCCATCCCAAGAGGATTCCTCCCTGTGCCTGGCCCTGGCAGCCGGCCAGGCCTCTGGCAGAAGCTCCCCCACAAATCACACCTAAATGGTTCTTTGAACGTGCTGAAGTGAAGAACATCCTTTCTCTAAAGCACTCTTGCCTGTATTGGGAGGGAGATAATTTTTCAGGCATCAATTCACCCTCCCTGGGAACACAGAGGCCGTTTTCCAAAGTAATTCCAGATTTCCAAGGCCCTCCTTTAGCACAACAGTGCCCTGAACAAGGAAGAGCAGACAGTGGACAGGAGAGGTGCCTCTCCCAGCCCTTTCTGCTTCCTAAAGAAAATTCACAGAGAAAATTCCTTGCCCTGGGGGAGGACATGCCTAAAAATCTTGTAGAAAATGGGAATTTGGGTGTCAGTTCTCCAATATCTCAGGAATATTTAGAATTTAGTCTAACCTGCCTCTTAAGCTGTGGAAGGTGGGATGCTGGGTGGAGGAAGGGCAAGGGAGGCAAACCCAAATCCCCTTCTGGCCTCGAGGCGCTCACGGAGCCTGACTCCAAAAGCTGAGCAATTCCTTTCCAACTGGAACAGGAGCAAAATCAAAGACCAGGAAAACTTAAATACTTGCAAGGTCTGATACCACGATGAACGTGGTCCCAGCTGGGGGAGAGGCAGGAACAATAACCTGACAGAGGGATCAATGCTCCAGCAGAATCAGTTGCTGCTGCCTCGATTACCATAAGTAGGACAGACAGCTCGGAAGGTTAATAATGTTTAGCTGCAAAAAAAGAAGCTACAAAAGAATTGGAAATAGATTTCAGAAAGATGCAGAGGCACATTGGGTCTGCACACATGTAAAAGCTGCTGGAGGTTTATTTTAATATTACAGAGTATTACTGGGACTCTGACATGAGCTTAAGGATGGTTCAGGTTACCCTGGATTTCTAACCTTGAGGTTAATTGACAATTGTCATTGAGAATGTCTCCACTAATTGGTAAGCTTGATTAGACTTAAAAATGTTGGCACTATGTCTCCATATTTGGGTAAAAAAAAAGGCTTCCCAGACTCATAACATACAATCAAGTGAAGTGAAATGACCTTTCTGCACCACTTTGATTGCTGTGCTTTATAAGCTGAATTTGATCACTTTCTTTTCTCCTCTCCTTCCATATCCCAATGTCCTGGGTTCATTTTTTTTTCCCCCAGCCAGCCTTAATCTTTGCATTGTGTTTAGATCATAACATGAATTAGGAAAGAGATCTCTGCTCTGTTGCCAGCTCAGATTTGTGCAGATTTCCACAGGCAAGGATGGAAGGGAGGAGAATGCCCTGCCCAGGGCTCTCCAGGCCCAGCTCTGCTAGGCCAGGCCTTGGTGGGTTTTCAGTGTTTGCTGTCACTCTCCTGTTTGCTCTTCCAGCAGGTATCGGATCTCCTGTTTGGATAACTCCAGCACAGGCTGGCACTGATCTCAGCAGAAGCTTTTGAGTCCTGGGATCATCAGAACACCAACAAATCCAGAATGTGCTGAAAATCACTCAGCTGCCTTGTTTTGCATTAATACAGATCCAGTTAATGAAAAAAGGGGAAGCAAGCACAGAGCTGGGGCTGGTTCCTCTATACATTATTCAGCCTGGCAGTGCCACACTGCCTTGGCTGGGCTAAACATTTAATTACAGATTCATTTGCTTTTTGGGTTCCCTGATGACATTTAATCCTTTCAGCTGTAATAAATGACTCCGGAGCTGGGTGCTCTTTAACCAAAGCACAAGGTTTTTTTTTTTCATAACCTCTTTTTTATTGGAACATTTGGGGCTGGCTGACTTTTTTTTTTAATCAAAGCTCAGGGTCGGATTGCCTGGCTGGCATCAACAGCCCTGCATTGACAATGGCAGAGTTATGTTCATTGAATATTCTGCCTTCATCCTGTGCCTTGGAGAAATCCAAAGAATGGCTCTGTTCTTGCCAAGCCCCTTTTTACCAGCAAAGAGAGGAGATTTTCCTCACTTTTTTTCCCCTCCAACCTTTGCCCACCAGGACTGGCTTTTATTTTCCCACACTCTGTCATCTCCACTTGTGGAAAGCACCAAAAGTAAATATTTCACTCCCCTACTCATTTCTTTTTGTTTTTCTGGAGAACAGCTGAAATCCAGCCAGACTTGTATGATTGGATTATCCTCATCCAAGGATACAGACATTTATCATTTGCTGACTCCAAAAGTCAGGCAAGTTATGCAGGGCTCTGTGCAGAGCTCTTTGAGTCACTCAGGGGGTGAATGGGGAGTGACAACGACAGAGATAAATTTGGGGCCCTTTCCAGATGCTGCCTGTGAATGGACATTCCCAGCACAGCGCAGTTCCCTGGCTCTCTCCCAGCAATTCCTCCAAGGTTTGGGACACAAATGCACAAATCCTTTAGTGGGTCACAGTCCTGGGAAGGTTTGGGTTGGAGAGATCTTAAAGCTCATCCTATTCCACCCTCTGCCATGGGCAGGGGCACCTTCCACTATCCCAGGTGGCTCCAAGCTCTGTCCAGCCTGGCCTTGGACACTTCCAGGGATCCAGGGGCAGCCACAGCTTCTCTGGGCACCCTGTGCCAGGGCCTCCCCACCCTCTACATGGAATGATTTCTCCCTAATATACAACTTAAATCTTGGACAGGGCATGCTTTCCCCAAAGGATTCCAATTATAAACTCCTACTCTTTTAGCTGAAAGCCATTCCCCCTTGTCCCAGCACTGTCTGTGTAAAAAGTCATTCTCCCTCGTTTTTTATGAACTCCCTGGAAGTACTGAAAGGTCACAAATTGGATTTGACTTCCTCACTCCTGTTGGGTCACTGGGCAATGCCAAGGCCGCAGAAGCACTCCTGGAAAAGTGGAACGTGGATGAGCTGAGAAATTGATGTGAGGGGTTGGAGATTGCAAAGGCACAGCCAGGGGAGAAAATCCTGCTCCAACTTCTGATCTCATGCCAGCAGGAACATCCAAACAAAGGCACAAGCAGGAGGTGTCAGTTGGAACGAAGTGGTGTGTGAGGTCCCTTCCAACCCACAGCATTCCAGGGTTCCAGGATTCATCCACTCGCACAGGGCTGAGCCCTCAGTGCTGGATCTGAGCTCCTGCATGGAGTTTGTCCTCTGGATCCTTTGGGAAGGATGCCCACAGGCAAGCAGTGCCAAGGGGGCACTCCGGGGAACCAAGGATGGTTCCCTGGATGGCAAACACTGCTCAGAATATCCCAAACACCCTTTGTTTCCTCTCCTCGTGCCCTGCTGGCACCCCCAGCCCTCTGCTCATTTCTGTTCATTCCCAGGCTTTTCCTCTCCAGTACACAGCAGCATGGCAGTGCCTGGCTTTCCAGACAGGTGACAGGGACAAAGGACACAATCCACGCTTCCCAGGAAAGGGATTTATTCCGCAGAAACTCCTTTCCCGCTGTCTGTACAACTGCTGGTCCATCTGAGCAGCAGATTCCTACCTCTAGGAACTCAAACTTCCCCCAGACTGACAGAAGGCTCGGAGATAATTAAATACTGAGAAATCCTGGGAAAAAAATGTGGTGGGAATGGGAAGACACAGAGCCAAATGAGCGCCTTGGCTGTGATGTGAGCTGAGAAAACTCCGGCTCCACGTGGCAACCTGGGAGTGCCAAGAGGGAAAGGACACGGAGGAAGGGGACAGGGACACACACTGGCTCTGTGGGAAGAGATAATATTATGAAGGGGGAGGCAGAGGTCAGGGAAGTGGGATACAAATCCAGGGGCTCATTAGTTCTGCTGCTTATGGAACAACTGCCTGGAATCACCTTCATTGCTGGCTGCTGAAACAGCAGAGTTTAGCTCAAAATGTCACAAACCTCTCCAACACCCAGGGAAAGCAAAACACCTTTTTAACAAGCAACAAGGCAGGGAAAGGGCCCAAAAAGCAGGAACAGTGTCCTTCACCAGGAGCTGGGAAAACGAGCAAGGGCAGAGTGTGAGCACTCGATGTTTCGGGGCTCTGCCAATTTCAGGGACATGTTCAAAACCCTGCAGTTGTGACCTGGGGCCACCACCCTGCAGTGCCTCGAGCTCAGAACCTCACACAGAACCTGGCCCTGGCCCAGCTGCTGGTACAAACCCAAAATTGCCCCAATTACTCAGGCTACAAACACAGAGATGTTCAACTAGGAAAATGAGCTCTGGGGGATCAAAATTAAGGGACAGAACAATGACATGAAGCAGCCTGGCCTTTGTGAAGGAGAAGATAAGAAAGAAGAAACATTCCAAGTCCCACCATTCCATGTTCCACAAATGTTTGGCACACTCACTCCCAGTATGTCATAGAATCATGGAATAGTTTGGGTTGGGAGGGACTTCAAAGCTCATCCAGTCCCACCTCCTGCCATGGGCAGGGACACCTCCCACTGTCCCAGGGTGTTCCAAACCCCTCCAACCTGGCCTTGGACACTGCCAGGGATCCAGGGGCAGGCACAGCTTCTCTGGGCACCCTGTGCCAGGGTCTCATCACCCTCACAGGGAGGAATTTCTTCCCAGTATCCTATCCCTGCCCTCTGGCAGTGGGAAGCCATTCCCCTTGTCCTGGCACTCCATCTCTTGGAAAGAGTCTCTCTCCATGTTTCTTGTTGGCTCCTTTAGGCACTGGAAGGCCACAGTTAGGTCATCCTGCAGCTTTTCTTCTCCAGGCAGAACAATCCCAACTCTCCCAGCCTTTCCTCCCAGCAGAGCTGCTCCATCCCTCTGATCATCCTGGTGCCTCCTCTGGACTCTGTCCAAGAGCTGAGTGGTACTTTGAGAATAGTTTTATCCTCTGCCAATCTTCCTACACTTTTCAGTCATTTCCCAGTTTTCCTCTGTTTCCACCCACCCATTTTGACCCTCACTGGCTTCTCCTCCCTGTCTCTCTGTGAGCTTTTGGGCAATAAATATTCCTGGCTGCTCTTTCTCCTTCCTGGTCCCTAGCACACCGAAGAGCTGTGTCTGTCAGCTGAGCAGCGTCTCCCAGCCCCTGCCAGGCCTGACACAGCCTGTTCCCACTGACAGGGAGCGTCTGGCAGCTCCCTGGGAGCCACCTGCCTGTGCAAATATCCCAGCAAAAAAAGCATTCCCTGCTCCCTGCACAGTCCAGCAGGCACTGGAGAGGGCCACCAGCTGGAATCCCTGTGAGCACAGAAATTAGGGTCTGTGGGATTCACAGATGCTGGCCTGGTCCAGGTCAGTGGGACAGTGTTGTCCTTCTCACCAGGAGTCCCTTTTCTTGCAGCTCTCTGCCCTACGCCCAGCCAGCACCAGGATCATCCCATCCTGACCAGGATGAAGCTGCTGCTTTGGGATACACCTGGATGATTTCTTCCTTTCTCCATGCAGCTTTCCCAGCCAACATAAGAGACCAGCTGGAGACAACCCCCCACCTTGGGAGGGGATGAGGAACCTCTGTTTGCCAGCCTGGGCTTCATGTCCTGGCTGACAGAGAGAAAACACCAGGGACATCAAGGACAGCAGCTGGATAACATGTGGAGAGGGTTGCTCAGGAAGCCACGGGATCTGCTGTGGAACAAACCCTCTGGGGAGCTTTGACAGGAGCAGCCCCCTCTTTCCAGCAGTGCCCCAGCCCCATTCCTGCAGCAGCTCCAAGGTTGAATCCAGCGTGTGGTGCTTGTTTGGCTCCAGCACCTGGGCGGCCATGGCAGCAGCAGGATCATCTGTCCCTCTTCAGAGGGAAATCCAAAGGTGCAGATGTTTCTTTCCCAAGGAATTTCATCCCCAAGACAGCATCTCAGTTTTCCTGAGATGAGGAATGAACCCTTGTGTCAGGCTGAAGAAAATGGAATAACAATATCTGCTAAATCACAACGAGGCAGAGATTTTTTTGTTAACTCCTGAAATGCTGTTTGGAGTCCCCCTGGGGTTCTCCTGCCACAACACCCATCCCAAACTGCACATGGAATTTGGCATGGGCAGGTGCTACACCTGCATCTCCCACAGGTTCATACAGAGGGGACCCAATCCTGCTGCTCTCTGCTGTCACTCCTTCCAGCTCCTATGGCACAGGCCACTTGGGTTTTGTTAATCCTGGACCTGGACTTGAGCAAGGGCTAAATCCAGCAGCCCCAGCCAGGCTCTGCCTCAGAATCCACCCACCACCCCAGTGGAAAAGAGAGCAGTGAATCAACCCACCCCCACGTGTTTGTCAGGTCTTCCCTGTCACTTCCCTCTTGACATTTCCATAATCCTGCTGTGCCTGCAATTAAGAACTTCAACAAAACGCCCGCCGCTCTCCTCCTCCTCCGCAGCACGGAGTAACAAAGCTGCACGGCGCCAGCTCCTGCTGACACCAAACCAGCAAAAGGAGCAGCCCAGGTCAGAGGCGTTTTCACAGCTGCCGAGGGATGCGAGAGAGAAGAGGCCAGGGGTGTCAGAATTCCCTCCTCGGGCTGTGCAAGTGCAGCACGCAGCCCGGTTATGCAGTTATTTATGGGGAGCTGCTCTGACGCCGCCTGCCAGAGCTCGCTGCAGGGCCGGGAGCTGCATGAGGAAAACCACGCTCAGCCCTCCTGCCTCCCCCAGCACCAGGGTCAGGATCCCGGGAGGGAGCCAGGGCCCAGCAGGAGCCTCAGCTGCCTGAAGAGCCCTCATGCCTTGGGTTCAGGGACACAGAAGGCTCCAGCTTGTTCCAGTGCCTGTTCTGTTCCTCTGGGGTCAAACACAGGGATGGGAGGGGTGAAGAGCAGTGTCCAGATTTTCACCCCAAGGTAGGGTCTCCCCATGGCTTCTGCATGAAGAGATGTTCTCCAGTCCAACACACTCCTCACGGAAGGGGTTTCAGGCATGGCAAGGGGCTGGTGGAGTGCCTGTCCCTGGAGGTGTCCAAGGAAGGCCTGGATGTGGCACTCAGTGCTCTGGGCTGGTGACAAGGCGGGGATGGGGCACAGGCTGGACTCAAAAGACTTTTCCAACCTCAGTGGTCCTAGGATCCCAAAGTCTGGGTCAAATGTACTTGGCACACTTGGGGAGGGTCTCCCTTCCCCCTGGAGCAGCTTGGGAAGGGCTCATGGAGCCAAGGGGGTGTGCAGTACTGAGGTGTTCAAACCAGGCACACCCAAAGTTCGACACCACTCATGGATAACCGGTCCTGCACAAGAACCAGATCTCATTGTTCCCCTCCCCAAACCACCTCACTTGCCCTTCTAAGTGACCTCAACACCACTCCCAGAGCCCTGACTGTTCCTCCTCACCTGGTTTCCTGCAGCAAGGATTATTTCTGCCAGTTTGCCATCCTCTAATTCCTCAAATTCCCCTGGTTCCGGCTGCCCACTGTAATTGTGTCACATGCACATCTCGCCAGCATAATTCCATACTGATAAATGTCTTAACTTCACATAATGAGTGGGGAGAGCCAGGACCAATAACTGCTCATTATTTCCCCATTATTTTCGCTTTGGTGCTGTGTAAATTAGCTGAGGAGCTCTGCACTCCCCTATTTTGACAATTCAATGGCAGCAGCCATTTCAGCAGTTGCTTTAACAGTTCTAATTTGCCAGGTTTATTTCCAAGAAGTTCTGCCACCAGCAATTTGTCTGTTTGCTCGCACACCCTTTGGCATTCCTTCTGCAAGGCTCTGCCTGCACATCCCGCTCCAGAGGCTCCGGACTTTGCCAGCTTCCACCCTGTGATCCTCATTCTGCAGAACACAAAGGAACCATGATTAAAGAAAAATCCAGAAATTACAACTGCAAACTAAAAAGACCAAGCGAAATCTTTGAATGGGTCCTTTTTGCAGAGGATTAAAGGAGAAAAAGGAGTCCCGTGTCTCACTCAATTATTTCTTATCTGTTTCGGGGCTGCAATATGCGTTTGGATAATTTGTCAGAGTGGGATGAGCACATCCATTATTTATGTATTTATCAGTTTTGGAGAGTTACCTGATGGCCATTCTGCTCTGTGGAGCTGCCAATCAGCTGAGCTCAACAACAGCTACAGGAAAGAATCACGGAATGTCCTCAGTGGGAAGGACACACAGGGATCGTGGGGTGTCACTCCTGGCCCTGCACAGAGACCCCAACAATCCCACCCTGGACATCCCTGAGAGCATTGTCCAAACATTCCTGGAGCTCTGGCAGCCTTGGGGCTGTGCCCATTCCCTGGGGAGCCTGGGCAGTGCCCAGCACCCTCTGAGGGAACAACCTTTCCCTGATATCCAACCTCATCCTTCCTGACACAGCTCCAGCTGTTCCTGGGGCCCTGGGATTGAGCCCCTCACGCTGGGAACAGCAGTTGTGGTACAGCCCCACACAGATGAAGAACTGCAGAAATGGACCATCCTTAGGAGCTGCTGAAAGATTCACACAGCAAAAAGGTTTTGCTGGAAAAGCCTCAGGGCTGACACTCGGGGTTGAAGCAAAAACTCTCCAGTGCAGGTACAAAACACAAATGCAAACAAAATAATACAAAACAAGGGAGATTGCACACCTTAGAAAGCCAGAGACCTCTGCAAGTCTGTGTTTATGGCTGCCATAGGGAACTGGAGCACCTCCCCCGTGGAGACAGGCAGGAGGAACTGGGGCTGCTCAGCCTGGAGACCTCAGAGCCATTTCCAGTGTCTGCACGACCTACAGGGAAACTGGACAGGGACTTCTTATCTGGAGTGCCAGGAGAAGGGGGATCAAACTGAAAGAGCGAAAATTCAGCTTAGACATTGGGAAGAAATTCCTGGCTGTGAGGGAGGTGAGGCCCTGGCACAGGGTGCCCAGAGGAGCTGTGGCTGCCCCATCCCTGGAAGTGTCCTAGGCCAGGTCGGACGGGGCTTGGAGCAACCTGGGACAGTGGAAGGTGTCCCTGCTATGGCAGGGGGGGTCTGGATGGGCTTTAAGGTCCCTTCCAACCCAAACCATTCCCTGATTCTGCATTTTCCATCAGGAGCATCTGGTGCTACTGCAAAGGGTGACAGGAGCAACATCTCAGGATAATAAACAGCAACTGAGGAGCTGTGCTATAAGAGTGCTCAGACACAGGCCAGCACCCCCCAGTGCATCCCAGACCACTCCATCCTGGAGCCAGCAGGGTCCCTGGCTCCGCTCTAGCAGTTCCAGTTGCACTCTGACCACCTCTGGCTTCTCCTGCTGGAATCAGGGATGTCAAACTGCTCCCAGTGCACAGACACAGCCACGGATTTCCAAACCCAGTCACAACCAAACCAGGGACAGGTTCAGGATCTTGTCATTCCCCTCAGCAGGAGGAGAAAAAAAATATCTAAAAAAGGAGCGCTGTCACCCAGGCATCTTGAGAGGTCACAAAGCCAATCACTCTGCCCTACCCAGGACCTGCTGGATGAGGAGTCCAGCAGCCAAACAATACATTTTTTTTTCCTTGATTGATTTGCACATTGTGAAAGTTGGGAGGGAGAAGAAGAGAGCAAAGGCAAAGCTATTCTGCCTTGACTACAATATCTGCTTCCACAAAATTGAAAACGTCTTTTTGGAGCGCTTCTGAACGTCTCAAAAATCAAGTTAAGGAAAGGTCTGAAATGAAAAGTCAGCTCAACAGAAAAGAAGTAAAAAGAGTTTGCAGAAATGTCAGCAGAAAGTACTTGTCTTTTTGTCCCTGGGGGTTTTTGTTCTAAAACAATCTGGTCAAATCACTCCAGAGTCACGATTAGCATCAGTGTTAGCAAATCTTCATTCTGTGCAAAAACAAATCAAATGCATTAAAATGCCTGCAAGCACAGTTCTTGTGGGAAAAGCAAGGCCCAGCTCTGGACTGCGAGGAAACACATTTAGATTGGAAATTTAGAAGGAGTTCTTTACCCAGAGTGTTGGGAGGCCCTGGCACAGGGTGCCCAGAGCAGCTGTGGCTGCCCCTGGATCCCTGGCAGTGTCCAAGGCCAGGCTGGACAGGGCTTGGAGCACCCTGGGACAGTGGGAGGTGTCCCTGCCATGGCAGGAGTGGCACTGGAATGTTTTAAGATCCCTTCTGACCCAAACCACTCCCCGATTCCAAGTTTCCTTCAACACCTCAAGTGCAGGTGCTGTGGCTTTGCAGGGACCCCTCCCTGGGCTGGTGGAGCAGAGCATGGGGAAGGAAAAGCAGGAATGAGGGATTCACAGGATCCTCCCTGCTGCTGTTCAGTGCCCCACTGACCCTGTGGCACAGCAGGAGTTCTGGGGCAGTGCTGCCCTTCATTCCCAATGGGATCTTGGCAAGGGAATCCGTGAATCCCTAATTCCTGAGCACCTGGTTTGCACATTTCTCTGCTGTGTAACCGTGGTGTGAGCTCCTACCACAGCCTGTGCTGAAGGGACACTTCTGCCTCTGGTGGCACATGAGCCAGCAGCAGAGATATCCAAGCATGTATCCAGATGTATCCAAGCCTGCCTTGGATAGATCCCATCTGGGAGATGATTAGCAGTAATTAATGTAATTAAACCCCACCATTGACCTGAGCACTGCAGCTTTGCACCACTCCTGGGCTCCAAGGGCTTGTCTGACAACAAGGGAACAAAGGACAGGACAGGAGGAAACGGCCTCAAGGTGCACCAGGGGAGGTTTAGGTTGGATATCAGGGACAATCTCTTCACTGAAGGGCTGTCCAGCCCTGGCACAGCTGCCCAGGGCAGTGCTGGAGTCCCCATCGCTGGAGGGGTTTCACAGACATTTGGATGTGGCACTCAGGGTCGTGGGTTAGTGGTGGCCCTGGCAGTGCTGGGTCAATGATCTTGAGGGTCTTCCCCAGCCTAAATGATTTTAAGGTTTTCTGAGGTGACAGAGATCCCCAGAGGTGTAAACCCAGTGCCCTCCCAGCTGGTCCCTCACTACTCAAACCCACCAGTCTGGGCACTGCAGCCGGGTCTCACAGGGCCTCTTGCAGGAGCCAGCTGCTCTCCCAATCCATTCTTCCTTCAAGGTGGTGGCAACCTTCTGCCAATGGGATGAGGCAGATGACATCATTCCCTGCACTGGATGTCACCAGCTGGAGCTCATCCCATCCTGAGACAGGCCCAAAAATTCAAACAACACATCACTCTAAGGAAGCTGCCTCAGGTCAGGACAGAGACACAAACAGCAGAGCCGCTACTCCCAGAGAATTCCTGCAGCACTGAGCTCCAACCACCTTCCAAGATCCGTCTGCACACTGGAGCTCCTCACATGCAGTGCAGCTCTCCCAAGAATCATGGAATGGTCTGGGTTGGAAGGAACCCTAAAGATCGTCCAATTCCCACCCCTGCCATGGGCAGGGACACCTCCCACTATCCCAGGCTGCTCCAAGCTCCATCTAACCTGGCCTGGAACAATTCCGGGGATCCAGGGGCAGCCACAGCTTCTCTGGGTACCCTGTGCCAGGGCCTCACCTCCCTGCCAGGGAACAATTCCTTCCCAGTATTCCATCTGTCCCTGCCCTCTGGCAGTGGGAAGCCATCCCCCCTCCTTGGCCTGTCCCTCCATTCCTCGTCCACATTCTCTCTCCCTGTTTCCTGTCAGCTCCTTCAGGTACCACAAGGCCATGATTTGGTTACCCCAGAGCTTCTCCTCTCCAGGCTGAACAATCCCAGCTCTCCCAGCCTTTCCTCCCAGCAGAGCTGCTCCATCCCTCTGATCATCCTGGGGCCTCCTCTGGACTCTCTCCAGCAGCTCCACGTCCTCCCTGTGCTGGCCCCAGGGCTGGGGCAGCTCTGCAGGTGGGGTCTCACCTGAGTGGGGCAGAGGGGCAGAATCCCAGTCCCTTTCCTGCTGCCCACTCTGGGGGATCACTCCAGCACAGGGCTGGACTGGAGGTGGCTCTGGGAGTGACAGCACTGAGCAGCTCCAGGGCTGCAGAGAGCAGCACAGAAATGATCAAAGTGACACTTGCAGGTAAAAACTGGGGTCATCCCACCCAGGGCATGCACAGGACCAGCAGCCAGAGCCAGGAGAGGAGGGAAGAGATTCCTTCCCCTCTCAGCCACGAAGTTCGTGGACTGAGCACTCAAAGCCCCTCAGCTCCGAGGGCTGCATCCATGCCTGGAATAATGATAACGCCCAGGAACCACTGCTGCCTTCGGTGCTATCGCGGAAAAACAGCTCCTGCTATCACAGCGAAGCACAGAGGGAACGGGAGGAGGACAGGAAAAATACACCCCCAGCAGCACAAAAAGCCGGGATCAGCTCAATTCAGGGCTCGGAGAACCCAGCCCAGCCAATCACCGCACACAAATGAGATTACCAGGGTCTGTCTGGCACCGCGCGATGCTGAAAGGCTTTTCCTCCCCTCCCGTCTCCCCGAGGATCCGAATTCCTCCTCCGGAGGAGAGGCGGGCGGGGCAGCGCAGTGTCCGCGCACCGCGGCGGGCTCGGGCTGCCGGGCTGGGGCTCCGCTGCCGCAGCATCCCCGGAGCCGCGGGCGGGGGAAGGGAAGAGAAGGGAAGGGAAGAAAAGGGAAGGGAAGGAAAGGGAAGGGAAGGAAAGGGAAGGGAAGGAAAGGGAAGGGAAGGAAAGGCTGCTACTGCCACCTGCAGCCCGCTCCGGGTGGAACGGGCCCGACGGGCCGGGCTAAGAGGGGTCAGCCTGCCGAAAGCCCTGCGGCCGGGGTTCCCGGGGGGACAAGACCCGGCTGCTCCGCGGCGTGTGCCATCCTCGGTGCCAAGCGCCTCCCTGAGCTGCGCGACCCTCCGGGCTGACACAGAGGCAAATATCTGGTCTGGAAAGAGGTGACAAATCTTTGAAGAGAACAATGGAGGTAGAGATCGCCTGTCGGGGTATTGGCATTATCCTGATGCCACCCAAAAATAACCCCCAAAGAGCTTTCCCAGAGTAGCTGTGGCTGCCCCTGCATCCCTGGAAGTGTCCAAGGGCCAGGTTGGATGGGGCTTGGAGCAACCTGGGAATAGTGGAAGGTGTCCCTGCCCGTGGAATGAGATGAGCTTTAAGGTCCTTTCCAACCCAAACCATTCCATGATTCTGTGATCCAACAAAAGCCTCCATGTGCAAATTCATCAGCTCCAGCAGCAGTGTGCAAGGGGTTTTTTTCCAGCAGGGAACATCAGGAATACATGGAGGTTTGTGCAAAAGGGGTGATTGGAATCTGAGATGTGCAATTAATACTGGAGCACAGATTGGGTGGCTGGCAGCTCTCCCGAAGCCCGAGGTAACGTCAAGCATCTCCTCCTCTATAAAAAGACAGAACTTAATCTCAAAGGACTCTGGATGTTCACATCCTGGGAAGGCAGGGTGCCAAGAACGCAGTTATTTTCTTTACAAAACCTGGCCTAATCCCATTTTACTCCTAAAATCGGCTGTCCTCTCTGAAGGAAATTGAACCTGGACATAAAGAAACACTTCTGCCCTGAAACACCCCACCAAACACCATCCTCATCCTACTGAGAGCCTGCAGAGCACAGACACACAGCCATGAGCCCCTGATCTCCACATGCCCAAAACAAAATACCAGGAAAACTGAAACAGGAGAGAAAAAGCTTTAAATTTCCCCTTGGACTCTGCGATGACATAAGGAAATCACCCCCATGACCCCAAAACAAGTGACAAAAAGCAATGGATATGGTACCAAAGGCTATTTGCTAATTAACAGGAAATTTTACCATCTGCAAATCCCCCCCTCAAGCTTCACTACATCAATCAATCTCTACCTTGAGAGGGAATGAAACTTCAACCAAATCCTTCTTCCAAAAATATGAACCTCAAAGCTCCTGCAAGAGTTAATAAGGGGGATGAGAACCCCAGGCTCTACACACAAAATAAAAGGAGTCCTAAAGCACTGGATTCATATTTCAGCCTGACTTTAGTGCTAAATGTCGGCCAATTTTGACAGAAATCCATCACCCAAATAAAATTTGAAGGTCTAAAGCAGAGAGTTGAAGCATAAAAATATACTGCAAAGGCACATTTAAAGCCCAGGTCTAAAATTAGTTGTTTGACACAGGGAGTTTTAACAGTGCTGCAATCCCCCCTTCCTACACCGATTTTGTTCTCTAAGCTCACACATGGCTAAATCCCATATTTTTTAATAAGTTATTGCTTAAAAGGAAGGATTCTCCTCTGTGTTCTGCCTTATTAGGACAGGTGTCACCATTTAACACAAGTCTGCCAGGATAAGTGGAAGTCCCCAGGTTTGTTGATCACTTCCCCAGGATTTAATAAAATTACAAGTTGTTCAGCCCAGCTCTGTAAATTGACAAGAAATGCATTTAACAATTTCAGTAAGTTATTTCTGCATACCAAAGCTGGGTGATATTCATCTCTTCTTTTAAAAAAAGGATGTCTTATCCTCCTCCTAATACAGAGGAAAGATGTAAAGATCCCCTAATCTTTGAAGGAAGGTGTCTTCAAACCCTCCACACTATTCGCGCATGAAAATAAATCCATAGGAAAAGAAGAGCTCATGCTTGGAATGTTAACATATTGTAGCATCAATTATAATATTTATCACGCAGGGAATGAGAAGTTAGCAACCATTTATAGCCCAATTCCAGTAAACATTAGTGCCTTTCCCAGCATATACACACACCCCCACAATTAATCAGAGGGAAAACTCTCCCCAAATAAATCCGAGCTGCTTCAGAGGCAGCTTTGTTTTCCCCATCTCTGCAGATTGTTTTACAAGGAATGAACCCCCCCCATCCCAGACCTTCAGAGAAACCACTGCGAAGACCTTTCCCCGTGGGGGAACTGCTCTTTCTGAGGATGAACAGCAATTTTGGGGACTGCAGGGGCTGCCTGGCACCGGTGGCACAAACACCCCATGGAGGGGTTTGTAGGCACCTGGGAGAGATGGCCGAGGAACAGCTGTGCCTGCATGGTCCCCTCTGGTGCCCAGGGGCCAGGACAGTTCTCCAGCCACTGCAGGAAGAGATCTCCAAGTGTCTGCCACAACCTGGCACAGGCAGACCCAGCGTCAGTGACACAAGTGGGCCACCAAAGCACAAAATCATAGTTTTCCTTCAAAAGTAAAATCCAAATCTTCATTGATGACAAAACAAGACAAGAGACCCTGAACTCTGAGCCCCAGCCCTCAGCAAGGCCACTGCCCACCAGCAGCACCAGTTTGGGGCTGGTTTTACCACTGGAGCTGGAGAGGGACACGCAGAGGTGGGACCTGCTTCACCCACCTCAATGGGCACGAGAAGATCCACTCAGGAGAACACATGGAGCATCCTCACAAACCTCAGGGACCCAGCACAAAGTCCCAGAGCAAGGACCTTCCATATCACCTCCCCACAACCCCTCAGAGCAGGTACCACCCACACCATGTCCCCTTGAACCCCAACTCAGGGACTCCCCCTAAACCTCCACACCAGGGACTACAACACCACCTCCCCACAAACCCCCAGTCCAGGGAACCCCCCAGACCAGGGAACCTCCCCAAACTCACATAGCAAGGACCCCTACAACCCCTCCTCCTAAACCCCAATTCAGAGACCCCCCTAAAACTCCACACCAGGGCCCCCAACATGACCTCACCCCAAACCCCCAGCCCAGGGACCCTTCACACCACCACCCCCCAAACTCCCAAACCAGGGAAACCCCCAAGGCTCCAGACTAGGGAAACCCCCAGCCCAGGGATCTCCCAAACCACCCACACCATCACCCCTCAAACCCCCAGTACAGGGACTGCCCCCTAACCCCCAGATCAGGGACCCCAATACCACCTCTCCTCAAATCCCCACTTCATGGACCTCCCCAAACCCCCAGATCAGGGACCCTCATGCCACCTCCCCAAAACCACCGGCCCAGGAACCCCCTGAAACCCCCAGCCCAGGGACCCCCCACCTCACACAGAGCCCTTGTCAGGAGTTCCTCAGCAAAGAGGCTGCTCCCAGGCTAACAGGGCCATGTAAATAATAGGTCCAGTATAAAATTAGGAGATGCGGGTCAAGGGGGAGATGCTTTAGGAAAACAGGATGAACAAGGCTTCGCTCCAAAGGGAGAACCGGGGAAAAGACAGAGCACAACCAAAAGGGGGCAGAGGGAGTCAGAGCTGTGCCAGCAGCCTGTGGATCACAGAATCCTTCAGGAATCACAGAATCCTCAAGGCTGGAAAAGCCCCCAGCCTCACCAAGCGCACCCGTTGCTGCCAGGGGCTGAGCAGAGCCATAATCCTGCCCCGTGGGAAGCGGGAGCTGACGCCTTCCTGCTGCTCTCCTTTCACTTCCCAACGCACCTTCTCCACAAAAGAGGAATTTCCAGAATGGTTTTCGCTCCCCATTCCCACATCCTCTGTGTTGTTATTGTTTGGGTTCAGAGTTGCCATGAGAACGTGCAGCCAATGTTAATTTAATGGAATTACCATGTGTGGAAAAGGACCAGGGCCAGAGCCCGGCTCCCTGGTTCATTCCCTCACAACCAGGCCCTGAGCAGATATTCCATGGAATGCTGGCCGGTGAGGGCTTCCAGGCTTAGCTTACCCCTGCACAGCTCTTCCCAGAGCGAATAATCCAGGATATTCCTTTCAAAACCGCTTTTCTGATGGGAAAAAAAAGCCCTGAAGGAGTGCCTGAAATGCAGAGCTGCCTCATCACTCCCACACTGAACGGATCCTTAGCGCTGGGAAGCTCAGGAGTTTCAGGGCAGATTTAGAGTTTTCCTTTGTTTCTGCACTCAGTCCCCGTGGAACACTTTGTGGCTGTTCCCTCCCCAGCAATCACAGAGCAAGGTGCAGGAATCAGACCCACACAAGCCTTTCATGACTCAGTTTCCACGTCAGCTTTTTCCTTATTCACTGCAGAGCTCAGGGTGCTTTCAGCCTGGGAGACTAAAGCAAGATTCCAAGGGAAAAGACAGATTTTTCTATCCAAGTTTGGGTGATCAATGTGAGCTCTGTGGTGACAAAGAGCACGAGTCCAGGACAGAGGGCACAGATCCGTGGCTGCCAATCCTGCCCGTGGTCCCTGTGAGATCCTTCAGAGGCATATCCTGGTTTTCCTCAGGCAGGAAGGTTTGCTGCCCCTTCAGAGGCAAAAATTGCCATTTTTCCCACTTCCCAGAGAAGGGAAGCCAATCCAACAAGGCTGAGTCCAGCAGAAACCAGGGAGGAGGAGGAAAAGACACCAGATGTAGTAGCCCAGGGTCTCTGAGGCTTAAACCACAGCGTGTCAGTTGTAGATAAGGCCCTTCAAAGCCGTTGTTTTATTCCTTTAAAACCATGCTGGCTGCGGCCAGAGCTATGAATTCACGGAGCAAAGCTCTTTCCCAAGGCCAATATTGCCTGTCCAGATGATCCCATAATTCCACCGAGGTCCAACATTTCATTTGGCCTCCCGGCAGACCTGACCTTGCAGGAATATTTTCTTGGCGCGAGCCACAGAGAAACTGTGAAGAGAAAGTATTAAATGCTTTCAAAGGAGACGAGAGCAGAAGGAGTTTTTTTTGTTTCTTGCTGTCTACTTGGTGATAAAGAGACAAAAAAAAGCCAGAACTTCATAAAACCCTGTTTGTTAATGATCAGGAAATGCAAAGCCTGACTACGGAATTACGCTGCTCTTTTGAAGGAGCTTCTGGTGGCTTCTGCAAAAGAAAACAGAGCCAACTAATGCCAATAATAGCCTAAATAATTAAAAGAGAAGTTTTCTCTCTTGAGAGTGGAAGCCAACAAGGGGATTAACAAAGGAAGAGAGATAAAGTAAGGAAAAACTCTTGCATTTTCAGTAAAAGGGATGAGTTTATTACAAGTATATTAAAAAAAATAAGAAGTCAGTGATAGGCTCTGGACTTTGGTCCTAAATTGGAATGTCTCAGTCAACCACACCAAAAATACACCCTCACTCCAAATAATCTGTTCAGTGCTCACTAGATCTGGGGAAAACCCACCTAAATGAGCTTCAAGAGGCTTGGAGAACCAAGTAGGTGGAATGAAAAAAACCACATTCCTGTTGGCTTACTGAGATTCCCAAGGTGCTGCATATCCAGGGAATTTTAATTCAACTAAATTCAGTTGAACTTCAGGTTAGAACTGCACACTGTGCCCTGCAGGCTGGTTTGGGTTGGACAATAGGAAGAATTTCTTCCTGGAAAGGGCGGCCAGGCCTGGGAAGGGGGTGCCCAGGGAGGTTTGGAGTCCCCATCCTTGGACATGTCCACGGAATGCCTGGACTTGGTACTCAGTGCTCTGAGCTGGGGACAAGGTGGGGATAGGGCACAGGTTCGACTCAAGGGTTTTGGAGGGTGTTTTCAAATGATTCTATAATTCCATGATTTTTTTTGAGCGAGAGGATTTTTGGAGCATCTACAAGGTGGCTCTGGCTGGGAGAATGATTCCACTTTTCTTTGTGTGCATCAAAGTCAGTTGTTTGGTTTCCCTCCATCCTCCAAAAGCTTCAAGCTTTGAGAGAGGCACAATTGACCTCCTGGTGCCCCCCTAGGCACCCACATCCCATCTGGAAGTTGTGGCTGTGGACTGTTGCAGCAGCTCTCTTGTTAGAGAGTAGAAATGAGCCCAGACACAGACTCCTTGTTTATCACAGCATGAAAAGGGCCCTGGTTTATTCCTCTTTACAGCTCAGCCATCCTGACTCCAACCATTCACTGACTCTGACTGCAGCAAGCTCCTGCTGGAGGTTTCCCTTGCAGCCTCTGACTGCTGCTATTTCCTGCTGAACTCTGACAGCAGGGATTGGTGTGCAGACCCTGACTGCAGGGATTGGTGTGCAGACTGTGACTGCAGCTTTTACCCAGCTAGACTGTGACTGCAGGGATTGGTTTGCAGACTCTGACTGCAGCTTTTACCCAGCTAGACTGTGACTGCAGGGATTGGTGTGCAGACTCTGACTGCAGGTTTTCACCCAGCTAGACTGTGACTGCAGGGATTGGTGTGCAGGCTGTGACTGCAGGGATCAGTGTGCAGACTCTGACTGCAGGTTTTCACCCAGCTAGACTGTGACTGCAGGGATTGGTGTGCAGGCTGTGACTGCAGGTTTTCACCCAGCTAGACTGTGACTGCAGGGATTGGTTTGCAGACTCTGACTGCAGCTTTTACCCAGCTAGACTGTGACTGCAGGGATTGGTTTGCAGACTCTGACTGCAGCTTTTACCCAGCTAGACTGTGACTGCAGGGATTGGTGTGCAGACTCTGACTGCAGGGATTGGTTTGCAGACTCTGACTGCAGGTTTTCACCCAGCTAGACTGTGACTGCAGGGATTGGTGTGCAGACTCTGACTGCAGGGATTGGTTTGCAGACTCTGACTGCAGGTTTTCACCCAGCTAGACTGTGACTGCAGGGATTGGTGTGCAGACTCTGACTGCAGCTTTTACCCAGCTAGACTGTGACTGCAGGTTCCAACAATAGGCTCTCACTGCAGACCCAGACTGACCTCACAGCAGTGATTCTCTCCTCAGAATCCTTCTTCTTCATGCTCCTCTCACTCCCTCTTCTTCAAAGTTCCTCCTCCACTATCCAGCTCACCCACTCCCTTTTATGACACTTGTCTTTATTGGATGTAGCTGTGATTCATCAGGGGTGAGGCTGTGTTGGGTAATTAACACAGCTGTTACTTATCAGGGGCAAGGTCACCTGTATTCCCCTCTCCTGCAGTGGACTGCAATCCCAGCTGTGCCAAAGTCCAGGAGCAGCCCCTCCTGGCTGGTTTCCAGAGCCAGTTTTCATCCCTTGCCCATGGGTAGGAAGTGTGGTTAAAATATCACCAAACTTGGAATTATTCTTTCCCTGCAAGTCCAGATTTCCAGCCTGAGGTCTCCCAAAGCAGGATTTCAAAGGCAAATCCCCATTTCTCTTCAGCAAGAAAAATATCCTGACAATATTTTGCTTTGACCTTCTTGAAGTGTTTTAATAAGACTGAAACAATCCATATTAACAGAGATTGAAATGTTTCATTTCCACACTGCTGCCTCAATTGCTGCATGATACGAGAGGAATAGAGCACAGCAATTTTACAAATGGTTTCAATAATGTCCCACTAAACTCTGCCAAAAATCAATTTCTGAACAGAGAGCTCTTTTCCCAGGGAAAAATCTCCCTGGGGCTGTAATGCCAGGGTGTGTGGAGAGGGTGAGCTCGGAGGACACCCTGCAAGTGCTCCAGCAGCTCTCTGTGCTTGGAAGTTGTGACAGAGGGAATGAGACCTTGAGTCACGCTTTTGCAACTCCTGGTGCTACTACAGGAGTAGCAACAACAACATTAACAACTTTTGTCCTCTTAATTCAAACCACGAATCCATGTCCTTGCATGGATTCCCATGCCCACCTTTGGATATTGCAGGGATTCAAGGTGTGCAGTCCTCTTTACAGAGCCAAGAAGAGTAAAAGATGTTTTGGGCACCCAAATCTGGTTGGAAATCCTCCGGTAATTCCCCTCCTGGGAGTCGGACAGGAGCCTCAGGTCCGGATCCTTTTCATTTAAATTCTACACTTCCATGGAGCTGCTGGAGAGAGTCCAGAGGAGGCACCAGGATGATCAGAGGGATGGAGCAGCTCTGCTGGGAGGAAAGGCTGGGAGAGCTGGGATTGTTCAGCCTGGAGAGGAGAAGCTCTGGGGTGACCTCACTGTGGCCTTGCAGTACCTGATGGAGCTGACAGGAAACAGGGAGAGAGAATGTGGACAAGGAATGGAGGGACAGGCCAAGGGGGGAATGAATTCCCACTGCCAGAGGGCAGGGATAGATGGAATACTGGGAAGGAATTGTTCCCTGGGAGGGAGGTGAGGCCCTGCACAGGGTGCCCAGAGAAGCTGTGGCTGCCCCTGGATCCCTGGAACTGTCCAAGGCCAGGTTGGACAGGGCTTGGAGCAACCTGGGACGGTGGAAGGTGTCCCTGCCAGCCTCACCTCGCGAGGAGTAGGAAAGGTTTCAGATCGCTGCCTGCCAGGTGCATCCTTTCCTCCTTTAAATCTTTTCTCTCCGACCTTCCCTCTCCTCCTTCTCTGCAAAACTCTTCCTGCCACCTCCTGGAAGAAGCTGCAACTGCTGCAGTGCCTCTGCAGAAGGGGAATAAATGCTCTGGATGTGCTGGAAAGCTCTCCAGGTCTGCGGGGAGGTGGGAGCTCCTGCGTGGATTTCCAGCCTCTCCTCTGTGTCTTTTCTCTCTCCAGGAGTGCCTTCCTTGAGGGGTTTTTCTGACGTTATCAGTGCTAAATGCCGGTGCTTCCCCCCAGTCATTGCTTTCTTTTCAAGGAGAAGACAATGAGGGAATTCAGCCAAAGCACAGGAAATTAGGGAGAGCGATTAAGATCCACACCTTTGTGGTGTGGCTTTGTGTGCCTGTCCAGCCAACAAGACAAATTTGGGTGTCATTATTTGTGTTACAAAGGGAATGACAAACAATCTGAGAGAAGTCCCCATCAGGGGTTATCCGAACACAGTAAATTACCTCTGTCCCTAAAAAGGCAGAAATAAGAATAAAATTAAATGGTCGATTTACTCAAGTGACAGGAAATTTTGAAGCTAGAAAGTAACAAAATGGTTTTGGCAATCAGGTAAATATTGGAATGCATTTAGACAATGCACTCAGGCACAGGGTGGGAATTTGGGATGTCCTGTGCAGGGCCAGGGGTTGGACTGGGTGATCCTTGTGGGTCCTTTCCAGTTCAGGATATTCCACATAATTCATATCCTGTGATGCAATTTCAGCAAGTTAATGCCTGTCATCTGGGATAACTGCATTTAACATCAGTGTTGTTTCAGCGGGAATTTTACCCGGGATAATCCCCTCAGCTTTGGATGCTCACTTTATCCATGAGTATCCTTTTAGCTCACTGACTCCCATATCTGTCCAGTCAGTTTTATTTTCCTGCAAAATCCTACGGCATGTTTGCTAAATACAGCACTGCCTCGTACAAAGTGCTGAGGTCAGGGAGTTGTGCTGGATAACAACACAATTCATTGGGATTTTTATTATAATTATTATGCCAAAGCCCTGTAGAATCTCTCCTATATTTATCCCGAGTCGATCCTGTATTAAGAGAAGGATCAACAAATCTTCCAGAAAATCTGAGGGGTCTGGCCTTGGAGGGGTTCAATATTTAGTGCACAGGGACTGATTTAAACACCAAAATTGGGAGTGTTTACACATCTAGAGAGCTGCACAGGATATATTCCTTAAACTGGGAGTCCGGGATGTTCCTGCTCCTCTGCAGCTTCCAAAATACCCCAAAAATGATGTTAGTGGGTAACAAAAGTCTCCAATTTCTTTTGTAGTCAGAGGATTTTCAAATATCGTGGATTTCAAGGCTGGCATTTCTTTGTTAAATCCTTTGGCCAGGTACAGCTCTCCTGTCTTTAAGCAGCTCCTTTGAAGACTGTAGGATTTTTTCCTACCTTAATAATAATTTATTTGTTTTTTCAGCTTCCCAGTCCCTGCCAGACAGCTTGGATTGTGCTGGGAGAGTACTGGCCTAGAAAAGGAAATAGGGATGAATGAAATCTCAATTTCTCTGGATCTAATCATATATTATTGGTTTTAATTCAGCTGTACTTTGCTCCAGCACCAATTCCCCCAGCATTTCCCTGTTTCTCACCTCCCTGGAGATTTTATGCCCAATGTAAAATCAGGGAAGAGCCATTCACATTTTCTTTCTGGGGTTGTAGGGCCTGAATTGTGTTCCCTTCACATCTGGGTAAATTCAGACTTTCCGGGTGACTTTGGGGAGGCAAACAAGCCCAGCGTGGTCACAACACCTCAAGTCCTCTGGAATCCAAGCTGAAATTCCTCCAGCTTTTCTGTGTGGGATCATTTTTATATCCATTCTGGGAGGGCTTGTACAGCAAGTCGTGGCTCAGTGCCCTTTTTGGGAGCACGGTGTCCCTGGGGGTAGCTGTGAGGGGGGCACAGGGGCTGTGCTGCTGCTCCAGCTCAGGTGGATGCCATCCCTGGATGTTCCCGGGCAGATCCCATGGGGAGCAGCACAGCTTGGAGCCAGTGTCTGCAAACACCAGGGGACACTGCCAGGCTGAGCAGTGCCCGGGCTGGACGTGGCCTCAGCCCCTGCCACCCCCACAGCCCTGCCCGGGCTCCTCTGAGGCTTGGTGACATCGCATCAGTGTCCCTGCAAGGAGGGGATGTGGGGCCAGCAGGGCAGGATGGACTGGGACAGTGCCCTGCCCAAGGTGTCACCCTTCAGAGCAGGATGAGGACACGGGGGTGACAGCCGGGTGCTGCACCCCAGGACAACCCTCAGCTGCCTCCCAGCCTCTGCCTGGAGCATTCCAGCTGGGAGTGCAGCTTGGTGGGAGGGCAGGGGGCACCAGGGCGTGGTGGGGACAGAGCAGGTGGCGCTCAGGCGGTGCTGTGGGGGAAGCCAGAGGTGCTGCTGGAGCGCTGGGAGCAGGGGATTAGCGGGACTGGAGGGGAATGGAGAGGTCAGCCGGGCTCCACCTCCCTGTTCATGCCAAGGGCACATCGTCCTTGCATCACGTCTGAGCACAGCCGTGTGTTTGCTATCCAAATGGCTTGGAAGGACCAGGTGCAGGCTAAAAGGGGCTGCAAAGTTTGGCTGCTTGGAGCAGAGTTGGTGCTTCCCCTGTCAGACCTGTCTGATGGCTCCTTATCCCAGTGCCCTGCTGTGGCAGCACTTACAAAGATCTGGCTGGGAAGGGTACAAAAGTAACTCCCATTCCTCCTCTTTGCATGACCTTTAAATTCCAGTTTTTATTGGCACAAATTGGGGGTGTTCAGCCCGGAGAAATGAAGGCTCTGAGACCTTAAAACCCCTTCCTGTGCCTAAAGAGAGCTTGAGAGGGACTTTGGACAAGAGATGGAGGGACAGGACAAGGGGGAATGGCCTTAAGCTGCCAGAGGGCAGGGGTAGATGGGATATTGGAGAGAAATTCTTCCATGAGAGGGTGGTGAGGCCCTGGCACTGGTAGTTCAGAGAAGCTCTGGCTGTCCCTGGAAGTGTCCAAGGCCCTGTTGGACAGGGCTTGGAGCAACCTGGGATAGTGGAAGGTGTCCCTGGCCATGGTCTGGATGTGCTTTAAGGTCCTTTCCAGCCCAAACCTCTCTGGGATTCTGGGATTTGCCTTAGGAGAACCCTGCTGGGATTCAGCACTGCAGGAGGTGTTCCATCCCATGGGGTTGTTCTCGTGGCAGGACGGGACCAGCAGCCACTGCCCACCCCAGTCAGCCCCGAGGGGACAGGACAGCACTCACCAGAGGATTGAGTGGGCATTTGGAAAACAGCACAGGAATGTGGGGAGAGAGCAATGGAAACAAAGCCAGCAGGGCTCGGCTCCCTGGGAGAAGATCCTGTTTGATGGCTCTGCTGAATCAGGGCCCAAGAGCAGCTCCATCTCCATCAGCTGCTGGAATGACACTGGATCAGCCGAGCTGGTGATGCCAAGGGGGTGAAGGCATCTCCAAGGGCTTGGGAAGCCAATGGCTTGCAAGGATGCCAGAGGAGGAGCTGGCAAAGCAAAGCCTCCAGCGGGGCTGGGCTCGCCAAACGCCTCCTCCCACACAGTAAATTCACCCCCAATTAAAAATGTATCTGTTAGCTTTCCTGAGATTGATCACACATTTAATCAGGCACTGCTCAGATATAGAGTAGCACTGAAAGGCAGAGATAATAAAGAAATCATTCTTTTAAAGGAGTAGCTGCATTGCAGATCAATTTCTTCAAAACCTTCATGTGCACAGAAATCCTCTGGGATGAATATTTCATAAGGGGAATAACACTGTTAAATTAATAAAACCCCTGCATGCCTAGTTATGAACTACAAAGATTGCTGAAGTTGTTCTAAAAAAATCCTCCTGTTCATACTTTGTACATCAATTTATGACAGAGTCATAGCCGGACCCCGAGGGAAATGGAGGAGAAAAAGGGACCCTTTTGATGTGAGGAGTTTTCAGTAAGTGGGAAGAGTTGCACGGACACAACTGCCCAGCGAGGGCAGGCAGCCCTGCTGGGAAGGGGAAACAGGATTCTCCAGTGGGAGCATGGGCATGCTGAAATGAATTATGCTGAATATTCCTTCCTGCCTCTCTCAGGCTGTGGGTGAGAGACCCAAGGATCTGGAGTGGCCTGAAGTGAGGGATAGTTGAGGTCCCAGATGTCCATCTCCAGATGCTCCTGGGTATCACTGGGGCCACATCTTCAATAGCAGTCCCTCATCTGGTGGGGTGGGAAAGTCTTCATCCAGCTGAGGGCACTTGGTCTGTTTAGCTGGAGGAGGCTGAGGGTAGACATCATCCAAAGCTTCCTCTCCAGGGGCAGCTCTACTCTCTGCTCTGGGACCAGGGACAGGACCCAGGAACAGCTGGAGCTTGCCAGGGGAGGTTTAGGTTGGATATCAGGGAAAGATTCTTCCCCCAGAGGGTGCTGGGCACTGCCCAGGCTCCCCAGGGAATGGGCACAGCCCCA
Source organism: Prinia subflava (assembly GCF_021018805.1). NCBI lineage: Eukaryota > Metazoa > Chordata > Aves > Passeriformes > Cisticolidae > Prinia > Prinia subflava. The sequence goes on along the minus strand of NC_086257.1, from coordinate 5,291,540 downwards.
AGGAGCTCCAGGAAAATTTGGACAACGCTCTCAGGGATGCACAGGCTGGGATTGTTGGGGTGTCTGTGCAGGGCCAGGAGCTGGATTGATGATCCCTGTGTGTCCGTTCCAGCTCAGGTTATTCCATGATTCTGTGATTCCTCATTGTGGGACCACAACTGGGGTGTTCATCTAGATCAGGGGGACCTGAATCAGCACAACAGGGGATGGGTCTGCCTCCATCCTCCCCCCTGACTGTGCCTCCCCAGAAATCCCGTCTTGGTTGTCACTGCTCCCTCCATTCCCATGCTAAGACCCTACCTTAGACTTCCCAGGGGAAAATAAACTTCCACTGGAGAATTATCAGCTTCTCCATCCGTCCTTTCTGTCTCAACAAAGCTCGTTCCCCTCGCACTCCTGCTCCCCAGCGAGCTCCTCGCTGCCTCAGCGGCAGCTTAGCAGAGGCTTCTCCTGCAGGCTGCTCCCAAACTCGAGAGGAACTCATCAGCTTTTAGCAGGCAAAGACAGAGAAAGCTCAAACCCACCATATTGATCTTCCTTTCCCTTTGAAATTTTCCCGAAGTAGCGCCAAATAAAAATAGAACAAAAATATGTATCACCGCTTCCCTACTTGTAGCTGATTTGTCTACTTGGCATTATTTTCTTCAGCAGGGAAGAGGCTGAGGCGCACAAAGGGGACAGAGGCACGGGATAAATAAGTAAGAATGTAAAATTGGGTGTTTTGAATTTTTTTTTTAATGTTAACCAGATAATGTATTCATAATCTTCCCTGCTTACGACTAAAAAATGAGTGCTCGCCTTTTGAAGCCCTCATCTGGCAGGGAGAGATAGCAGATTTCTAAGAGCATTTTTTATGCTCCTTTGATGACTGCGAGGGGAAAAAATATTCAGGGAGCCGAAATGACATTTTTCTATAAATTTCACACAGCTCTGCAGGCATGTAGGCATGGAGGCATTCATTAAGATTAGTTGGAATTACTTAAGCACCGTGAATTTTCTCCATCAAGTTGGTAACTGGAACACTGCGGATTAGTTATTGATCAGCTGCCATTAATACTTGGGGCTCTTTCCATGCCTGTTGTTGGGCTTTTTGTTGCTCCTTCCCCCCTCTCTTGTGCGAGGCGAGGCTGTGAAATTCGCAAATTAAACAGGCGCTCTTCAGTCTCTCCTTTGTTTTGGGGAACAAAAAAAACCCCGAACAGAAAATAGAACTCCTTTGTTCATGCAAATCTTTATCTGCTCTGCCTCACTGCTTTCCCCCCTGCAGCAGCCCAAATTTGGGGTGGCTGTCAGATCCACTGCTGCAGTCCTTCCACTGAATCATGGAGTGGTTTGGGTGGGAAGGGACCTTAGGGACCACATAATTCCTCTCCTTCCCATGGGCAGGGACATCTCCCACTATCCCAAGTTGCTCCAAGTCCTGTCTGACGTGGCCTTGGATGCTTCCAGGGATGGGGAGGGCAGTGCCTTTCCAGCAGGGCCTCTGGAAGCCTGGTGGGACCTCACAGTGGGGTTTCAGCTCACCAGCCCTGCAGATGGGTTTAGAGAGGCCAAATTCTGGGAATTCTGGCTGTGTACAGCTCTGATCCTTGGTGAGAGGCACTGGTGATAGCAGGGATGCACTCCCAGCATCTTTTCCTACACAGGGGGATGTGCCAGGCCACAGAGGCATTTCCCAGAGCTGTGCAGATCCCTGCAGCCCCTGCTGACCCCACCCACAGCCAGGGCCTGGACTGGGCACCCGCAGCTCCCAATCTCATTGAGGGTTACGGGATGTGGCTGAGGCTGAAAACTGAATTTGAACTGCCTGGGACCCTCAGAGATCTCAGTCTCCATCTCTCCAGGCCTTCTACTTTTCCCTTGATCTCTGATTCCTATTGGAAAGCTCCTGGCTTTTAGTGATGCTTGTTCCCAGTGAGGAGCACAGTGATGGAGTTGGGTCTTTTCCAGCCGAACTTCAGCCCAGCCAAGCTGGAGACACAAAAGTATTTTGTACATTTAAGCAACAGGGCTGTCCCAGAACTCCAGTGGGATTTCCTATTCTGCTCCAGGTGCCTCACCAAGGCCCTCAGCCCTGTGGGGTGTGATCCTCCCCACACCCTGCTAGGCTAAGGCACAGCCCTTGCTCACAGGATCCAGGCCTCCTCCTCTTTCCTGGAAGTTTTCCTGAGCCTCTTTTGGAAGCTGGTATCACTGGGCACCTGGACACCAAACCCCAACCTTCCCTGGACCATTCAGAGCCTGTTGGACCTGCACAGCTGAGTGTGAGGTGGGGCCACTGGGGCAAGAAGGAGGCAGCAGCAGACTTGAAACACTCACTGCAGGACAAATCCCAAAGGAATTGTGCTTGGCTGGACCTATTCTCCAACCAGCACTCCTGAGCAAAGCTCCAGCCCCCCAACAGCTGTGCATGGAGCTGGTTCTGGCTGTTCTGTGTCCAAACCACCAGCTCCTGTCACCCTCACCTGTTCCTTCTTCTGTTTGCCAAAAATCCCCTGCCCCGAGTCTGAGGAGCCCCGTGGAGGATTTGCCACACTCCTCATCAGAGCAGCTGTTCCTCAGCAGTTCCGAAATAAATGACCAAGGATGACTTTGGAAATGAGCATCCAGAGGGGCTCCAGGCAGCTGCTGCTGCAGCAGGAAAACAAAGCTTCACTTTCCAACACACAGCTCCTAAAATGGTTTCTGTTCTTCCACGAGGATCTGCCACAAGCAGCACTGGAGTGGGACCCTGAGCGTGTCCTGGCTCCAGCTGCCCCAGGCTGAGGGAAGCTCTGGGATGGAGTGGGACACACTCTCCATTATCCAAAGAGGCACTAAACCAACTCAATTCACACACTCCTGTTTCAAAACTGCAGCTTAAAGAAGGGGGCTATGGCAGGAGTGCCCCGTGTCAGTGACAGGGAGAGTGGGAGTTTCTTCCCCTCAGGATATGCAGCTCCAAGGTGATGGCCCCACTCCCATAATAAGGATAATTTGCCTCCTTATTGGGAAGGCAAGTATGTCACCTGTCCCAGGTCCAGGCCTTTTGGGGTGGGAAGGAAGATGTGCCAGTTCAAGCACCACACCTGCACCTGGCAGAGCCAGATTTGGGCCCAGAATTTTTACTCTTTGACCTTTCTAGGCACTAACTTCCAGCTGCTACAATGGGATTTATGGAGTATTCCTGGCAAGCCTCTGTTAAGGCCCCTGAAAGTGAAATCTCCCTTTTCTCTGTCCCTTGCTGCTGTGTAGTGCTCAGGGAAGCTCCAGGGCTCCCTCAGGAAGTTCTCTTTAGCCATTCCTGTGGTGCCTAAATTCCCTTGCCTGAGGTACAATCAGGAGCAGAGGCTTTATCTGGACACTGTCAGCTTTTCAGCAGGATCCTGCAGCTGACAGAGAGTCAGGACAGCTTCAGAGGCCCTGATTCTTTGTGCCTTGTTAGCTCTAATGAACCCATGGTCCAACTAAAAGAGGAGAAATTTGTATGGGATATTGGGAAGGAATTCCTCCCTGGGAGGGTGGGGAGGCCCTGGCACAGGGTACCCAGAGCAGCTGTGGCTGCCCCTGGATCCCTGGAAGTGTCCAAGGCCGGGTTGGACAGGGCTTGGAGCAACCTGGGATAGTGGAAGGTGTCCCTGCCCATGATGGGGGTGGAATGAGATGAGCTTTGAGTTCTCTTCCAACCCAAACCATTCCATGATTCTATGGTCCTAATTGTGAGCTGGCTGGAATCTGAGGGTGCTGGAATTGGACTCCAGAGGCTTCTGTCAGGAAGGAAACCTGCCTGACGTGGAAGCTGTCCCTTGGCCTGGCTGTCTGGCAGCACAGCAGTTCCTGAGGCTGGGAGGAAAGCTCTGAATTACCTCTCCTCAGGGATGCATAAAGCCCTCTGGAATGTCCTGCGTGGAATGTCTGCTCCTTTCCTTCACAGTCACCGTTTCATGGGATGTTTGTCCCCAGGGGTGTCTGGGCATGGCTGGACTCGCTTGGAACCTGCTCGGTTCTGGCTCTCTGGGGACATTACACCTGATGTAAATTCTCAGGTCCTCCTGGAATCTGCACAAAAGCCAGGGAATATAATTTGTTTTCTGCTGGGTTGCCACATTCCCTGCTTTCCATCTGCTGTCTTTCCCAGGGAATCCCAAAGCCCTCTCTGGTTGTGCTGAGCTGCAGCAGGAGCCCAGGGCACCAGAGCTGCTCCGATCCGAGGTGATGCAGACCCAGAGCCACCTGGATTTGCATTCCTGGCTGGGTCAGCTGTTAAACAAAGCAATGTTATTTCTGAGAGGTTGAGCAATAAAAAACATGGAAATGAAACAGCGAGGTAATTCCTAAGGGGACCATGTCACAGGGAGAAAATCCTGGAGCGTTACTTTTTGCACATTCCAAATCCACCCCTCTCTCTCCCCTCTCTTTCCTTCCTTTTTATTTTTTTTGGCAAGAAAACAGCTCATCAAGTGAAATCGAAGTCTAAAAATCTCTCTGAAAATCCTTTATGCTGGGGAAAAGAATATTTCAATGAGAAACAAGTCTGCCAGAATTACATTCAATACTCCTGACAAAGTTAAAGGAGAAATCACTGGGAAGCAGTGTCCCCTGATGGAACATGGTTGGGAGAGCTGGGAAGGATGGGAATCCTCATGGGGAGACAGAGGAGGACTGGAAACGTCCTGGTCTGTCAGGAGAAAAGGGAAAGATCAAAGGTTTTCCAAAGCCTCCCTGTGTGTGGAATACTGAGGGTGGCTGAGGGCTGTGGTTCACCTGTGGAAGGAGGGGACACGGATGAGTTTCCCATCCCACCCATGAACTATGGATCTGTGAAACAGGATATAGGCACACTTTCCCAGGTCCCCAGGGAACCAAGACACCAATCCACTCTTCACATCAAGCCTCTGGCCCCTGAAGCTTTGGTTTGAACTAAGGAAAAATCTCCATGGTGCTGCACCCTGAGTATCCAAGGCCACTTCCCACATTCCTGCTCAGAGCAGGGAGCAAAGGGAAACAGACTGGGCCTGGCAAAGGTTCTGAACCTGCTTGGAGGAGTCCACAGGAACTCTCCTGGTCACCCTCAGCATCTCTGGATACTCCTCAAATCAACAAGGAGCAGTTCAGGCTCGCAGCCAAAACTCATCTCAGCTTTAAATGAAGGGTTTGTTGTTCTGGAGGAGCAGGGAAATTGTCAGCACCACAGACACCTTCATTAAAATCCAAACCCTGAATTATTCAGCTCGAAACAGCGAGAGCTACAGCACAGGTGGAAGGGATTTCTTCTCCCTCCTGCCCAGCCAAGCCCCTGCAGCCCTTGGCTCACAGAGCCACCAGGGCAGACCCCAGGAGCTCCCTGCTTTTGAGCAGGATAACACATGGCTGTGGGCCTGGCACAGCTGTCCGAGGGAATACAGAGAAAAACACAAACAAAAAGCATGGGTAGTGTTTTCCCAGCCTGTGTGGCTTCATCTCCCAGTTTCCCTCAGGAGAAATGACTTCTGGAAGAGCAGGAACAGTTTTTCATGCTTGGAAGATCCAGCTTTGTGAGAGCTCCCAGTTTTTAGTGGGAATTAATGACCACTTGATTCTGACCATCAGCATGCGAACTCCCACCCATGGAGCATTTTCCAGGTGTTTTTTGGCCACGTGAAGTTCCTCTCCAAGGGTGGAATAGTTGAACAACAGTCTGACAAAAACCAACATCTCACAAACAACCACCACACAGAACCACAGGATCATGGAATTGTTTATGTTGGAAAAGCCCTCTAAACTCATTGAGCCCAACCATTACCTCAGCCAAGGACACTACTGACACTTGTCCCCAAGGGCCACATCCACAGGGCTTTGAAATCCCCCCAGGGATGGGGACTCCACCACCTGAGCAGCTGCCAGGGCTGAACAGCCCTTTCCATGGAGAAATTCCTCCTGGTGTCCAACCTGAGCCTCCCCTGGCACAGCTCGAGGCCGTTTCCCCTTGTCCTGTCCCTGTTCCCTGGAGCAGAGCCCGACCCCCCCAGCTGTCCCCTCCTGTCAGGAGTTGTGCAGAGCCAGAAGGTTCCCCCTGAGCCTCCTTTTCTCCAGGCTGAGCTCCTTTCCCAGCTCCCTCAGCTGCTCCTGGTGCTCCAGCCCTTCTCCAGCTCCATTCCCTTCCCTGGACACGCTCCAGCCCCTCGATGCCCTTCTTGTTGTGCAGGGCCCAAAACTGACCCCAGGATTTCAGGGGTAGCTTCAAAATAAGTCCACCCTTGCCAGTTACATATGTTTCTGTATTCATTAACTTTCTGAAATAATCCGTATTAATTTTTTTCTTTTTTCTTTTTTCTTTTTTCTTTTTTCTTTTTTCTTTTTTTTTTTTTTTTTCTGAAAGGGGACTGCAGATATTTTTCAGAGTTTAATCGTCATTACTTCCAATTCCTCTTTCCTCCTAGGGCCATATGCTTGGTTTGAAGCTGTGGGAATATCTTCACTAGTGCCAATGAAATATTTAGGACTGTCTAAGTGGATTCAGCATAAATTTACCCTAAAATATGCCCCCAAACAGAAGAACAGATGGGTTTTGGTGCCGGCTGGGGCAGACCCTTATCTCCACCAGCCTTTACTTCCTTAGGACATGCCCAAAACACAGCAGCAGCTCCTCCTCCCAGGGGTTTTTACTTCTGATTCCAAGCCTGGAGACCCTGAGCTCCCTCCAGTAGCCTGTGGACATATTGTTTTCCCAAAGTACCCATGGAAAACACAGACTGTTTCCATGAGCAGTGCAGCCCCCAGAGGAGTTTGCCTCCTGATTTGGCAAAATATCCAGGCAGGGATGAACTGGGACATTCTCAGGAGCCACTGGCAGAGCATCTTCATCTCTACCTGACCCTGATATTCCACAGCTCTCCCAGAAAGGGAATTATCTTTGAGTTATGGAGCCTGTGGCCACTTCCACTTCTTGTGGAAAGTTCCCTGCCCATGGCAGGGGTTGGGAGCTGGGTGATCTCCAGGCTCCATCCCCACCCAAACCCTTCTGTGATTCCAGTGGGGCACAGCCAGAAGACAGAAGTTACTCACTGAAGGAGGAGCCCAAAGGCTGCCACATGGCCATGGACTGGCAGAGCAGTGGTGAGACAACATTTCTTCAGGAATTTGATGTAGAAAGCCCTTCCTGAGCTAAGCCTGTGGATTACAGCCCCTGCTGGGGCTCCCTAAATCCCTTGTCACCCACGTAAATGTCCCATTCAGTGCTTGCAGCCTACCAAGTTTTCAGCCTCAGCAAAATCTCCTGGCACTGACTTCCAGCAGCTAATTGTGTGAAGAAAAAAAAAAAAAAAGGAAGTCTTCCCTTTCATCAGTTTTCCGTGCACTTCCCTTGTTCCCAGCTGACGGGAACAGAAGTTCCCAATCTGCTGGCTTTATTTCACAGGGTATTTTGCATCCCAGCCTGGCCACGTATGGCATCCCCATCCTGTGGAGCCTGTTCCACGCTGGCAGGGGAAAAGCTGCAGCGGGCTGGGAGCTGAAAATGATCCGGGAATATCAAATAAATGTGGAAGCAAAGCAAATAACACCAGGCAGTGCTGCTGATGGGCTGCTCCCCCCTCTGAATCGCCGCTGTTCCTCACGGAGCTGCCACAGAAAGCTGTGCTGCTTTGCAGGGAATTTGGTGGAAAACCAAAGACCACGTAGCTGAGAAGGAAAATGGGCCTTGTGTCTGCCTTATTGTCCTCTCTGTCTGCAGGTGACCTCTGCAGAGGGGACCTCTCCTTCGGCTGCTTCTCTCCCCTCCACCTCCCTGAGTGGATCTGCCAAGTGTGTTTTACACATGCACCGGTGCAATTCCTGCCTCCATTTGTATTCCATCTGTCTCCAACAAATTCTGAAAGCCTTGCCTGGGCTGCCTCATTTGTATGCACTTAATCTGGCTTTATCCTGTTTTATGGAGCATCTTCTTTAAATTGATTCAGGCAAAAGCATAGCAGGGGCTTTGCATAGATTTCGCATGCATGACATTTCTGCACAGTTGGGCCCATTATGCACCATCCTGAGCACATTCTGCCCGTAAAAACTCCATATTAAACCCAGGGAAAATGCAGCAAAATAAAGAGAGCCACGGGAGGAGCAGGGCCAGCAGAGCTGACCACTCCCTGCTCCTCCAGTGCAATTATGGGGAACAACTCCCAGCGTTCATTCCCTGGGTACTCAGGAGCATCAGCTTTATCTCCTCTGTCCAGAGTTGTGGTTAACTCTGCTGTGCTTTGTGGAGCTGGGACACACCCTGCCTGAACCCCAGATTCTCCTCATCCCCTCTGTGACTCCTGCAAGGGGTGTGTTGGAGCTGGGCACAGGATCCAGGGAATTGGAGTGGGATGGCAGCATGGTCAGGACAGCCACACCTCATCCCATGGGAGCACAAATCCCCCCCACTGGTAATAAACCATATCACCAGAGGAAAAATAACACTAGGAGTTGGAGCAGGGAGGGACAGGACAAGGAAAATGGATTGAAAATGACAGAGAGCAGGTTTGGATGGACATTGGGAAGGAAATTCTCCCTGTGAGGGTGCTGAGGCCCTGGCACAGGGTGCCCAGAGCAGTTGTGGCTGCCCCTGGATCCCTGGAAGTGTCCAAGGCCAGGCTGGACTGGACTTGGAGCTGCCTGGGACAGTGGAAGGAGTCCTGTCCCTTGAGATGAGATGGGCTTTAAGGTCCCTTCCAACCCAAACCACTCTGTGGTTCCATGATTCCATGAATTTAGCCTCTGCCATTGCAATCCAGTCCACCAGACCTGTGGAATTCCTGTTTCCACCCTTCCCAGCACTGTGCATTCCCTCTCCCTGAACTCCAGCAGCCCCAGGTGTGCCCAGATGGATGCCACGGGTTCAGTGTGGCCAGGCCACAGCCAAGGGTGTAACTCACTGCTTCATTAGGGAGAATTAATCCTTCTTTAAGGGCCTGCTAATGATTTGACAATATTATTGTTATGTTAAGGTTGGGGGAATTAGAGAAAGAGCACTTGTGTGAATATGTCAACACATTAAAAACGCAGCTCCATTTAGGCAGACACTCAGGTTAATGTGTTACATATTAAAAAGTCCAATTTCCTTTGCTGGCTGCAAATAACAACGGAGATTATTGACACTGAATGATTTGCAATGTTCTCTCTTGCTTTTCGCCTCTTGTGTTTGTGTGCTCTGCGTGATTTATAATGATTGGAGCTCTGGCTCCATAAATTTTCCCTGTTAAGAAAATGTGGAGCTGGGTTTAGAAGATACAAGAAGAAAGGGGGAAACAAGGAGTGCTGCCATGCACGGATATGGGAATGGGAATGGGATCTATTCTTATCTAAACACCAATAAACCCATCTTCCTAATTAAATCAGCATCTTGCTTCTTTTAGAAGCTTCTTGCTTCTTAGATCCCAGTGGATCTACCCACAGGAGTTTCTGCACCTCTGGCTCTGCCTGGGGTGTCCCTAAGGAAGGTCCCAGGGGGACACACCCCAAAGAAAACATGTGCTGGGGTCCTCAGTGATCCTCAGTGACCAGCCCTGCTGGGACACACAGCACCATCAGAAACCCCCCAAATCCCCATCCCTCTGCTCAGGAGGAGCAAAAAGCCCTGTCATTATTGGCCTTCCTTCTGCCGGGCCACGGAAGGCAAATCCAACACTTTCACCAGGTGCAAATGGGAGAAAGGGAAAACCAGAGGCTCTGGGGACCAAGCCAGGCACAGGGGAAAGGTTTGCAAACAGCTGATGACAGGGCAAGGTTTCTGTCAGTCAGAAGCATGCAAAAATCCTAACACTGCCCTCCTAAATCCCCAGCCAGAGGAAAACCTGCCCCAGTATTTCCCAAAAAAGCACTGCCATGGGTAAGTTGGGACCAGTGGCCAACCCTGATATCCCAATGTTGTGGCTTTGCCACTTGCTTCAGGTTAAAGCAGGGCTTCACAGGACACTCTCAGAGTCACACGGAGACATGAGCCTGTAAATGTGTCAATAGGAGGTGAAAAAGCTCAAAAAACACAGGTCTGAAAGGCATTTCTGCAGAATATGGAGGGCACGAGGTGGGGACAGCTGCTCTTGCTGCTATCACAGCTTCCTGCAATAACATCACCAGCTCAGGTGCACATTTTGGGTCTGAAAAACCCTGGATGTTCAGATTTAAAGCTACTGCTTTTGCTGCTTGTATTAGGTAGATGTGGCACTTTAATGGCTCAGCTTAGGAATCCACTTGTTCCTGAGAGCAAAGCTGGGGAGCACTTTAGGTTCTGCCCTCATTAAATCAGTGCTGGGTAATTATCCAGTCTAAGGACTCACAGATACTGGAGCCTGGAGAGGCCCTGTGGACATTTCTGACTTTCATGCAGAGGGTGATGACCTTCCCTGTGACACAGCTGCATTTCACCCCATGTCCTTGCAGGATGGTCCTCCAGATGTGGAGCAACTCCTGAATTTAGATGGCATTCAAAGTGTGCTGGTGAGAAAAAGGAGATATTTATGTGCCTGGCTGAGCTGTGACTCAAAGCCCCCAGAGCTGGGCACACACTCCTGAGATGAATTGAATGCACAGTTCAAAATTGACTTTATGGACTCCTCATCAATAAATCCTCAAAGGCTCTGGTATCAGAATCCAAAGCAGCTCTGGAAATCATTAGATCTGCAGTCAGTAATTGATAACACGCATTTCAAACGTGGAAATGAATTAGCCTTTGGCATAGGGGGGGTTCAGACTGTATCCAATTTCATTAGGCAAGAAATTCAAATGATCAACGAGTGGCCTTTATTGTTCTGCTCTGGGAAGGGAACCCTTTGTTATCTCTTTGCCTTTTTTTTTCTTGGCTGCAAAGTTTCCAGAGCTCAAAAGAAACCTTGTGGTTTAGGAAGATGCCAACATGTGATTTCCCACCTCTCCAGAGCTCAGGATTTGGGATGAGTTTTGCTCTTGGGCACACACAGGGTGCTTTGCACCCATTGTTAACATCTCAGTTTCTCCTGGCAGTGCCACAAAATGCCAAAAACTCTTTCCCAAGCAACTGCAAGAGCCCTGATCAGTGAGGTGTGAGTGAAAGCCCTCTACCAGCCACATACACATCTTCTCTCACCAAGTAAACGCTTACAGTCCATCTCCCTGCTCAGAAACTTCCAGACGCTGCTCTCACTAGCTTCAAAACAAAAAAAGCAAATTTTCAACCTCCTGTTGGACCAGGGAGTGTGGCAGGAGCTGCTCCTCCGCCCCTCGAGATGAGCTGCAGGATCCAGACTGGTTCTTCTCCCCCTCCATCCCACTCCCAGCAGGAGTCTGGCCATGCTTGAGCACATTTTAGTGAGCAGGGAATGTGGAACCGTTGGTGGTGCTGCTGCTCGGGCCAGTGGAAATATTTGATCTTGGGTTTCCACAGTGAAATAAAAGGAAAAGACGCCTCCTCCCAGCATTGTTTTGGTTTATTTTAGCTGCACAAGGAGGCTGATTTGAAGGCAGGAAAACCAAGTTGCCAATCTCAGTATGTCACAAGGCAAAGTTTGCACAGTTTGGGCTTGGTTTTCCTCTTCGGTAGAAAAAGGTCAGGAAAACTACAAAACAGAAGAGTCTCTTGTAAAAAGAATAAGGCAATAATTTTGGACCAATATTTAGAGGAATCATTCACTGTTTCTGCTCCAGTTCCACCCACCAGCACAGAGATATTTCTGCCTGCAAGACACACCAATCCTTCAGATGTGTCCCTTTCCCAGAACGTGCTGCACTTCCCACCCCTTCTCCTCCGTGGACCCACGGGACCAAACCTTCTCTGCTTTGCCTACACCAGAATTACATTCCCATAGTGTGGCACGTTTCCCCTGTAATGTTCTGTTCTGTGGATTAATCACCCCCGATTCCCTCTATTTTGCCTGCCTTCGTGTATTTTTTTACCTCTCTGCCCACTCCTGTTGCCCCCTTTGGTTCCCCCCTGTCTGGGGAAGAGTTCCTGGGGACCCCTGCCCAGCCCAATTATTCTACAGCTTTGGCCTCCCTGTTTTACATCCCTGGAGGGATCCAGACCCTCTTCACAGCCATGGGAATTTGGTGATTAAGGGCTGTCCCTGATGGGTGACATCCCCCTGACCTTTCCAGTTGCTATTGGCAGACAGGATCTCATCCCTGAGTTCCCTCTGTAACATTTTGCCCTTATCCCTGCTATATTCTGTTTTTATTTTCAGACCTTTTCATTATGTTATCAGCATCCCCCTGTGTTCAAACCCCATCCTCCTGTTCCTCTACAGCCCCACAGCAGAACAAACCCCACAGTTTGGGAAGTCTCCACCCCGACCCCCAGAAATGTTCTGCAGGACCGGACCTGAGACCAGCTCCTGCAAAACCTCATTTTTAAGTGTCTTGAGGTGTTTTTGGGAGGTAAGAAAATGATTCCTCTGCTCCTTGGAAGTCTGACTGGCCGACAAACCTGATGGGGCACATGTCAGTCTCACATCTGCTCTCCTCGGTGTGGTCACACAGATTTTAGGGCTGCTGGAGGGAGAGACAGGCCCCCAGCTTGGTGACTCATGGAATCCTGGCGTAGGTGACCTCCAAAAGTGTGAAAAACTGAGCACTAGGAGGACTTTTAATTTGTCCCAAGCCAGTGGCAGTCTGGAGGAAGAGACGGATGCTGTCCTGGCAGCTCCAAGCAATCCATTTCCTTCCTCATCCCTCTTTAATCAGATAAAAAACTGTACAGACTCCACAATCATAAATCTGAAATTCCTCAAATTTATAGGAGCAAAAAAGCAAAAAGCAGAAGTAAAACCCCACAGCTCCTCTTTTGTTTGCTCTGGGCAGCATCCCAAACTCACCCCAAAGTGCAGGAGTGATCTTAGCTGGGCCATTAGAAGAATTGAATCCAGACCTCTCCAAAATATCACTGAAAATCACAGAGAAGCCCAGATGGTTCAAGGGAACTCAAGTCAGGCACTCCAGAGTGAGGAAGTCTGACATTTAAGGTGCTGGCAAATGCTCCTGGAAGAGGGATGGCAGGGCCAGGGCTCTGGTTGGAGGCACGGTCTGGGTGCTTTTCCAGCACTGTGTTCTTCCATTGAAATGAGGCTCTAATGGATTTCTTTAACCTGTCTGAGGCACGAGGGTGTTTTTCCCTTTCCCTTGCTCTGAGCTCCAGAGGGAGACGCCTCCCCACTGGATCATGCCAGGACCCTGCTGTGCTGCTGCTCAGCAAAGCAAACTCCTCCTGGCTGAGCTTCAGGAGGGTGGGAGGTTGTTAGAAATTCTACTTGAAGAAGGTCCAGAAACATCAAAACTCCTCAGTGGTTGCTGTGGGCCCCTGGGGTCATCCCGGTGTGCCAAAATCAATAGTGCCCTTCCACACTGATCCTGAAATTTGAGATTAAAGCCATTTTCTGATGCCAGCTGCCGGCTGGAAAGGAGAAGGAGGGATGAAAAGTTCTCACCAGAAGAAACAAAAGCAAAGCAAGAAGAGAAGAGATTGAGTTGTGTTCCTTTGTAGGGAATAATCAGCTCTAAGGAAGATGAGGTTTAGCTCTCAGCACGCTGAGCACAACCAGGGCTGGTTCATTATCGCCCAGCCAATGAGTTTGACATGAAGGATTAACAACATCTTAAACAGATGCTTCCAATGAACTTCCCAAAATATATGGGGTGGTTTTTTTTTTTCTCTACCAGGGATTAGAAGGCTGGAGAGTAATTAGTTCTGAAATATTTTGGCTGGATTACTGCTTGCTGCTATCGGAAGGGATGTAACTCTCTCTCACCAGTCCGCCTAATTCGTTCCATTTTGTGTCTCAAATTCATTTGTATTGTCTGTGGATTTGCTGAAGGTATAAATAGAACCAAATCCTCGTTCTCACTTGGAATTTGCAGTGCACTTTTTTTCTTGAGAACCATTTCAAAAAGCAACTTTTTAACCTTTGGGTTTTTTTTGCTGTAACATTGCAGAGCCAGAGTCACTCAGATTTTCTCAGATGCCCCCGGTCTTGCGTTTGTAGTTTTGAGGTGTTTGATCTTGCACAAATCAGAAGAGCCACGGTGATTTCGTTGATGAAACCCTCAGGAAATGAGACAATTTGAGACACAATGAGTGATTTGGCATGAGGGTGTCCTTGGACACGATTTCTGGAATGGCTGAGCATCCAAACAGGATGATCAGGAAGCCCAGCATGAGGTGGCAGCACTCAACACCTCTGAGGGACAGCCACTGCTTCCACAATTTGGGCACTCTTGCCCCAAGGCAAGCTGGAAGCCGTTCCTGAGATACGCAGAATTCTGAGGGTTCTGTCTGTCTTTGGGGTGTGCAGTTCAGTGTAGGGCTGACCTGGGTGGGAGGCATTCACCTCCAGGAAGCTCTGGTCAGCACGTGGAAATCTCATCTGTCCTGGGAGCTGCCTGGGAATGCAGTCCTTGTCCAGGGCGGACATGCAGGAATTAGTCAGGAAGTGTTGCAAAGTTACAAGGCTCTGAAAACCACTTTTCTGCTCCCAGGAAAATTAAATACCTGGGAAATCCCAGCCCTAAGTAATCAAATCAGTGACTCCAAATGAATTATTGGCTCTTTCCTGTGGGATACAGAGTGTCAGCCAGGCCTGGAAGTGGGCAGGGCCCAGGAAGATGGTAAATCCCATTAAGAGTCACAGACATGTTGTCTTGATGGAGAGGAGGGGGAATTCTCCTGTGGATTTTTCCAGTGGCATTCCCACCTTGCCTGGATCGAGGTGTCCATGTGGAGTGCACACTGCAATGGCTTTGCTTCCCATTGCCCATTGAAGTTCCAGTTTCTCCTGCAGTCTAGAAAAGCAAAGATCCCCAGGGCTGCTGAAACCCAGACCTCTTTAGGAATGAGAGAACCCCAAATTTACCTTCCAGGAGCAGGATAAGAGGACTAACATCACATTGTCTTTTCCATCTGATCCACAATTCTTCTCCAAACCAAATGTGTTTAGTCCTCAGAGGTTTGTTGGTTTTTTGGTTTTTTTTCCAAGGATAAAATCTTCCTTTGCCAGATGCCAATAAAATGAGCTCTCCCCACACCCGATTCTCCCTGATCCCACCAGGCCCTGCCTTTCACTTCACTGCAGCATCAGTTGTTGCTTTTGCTTCCAGAGAGCGTGTGAAATATTTACAACAATCCCCCCTTTATTTTCCAGGTCACCCTATCACAGGGACTTGGCAACCTCCGGGGAAGATGAAAGCAAAGGATCTTTATCACAGAGCCCAGAAGAATTTACAGTCCAAATAAGCCAATTTGGAGGAGCAGGAGACGGGGCTTTGGAGGTCTGAGCTGTAACTTGTCTGCATTCTGCTGCCTCAGAATAAAATGGGATATTCATAGGAAGGAAAAGTGTGTCCATTTAGGCTGACATTTGGAGGCAACCTTCTTGTTCCTACATATTCATGAAGCGAGGAGAGTGTGTCAGCATCTCCACAGCCTTCCCAGCATTTTCCACATCATTCTGCTTTGCATGGATTCCGTTTTGCCTGGGTTTGCGTGGCTTTGAGCTGCTCCTCCTCATTACACGGGTCTGAGACCAGAGATGTGAGACAGTGGTGATCCCTGGGGTGGGGAACCAGCCCGGGCTGTGCATCCTGGTGTGCTGGATGGCAGAGCCCAGGGCCACGGGCTGTGCCCCCACATCCAGCACCAAACACTGCCACGGGCTGTGCCCCCACATCCAGCACCAAACACTGCCACGGGTTGTGCCCCCACATCTGGCACCAAAGACTGCCACGGGCTGTGCCCCCACATCTGGCACCAAAGACTGCCACGGGCTGTGCCCCCACATCTGGCACCAAAGACTGCCACGGGCTGTGCCCCCACATCCAGCACCAAACACTGCCATGGGCTGTGCCCCCACATCCAGCACCAAACACTGCCATGGGCTGTGCCCCCACATCCAGCACCAAACACTGCCACAGGCTGTGCCCCCACATCCAGCACCAAACACTGCCATAGGCTGTGCCCCCACATCTGGCACCGAACACTGCCATGGGCTGTGCCCCCACATCCAGCACCAAACACTGCCACAGGCTGTGCCCCCACATCCAGCACCAAACACTGCCATAGGCTGTGCCCCCACATCCAGCACCAAACACTGCCATGGGCTGTGCCCTCACATCTGACACCAGGTCACCATGCCCTCCATATCCAGCACCAAACACTGCCACAGGCTGTGCCCCCACGTCTGGCACCGAACACTGCCATGAGCTGTGCACCCACATCTGACACTGAGCACCCTGCCGTGCCCTCCACATCTGGCACTAAGCCTCACCATGCTCTGTGCCCTCCAAATCTGGCACCAAACACTGCCACATGCCATGCCCTCCACATCTGGCACCGAGCCCCGCCCTCGGTGTCACACCATGGGCACAACCTGCTCAGGTCTTGTCTGAACACGCACACCAAATCTGTTTATACCCTCCCCTCCCTCCCAGGCCTGGCTGACAAATCAGAGGGGTTCACAGGCTATAAACACCCTGGGAAATTTGGGATTAAAGGAAATGGGAAGAGAAGGGCGGTGGAGGGCAGGAGCCCCTTTCCATCCCAGGATCTCCATCATTCCCCCATGTCACTCAGTCTGTGCTCCCTCTGAACACCCTGGGCTAGGGGTGCAGCTTCCCCTCCACCCTGTTGGAATTATTCCTTGCTCCATGATATCTCTGCAGTGGCACAATGCCTGAGATGAAGCAGCAGCATGATCTGATGCAGGAGCACTCCTCTCCTTCTCCCCTTGTCCAGCCCCCCAAAAGCCTCACCACTGGAACCCCTTCCCTAGGCTGACAGCTCCGAAAGCTCCTTTGGCAGGGAATAACTGATTCAGTTCCTTTAGTTCCTGTGGAATGTGGAGCCAGGTTATCTCCCTGCCATGTGCTTTACTTTGCTTTTAACACCGTGGAATATCAGATGCCATTTTACCACTGGAATTCAGGGCTGGAAGCTCCCTCCTGGCTGGATGTGGCTCTTTGTTATCAGATGTGTTGGAGCCAAGGAGTTCAGGATCTCAAAATAGGAGGTGTGGTGTGGAGCCACCTGAGTGTCATGGCAGAACAGATCCCCTTCCTCCCAGGGCATCCCAAGGGTTAAAGATGGGGTTTGTGACATCTGAGGAAGGTGTCTCTACATAGGAGCAAAAAGGAAGAAGACTCAGGACTGCTTTCCAGCTGCATCCTTGGAGGAATGGTTCTTCCAGAGGTGTCTGGACACACTCTGTGCAGAGTC
The DNA here is from genome assembly GCF_021018805.1 of Prinia subflava. NCBI lineage: Eukaryota > Metazoa > Chordata > Aves > Passeriformes > Cisticolidae > Prinia > Prinia subflava. Next base: position 5,274,376 of record NC_086257.1, on the reverse strand, counting down.
CTGGGTGTCCTCAGGGTCACTCTTGCCTTCCTCCACTCCTGTGCCCTGGAGGACACCTCGATGCAAGGACAAGGGGTGATGGTTTTAAATTAAAAGAGGATCAGTTTAGATCAGAAGGAGGAAGTTATTTACAGTGAAAATGATGAGGCCCTGGCACAGGTTGCCCAGAGCAGCTGTGGCTGTCCCTGGATCCCTGGGAGTGTCCAAAGCCAGGCTGGACGGGGCTTGGAGCAACCTGGGACAGAGGAAGGTGTCCCTGCCCATGGCAGGGGGTGGAAGGAGAGGGTGTTTCAGGTCTCTTCTAACCTAAACCATTCCATGGTTCTGTGATACCCAGCAGATACTGGTGCCCCATCACTCCCTCAGAGCCCCCCTGGTCTCAGCAGAGATCCTTGGGGGTCACAAATGGCCATTCAGCCCTGTTCTGAGAACTGCAGCTTTGTTCCCACCATTCCTTCCCTGTCAGCCTGGCCTCACTATGACACTCCAGGTGTTTTGGTGTAGCATCCAGCCAAAAGCCTTGGGAATGTGCAGGAGAGCACACGAGCAGACTGCTCCTCTCGTCATGTCTCAGGTTTGTGAAGTGTGAGTGCCATTTATGAAGGGTGGGGACCCTTCCCTGGGATATCCCATTTATCCAGGTGTGTTCACCCTTTCCTTAATCCTGTTTTCCACACACAAACCCAGAGCTGGTCTGCATCTCCCTGTGCTTCCCCAGCCTTGTCTGGAAGCTTTTCTCTGCCCATCTCCCTGGTGCCCAGGCTGAATGAAGCATTTGCAGGAGCTCGGGGCAGGGGCTGCTGGAGACCCATTGCTTGTGCACAAAAATGGAATAATCTGTTCCTCTTCTCCCTTTTCCCTTTTCCTTGATGGGCCCTGCTCATCTCCACAGGTTTCCTGCTTCTGCTGTGCTTGGAAAAGGCTGTGGTTCCCGTTTTCCTGCCTGTCCCCTCTGTCCTGGGCAGGGTTTGTGCTCCTCTTTGTCTTCTCTGGTGCAGAACAGCCTCTGCCTTTCACTTCTTCAATTTTTACCCCCTTGTTCTTCCCAGAGTCTATTCAGGAGGAAATCAAACCACCCAGAGCCTTCAAAAACCCTCACAAACACAGAATTTCTGCCTACCCGTCACCATTACCCACAGGTTTTTATTCTATATTTTTCTCCAGCTCTGAGGCTGGTTTATATGTGCATATATTTGACCTCAGAGGGATTATTGCAGCCACAGGAGTAAATAATGCAGCGGTGAATTATAAAAGTGAATACCTGAAGATGAAACCTGCCCTATCCCACTCACTGCTTCCTAATGGGAACGCCTGTGATTTATGACCTTCTGATAAAGGCATCCTGATGGAGAAAAGATGCAGTTAGAGGCAGGCAGGAAAGGTGTCACGTAGTTTATGGGCTTTGAACTTTTATTTTGGGGCTAGAAACACAGATCTAAAAGGCTATTTATCAGAGCCGGGGGAACATGAAGATATTTGCTGATATTTTAAACATATTACTTTCAAATGTTGCTGGAAAAGCTGGGTTTTCCAGCAAGAAATTTCTGACCAGGTTGTAAATATGTTTTCTCCCCAAATATTGATATTTGTTCCCATTTATTTTGCCCCTGACAGCAAGGATTGCTGCAAAATGCAATTTTTTTGTTCGTAAGGTATAGGACGATGTATCGATACTTTGGGAAGATGAAGATGTTGGAGCCTTTAGGCCTAGAAGTGATAAATGGAGAGTGTCTAGGGTGAGATAATTACAAAAGAGTTGCAATTATTGTTGAAAATCCGGGGTAATTTGCATGCAAGGCTGCCAGGTTCTGTTTCGAGAAGGTGAACGAGCTGGATTGACAAATTTGTTAAATCTGCTGGAGAAGCACAGTTTAAAATAATAACAATAATTAGCAGTAATATAATTGATCTATTTTGCTCTGTGCATGACAGGAATTCACTTTCAATTGAACCAGCAAATTAAAGCAACATTTAGCATACTAAACAATATTGCTGCTGAAAACCTCTATTTATATCTGCCAATAATTGTTATCTAACTGGGAGGGATGCAGCCGCTCCGCAGTCACCTTGTGGTGCAGCAGACGTGGGGATTGCTGGAGAACTGCTGGAATTTTCCCATAAAAGGGACCATATCTGGAGCATCAAGCCAGGGCAATAATCCACTGCTCCTTGTGCTATCAATGAGCTGGTTTTTTTGGGTTAGGAGTTAAATAAAATTCAGTTTGGTGGCCCAACCTGTGTTCTTGTGGATGTCTGCTGGTTTGAAATCCAGTACATTAAATCTGCAAGTGTGGGGAGAGGATGGACTGAAAAACCCACCACGAGAGTCAGACTGGGGCGCCCCTCATGCCATCAACAAACTGGGGTTTTGTGACCAGGAGATTCAGTGGAATTCAGTTCAGTGTCCAGGAGGACATCTGGTTTGAAACCAAATAAACTGAACCTGAAAGTGTGGGGAGAGGGTGGATGGCAAAAAAACACCACAACAGTCACTTTGGGGGAAAAACAGGCTTTGGAAATAAAAGAAGTGGAAGGTGTAGCGTGATCCTGGAAAAACAAAAGGGGCAAAGTCTTTTTTATTCCTTCTGGAGTGTTTTGGGTGGAATCAGGAGTTTTTTCCATCTGGCTGTATCAGGATGTATCTCTGCCTTTGCTGCCATTCAGAGCTGAGTTATAAAAAGCCAGAGAAATCAGAGCTGGCTCTTGGACGTTGTCAGGTCTAAGCTGGAACAGACAAAGCTCAATGGAAAGCTCAGCAAAGCCTTGCCCATGGGGGCCGGGCTTGTGCCACCCCACGAGACTGCTTCCACCCCAGTCTGCAGTTCGCTGCCCAGTCCCTGGCTCTCCCAGCCTCTGGAAGCTGCTCCAGAGGGCAGAGGGGGGAGGCTTGTTGCATTCCCCTGGGGAATGGTTTGTCCCCCCTCAGAGACCCCTAGGCTTGTAACCATGCAGTTTAACCCTTCCTCCCCTTTCTGACCCCATTGGCTGTGTCCCAATTACCCCTCCCTGGGAGAAGCCTAGATAAGGCCTTCTTCTTCCACACTCATCCTCTTTCCCCTCTGGTCACCACCTGGAATAAACGTCTTGAACTACAGCTGGGGGTCAGAGCCTCTTTTGGATCCTTTGTCCTGTCCCTGAAATATTCCTCCAAAGCCCTCCAAAGCCTTGGAACATTGGAGGGGCTACAGGGGGATTTATTTCAGAGGCTGGCACATGGGCTGTTCCCCCTGGCTTGGAGAGGGCAGAGCCTTTCTCTCCTTCCTGCCTGAAGAAGAGGGTGGGAAGAGACTGCATTGTCCCCCATGGCCTGGGGTCAGCGTGTCCAGCTGGAGCAAACCTGAGCCACCAGCCACAGTGTCCTGAGGAGACGCTGCCACAGGCCCCTGGTGATCCCTCGGTGACCCTTCACAAATTGGGTCATTGATTGTCTTAATACTAATTTTATTTTGTAAATCAACCCCTCCACAGCGCTTGGCAGTTCTGTCCCTCCCCACTCCCTCCCCTGGCCTTGCCTCCCCTTGTCCCCATGGTCAGGACAGGAGCTCAGGGTCTGCAGCACAAACTCTGCCTGAGGGGCCCTTGGTGAAGTAGGAACAGGCTGGATGTTTTAATCCTTTTTTTCTAGTCTCTGACCAGGCAAGTGCACCATCCTGCTCAGTGTTCACCGAGGGCAGCTCCTCGCTGGTGTCCTGGGTCACATGTTCCCTCCTTCCAGGGGGGAAATGTCTCCTTCCCACCCCAGCAATTCCAGAGAAGCTGGCAGGAAGGCAAAGTGCTTCAGGGAAAGGAGCTGCAGGTGGTCACAACTGGCCTGGGTGGGGACAGGAGCTGGATCCTGCTGTGCTCGAAGCCTTGAGGTGGAATTCACTGGGAATTTGCATCCTTGGGTAGGGAGCTGCTGCAGAGCCCGGAGGAGGCCCCAGGATGATCAGAGGGATGGAGCAGCTCTGCTGGGAGGAAAGGCTGGGAGAGCTGGGATTGCTCAGCCTGGAGAGGAGAAGCTCTGGGGTGACCTCACTGTGGCCTTGCAGTGCCTGAAGGAGCCAAGAGGAAACAGGGAGAGAGATGATTTCCAAGGGTCTGGAGTGCCTGAACAAGGGGAATGTCTTCCTACTTCCAGAGGACAGGGTTAGACAGGATATTGGGAAGGAATTCTTCCCTGTGAGGGATGCACAGGGTGCCCAGAGAAGCTGTGGCTGCTCCATCCCCCTGGAATGGTTCCAGGCCAGGTGGGACAGGGCTTGGAGCCCCCTGGGACAGTGGAAGGTGTCTCTGGCCCTGTCAGGGAGTGGCACTGGATGGTGTTTAAGGTGCCTCCAAGAGAGCTTCTCTCCCTTGGTACTCCTGGAGTCGAGTCAATAAAGTTAATGGAGCTCAGAGAGGGAGTCATACAACCAAAGGAGAGTTTTAATTCTTTTTCCTGTTTTAGGAAATGATGAAAACTGTCATAGACTCTGCTTTCAGCAAGGGCTGTCTGAGTCCTGGTGGAAGATTTCCCTGGGGAGCCCACTTCCAGCCCAAGGAATACCAGCCCCACAGGAGCCCCAGCCCCCACAAGAGAATTGTTTCTCCCTCCTAGACCTGGTCCCTGATCTGTCTTGCCAAAGCCAATCCCACCATTTTGACTTAAGAGGAGCTTTGGTTGCCCTGGATCCCTGGCAATGTCCAAGGCCAGGCTGGACAGGGCTTGGAGCCACCTGGGACAGAGGAAGGTGTCCCTGCCCCTGGCAGGGGGTGGGACTGGGTGGTTTTAAGTCCTTTCCCACCCAAACCATTCCATAATTTCAAGCAACTCCTGCACTCTGATTCAGTCTGTCCATAGGGGTCCTCCTACAGACTTGGCTTGTGTGTGGATGAGACCTTCAAGGCTCTGGCTAATTCCGCCTTCCCAGCATTGCATCCCATCCCTGAAGGGAAACACCAGGTTGAAAGAGTCAGGATGGTGCCCCAAACTGATCCTGAGAGGTCCTGACAGATCTCCATGGCACATGTCAGACTCCACCTGGCTCCCTGCCTCATTTAATAAGTGACCTGCTTTTCCAGGCACTGACAGTAGCGAGCAAACTGCTTAATTTTACTGATTAATTAACACAGGGAAGAGGCCTGACCTTGCTGTGGAGGTAATAATGCTCCTTACTGCACCACGAGGGGATGGTTTGCATCTGTGACCCAGAGCAGCTGGATCTTTACTGCCTGTTGAATACAGCATTAGAATGGGTGAGCCAAGCACTCAGAACAGGAATCCTCTGGTTTGTGCCATCAGGAGACAACGACAGAGCAGGAAGGGCATGAGGTGCATGCCTGTCTCAGGAACATCAGCCAGCCATGTGCCAGGAATTTCGGGGAGGAGGCTCTGCTCTGCCCTGCCCTGTCAAAAGGAGGGGTTGAAGGGAAAGCAGAGGAAATTTTGCCTTTTGTTCTGAGAGAAGCAGCCGGGGAGGGAGGGAGGGAGCGGGGAGATGGTTCTGCACATGAGGCTGCAGCAGGGCACGGAATCCACACTCCTGGGGTTTGTGGCCACATCCGGAGTGTTTGGGTGGATTTACAGCTGCTTGAGCTCTCCTGGGGGTTTTGCTGACCCAGCAGGCCTGTGGATAGACAGTTCCTGCTCCTCAGCCTTAGGCTGGGTTTTAGCTGTGACCAGGGGCCTCGGGACCTTCCCCTGCAGCGTTTGGTGGTGGCACTTTGGGTTTGGGGCTGGTGGCAGGGCTGGTGGTGGCCGTGGCTCAGCACTGACCAGTCACCACCTGGGCAATCCTTCAGATACCAATCCCAGGGAGCTTCTCCCTCCCCCAAGGAGTGGTCTGGTTATAAAGGAAGGATGAGGGTAAAAACCCAGGCACTGTCAGCATGGGCTGCATTTTTATCCTCAGGGAATTAATTCAGTTACTGCAGTAGTAATCCCATTTCCTACTTCAGTCCTCCCTTGTCTTTCCATAAGATCAAAAACAGTTTAGTGACAAATTCCTCTGATTCCTTCTTCTCTTTTTTCTACATTTGCAGTCATTTGCCTCTGCAAACTCCTGCTCTGATGCCCGTTAACCATCCTCCATCTCATCCTCTTGTCCCTGCACAGAGTTCAGTGGCTCTGGCTCCTGCAGGACCCTTCTCATGGGAAGGCCAGAGAGGCTGAGATGTCACTGCCATCCTGTTGTCCCAAGGGTCACTCTCCCAGTCTTCTGGAATACACTGGAATGCCTCTTCCTCCTTTTCCATCACGATACAGAGATAATGGATGCATTTTCAACATCCAATCTGACAATACCTTCCTCCCTCATCATCCCCCCAGACCTGCTCCGAGCTTTTTGTGGTAAATCCAGAGCCAGATCTGGGCAGAAGAGTCTCAGGAGAATGTTGTGGAGTTTCTTCTACCGTAGGAAAATGTGGTCGGACTGAAATCAAAACATTTTGAAGGAAACGTGTTGATTTCGACTGGGAAGTATCAAAACAGATTGTTTCAACTTTCCCGGTTTGTTTTGACAATATCAAAATGTTTCATTTCCGTGAGGTAAAAACATTTGGGGTTGATTTTGCTCTCAGTTTAGTTTTGACTTTCCCTTTCCCTGAAATCATTGTATTTTTGTCATGAAAAGCTTGAATAGAAGCTTGTGGAAGTGTCAAAATCCCCAAATGGGAACCCTTCAGTATTCAAGGTGTTCCCAGCTCAGAGTGGGAGCTCTCCTTTCTCCTGGGGACCCCTGGCCCATCACAGCCACCCAAACAGGGCAGAAATAAACCCAAACCCATCTCTGGAGCTGGGGCTGAGGAGAAGGAACATAGTCAGGTGCCTTTCCTCAGTTTATTTCCTCACATCCTGATGTTTGCTGCCAGCCCTTTGGGGTGCTGCTGGAATTCCCCACCCTGTGCTAAAAAAGCTTTATCGAAGCCATGAAAGCCAAGCCACATCTTCATTTCTCACCTCCGCTCTTAACAGCTTTTGTTCCTGGAAGGAAGGAAGTGTTTTATGTCCTTCAGTGAGGCAGATCCATCAGCAGACTAAGGAAAACAATTAAAGCAAGGTAACAGGTAGGAATTAACCTCTAGGGGATAGACCCAGCTCAAATGACTCCTCTTCCTCGGCCCATCTGCATCCCAAGGTGGTGATTCATTTCTCCCTGCTGCTCATTACCATACTCCAAAGACTGGAGAAAATTAGGAGGGAGCTTGAAAATCCCCGAGCTTCAAAAGGTTTGATTTCCTGGGCCCATTTTTTTTCCTGCTTTCCCACTGGCTGATTTCCCACACAGCTTTTCCCGGGCATTTGGGGATGTATTTGCCTCATGTGCATCGTCATAGCTTGGGAAAAAAATGGGTTTCTTTGCAAAGTGACTTTTTTTTGTGCCTTTCAGCCATGCCTGGATGATGTGCATTGCTTTAGATGGAGGAGAGGAGGGGTGAATGACCTGAAAGTTTAACCCCCCCCTCGACATGGGGATATTACTTAAGTGTCTCCTTCTCTCTTCTGCCTCTGAGTGTTTTAGGAGGTTTGGTATTTTGGAGACTCATTTCTTCCAGCAGCTGGGGCTAAAACTGGCTGAGATGAGAAAGACACGTCCCATAAGCTTTATTTCTGTGAAATCTGAATAGTTACAGGAGTTTTGTGGATGGGGGCAGGGTCTGGGGGGGCAAAACACCCAGAAGCAGAAAGCAACTGGTCCAAGGCCTGCAGAGAGCAGAAGGAGGGAATGGGGGCCTCAAAATAATGCCCAGAGTCCTTTGTCAAAACACAAAGAGCCCAAGTGCAGCTTCTTCTGAGAGCCAAAGCAAATCCTCTGTACCTGGAGCCCTGCCCGGGGTTCATTTAATGGGTCCAGCCCAACCCCTCATCCCACAGCGCTGAGGCCAAGGGGTCATGAGGAGTGGGAGTGGTTTGGGAATACATGAGGAATGGGATTTGGGCTGGAGTGTCTTGAACAAGCAAAAGCTCCAGCAGAAAACTCCTCTCTACCACCATTAAAGCAAACTCGTGCATGGTTTTAGGGTGCAGATGCTTCTGATCCCTGGCCCCTCCTCTGCCCCTCGCCACAGGACACGGCATCTCCAAGAGCAAACAGCCTTGGAGAAACGACAGCAGAAAACCACATCCCTGGGTTAAAAAGAGGGGAAAGGAAGGCTGAGAGAGAACGAAATGGGGCTGCAGCAGGAGGGAAAACAAACCCCCACTGAGGTGTTATTCCAGCCCTGGTGGAAGCCCAAGATCACTCACAGGAGCCCTCAGAAGTTCATAAACACCTTTGTTTGTAGTTTCCACTTTGACTTTGTTCAGACTGGAGGGGACAAATGTGTTCCTGTCGCTGGCTGCTGATTCTGCTACTTCCCCAGAAAGAAATGGCCTCTCCTCTCTCTGGCGTGTGCCTCATAAAGCAGGGATTAGGAGAGTTTTCCTCAAACATCGTTTCTGTAATAGCACAGCCCCAAACCCCTTCAATCAGCAAACCTGAGCACGGCCTGACAGCCTAAACTGCCATTCCTTAACCCACAGGACAAGAAATGCCATTTGCACATGGCTGAGTGGCCAGCAGCACAGATTCATGTCGGCTGCTAATTGCCCTTGGCTCCCGGCCACAAACGCTCCGGCACCCAGAGCATTCCTCCTGCCCAGCCCATCCTGGGAAATGGCTTTGCCTGGATTTCAGTGGCTCAGGAGTGCATGGAGCCAGAATTCTTTCAGGAAGGTGGGCAAGGAAGGACAGCTGGGGAGGAAAATTCTCCCAGGACTGAGACAGGAGCTCCTGGGCTCAAAGCTCCAGTTAAAGCCTGCTGTGGATATCTCTGGATATTCAGCTTTCCATGCCTTTCCACGTGTACAAAGAGCACATGGAAGAACTCCTCTGGCCTTCCAAATCCTCTCCTGGGAGGTGTCCTTGACTGTGGCAGGGGTTGCAGTGAGCTGGGCTTTAAGGTCCCTTCCCACCCAAACCATTCCATGATTCCATGACATTCCACCCTAAACCATGTGTCCCAGTGCTCTGGGAGGTATCTGAATCTATCTGCGATGTCCAGATGGGATTGGACAATAACACAGAGGGATTGCAAGGTCCCACCACGTGACCTTCAGCAGCCCTGGGGTGGATGCTCCTTCAAATGTCCCCGGCCATCTCCGTGGGCAGCTGGAACCACCCACCCAAGGTCCTTTTCTGCCTGCAGATCACCCCAGGTCAGCTCAACGCTGGGCCAAGTTCCAGCTGTACCTCATTCCCCATCTCTGATCCCTCAAAACTGAGTCAGGATCGAAGGGATAACTCCACCAACTCTTGTCCGCAGAGCACTGCAGAAAAAATGACCAGTTCTGGGATCTGGGCCAGAATCTGCAGCAAATAATATTAACAAGGCTTGTAAATGTTCAGATTTAGCAAAAACCTGAGCAAGCCTCCTTGAAACCGGGGAGAGGTGGGACCTTAAGGGTCCTTCAGGGGAGAGAAAGATGATGATGGCAGTGGGGTGAAGGAGGTTGTTGTCCAGGGAACACAGGGGACAGACCAAGGTGGGGGTGAAAGGAGAGAATGAACTGTTTCATTATGCTAAAGACTTCTTCAGCTAGAGACTGCCATCCTCAGTGGATAATCCTGATATTTTACACATTTTTAAAATTCTACAAATAACTTTCAAAAGTTATTTGTAGAAATAAAATCCTACAAATATAGAATTATTATTGTAGTTATTGTAGAAATAAAATTCTACTCATAACTTTTGGGGTGCTTGGCATGAGTGTTCCCAAAAACTCCCCTGGCCTTTCCAGGAGTCTGCACAATCTTCCCTAAAGCCGCTTTACAGAAGTTATTGACAAACTTAATTAAATCCTTGGATGGTTTATGTTGGAAGGGACCTAAAAGATCATCCACTCTGCCCCTCCACCTTGTTGGATTCGTCATTCCTGAGGAAAGAATGATAGATTTTGATTTCCTGTATCCTTCTCATTGGTGGTGTTTTGTAATGAAATATGACTGGCATAGATTTTCTTTGAATGGATTTAATTGAAATGATGGCAAATCATTCCAGCTGAAGTGTGGGATACGAAATAGGAGTCTACTCCCATATTTACACTCCTAACAACCCAAAATGTGGGGTTTCATGGCAACAAGGAGCTTTCATGGAAACAGCCCAGCACTGCCTCCAAGCAGTGATTTCAGCTGATTATGTGCTCTGTACCCTCAGGCAAAACAGCACATGCAAGCCCTGAAGCAGGAGCAGCGAGGATTTGGCACGTTCAGTTACATCCACAGGGGATACAACCAGCCAGGAATGCCATGAGGGTAATGCCAGACTATCTTGGTCTGGAAAGACAGGTGTCTGCCAGGGAAAGCCAGAGCCTCCCTTGGAATGGGGAATGTAAACCCCCTCCCTCCAAATGATTATAAATTTGAAAATAAGGAGCTTACAGGCAAAGATATGGGAACAGGAGTAAAAGTTCTTTACTGGGAATAATAAAAATAAAAATGCAGTAGTACAAAAAAACAAACTAACATAAAAAGAAAACACTGACAGAGTCAGAACATGACCTGACTCCCTGTTGGTCAGGGTGTTGGTAACAGTCCAGTCAAGTCCTCCTGCAGTGACAGATGTGGCTCTGTTGGAGTAGAGATGATCCTGTAGAAGGGTCCAGTGGTGTGAGATGGGTCCAGCCTTCCTCTGGGAATGCAGTGCACACAGGCTGTGCTGGGCTCTGAATGCCAGGGTTTATCCAGGTGGGAATGCAGTGCACACAGGCTGTGCTGGGCTCTGAATGCCAGGGTTTATCCAGGTGGGAATGCAGTGCACACAGGCTGTGCTGGGCTCTGAATGCCAGGGTTTATCCAGGTGGGAATGCAGTGCACACAGGCTGTGCTGGGCTCTGAATGCCAGGGTTTATCCAGGTGGGAATGCAGTGCACACAGGCTGTGCTGGGCTCTGAATGCCAGGGTTTATCCAGGTGGGAATGCAGTGCACACAGGCTGTGCTGGGCTCTGAATCCCAGGGTTTATCCAGGTGGGAATGCAGTGCACACAGGCTGTGCTGGTGTTACAAATCCCAGGGTTTATCCAGGTGGGAATGCTGGGCTCCTCCCCTGGGTGCAGCATCTCCCATGGATGATGGAATTGGATCAGCCCTGCAGGGAGCCTTGATGGCCCATGGACAGCAGAGATCCCCTGGAGGGAGGATGGGTCCTGGAAGAGATAAAGAACTCTGCCCCAGCTGGGTTTAGCAGCTGCCCATTAACAGAAGACACCTGCCCCTTCCCCCTGGAGTTATGAGGAGTGGGTCATGGAAAATATAAAGAAAAAAACACTTCCCCAGATGGTTTCAAAGATGGAAATAGAATACATCTTGCATTGCAACCCAAGACACAGGCTTCCCAGTTGAGTGATGGGTAAAGATCCACGGGGAGAGCTGCACGGTGTTTCCCTGGGGAGGACAAGTCAAGCTAAAGCTCCCCGTGCTGGGCAGGCAGAGCTGGAGCTGCTCCGTCAGCCCCAGGGGCCAGGCTTGGGTGAGAATTGCAGAATTTTTAAATGTCCATCAGGAATTGTAGTGATAGCATAAGAGGGAATGGTTTCAAACTGAAAGAGAGCAGGGTTAGATGGGATATTGGGGGAAAATCCTTCTTGTGAGGGTGGTGAGACCCCGGCACAGTTGCCCAGAGAAGCTGTAGCTGCCCCTGGATCCCTGGAAGTGTCCAAGGCTAGGTTGGACAGGGCTTGGAGCAACCTGAGACAGTGGGAGGTGACCCTGCCCATGGCAGGAGATGGAACTGAATCATTTTTAAGGTGCCTTCCAACCTTTCTGTGTTTCCAAGATTCTCTGAAGCTCTGGAGATTTTCTGGGATGTGATGGGATAGCAGGAGCACTGTGTAGTCCTGGCAGGGTTTGTGGTAACTCTTTTCCCAGAAATAACTGCAGAAGCTGGGCATTCCCAGTGGATTTGGGAGTGCCACCACCTCCCTGCCCTCTGCAATTCTCCTCAGAGTCCCACATGTCACAGTGCCCTGACCTCCAGTGTGTTTGACAATTAAGCAGGAAGGAGGAGCTGCTCCAGGAAGAACACTGCTGTTTTGGGGCCAGACCAGCACCTTTTAATCTGTATTAGATGAAAGATGATCCTCTTGCTCTCACCAGAAATTCCTTTGCAGGTTGCCACCTCCAGCTCCCACCCAGGTTCAGGGGGGATGCAGGAGCAGCAGGTGGCTCCTGCAGCCTGGGACCAGGCTGGGGCACGGGGACCTCAGAGGAATGGGGAGCTAATGAGGAAAACTGTCACTCCCAGCTGAGAGAGGCTTCTCCACCTGGCAAAGGCTCCTACCAGGGATATGTCAGGGATTATAAATCTCCTCTCTATTACCAGGGACAGCCTGAAATACATCTATTCTGTATCTGAGTAGGTCTCCTTCCTGCTATAAAAACGGTGACGAGATAACCAGAGGTTCAGGGTGAGACCAGACTTGGAAATCAGTTAGTTCTGACTCCAGGAGAATGTTTTCCTTCATGCCTTTTACTAATTAGCATTAAATCAAAACAGTTTGTTCAAGTTTTTAATGTGTTTCCCCTTATTTTCAAAGCAGGATGCATTTCTGTTTCCTCTGGATTAAAAGCTCTTCCAGGGAAAACATCTCCAAATGCCTCATTTCTGTGCTTTTGTTTTCTACCTGTTAGGAATAGAAGCGCTTTCTTAATAAGCATGAGAGATTTGTGCATGAGGAACAGAGATTTGATTTGTGAATACCTGCTTGGAAATGGTCTTTCGAGGCATATCAGATGTGTTCAAATCAGGGATCAAATCTATTCAAATCAGCTCTGAAAACTCTGTGTACTGCTCCCAGCCCAGGACACCTGGAAAAGGTGGATAAGGAAAGGATCTGTGGTGGTGACATTCCCTGATCTTAAGGAAAATGTTCCCTGAGGATTCACTTCTGGCTATAAAGTACAGCCATGGTTTCACTGACCAGTTTTCTGCTCTCAACTCCTCACAGCAACTGGTAGGAAGAAATAGGAGCAGGGAGAGGCTCCCACTCCATGGATTTACCTCCTCTGCCACTGTCAGTGATGGAGAAGGACTAAGCTCAGCCCTGGAGCCATCCATAAACCACTGACAAGTCAGAGCGGCCCCTCAGGTGTTTGCAGGTGCATCCACAAACTCTGGAGTCTTGGGGACAGGGAACAAATACGTTTGTATTCTAGGGAAAGCAAACAAATGGGAAAATCTCTGGCTTTTCCTGTGGAAGCAGGAGCGAGTGTAGCTGGAGGTGGGAGCACAGCTGCTCTCCCCAGCAGAGGGATAATCATCCCTGCTGCAGATTCCTGCTCTGCCACACTCCTCTGTGGCTGCAGGCACACCAGGAGGGACAGGAGCAGCATTTTTATCCTCACAGAGGGGACTGCAGCTGATGAATTCTGTGGCATCACGAGGCCCTTGCAGCATCACAGCCTGGTTTGGTCTTTCTCCTGAAGCTCCTGTGACCTGGAGCTGCTTTGGCTGAGTCTCCACAGGCTGTGAGGGAAGTCACATTTAAATCTGCCTCAGGAGGGGACCTGGGAGAGTGGATTTCCTGCAGGAGATGAACTGGGATGTGTTCATAATGCAGCATGTGATCCCTCAGACTCTGTCAGGCTGCAGAAGACAGTAAAGACTTCCACTGCCAGCTGGCAGAGCATTCCCAGAGGGAAAGCAGTCTCTCTCCTAATCCTGCCTGAGCAGGAGGGCTGAGCTCGATCTGTGTGCACAGACAATGCTGGACTGGCCCAGATGAAGACAAAGACTTTCAGACAATTGTTTGACAGAAAGTCAGATACAAATCCCTGCCCATTGCTGTCCCAGGGTTGGAATTCCCAGTCCAAGCAGCCTGTGGGATCTGGAGGTGGAGGACAAACCCCCCCTCTCAGGGCCTGTCCTCCTTGGCTCCCCAACCCTTCAGCTGTGGTCACGTTTCCTCCAGAGCTTGGCAAGGAGCCTTCTACACCCAGACTTGAGTTTTCATGGAAAGTGCTGCTGGTGGAAGCCAGGCAGGGCTGTTCCAGCACAGGAGGAATGCTGCAAGGAACGCAGTGCCACAGAGGGGTTTAAAACAGCCTCCAGCCAGAGCTGCAAGAGCATCTCCCACCTCTCTGGGGCATTCAGGGGCCTCAGCTCCTTCTGTACAACCAAGCATGGGGTCCATGTGCAGGAAGATCCTCAGAGGTTATGGATTGGACCAGTCTGGGCAGAAGTTTTCCAGCGGTGTCAGAAGCCACGTTTGTGACTCCCTGCCAGCTTTCAAATCCTCATTCTGAGTTCTGGAGGTCTGAGTTTCTCAAAGAAACTATTGTCAGGGTTTGTTTAAAATGAATGAAACTTTTATTCTTTTCCTAATCTTGTTTATATTGATCCCTCCTATGAAATCAAGGAACATGTAATCAGCTTTTCTATATATCACAGGCTGCTAAAGGTCACCCAGATAGCTGCATCAAGCCAAAATATGAATGATGACAAATATTTCCACCCTAAACACAGAATATATCTATTACAGCCAAGGACAGAAAAGAGAAGGATGTTATCAACATATATTTTAATTAATGGCATGGAAGAGAAAAGCCCTGAACAAGCACCCTGTGCCTGCCCAATTTAATGAGTTTCAGCTGGAGCTGAGTTGGGTTCCTTAAGCTTCAGGTCACGGAGGGATTTTTCAGACCTGGATGCTTTGGGAGTTCATTTGTTGTACCTGTTCCCTACTTCTTGATGGCCTTGAAGCAGGGATGATCCAAACCTGAGAAAACAGCCAGGAGATGCTCCCCAGCCCTGCCCAAGCACACCAAGGACTGCACATGATTTTGGGAGGTGAGGAGTTGTGAGGAGGAGCTGGAACACACAAAGAGTCAACCTTGATGTCTCCACTCCGTGACTTCCAGCTCTGAGGCTGCAGATCCCAGCTCTGCCTGTGGAAAGGGTGTGGGGAATGGTCTGGTTCACTTTCAGGATTGTCCACAGCCCTGTTTGCTTCTTACCCAGGAGTTCCTTGGCAAAGGCTGCTTTGATTTACAGCCTGTGCTGCTGCAGTTGGATCCGTTTGTCCCCTGGGTCTTATTGGGAACAGCTTGGAGCTGGAATTAGTCTGTCCTCACCACCAGGCTTCACCTTCCAGTCTGGGTGTGAAGGGTTAAATTCCAGATGGTGACAGCTCCTAATCCAGGGAGCTCATGAAGGCTGAGGAAGCCTGGACAATTCATGATTTCATTCTAGAGGAGGATGAGATGCTGAGGCTGGCAAGGCTGACAAGTGAGGCCCATTCTGCCTCCTGGGTGGGATTCCAAAGCAGGAGGGACCTCTCTGACCACAACTGCTGGGCTCCACTTCCCCCTACCCTGCCCAGATGTGATGGAGGAGGGCCATCCACCAGATCTGTTTTCAGTCTAAGTGCTGAACTATTCACTAAGGAAATTAGCAAGCACCAGTTTGGGCAGCCAGAGTTTCTGGACAGTCCTTGGAATGGCTTTTCCTTCCAGGCTGGAGCTATGTCCACCTCCTTGGGACAGGGAAGGACCACTGATTCCTGCCAACCTTCAAAATTGCCTTGCAGAGAAGAACAAACTCTTGGACAGCTGAGGTAGATCAGGGGTTTGTTTTTCCAGATCCTTTTCCCTTTGTTTATAATGCCCACGGACATTCCAGGGGCTGCATGGCTGAGTATTTAAATGAGAAAACCCTTCCTGGAGAAAATGACCCATGGAACACTCCCAGAGCTATGGGACACGACAGCAGAGGAGGCAGAGATTACTAAACAGGCAAAAATTCCATCCAGGTACTGCTCCAGCTCTCAGCAGGTGGTGGGAATAAAAGATGATGAAGGCAGAGATAAATGAGGTGTCTCCTGATGGTGGGAGATGAAAGCACACTGGAGCCAGGCATTTGTGTCTGTCTGTTCTCCAGGAACTCTTGGAAAGAGGGTTCTGCCTGTGTTTTGTTGGAATAGAAGCCAGATTGCATAAAAAGAGATCATTAGGGGCTGTGTTGTTTTTATTATCTGTGATTTTTTTTGCCTCGGGCTAATGGATCCCAGACCATCCCAACCCAAACCTAGCTGGGGGGAGAGCTGGAGGGATCCCTCCCTCTGCCAAGGCTGAGCTGCTGAGCATTTAATCACAACCAGGAGATGGGAACCAAGCCCAGAGCTCTTCAGTGGCCACTTCCTGGGAGGAAAGGAGGATTTGAAAGCATCCCAAAGTGTCCAAAGGCAGCTTGGATCCAGCTGTTTTAAACAAGGCTCAGAGGGGAGCACACCTGGACACACCTCTGGTACCACTGGGGCCCTTCCCATCCCTGACATGGAATAAGGAGCAGGAAAACTGGAGCAGAGCTTTCTACAGCAACCTGAGCTACAAATCCTTTGGTATCCCTGGATAATCCTTTCTTCCTGTACAAGAACAAGAGGATCAGGAAGGACATGAGCAGAGAGTGGTTCAGGCAAACGGGAGGAGATGGGTTTCATCCATTCCCTGGATGCTGTTCATGCCAAAGGATATGGTGACTGCTGAGAGTCCTCTTGGATCAGGGAGGAAAAATCCATGAATACAGAGAAATGAGGGCCTCCAGTTGTTCCACCTCTGGCTTAGGTTGGATATTAGGGTGGTCAGACACTGGAACAGCTGCCCAAGGCTTTGGGGGACTCATGTCCATGGAGGGATTTAAAAGATGTGAACGTGGCACTTGGGGACATGGGTCAGTGATGGCCTTGGAAGTGCTGTGGGAATGGCTGGACTCAATCTTGGAGTCCAGCCATTGGACTTGGAGTCGATCTTTTCCAACTGTAATGATTCCATGATTCTACACATAAGCAACAAAACCCTTGAGCTGGAGTTTGTGGGGAATGTCACCTGGCTCTGAACTCTATCCACACTGGAACAGATCCTCCACCCAAGCATCTCTAACCTGCCAAGGCCTGGAGTGGTGATGATGCTGGTACAGCCTTTCTCCCTCTCCCTGCTTGGTGCAGGTCCTCCCCAAATCCACTAAAACTGCCGTGGAGGCAGGCTGGATTCCTTATTTACCAATCCCTATCCTCACAGCCAGGAAAGCCCTGCTGTCCAATGGATCACACCTTGTCCAGTGAAGGCAAGCGGGCGTAGCCCCTTAATTTCAGTACGGGGACAGAATATTTCTGCCAAGCAGAATTCCTTCCGGAATTCCTCACTGGGGCCTGATGCCAGCCGGTCAGGAAGACAAAACAAGTCTTGTCTCATGAATATGGAGCAGGGACAAGGCGGGAGGGATTCGTGGGGAGCATCGGGGATTGGTGGAGCGCTGCAAACCGCGCTGATGCTCAGCACACTGGGGCTGCAGATACCGATGATCCCGGCGGGCTGGGGAGGAATGGACACTTCGGAAAGGCAAACTCCCTGCCAGTGAGCTTGGCTCCAAAAAGAGGGAAATGCCTGGGGCACGCATAAGGATTCCTGAAATGTCTCATTTATCCCGGTTTGGGCTGGCGGCTGCTGGCCGCGTTTATGGGCAGCGCATTAACCCCTGGGTGGAACGATTGGCATCAGCAGCTTCCCAGTGCCCTTCCCCTCATCCAGCAGCAGAGACTGGGATGTGTGCAGCACATGGCTAATGTGGGATTGCAGCGGGAGCCCCGCTGGAAATGGAGGGAGCCCTGCACGGGGCGGAGTGGATTCATTAGGAACCCGCGCGGCACCGATCGGGAATATCTGAGCAGTGACCTTCATACAAAATGTATCGTGCAAGGCTCTCTGCTAAAATAATCATAAACACAGTCAGCAGTAAACAAAACAATCCAAATGTGCCTGGAAAACAAATGCAGCCAGGGGATGGTGGATGGAGCAGGGATTAAATTTCCATTTAGGTATTACAGGCCATGAAGGTTTGGGGTTTTTTTGCCTTTTCTCTTTTCCAACAGTGTTTCCAAAATCAATAGTGAGGGGAGGGAAATGGGGTGGTTGGGAGCATGGGGAGTAATTGCTCCAGTTTGTCACTGCTTGTGTTCCATGTTGGAGCATCCATGAGGGGAGGAGGCAGCTGAAGCCAGCCCCAGCCAGTGTTTGTCCAGAGCACAGGGAAAATCCTGCAGTTCTGTGGCCTTTTGGACCCCAGGCTTCCCCTCTGCCAATATCTGTCCTTCCCATCGGGATGAGGCCAATGGATTCAGGATCAAACCACCCTGGTGCCAGACAACACAGGAACACACAGAGCATGGCAAAGCCAGGCTGGGATCTGAGGAATGGCAAAACAGAGCTACAGAGAAACTTCCAGAGGGAGGGATGAGACTCTGAGCTCCTTCCAGGGGCTGTGGCAGTATTGAAGCCGAAGGAAAAGTCTCCTTTTGTCTCTCTGAGATGCTACAAATGAAGTCCTGCTGTAATTTTCAGTCCTGTGCTGGCAGGAAAGGTGATGCCCCAGAGGAGGAGCATCAGGCAGAGAAACCAAAGGCCGGTGTCTGCTGGGAGACCCAGGCTCTCTCTGGTGGCCACTCTCTGCTGGATACATCCCTAAAACTGGAGACCTGGGAGCAGGGGTGGTCACGGCTGCCCAGTGAGGATCATCATTCCCAGAGGGTGAACAACGAGCTGGGGAGTCCTCACAGAATCCCAGGAGAGTTTGGGTTAGAAGGGACCTTAAAGGCCATCCAGCTCCACCCTCTGCCATGGGCAGGGACAACCTGGCCTTGGACACTTCCAGGGATCCAGGGGCAGCCACAGGTTATCTGGGCACCCTGTGCCAGGGCCTCAGCACCCTCAGAGGGAGGAATTCCTTTCCAATATCCCATCTACCCCTGCCCTCTGGCAGTTGGAAGCCATTCCCCTTGTCCTGGCACTCCATCCCTTGGAAATAGTCTCTCTTCATGTTTCTTATCAGCTCCTTCAGGTACTGGAAGGCCACAATGAGATCTCCATGCTGAGCAATCCCAGTTCTCCCAGCCTTTCCTTATTACCTTGTAAGAGTCTCCTTCCCTGTCAGTAACCCCACATGGTTTCACCAGTGCCCACCTTGCTTTGATGTACTTAGAAGCCATGCCAGCTTTGGGGTTTCCCCCTTTTTCCACAAGTTTCTTCAAAATCTTCAGTTTATCCTTCCAGTCCTGTTGCAGTTTCTGCAGGAGCAGACTCAGGGTATCTCATCTGCTGCAGTCCCTGCTTTTCTCTTCCATGCTCTCAGGCCCTGCCTTTGCTTTTCCACTGGATGATATTCCCATTATCCCATGCCAGGAGACCTGCAAGACCACGGGAAGGATCTCAGAGGTCAGGATGGAGACAATTCCCGTGGTCTGACTCCCCTCTCCTGCCCTCATCCCACCAGCCTGAGTGCCCCATCATTCCCCTTCTCCATCCAGCTCTGTTCTGTTCCCCCAGCTCTGCTCCTCCTCCATCCCAGCCCCAGCACAATCCCTAGGAACACAATCATTTCCAGTCTGGGCCTTCCTGGGTTAGCTGCAATCTTTAGCTACACCAGGGAAGGACAAGGAAGAGCAAAGGCTCCAGGGACAGCCTTTGGTTGGAGATTTTAATATATTTTGCCAGTTCCAGTGAAGTCAGAATTTCTCAATTTTCATTTTCTCCTGGCATTCCCAGATCTTCTGTCACATCTATTTTGGAAGATCAGCCTTTTTTCTGTCCTTTCTGCTCCTTTCTCCTTTTGGGAAGGTTCCCATCTTGCTGCTAATATGTTTAGTCACCCTGCCATAGCTGGAATTTTTTGCAATATATTTTCCCTTGTTACTCATCAGCCAACTTCCAGACTGCCTCTTTAACTTTCAGGCCCCCAGATTTTCCACCAAATTTCCTGGATGTGCCAATGTGATTTAGGAGAGATCCACATTTACATTTTTCTCCTCTGCTTCCCAATGATTTTCTAATGGTTTGTCACCACAGTTATTTCCTGTGACCACCTCAGCAGCCATAACAAGTTCATCAAGTTTTAGGATTCTAAGATGACAGTGAATTTGTTGGATTGGATCCCATCAGGAGAAACCTCATCCCATCCACAGTGTGATTGTTTTTCTGATCTCCCCTTTCCTTTGTGTGCCAGGAGATCCTGGGCTGCCCTCCACGCCTGGCTGCATTCCCAACACTCCCAACTTCTGTGGTTCAAACCAGTGCCCAACACATTCCCACTGGAAATCCTTCCCCCCCCCACCCTTCCCTCCTCTCTGTTCCTCACCTGCTGCCATTGTGTGCCCTCATAATTGATTAAAATGTTCATTGTATGATCTCACCTGTGGGTTTTTCCCTCCTTTTCCAGGGAATGAGGCAGGTTTGACATTTGCTTCCAGAGCCTTTCCAGTGCTCCCACATCACTGAAATCATTCACCCTCAAAAGCACTTCTTTAAGTGAGCATTATCCACGGGCTGCCATCGATGCCTCCCTCCTGATTAGCACTAATGAATCTAATAGGCTGCTGTTATCAGTATCCTTGCACATCATATGGTTTATTGATGGACTTGGGTGCCTATTTGCTCTAATGAAAACTATGGAATTGCAGATCCATCATGCCTAAGTGGGGATGGAACCCAGAGCCAGCTGTAAATGTTGATTCCTTCGCTGAGAAGGGGATTTGAGAAGCTCTAACTACAAAAAGCCACTGAGATTTTTTTTTCTCTTAATAAATAACCCGCTTTCCCATAAAGGCAGAAAATTCACACTGATGAAGGAAAATAAATTTTCATGTAGGGCATAATTAGCTGGTGGGATTTGTCACCATGGAAAATTGTTCAGCCCAAGAATGGGAGTGATGGAAAAAGCTCAGGGATTAAATGGATGATCAGAAGGTCACAGTCACAGCTCTGGCTGGAAAGGGTTGGGAAGGGATGGAGCTGCACTTCCCAGGTTTGCTACACAGGTCACAGTCAGCCTTCAGGTGGGGCAGCAAAGACAGAAAGTCCTGTACCACTTTTTAAAGTTTCTGGGGAGAAACAAGGTCACCAGCCTGCTGAGCATCTGTCCTGCCAATGCTCAGAGAGCCCCATTTCTGTCCTTTCATAGAGTCCCAGGGTGGTTTGGGTTGGAAGGCACCTTAAAACTCATCTAGTGCCACCCCCTGCCATGGCAGGGACACCTTCCACTGTCCCAGGTTGCTCCAAGCCCTGTCCAACCTGGCCTTGGACACTGCCAGGGATCCAGGGGCAGCCACAGCTTCTCTGGGCAACTGTGCCAGGGCCTCCCCACCCTCACAGAGAAGAATTTCCTTCCCAATATCCCATCTAACCCTGCCCGGGGGCAGTGGGAAGCTATTTCACCTTCTTAATTCTTATTTAATCTGCCACATTCCCCTGTTTATAATGGAATAACTTCCTTCAATTCCTTACACATTAAAATGAGTTGCTAATAATCCTTATCTATAATGTGAACTCAGCATTCAGTATTAGAATAAATGCAATAAACAACTGGCATGCTTCAGAAAACTGGGCACTTTCAGCTGAATATTTTTAATCTAAAGAAAACCTTGGGGTCTTTGCAAAATCTGAACTTTTTCACACTTTCTGTAAAAATCAGAACCATTTCCCACTTTTTTTTTCCCCACCAAAATCTGGGTGCTGCTGATTTTAAGGAAGAGGGTGATTGGCAAGGCTAAATGAAATTGGATCAAAATGTGTTTCCAGGCAGGGGGGGCTCAGGGGTTGGTCACACTTTGTGGTCAGCACAGGGGGATTCAGGTGATGCCTTGAGCTGTGTCCAGCAGGGATTCCAAACCCACTCAGGCTGTCCATGCACAAATCTGGCTGGGTGACCCCCAGCACCCAGGTTTGAAGACTCTCATAACTCTGGGGACAGTTTTTTCTTGCAAACTCAGAAATTCCCTGGACAAACCAACCTGTGGCTGTCATTCCAGAGGGAGACAGCAAACAGTCTTCACCCTGCTCTCTCCTGGCTTCTCCTCTGATTCCTGGTGTGACACAGGCTGTGCTTGGCCCTGCCCTGCCCTGGGGGGCTCACTGGGGACCCCGGGTCCAGCCAGCTGTGCCACATCTGGCGGTGTCAGCTGCACGGGGGAACCCTGACATCCAGCAGCTCCCAGAGCCCGAGCCCACCCACCCCGAGCTGGGTGGGGCAGGGGGAGCAGGAGGCACCCCCGGGCTGTCCCCAGCCCCTCCCCATGGATGCAGCCAGCAGCTCTTCCACAGGGCAGAACAAGGTGTGGACAACCAGCACCGCTCTGAGGGGTGCTGTTAATGAAGTAACAGATGCCACTAATGAATTATTTGAACCCTGGGTTTGGGGTGTTTGTTTGTTTTTGTTGTTATTGTTTTGTTGTTTGGGGTTTTTCTAACCAGGCTGTTGAGTTTTGGTAGCCCCAAAGCTGAGCTTGCCCTGGGAATCTTGCCCAAGGGAAGCTTTTCCATGGCCTCCTTGGGAAAACAGAGTGTGGGACAAAGGGTTCCACCAGCCAAAGACCTGTGCAGCCTCCTGTGTGCTGGGAAGACTCCAGGGATGCTTCAGACCATCTCATTCCACCAGAGGGACACCTTCCACTAGCCCAGGTTTCTCCAAGTGCTGTTGGAGAGGTGAGGATGGGAATGAGGATTCGCTCCAAGCACTGCCAAGGAGTGGCTGGGGGTGTAAAAGCTCTGCCCCACACCTACTGTCCCCTCCAGGGTCCCCAGGGAGGGATCCCATGGAGAATTCCCATCTCCCCACCCGACACAAGCCTTCCCCCCTCTCCTCCTGCCACCCCTCTTCCCTGGCCAGCAGATCCCATGATTTTCCATTCCCTTCCAGCTGTGTTTACAGCCACAGGATTCCTCCCTCCTCCTGAAAGTCACTCCCAGGGTGAAATTTGAGGTTGTAAATTATTAAAATGTTATCAAGAGTGCAGAGACGTGCCCATTTTTTTTTCCTGGTGGTGAAGAAGCTGATGTATAATTCAATTTTTCCCCCACGCTTTCTTCAGTAATACTTAAAAACTTTCCATGCACACACACACACTCACACAGAGGCAGATCCAAACCTCATTTCCATTTATTTCAAAGTCTCTTTGGGCCAGAGGCTTTATCTTCTCTCTTTCTGCTCAGCGCTGAGAAAAGTTTGGGTGTTGTCATGATATGAATAATATATAATAATAAATTCAGCATTCTTCCTTTCGGAATGTTTCTTCATAAGAAGTGATTTTAAATGCTTTTTCCGAGGGAGAAGAAGCAGGTGAGAGCACATATATGGCACACAATTATTAGTGTTTTCTAATAGACAGAGCAAAGCCAGCTTCAATTTACAGTTTCCTGACAGGATCTCCTTAAATCAAAACACAACCCTGCTTATCATTTTCTAGATTTTAATTCCTGGGACTGAAACTTCCTTGGCTGGTGTCTAACAGGGTTCAGCTTTCCTTCAAACAGGAAGGAAGAAAACTCTGCTTTTTCCAAACTTTTCTTTCCTCCTCTCGCATTTAAGAAATTTTAGAACCTTGAGGGATTTCTGTGCTCCCAGGAAAAATAAAAAAGCCTTGGCTGTTTGACAGAGCAGCTGAGGTCAGTGGTGGCCTCTTGGAAATACACCCAAACTTAGTCCCAGCCAAGAGCTCCTGGAAAAGTCAGGTTGCTCCCTCCCTGCAGCTCTTTTTTGGTGACTGAAGCTGAAACCTCCAAATCTGGGCTCTACACATGAGGAAAATGCAGTAAAAGAATGGGAGGGAGGGCAGAAGCATGAGGGCTGAGCAGTGGGACAGGGCTGGAAAAGCTGCAGAGGAGGAGATGGGATGAGGTTCAAAGCCACAGCCAGCCTGGCCTTGGACACTGCCAGGGATCCAGGGGCAGCCACAGCTGCTCTGGGCACCCTGTGCCAGGGCCTGCCCACCCTCACAGCCAAGAATTCCTTCCTTTATCCCACCTAAACCTCCTCTCTTCCAGCTTGAAGCCATTCCCCCTTGTCCTGTCCCTCCATCCCTTGTCCCAAGTCTCTTCAGCTCTCCTGGAGCCCCTTTAGGCACTGAAAGAGGCTCTGAGGTCTCCCTGGAGCCTTCTCCAGGTGAACACCCCCAGTTCTCTCAGCCTGGCTCCAGAGCAGAGGGGCTCCAGCCCTTGGAGCATCTCTGTGGCCTCCTCTGGACTCTCCAGCAGCTCCAAAATCCTTCTGCTGCTGGCTCAGGTGAGGCCCCAGCAGAGCAGAGCAGAGGGGGAGAATCACCTCCCTCAACCACTGCCACTCCTTTATAATAACACATAAATAATGTATAAAATACATCACGTGTATAATGTGTACCCTGCATAGCATCCAGCCTCCTTCAGCGTGAGGTGCTGGGAGCTCCTCCAGGGGACTCACACTGCCCCTGCCAGGAGTTCTCTTCCTACACCAGTGAATTCCACTCCCAAAATCCCTTTGGTCCTGGCAGGGAGCTTGAGCTGGGAGATCAGTGACATCCCCTCACCTGAACCAGTGCTCCCCACAAAGCTGCTCTAATCCACCCCCTGCAGCTGAGGAAGGGGCTTTTCCCACCCTTCTGCAGCTTTCTCTGTGCTCCAGGACCCAGAGCTGCAGCTCTTCCAGGCATTTTGGTGGCACTCCTTCCTGTTACATTCCCTGTGGGAATGGCCTCTCCTCTCTCAGGGACCCCTAGAGCTTGTACCATGCAGTTTGACCCTTCCTTCCCTTTCTGACCCCATTGGCTGTGTCCCAAATTGCCCTTTCTTGGCAAGAGCTGAGAAAGGACCCTGTTCCTCTGTGCATGCCCTCCTTCCCTCTGGAGACCACCTGGAATAAACATCTTGATCTGCAGCTGAGGGTCAGAGCCTCTTTTGGTCCTTTTTCCTGTCTATAAAATATTCCTCCAAAGCCTGAGAAGGCCTGAGCCAGCTTGGAATTTCGGAGGGGTTAAAAAGGAGGATTTATTTCACCTTCCCAGAGCTGCCACGTGGGCTGGCACCTCTCGCTCCAGGAGCCCAAGCAGTGTCCTGGAGGGAAGCTGGAGCATCAGCAGAAGCATTCCCATCACACATCCAGCAACTCTGGCACTTTGGGAACTCCAGGGAGATCCTAACGTGTGAACACGACCCAGGAACACAGCTCAGAGTGAAATGTAGCCTGGGAAATGCTCTCCTGATTTGGGTTTGAGAGCTCAAAAACTGCCAGAGAGTTCCCAGCAAGCCTGGGCTCTCCATCCACAGGCAGCACTGCAATGCCAGAGGTAGGGAAAGCCTGGGAGACACGATAAATGGGGCTGTGGATAACAGGGAGTGAGCTGTACACGGATTTTTGAGCAAAGAGCACCCAGGGCACAGCTGGGGAGGGACAGCTCTGACTCACCCTGACATTTGTGTCCCTTGTCTACGTTTCCAATAAAACGTGACTCCTCCTCCAGAGGGAGCCTGTGGCAGGATGGATGAGCAGGGGAGGCTGTCAGCTGTCTCCAGCAAGGGGCAGCACCGTGAGAGAAGGATTGTTTCTGAAGGGCTGTTCTCTCTCCTGCTAATGGAAACCAATCCATCAGGGTGCTCCTCACCTTGCTGAAATAACAAAGAGGCTTTTTAATGCACCCCCAGCCCTGCCTTTCCCATCTCTCCTTAATGAATCTTCCAATATATGATGGGAACTGCAGACACAGATCGGCAGCAGGCTGGGACTGCAAATCCATAGTCCTAAAAAGGCTTTTTTTTGACCCAAACAGGTTCCTCCTCCACACTGTTCTCCTCCCAGGTGGACTTGCAAGGAGAAGGACACAAACAGCATGGACCAGGGAAAGGTTTGGGTTGGAAGGAACCTTAAAAAACCTCGAGTCCCAACCCTTGCATTGATGCCAATCATTAATTTCATTAATTGCCTTCCTGTTTATGGAACACAAACTTGGATGCAGACTCAATCTAAGAATTTAATTACGAGCAGGAATCACTTTTCTCTGCTGAACTTGGAAATTTAAAGTCACCTTTCATGCAAAGAAAGCAAACATCTTTCAACCACAACAAATTTTTGTGAGGTTTTAAAATTATTTCTTTTCCCACCCACTTGCTGCCTTTCCATTCATTCTTGGAAGTGAGAAAAGAAATAATTACCCAGAAGAGGAGAGGCACCACAAGCACTGAAGTCGTTCAGCTTAGAGAGAAGAATGAGAAGTGATTTGATTGTGAGCAGTAATAAGAATTTACAGTAATTTCCTAGAAGGAATGAGGATGGAGTGTGGTCCTCTGTTAATGCACAGCAAAGTTAATATTTTTAACTCAGAGCTTGGTGCTGGAATGGCAGAGGAAAAAGGAACCTGACTAAAACCCAGGACAAGGTCTGCTGTGTCCTCTCAGCTCAGAATTGAGTGATTTCCCCTCAAGGGGCAAGGCTGCTGTGCTGAGGCCTGTCCTTCTGCCTGCTGGTAGGGAAAAAATGCTGATTTATGGCCCTGGACTGGCCTCGGAGTGGTTTACCCTGATATCTGCTCCCCAGATAAGTGGATAAATGGGATAAATGGGAGCTGCTCCTTGCGTGCAGAGAGCCCTGTCAGTAAATATGCATTATTGCCGGGATTAGCCCGGGGAGTCAGAGGCATTGCTCATGCCTTGCTGGCTGCACACTTGTCCTGATTCACTCCCAAAAGCCCGACTGTTCAAATGAGCCGGTGATTCCCGGGAATCCCCACCCAGCCAGGCACACCAGGGCTGCCCTGGGACAGCTGGAGAGACCCTAAACCCAGCTCCTTTTAAACTATGGAATTTCTATCTATATTATGGAATTATGGGACTGTTATGGAATCATATCATAGAACGGTTTGGGCTGGAAGAGTCCCTAAAGCTCATCCCATCCCACCCCTGCAGGGACACCTTCCACAGGGGTCTAATTGTGCCTGACCTGGGCCTTGGCCCCAAAATCTGACCCCACAGCACCTCCTGGCCACTCTGCACTCTGTCCCTGCGAGGCAGGAGAGGTTCCTTACTGCCCTGAGGCTTTCAGGGATGGGATTTGAGACCCCCAAACCTCTGCACGAGGGCAAACCTGGCACCCCACAGTCCCCATGGCCGTGTGTGACCCCAAACCCCACGGGTGCTGCAGAGAGGGTCTGGGGCTGGCAGCCCCAAATGCAGGTCTGGAGGCAGGGCACTGCTGTGGCAGGGACCTGTGGGGCTGCAGGGACTCGGGCTGCCTTGTCCCCACTCCCCAGGAGCAGGTTGGTGCCTGGCTGCGGGAGGATGCTCCTCCAGCCTGCCAGGGGGGCTGGGGCTCTGCTGGAGCCTGTCCCCACCCTGGCTCAGCCTGATGGAGACCCCTCTGAGATCCGTGTTCCTTAATTGCCAGAGGATCTGCCTCACGCCAGGAGCAGGAGGGGATGTGATTTATTCCACAGCGTTCCAGGCCACAGTTGGGGAGGTTTTGCTGCAGACAGGGAAGCTGCTGCTGCTGCTGCTGCAGCTCCAGAGCAGCTCTGCAGCCCCAGGAGCAGCACAGACCCCTCTGCACAGCTGCAGCAGCCTCGGCTGTAGAACCACAATCCTCCTTTTCTCCAGGGGAGCCTGCAAACAGGTCCCTGTTGTGTTTACTTGGGGCTTTGCAGGGATTTCAGGCTTTCAGCTGTAGCTGTTTGTCACCGAGGGCTCCTGGGGAGGTGGGGTCTGTGTGCTGGAGGCCACAGGGCTGCTGCTGCTGCTGGAACTGCAACATGGGCAGTGTGAGGACAGGGAAGTTGCTCCCTGCTTGTGAAAGAGGCAAAAATTAATCTAATGTGCCTGGAGACCTAAGGAGAACCTGTTTTTTTTCTCCGTCCCAGTACCACGTGTGTTTGCACAGACAAAATTCACCGTCCCTGCCTCTGATACCCTGACAAGGAACAGCTTGTCAAAGGCAAAAAGCAGCTTTGGAGACCCAGACCCAGCCACAAACTTCCCCTTGAATCCCAGCCTGTGCTGTGTTTGCTTCCCTTGTAAAAGCCTGGTTTATTTGCCCACTTGAGCTCCTCAGTGTCAATATTTGCCCTTCCTCGTTGCACTCATTAAATCCCCGGGATCAGAGCTGGGTGCGAGCGGAGGGGCTGTGCTGGGCTGAGGGCTCTGCCTGCCCAGCCCTCGGCTCAGGCCGTGTTTGCTGAGCTGCTCAGCACATTGGTGGCCCCAGAGCCCCACTCAGGGACCCATTTCCTTGTTTATTCGATCGATTTGGGTCTGTGTGCTGAGAAATCCATGCTGAAAGTTTCCTCATTCCAAGGCGGGTGTGAGCTGGGAGCACACGTGGGCTGCTCCCGGGCTTCCCAACCAAACTGCACCTCTCAGGACACTCAGGAGCCTGCTCAGGCTCTGCTGAGGGAAAAACCTGGGATTAATGAGAGAGGGGCTGTTCAGGGCCGGGTTGGACAGGGTTAGAGCACCTTGGTCAGGTGGAAGGTGTCCTTGTCCACGGCAGGGCGTTGGAATGAGACAGACTCTGAGAGCCCTTCCAGCCCAAACCGTTTTGTGACTGTGAAATCAAACTCAGGATAAAACATTTTTGTTTGTCTGCTGCTTGAAGGTAATATTATGGAATCATATCACAGAATGGGGTTTGGGTTTGAAGAGACCTTAAAGCTCATTCCACTCCACTCCTGCAGGGACACCTTCCACAGACCACGCTGCTCCCAGCCCTGTCCAACCTGGCCTTGGGCACTTCCTTTTCTCTAAGCACTTTCTGCTTTTCCCCTTCTGCTCCACATCCCTTTTTTTTTCACTGAGGAACAATGAAATCATTGCTGGGGTCAGCAGGAATAAGCTCAACCCCACATCCCCCTTCCCAGAACCTGGTGGTGACTCCAGGGCCAGCAGGACCCACTCAAGGAATCAGAGCAGAGACACAGCCCTGTGTGACATCTGTGATGAGAAACCCAGGCCCCTCCCAGCCCACAGTGGGCTGCTTCTCACACCCAGATGAATTCCCAGCTAATTTTCCCTCCTGGGCCACCAACTCGCTCCAATGACTACAAGTGATCCACAGCAGAGCCTTCCCAAAGGGGGCCTTGCTAAAACCAGATGTTTTAAAGGACCAGCCCCACTTTAGAAAGGGAGAAATCCCTTTTCCCCAGGAAAGTTCTGAGGGAATGCAGGATACAAGGCACTTTCTGGTACCTCTGAGCTCCTGTTGGAACAGTGTCCAAACCAGCCTCAGGAATGTGAGATGCTGGAGCTCACCAGAAAACATTAATTAATTCTTCTTTAATTATGAAATTTACCTGGAAAAATAAAAGGAGGGCTATTTTTCCCTTCTGCAAGCACAGATTCCTTTCTCTGATGTGAGGTTTTGCTTACAATAATTTGCAATACAGGAGCTCTGCCCAGAAGAGCCTTTGAAACTGAAAAGCTTTGTTTAACCTCAGCAAAAACAGAGCTGCAGACCAAGCTGGAACATTTGTACATCCAGTAAAGTTTTCAGCACCAATGGACTGCTCCTTTCACAGCCTTCTTCTCTTCTCATCTCTCTCAGCCAAACCACTTCCCAACAGGAGCAGCCCCCATTCCCTGACTGCCTGGGGGTGCCTCTGCCCAAATCCATGGGACACGCGAGTGTTTCCTACAGAAATACAGCTGGAAACATCTTGGATAATTCACCTGCTGATAGCAGTGCTGACAAACGGGGAGGGAAGGTGCAGAAGCACCCAGAGAAGGGAGGAAAGCTCTTTTGCAGGGTTGGCTGCTACTGGGAGATGCCCTGGTGCCTCCTGCCCTTCTCCCAGGACACGTCTGATGTTTTCCCTCTCTCCAGCAGCATTTCCCAGAGTGCCACTCATTTGCCATTTGGCTTTCCTGAGGGTTCCACACAAGCCTCCCTCCCTTCCAGCCCCACATCCCCCAAACCCACCTTCTGTCCCGGGAGAAGAGCAGAAATGCCCTGTGCCACTCAGAGCAGTGCAGGGACACAACAGAGTCCTGCCACCCCTCCTGCCTTATTTTCCCTCTATTTTCCAAGCATTTGAGGACTCCTGCTCCCTGTTATTTATTGCTGTTACCTTGCCATCAGTGCACACCCTCCTGGGAGGTTTTGCTGCTTGCAGCTGGGCAGGAACAATTGATTTTCTCTCTCTACCCCCTGCTCACCCCACGGACAGGAGAGGTGCTGCCCCTCCAAAAGAGGGGGGTCCTGGCCCCTCCTCAGCTTAAAGAAAGGTATTTCCCTTAAGCTGAAATCATTCTCAGAGCCCTCTGCCCCTTTCCCAGCGTTCCAACACTGCCCACAGCACTCCATTTTTACAGCTAGCAGCTCAGGGGGGTTAATGAGCCCCATCATTAACCCCTCACTGCCTCAGATCCAGCTCCACAGGCCCATGCAGGAACTCTCCTCCATCCTCCTCCTTCTTTGTTCAAAGGTTCTCTCTGCCTTCCAGGCAAAAAGAACCATTTCAGGAGTGCAGACATCCAGTAAAGCTAATTCTGCCTTGATGAGCAGGGGAGGAAATGCAGAGCATCTTCCTGGCCACCAGCTGTGGCCCTTTGGCTGCAGCCCTCCAGATGTTTGCTGGCCATGCATCCCCTCCCAGCTGGTGGCCACTTGTGCACAGGTGTCACCTTGAACTTTTGTTCTCACTGTAACTCATCCTGGAGGAGAAGAAAAAAATCCCACCTGTCTGTGTTAGGCTTGTTGGCAAAAAAACCTCTGCAGAGACCCTTTGGGAGCAGCCTCTTCCATGAAGGCTGAGCTCCATCCTGATATAAAATCCTCCATTCAAAATCCAAACCCCCCACAGAAGGTATTTCACAGAGGGGTGTCCTGGCCAGCACCACAAAAATACAATTAATACAATTAATAAAAATTAATAAAAATTAATTACAATTAAAATACAATTAATACAATTAATTACTCATCACCTAGTGGAGGATGATTTGGTTGCCCTCCATATCCTGAAATTTAAGGTTTGCTCCCAACTCCAGCCAGGTTTTTCTGCTGGATCCAGGCCTTCTCTGAAGGGAAAGGGTAAATGTGAATGGTCCCAGGGTCTTGCAGCAGGGACGTCCCGTGCTGTGCCACACCAGGATATAAAACATCTCTGTGGAACAACTGACAGCACCAATTTTGAGCCTTGGTTAGGCTCAAAGGGAGTGAAAACCCTTCAGGAGAACCTCACCCTGTGAATCCTTCTCTCAGAGCCCTGGGAGCAGGCAGGAAAGGAATAGCAAAGACCTTCCCAGAGGTGTATGAGTGTCTGAGGCCAGTCCATGGAGTTTGTGTCCAGCCATGGAGCTGCTCTGACCAAAGGCATGGCCTGAGGTGTTCCATCAATCCTGCAGCTCCTGCTGCTGCTGGGAGCAGGCTGCAGCCTGGAGAGCCTTTCCCACTGCAGCTCTGTCCCCACTGCTCTGACCAGGCCCTGCCTGGGCCTCTCTGTCCCTTTTTGGTGGCTTTTCCACCACTTTTCAACTCACGTCACCTCCCTTGGGGTTGGTCTCCAGAGCTTCCCACCCACACTGCTGCCCCTGTGGGATGGGAACACATCCTGCTCCCATCCCATGGCTTCCCCTGCTGCCTTGGGAAGGCTGACCTGGAACAGAGACTGGACAGAGCTGGAGAATAAAGTAGATATTCATGAAAAGGCCTTTAGGATACACCTTGGGCAGGACAAGAGCCTGGCCAGGGCTACACCCAAGGTGGACCCAAAATGGTCACAAAATGGACAAATTGTCATGAGGTCTCACGCTTTAATAAGTTTTGGTCCATTTGCATATTGGGGTTTAATTGTCCCATTACAGCTTGAGGTTGTGAGGTCTCATCCTTCTTGTTTTATCTCTTCAGCCACCATTGTTTGTGCTTTTTGAGACTGAAAACTTGTAATGGTTGTCCTTGGTCTCCACCTGGGAAAGGATTTGTTTTGTCTCCCTACTCTTTGAAGAGAGCTGACTGACATTGATATGAGGCTCTGAACTACACACCTAAGCAGGACAGAATCTGAAAAACATGAAAGCTAAAACTTAAGGCATCACCCCACACGCCTGGGGGGATAATCCTTTAAGTGACCGTTTGGGGATTGCATCCCAAAAAGGCCTCGTTGTTATGCAGGAGCACCAGAAGTGCTTCCAGAATTAGCAGCTCCTCCAGGTTGCCCTGTTCAGTTTGAGATGTGCCACTTCAGAGCCCTTCAAGGGCTTGATTTGGGAAGTAAATGGGATTCGGAGCAGGTGAAACATTTGGTAATTACAAATTATTGGAACACTTCACGTTATGAAAGCCCTTCAAATAATTTTAAATTGCTTTGTACTAATTGTGATCAGTGCTCCATTCATTTCCAAAACCCTCTTCAAACGACAAGCCCTGGGATATTTTGGGAGCTGGAGCCCAGTGCTTGGTTTAAA
This sequence comes from Prinia subflava, assembly GCF_021018805.1. Lineage (NCBI taxonomy): Eukaryota > Metazoa > Chordata > Aves > Passeriformes > Cisticolidae > Prinia > Prinia subflava. The sequence continues at coordinate 5,242,207 of NC_086257.1, read as the reverse complement.
AAAAAAAAATTCACAAAAAATTTCCTTTTTGGAGCGCTGAGCTTCTGAAAGAGATGAGAAAAATGCACTCACCAGTTGCATGTCACAGGTTCTTCTGTGTTGCTGGAGCAACGTTGCAAGGCCAGTGAGTACAGCTGACACCCTTGAGCAGAGGATATTCCCCAATCACACCACTTGGGATTTGTTCAGATGTGAAAGGGGGGATTAGAGAAGAGGACCAGACAAGCGTGTTCCTGGCAGGAAACACTGCTGGAGTGTGGGAGAGTGCAACGGGCACCATTCCCGGGCATCCTCCAGCCAGGACACCCAGGAAAAGCTTTTCCATCCTCCAAGCCAGCTCCAGCCTGCAGGCACTGATTTATATTTCAGTAATTGTTAAAAACCTGCCTATGGAACTGCCACAGGCTTCTGCAAAGGGGGCCTTTGGTGGGATGTGTTCCTAAACCCTGATGGGAATATTTGGGTTGGGTGGAGATCTGGGCAGCTTGGGGATGTAAGGGTTGTGATGGGAGATTTCTCACCTCTCCTAGGTCTCCTTGTCTTATAGGGCCATAAATCATCTTTTAGGGATGGGTTTCTCCCACAAAAATATCAAAATCATCCAAAATGATGCTTGCAGTCAGTTGAGTGCAGTGAGCTTGAGCTACATGACTCTGTAGGACCCACTTCTATCTGATCTAGAAGTTGGCCAGAAAATCGAATTATTGTCCCCTTAAACTAATAAAACACTTTATTTGCACTATCCTAACTGGTCAAAAGTGTTCTGAATCGCTAATAATAAAATTAAACCATCACATCTGATTGCACAGAGAAGCTGTGGCTGCTCCACCCCTGGAAGTGTCCAAGGCCAGGCTGGATGAGGCTTGGAGTGACCTAGGGAGTGGAAGTGCCCCTGCCCATGGCAGCAGAGCCGGGAGTGGATGTTCTTTAAGGCCCCTTCCCACCCAGACCATTTGGGAATTCCATGATTCTACCCTTCTAGAGAAAGGAAAAGGCATGCAGCTTAATCTTAGGGGTTCAATGATTTTTAACGGTGGCAACAGAGGGAAAACCTGCAAAATCCCAGTTCTTCTGGCACCTCATCCTGTCTCTTCCATCCCAGCTTCTTCCAGATGATCTTTTCTGTTCCTAACTCCCCAGGTGTGACCATCCCCCCATATCCAGCCCCGTGGTGAACCTGGGATATTGTTCATCACTGGAAGGCTCTACAGGAACAAGTTCTTATTTTCCTGTTCAGCAGCAAAGGCCTCTTTATTCCCTTTTCCATGTGTTTTTTTGTGACTCAGCATCCAGTGGGTTACTCCTGTCCTGGCTCCCTCAGAGGGCCTTTGCTGGGCTGAGAAAACCTTTTTCCATGGCCACTGAAAACCTTAATGGGAATTGCAGTGCTGGGGCCCTTCCCACCTCCCTGCACCTGGAGAAGGCTCCTCTCCCTCCTGCTGCTGCTCCTCTTGATGCTTATGTGGCTCATTATCCTCTCCTTTCCCAGGAAAACGCTGAGGGTTTAGGAAGCTGAGGGGTTGAAGTGGCAGACAAAGTCATCAGGCTCCTGAAGGTCTCCTTGGGGAGGCTCCACTGCAGGTCCTGTCTGGGCCCTGACTCCAGGTGGGGAAGGGAAACCAAACAGCCTTTGCTCCTTTTTAGAGTGAGGTTTTCCAGGCCAGAGCTGCTGAGGCCATTCCTGATGGGTTCTTTATGCAGTGACCTCACCAGGTTCTCTGTTTTAAAGAACTGGATGTTTGTCCTGTGATCTGTGCCCAGAGCCAGTTACACACCATGGAATGATTTGGGCTGGAGGGACCTTAAAACCCATCCAGTCCCAGCCCCTGCCATGGGCAGGGACACCTCCTGATAGTGATCCCAGGCTGCTCCAAGCCCTGTCCAGCCTGGCCTTGGACATGTTCCAGAGGGGAGAAGATGGATGGGCACAGATTGACTGCACTTCCAACATCCAATCACCTCTAATCCCACCTTCCCATGTACCAAATCCCACTTCTGCCAGTTCCATGGTTTGCAGCTCTGCTCTGGGAAGAGAGAAGAATTCCTGTTTATCATTGTCTGGATGCCCTGGTCAGAAACCCAGCTCTGGGATCATTTTGGGGGTGTGGGCAGCCAGCCCACACCCCACCACCCTGGCCCTCTCTGGCAGCAGTGGTGGGAGTCTCTCCCCTCCTCTACTCAGTTAGAAATTTTCACGAGATTTGCAGAGACTTCATTATCTCAGAAACCTCATCTGCACTCCCAAATGGTGTTGGAAGAAGCCAGAGTTTAGCAAGGGTTACAGGAGAGCTTGCCAACCTCGCTGCCTCAAGAAACCAAGCTGAAAACGTGGAGGAAAACCAGCACAAAATCAAAAAACTGCTCATTTACTAATTACAATAACAATCAAACTCGGCCATTAAAAAAGCAGTTAAAGGAGCAAACAAACAACTGCTTCCACAGTTATCCCTAACAGCCTTTACAAGGCCCAAGTTCTCCAAAGCCGTGAAAATGAATAGCTCAGGATATCATAAATTTTATACTGCTCCCAGAGCATGCCAGTATTCCAGAAAATGCATCTTTCATCCCCCTCAGCAGCCCTGGCTCCCATGCAGACTGCAGCCATTCCCTCAGTGTAATTTTATAACGCGCACAACTCAAAGCCTCTTTGTAAAAGAAACATAAAAATGATGCATGCGCATATTAAAGACTCGTATTTATCAGACTCCAATGTGAGTCCACGTCCGTGCTTAATGTGGCCATAAATCAGCAGCTCTCCCCGTTCAAGAGAGATGAAATCCTGGGATCAGGAGGAGCTATTTATGAACGCTGGGGCCGCTAATCCGAGCAGTGTTTGGAAAAATATTTGTTAGAAAGATTTCCGATCGCAGGGAATCTCTGTGAGGATGCAGCGTGAAAGCAGAATAAAAATAAAACCCCACCAATTAAAAAGAGCTGAGGACTTCTGGCTCCTGACGGGTAGGGAGGGGGAAATGTTTATTTCATACTTAATTAAAGCAGGGCCCTGAGTCTATCACACTCAGGTGGGTCTTTGAGGAGTCTCCTTAAAACCTGGACTACAGAGAGCAAACTCTGTCAGAAGGGGGGTTAGAATGAGATGGTCATTGAGGTCTCTTCCAGCTCAAACCTTTCTGTGATTCTGTTAAAATATCATAAAACCTGCTTTTCATAGAATCCCAGGATGGTTTGGGTTGAAAAGGACCTCAAAGCTCATCTAGTCCCACCCCCTGCCATGGCAGGGACACCTTCCACCAGCCCAGGGTGCTCCAGCCTGGCTTTGGGCACTTCCAGAGATGAGGCAGCCACAGCTGCTCTGGCCTCTCTGAGCCAGGGCATCACCACCCTTTGTCGTGTTCAAAACGCGTATTTTTTATTTAAAATAAACCCACCAAAACAAACCACATGAAGGTGCTGGATCTGCTGCTTCTCCATGGGTCAAATAAACAGCAGCCTGTCCACCTTGGGCTGCCCTTAGCTGCCAAGAAGCCGCCTCCTGCTCCTCACAGTGGCCAAGAAGTGAGTGAGGAGGGAGGTGAGACCACGGGGAGAAGAAGAACCACATCTCCTGGGGAAGAACCACGTCTCCCCTCATCCCTGTCCAGCTGCAGGCCCAGGTTTAGGCAATTTGGGGGCTCACGGGGAGGGCACAATTACTGCTCCAATCTCCTCCACAGCCTCTTGCTGCTCATCTTGTGGCCATGAGCTCATCAGTATTGAAATTGGTTCGTGCATAGTTCCAGCGAACTCCTTATTCTGAGCCTGCAATGCTCCAAATTCCTGCCCCGCTGAAATTCCAATGCCACGGCCCAGCCGTGCAATTTCAGAGAGAGATAAGATATAGATCTGCTGTACTCTGGTGATTCTCTCTCACAAGTGCACCTTGTCAGGCCATAATTTGATATTCTTTTACCATTCCTATAGGGGAGGGAGGGAAAGCCCTTTAATTAAAAAAAAAAAAAAAAAACAAAAAAAAAAACCAACACATTTCCCCCCTTTTGTTCACTAATGACACAAACAGTAAAACGTTCAGATTACATCAGGGAATGGAAAAGCCTCGTGGAGAAAAGACACTGACAAAAGCTTCATTTTCAGGTAAAATTGCACGAGGCTTCAGGCACCGCATCCTCCCGGTGATGTGGATTTTTTTCCCCTGCCTTTCATCCCCAAGCATCCCCGTGAATGTTAATCCATTTTACAATGGGACGTTTAAAAGGACTGCAGAGAAATCAGGTTTGATCCGCTCTGATGTCTTCCAGAAATCTCCAAGCAATTTGCAGCTGTGAATAACACACGGGGAGCGTGGGGAGAGCAGGGCCGGCCCCTCGGATGCTGGCTCCAGCTGCAGCTCACATCCTGCAATAAAACCATTCCTGGTCAGGATGCTTTGGGTAATGCAGGGATGTGTTTTCTTTTTCCTAAAGCTGCTTGATGTTTTTTCACACCTGCCTGGGTGACCACGGGAGGAAAAGGGAAGGGGGCAGGATGAAGGATGGTGTCTGTAGCAGGATTATGTCGGAGGGTGGAATGGTCTGGCATTGAAGAAGTGCCAGGCTCAGTGTGTGAGGGTGCACTGCTTGAAGGAGAGATTCTCCACATCTCCAGTGCCTTCAAAGCCAGAAATGGGATGTCCAGGAGGGGTGTGTGACTCTTCACTGGAACCAGGAGGGAACGTGCACTCGGTTAAAAAGGTGGAAATCAGAGACTCAGAGAATCTTGGAATGCAAAAAAAAATCCCAGAATGGTTTGGGATTGGAATGGGGCCTTAAAGACCAAATGGTTGGAAGGAACCCTAAAGACCATTTAGTCCCATCCCCTGCCACAGGGAGGGACACCTTCCACTATCCCAAGCCCAATCCAAGCTGGCCTTGGACATTGCCAGGGATGGGACATCCATGACTGCCCTTGGGCTCCCTGTGCCAGGGTCTTTTCAAACCAGCACATGTAGGAAACAGCCTCCATGGCCATGGGCATGCCCAGGACACCAGCTAAAGCAGAGCATTCCCAGGTTTCAGGTGTGGAGGAGGAATATTTAGCAGTGGCCCTATCCCCCACCACCATGGGCAGCCTTTGGCACTGGAGTTCCCACACTCGCTCCCCTCGTGTGTTTGCAGAGGAGGGGATGATGCAAACGGCAGCTGGAAGAGCAGCCAGAGAAATTTAAAATCTGGGATAGCAGATGTGAGGCCAGTGATAGATGTGGAGAACAACTCCCAGCACTGGGAGCACAGAGGGGAAGGTGGGAATGTGCTCCGTGCCCAACCCCAGCACCACTCTGGTCACACCTCCCTGGCATTTCTTGTCCTGTAAAATCATTGTGTGGGACCCTTTGTCCCTTATGCCATCTGGCCATAAGGCAAACCACTGGATTTCACTTCCCATCTACAGCTTATCCAGGAGTTTTCCTCAGCCATGGGACGGCCACAGGAACATGGGGCAGAGGAGCAGTGTCCTGCTCGTGGAGGAAAAGTAGCCAGGAGCTGCTTGGACTCTTTCCAAGCCTCTGTGCAGGTTTGGACTGTGTGGAACTTTGAATTCCCTCAACTGTCATGCGATTTCTTGACCCTCATGTCAGACTCCACTTACCAGGATCATCCTGAGGATGTTTAGGATGAAACTGTTTAGGACTAGCAGGATGCCCTGAACTGAGTCTGGGCTGGCAGAGAGCTCTTTGAGGGATTCCACCATCACTCTCCCAATCCAATGGGATTTCTGGCAGCCCAGGCTCAGCTGTCCTTTGGAGAATGGTTCCCATTCCCACCCCCAGGCAGCACCTTAGAGCCAGGAAGGGACCAAAGGGGACACAACTAGGGAACAAAACTTCTTGAGTGATGTACAAACTCCTGAACCTCTGCACCTTATTCCAGTCCAGGCTCTGGCTCTAATTAGACTTTAAGAGACCAAGAGGTCATTTCCCTGTCCAGCCTGGAGAGAGGAGCATCCCGGGTTATCCAAGCAGGATCTGCCTGCAGGGTCCCACTGCTCCTGAGGTGTGGCAGCATTGGCAGCCCAGGGCTAAAAGCAGCTTTTCTCCCACATCTGGAGCTGGAGATTTAAACCTTATCAGCGCCGCTCAAGTTTTTAATGGATATCAATGGGGTAAAGTTCACAGACGAGGCGGGGATCGATGTGTGGAATAATTCGGTATCGATCGGGCCGGTGCAGGCGCACCCCGCGCTCGATGCCGGGCACTGATCGCGTTCCCGCGGCTGGGGCGGGGCGGCGCCGGGGAGCGCATCCCTGGCCCCGGGCGTGCGGACCCGCCGCACGGACCCGCCCTGCAGCGCTCCTCGGACGGGCTCTCCGCTGCTGCCCCCACTGTCACACCCTAATTCCCACATCAGGAAAAGATTTGGGGTTCAGGCTTTGTTTCACTTATAAGGAACAGAACCAGGAACTTGGATGCTCCTCTCGCCGTAATTGAGCCAGTGCCAGCACTGCTGGATCGTTGAGCTGTACCTCAAGACCTGTAGTGGTTTTCTATCGGGCAGCATGCCAAAAACCTCTCCTAGGTCAGTGTATACTTAAGAGAGAGCACGGAGTCTCTGGGGGCATTTCCAGCAGGTGTAAGGAACCTCCCTGCACCTTGCACGGCTTTTACTCTTTTGTTTTGTACAGTTTGTTATTTTCACTTTAGTTAAAACCTCTCTGCCTTTCCAAACACCTCGGATCAGCCGTCTCATTAATTTGTCTTAAGCCATTTCTGAGAGGCTGCTGGCAACCCTCAGAGCTTGGTACACCTTTGTGGGGCTAACAACACACTGGCCTCACGCAAATATGTATCAATAACCCCTTTTCGCTTTTGCTAAGCCTGTTTGTGGCTGGGATTTCTCCCTGAAGTGTTGACAGGGAGAAATGCTCCATGCACCTCCCTGGGCAAGGAGCGTTTCCCTAACTGCACCAGGAGCCCTCAGTTTGTTGGGAATCCATCCTGTGTGCATGAATTCCCAGCAGGATTGCCTGAATTTTGCCATACCAGAGTGAAACCCTGGGCTTTTTCTCTCAGGTTCCCTCTTCAAACAGAGTTTGGTTTGGGGTTCCCAAGAGAAGACGGGCTCAGGGCCAGCACTACTTTGATCGGGATGATATTGATTTTCCCTGAAGGAACAGGCAGAGTGGGGTAAGAGCTGGACTCGGCCAGGTTTAGGATGGAATGAGAAGGTTTCTAACCACGTTTGAGGTGAGCTCTTCTGGAAAGTAAAACTCCCTTTTGGTGTGGGTAGAGCACAGCAGGACCCTGCCCCTGCTGGGGCACAGCCCCCACGATCCAGCTGTGCTCCAGGGACCACATTCCCAGTGACCCCACGTCCTGCTGCATCCCACACCCACCAGGCAGTGCAGCCAGGCTGAGCTCAGCTCACAGCCCACACCTAAAGCACACAGAAGTGCACAATTCCCACCACCCGTGGCTTGATGCAGGGGATTTTACACCTCCTGGTCTGTGCAGCAGTGCTGGGGAGGGGAGCCTGTCCCAGCTGCCATCACCCTCCACTGCCTGCTCTCCAGAGAACTTCCTTCCCTGTGGCAGTCAGGAGCAGTTTGGTTTCCACACCTCTGAGAAGAAAGCTGCCCCCCTCCACCCTGCCTGCTCCAGCCAAGGCTGCGCTATCCAATTGTTCTTTTTTGAAGAGCATTTGCTGTTTCCAAAGGTTTGAGGGAGCAGGAGGTGCTCGTTCAGTTACTCACTCTGTTAGACACGGATCTTAATGGATGGTATCGATCGGAAGAAACAAAGCAGCAGTTTTCTTTCTCTCTATCCAGGGATTTCTGGGCTCAGACGAGAAGAGTTCGCTGCCTTGTGCTCTAAACAACAAAATACCACATTACAGGATCCCCAGGAGTCTCTCAGGGCAGCACAGCGGCGAGAGAGAGGAATGTGCAAGGTGTTAATGGGATAACAAATTAATAGGGAATGGGATTAGGCAGGGACACAGGCTGCTGCCGGGGCTCCCCAGGTCTCTGGTGCCGAGCTTTAATCCATTTTTGGCACGCCGGCCTGACAGATGAACACAACAGGAACCCACCTGATTCCTGGGGCCACTGGGATCCCCCACAGCAGCTGGGACAGCAACGGCATCGGGAGCAGCCCAAAGGCAATTTTAGGGGAAATCAGCTCCCGCAGTACCTGGAAAGGCAGTGAGACTCTGCCCTGCAGCACTGCAGAGCCGGGATGGAGCAGCTGGCTTGGAAACAGTTTTAAAATCATTACCTGACTCTCTGTTGTCCCATGCAATTTTCCCGTCCATCTGCCAGTCATTTGGGAAGGTCAAGAGCAAGGATGTGCAAGTGTGGGGACCTGACACTCACTGCTGCCTCTCTGCTTTGCTGTCACCCACAACAGCTGTCCCTGGCCACCGAGGCTTCCCCCCAGCCATCCCCAGCTGGATACTCGCCTGGGTCAGCCATCACAGAGGTGAGATTTGAACCCAAAATCATAATCAGTGCCACTTCCTTGCCCAGAGACCCTGAGCTCCATTTCCAGCTTCAGGATCTTGGATTGGCAGGGGCTCATTTTACCAAGAGAACAACCCATCCCTCTCTCATTGCCTTATGGTACCACCCTGGGACCTCTGGGAATTCCTCTGCCTCTCATAAAATACTGATCCCTGCCTTTGGGATGAGTCAGAGATCCCACCATCCACAGGGCTTCAGTCCCTGCTGGCATCAAGACAAAACCAAAAGGGCTTTTGCCAGTGGGAAGAGAGATGTGCCAAAGGAGGGAATGTTTCAGTGCATTTTAACCATGATGCTTATTTTTGGTGAGCCATGAGCTGGGGGATAACTGCCCCCCGCCCTGTCCCATGGCCATGGTGCAGCTGGGCTGGAGGTGGGATGCTCTGCAAACCTTCATCCAGCATTCCCTGACAGTGCTCTGGCTCTCCCTGACATTGATGAGTTACTTATTATCCCTGGGTTTTATCTTTTGAAGGGCTCCCATCTTTCCTAGATCATGTTAACAAGACAGCCGTGGAGAGCCGTGGCCCTGGGGGTCTTCATTAGTTCTTCCCAGATTTATGTTCCCTGCCAGCTCCATGCAGAGCTTTGGGCATGGCTGCACAATGCTGGGGTCACTGGGAGATTCCAGAGGTCAGGACCTCCATCCTTTCATTCATGAATGGCAGGGGAGCTCTGCAGTCCCCCCAGGGCTCCAGCTGGGAAATGCTGACGTGAGGAAGGACACCTGCACACCCACATTCCAGATCCACACGGTGACAGGAGGCACCACGGGATGCAGCTCCAAGGGATTTCCAAAGCCAGCCTTTGGTCCATGGGGAGAACGGGTGGAAGGTGAGACCAAACACTCAGACTGTCACTGCTCGGGGGTCCTCAGGTGGATCCCAGGAGGGAGCCCCATTCCCGTGGATCCTCAGAAAATGAGACCCTGGAGAGGTTTTAGCACTGCCCTGCACTGGAGGGGAACATGAAGGGCGAGATCCACTCCCTGTGGATTAGACTCGGTGTTCCCAGGAGGACACTGAGCTGGAGACCGGAGTGTGGGGTCCCACCCACCTGACCCACACCTGAGCATGAACCCTCCTCCATCCAAACCACACCTGAGTGGGATCTCCCATCCACTGGATCCACATCTGATCACGGGCTCCCACCCATCTGACCCATACCTACAAGCACTGATCTGCAGAACAGGCTGCAATCCCAATTTTCCTTCCCTTCCTACTGTTTTTTTTTTTTTTCCCAGAACAGGGAGTTTTGCACTGCTAACCTCACCCCATCCCACGGCCACCTGCAAGGATGGTGCATCCCATCCCCTGCCCTGCTCCTGCTGACCCCATCTCCGTGGGGCACCTCCAGCCCCATCCCGTTTTTCCCAGCTGCTGCTGAGAGTGAATTTGCTCTTTGTTAGCAATGGAAACACCACCACCTTCAGGATTCCCCCACACCTTCCCTCTTCCTCCAGGGAAGCTCCCACACCTCCAGCACGCTCAGCACCAGGCCCAGGGATGAGCAGGTTACCAGGAAAACCACCCCCCATCAAACACTCAGCTGGGAACTCAAATCCCAGCTGCATTCCGATGAACACATCTCCATTCACACCACTGGATCCACATTAATTTGGAGCAGCTGGGGCCAGGCTTGTTCAAGGCTCCTATAAAAAGAGCCTCTGCCTCCCAGCTCCTGCTCTTTTACAGCTCTAACCCATAATTTACTGAGTGAGAGATGACCTAAAGAAATTCCTGGGTAGCTGGAAAATGAGAGGGAGAAAGGAACCATTTTATTGTATAGGCTACCACTGGCAAAGCAGTGCTTGCGCAGGTGCTAAAAAAAGGGAAGGGATCTGGGAAGCCACAATAATAATGTACAAATTCCAGCATTCAGGAGGCATCATAATGGCTAATGATGGAAGGAAGGGGTGCAGTGGGTGGTGCCACCCACGTTTCCCTGGAACAGCATCCTTTGGCAATTCAGTATTTCAAAGTGCCCCTGAAGGTTTATTAAAACTGACATAAGTTGTTCTGCGTTTGAGGAATAATGAGCTCCTCCAAGACTTTTTTTTTTTTTTTTTTTTTTTTTTTTTTTTTTTTTTTTTTGTGAAAAATTACAGAAAGCCATGAGTCCTATCCATGGCTAAATCTGCTGCAGCCCAGGTGAGTGAAATCCAGCAGCTGCAAGGAGTGTCCTCAGAATTACAGGATCATCAAGGCTGGAAAAGATCTCTGAGATCATCAAGCCTGGCCTTGTTTGTTTGATTTCCTCTGCTATCCCTTGGATTAGAGCATCCCTGGGAAATGGAAATGGCCCGGGTGGGGTTTGTTATCCCAGCACAGTGACCCCCTGCTGCCTTGACTGGTGAATTCCTGAAGATTTTCTGTGCCTTCCACACTTGAGGATGGAGCTGGAGTGGCCAGATGTGATGCAGAGGCCAAAAAAGCAGCCCAAGGCATTCCTCTGGCCCTCTCCAAGCCCTTGTTGAATATTAACAGGAGCACTTTGTGCTTATGTAAGTTTGCTCCGTGCCAAAGGAATCCGAATCAAGGTGTTATTACTTAATGCAAACACCCTCCCTGCTGTTTCACGAGGCTTAAAAAGGTGATCAAGACTTATTAGGATTAAGGGCTCATTTTAGCTGAATTGATCAGGTGGCATTTAGGTGTAATTTCAGCTAAAAATACAGGCAAGGGATAGGCAGATTTTATTTCTGTATGAAATCGTCTCCTCCTCTCCCTGTGCCGCGCACACCCGCGGACGTGTTCGCACTTACCCTCAGCAGCTCTGCCTGCCTGGGGGCTTTTTGTGCACAGGGAAAAAAGGGTCTTTGGGCTGGCTCTGCTGGAAGGGCAGCGCTGCCTTCATCCCATCGGATGGATTTAAATCGCTTCCCTTCCCGCGGCACCGCCGCCGATTGTCCAGAGCCGCCTTCCTTGGGCTGATTTCGCCTCCACCGCCGTCCCTTGGCAGCTGCACCCGCAGATTTCTCGCTGAGATGTGTCCGGGCGGTGGGGCTGGAGCCGGGGGATGAGGAGCGGCTGCTCTTGCGCGGACCAACATCGCCATCTCACGGCGCGGCGCCCGCCCTGCCGCGGCGGGGATGCTCCCGGGGCTCCGCCAGCTCCAGCGCTCGGGAACCGCCGCAGGAAACTCAGGAAAGCCGCGAAACTTCACTCCCGGCTTCGGAGATGGGGAGACTTTCCCAGGCTCGGCCTCAGGACAATCTCCCGGACACCATCGGCACCCCCTGGCCGATCCTGATTTCCCGCGGCGATCCCCATCCCGATCCCGATCCCGCTGCGCTCCCTGTGCCGGCCCCGGCTCTCCCCACTCCCCACTTCTGTTAATTCTCATTTTCTCCAGCCTCACTAATAATTTCCCATGCGGCCCCATATCAAATGCTTTATTGAACTCCAGATAGATTAGATCTACCAAATTTCCCTTGTCTGGAAAACCAATTATCTTATCAAAGGAAGATGTCAGCACAAGCTGGCACAAACTGCCTTTGGTAAACCTAGGTTGCACTTTATCTCATTTTTCTCAGTGCATTTAATTAATGTTTCCTTCAGATTTTGTCCTGCAGTCCCAGGTCTGACTACAAATGGGTTAACACATCCAGAGCTGGATGCTCCTGCTTTTCATTCTCCTTATCTTCCTCACTTTCCCTGTAATCCAATGGCTTGAAGGGCCTCAATCTGTGCTATTTGACCCACAAAGCTCATTAGAAAGCTCTGCTGTCCTCTCTGCACACCTTGTATCCCTTCTCCCTGAATTCTTGGAGAACCAGGGAATGGCCTGGTCCTGGCTGGGTCCTGGCAGTTCCCTTTTCTGCCTGCATTTACATATTTCCCTAAAGAAGCTTTCCAAGGCTCCTGACTTCCCCTTTCTTCTGTCCTGACAGTTTTATCCATCTCTGTCCATCTCTCTAATCTGGAGATCATGTAACCCCAGGGTGGTTTGGGTTGGAAGGCACCTAAAAGCCCATCCAGTCCCACCCCTGCCAGGGGCAGGGACACCTTCCACTCTCCCAGTCTGCTCCAAGCCCCGTCCAACCCGGCCTTGGACACTGCCAGGGATCCAGGGGCAGCCACAGCTTCTCTGGGCACCCTGTGCCAGGGCCTCACCTCCCTCATTATAAATAATTTCTTCATTTAATCTTTAATATCTGGAGCCAGTTTTTTCCTCATGGGAAGGTCTTCCCCCATCTCTGCTGTCATGGACACACAGGAGTTAGTGAGGCCAAGTTCCCCAGGAATTTTAAGCACCAAAATAAAATTTTGATTTTTTTTTAGTAGATAAAGACATGATGTGACTGAAATGAAGGCAGTGTGGATGTTGTTCATCCACTTTGTCACGACAGTCCAAGGATGTGCAGCTTAAATGATTCCATGTTATTCCAGGGCAAAGTCCTGGATTCTGGATATGCTGAGATTATTCTGGTATGGCAGCAGAGCAATTTGCCATCCCACCATGTCCAGAAATTGTAATATTGCCTGACATTTGGAGTAAATGTCCCCTCCAGCTATCAACGGGTCCTTCTCCTCATAGCCTGGGAAGCTGAAGATGCTCACAGAGATCCTCTTTGCTGTTCCCCGTGCCTAAAAAAATCCTTGGAAAGTGCAGCCTTCCCAGCAGTCTGCTAGTTTTGTTTTGGCAGATGCTCAACCAAATGTTACTTTTTGGCATGGTGGGATCCCATCTTTTTGGAATCTATCTTATTGGCCTCGTGTCAAAACGTGCTGACAGCTCGGCTGGGCCTCTTGGAAACATCTTGGGTTGTTCCCATGTCGTATTTTACAGCAGCTCTTGGATCATGGGGAAAGGGAGGTCAGGATGGAGCCAGGGAGGGGAGTTAGGGGGACAGAGGATGAAGAGGGACTCTGCTTCTGCCACAAACCCTCCTGGGGTGGTAGGAGACACCGGGCCACCCCTCCTGCCTTTACTCTGCTTCCCAGGCTCCAGTGTTCTGGAGGAAAGCCATCAATCCCAGCCCATCCCCTGCATCCACTCGTGATCCAGATTTAACTTCCCAGTGCAGGATTCCTGGGCAGTTGTTCCATCTCCTCTGCTCTTTGCAGCATTTCATGGCCAAGAATGCAGGGAGAGCAGGGAAGGGGCCCGGGAGCAGGGAAAGCTCCACCTCCAGGGCTCAGGAGCCAGGGAGGCACACAGTGGCCACGGGGGCAAACTGGAGTGATAAGGGGGCTGGAGCAAACAGCCCTGCTCCATCCCAGTGCTCATTCATGAGCTCTGATCTCCTTCCCTTCCTCTGTACACAGGCAAAGCAAGCAGAGAGCAGGAGGCTCTGAGTACAGGCAGAGCTCCAAGAAACCGGGACAAACCTCAGCAAAGCACCAGTCATGTGCCCCAAACTAAACCTGCCTGAAAAAAAACCCACCCTGGTGGTGTTTTACACCAACTTATAATGACTTTTTTCTGTTATGATTGTTGCTGTTGTTCTGGTTAATACCTTCCTCGCTTAAAAACCGCTGAACACGACCCCATGGCAGCCAGGACACAAATATAATTTGCTTGGATTATTCCTAAGGTGGTTCCTGTGCTGGAGGCAGCAAGTGCTTACAATCACTCAGTACATAATGGAGAAATTCATTCCAATAATAACAATAATAACAGCATTTATTATTTTTGAAATATGACTCTGATGAATTCATGAATATAGAAAGCTCTTGTTGCTGGCTGCTGATGGAATCGTGGAGGATTTTCTGATGGAATTTTTCTGGAGATTTCTAATGCCATTGCTCCAGATGTGCATCCATCACCTCTCAGCATTGGATTCCTGGCCCCACTGGGTGTTGGGAGCACAGGAGAGGAGATCAGCCTGGGGCACCTCACCCTGCTAGGGCACTGTCCTGACAGCATCCCACAGAATCCCTGGATGATTTGGGCTGGAAGGGACATTAAAGCCCATCCAGTCCCATTCCTTGCCATGGGCAGGGACGCCTTCCACCATCCCAGGGTGATCCAAGCCCTGTCCAGCCTGGCCTTGGACACTCAGGGGCAGCCAGAGCTTCTCTGGGCACCCTGTGCCAGGGCCTCCCCACCCTCACAGGGAGGAATTTCTTCTCAAATCTGGTATTTTCTCTTACTTAAAAATGTTCATTGTGTTGTAAGAAACCCTTTTCTTATAGGCAAAACAACCAATAACTTTGAGCTTTGCCCTCCCTGGTGTTTCTCTCTTCAGGGGCTGGGAGCTCTGTGGGGTCCAGCAAAGCCAGGCTTTGCCTTGGCCCACCCTGCCCACAAGCAGAAACCCTACAAATTTCTGATGAGCTCAGCTTGGTGGGTTTCTTTGCCTCGCAAGGACTCTGGGACTGGCACAACTCAGGCCTCAGGGGCTCAAATATAATCTGCAGCAGGTAAGCTAGCAGTTTGCACTGGCCCTGCTCAGGGGAAACAGATTTGTTTCTAATGGGAGGAGAAGAAAAATGCCTTTGCCTCGTGAGGCTCCCCAGTCTGATGGTGTTCCACTCTGATTTAGCAGCACAACAAGCCCTGGTGCTGCAGAGGGGGATTCAGGGGCACCCCTGGCTAACCCAATTCCCTTTGCTCTGCAGGTGGGGAGGGCAAAAGTGAGGAAATTCATGGGTTGAGATAATGACAGCTCCACAGGGGAAGTAAAAGCTGTGCACAAGCCAACAAACCCAAGGAATTCATTCCCCACTTCCCGTGGACAGGTGCTGAGCCATTCCCAGGAAAGCCAGGCTCCATCACACACACAGGTGACTCAGGAAGGGAAATGCCACCACTCCAAAATTCCCCCTTCTTCCCCCAGCTCTGCCTGGCAAACACAGCCCCATCCCAGCTCCTCTGAGGGAAATGAACTCTACCCCAGCCAAGCCAGCACTAAGATATTGCTTTACAACTGCCTGTAGTTTGGCACAGATCAGCTCCTTGCATTCCTTCCTCTGATATTTTTCCCTCCGTGCATTCCTGGCCCCGCCTCCCTGTGAATCGACTGCCAAGCTCTCCTTTGGGAGATGTAACTCTGGGTCTGTTTAGATGAGCTTCTCTCCTTTTGTGTTCATCTGCATGTAAGCTCTAAGTGCTTTTTTGTTTTCCAGGCATAGCTATTGATTTTTGGGAAATAACTAAGAAAACATTAATTTATAACTTCCCTGTTGCTCAAAAGGAGCAAATGGCTTTTCTACCATATCAACATAATTCTAAAAAAAAAGACACAGGCTTTCAATAAGTACCAAAAGATATAAATGTCAGGAGTTAAGAGCAGCGAGGAGGATGGAAATCCAGAGAGGGTGCATGGAGGGTGGTCCTCTATAACCAAGATGGTCACGGAATTCCAGAATGGTTTGGGTTGGAAGGGACCTTAAAGTCCATCCACTCCCACCCCCTGCCATGGGCAAGGACACCTTCCACTCTCCCAGTCTGCTCCAAGCCCTGTCCAACCTGGCCTTGGACACTGCCAGGGGTCCAGGGGCAGCCACAGCTTCTCTGGGAAGCTGTGGCAGGGTCTCACCACCCTCAGAGGGAAGAATTCCTTCCCAATATCCCAACTCCCCCTGCCCTCTGGCAGTGGGAAGCCATTCCCCTGGTGCTGTCACTCCAGACCCTTGTCCACAGTCTCTCTCCATGTTTCCTGTCGCTCCTTCAGGCAGTGGAAGGCCACAATTAGGTCACCTGAGATCCTTCTTTTTGGCAGGCTGAACAATCCCAAATTGCCAGCCTTTCCCCACAGGGGAGGACTCCTGGAAATCCATCAGGATGCTTATAGAGAGTGGGCAAGGAGAGGCTGAGGGAGATGCTCAGAACAGCAGAGGAAAAGGGAATCTGGTCACTGTCTCTCTCTTTTCAAGAATTTCTTGTTAAAGCTGAGCCAGGTTGGTTTGGTTGATGGTGAGAGTGTGTACAGAAATACAATTGTTGTTATACACTGATATTATAATATATATTATATTATTAATATGTTTCATGGCAAGTGGCAATGTCTGCATGGGATTCTCGCCTTCAGGTCCTGACTCCTGTTTTGAATCATCCTTTTGAATGGCACTTCTGCCCAATCCAGGCCCAGCAGATACTACAGATCCAGTGGCAGTCCCCAAGCAGCCACATCAACACTCCCCTGTTCTGGGAGGAGCTGCTGTGGCTGCCCCTGGATCCCTGGAAGGGTCCAAGAGCAGCCTGGACAGGGCTCGGAGCCAGCTGGGACAGTGGGAGGTGCCCCTGCCCATGGCAGGGAGTGGAATGGGATGGGTTTTATGGTCCTTCCCACCCAAAGCATTCCATGATCCTGTGATCCATGTCCCAGTGAACCCAACCTGAGCAGGCAGGCCAGGGGCCAGAGGTGGTGGGACACTTTCCCCGTGACTGGGGATTCTCCTGGGGTGTTTGAGTCCCAGAGGTTGCTCTGAGTGTGTCAGATGTGAAGAGGGAAGGGAAGGGAAGGGAAGGGAAGGGAAGGGAAGGGAAGGGAAGGGAAGGGAAGGGAAGGGAAGGGAAGGGAAGGGAAGGGAAGGGAAGGGAAGGGAAGGGAAGGGAAGGGAAGGGAAGGGAAGGGAAGGGAAGGGAAGGGAAGGGAAGGGAAGGGAAGGGAAGGGAAGGGAAGGGAAGGGAAGGGAAGGGAAGGGAAGGGAAGGGAAGGGAAGGGAAGGGAAGGGAAGGGAAGGGAAGGGAAGGGAAGGGAAGGGAAGGGAAGGGAAGGGAAGGGAAGGGAAGGGAAGGGAAGGGAAGGGAAGGGAAGGGAAGGGAAGGGAAGGGAAGGGAAGGGAAGGGAAGGGAAGGGAAGGGAAGGGACTTTGCTCCAGTCACATCCCTGGGAGCTGGGGCCTCCTTCTGCTCATGTGACACTGAGGGGTGATGTCAGCATCCCCTGGCCATGCCACCCAACCCTTGGAGATGCAGGAAGTCCAGGCACAGGCTCTGTCTCCAGGCTCCCATTTTTCTGTGGAAAACAGGCTCCCATAGAGGGCTATGCAGAGCAGCAGCAGCAGCATTTTGGCTGCTCCCTGTGTTTGGTGTTGGTGTGTGTGAGTGCGAAGCACCCAGTGACCTCAGTCCAAGCCTCAGCTGTGGACCAGCTGTGGCAGGTGTGACCCTGCTTATTCTCTGCTCAGCAGACTTTGGGGACCCAAACTCCCATGCTGGGCTGGCAGGGCACTGGTGAGGCTGTGGCAGTGGCACCTGGAGCAGGGAACAGGCAGAGTCCTGGTGGGATGCTCAGCCTGTAGCATCCAGCGGGGTGCGAAGAGATTGGCCTCAGTTCTTCTGGAATTACGGGGCAGGATAAGGATGCTCCCGGCTGTAAGTTTCTGCTGGAGTGAGCTCCGTGGAAAAATCTCCTAAATCTGTGCCAAGAGTCTCAGTAGGGCATTAGGGCAACGGGGAGAACTGGGGCAGGACGGGGAAGTTTCCATGCTATGGATAAGATAAAAACTGGGATGGAACATTTAATAGCAGCTGCTCTCTCTGTCCTGGTGTTGCTGCATCCTCCAGGCTCAGCAGACACTTCCCAGCGCCCTGGGAAGGGAGGGAGGAATGGACCACCACACAACCATATCCTCCTTTGGGTTGGAGGGGACCCTGAAGATCATCCATTCCCAGCAGGCAGGGATGTCACGGGCCTGCTGGATGGGCAGATGGATGTGTGCACCCCCAGAGGAGCTGCCAGCCTTGGAGCTGTGCACCCCAATGCCCTGCAGGTCACCTGCAAACGATGGCCCCGAGGTGTTTGCCGAGGGAGAGGGTTCCTCACCCAGGGGTGTGCTCCTCACCCACGTCATTGCCCCAGGGATGTTTTTCAGCACTGGAGCGCTCCTGGCATTTTTACCCGGGCTCTTATCAGCTGATTAAGCCCCGGGTATCTGGCTGCCTTTCCGTGGGCGCTGTTTGCTCTGCCTGCAGCGGCATTAGCAGCGCTCGCATCCTCCAGCCCTCCCAGCAGGAATCACGTACCGGGCAGGATCTCTGCACCCTGCCCAGGGGCGAGGGGCTGCCCCCGAGCTGGCCCTGGAATGGGAGCGCCCTGGAATGTTCGTGGCTGATTCTGAAGAGCCGGCTGGGGTTTTGGTGCCATCACAGGCTGCTGGGGGAAGTGCAGAGTGGGTTTTGGTGGTTTCCTAGCATTGCTGGTGGAGAGAGGTGGGGGTTTGGATGGAAAATGGGGGCTTTTGCCATGTTTACATGTGTGCAACACGTGGTGCTGCCAGCACTCGTTGGCTGGACAAACCTTCCAGCTCTCCTGGCTTTTCTGGATATACAGCTTGGCCAAAAATAGGAAGGGGAAGGGAAAGGATGAGGAGGAGGGCAGCAAAGAATCTGATTGCTGTTGGTGGTTGGAGCCAGGGGTAACATCTCTGCTGGATGCTGTGGTGTCCTCACATGGGCTGAGCAGCTCTGGATCAGGGGGGATGCACTGGGGAGTTTTCTTGGATGCCACGGCTACAGCTCTCCGTTCAGATTCTGCTGTCCCGGCACAGGATGGCCACTGCAGTTCACATCCCTCAGACTCCAGAGCCTGGAAAGCTCTGGGGGAATCTTCCCAGTCTGAGGTGGGCCACCCAGTCCTGTTCCTGTCCCCCCAAGGCATCCTGCTGGGGTCAAACAGAGGCTCTGAGGGATCAGGGAACCGGGGCAGGCACAGGAGGTGTTATTTGGGGGGTGTTTGTGTAGAAAGCTCTGTTGTTGCCTCCCTTGAAGCATCCACAGCACCGATCCCACTGAGCAAAGTCCTTCCTTGCCCTGTAAGAGCCTCTCTAATCGCGGATCTGGATAGAAAGAGGAAAGGCTGAACCCGCCGCAGGTGCCTTTCCCCAGTCCCGCCCCTCCTCGGTGACGCCGGCAGAGCAGGGCTCTCACCTTTGGCCACCGCGGGGCCTGGCACTGCCCACCGGGAGAGCACAGCCCAGCTGAGCCTTATCTGGGCCCCCGGGGTGCGAGCGGCACGGCTGGAGCGAGCCATGAGGCTGCTGCGAGCGCTGCCCGGGCAGGACGCGGCCGGGAGGCAGCGCAGCTCCTCGGGCTCCCCCGCGCCCCGCCTGCTCCTGGCAGCCCCCGGGTGAGTTCTGCTCTGTCCCTCGGCCTGTGGAGTTGGAGGATGGGAAGGCAGGTGTGGCACAGCACGGTGAGGAGACCCCTCATTTGCCCCGGATCGGCGGCACTAATTAATCTGCCGTGGATCCGGAGCGTTCCTCGCACGGGTTTTCCATGGGAAGGCGCTTTCCCAACGTGCCTGGTGTTGGATGTGACCAGGCTGGGGATGGAGTGCGTGCACGTGCATCAGCCTGATTGCAGCTGCAATTTCCTCCAGTAAAACCCACAGAGACCCAAAAATAAACCGGTGTGTGCTCGCGAGATGCTGCTCGTGAGGAATCAGGGCCTGCCCTGGGGTCACTCCCAGGAGCAGGGTGGGTGCATCCCAAAGGCGAATCCCGCAGGCTCTCAGAGGAAAGCTACAGACAGGGGATGGGCAAGAGGATGGAGGTGTCTGCTTTGAGTCCCGAGGGGTTCCAGGAGCTGTGGGGACGCGGATTTAGTGGCAGTGGGGTTGGCCAGAGGGATGTGAGAGGTGCAACATTTGCTTGTGGTGCTTGAACTGGAGTTTGTGATGCAGCTCTGGCTTTGGAGAGCCTAAAACTGAAATGAGGTCTGGGTTCAAGGGCTGGGCAAACTAGGAGCTGCAGGTGCTGGGATTATCTATCTATCTATCTATCTATCTATCTATCTATCTATCTATCTATCTATCTATCTAAAAAAATCCTTTTTAGCAAATGAGGAGTTTTAGTCCCGAGTCCCTGCAGGGCTGGTGGTGCCCCATGGGCTCTCCACCCATCCCTTTGTGCACCGCGGGGGCTCCAGGGGAGATATGTGCAGGGGGTGTGGGGCCAGGACCCCGCAGCATCGTTGCCCCTCTTAGGTGGCAAAATCCCGCTGTATTCCCAGCGCCTGTGTCTCACGGCCACCTTGAGGAGTCATCACAGGCATCCCTCGTATCTCCCAGCCGTTCTCATCCTGCACTTGAAACACGGAAATTGCCCCGAGAAAAGAAATCTCTTTACAAGATGGGCCATCAAGGCAGCAGCCGCATCCCGGAATCATCCCACTCAGCAGGGTAATCTATTCAATGGCCGGGATTTATTTTTAACATTCGGCTCCGCAGTCCTTTTAACTCGAGCAGGGAAGGGAACATTTTGATAACAGCAGCCTCCAGGTCAAATGTGATGAGAATTCATAACTCGCCGCACAGGGGTTTTGGAAAGCCAACCAAGCAAAACAATTTCCCGGAATGAGCCGATGAAGACGCGTGTTTCTCTTCGCAATGCCGTGCACAGAGCAGGGAGGTGTTGGAGTGGCTCCTCGTTCCCTGACCACAATTTGCAAATAAAATGCCTCCCGGACTGTTTTAAATTTGAAGGACTATTGCAGCACGGCTTTGCCGGGCTGCTCATAAAGACCTGAGACATCGGATCTGTCAGCCATCAGAGGAGAAATATGAATCCAGTAATGGGAATGTCCTCACGGCCCCAACTCTAATCAAAGCAAAGCCAGGGGTTTCTGCTTCGGGAGAGTGGCACCAAGATTTAAAAAGGAACAGAGGGACTCCAGTCCCTGGTCAGCACTGGAGCAGCAGCAGGAATGATTTACAGGGGCACGGAGTGGCAGGACAGGGGGAATGGCTTTAACTGCCAGAGGTTAGAGGGGATATTGGGAAGGAATTCCTTCCTGTGAGGGAGGTGAGGCCCTGGCACAGGGTGTCCAGAGAAGCTGTGGCTGCCCCTGGATCCCTGGAAGTGTCCAAGGCCAGCTTGGGTGGGGCTTGGAGCAACCTGGGGTAGTGGAAGCTGTGCACACTGGGTGCTCCCCAGGGCCAGGATGACCCAGGTCATATTGGAAGGATCCCCATGTGCTTTCCTGGCCCTGGAGTCTAAGGGGTGTGAACTCCAGTGGAAGGGGGCTGGAAAATGAGCTCTAAGGCTCCTTCCAACCCCAACCACTCTGGGCTGGGAAACGACAATTAGAAGCCTGAAAATCTGGCCAAGCCAAGACTGTGACAGAGCTCCCAGGGAGCAACTTTTCCTTTCTGTTTTCTTTTCAAATGACCAGAGTAAATTAACTGCACCTGTCTGAGAAGGAGAGGCAGTGGGAAAGGAGGGAGGAAATTTGGAGATCGAGCACTGTCGTTTATTTTAATGTCAGGGCTGGTATCTCCCGAGCCCTGTGGGGCTGGGCTGGGCTGGACATGTGTGTTCCACCTGAGCTCCATGGGGCAGCACGGGCTGCCTTATCTGCAGGCTCGGGAACAGGGCCTTTCCAAACCGCGGATATTTGCTCTCCATTCCCCGTCTTCCGTTCAAATTCCCTATCTGCAGGGAGGCCCCAGGTGCTGCCACTCACTGCAGAGTGCAGAGCGCAGGGACAGCGGGAGAAACTGGGAATGGGGTTGGGGAAATGAACACAGAATATGGAATCCCAGGAGGGTTTGGCTTGGAGGGGACTCAAAGCTCATCCAGCGCCACCCCTGCTATGGGCAGGGACACCTTCCACTATCCCAGGTGCTCCAACCTGATCTTGAGCACTTCCAGGGATGGGGCAGCCACAGCTTCTCTGGGCCACCTGTGCCAGGTTCTCTCCACCCTCACACCCAAGAATTTCTTCCCAAAGTCTTGCACTGTCCTGGGAACCCAGGATGTGATGAGAAACCTTGTGCAATTGGAATGGAGAACAACAAAATCTGTTATGCAGCACGGGAAGCAGCCCTGATGGGAACAGTCACTGCTTTAATATTTAATTTGATGAGATCCAGCTCTGAGAAATGGATGGGGAGCTGCCACAGCTGCAAGTGCAAGCTCAGCTCTGGCAGGGAATTTCCATGGGGTTTGCTCCGCTCCAGACTTATCTGTATTCTGGAAGGGTGACATGGAATGAGGCTCATTAATTATCCCAGCACACAGAGCTGTGTTTCCTGCCATTCCCTTCAATCAATCAAGCTCTGGACACTTTCAGAGCCTCTTGGACACTGGGCTGTCACTCCTGGTGTGTCTCCCCTGCTGGACTCTGGCTCCTGGTCCCTGCAGAGTCACTCAGGTGCAACCAGGTAGCATTTCAGGAGGGAATTTCCTTGTGTCACCAGACAGAGCAGTACGGATCCCATTCCATCCTGCCTCTTACCAGCAGGAACGCCCCGTGGCTGTATGGCCTTGTGTCCTGGTGGCATTGGGAAAGGGAAGCTGTGCTGATGCCTTAAGTTTTAGCTTTCATGTTTTTCCATTTCTGTGCTGCTTAAGTGTGCAGTTCTGAGCCTCACATTCAGTGTCATTCAGCTCCCTTCACAGAGCAGGGACACAAAACAAATCCTTTTCCTGCTGCACACCAGGGACAACCATTACAAGTTTTCAGTCCCAAAGGCACAAACTGGTGGTTGAAGAGAGAAAACAAGAAGGATGAGACCTCACAACCTGAAGCTGCAATTGGACAATTAAACCCCAATATGCAAATGGACCAAAACTTATTAAAGTGTGAGACCTCATGACCATTTGTCCATTTTGTGATCATTTTGGGTCCATCTTGGGTGTAGCTCTGGCCAGGCTCTTGTCTTGCCCAAGGTGTATCCTTGAAGGCCTTTTCATGAATATCTACTTTATTCTCTGGCTCTGTCCAGTCTCTATTCCAGGTCAGCCTTCCCAAGGCATCAGTGCCAGGCACAGGACGGGTCTCACCAAACACGTCCCTTCTCTCCTTGCAGGTGGATCCCACGCCTTTTTTGGGACTGAGGCTGAGCCGGCAGCAGAGCTGGTCCTCCCCCGTGCACCATTCTCGTACCTCCAGAAATCCCTTTGCATGCTCCAGACGGTTTGGGTGTCCTCACCTGGGAGCTGGGCTTTGCAGGAGTCCAACAGTCACCGCCGGGGAAAGAGAAGGTGCTGGAGATGTAGGTTTGTCAGGACTATAATCCGGGTAGGTCATAATTCCTTCCTTGTATGAAACCATCCATTTTCTATCTTCCTCTGCTTCTCTCTGCTCCATCAGACTCTATTCCTCCAGGACACAAATCCCTCACATCCCTCAGGACTGAAGTGTTAGCAGAAGGGATGGACTGGGAAAAAGCCCTTGGCATGCTGATGTTTTAGCTCTGGATGACACATCCCAGACTGTAATCACAACTTTCCCCTGTGACACTCCTAATTCCTAATGGAATTAGGCATTAATTCCATTAATGCATCTAATTCCATGGGCAAATTTGGCTCCACAGATTCTCTGGGACGAGCATGTGTTGGAATAGCACTGCAGTGCTGGGGAACAGTTTCCTACACCAGTCTGCCCCAGGGTGGTCTTGGGGCTCCTTGTCCTGGCATGGTGACCCTTCTCACCTGCTCTCCCTGGGTCCTTCCTCTCTGCAAAGCCCATGCCTTCACCATGGGACACAGCTGCCCATCCCTTCTCCAGGACCTCTCCTGGTTCCCCCTACCTGGCTGCAAGGAGGTGGGACCCCAGATCTTCATCCTGGGTGGAAGAGCCCTCTATAGCCCTGCAGGGATTGTCACCAGGCTTGTCACCAAGCTGCCTTCACCTTTCATCAGCCACATCCCTGTATTTCCCAGTCCTGCTGAGTAACAACTGGCTCCTCCTTTTGCTGTTCCTTCTCTCTCCCTAGCACCCATGTCGGAGGCATGCCCCCAAACGCTCCAGGACAGAAAGAATGTTAAGGAAAATCCAGATATGCCTCTGTTTCTGCTTTGTCTCGGGCATTTTGTACGAGATCTCCCTCCTGTCCAGCTCTGTCTTCTCCTACTTGCCCATGGCCCCGCCCTACCTGACACCTGAGCAGGTGCTGAACCTTGGCAAAAGCATCATTTTCCTGGAGACGACGGAGCGCCTGGAGCCGCCCCCGCTGGTGTCGTGCTCTGTGGAATCTGCTGCCAGGATCTACCAGGACAGGCCCATCATCCTCTTCATGAGGGGGCTCACCAACGAGACAGCCTTGGACATGAACACCAGCTACGCAGCCTTCTCCCTCTTGTCTTCCATGAAGAATGTCTTCATTTTCCCTCTCCAGATGGAAACCGTCTTCCAGGAGACCCCTCTGCTCCAGTGGTACAACCAGGTGAGTGTTAAAGCTAGTGGAAAACAGGAAAAGAGTTATAACTAGGAGTTATGACTCCTTTAAAGGGAATGAGGAATGCAGGACTGTGTGAAATTAGTGATTTCTATTGTTTTGGTTGGGAAGAGATTAATGTTGGCCGCGTTTTGCTGTGTATTCATCTCCCTGTTTATGGCATACATGATCGGCCTTATCTGGAGAATCGGATTTTCTGGCAAAGGAAACATCGGTAAAAATAGATTGCAGACGTGTTTTGAGAAAACAGCCTTAATAATCTTCCCCAACAGAAGCTGGTTGAACAAAATGTGCTGCCTGAGCACTCAATAGAGCTGCCTCACTCTGACGGAGCCCGCAGGAGATAAGAGATAGGGGAGAGATTTCAGGTTCTATAACAGCAACATGCAAAGCCAAGGTGGGATCTGGTGAGCTCCACCCTGGAAAACATTCCTGGCAAACTGCCCACAAGTAGCTTTGGTCAAACTTCTTAGGCAGGGCAGGCAGATTTTCTCCAAACTCTTTCTTCTCCCTTGAAAAAATGACTCCAAATGCCAACAAATGCTGATGAAAAGCCTCCAGCCTGGTTCAAAGAGCTGGGAGGGATCCGTGAGTGTGTTAAGTGGGTTGTGTCCCACTGAAATAGCAGGGAATGACTCATGGTGGCATTGGGTTAACACTGTAGGTGCCATCAAACCACCTGGGAAATGTTCCTGCATTCCCAATGCTAACAAAGCATTGCTCTGCTCCAGCTCCTTATCTTATCCCAGTGAAATCCAGTGGCTGGAGGCAGCCAAAGCTGTGGTGACTATAGGAAAAGGGTAAAAAGCTAGCCTGTCATCTCTTCTAAGTGCAGCCAACAAGTGATCTGTAAGTTCCCATATGAAGCTGTTTTGAGAATGAGAAGTTCCTTTAACACAACCGTCTATTCTGAGGGTGAAAAACAAGTGCACCCATAATAACAAGGGATTTGTCCCATGAGAATCAGTGAAGAAAATATGCAAACAGTCCAAGAAGAGATAGATTTGATGGACAAGTAAAATGTCTTTTACTAACCAATAGAATAATGAACAAGAAAGCTATTAACCAATTAGAAGTTGCCCCCGAATTTTGTAAAAACTGTATAAAAGACAATTAAAAACTGTATAGAAGACAGTGTGTGGCCATAACAAAGGAACCTTCTGAACTTTGACGGTGTCACCCTTTGTGTCATGACCATCCCAACAATAGGTGACACTTGCAGCCATGCAGGTGCAGGTGCAGGTTTGTGGTGCCATTTGCAGCCCCGTGGATGGATTGGATCCGTTCCCTGCCCACGGCAGCACATCTCTGTAGCCCTGATTTCATGCCTGAGATGTTTCAGTTTGTGAAATTTCTTTCCCAGGCGATTTGCTGTAAACAAAAAGAGATGTTTTATTAATTATATCTATGTTATTCACTCTTTATAGAGGAGGGACTTCTTGACGGCCCTCTGGCTTGACCAATGTGGCTGAAGAGGTGTTAACTTTGCCATCCAATCATATGGGTCTCTGTAAATAGTACAGAAAGAAATCACATTTTGAATAAATCTCTCTCTACCCTTCTGATGATTCATGGAGCCAGTGTGATTTCATTCCGTGTCCTACAGAGACGCATCTCACCTTCCTCTCTCCGCAGGTGGTGCCGGAGCAGGAGAAGAACTGGGTGCACGTCAGCTCGGACGCCAGCAGACTGGCGCTCATCTGGAAGTACGGGGGCATCTACATGGACACGGACGTCATCTCCATCCGGCCCATCCCGCAGCGCAGCTTCCTGGCCGCGCAGAAGTCGCGCTTCTCCAGCAACGGCATCTTCGGCTTCCCCGCCCGCCACAAGTTCGTCTGGGACTGCATGGAGAACTTCGTCCTCAAATACAACGGCAACATCTGGGGCAACCAGGGCCCCTTCCTGATGACGAGGATGCTCAAAACGCTCTGCAACCTCACGGATTTCCAAGGCACCGAGGACCACAGCTGCCAGAACATCTCCTTCCTCAACCCCCAGCGTTTCTACCCCATCCCGTACCCAGCCTGGAGCCGGTACTACCAGGTGTGGGATGAAAGCCCCAGTTTCAACCACTCCTACGCGCTGCACCTGTGGAACTTCATGAACCGCAACCGCAAGGTGGTGGAGGCTGGCAGCAACACGCTGGCTGAGAAACTCTACAAAACCTATTGCCCCACCACCTACGAGGACCTGATCCGGAATGCCAAGCACAGGCATCTGCCAAGCCCTGAGGAGGTTGAGTGACATGGAGCAAGGAGGAGAGGGGTGATCCTTCCAGCCAAACACAATCCCTACTCTGTTGGTATCCAGTTTTGTAGGAGAGAGAAAGAACTTTCCATAACCACCATTCCTATTCCCTTGGGATGCTGAGAATGGTGGTGGGTATCCATTGGATGTAGCCTCCAAGGACACCTTTGCCTCAGTTCTGTTTCCTGATAGGTGCTCGCGAACCAAGTCTTCCCAAATCTGACAGACTTTGAGCCTTTTCACGAGCTTCTCCAAGGGAAAAGTTCCTAAAGAGAGGGATGGCCCCCAGGAGGAATGTTGTCTCTGCTCCTCTTGGAAGTACCAGCAGCTTCCCACATCAGAAAAGTTGGAAGCACAACAGACTTTGGACTGGAGCCTCCAGAGCAACAGAGGAGAGGCCCAAACCAGCGTCTTTTCCTGGTGGTTGCCTCACACGGACTTTACACCCTACGTTTTTGAGAGGGACTGTAGTGAGAGTGAAAATAAAAGAGTTCATAAACCACCACTCCTCTGAGCTCGCTTCTCCCTGAAAAATGAGTCACATTTTCCAAAGGTTTGTGCTCCCACACTTTTACTTTGGCTTTTGCCAGGAGGTGGCTGCTCTGCCCCACCCTCCCAGATCCATCCTGGCTGTAGAAATTGTGCCTGGAAAGGGGCTGCTGAGATACCAAGGAAGGATAGGGATGGCCCTCCAGGTTCCCAAATCCCTCCTAAATAAATGGGTTTCAACAGGCATGAGGGGGTCACCTGTGTCCAGCTGTGCAAAAATCCCTTTTAATCCCAACAGGGCTCCCAGTGAGCTGTTCCCTTCCAGATACTCTCTTTCCCAGGATAATGCCAATCCATCCAATTCCCCGAAGAGAAGCCCAGCTTGCAGATCTCTGCTGAGTCTCTCTGAATTGAACTGGTTTTAGCTGGGGAGCAGAAAGGTGGGGACCAGTCTCCGTCATCCAATGTTTGCCGTGTGCACAATGCTATCTCCTGCAAACACCGCGGCTGCTGAGCCGGCCGCAGCTCAGAACTGGGGATTCAGCAGGAGAAGGGAGCCCTCTGCACACAGGGTTTACATGCTCCTGTGTTACGGCAAGGGGCTCCTTCCTGTCCTGTGCTCCTCCACAGCCACTCCAGTGTAAGGCTGGGTTGTGCCAAGCCGAGTGCTGGCCCTTGTTGGAGTGAGAGCATGATGCGAGGAAATATTTTTCCTCTCCCTTCCCTCATGTGATGCTCTCATGGCTTGTTGGGGTTGCTTTTCCCTGAGATTCTCCTCGGGGTTGCTGTTCCCTGAGGTGTGTAGGGTTTTTGAGCTTTTCTTGCCCAAAAGGTCCCATGCCAGAGCCAAAGAAGACAGAGTCTGCCAGTCCGTGTTTCCAAGGTTGTTCATTCTTTCATTATCTCTCAGTTCTGTCTCAGCTCTGCAGGGCGTCCCCAGCAGAGCAGGACATGTGCAGACCGGGCAGGTCAGAGGGTCCCGGACCCTTTGTACCATTTCCCTGACCCAAACACATCCACAATGAACTTTTTATTTACAAAATCTTACCAATACTTACTACCTATGTTAACATGTCATTTCTACTCTAAACCAACCCTTGTGATCCAACTCAGCAGAAATGGGGGAAAAGAGCAAGAACAAGGAGGACAGGACCACTCCCCAATTCCTCCATCTCGCCTCTTCAAATCCATATACTAAAAATCCTAAATTCTACATTTACACTCTGTGATAAACTAACTACTACTTATTTTCAATTCTCTTGGCTTGTGATTCTTCATACAATGTGGGCATTCACTCCCATGTCCAGGGATCAGAGGCAGTGCCCTCCTGGGCTCTGTGTCAGGCTGGCTGAGTCCCCTGTACAGATCCCAGACCCCCTGTCCGGTCTCCAGACCCTCCAGGGTGGCCAGAGGGATGTCCTGGACTCCGACAATGGCTCAGCCCCAGCCATGGGTTTCACGCTCTGGTGCTGTTAAGCTTTGCTCCACTCTCTGTTAAAGCAGGGTTTTCCTGCCCATGGATTTTCCTCCATGACTTTGACCTCCCAGCAGTGAGGGGATGCAGGGGAGGAGTGTTACAGCCCAGGAAGTCCCCCCCTGTTTCTCACACAGATCTAGACAACCCTGACTGCTCCTTTTGACCCCCTACACTTCTTGTGCTGCTCCCTTCCTCATTTCTCCTCTCCAGTTTCTCTCTGTCTCTGGCAGCAAGTGAGGATTTGCCTTTTCTTTCCTGTGACTGGACTCTCTGGGAGTGTCCATGAGGGGAGGGATGGGACTGAGGGACTTCACCACTCAAGCTCTCTTCACAAGTGAGCTCAAGGAAGAGGCATTTCCAAGGCTCTGCACTGTTATCTGGTGGCTCCTCTGAAGATGAGTCCAATCCCATCCCATTTCTCTCTCCTGCCTGACAGGAGGGAAGGAATCCTGCCAGGAGAGCAAAAATCCTGCCAGGATTTGTAGCAAAGCAGGGCACCAAGCACAGCCAGCCTCACCAAAGTTCTCACATGGGAGGTGTCTCTTGTGCTCACCTCCTGTGAGTCCCAGGAGAAGCTGGCAAAGAGCAGGAGGTGCTGTCTGCAGTTGGGAAGGGTCTGGAGGAGGTGGGGAAGCTGCTGGAGCAGGTCCTGAGCAGAGTCTGGGTCTCCAGTACCTGCTGCACTGCCAGGAGCAGGGGGCACCAGCCTGGCCACCCCCAGCACCTGCAGGATGCCCACACTGAGCTGGCTGCTCCCAGCAGCAGGGACAGAGCAGCACAATTCTGCTGGGAAAAGGAGAGCAGGAGGTGGAAGAAGCTGATTTTCCCACAGCAGCTCCTCCTGCAGCTGGTCCCAGCAGCTGCTGCAAGGTGCAGGGTGTGAGGGTGTAAAACACCCCTGGGCACGGTGCTTGTTGCTGCATGCTGCCAGTGCATCCTACACCCTGGCCCCAGAAAAGGTGCCAGCCAGCCCTGCTGCTCTCCCTGCTGCTGGTTTCTCACCTTCATGGAGACGGCAGATTCCCTGCCAGCTCCTGGGAAAATCTGTATTTTCAGGAGATGCCAGCTGCAGGTGGTCAGAGCTGTGTGAGACCAGGGGTCTGCAAAGGGATCTCATGTGGTCCCTGTGTCCTGATGGATATCCCATGCCATGGAGAATTTAAGCATCCTCCAGATCAGTGAAAGGTTTCTGGATTTGATGATGATTTTCCTTCCCTACCTTTCCATCAGGAAGTCTCCTGAATGTGCCTCTCTTTGCCTGCCTCTGTTCCATCACCAAATCAACTCCGTCCTTCCTTCCTGGAGAGATCATACCACATCATTTATGTTCATTCAGTCCAGGTATCCCTGGAGCACAGGGGGCATAACCAGGACCTCACTGATGCTCTGGTCCCCTCATTTCACCGCTCCATTGGAAAAGCAGCATTTTTCCATGAGCACTATCCCTGCCCCATCCTGGCCTCTGCCTTCCCCACTGGTTTCAGACAGAAGCAGCTCCTGACCCCCTCCATCTCCATCCTCCCAACACATCCACATCTTTGGAGGTCTCCCCTCTTGCTTTAAAGCACCAAAGCTCTGCCTGCCTCACTGGACACATGAGGAATGTCCCTTCCTGCAGATCCCACCTTTCTGCTGACTTTCCCCCTCTCTCCAGAGACACCTCTGCCACAAATCCTTCGTGACCAACTCCTTCCTTCCAGCCCACGTGCAGTGCCAGCACACAGAGGCCACTGAGCCAGGTGAGCTCTGAGATGATTCCTGCTCTCACTTTCCCAAACAGGTTGGAATGGAGAGGCTGGAAACCAGATGGACCACAAGAAGCAACTTTTTATCACTTCTTTCTTCCACATTTCTGGCTGATTTCTCTCTGCCTGCTGCTGTTCCCTCAAGGGAAGGACTTTCCCTGTCAAGCACAGCCAAATACGAGACCTCAGGTGCATTTACAGCTCCTCAGTTTCCCCAAGGACCTTCTCCACATGAAGATTCCATGGGACTGTGGGGATGGAATTGGGCTGGGGAGTTTGGGACGAGGTTTTGTTAGAGTGGGAGAGGGTTCACCTTCCCCTTTTTTGTCCCCTTTTTTGGCAAGGAATTGAGACTCTGAAAGCTGCAGCTGTGGGAGCTCTGGAGCCTCATCACCACTTCCCCTGTGACCAGCACTTGAACTTGGCAGATATAAAAGCTGCTTTTGCTCTTCACTGCCAGGTTTCAACCCCAGCAAATGCAAGACTGTGTCAGGGCCTCACCACCCTCACAGGGAACAATTTCTCCCCAACATCCCATCTAAATCTACTCTCTGAGCATGGATGAGCCTCTGCCCAAGAAACCCACAGGGCTGGACAGGGCTTGGAGCACCCTGGACAGTGGGAGGTGTTCCTGCCCATGGCAGGGGGTGGGACTGGGTGGGCTGTAAGGTCCTCTCCAACCCAAACCAGTCTGGGATTCCGTGATTAAATTATCAAGGGGAACAACACCAGAAATGACTGCAGCTGTATCCTGTCATGGCCATTGAGAAGACCCAAAATCGTCACCAGCAGACTTTGCACATCTTCTGCCCTTTGGCAGACACCTCAGTGATGGATAAAAGTCCAGGGAACTGGTGAGGGGAAGAGGTGGCTGCAGACCCATTCTACCACGTTCCCATCTTCTCATTCCTTTTTTGCCTCAGCTCCCATCCTGGGCAGCAGCCCAAGGCCATGAACACCCAGGAAGAGAAGACAAGTGAAATAATAATAATGATGAAGAAAAAAAAAACCCACAAGAATTCTTGGATCATTAAGAGCGTTTAAGCAGATGTTTAATTCTAAGCAGCCTTAAAATATTTGCTGAGCTTAGACTAAGCCTAATTTCAAGCCCCATTTCAAGCCCATCCTGCGCTGTTTTACTCTATTTGGCACTCATTAAACACAAAGTATCACATGAATATTGTCAGCACGAGTCACCCACTGGGGTGTCATCCATCAGAGCAACACTTTAAATTCCAGTTGAGAGCATCTTTTCCTTGCCATCAGATCTGAGTGGCACACGGGCTGTGATGGGGTGGCATCTGATGGCCAGGTGATTGTGTTGTGGGAAGGAAAGGCCCTGAGCTGGCCCATCCCAGGCATGGTCAGCTGAAGGGACACACTCCTGGGGAATCTCCATGCCCAGTTTGCTCCTTTCTGCTCTGGTCTTGAATGCATTCCATAATAATATTCTGCAGAGAGAGGAAAAATAGACAAAAATTGCAAAAAAAAAAAGATCTGTAATGCCCAGTCTGTTTCTTTACAGATCCAGCTGCTCTCAGCAAACAAAGCTGAAGGTAATGATGGCATTTTGAAGTGAATCAGTTTGGGTGTAGATATATTTTCATAACTCCCATCCCTCCAGAGCACAATCTCCTCTGTGTCTCCCTCTCTAACAGCCACGGGGTCCCTGCAGGGAGCTGTGCTTGCCCTCACATGAGCCATGGACTGGACACTTCCAGTCCTTCCACTGCCAGCACAGCTCAGAGACCAAAACTGTCCCTTGGCACAGCACCCAGATCCCAAAGGAATGGGATTTCCATGAGATTTCCGTTGAGTTTCACAGCAAAGGGGTGACCTTGCCTCCTTCAAACTATGCTGAAGGTTCTCTGCATACAAACAAGGACCTCGGGCCTGCTGTGGGCCCTTCATTGCAGTCCAGGGGAATGAAATGGGGGAGTTCTGCTCCCTAACGCAGGCAGAAAATAAAACCAGGCCTAAAGCAGGGTTGGCTGTTGGCAAATACCCAAGGGGGGCATTGTGACCCCTTTAACATCCTCCAGCCAGCAGCCTCGAGGTCAGAGGTTGCTCTCCAAGGACTGGTGCCATCCCCAAAGGGACACCTTTGCCATACAGGAAAAGCAGGTGTTGATCAGGATCTGCTTCTGTGCTGGGGATCAGCTCCTCTTTGACCCTCAGGCCTTTTCCCCCTGCAGGGACCTGCTGGTGTCATTGTCCCCCTCCTGACAGACACCCTGTCCCATACTCAATTAAAAGCATATATCTACATAATTACAAAAAAAAGTGATTCAAGTCTCTGTTCAAGAGATCTTCTTGATATGTCCATTGTAAAAATGAAGGGAAATTGATCATTTTAATAAAAATAAAACAACTCTTAAAAAGTTCTATTTCTTCAAAACGTTTTTTACAATAACCAGTAGAAATGCACAAAAGAGAAGGTTGTAAAGAAAGGGGATAGAAAAGAGTAAACCAAACAAGTGTGCAAGGAGAAGCAGGAGAGAGTACCATGATCATGAGGGATTGATGAGAGGTGAGCAGAGTGGTGCTGACGGGGATCCATCGGGTGGGACCAGAGCTGGGACCAGCCCTGCCCCGGGGGCACCGGGGTGGAGGCGGTGTTGGGCTCGGGGAGCGGTGGGGATGGGATAACGGGATAATGGGATGGGATAACGGGATGGGATAACGGGATGGGATAACGGGATGGGATAACGGGATGGGATAATGGGATGGGATAACGGGATGGGATAACGGGATGGGGTAACGGGATGGGGTAACGGGATGGGATAATGGGATGGGATGGGATGGGATAATGGGATGGGATGGGATGGGATGGGATGGGATGGGATGGGATAATGGGATGGGATGGGATGGGATGGGATGGGATGGGATGGGATGGGATAATGGGATGGGATGGGATGGGATGGGATGGGATGGGATGGGATGGGATGGGATAATGGGATGGGATGGGATGGGATGGGATGGGATGGGATGGGATGGGATGGGATGGGATGGGATGGCATGGCATGGCATGGCATGGCATGGCATGGCATGGCATGGCATGGCATGGCATGGCATGGCATGGGAATAGGAATGGGAATGGGAATGGGAATGGGAATGGGAATGGGAATGGGAATGGGAATGGGAATGGGAATGGGCTTAGGCATGGGCATGGGCATGGGCATGGGCATGGGGATCCCCATCCTCAGATGGGGAGCTGCATCCCCAGAGCTGCTGGGGGCACAGGGGGCATGAATTCCCTGGTTCTCCTGGCTGGGCAGCTCCATGGCCAGCACTTCCCTGGGAAAGCTGCCCCAGGCAGCTGCTGGGCACTGGCTGGGATTTTGGGAAAGCTGTGGGCAGGAACTAATGGAATTAGGGGAGGAAGTTGCTCCTGCCTAGAGGGATGTAGGCTGTGAGAGCGAGAAATTCCTTGCTCTGGGACTGCTGGGATCCCTCAAGGGGGAGAAGGGTCCCCCCAGACCCTGCCCAGTCCTGGCTGCACTGGTTCCACTGGTACCGATGGGGAAGCTGCTGAGAGCCCTGCAGAGAACCCCAAACCTGCAGGAGCTGTGCCACCCCACCTTGGAGGATGTGCTGGAGGAAAAGCTGGAGAGCCTGTGGGTCAACAGGGTACATCTGTCCTTCCAGTGCCACCAGCCCTGAGCCACTCCTGGGACACAATGACTGCTCCAAAGTGGCCTTTTTTGGTTTTGTTTTTGTGGGTTTTATGGGAGGGGAGCAACCCAAACAGCAATAAAAACCCACCCGTCTGAAAAACCCCTCCTCTGACAGTCAGATGGGGTGGTGGGGGCAGAACCACAGGGTCACACAGGCAATAAACTTCCCCCTCCCACCTCTGAGGCTGCCTTTTAGCATCTCCGCAGCAAACCTTCCTCTCCAGCAGCAAACTTCCCTCTCCAGCAGCGCCTCTCCAGCAGCCTTCCCCGCGCCCAATGACCCAGGGCTCCTTCCCCCTGCGGGAGGGAGGGTGTGTGAGGGCACGGCACCCCTTCAAGGGATTTCAGGGGAACTTTCCCCGTCCAAGCCCTGCTGGTGCCGAGCGTGTTCAGCAGCGGTTCCTGCCAGCGCTCCCGAGCTGTCGGCGATGCAACACCACCCCCTAGCCCCGCGCCCCGCCGCTGCAGGGATGCGGGGATGCTGCAGCGCTCCGCGCCTCCAGCAGGGCAGCGCTGGGGCACAAATCCCCCCGGGCCCCCTTCACACAGGCCCAGGAGCACCCAGAGATGTGAGGGCTGAGCTAAAACCCTCCGAGAAATTAAGGTAACATAAATCCACCCAGACATGAGGTAGAAATGCAACTTCAGATTTAAATAGAGGATTTTTAAGTGCCTTAAAAATAAGAGCCTGTGTCAGTAAGTAAGAAAGAGACCTTGTACCTGGTTTATAGTTCAGTGATACTGCCTTTTGCAAAGTTAGTTAAATTCTAGACATAATAGTAATAATAATAATAATAATAATGATGATGATGATGATGTAGCCTTGCTAGAAATTCCTTGATGGCACAGACAGAGCTGTATGTGTAGAATTTGTGTGAGAATTTACTAAAATTAATGCACATCAATTTTAGCTTAGGATAGGTCCAACACTTTTGTAGAGAGTTCGTGTTTAAGCCGGACTTGCTAAAATTAGAATAAAATGCACTGAGAATATTAGAAAAAGACTCACTTAGGGAACACAGGATACAGGTGCTGTTGCTGCTGTTGCCTTTACTGCTGCTGATGAGGTGCTACCACTGCTGCTTGGGACTTGGAGACTTTATATTAAAAAGCTTCTGTGTATTGCTATGGACTCGAACCACTTTGCTTTTATGGGGCTGATTTAACACTGCAATAAAGGACTTCTTTTATAACTACCCAACTTCTAGTCTTCAATGAAGACACCCTGACCTCTTGGTGTCAGGGCAGCACTTCTGCCAACAGCACAAAGAAGGAGCAGTGACTCGGTGACTT
This sequence comes from Prinia subflava, assembly GCF_021018805.1. Lineage (NCBI taxonomy): Eukaryota > Metazoa > Chordata > Aves > Passeriformes > Cisticolidae > Prinia > Prinia subflava. Next base: position 5,206,750 of record NC_086257.1, on the reverse strand, counting down.
TTCCCGCTAAAGTTTCCTGGAGGTGTTTTTAAGGAGCATTCCTGGGTTTGTTTCACTGCTTGGCATGTCCTCTTTCCCTGGCACGTTATTTGGGAATGCTGAGGGGGTGTGGGAGGCAGCAGAGATGCCCAAAGCCAGACCCACACCCCCCCTGCCCTTCTCATGTTTTACATCCCCAGGACATTCCTGGTCACAAAAGCCCCTCGAGCTAAAAAATCCCTGCCAAGAGAAAATGCTGCACATACCCCAACAGCCTGAAAATCCCCAAAATTGACTCCTCAGCAGCCATTCCCCAAAGCAGGCATGGGCTGTATTTTGGGATGTGTATAGCTGGGAAATGATGGATCTTCCCTGGGATTTGGACAGGGCTTGGAGCTCGAAGGATGCTCTGAGAGATGGGTGGTGCTGCTGAGGCTTGTGCCCTGTCCTGGGGGAGGGCAATGCCAGGCTCTTCTCCTCAGGTTGTGAAGAGAATCTCCACCTGGACCTGCAGAGACTCCAGGCTCTGGTGAGGAGTCAGCAGCAGCCCAAGGATGGCAAATTCCCTGCTCTCCTCCACCTGAGGGTGAGCTGGTCCAGCAGGGGTGGGAAAAGCAGGGAGTGCAAGAGGCCCAGCAGAGCTTTGCCTCCACAGCTCTCCCTCATCCCAGGTGAGGGGGCATCCTGACCCCTGAACACGTGGGCTGGGAGATCTGTACCCATGGCCATGGGATGCTGTGTCCTGACCCAGTGGGCAGTGCCCCAGAAATGCCCCCTGAAATGCCCCAGGAAAGGGCATTTGGGGTGCTGCAATCTCTGCAATTGCTCTCTGCATATTGATCCCATGTGGGCTGACTTGCAGTATTCTGAAAAAAACACATTGACTGCTCCCAAAACCCGAGCAGGCTGAAATACAGCTCTGGCAGTGCTTGCAGATCCTTTCCCCCCCTTTTCCTACACAACCCCAGGTCATGTGGGCTCACAGGGGATTTTCTTACTCTCTCCCAGCTCAAATCCCAAGGTCCCCCAGGTCCCTGGGTGGGTCACAGCCTGTGGGGACACCAGCTGCAGTAGAGCTGAATCCTTGCTGACCCCCAGAGCTGCTCCTGGGAGCAGAGGCTGCCCCACAGCCCTCCCAGCACTCCCTGGAGCCCCCTCCAGACCTCCAAAGCCAGAAACCCCCTCCGAGGACTTGTCCCATGGTGGAAATGAGCCCTGTCAGATCCTCTTGGTCGCCAGGCAGTGCCCTGAGTACTCCAAGTGCTCCCAAACACCTTTGGAAGTTCTCCAGTGGTGGGTGATGTGACACCCCAGAAGGGTTTGTTTGGAAAAGGCCTTTCCTGGAGACTCCCTACCCATTTAGGATAACTCAATCAACAAACCAAAGCAACCTGGGGGCTTGCATCCACTGTGTGAGACCGGGGACAAATATGGAATTTCCCACTGTGGTTTCACTCCTTATTCCCTTCCCAGAATCTTGTCAAGGGGATGAAGAAATTGTCTTGGGGTTTGGAAACAAAAGTAATGAAAGATATAAAAAATAAAATACACGCATAAAATAAAAACTTGGAGAAACTGTGCAGAAATGTGGATAAAGAACAACTTGGGCTGAGAATGAGGTGGCAGCAGAAAGGAAGAGGAGCTCAAGAGCAGGTGAGGAAGAGGAGTGAGTTGTTTGCTCCAGGAGCAGGAGGAGTAGGATTTAAGCTCAAGGTGGGGTTTTAAGCTCAAGCAAAGCAATAGCAAACACAGACAAGGTACAAGTGGGAATTGCTGGAGACTCCAGCTGATGCCTTGGGAAGGCTGACCTGGAACAGAGACTGGACAGAGCCAGAGAATAAAGCAGAGATTTATTGAAAGGCCTTTAGGATACACCTTGGGCAGTACAAGAGCCTGACCAGGGCTGTACCCAAGATGGACCCAAAATGGACACAAAATGGACAAACAGTCATGAGGTCTCACTTTGATAAGTTTTGTCCACTTGCACATTGGGGTTTAATCGTCCAGCTGCAGCTTCAGTCTGTGAGGTCTCATCCTTCTTGTTCCTCCCTTCAGCCTACCCTTGTTTGTGCTTTTGGGACTGAAAACTTGTAATGGTTGTTCTTGGTGTGCAGCAGGAAAAGGATTTGTTTTGTCTCTTTACTCTGTGAAGAGAACTGATTGACACTGAGTGTGAGCTCAGAGCTGCACCCCTGGCCAGCACAGAATCTGAAATACATGAAAGATAAAACTCCAGGCCTCACAGCAGCCAGGTGTGTGTGGTCCTATCCATGGGCAGTGTGGGACTGGGTCACAGCCACACTGGTCCTGGAAACCCCCTGGGTGCCGGGGCACAGAGACCACCCAGTGAGGGAAGCTCTGCCCACTGTGTGAGCTCAGCAGAGCACAAACCAGCCAGGAAACTCCAGGTGTCCCTGTGCAAATCCACAGGGCTGCTTTTGGACACCATTTACATGAAAATAATAAAAAGAAAAGTCATTTAGTACCTTATTCCCAGCTCCTGCCCATCAGCAGGCCCACGGGGAAGAGTCTGGAAACAGGGAATTCAAACTTAAAGCAGCAGATGTGGCCCTTGGCCCTTCATCCACCTGCACACATCTGTTCTTTCCCTAGTGTCTGTCCATTCACCCTTTTTCAGGGGGAGAAAATAATAATTATTCACACATTTGGGAGCAAAACAGTAACTGCCAGAGAATCAACTTGGGAAAAGCTCTCTGGAACAAATCTGGAGATAACTGGAGTGATGCAATGGTGAAATAATGGAATTACTAAAAGAGGATTTAAACAACCTCAATTTGTGGGGAGAACTGGTGTAATTATAGAGGTGGCAGTGTCAGAATTAAATTGCTTCTTACACAGAAAAAAAAGTTACAAAGATTTTTACCTGAGGAAGGCCCAGCAAAATTTTATTTATTATTTACCCAAAGAAGGCACTGGGCTGATTTATTTTTCCTTACTGTAAAAAAAAAAAATGAAAATCCAGGCCTTTGCCTGGCAAATTCAAAATAGAAATGAGGATTTGGGGACGATTTTCAAGCCATGGAAGTAGAGGAATGCTCTCCTGTGTGGTGTCCTGGTGCAACAATGGTGTTTGGCCCTCCAGGCTCTAATTTTTGGATTTGCTTTTTAGGATGTCTCCAGCAAGCCTGTCTCTCCAGGTCTGGCAGCAGTGACCTGGAGCCCTTCCCTGTGGATCAGTGGTGCCGGGAAGGGGACCCTTGGGGACAGGGAAGTGGCAGCGCTCTGCCAGCAGCCACTGGATGGTGCCACAGGATCAGGAACCAGCAGCAGCCGCTCTGCAGACCCCCAGGGCTGCTCCTTTTGGGAAGATCCCAACGCTGGGGCTCTCCCGAGGCTTGGGACCTGCCTGGTCAGTCACCGAGGAGGATAAATGACATTTCCTAGGCGTGATTTCTCCTCTCCATCAAACACGTGAGAAAAACAGGGGCTGATGGAGCCTGAGCTCCAGGAGCTCTGGAGCCTCAGCAGCTCTCCCTGGATGTCCTTAGGGCACAGGCAGGACCCCCTTTCCCATGGGATGTGGCATCCCACAGGCTGGGGCCAGCTCTCCACCCTGCTCACACTCGTGTGTGGCCTCTGGACTCTTTAGCAGATTTCCTTCTCCTCGTTTTCCTCTTTCTCCTCTTTCCTCTCCCTCCTCTCTGCCAAAGCTCCAGAAGGTGATGGAAAAAGCTTCATTTTTCTGCTGCAGGAGGAACCTGGCCTGAATTCACTTGGAATTCTCTATACCCAGCCCCAGCTGCTGTGTCCTCCCTCCTTTCCCTCTGGAATCAGTGGGAAATCCAACCCCAAGGATGACTCCTTGCACCGTGGACATGACCACATCAGCCTGCCCCCTTATAGAGCCCATCTGTGTAAATTAAGCTCATTTTCCCAATTCTGTCTGTATTTTGGACATTTCTGGCAGTGCATTTATGATCTTGGTCTTTGTTAGGTATGAAATTTGGGAAGATGTAACAGGAAAACTGGCACTCAATTCCTCCTCTCTTTTCCAACCCACTCCACTTCTGGTTCTGACTCTTACCCCTCCCTATTTCCCACACTTCCAAGTGGGTTTTTATATTAGGGAGCATGACACACCCAAGTGGGGCTGAGCAGAACAAGGGGAACTAACTTAATTCCTCTGGAAAAAAAAGTATTCTGCACAACTGTTCACAAATAAACAGAAAAGCCCTTTTTACTTTAAAGTTTACCTTTTAAAGTTACAGGTGGCAGTGAGAATGTGTTCCATGGAGGGGGTGACAGGAACCCTGGCTGGGCACTGGTGCTGTCACCATCCAAAACCAATGGGAGAACAAATTGCTGCCCCAGAGAGCAAACAGGCAGGAGGGGCAGAAAGCAGGAGCTGCTGTGCCTCGACAGCGTGGCAAACCTGGTGCCAAGGCAGGTGCCTGCTCACTCAGCTGCTAGCAAGGGCAGGAAGCACTTTTCTGTTGGCTTTCCCAGCAGTTTTCCTGCCTGAGGTGCCTTTGGTGAGCTTCAACACCAAGTCCAAGCAGTGGTGGAAAAGTGGGGAAGAACTCCTAACTTTGGGAAAGTCCAGAAATAGCTGAGAGCCTTGTGCCAAGGAAAGGGCACACTCGTACCCTGACCAGTGAGGGAGCTGAGATGTGGAAAAAGGTTTTGTTCCACATTGGGCATCTTCCACGGGAAGCTGGGATCAAATCCACGCTGTTGCTGTGCCCTGCCAGCCTGGGGCTTGCAGGAGGTGCAGGGGTGGGTCAGGCTCAGTCCATGGAGAGGAAAACTCCTCCCTGTTTTGCTGCTCAACCCCCAGAGGCTTTGCCTCAAAGTCAGAAATCCCAGGATGGTTTGGGTTGGAAGGGACCTTAAAGCCCATCTTGTTCCACCCCCAGGGACATCCTCCTCCATCCTTCTCTAGACCAGGTTGCTCCAGGCCCTCTCCAACCTGGCTGAAAACAACTCCCAGAGTTTTGTTAAGTGCTGGATGATGCAATCCTTGCATCCTGCTGGGATTTGGAGGAGCAGGGCCTGTCCCACGCCCCTGGCTTTCCCTGGGCATGGTTTTCCCTCAGTCCTCACCCCTCTGCTCTGCCCTGGGTGAGTAACTCCATCCCTTCCAAAGTGCTCTGCTTAAATTTCCACAGCTTTTTATTTGCCTCCTCCTAATTTTTTAACTGTTTGGCTCAGCACAGAGGGTTTTCCACAACTGCTGGCACCTCATTTCTCTTTCCAGAAGTGACTCCTGTGGCTTTGTCTTCTCTGGAATCTCTGGGAACAGTAAAAACAAGCCCAGAGCCAGCAAGATACAGACCTGAGCAATTAAATGAGGAAGAAATCACACAAATCAGTAAGTTTGTGGGTTTTGTTTTTCCCAGTGACTTTTTCTTCATTTGCTCCTGTTACTGGTAACACTTTTATAAATCATGAATGTACAAGGGAATATCAGCAAATATTCAACCCACAGTACTAACAAGCTCTGATGCAGCACAGTTCTCCCAAAGCTCAAAAAAAAAAAAAAACTAATAAAGGAAAATAAAAATCCTATCAAATTTATTCATATGGAATATCTCACCCAGAGAACTATTCTCCCATAATATTTGGGGCAAGCACAGTGTCATAAATCTTAGTGCCATTAATCCATAGACTCATTCATCTCTGTTCAACTCTATGAAAGCAATAACCTTGTCACTATAGGGAGGAAGATTGGGCTTTTAATTGCATATAGATTTCAGGAGAGTTCTTATCTCCTAGTCCAATTTGTAGCTCCAGTTTGTCCCTTGGTCAAACTCCATTGCAAATCCAGCGTGCTCTCACACACTCCAGATGTTGCAGGGGCTTGGAAAGAACCTGTTCAGAGCTGTCAGATAATGCACCAGCCTTTGCAGGCTCAGATTTATTAGACAAACTTAGATTTAATTAGCTCCTCTGAATGGGAAATGCATTTTTCAGAGGACAATCAAATTTCATGGAAACAAAACCCCAACAACTGTTCATGAGTTCCCTGACTCATCTCCTTTGGTTCTACAAATGCTACCAAATCCCTCCCTTGCAGCTGATGGTCAGTAAAAGGTGAGAGGGGGTTCTCTTCCCTCCTTCATGAGGAACAGCAGCTGGAAGCACTGGATTTACTCACAGGGCCACGTGCTCTGCAGTCTCTGGGATCTGGTTTTTCCAGGATTTACTCAGCCAAGCAACTCCAGAGGCCCAAACCTCCCTGCTGCTGTGCAACTGGTCAAACCAGCAAGCCCAATCCAGCCCAGCAAATACAGAGCTGCTCCTGCCAGCCCAGAGCCAGGCAGGATGGATTTGCTCCAGCGCTGCGTGCTGCCCCTTCCAGCAGCTCCAGCCCCCTCCAGCCGTGGATCTCAGAGCCCAAATTCACATCCTGGAGGGTGAAGTGTCCCCCTGCAATGCATGGCGTGGGGGGCAGAGGTTGTGTTTGGGGTGGGTGGCCACAGGATGGTCTCCAGGCAGCTCCTGGGCAAGCGCCCCCCTTCCCTTTGCACTGGGGATGTGGCTCAGGGGTTTGTGTCCTTCACACAGCACCACTGGGACATGATGAGCTGTCACCAAGACCTTGGGTTATCCTCAGGGTGCTGCTGGATCTCTAAGTCTAAAAAATAATTATGGTATCACTCTTTTTTTTTTTTTTTTTTTTTTTTTTTTTTTTTTTTTAGCCTTCTGGACTGCAGGAGAATGCTTGGAAAAGGGAACTTTGGCCCCAGTGAAGACACAGAGATTTCCCAGGGAGATAATTTTGGCTTCAGGGCTTAGAGGTGATATGAGCTCAGCTGGAAAGGGGATACTGTTCAAGACAAGGAACCATGGACTCATGGAATGGTCTGGGTTGGAAGTGGCCTTAAGGTTCATCCAGTCCCACCCCTGCCATGGCAGGGACACCTTCCATTATCCCAGGTTGCTCCAAGCCCTGTCCAACCCAGCCTTGGACATTTCCAGGGATCCAGGGGCAGCCACAGCTGCTCTGGGCAACCTGTGCCAGGGCCTCACCTCCCTCACAGCCTTATTCTGTATATCCAACCTAAATCTCCCCTCTTTCAGTCTGAAGTCATTCCCCCTTGCCCTGTCACTCCAGTCTGCTGCAGATCACCTCTCTCCAGCTTCCTCTTGGCTCCTTCAGGCACTGCAAGGCCACAGTGAGGTCACCCCAGAGCTTCTCCTGTCCAGGCTGAACAATCCCAGCTGTCCCAGCAGAGCTGCTCCATCCCTCTGATCATCCTGGGGCCTCCTCTGGACTCTCTGCAGCAGCCCCAAGTCCAAACCCCGAGCTCTCCCAGCAGCAGGAGCTGCAGTTCCGTGGCTGTGGGGGCAGATCCTCCTGTGCTGTCACTCCCAGCAGTGATGTTCATGTTCACCACCCTCTGTGGTGCTGAGCACCAAATCAGGTCCCTTAGGGCCACAAACACAGGAGCAGCTGCAGCACCCAGTGCTGTAGTTATGCCACAACCAGGCTCATAAATAAATGATTCCCTGCTCCAGAATGGGATTTTATTCAGCGGAGTTCACTGCATTAAAATATTTCATCCTGCGAGTTTTGGGCCGAGGCGAGGAAATGAAAACTGATGCTGGCAGATTAGGAGCCCAGCGAGGGCAGGGATTCCCGGGCACAGCTCTCTGCCAGCTCCCCAGAAGGCTCCTGCCCCTAATCTTGTCATCTACACGCCTGCAGACATCAAAGTGTGACCGAGAGATAGCCAGCTCAGGGACTTTGTCACAGCATTTGTGGAGCAGAAAAATAAAATGTAACTTTCAAGGCTGTTTCCTCGGGATTTTTTTTTTAGTTCTAACTCAGTTGTAAACCTGCATTTCGAATTTTTCTGGATGTTTTCCTGCCTTTGGCGTTCCCCTGTGTACCCTTCCCTCAGCACCACTTATGTGTTTCCTATCTAAATTAAACATTCCTGGGCTTTTCAGCCCCTTTCCAGTGGAGGCTGAGAACATGCCCGCAATTTTCCTGCCCTCCTAAGAGCAATGAAGTGTTGAGAAGTGTTTAATCTCTACCCTGAAACTTGCTGCACTCTAGTCCTCAGCAAGCTCAGGGTCCCACCAAGGATCTCTGACTTCATCACTGATTTGGAGTCCCTCAATAATTATTAATCTGATTTTCTGGTGTTTTCTCTCATCATGTGACTCCTGAGGAAATAGAACACCCAAATCTTTTCTTTTTTCCCTCAGCCACCCATCTCTGTGCATACTCCTCCCAAGAACACATAGAACACGAGCTGGGGGGCTTTGGCTGATCAGGAAGGTTGGAGATTATGATTTTGACAAGAAGACAACAACTGGAAACTGTGATTCTGGTCTTTAAGACTTTCTCTTTTTTTAATATTCACGTAAAAAAAGAAAACGACAACCAACAAAACAAATAAGCAAAAAAAAAAAAAAAGGCAGAAAATCTAAGTTTATACTGAGGGATAGAAACCATGGAAAAGAGTAGCAATGTTTTTAAAATAGAACAGGCTATACCTCTGCAAAATTAATTCTTCTCCTTTAAAAACTAGTCCTTAAAACAAGTCCTTTGCTGGAAATAAAAAGGGAGGGTCAGAACTGACATCCCACAGGGATTTATCCCAGGTGGCCAACATCCAGCCTGAGCTGCTGCTGGCTGGAAGCTCTTCCCAGCCCTCTGCATGGTAGTTGTGTCCCCCAACCACCTGCCAGGGGCTCCCTGCTCCTCTTGTTGACCTTCCAGGATCTCCTGGACCTGTGCTGGGGATTTACCTCCACGTGGCGGTGGAGAGCTGGTGGAAAGCTGAGGGTTGTGGAAGCTGAGGTTTAGGGGCAGTGATGGAGGTGGGGAGGAGGGGGATGCAGTTTGTGCTCATTGTGCACAGCCTGCCCCCTCTAATCCCAGCAGCCACCAGAGATGCCAGCTCAGCTGGTGCTAACTTGACCTTCCAAAGGTCCAACTCTGCATGTTCAGCTGTACATTCCGATCCCTCCAAGATATCAAACACTCAGGGAACACCAGCATTTCACCAGAACAATTTTGCCTGAATTCCTTCAGAGAACTTGTAATTCTGAGGAGCAGGGCTCAAGTCCACTGCAGATGCCATTAAAATGGTTATTTTGGAGGGTCTGGACCCCTTTTTTCTCTCTAACTTATCCCTTTCTTCTATTCATAGGCATTGTCTAGAGTTTTTTAGGATGTGCTGTGGAGCCAGGTGGGAGGACCTAAGAGCTCACAGCTCTCTCTTCCCACAGAAGTTCTGACACGTCTCCCTCTTCCCGCTCCAAATAAACTCCCTCTCTGATGGATTGGCTGGAGAAGGCAACGTTCCTCTATGGAGTTACCTTCCCATCCTTGGAGTCCAAGGAAGTCCTGATTACCACGGGGAAGTCCTGATGTCGCTGTGGAGTTACACATCTAATGCTGCCTGGGAGTCCTGCTCCAAAGGTAACTCTAATTAATTCTAAATGAGAAATTCTCCTGGCTCCATTAAAGATGACATCTGCGGGAACACCGGTGGCACACAGAGGTTGGGAGCTATTAGTGCAGGAATAACAAAGGATTATGCACATTCCCTGGAGAGATCTGAAGAAATAAATACACTTTGCTATCACAGGCTCCAGCAAACGTCTAAGTAACAGAAATCAGATTAAATATTAGAGCAGATCAGCTTTGGAGTACAAGCAGCAAAGCAAAGGTGGGACTGGGTAGAGAAGTCATCAGGGGGGAAAATGCCCTGACCACAGGCTCTGTTTGCTTTGGGCACAGCCAAGGGGACACAACTGAATTTACTTCAAACACAAAGAGATTATCAAAGGGGAATTTTCACTATGTGAGCAATTAAGAAAGGGGGCACAAGGCACTGCTCCTGGATGTCAGTTTATACAGAAAATAGGAGCAAAATGTTCTACTCTGAGAGCACCACAGCTCTTTGGTCACAGACCTCCTGGTGCTGTTAATACCAACGGGCAAACGAGTAAAACTGACGTTCACAACAGAGATGCAACCTCAGAGTAGAGAAAACCTGCCAGAAAACACAATCCTATTTACAGGCTGCTTGGTTTGCTGTGCTTTTTGCTTGTGAAGTTAAAAAATATCTGATAGCACAACCCAGGGCCAGGAGATCTGCTAGACGTAGTCGTATTTCGACGGGTACGAGCGTCTCCCATCCTCACTTCGAGGAGCTTCTTCATATCCCACACCCTTCCTGGTCTTGGGGTCAGCCTCATACCCCGGGCCAGCCTTGTAGGGCCCTGTCCTGTAGGAGATATTCCGGCCCGAGGCGTTGTAGGACACGGCTTTGTAGCTGGAAGAGACAAAAGAGGGACATCAGCCTCCGGAGGGGCTGTGACTGCTGTGCCACCACTTGGAGGCACTCAAAGAGCTCAGCCCACCATCCATGGGAACCCACAAGTCCCTTTCAGGTTCTTTCATAAGCATACACCTTCCTTCCCTTGGAAAAAATCATTTGTGGAGTGGTTTTGGAGTTTGTGGACCCTCCTGCCATAACTGGCTGTGTTGGAGTACAAATTCCTGGTGGTGTTACACCATCCCTGGAAGAGTTCCAGGCCAGGCTGGACACGGCTTGGAAAATGTCCCTGCACATGGCAGGGTTGGAATGGGGTGGGTTTCAGGTCCCTCCCAGCCCAAATTGCCCTGGAATTCTACAATTCCATGTAAGCCATGGCTCAGCTGATGCAATCTACCCCTCCTCATGATCTGCTGTGCAACCTGCAATTCATGGGCCTGAACTTACCAGTGCAGTGCTAATGCCACATTTTGAGGTCGGTTCTCTGGACCTCTCTGTTTGTGTGTGAGTCACAGGGACAGGGAGGGCAAATGCTCACTTTGGACCCACAGAGGGCAACTCACTAACCATGGACCTGAGGCAGTGGTGTCCTTGGCAGTGCTGAATTAATGGCCTCTGATCTTAAGGGTCTTTCCAACCTAAAGGACTCCGTGTTCCCATCATCACGAGGTCTATCAGGACAGGGGTGTTGCACATCCACACGTCCTGGGCCAGCTGTGGGACATCTGGACACCCCCCAGGTTTCCTGCACTACCTTCCCATGTCTTCCCAGCCCAGCTTACCGGGATTCTTCTGGGATGAGCCCTTTGCAAGCAAGGCACATCATGATGCCTCCCACGAGGGCCAGGCCCCCTGCCACCCATCCAACGAAGAGGGCTGAGCCAAAGGTGTACCTGTAACACAGGTATGGCTGGTTAGGGCTGCTGTGAATTATTGCCATCCCGAGAATATTGCCATCCTCCTTCAGACCCTACAGTTGTACCCACAGGTCCCCAGAAGTCCCCACAAGTCCAGTCTGGACCCCAATGCCCTCCCTTTCTCATTCTTGAGCTGCAAGGACAGAGACATCCCAGCCCATTTGCTTATCTCCAGCCCAGACAAGAGGCTCTGTCTCCTAAGAATAATCTTCCAAGTCTTGCAGCCGTCCCAACATACTCCCAGAGTGTGCCAATCCTCCAGCAGCAGCCCTGAGGGAGATTCCCCCCGTGTAGCACAGAGCCAGCTGAGCACCCACCTGTTCTGGACGTTCTGCATTCCCTGGAACATGTTGGTGGTGGACAGCCAGAAGTTTGTGACCAGCATGTTGGCAAACACGGACACTCCAGTGATGGCACACAGGCCTGGGATGGGATAGAAGCACAGACTGAGAGCCTCACAGTGCAAGAAGTCACCTGAGGCCTCAGGGAAGCACCTCACACCTCTGGAAAGGTGGGTGAGACACTGCTCAGAGGCCTTCAGCACAAAGGGGGACCCACAATGTGTTGTTACACTTTTCTCCCAGGTTTTCCTTGCATTTGCAATCCAACACCAGGAATACAGTGTCACACAGCACAATCCCAGGTCAGACCAGCAGCAATCTTTCTCCTGATGTGTTTTGTCACACAAATGAGTTTAACAAAGAGATCATTGTACAGAATACCTGGTAGTTAGTTTTAAACATTTATTTTACAGTGAAAAACATGGACCAAATATTCCCTGACAGATTTTTCTTTTTAAGAGAAAACACACTTTCTGTCATGTAAAAAAGGAGATGTTTTTGGTTCCCAGCCTGTTCATCACCAGATGGGGAAGACCATCCCCAGGAGGTTGGAACTTCTTCCATTCATCCAAACAAGGGATGTCTGGGATGGCCATCCCTGACCATCCTGGCAGTGCCAACCTTTGGTTTTCCTCAGCAGAGGAATCCACAGAGCACTTGAACATGAATCAGACTGGTTTGGGTTGGAATGGACCTTAAAGACCAAGGATAGACAGGAGCTGGGGTGTCCAGAAGAACTGAAGTCCAGAATTTTGGCAAAAACTCCCACATGACAGTTTGTTCTTCCTTCCACAGTGTCCAAGGCCAGGTTGAACAGGGCTTGGAGCCCTGGTACAGTGGAAGGTGTCCCTGCCCATGGCAAGGGTGGAACTGGAGATTTTTAAGGTACTTCCATCCCAGCCTATTCCATGATTCTAGACTGATAGATGTAAAACACAAAATTAAAGCTGTGTGGCAGAAGGTGGTTTCCTCTCTCCAGCTTATACTCTTTGAAATTGTGTTGAATGTCTCATGTCCCAATAAAAGTTAAGTGTTGGGATTTGAAGGATTTTAAATAGGGATGTTCTCCTTCCCTTTGTTAGGATATAGATATCATTTGTGTCTTATCTCAAAAATAAGGTAGGAAAACCTGTAAATTATGTATTAAGCATTTGTGGTTTTGAGGAAGCTGGGCATTCCTGCAGCCTTGTAGGCTGATATTTAAAACCAACAAACCCTGGAAATCTTCCTAAAATTATTATGGATAAAGCCTGAAACTGGAAAAAGTATTCTACATAAATAAAGGCTATAATAATACATGGCAACAGCATATATAAAACAAATCAAGAGATACTCTTTCTTTTCCATCTGTGGGATTTTTTTTCAGCCTTCCATGTTTTGTCCATACAAACTTCTGGTTTCCAGAGACTTTTTTGTTCCCTAATTGGAGGTAAAAACCATTTGACCCCAGGAAATCAGGCTGGAGGACCATGCCAGTAACTTCAGAAATGCACCCAGACATTCCCAGTCCTCAGTCCCAGGGAAATGCAAAGCCTCCCACGTGGAAGACACGAGAGTTCCCACTCACCAGCCACGATGAACATGATGCCAGAGGTCAGGGTCATGTTGGCCTTGGCAGTATCCTCCATGCTCCCAATCCGGATGCATTTCAGAGCAAAAATGCACACGAGGAGGCCGAGGATTCCCAGGACTATCCCTACAATCATGAGGGCCCTCACAGCCTGGAACATCGCTGCAAAACAAACAGCAAGAGCCTCGCTGAGCAGCTGAAATTGGATTTGTCAGAGTCTGGGGGATTTCAAAGATCACCTCTGTCTGAAAATAGAAATATTAAAGAAGAAAATCTTGGAAAATGGGCACTGGATCTACTCTGTATTATCTGGGGCACCTCTGGAAGTGTGGCTGTTTGACTTAACTTCCCAAAGAGTTTGATGGGTTAGGCACCAATTTTTTTAGAGATGTTCATTAGTGCCAGTTGTGAAATTCATGGAGAAGAGTTAGTGAGGGGCTGGGATAAGCACGGATTGTTCCACAACCAGAGTGTTTGAGAAAGGGCTCCTCTCTCCTCCCCAGTCAGCAATGGAAGCAGACAGCTCCACCCAGCTGCCCAGGATATTTCCACCTACTTCATCACTCAAAATGCAGTTCTGTGTGTTCCTGCTTCCCAGTAAAGCAATGGAAAAGAGGAAAATCACCTTGACAAACATGACACAGAGAGCAGGAGAGCATCAAAGCTCTGGCAAGCATCTCCCTCACCGTATCCTCCCCAGGGTTATTTGGAACATCAGTCCTGGATAAATCTGTCCATGTTCACAAATGGAACATCCAAATACCCCATCCTGAACCTGTTCAGCAGCATGCCATGAGCTGGGAATGCTGGTGGGCCATGCCCGTGGCAGCTGAGGCCTGAAGGAGGCAAAAACCTTTCAGACTCCTCTTGAGTGGAGTAGAAAACAGATGGGAACATAAAGGGAAACTTGCACCTTTAAAACTGGAGAAGTGGTGGGGGAAAGAGTACGTGAATACCGAGGTGATTCTCTAATGAGGTGGCACCTGTCCCATCTCTTTCCAGACACTTCCCCTCCCCTCTTGTGCTGGAGTCCCTGGCAGAGACAGGACGGCGGCAGAGCCCCGGAGGGGCGCTGGGAGGCATTTCAAGGGCTGTCGGGATTTGGCTGGCACACTTTGCAGCCTCTCCTTGCCCTGCCACGTGCTCCCACAGCCCTGGGTCTTGCTTTGGTGCTCCCCAAGCACGATTGCCCCTCCTCAGGTAAGAGGAAGCAGGCTCATGATAGAGTGAAACGGGTGGAAAACACATCCTACAGCCCCAGGGACTTCTCTGCCCCATCTGCCACCCCTTTGATGGGTGACCACGGCACCCAGGGCTGCAGGGGAGCACGGAGCCCTCGCACAGGTTGGGAGAAGGGTTTGCAAACCCTTCCCAGGAGGGTGCTGGGTGCCTGGGTGGCTCTCATGGCCCGTGGGGAGTCAGGAAGAGCAGCAGAACCGCGCTGGCACCGCGGCGCACACGGAAGCGGGCGGGCTGCCACTCCACAGGCCGGGAATACACCACCTTCTCCCACCCAGCAGTCCCACTGCCTCAGCTCTTATGACTCAATTTGCCCTTATCAGCTGATAACGAGTGCTAACGTGCCGGGGGTTTTCAATCTGCCATTCATCAGCCCCCAGGTAGGAGCTCATTAGTTATGATCCGTCAGGGAATGGCGGATACGCCTTATCAGCCCTCAGAGGTTGTTCCGCAGCACCTGGTGGGAAGCAGAAAGAGCAGGAAATTTCAATCTTCCTTTGTCTTTGCAACCACCAAAGTTCCTTTGCAAATGCCTTTGTTTCAGGGCGGGCGGGAGAGGCTGAAAATCCAAGAGTATGGATCATGATGGAAGCTCCTTGTCCCCAAAACTTCATTCCTGGGTGTTTCCTGCAGGTTCCTGGGTGTCATCAGTGGGGTGCTTTCAACCTGTCAAGCTGTGACCCCAAACAAAGATCCCACAGAGAGTTTGTTCATTCTCAAAATGAATACCTAAAAAAAATACCTCAAAAGAGGTATTCCAGTGCCTTGGGTGTCCATGGAAGGACAAAACAGGCAGGGCCAGGCCAAGCAGCCAAGGATGCTCCACTTTTGCATTAGAATTTTGATTTGTTTGGTTTTTTTTTTTAATTTTTAATCATTGCATTTTGATTTGGAACATCAGTCCTGGATCAATCTCTCCACATTCACAAATAAAACATCCAAATACCCCCATCCTGAATCTGTTCAGCAGCATGTCATGAGCTGGGAATGCTGGTGGGCCATGCCCATGGGAGCTGAGGCCTGAAGGAGGCAAATATCAGAGCAGATCAGCATTGGAGAACAACTAGCAGGAATGGAGCACTGGAGAAATGGAGCACTGCTGTGAATCTCCATTGAATGGAGCTCTTGGAAAGGGGATGAAGGGGAGCACAGCAGAACACGACAGAAGAAATGCCAGATAACCACCAGCAGCCATTCCAGCCCCCATGAGACTGAGTTATGCATCACCTCCACCAAGGGATGGAAAGGACAGGGAAGTTCTCCACGCCTGCTGTGGCACGAAGACCTCTCCACTTGGCTCACAGGACTTGAAGTGGGAGCTGCTTGGAAAGGCTTGGAAAGTTTCAAGGGAGTTTTGGCGTCCATTGAAAGTTCTCTGAAAAGAGCTGCTTTTCCAAAGGTGAATGACCTCTGCTTGGAGGGAGGAGTGGAAGGGCTTAGACAAACAAAGAGGGAGACGAAGGAAAAGTGGTATCAGGAGCAGTGGGAAGCAAACAGCCCTGGGGTTACAAACCTGGCTTGGGCACACACCTTTTGCATGAGGGAGGAAAACTCAGCTTCCGTACAAGGGCTGGTGTTCCATGACAAGGGAATAGCAAAAGTATCAAGAGAAATAGCTTCTCCACCAAAATAAATGCCAGTGATGTGAAACCACAGCCTGCATCCCTGTGCTCCAGAGGTAAGGGTGGCTGGATAGTCCAATTCCTACCCTGTGTGAGTGGTAAGAGATGAGTGAGGTAAAACAACTTCAAGTCATTTAAATGACCATCACCTGCATTTCCATCGCTAATACATAATAAAAAAGTGGAATCTGGTTTTATGGCCAGTAATGATTGATGGGATATAGAAAGTTTAGGGAAATTAAGTAAATTCCGGCATGTGTTTAAGTTAAGCAAATTCCAGTAGAGACTTTTTTTTCTATATATTTGAAGGAATTAATCAAATTAAATGGATTCATAAAGATAACTCTGACATGATATCTCCAACAACAGAAATTGCCTGTGAGTGCTTTGCATGTTCCTTTATTGCCATATGACTTTAAAGTAACTGAAAAAGTAAAATCTTGATTGGGATAAATTGACATCAAAATGATGGTTCCCATTTCATTGTGGCTCATTTAAAACACAATCACCTGCCCACAGCATTTTGAAGATATATAGTGGTCAAAATTTTGTAGAGATAATTGGATAAATCTAATTTTTAGTCTTTAAAATAAATATTCCTATGGGAGAGGTGACTCTAAATATCAGATTTACTCTTCCAAATTGGGAAAGAATTCACCTGGCAATACTGAAGCTGGGTACTCAGAGACACATTTATTCCATGGCACCCCTTGGAGAGTCACAAATTCTCAGCAAAGCTTGAGGGCATCCCTGAGGATGGCATCCCTGAGGATACAGGGCTGGAACCCACATAATTCTTGGATCAATGGTTGAAAAAGGCCTGTGCACAGCACTGCTTGCTTGGACCTTTTTGTGATCATGCACCAGGAGTGAGAAACGCTCCCAGGGCCAAATTTACTGCTGGGCTGGGAGCGCTGGAATACCCTCACATGCAGTGGGGTGGGAAAAACAGCTCCTTTGGGAACATTAGCAAGCCAACAGGACAGCAATACACCTCTGCACTCTGCTTCTGTAGGCACTAACACTGCCCAGGTGATGGGCAGTGACTGAGCACACCCTTCCTCTTCATGCTCTTCCTACCTGCACCTCTCACAGGCAGATCAGTTCTTTGGAAAAACAGTACATTTCAATGATTTCCATTACCCTATCACACTACATGATTTCATACAGCCCTTTTCCTTGTGTTTCCAATCCCTGGGGGGTTAAACACCCTCGCTCTCCTCACCTCAGTGGAGCTGTGCTGATTGATGCCAGCAGTGGTGCTGAACCCGTGACGCTCACCCAGAGATCCCACACACACATGCTCCAGGTTGTAACCCTCACCAATAACCCCACCACAAAAACTATCTTGACAACAAATACATTCCTATTTTTACACTCACAATACTGGACCTGTTACTCCTTGCAAAGTGGTTTAAGACACCTGCTCCTCCTTCCAGATGAAAACCGTGCAGAGCTCCAGGAGAACCCCTGGCTGGCACCTGGAGTGTTTTTGCCCCTACCTGGCAGCCCCAGGATGGTGAAGTACGGCCGGCACTCGGTGAAGCCGGAGCTCTGCCGCACGCAGCTCCTCCACAGCCCCTGGTACTGGAACACGGCCGTGACGGGGTTGTCATACAGGTCCTGCGTGCTCCACGTGTCCATGGCCGTGGCCATGATGGTCCCCCCGACGCCCAGCAAGGACACGAGGAACCCCATCACCTGGCAGATGGTGGTGGACATGGTGTGTCCGCAGGGAGAGGAGGCAGCACGGCCCCGAGGGAGCCACGGTCCTAATGGGGCACCCGGCTCCTCCTGCCTCAGCCAGCAGCACTGCAGCTGCTCTTATCAGATGCTTTCCATTGAGTGCTGTTTGCTCAAAGTGTTTTTGCAAGATAGTCCAGTTTCACTCTCGCTGCCGGGGAGGTTTGTGCCGGCAGGGCTGCAGATAGGAGCTTTTGTCCTTTAGAAGTGCTTGTCCTTCCACATTTAAGCAACCACGCTCTGCCCAGAGTTAGGCAACCCACTTGGGGCTTGGCCAGCCCCCTGAAACCCTTTGGTGTCCATTGGGCCTCTCCTGCCTGCCTGTCACAGGGCGAGGACCATGTCCCCAGGGGAATTCAGCACCTGGCCCGGGCCACCACCTCCCCATCCCTCTGCTGATGCCACCAGACAATCTGTCCCCCATGGAGGTGTCCTCACAAGAGGCACAATGGGAGACAGGGCTCTGTCAGAGGATGTGGGGCCACCAGCCCAGCCCAGGGGTGTGGCTGCTCCTTGCAGTGCCCTCAGGCATCACTGAGCTTCCATGGATGCTGACCATGGCACAACCCAGGGCACCAAGCCAAGAGCCCCAGACTGGTCCAGCAAAGCTCCTCCAACCCTGCTCTCCACCCACCACATCCTCAGTGCCATCACACTGAAACCCACGTGGGAGGGAGGAGAGTGCAGGGAAAGACCCCTGGGAAATGGCCTTTCTGGGGGGTGCTTGTCCATATTGACTGGAGGGGTGGTCCTGGGAAAGGGATGGGGGATTGAAAAGTGAGGAATTCATTATCACAGTGGAGAGGTGCTGGGCTCATGGGAGCAATACAGATCCCCTGTGCCACTCTGCCAATGGAGTCTGTGAGGTACAAGGACCTTCCAGGCTTTACACTCATCCATTCTCATCCATTCTCATCCATTCTCATCCAGCATCCCCCTCCAACCGATTTACGTCAGTCCTAACCTAGAAACACATTCCTGCTTTACACTCTCCATACCACAGGCACCATCCACACCAGCACCTGGATCTGAAGCCATGTAAAAGCCACCAGGAAGAGAGGAGAGGCTGAATTGTGTCCATGGAGGAGCTACAATGGGGTTATTACAACCTGGATATTGCTCCTGCCTCCTGGAGAACAACCCTCAGCTTGTGGGGCTCTGCTGGGGCAGCCACAGCACAATTCCATGTCTCATGGCAATCACAGTCCTCTCAGGTCAGGCACAAGATGTCTTTGCTTCCATCAGTTCTATTCAAATGTCATCATTTTCACTCACTTTGGCGAGTTTATATCACAGGAAGGGTCAGTTCTGACCTACCTAAAGTTGCCAGCAAAAATACTAAAGTGAACAAATACCATAGGAGGAAACCCTCAAGAACCAGAGGTGGTAAAGAGCTGCTCATCTTCTGTAAAGGATGGGGAATGCTGACTAAAATTGCTCACTTTGGACAATGATTTGTGATAGATCAGGGCTGGAGAAGACAGAAGCTGAGACAACAGCTAGGGATGAGAAGGACCTGGAAGACAGAAGGACAAAAAGTGCTGAAATGTGGTCAGTTCTCATCCCATCCCTTGTGGTCCCACAGCCAGGACTGTGTCCCAGTCCAGAAAATCCTCTTCCATCCAAGCCCTGGTGCTCCTCAGCAGTTCTCCAGGATGACTCCTGTCCTTCCCATGCCCCAGGACTCCCTTTCTTGTTTCTGGCCATCCAGTGGTGAGAGCCCACATCCCTTTTTCTGGGCTGAACCTCATCAGAACACATCAGAGGGAGTGATATTCCTTTGAGACATAACCTCTATTCCCAAGTGTGTGCAACAGTGCACAGAGAAACAAACCCATAGACTGGCCATAGCTAAAAGTAACCCCTGGGGAGGAAAAGGGAAGGAAAGGGGGAGAATTAAAGGGGTGAACACTTTTTTTTCCAGCTTTTGGTTTTTTATCCCAAACACCTCTGCCACCTTATAAATGGTTGGGTTTTTTTCTGCTCAGTTGGACATCTGGGTGCTGCAGGAATACCAGTGGTGGTGGCCCTTCCATCCCTATACCCACATTTGATTTGATGGGAGGGGACACACCACTCCTCCCTCCAGCCTGGCTGCTGGCTCTGGCCACATGCAGCAGGAACTGCTCTTCAAACCACCCTTCTCCTTCTCCTTCTCCTTCTCCTTCTCCTTCTCCTTCTCCTTCTCCTTCTCCTTCTCCTTCTCCTTCTCCTTCTCCTTCTCCTTCTCCTTCTCCTTCTCCTTCTCCTTCTCCTTCTCCTTCTCCTTCTCCTTCTCCTTCTCCTTCTCCTTCTCCTTCTCCTTCTCCTTCTCCTTCTCCTTCTCCTTCTCCTTCTCCTTCTCCTTCTCCTTCTCCTTCTCCTTCTCCTTCTCCTTCTCCTTCTCCTTCTCCTTCTCCTTCTCCTTCTCCTTCTCCTTCTCCTCCCATCCAGTATTTCACACTCCAAGCTCTGGTGATCCCCCCCCGTCTGTCACCTCAGTAACCTTTCCCTGGAAATGCAATTTTCTCCTGTGGATGGAGATGCTGTTTCTCATCATGGCTCTTGCTCAGTAACATCAAACACCCAGAACAATGGTGGAGCAGTCAAAAAGCACCATGATAACCTCCAGGGGTGCAGGAAAGTCCAGGAGAACCAGTCTGGCTTTGATTTGCAGGGCCAGAAGGAACCATGTCTCTAAAGAAGAGAAACCAACACAGGGCTGGACGTTCTCCTCTGAAGCCTCGTGTGAGTCCCCAGAAATGGACCCAAGGAAGGAATTTTACATGCTGCAGTCCTCAGTGAAGAGTTAAACACCCAGCCATGCTCAGCACTCCACGCGTTGTCATCTTTGGGGGTTTGGGGGGGCTTCTGTTTGCTCATCCCTAAAAGTACTGGCTGAGGTGTCCTCCATCCCATCACCATTTCTCCTGCTCTGACCAGAACCATACTTGGAGAGAGTGGGCAATAAAAGCTCCCACACCTTCCTCAGAGGATGCTTGAAGCAGAGTTCTGGAGACAAAATCCAAACTTGTTTCCTTCCCAACCCTTCCCCGGGACATTTCCTTTGCTTTTCTCAAATATTCGGATTTTAAGCTTGTTTTTAATGATTGTTTCTGAGTTGCCCATGAGAGGGAAAATTACATTCATCCCATTTTCCCAGATAACAGAAGATGTCCTGGGAGTTTAATGTGAGTTCTTGGCTCAGAGCACAACCTAAGAAGGGGTTGGGTGAGAAGAAAGCTGTGGAGCAAGTCTGAGCATCTCCACCATGACCTGATGCTCATCTCCAGCCACCCATCATGGAGATGACCACAGCCAGGACTGGCTGAAGGATGGGAATCTCTCTCCAAGCAATCTGTGGATTGTCTCCAGCAGCTGAATGCTTGGCCAGAGGGTTTCTCAGTCCACATGGAGATGCTGAACTGTGTCTGTGGAATGGGAACAGGGAGGCTGCAGCTCAGCAAGGAGCAGAGAACGGGGCTCCCACTGAGCATTGGGACAGCCCCGGTGGTTTACCCAAATGAGGAGAAGAAAGGGGCTTTGTGGCCACTCCCCTGTGCCCCTTTATTCCAGCTCACAGTTGCTTTATCTCTCCAGGCGTTGACTCTGCGTTATCTCAGAGTCGGTCCCAGGCCCAGCAGCTCCTGAATGTTATCACTGCCTCTCCCACAGAAATCACCTCCAGCTCATGTTTGCTCTCAAATTTGCAAACACAGCTCACACCCTGCCAGTGGCTCACACCAGCCCAGCCTGATCAGGCCCAGACTAAGCAAACCCACCCTTCTCCTCCTGCCCCTCTGCTGGCGGGACCACCTCAGGGTCCATGAGTGTGTGGTCCATGATAAGAAGGGCTGAATGGAATTCCTTTCTGGAATTCAGTGAGGGAAGGGGTTGTGGAATGACCCCATCCCAGCTCAGATGCACTGGGGGTGGTCCAGAGGGTGCTCTGAGGTCCCTCAGCAGAGCTGGGGTGCATGAGGCTGAACCTGCCTACACATCCATGAGCTGTAGCCCAGCCCCAAATCTCCACAGCCTTGCTCCTTCCTCTTCTGGCCCTCATCCCAGATACTTTAGGAATATTTTTTTTCCTTGTTTCTCATCCTTTCCTATGTAAAGGCACAAAATAGTAAGTGTGACACATGCATCCACGTCCCTGCCACCTCCTCCCACCCTGAGTGTCACTGGGGTTCCTGAGACCTCTCTAAAGGTCTCCCTTGGGCCTTTTCCCCATCCCCACACCTCCCTCAGCTCCAGCTGTGACTGCAAACCCATCAGAGCCTCACACATGTCCTGGTGGGATATATCAAGTCTCCAGCCTACCTGGGCCACCTAAATCCTTCTGCACTCAAAATTTGACCTCAAAAGACTTTCAGCAGGTTACACCAGTTGCCTGCAGATGTTTCTGAATTCGGAGCTGACCTGGCTGGGTGAAAGGATTTCAAGCAGCAAACAGGCCTTGAAAGAGACTTTGCCATGGCCATCACTGGTGGATCATGACATGGCAATTAGCACTTCCCATCCTTACCAGCTTGGGCATGGAACAGGGAGCAGAGACACTGTCGCCTTGGCCAGTGGCTGCCCTGTCTCCAAAATCAGGTTTTTGCTATGGTTATGCCACAAAATGGCTGTGGGTTGTACAAAATGAAAGAAAACTTTGCCAGAGCATGGATATAAAAGGGAAAAATCCAACGTTGATGCTTCCTAGAAATGAAATTTCCTCGGGAAACCGCTTTGCACTGCTGCTACTCTGCACCAGCCAAACTGAAATTTATGGAAAACCTGGGCAGCCATGGTTGCATTTCCATGGGCTCCTTTCCCTCTGAGCACTCAGAGAACATGGGCATTTTTATCAGCTAGAGAAGTTGAACAAGTTGCTCTCAGAGTGCCAAAGTTTACCATCGGAAAAGCAAGAATATTCTCCTGTTTCGAGCCAACAACCCTTTGGTCCATAGCAGAGAGATATCCCAGCCTTTCTGAAAGGGTAAAAAGAGCTTTGGACCGGAGGGAGAAATGTCCTTGGAAAAATTGCTGGAGAAGGCTCCCTGAACAAGTGTGGAAAAAAGACACAGAAACCAGGGGAATCACTGCCCATGCAATTATAGTTTAGCAAAGTTGGGAGAAACTGCAAAATTCTGCTTAGAGAAAAAATCACCTCATGATCTCCACACAAGGTGAAACCACCAGCCTTGCCCAGCTCAGCTTTTGCTGTTTATCCCTTATTTGTGTGCTCAGTTTCCAACTGTGTCCTCCAGACCATCTCATGCCAAAGCAAGGAGCAAAAAATAACAGGAGAAAGCAAAATCAGAACAAATAGGTCCAGTCCTCCAGTGCCACATTTCACCGGAGAGAGACTGTTTATAGCTGAGCAGCCAGAGCCACAAACTGCCTGGGCAATTTCTCATTTCTATTATCTTGATTTTTTCCTCAATCTATTTGAAATTAAAATTCCCAACTAAACTGAAGATAGATGATGGGCAAGACAAGTTTAATTTTTGCTGTGGGAGCGAGGGATTGAGGTGAAAAAAACCTTGGGACCCAAAACTTCCTCGATGTGCTCGGGTCACCTCGCTGCTTTGCCAGAGTCCTATTATTTTTATTCACTCTGGCACTATTGTTCCCAATATAAATTGCCATTGTCAGGATAATAAATAGGGGTTGATAATGGAAATGCTGACAAACCATTAACTCTCGGGTAGTTTGTGAGGGGGGTTTCATAGAGATCAAGGTGCTGCAGACTTAAAATAAACACGGGGATGATGCACTTAAATAGTACCTGAACAAATTAATAATGGGATTTTTAGCATCATATTCCTCCCGTCTGATTGGGGTACCACCTTTGCTGGTAGTGGGTGGGAAGAAATGCCCACAGGAGCAGCTGGATTCGGGAGACAGAGCCAATGCATAAAGCACAGCAGTGGGAGGTGAGGCTTTGCTCCAGCTTCTCCAGAGACTGGAAATGTCAGACAATCCATAACAGGACGAAAAAGGGGAGCAGGGAGGGGGTGACTACAGAAGAACAAGCCCCGTTCATTAAAAAGAAAGGGAAAAATTCCACCTCACTTTGTAGGGCAGTACTGATAGCACTGGTCACGAGAAGGATCATTTGGGACAAAGCACATAAATATTCATAAATATTCACACTGAGCCCACACCATCCCCTCGACACCACTGAGGGTGAGGACGGCAGCTTTGGGAAGCTCAGGCATCCACCACCTTTATTTTTTATGGTTGTCCTTTATTCCTTGGGCTGTTTTATATCTCTTTTTGTGGGCAACTGCAGTAAACCTGGCAAACACAAGTGGGAATTCCACTCTAAGATGAAGGCTTCATTAGAAACCTCAATATTTAGGATAGGATGCTCATTTCTGTCCGTGGCTGGGAGGGATCCACGGAGCTTATGGGATGGAGCTGAGGAATCATGGAAACACAGAATCCCAGGATGGTTTGGGTTGGAAGGGACTTCAGGGACAATCTTGTTCCATCCCCTGCTGTGGACAGGGTCGTGGACACACTGATCTCCAGCAGCCCTCTAAATGCAGGAAAATCCTGCTAATGCAGGAAATCCTTCCCTCAATGTTCCCACTTTAGAATATTAATACCAACCCAACAGACACCAGTTGGAGGTTTTGGAATTGCAAAAAAACCATCTCTAGTTTTCTGCTTTTTGCTGTAGGGCTGAGGTCAGCAACGAAGGTGTTTTGAAAGAACAACCCCCCCAAATTTCTAGTATTCTGATTTGTTCAAAGATTAAAGTAGTTCCCAAAGCTGAACACATGAAAAGTTTAATTGCTTCTTTCATAGAGTTACATTTTTTGTCATTTTAAGCTTTTTGAGCAGAAGAACTGAGGAAGAACTGCAAGAACTGGAAGAACTGTGGAAGTCTTGTAGGTGAGTCTGTTTGAGGAGGGTTTGATTTTTACACCTCAATTTACTCCTTACATGGTAATTTCAAGCTCTTTCTAAAATCATTCAGGTTGGACAAGACCTCTAAGATCAAGTCCAAGCATTAATTGAGTTTTACCAACCTGTCCTGCCCTTTGCTTCCAGAGTTTTCCTTTGTGAAGCTTCTCAGCTTTGCTGACTGGGGGAGCAGCCCTGCACAAACTCCCTTCTTTGGATGCCATCCTTCACTGGATGCCCAGGCAGGATCAGGCTCATGTCCTTCTAGGAAAATGCATCTCTGTACCCGAGAGTCCAAGCAGGACCTTCCAAACCCCAGCTCCAACAAGAGGACGATGCTCAGGGACATTTGGCACCTGCCTGGGGAAGCTACAGCACAGCCAATGCCAGAAACCAGTTGGGAATGAAGATCCAGAGAGGAGCAACACAAAAACACAGCTCAGAGGATGAAACACCTCCCCAGCTGGTGTCAGAGACCACAGCCACCCTGGGTTATACTGGTTTGATTCCTGCCTTCTCTTGAGAGAAGCAATTTTCGTGCACAATGCCCCTTTCTGTGTGTTTTGGAAATGCCATTTTGCAGAAGTTCTGCAGTGATTTCCTGATATAATTGGCTTCTCCCCTCCATTCTGGCTGTATCAAAGCACAGAGGCCAGATGGGTATAAGAGCCTAAGTGCCTTTTTTCTCACTGTATTAAGGCAAGAAGAAACCCCAGATAATCCTGTTGTAACCTAATTGTTTGCACCCCGAGATACTCTGGGCACAACCGGGACAGGAATGATTCCCGTGGCAGAAAAAACTGGAACCAAAGGAGAATTAGGGAGAAATCCAGCCTGGTGGTGTTAGCCCAAATAGAAATACAGTGAGCTGAACTGTGACATATCCTCTTAGGAAAGGATCTTCTCCAGTGACAAGACTATTAGTGGCTGCTGGTGGGAAGCCACACACAGCCACGCAGCTGGGGCAGGAATCTGAGCTGGGGGGCACAGGGGACAAATGGAGCAGCCTGGACAACACCTCAGGATGCATAATTAGCTGTGATGAGTTTTGCTGAACCTCAGCTTGGCCACGGGAGGGGGATTGTCTTGAGGTATCTCCAAGGATATATGGTATTTGGAATTTTCCAAACAGAGCGAGCTGAAGTTTTGCTTTTTCGGCTGAAATTTGGGTTGCCCACTGAAAACCGTCCCTCTGCTGACACAGAGGTCATGTCCTGCCCCCTCCCAGCCCTGCCCTGGCGCCGTCAGGCCCTACCTGGCAGCCCCAGGATGGTGAAGTACCCGCGGCACTCGGTGAAGCCGGAGCTCTCCCGCACGCAGGTGCGCCACAGGCCCTGGTAGTTGAAGACGGCCGTCACCGGGTTGTTGTACAGGTCCTGGGTGCTCCACTGGTCCATGCAGGTGGAGGCGATGATGCCCCCGATGCCCAGGGCAGACACCACGAAGCCCATGGACTGGCAGATTGTCACCGACATGGTGCCAGCCGCGTGCGGGGCGCGCCGAGCTGGCTCTGGGGCAGGCAGCCAGGCCGGCAGCGACTTTTAGCTGGAGGTGCTGCCCACGTCACGCCAGCAGCCAGGAGAGCTCTGGGTGCACCACGCCAGCCTCCCCTCGCCTTTATCTGTTTCGGTGAGATAATTTCCTCCCTCGGTACCATTTGTTCCACCTCGCTCTCTGTTTACCTTCTCCCTCCAGGCTGAGGTGCAGCCGGCACGGCCAGGCAGGACCGGCGGGTCCCGCTGGAGAACTTCCACAGACCAAGCACAGAGGGGCTGGAATCGAATGAAACGTAAAAATTCCGGGAAGCCTAAATCCTTTCCCTGGCAAGGGTGATGCTTTTGAGCTGAGTGGAGAGGTTCAGGTTGGATATTAGGAAAAATTCCTTCATGGAATGGTTTGTCAAGCGTTGGAGCAGGCTGCCCAGGGGAGTGAGGAGTCCCCATCCCTGGTAGGATTTCACAGATGTGAGAACGTGGCACTTGGGGACATGACTGACCTGGGAGTGCTGAGGGAACAGTTGGACTTGGTGATCTTAGAGCGCTTTTCCAGCCTAAATGATTCCATGATTAATTAGCATGGCTCCATCTGGCTCAAAACATTTAAGCCAAGATTAATGTATAAAAAAGCAATGGTTGTTTGGGCAGACCTCGGGAACGTTGGGCTGGGAGCCCACATGAAAGGCAGTGCTTGCTGAAGAGTGAAAGGTGTGAACCTGCAGTTTGTTGTGGGAGGACCAAGGGGAAAACATAGACAAAAGTGCATATCCTCATTTATTATTGTTTTATACCCCTCACCCAAGCAGGAATTTGGACTTGTTTCTATGGGCAAAGGAAGATGGCAGGGCAAACCTGCTGCAAGACCAGAGCACCCTAAGATCCCTGGCCTTATTGCAGAAAATGCCTTTGTGGGGCAATGGCTTTTTTGCCCATTCTGCTCCACCCCTCACCACTTTCTTACTAGCCCAGTTTTCTACAGGTGTTTGTGGCTGGAGAGGAACAGGGAATGTGCAGGAGAAAGGGAGCCCTGTTTCAGCAGTGCCAGACACACAGAGGAGTCATGGAGGGACCTTCAAGGAGAAGTGGAGCTCAGTGGGGTGGAGTTTAGGTGGTGGAAGTGGAAGGTCAGGAGGAAGCATGAAGGAGTGGACCTCTGTCACCTGGCTGAGTTTACCCTTCCTCAAGGAGCCTGGAGTCTCCCAGATGCCTTGAGGACTTCCCTGCAGAGCTGCTTCTGAGGAAGATCCAACCCGTTGTGGGAGCAAAATCTCCCAGGGATTATTTTGGGCCTGCACTTTTTTGAGAGAACCAAGCATGGGACTGTGGGAAGTGGCGCCGTCTGTTCCCGAGGCCAAAGCAGAGCAGATCTTCTCATGAAGCACTGAGGGAGATGACACCCTCACTTAGGATTCCAGAGCCTCAATTACCAATTCCAAAACATTGTGTCCAATACAGGTGGTTGTTACACATCATTCATGAAATTAGAGCCCAAAATTAAACACCAGCCAGGGAAAAGAAAGCTCCAAAGAGTCCTGAGGTTTAAATGGAACATGACCCCATTTTCCCTTTTTTCCCCAAAAGAACAGGATTGGTGATTCATGTGCATTCAACATCACCTCTCTCTCCCCATGACATTTTTTGGGCACAGTGACATCCAGTCCCGGTGCCACACCTCTCCCACTCCGTGTTGGGGCTGCTCATTACTTCCAGTATCGGTCAACAGAACTTAATCACAGAAAGCTCTCCCAGTATCACACAGCTAAATATAGAGCCTGAGTCCAGAGCACAAACACACTCCCTGTGTTTGTCACCACCGGGATCGCCTGGAGACGGAAAAGACTCATGGCAGCCAAGGACTGTGTCCAATACATTAATTCAAAGGATAAATTCACTTGGGAGGTCTGGAAAAAGCCTCTCCACTTGGCACACGGTGATCCCTGGGTGGGGAGTGCGAGACACCTGCAAAGGGACAGATCTTGTCCAATTTATCACCCATTTATTTCAAAATGCACCAATGTACAGCAGCCAGAAGAGTAGGGTCTTGGTGTGTGAGCAGCAGCATTCCCAACCACAAAATTTTCCTAACCTTAACAAAAAGGACAGTTTTCTCCTCTGGGAGGATCTCATAGTGAAAATAGCAAAGGACTGGGCTCTTTCAACCGCCTAAACTTGATGTGACCTGTGTAACTCATCTCAGTTATCTCACACAACAGCAAGGACAAAGCCTTCCCTGGGTGTTTTTCTAAGGAATGGCACCCAAAGCTGCTCCAAGCTGTGCCCACTGCCTATCCCCGATGCTGTGGATGCCTAGGTGGTACATTACACCTGTTAAAAAGCAGAGTTTGTGCTGTTCTCTGGGATTTCAGTGATCTGGCCTCACTCTAGCCTTGCTGCTGCCCATGGGAAGGGGACTCCTCCCGGGGTGCTGCCTGGAGCCACCGGCCCCTTTCCCACCTGCAGGTTCCACTCGAACTCATCTCCTCACCACCTTCCCAACCCCGCTGAACCTCCTGCTCCCAGCACAGCGGAGGAGCCTTCTCTTGAACGCGGGATTTGTCCCTGCCAAGGAGGACGCCTGGACTGCCTGATTATTTTATTCATGAGCCGGCCGTGCTCTCAAAGACATCTGTGTGACCTATCTAAAGCGAAGTGAATCCCTCAGCCCGGAGGAGCCCCGCTCGCCCTGATCCCCCCGGGGAGCCGGCGCTGGGTGGCGGAGGAGCTGCCGGGGGAGCTCCGCGGAGCCGGACAATGAGGAACACATTGACAAAGTGTTCACATTATTGGCTGATGGGTCTGCATCAGTCACTCATTCACAAGCACAAGGTCTAAATTGCAGAACCAATTAACGGCACTAATAGCCCTTGCCTGAATTAATCTTTGAGACAAAAGAGGAGAGAAGTGGAAGAGCTATTAGCAAATCAAGCTGTACCATCCCTGCTTTATTGCAGGAATCTAAGTGTCTGTATTTGGCTATTATGAACTGACTGCAATTACAGCCCTCATTTAAAATGATTAAGTGGTTATAATTATTTTTCAATTAAAACTTAGATCTTCCATTTATACAACATTGCAGGCTTCAATTAAAGTCCTTTTCCCTCTTTTTTTTTTTTTTTTTTTTTTTTTTTTTTTTTTTTTTTTTTTTTTTTTTTCTTTTTTTTTTCTTTAGGAAAAAGTACCACTGTGGCAAAAGACTCTTGCATCTCTTCTGGCCACTGAGAGCCACGTAACATGGTAGTAACACGGTAATAACACCTTTGTTTGCATCCCTCCTTCCCGGCCTCTGAACTCCTGTGTGGCCAAGGAGATAAACTGCCAGGCACAGCACCTGCCAAAGGTCAGGGAAAACGAGCTTGGAAAGGCCTCCAAGCCTCAAACACCTCTGAAATCAGGTAAACCCACCTGGAACGGTGCATTAACCACTCTGAGGGCTAAGCAGAGCTGCAGGGGTTATTTATAAAAGATTTTGGGGGGTAGAGGGTTCTCAGTTTGTCTGGGGCTTTTGGAAAGAGCAAAACCACTGGAAAATGCAGAACTAGGAGGAGTGTGGCAGCAGATGAGCTCAGGAGAAGTTTCTGCCTAGCGTGGTTTTAAACATCTGAGGAGAGAAAAGCCAAGATCTTCCTGTAAAATTAGGCCCAGTGAAAACTTTGTTTAGTTTTAATTTCAAAATGGCATTTCCATTTCTTGTGCTTACATGGAAGAGATGAAGGAGAGGAGAGGAGAGGAGAGGAGAGGAGAGGAGAGGAGAGGAGAGGAGAGGAGAGGAGAGGAGAGGAGAGGAGAGGAGAGGAGAGGAGAGGAGAGGAGAGGAGAGGAGAGGAGAGGAGAGGAGAGGAGAGGAGAGGAGAGGAGAGGAGAGGAGAGGAGAGGAGAGGAGAGGAGAGGAGAGGAGAGGAGAGGAGAGGAGAGGAGAGGAGAGGAGAGGAGAGGAGAGGAGAGGAGAGGAGAGGAGAGGAGAGGAGAGGAGAGGAGAGGAGAGGAGAGGAGAGGAGAGGGAAATTCAGAAAAAATGTAGTGGTCCAGCCAAAATGTATTTTCCTGTGATTTCCCTTTTTTTAGCAACCTGTCCCCAAAAAATTATTTATTATTTTCATTACCTACATGAGGTTGAAGAACTCTAATAGTGTTACTTGGCCATAGCTTCTGTCACCAAGTTTGGCAAGTGTCAGTCATGAAAAAGGTGAAAAAGGCAGCTGCTGTAAAAGAGCCAGACCACTCCAAAAAGTCACTCCTTCCAATAAGATGTGACCCCCAACACGGAATGGCATAGCCAGCTTTGTCCCAGAAATGCTGGGCACACCAGGAAATTTAGAGAGAGAGGATGTTTTGCAATTCTGCAGGGAGGGCTGGGTGGAGGGGGTGACTCAGAGGGGCAGGGTCAGACAGGAGAGCGCAGGCAGCAGTGTCACCCTGCTTGTCCCAGCACATCACAGCAACACCCACCGCTTCCTGCTCTCAGGGGCTTCGAGGAGCTACGAGCAGCACAAGCTCATGAGCCCCACCATGGAGCTCTTTGGACAAGTCCAAGCATGAGCAGCTTCTCAGGAAGGGTGAACTCCACACAAATCTCTCGACTGCTTCTCCCCTGCCTACCCCCAGGAGGAGCTGAGGGAAATGTGTGGGCTGGAGAAACTTTTGTCCACCGCAAAGAGCTCAGCAGAATCATGAGTCACTGGTTGCTTTCCTGGTTTGTGTTCAGGAGCAGCCACACCAGAGGTATTGCTGGAAGGTTTAGGGAAAGCCCTTTTTCTGTCTGACCTCAACTCAACTCCACTCAACTCAACTCAACTCACTCAACTCAACTCAACTCAGCTCAGCTCAGCTCAGCTCAACTCAACTCAACTCAACTCAACTCCACTCAACTCAACTCAACTCACTCAACTCAACTCAACTCAACTCCACTCAACTCAACTCAACTCAACTCAACTCAACTCCACTCAACTCAACTCAACTCACTCAACTCAACTCAACTCAACTCCACTCAACTCCACTCAACTCAACTCAACTCCACTCAACTCAACTCAACTCAACTCAACTCAACTCAACTCAACTCAACTCCACTCAACCCCGCAGCCTTTTGTGTTTCTACCAGAGACTTAAAACTGCCCCCATTGAAGGGTGCCCAGCTCAGGTGCACTCAACAGGGGGTTCCAGGGGCTGCAGTGCCCAGAACTGGCACCTGCACACAGCTACAGACCGAGTGGGGAGGGCTTTGGCCAATGTGTCCTCTCTGGATCATGGAAGCACAGAATTGTTTGGGTTGGAAGAAGCCCATCCAGCCCCACCCCTGCCATGCCCAGGGGCACCTTCCAGCGTCCCAGGTTGCTCCAAGCCCCTCCAACCTGGCTTTGGACACTTCCAGGGATGGGGCAGCCACAGCTGCTCTGTGCAGCCTGTTCCAAGATCTGTCGGTGTTTGGGAACAGGAGATTTGGGAATAAATCCAATCACTGGAGGGAGACAACCCAGACAAACACATGAATGAACAAAGCCCAAAGCCTGGCTGGAAAAAACAAGGACCAGGCTGCAGATCCAGGGCCTTGTGTCCCTGACTGCATTGCAAGGTAAACACCTTTGCAATTAACTGCAATTAAACCTTTCTGAGCAGCAGATCTCCTAGAACAGCACTTAGCAAGGAGGGATGTCAGTACTGCCCAAACTCTTGTGCCTATTTAGTTCTGACTTCATGGCTCTGATCACACAGGAGTGGTGTGATCGGAACAGTGCTGGTACCCTCGATGGAGCAGGGTAGGTCAGTCCCAGAAACAGGCTCCTACAACCACACAGGGCCTGTCCATAACCTCCTTGTCCACAAATGGATGCTGTTGCTGCCAGCCAGCCTCGTTTCCCTTCTTTCCCAGGTTCCCAGGATGGACAGGCATTTTCCACCTGAAAGAATTCATTGATCACTTCATGTCATTTCCCCTCCTGCATTTGTATACAAATAATCACTTCTGTTGTCACCCTTCTGGGTGACACAGGAGTTATCCCTTCATGCCTGGAAGTGTTCCAGGTCAGGTTGGATGGGTCTTGGAGCAACCTGGTCTAGTGCAAGGTGTCCAGTGCAGGTGGTGAAGAATAAGAGGCTGTTTAAGACCTCTTGTATCCCAAACCATTTGATGATTCTATAATATCACTCCACAAATCATATTGGCTAGTCTTGTATTTATAACACAATTTCAACCCCATCCAGTCTACAATGGATTATTATTATTATTATTATTATTATTATTATTATTATTATTATTATTATTATCCCTCGCTACAAACCCTGCTGATAAACCACTGAGGGTGAATATTTAATTACTAAAAAGCCAAGAAAAGCAGAGTCTGAGGTTAAAAGTCAAGTGAAACTAAAGAATCTTGTGAGTTGCTCAGACTTCACCAAATTCAGTGAAGGTGGACATGCCTGGAAAAGTCCCATTTTACACACAAAAGGACTTCAGAGGCAGTGTCGTGCTGCTCCTCAAACATCGTTCTGATTTTTGCTCCTCAAAAGGCATTCTGATGTACTGAATCCTGCCATCTTCATACTGGAAACAAGCCATGGAAGAGTTTTCTGTTTGTGAGAGGTAGACAGGAAGAACTAAATAAAATAAATAAATACATATTATATAAATTAAAGTATATAAATTTGATGTGCAATGGTCACCTGGCAGATCAACACAGTTTGAGGTGACAGAGTGCTGATGTTTTTCAGCTTCTATGCATTGAAGAAATCACAAACGGTTTCTCAATCCCAGGCTCTGGAAGTTGATGTTGGCAAGCTCTGGAAGCACAGAGGCTGCAGGGAGTCCAGAGCTGGAGAGTTCTGGCAGGAGCAGAGCTGAGGCTGAGCTGAGATCAGTTTATCACAAGGATGAGGTGTTTTCAGTGGTTTCCAGGATACAAAATGGGTTTTCCCACCGCTCACAGGAGACACAATTCTATGTCGTGCTCATCCACATGTCCTGGTGCTCTGCTCCTCCGGGATTTCCCAAAAACACATCCTGATGCTGTACTTCTCCGTGATTTCCCAAAAAACAGCATTTTCAACCTCTTGGCCACCTCCAAAAAACCTCCACTTGACCCCCACCAGCCATCTTGGAGCTCAAATCCACTTGGGCCATCCCAGGACCAAATCCTAATCTTCAGCCTTTTTGGAAAACCTTCTCTATTCCCAAATCTCCCTTTGCAGCATGGATTCCCACTAAACAAGTCTGAAGAGATTCCCTGGGAGGTGATTCCCAGAGAGAAACCAGAGTGAACACAGTGACATCCCAGCTCCTCTCACCCTTCTGCAAGATCCCAGCATGGCTCAGAGTTCCTGCTCAGGCAAGAGGAGCAGGAATGGCCCCTGCAGCTCCATCCCATCCCTGGAATGCCACAGCCAAGAGCTGACCCACTGGAATGCCATCACGTGCCAATCCCATCATTCTTACACACAGAAATCCGTGTTAAACCTGCTCCAGCAGCAGCAGATCCTCGTGGGGGGAGAGAGGAGGGTGATTTCTACCATCCAAAGCCCAAACAGATGGCAAATTCCTGTGTCAGGCTTTGTGGCCAGAATCGAAAGGCTCAGGCACATCTGTCACAAACAGCATTCCCAGCCTTTCCTCTCCAAGCCTTTGTTTCTTTCTCATTGCTGTTACACCAACAGATTCCCCCTGGAAATTCAGGAATTGTGCTTGCACATAATACAGCCCTCAGCTTTCCCAGGACCTAAAGCCTGGCATTGAAGTGAACAATTGTGTGTCTGCAGTTGGTTTGGAAAGACAAAATTTACCCTGGCAGGGCTCTCCTGCACTGGGGGCAGAAAGAGCGTGGGCACTCCTCTGAATCATCCTCTTATTATTATCATTTTCTGGTCTTTCCTTCTTACTCCCAAGCAAACCTGTGTGGCCCAGACTGAAGACCTCTCAAGGTGCCTTTCAGTCAGTTTTACAGGGCTCTGCACAGAGGGAAAAACAAACAAGGAGGGGTTTCCATGACTCTGATTTTAGGGTGAATAACAGGGGGAAAATGTGGCATGTGAGGAATGAGGGTGGAGGTCCCTGCAAGGCTCCAGCAAAGTCCACTGGGGACAAGGGGCCAGCAAGAAATTCTTCCACCATCCCCTGACTGAGCCAGGATTTATTTTCCCTCTCTAGGTCACCTTTCCCCACAGGCCAGGAATCTCAAAGCCATGGTCATGTTTTTCCTAAGAGAAGGAAAAGTCCTCACCCTGAAAGAAAAGAAGTCCCCAGCCCATTAGGGGTTGTGCCTGCAGATCCTTTGTATTGCCTTTTTGCATTTTAAAATCTTTACTAATGATTTTTTTTTTACTGAAAGCATCCATTGATGTTCCATATAGGTAGAAAAAAAATTCACAAAGGAAAGTGTGGTTTCACTGTAGAGAAATCCATTTTCCCCTTGTTTTTGTCAAGTCTGTATCCTTTGCTGCTGACTGTCACTCCTTCAAGAAAAGCAGGTATCCTTCCTATTGTATTTTAATAAAATGTTCATAGCTCTGTTTATTAAATTCTTCAACTCAGTTTTTTTTTTAGGAAACTTTTCTGGAAGGTCAACCAATGTGGGGCTGGCACATAATTCCAGAGAGCAGATGTGTCTGTGCAATGCCTTTAATGCAAGGCTGCCTGAACCCCCATTTCAGAGACTTGGGGTGTTTAATGCACACCCTGTGTCAATTTTCCAGGAAAACAAAACAAAAACAAAACCAAAAAACAAACAAACAAACAAACAAAAACACAACCAACCACAAAAACAAAACAAAACAAAAAACCAGGAAGGTCAAATTATTTCATTTGTATTGGACAAACTTCCCTCCTCAGGCAGGAATTTCCAGATTTGTGCAGCCTGTTCTCCTCCCAGGTACCTTCTCCCATCTCCTCCTCATCACTGGACACACCAGGGTAGAACTCCAGAGCCCCCCTGGCTTTTCCTATTCTTTTCTCCCTTTTTTCCTCTTTTTCTTCTAAATTATTTTTTCAAGTGTTGGAACTACTAAAAACCTTCGCATCCGAAGTAATGACAAAGTTTCCCCTGCAGGGATCACTTTGACAAAAAAGCCCTATAAATATTGTCACTGGCCATATCCAGAATATTTCCAGAGTTCTCTGTTTGCAAAGCAACCCACAAATATTTGGGAAATTAATTTCCCCCTGAGGCCAGGCTGGAGGAGGAGATCCTGCAGACCCTGAGGATGGGGTGTGACCAGAGCCTCTCACTGTGTCACTGTGGGAGCAGCCTGACCCTGCATGGCATGTCTGACAGGTGCTGGCTTTAAATCAATCCCAGTAAAAGAGATCTGTGAGCTGAACACTCAAAGATTTTAAATTATTTTGTCTTGTTGGGAATTACACAAACCACAGAGGCTTCGTGATTTGCAGGAGTGATGGGAACACACCGAGCCAAGGTGGGGGAAAAAGGGACTTTTTATGGTGGAACAGAGAGCACAGATTAACCCTGCAGACCCAAACTCAGGGGAAACTTCTCCAAGAAAGACTTTTGTAAAGATTTTTGTAAACCCAAAAAATTTTTGTAAATCCAAAAGATTTTTGTTAAACCATCGGTTTGGCAGGGTAAAAGCAGCAGGCGTTTGAGCTCATGTGGCAGCAGCACAGCCCTAAGGGCAGGCCAGGGGGACAAGAGGGACGTGGCCCTCGTGGGTGCCTTCCCAGGATATTTCCACTATTCCACGATCTGTTCCCACCTTCCCAACCCCAAAATCTCCCCGGCACAGCGAGGGCGGCGGCGGCCACAGGATGGCAGCAGGAGCTCAGCGATGCAGCACCAGCGCGCATCCTCACCCTGCCCGACGCCTGCCTCTGCCACGGGCAGCGAATTGAACCATTCCATTGTCTGGAGGAAATTCCGCGGCTTTCCAGCCGGAGCCCTGCTCTGGCAGCGGGAGAGGATGGCACAGAGATAAGGGCCGGCGGTGCCCATGCGCCCGGGCATCCTTGAGGGCACGGCGCAGGGCTGGGGTTAATTGGTGGGAGAACTCCGCTGCTGCTCCTGAGACACTGCACAACCACTGAGCACTGATTACAGAATAAATGTACTTCTGAAAAGGCTGCTAGCCCACCTTCCTCCTCCTCCTCCTCATCGCTGCTCCCTCCCCCCTGACTCTGCTTAGCCAAGCTTTCCATACTGAGCCTTTCCAGCCTTTCCGGCCCATTTCAGGTGCCTCCCTGCTCTTCTCCCTCTTCCCTCCTTTTTATTGACTTGTCAGGCTGAGCTGTCGCCATGGCCTGGGCAGCCCTGAACGCACAGCCAGGCACTGGGAGAGGAGAACCCCCTCCAGCCGTGGCAGGGACGCCTCTGGGCCACTCCAGCCGTGTCTGAGCTGAATTTTCCGTGTGCTTCGCCACGCAGGAGTGGCTGGGGCTGTGCGAGGATTGCACAGGGCTCACGTTGCTGCTGCTGCCTCTGCCCTGTCTCTTTGCCTGTTCTCTCTCCAACAGCAATTCAGTTTTGCCTTTAAAAGGCAAATATTAAGGATTTAGGCAGGCAAATAAGGTTGGTAGCCATGGCGCTGTAACAGTTCTACTTTTTTTTTAATTTCCATGTTTTGGAGACCTTGATCAACTGTCGATGTTGTCAGGAAAAAGAAGATATAAATGATGCATACAGATATCCCATGATCATGGAATCATGGAATGGTTTGCTTGGGAAGACCCAACTTAAAGTTCATCCAGGCTCACCCCTGTCATGGCAGGGACACCTCCCACTATCCCAGGGTGCTCCAAGCCCTGTCCAACCTGGCCTTGGACACTTCCAGGGAGGGGGCAGCCACAGCTGCACGGGTGAACCTGTGCCAGGGCCTCAGCACCCTCACAGGGAAGAATTTCCTAATGTCAAATCTCACCCTATTCTCTGCTTCTCTATCTATTTAAAGCCATAGTGTCAGTCTCTAAACTAATGTCCAGCCAGAAATGTGGCTTATTTGGTTTTTTAACCAAATGTAACTTCATTGCAGCATTGCCAAAAGGAAGCCATGTGCTTTTCCTGAAGCCAGATTAGGAATTTTTTAGTTACAGACCTTCACCTGCCCCTCTGATGTTCCACCTGGAGGCAGGAGACAGCTCCAGTCCAGTCCTGCCCTTTTCCATGACATCCTCTCTTAAAACCAATCACTTCCCTCTGGCTCTGAGCATCCAGGTCTCCAGGCCCCACTCCCAGGGATTTGCAGAACTGAACAGGAAGCATGAGAATGGCAAAAGAAGCTGGTGCAAAAATACCATTCCCATTTCCTCCAGAGCCTCTGGGTTTACCTGAAAAATTCTGGCTATCCAGACTTGACATCCAGAGCTCAAAGATTCCCAGCATAACTTTTCCCTTCCCATTTCAATGCCTGCAGGTGCAGAGGCTGGGAAGGAGATGATATTCAGAATTAAATAAGTTATTTGGGCATTTTTCCCCCTCAGCAGAGTGGTGCTGCTTCCTCCCCCTCTGGGTGAATCTTTCCCCTTTGAACTGTTTTTCTCCCCTCCTGTTCCTGTTTGAGTCCTTGACTTACAGGGAGAATTTCTTTTCAATTTGCTGCAGGTTTTGTAAGGAGACCAAGGCAATGCTTGGACCAGGAAGACCAAAGCAGAGGGAGGCAGACCATGGATTTCTCCAGACTGTGTGACAGCAGCATGCCCTGGAGACACCTGGGTGCCACCATTGCCCCCGACCTCAGGGCTGGGGACCACAAATGAGGCTGGAAAAGGGGAATACAGCAGCAAGAGCTGCTGGTTGGTCAGGTGGAGTGGCTGGGGAAAAGCCCATTTCCATTCTGACCACTCCAAACCATCTCCCCCAGTGGGGCTGAGCAGAGCTGGAGGAGTGCTGGGGAAAGTCACTGGGATGTGACAGCACTGGTGACCCCTTGGAGAGAATAAATGCCTCAACATCTGAGAACTGGGGGCAAGAATGAACTCCTGGCTGTAGGAAGGCATCCCCACACCCAAGTGGGTATTTCTGTGTAAGGAAAGAAGTTTCCGTTCATCTCTAGACATATTGGGAACTCTAGCTGGAACTTTCCATGCCTTTCTCATGGCAATTGGCTCGGTGCCAGCACAGGAGCACTGATTGGGTTTTGGGGGTGTGCCTCAAAGCTTGTTGCCAAATTCATTGGGCAAAGTGCCAAATATCCCGCCTAGAGCGTCTAAAGGACAAGCACAGAGGTGCTCAGGGCTTTTTAGGGTGTTTTTAACAAGGTGTCAGAGGTTTCTCTGGCACCTGTGCTGGGCTTTGTCTTTGTTGTACAATGTTTATCATTTTTGTCATTATTAAAACCTCTTCCTTTACAAAACACCTCTGAAGAGGCTTCTTGCTGTTGTTAAGCCATTCTGAAAGGTGCTGGGCACCCTCAGAGTGCACCTAGCTTATTTCCATCCTGGCCACATGCAAGATTTTATCACCTGGCAGCTCCAGTGAGCCCAGCTCCTCTCCCACGGAGCTCACTGGGTGCACACCTGCCCTGGGCCACTGTTGGCACCAAATGCCATCCCTCATGTCACAGGCGCCTCCACACCCCTGGGAGCTGCTGGGTTTTCCACGTCCCCTTTAGGAAAGTCCATCACACGTGTTCTAAGCCCATCTCTGTTCACCAGGAGTCCATATCTGCCTTTAAGCAACATTATCATCAGCAGAAAGGCCCACAGAGGAAAGGATGTAGAGCCTCAGTGAGCCATGTCCCTGAAAAGAGCCATCCTGGGGTGATCCCTTTGATTTGGCCCCGAGAAATCCCATCAAAAGCTGCACTAAATTGCTGGCTCATAGGAAAATAGAAGTCATTTCATCCAGGCTTTGGGGGAGATACATCCCCCCTCCGATACAGCATCTAGCAAGGCCACAACTTAATTGTTGTTTTGTAGATGAATGTGATATCTTCCCAATATTTTTGCCAGTGGTGGGTACTTTGAGCTTCTTTTACTGGCAGGATACAAAACCAAGCAACATCATATCACTACCCAGTTACCAAGGTAACTGGAGAGAAAGATAGAAGCGTCTGGGGTTGCACACTTTGTGATCTCCCTTCATTAGCTCATTTCTTGACATCAGCTGCTTCCCCAGCTCCATTTCTCCCTCTGCCTGCAAACCACACAAGAACTGCGATTCCAAGTCTCTTCTGAGGAAGGTGATAGTGCCAAGAGGCAGAAAAACTGTTCAGGGGCTATTTGCCCCTGGATCTGGACCCACTGAAGACCCACTGGATCCTCATTCTAGAGGACGTTTGTACCCCTTGAAAGGGGGATGACTGTGTCACAAAGAAGGAACTGGCAGTGCAGTTGTTGTCCCTGTACCTCAGTGGCCCCAAGCATTGGGTCTCACACTCAAAAGGCCTCCGTGCCCAGAAGCAAGGCCATGATACCCACCCTTCCCCCACACCTGGCATTAATTCACTCCTGGGCTCACGGAAATCCAGCTGTCAGCTGGAATTGACTCCTCCAGGATCACAGGGTCACTGCCGCTGCACTGGAAAGGGTGGGATGCTAACACCAGTGCCAGAGGAAAATCCAGCTGGGAATAGACCTGATAAAGCTACAGTGATGGCAACACTGCTTCCCTAGAAGCAGTGTTCAAAGAGCAGCCAGGTGATTAAAATGCAACATAAATAAAACACGTTCAGGAGCACACAGAGAGACTCAAATGCTTCTCACAATTTGGGAGCAAGAGAGTTCCTCAAGAGAGTTTTACAACTCATTTGATGGCAAAGTGTCAAGAGAAGCTGGTGAGTTTCTAGGAAGGAATTCGTCACCATGAAGGTGCTGAGGCCCTGGCACAGCTGCCCAGAGAAGCTGTGGCTGCTCCTGGATCCCTGGCAGTGTCCAAGGCCAGGCTGGACAGAGCTTGGAGCACCTGGGCTAATGGAAGGTGCCCCTGCCCATGGCAGGAGGTGGGACTGGATGAACTTCTCGGTCCTTCCAACTCAAACATTCTGGGATTCTGTGACCATCCTGGGATTCTGTGACTATCCTGGTTATGGGGGGCCACTCTCCACATACCTTCACTGGTTTTCCATCCTGGTCCTTGTCTTTAACTCCTGGCATTTATAACTTGAATCACACCCAGGCAGATGTCACCAAGGCTGTGTGCACAGAGCTCACAACCAGTGTGCCACACCAGCACCTGGTCACTCGTGTCCCAGGCAGTGCCAAAACCTTGGGCAGGTGCTGATGGAAAAGACATTCCTGCTGCAGAGGAGGCCACCAGGGAGTGGGGGACACAGGAGAGGAGCCAAAGGGGGATCCTTACCTGGGCACTCCCAGCTGGTGCCTGAGCTCCCACCCAAGCTCAAGGATGGAAGAACAACTCCAGCCTTTGTCAGCTGCTGGAGTGCAAGGATTTGGGGGTTAATTCCTTGTCCTTATCCCTGCCAGTCCCACTCAGCATCCTGGGTGCACGGTCTGGCTGGGGCTGGTGTCACGGCAGTGCTCTCGCAGGGACATTACAGCCGTGCTCACCACGGGC
This sequence comes from Prinia subflava, assembly GCF_021018805.1. Taxonomy (NCBI): domain Eukaryota; kingdom Metazoa; phylum Chordata; class Aves; order Passeriformes; family Cisticolidae; genus Prinia; species Prinia subflava. Next base: position 5,166,255 of record NC_086257.1, on the reverse strand, counting down.
TGCAGGGGCTGCTGAGCCACAGCCTCCCTTGCCTGGCTCCACACCCCACCACACACACCCTAAATGCCAAATTCATACTGACAACAGCCAGCTACGGCCAAATCGAGCTCAGACTGTCTCTGCTTTCCCTGCTTTGCTCTCTCCAATCCCAAGGACAGTGATAAATGTGGGAAATTTGAGGCACAGATCTGGGGTGCCTAACACAACCACCCTTGCACACACCCCCTTTAAAGCCAGGAGTTTCCACCTCACTGTACCCTCTGGGGGGGTGAGTCACCACCCTGGGGACATCAGCTCCCTGCCAGCTCAATATTCCTTGGGTGCCCCCCTCATTTCAGTCACACTCAGCAGATTCCAGCCTTGTGCTGCCTCCTCAGTTACACCCTGGTTATTCCAGAGCCCAGGAAGGGTGCACAAGCCAGTAAGGAGCACACCACAAACAAGGGAACACATCCCATGGAAAGAAGGGAGTGGCAGCTCGAGAGAGAAATTATGTGCAACCTTCTCAGTGCCCAGGGATAAGAGGCAATGGGAATCTGATGCCTGGGAAGTTCCACCTGCACAGGAGGAAGAACTTTCCTGGGCAGTGCCTGAGCACTGAACAGATCCCAGGGAGGCTGTGGAGTCTCCCTCACTGGAGATGTTCCAGAGCTGTGTGGACACAATCTGTGCCCTGTGCCCTGGGATGGCCCTGCTGGAGCAGGGAGCTGGCACGAGGTGACTTCTGTGGTCCCTTCCAGCCTGGCCCATTGTGGGATTCTGTGAATATTTCTGGAATAAGTCATTGGGTTTGCCTCAGCAGCATCTCCTGGGGGTGACAGCAAAGTGCTCACTGATCTCTGGTGGCTTCAGGGTTTGGTTTGAGTGTTCATTTATGGCTGGGTTGGTCTGGGCTGGGGACAGGCAACAGGAGGCAGCTCCATTCCTGTGACACTGCTGTGCCTAAAAGACAAGCCCAGGGGACAAGTCAGGTAACACAGGCACCATCTGTCCTGCTCCCTCTGGGAGACACCTGAGGCGTGCTGGATGTGCTGTGGGAAGGAGATGGAAAAGCTGGGAATGGGATAGTTCTGTTAGCCCCTTGATAATACCAAAAAATGTGTGTCACTGCCAAGCTCAGACCTTGTGTGTCAGAGCACACCAGCCTATCCCACTGCCCACTGGGAAAGAAGATGCTTCCTGGCCTGCTTTCCAACTTCTTTCTTTTAATAATGCTGTTTGTCTCCCCAGCCGTGCATTCCTGCTTTTCCATCTTTCCCTTTGAGAAGGAAAACAAGGACAGGTCACTTGTCTTTTTGTACGAGGATCTCTCTGGACATCTCTGAGAGGGGAGAGGGAGCAAAGGAAACGAACCACACAAAACAAAGTGAGGGAACATTTTTTAATTGGAAGCGTTTTGTTTTCACCAGGATTTTAACTTTGGAGAGAGCCTCACAAATACTCTCTCAGGGTCCTCTGCTGAAGGGCTTTATTCTGCCGCAGGCGCCTTTCATGGTGCAGCACAATAGCTTTTGTTTCAGAAGTGTGGGGCAATGAGGACCTTGAATGCCAGAGGTCTGTATTATATCCATAACTGTAGATTTGGATGGTGGAACGGAGGTTGGGGGGAAGGTGAGAATGAAAAATTTCTCCATTGTGTAGATGGAGTCCTTCCAGCAAACACTGGCACAATAGGAAGCACATTCTTAAGAGCTGAAGCAGACTGTGGATAAAGACTCCCTCATTTTGTACATAATGGTCCCTGTGCTTTAACCTTGTACAGCTGCTATGACACCTGCTTTTCAAAGCCTTTGTGGCAGAACAAGCAGAGCTTTGTCTGCCATACACATTCTGTGCCACACATGTTAACATTTCTCTTTTTGTATTTACTTTTGTTTCCCCCACCTTCTCTCTCCCTCTTTTTTTCCTTCTTCTTCTTCTTCTTTTTTTTTTTTTTTTTTTTTTTTTCCAAACACAACAGTTATGAATGAATGGCTGAAAAGTAATTTCAGCCTTGATTCCGGCATCGTGTCCAGTCTGGAAGTCTGCAGATATTGTAATGCAGAATAAAGGGCAGATATTAGAGTGGGGAGTGCTGTGTTCCCTTTCTAGCAAAGCCTCAGCCTTTGTGTCTCCTTCCTCCCTTTTCCCCCCATTTCCCTCCCTTCCCATCTCTCTGGCTCTGGTTTGAAAGGACAGGCAGAACCCACCACAGCTCCCGTCCCCTCCGGCAGGAAGGGCTGCAGGACTCTGTGGCTCTGGCTCCCTCACCCCTGGGACTCAGTGGGATTTGTCTGGGATGGGGGAGGGAAGTCTAGGTCACCATTCTTGTGAGGAGATGGAAAAGGTTTGCAGCACCAGGGTCCTCGAGTGGCTTTTCTTGGGCAGGGATCCAACCCTGAGCAAAACAAGCCTGCAGCACACAGCACCTCTGGGATCTTCCCCTCCCCGTGCCATCTCCAGTGGAAGCTGGGCAAAGACATCGTGTTCTTCTGGATCCCATCACAGCTCCCCCATCCCCAGGATTCCTGGGCTGAGAAGGTGCCAGCTCCAGGGGCCAATGGGAGTAAGATAAACTGCTCCTGGTCTGCCAAGGAATAAGGGAATGGTGGCTCTGGCCCATGGAGCAGCTAAAATCCAGATCCCGAGGTCTGATAATGAGTCATGTAAGGACAAGGGAATTCACTGATGGCACCACTCCACGGAATTATCTGGAGTAGGGTGATCTGCCAGTGCCTCATCCTGCAGGTCATGGATGATCTCCATGAGGATCTGAGCGGCCCTCTCTGCTGGAAGGTGTCCTTGACCATGGCAGAGTTGTGGAATGAGATGGCCTTGAGGGTCCCTTCCAACCCAAACCATTCTGGGATTCTCTGGTCTCTGTAGGAAAGAGGTTCTGCTCCATTTCCCTCCACAAGCAGAATCAGGACTGACAGGGGCCACCAGTGTGGACCTGCTGCTGCTCTGAGCAGCTCAGCTCCAGCTCTGGCAGAGAATTCAAGCTGGGACGGGCTGGGAGGATGCTGGTGGCTTTATTCTGTCATGAACACGAGAGGAACCAGAGCAGGAGCCGAAGGCCGGAGAGAAAAATGAGTGGTCCAAAATTGGTTATTCCAAGCAGGATGCACTGCCTCTGGGCAGGACAACTTAACAGGTCCAAGGAACAGCAAAACCCCAACAAACCATCCCCATTCAAATTATCTGAGCTTTATTATTCCATTTGTTCTTGCGGCTTGGGAGGTTTCCTTTGGTTTGTGGCTGCAAACCCAGCTCTGTTCAAAGGCAGGTTTTAAGGGGTGCAGGGAAACACCTTCTCCTCAGTTAACCTCCCTTCTCAGAGCATGTGGAAGGGGTGGGGAGGATCTCCAGGGATCTAGACTCTCCACCACATTCAGCACTGGTATTCCTGTGGCATGAGAAGAGACATCAATGACAGTGAGAAGCCTGGGGCAGGAGAGGTTCCCAGCTCCCAGACACTACACTTACATTTTCCTTTTTTTTTTCAAAGGCAAAAAGAGGCCAAAATCTGAAATGAAAGGCAGAAGCCTGGCTTCTGAAATCCCTGTTTGAGTCTCAATTTTTCATGAGAACAACCCAGACATTTATTTCATGCTTGCTTTCATTTCTAATTATTGGCGGGAAGTGCCAACCACATTCACTTGATCTTTAGCATGTTCAGACTTGTTGGGCAAGGGAAAACAATCCATGGATGCATCCAGAGGACATCCACTGCCTGCAGAGTGTGAGCAGCTGGCAGGGCAGCAGGCAAAAACAGCTGGAGCAGGGCTGAACACTGAGCTTCAGATCTTGGATGCTGGGATCCAAGATCCATGGGCACAAACCCCACCTTAGGACTGTGTTCAGCAGAGCTGCTCCCCAAATTGGGAGACTCAAACAGGACTCTGCTGAGCTCCATGTTCTTCCTGAAACATCCCATCCTTCCATGACCTGAATCCAGGCATTATTGCTGTTTTAGGTGTCTTTCTCATTAAACTGGTTTGGTGTGAAGCTTGGACATGGGAACCTTCCAAGTCCAAACACCGGGAGCCAAGAAATAGCTGAATGAGAATGAGGAGAAATTAGAACTGCTGAAAACCAGGTCTCAGGGCTTTCTCACCACCCTCAGGAATCCCTAGCAAAGGATGCACTGGACTGTGCTGCACAAGGGAGGTGTGAATCCCAGCAGGCTGAATTTCAGAGTATCCTCAGGAGCAGGAATTCTTCTTCATTAAAAAAGAAAAAAAGAGGGGAAAGAACCGGAGGGGGTGCAACTCACCCGCTCAATATTCAGCCCTCCTTCATGTCAGACCCCCATGATCAGTTCACACCTCCATCCCTCAGCTGTTAATGGAGCAGGAGACAATTCCGGCACGGAGCCATCCAGAGCATAATCCTGCCATTTGAAAGCACATAAAGGCACTTCATAGCAGCAAGTGTCAATAGCCACTCCCCTATTGATATAACATCCCTTCCCTCCTCCATAAACTCCGGCTGGCAAAGAAAATAAACAAGGGTTAGATGAAATCTAACCCCAGCATGGCTATAAAAGATGCTTCATAAAAAAAAATAAAATAAACCAACCCACTAAAAAAAAAAAGTGATGTTTAATCTGCTAATTCATGCTCAGGGCCCTGCTCCTTGTTTAGGGAGTGTGTGCAGAGAGCAGCTGGGATTTGGGAGAGGGGGGAAACACAGCTCAGATCCTCCACCACCAAAGCTGCTGGGAGACCTGGCAGACACCAGATAAAAGATTTAGTGGGAAGGGGAAGAGGCTGAAGCTGAAGGAGCCCTTAATCCCCAGTCTCACTGCAGAACACTGGACATCCCTGCATCCCATGCAATGTTTGCATCCCACAGCAGCAGACACGGATCACGGATCCTGATTCCTGCCAGAGGAATTTGGGAGGGAACCAAAAGCCAGCTTTGCTGCAGACACACAGCTCACACTGGGGCTTGCTGCAGCCTCAGCTGGGACCCCAGAGGTGCCCCACTAGATCTGCCTCTCCCACCCCACCTCCCTGCCTGTGGGTAATGGCAGTGAAGAAGGAAGGACTTAAATCAAGAAACACAGACCACCAAATCTCTCTTTTGACAGCTGAGGTTCTGACAGCCTAGAAATCCTTTCAAGAGTACACACGTAGGGATGTCCCACCCCTGGAAGTGTCCAAGGCCAGGTTGGATGGAGCTTGGAGCATTCTGGGCTAGTGGAAGGTGTCCCTGCCCATGGCATGGAATTGGATCCAGCCCAAACCATTCCATGACTCTGGGATTCTATGCAAGGACTGACCAGTCAGGATCCTCATGTTCTGCAGAGTCTGTGAGGAATACGTGGGGCATTCCTAGGAGTGTCTCAGGAGAAGGTCTGACCTGCTGGGAGGAGGAGGGCAGGACACCCCTTCCCTAATCCCACCTGAGTGGGTTTATCCCCCACAGTGCCCCAGCCCAGGTAACTGTACCCAGCAACATCCCTGAGATGTGAACACCAGCCTGGGAATCCTTAGGGATTCTAGGGAATCTGGGATCCTTGGGGTTTTTCAGAACTCACCGCCGCCTGTCCCTCTGTGCTCCTCAGGAAAAGCACGGACCGGGAATGTTTTTGAGATTCCCAAGATTACCCTGCTGCCACACAACCCCCTGCACTGGCTGCAGGAATTCTCTTGGATATCTGCAATCCCACTCCACCTGAGAGAGGCTTAGTGCTCACACAGAGCTCATGAAACACATCCTGAGACCCACATCAGGCAGGGGCACATGGAGCATCACCAAACTTGTGCCCTTTTCTGGATCTGGGACTGGGATTTGGGAGAAGAGTCCAGGCTCTGGAAAATTACAGACCTCTCAAGAATCCTTGCACAAGTTTAATCTCCTTCCTCTCCATCATCCTGGGCTGCTGGAAGTTTTTCAGAAGGCCTTTCCCTTTGTTTCTAGGAGCTGGGGATTTTTGGAAGGCTCCCAGTGCCCTGTATGGGTAATAGAGCATCCTAAAATAAAAAACTAACTGGAAAAAAAAAAAAAAAAGTAAATTACTGCAAAACTGGGAAAAGGCACCTTGGATGTCCTGCTGGAGCACAAGGATGTACTTAACTTGCATGGAAGCAACCCAGAGATGTGAGGAGGGGGCTTCTGAGGCCAGGGAGGGGGTGAGGCAGCGGTGGCTTGGCTGTGTCCAGTTTATCCATGGGTCAAATGAAAGATGATTTGCAGAAAAGAACCCCCTGATTGTTTAATGAACATCTCTCAATTTACAGCAGCAGAATGCTGGGTGCCATCAAATGCAAGCCCAAGTTAAAGCTATGACTGCTTTAATAATCAATGACTGCAGAGTATTTAAAAAAACAGCAAAGCTTTCAGGAGCTTAAGACTTATTGCTCGCATTTTCTCAGCTTTCTTAAAGAAAAAAGGGGTGTTGTAGAAAATGGTCAAATTTATCATTTATAGCAAAATATTAATGTAGCAGCAGGAGACTTGATGTGGCCATCTATCTCCAAGCATTCAGACTTCAAAGGAAGCATAAACACGAAATTAATGGTTTGTCTAGTGTAAAGGAAAAATAAATGCAAATGTAGCCTCATTAATACCAAGTGGGTGACTTCTTGGTTTATGGGGTTTGGATTGATTTTGTCAAAGGCCAATAGATTTATTAAAAATGTCTTTTAAATTTAGCATCCCTATACCCATTAGTTGAAAGAAATAAAATTCTCTGCAATCGCCACCACCTCTCCTCCTCCTCTCCCCCCACTCCCCTGGATGTTGTTTTACCTAAATAAAGTTCCTGCATTAGGGCTCACTTTGCCCTGAAATATGTCTCTTGTAGGAGCTGCTATAAACGTCAGCATTTTCCCCGGCGTTGGTTTATGGGCAGAGTGAATTTTAATGGCATCGTAATCTCGCTGCAATCAATTGTGCTCCATGGGAGGGGAAACCTCGGGGAGTGGCCATTAACCACAGCTCTGCATCACTCCAGGCCCCAGCAGCTTCCAAAGGGAGCTTTTTCCCCTGGTTTTTTTTTTTAATACCTGCTCCTCAAATGTTTGTTCTGGGCTGTTTCATCCCCTTTCCTGTGGTTCCAAGTGGTTTGGGAGGATGCTCGCTCCTCAGGATGGCTGGGACACCTCACATCCATCCCAGACCCATGTGCTGCTTTGAAAGCAAAACCAGTGAGACTCCAAGTCAGAAATACAATTTAATAGAGAGAGAACAAACAGCAAGAAAGATAAAAAATAAGATAAATGCAATAGTACAAGGACCACTGACAGAGTCAGAATGCAAACCTGACACCCTGTTGGTCAGGGTGTTGGAAGCAGCCCGCAGTGAGTCCTCCCAGAGTGACAGATGTGGCTGTGTTGGAGTAGAGATGATCCTCAAGAAAGGGGCAGTCATCCTCTGGGAATCCAGTGGGAACAGCTCCCTTGTAGTTTGGGATTGCTGTTTTATCCCGGTGGAAAGGCTTTGGCTCCTCCCACTGGGTGGAGCATCTCCCAATGGGATGAGGTGATGTTATCAGTCCTGTGAGAGCCTTCAATGGCCCATTCACAGGGGATGTCCCTCGGAGGAGGATGGGTGGAGGAAGAGATAAGGAGGCCCTGCCTTATCTGGTGTTATCAGGTGTCCATTAACAGAAGGCATCCGCCCTCTTCCCCCTGGAGTTACAAGAGATAAAGAACAATATCTCCCAATCAACTTCAACAGATGAAAATAGAATACACATTTTTGGTTACATCTTTCAACCCAAGACAACCCACCAGAACAGGATGGGATGTTTGCCAGGTGTCCCAGGGATAAAAATGGCAGCTGGTGGCTGCCACCCCTGGAGTGACAGAGTGACTGAGCTGATTTAACCCCCCAAGGAACCCTGTCCCAACACATTCCATCGCCTGCACCAAGGCACATCCCCAAAATCAGAGGTTGATGCACAGCATGGAGGTCTCTTCAGGAGAACACAAGAATACAACCTTATAGTCCCACATCACATGTTTTTTGGTGGCTGCAAGGCTCAAAATCACAATGTGCTGCTTGAAAAATCATTTGGATGCTGTCCCAAACCACAGTTCTTTGGTTAAAATTGATTTTGTTCAGGCCATCTTAAAGAAAGGACTTGCAAAGGTGTTGGTGTGTTCCCACACCTGTATGGAAAAATGGGACAGTGTCACGGGAGAGAAAGAAAAGGAGAGGAACAAGATGTGGGCCCCAAGGATGTGATGGATGGAGTAAAGATGAGGAAAATGGGTGAGAGCAAATCCAGACTGGGAGGAAAGAGATCTAAACTCAGAAAAGACCTGGAAATGGCAGGTTTGAAATTCCTGTGAACAGAGGGGATGAAATGCAAGGGAGACACATCCCAGATCCCAGAGTGGGCCAGGCTGGAAGGGACCACGGTGGGTCCGTCTGCTCCAGCAGGGCCATCCCAGGGCACAGGGCTCAGATTGTGTCCACACAGCTCTGGAACATCTCCAGTGAGGGAGACTCCACAGCCTCCCTGCGATCTGTTCAGGGCTCAGGCACTGCCCAGGAAAGTTCTTCCTCCTGTGCAGGTGGAACTCCCCGGGGTCAGTTCCTGCCCGTTGTGTGGTGCCATTGCCGGGCCCCCAGAGCAAAGCCTGGCCCTGCTGAGAGCCCTCCCTGCACACAGGGACCCCCAGGGCTGAGCCCCTCTCAGCTGGGGCTCCTCTGGAGGCTGAACAGCCCCAGCTCCCCCAGCCCTTCCTGGGCACGGAGATGCTCCGGGCCCTTCAGCAGCTCCGCAGCCTCTGCGGGCCCCACTCCTTGGAATCATCCCACTCATCACACAGAAAAACATGATGTGATCTATATTCACTGAAAAAATAAAAATTAAAGTGTTGGATTACTTAGGAATTGAAGTTTCACAGCCACCTGCACACTGTGTTAAAGATTGCCAAGGGATGCACCACCTCCAACCCAGCACAAGATGCCACTTGGGCGCAGTGATTTATTCTGGAATTCTTGGCAACTCCAGATATGCAGATTTTCATTCCAAAAAACACAGGATGTAAATAGATACTGAGCTCTAGAAGTCTGTATTGCAAGAAGCAATGGTATATTTGGAATATAGGCGGAGACACTTCGAATCCAATTGATAGTGCAGGATGAAACCACTCACGCAAACATAGGAAAAGTGGATGCTGGGCAATAATGGGATAATTTCCCATAAAAGCTATCAAAAAAAGAAAAAAAAAAAAAAAGCTGTATGGCAATGCATTTATTACAAGAAATAATGAAAATCCACAAGCTGAAGCTTTGTTAAAGCCAGAAATCTTTCCAGTGCAGGAGTCCCTGAGTATCCAGAGCCCACCTGGCAAAGGCCCCTGTGCCTTTGCCTTTCCCTGCCTGGTGTGTGAATTCCTAATAAAAGTGACCCCATCTGCTGTCACTATCCCTGCATAAATCTCGGGGCTGACAGCGATTAGCACAAGACAAACGGTCAAAAAACCTAACACTCTCCTTGACCTAGAAATCATCAATTCAGGAAAGCCTCTGCAAACAGCCTGGAACCTGTCAGCAGGGCTGGGAGGGGAACAAGTCTCCCGGCTCATTTAAATCTTGTGGATGCAAAATGTTTGTCCTACATAGGCAGGTCGAAATCCAAAGCCAAACTAGAGCAGACAACTCAGCACAAACCACACACAGATGCTTTGTTTCCTCCAAGCAGAAACAAAATATTTACAGGAAAAGAAATGTGATTAGGTTCTCATTTGCATCCACATCCAAATGCAAGCTCAGCTTCAAGGGGATGTTTTAAACTGGAAATGCCATTGCAGCCTGTGCAGAGCAATTCCCAAGTCACCAGCACAAGCCAGAGCTGACCCTTTCATGGAAATCTTCCTGGCTGGGCTTTCCTGAACACACAAAAGAGCTCAGGAAGGAGCTGCAACCATTGGGAAAATGCTTCTTCTTGTACTTGAAGTTCTGTTCCCCTCCTGGCAGAGAGGAGGGGTCCTGGCTGAGCCCACACAGTTGGGAATGGGTGTCTCCAGTCCTCCCTCAATCTTGGAATGCCAAGGTTTTGGCATGGCCAGAGCACAGTTCCAAAAACGTGCAGAGACCCTGATGCCTGAGCACCTCCAGCTTGGATTGGCAAACAGGAGACAGAGACTGTGGAGAAACAGGGAATGTAGAGAGGACAGGGATTAAAAAAACACAGCAAAACACAACAACAAAAAGCAAAGGGTTAAATAATAATTAGGGCGAATTCTACTTCCCCTCCACCAGATTTGTGTTGACCCTCATAGGGAGAGTGGGAGAATTTGGGTGTCTGATGGAGAAAAACTCAATTGCAAGGAAGATCTGAGTGGACAAGGAATGCCAGATCCCCCAGGGGTAACCCAGCAAATTAGGAGGGCTGTGTAATCCGTGTTTTAGGACCTGGCCATGTCAAAATTTTGCATTCCAAGGCTGAGGGAGGACTGGAGACACACATTCCCAACTGTGTGGGCTCAGCCAGGATCCCTTTTCTCTGCCATGAGGGGAACAGCACCACAAGCACAAGAAGAAGCATTTTCCCAATGGTTGCAGCTCCTTCCTGAGCTCTTTTGTGTGTTCAGGAAAGCCCAGCCAGGAAGATTTCCATGGAAGGGTCAGCTCTGGCTTGTGCTGGTGACTTGGGAATTGCTCTGCACAGGCTGCAATGGCATTTCCAGTTTAAAACATCCCCTTGTGGTAATGAAGAATTAGGCGGAACTGTAGCTGAGCTTTGGTAAGACCGGGGACTAGAGTAACGTGAGACTAACTAGTATGGTTTCTAGCACGAACTCCGCTTTATTCCGCGAGATGGCCGGTTAAGTACAGAATGAATAGTTTACTGTTAGTAAGTACACTGTAATAAGCAGTGAACATACAAAAGTATGTAAGCAATCTAGAGTTAAAGTAGCTACAGAGATTTAGTGCCATTACCTCTATGCTGCGAGCGTCTATACTTTAACACATTCGTAGTAGCAGATAAGTTTATCTGCTACTACGTATGCTGAACGTTTTGCAACCTACTAGACCCAGGCCTGAGGCCTAGTTTAGCCTAGTTTAAAATAGCTCAAATAGTATCTGTGAGCATATCATGCCCACGATACCTGAGAAACTCAGCCACACGGAACAATCCCTCATCCTGTGTTTCCTAGGAAGTGTGCCTGCCATGAGCAGTGCCCACAGCTCCACAGAGCCAGCCAGTCCCAAACATTCCACTCCATTGGCACCCAACCCACACCTCCCACTTCAGGCTGCAGGAAAAACACCACATTGCAGGAGTTCAGCACCCCCTGTGCAGAGCCAAGCCCCGGGAGCAGGGAGAGAGGGATGGTGGGGGCATCCCAAACCTTTCCTGGGGTCAGGAAAGCCACCACCTCCTCCTGCTGGAGCACAGGGACAGCTCATTCCTCCTGATACAGACTGGGGACCTGGGTGCATTGGGATTCTCTAGCCTTGCTGGCACAGCTGTCAGTCCCTGCAGGCAGCACCAAGACTCCTCTCATCCCCAGTTCAGGATGGACTCAATCCTCTGGAGGTCCAGACCTGGAGACAGTACCACAGCTCAGCTGAGCCTGCTGGGCTGCCTCTCCCTCTGCGCCCTTCCAGCTCCTCTGGAGCCAGGATCAGCCCTTGCAGCAGGCACTGGGAAGCTCCCAAACCAGTGTCCTTTCTGAGAGCTTTCATCTGGCTGCAGAAAGAGCCAGTAAATACCTCAGGCTGATGCCTTAAGTTTTGCCTTTGGTATTTTTCATATTCTGTGCTGCCTCAGCGTGTAACTCTGGGCTACATCAAGTGTTAGCAAGGTCTCTTCACAGTTCAGGTAGACTAAAATAATCCTTTTCCAGCCTGAGAACCAAGGACACCATTGCAGCTTCAGGCCCAAAAAGTGCAAACAACAGCGAGTTGAGGAGAGCAATCTGGGAGGATGGAACTTCAAAACCTGAAGCTGTAATTGGACAATTAACCCCAATATGTAAATGGAACAAAACTTGTAAAAGTGTGAGAACTTGTAACTGGTCATCCATCTTGGGTAAAGCCATGGCCAGGCTCTTGTACTGCCCAAGGAGCATCCTTTGAAGGCCTTTTTAATAAATATCTACTTTATTTCTTTAACACTGTCTAGTCTCTGTTCCAGGTCAGCCTCTCAAGGCATCAAGGCTGCTGCTTCTCCTCCTTCCTCCAGTGCTCCGGGGCCATTCCCTGGTGCCCACACTGGCAGCAGAGGATTCTGCTGCTTTTCCCTTTCTCATTTCTCCTTCTGATAGAGCTCAGAAAAATGATGAATTCCTGCAGTGAGTTCATTCCTGCTAAACTTGCAGCACCTCTAATATTGGCTTGCAAAATGAGAGGCCACTTGGCAACCATGCAGTCAGACAACCCTTCGAGGATTGTCTCCACTGCCATGATCCTCACTGGACAGCTGGGAAGGAATCCAAGGCACCAGAGCAGAGCTGCTCTGTGCTGAGAGATCAGTTTATGCAGCAGTCATTGCACAGGGAAAACCACCATATAAGAAAAACAGGATTATGGGGGATGTTTCTCTTCCAGCCTACAAATATCAGGAAAAAAAAGATGGGCCATGTTCAGGGAAAATTCTCAGAATATCCCTCCTTGCCCTTTTCATGTTTTAAAGGCTTTGGAGTGCCAGGACAAGTGGGAATGTCTTCCTTCTGCCAGGGAAAGGTTAAATGGGATATTGGGAAGAAATTGTTCTCTGTGAGGGTGGTGAGGCCCTGGCACAGGTTGCCCAGAGGAGTTGTGGCTGCCACATCCCTGGAAGTGCCCAAGGCCAGGTTGGATGGGGCTTGGAGCAACCTGGGACAGTGGAAGGTGTCCCTGCCCATGGCAGGGTGTGGGACTGGATGGGCTTTAAGGTCCCTTCCATCCCAAACCATCCTGGTTTCAATGTCATCTTTGTCTCCAGGCACAGCCTGTTACCATCGTCCCCCAGTGAGCTCTGGGATCCCATGGGAAAAGAGCTTCAGTGGGGTGGACCTTGCTGGGATGTTCCCTGAGAGCTCTGTGAGATCCCATCCCTCTGCTCCCAACCAGGCTCCACTGGAGCTTGCACTGGGTTCCCTCTGCCTCCCCCAGGCCCACTCAGCTCCCATGGAAAGGAACGCTCTTCCCTGGGTGTGCTGCCTCTCCTGGCGTCTTCCCAAAGGACTCAGATGTGTCCCTTGCTTTGCTGTGTTGGTACTGCTCCTGGTGGAGCCTCACAAGGACTGAGTTGTGTCTCCCCTCCCTTTGAGAAGAGCAAAACTGTGGTTCTTACCCAGCAGCAAGCCCCAAACCCCTCCCACAGGCTCAGAAGAGTCTGGATGTTCAATTAGCCAGGGACAGGTCCAGTAGCTTGAATGATTCCCTGCAGAATCCCAGCACATACATGAACACTTCCTCCCCTCCGTGACACCCAGCGAGCCCTGGCCCACCCAGCAGGGCAGGTCTGGAGGATTTGCTCCCCTGCACACCCACGCTCCCCATGTCCCTGCCCTGGCTGCTGCAGCCCTTCCCACCTGCTCCCAACTCTTCGAAGGGTCCCCCTCTCCTCCCGCACCGGCAGCTCAGGAGAGCAGGTCCTCCTCCAGCGTGTACCAACACGAGCCTGAGATAATAAACGGGGCCTAGGAGAAGAGAGAAATCATCAGGGCTGTTAATTTGACACCGACTCTTTTGATCTCCTCTTCAGATCATAAGGGAAGGGTAAGTGTGCTTCCTTTTAATCTTCGCTCCCGCACTTTAAAGGCCTCAATAATGTTCCCACCAACCAGATCATTTTCATTTGCAACTCTAATTAATCTGTGAATAAATATGCTTCGGAGAGGTGGATTGATTTAAATGAGGGCTGTCTTTTCACCTTTAATCTATAATGCTGCATTTCTCTCTCTTGAGAAAATAGCTCCTAGCTTGCACTCTCTGCTTTTCTCCCCAAGTTCATGCAAGGCTCTTTCTCCTCTTTTTTATTATTATAAAATAATGGCTTCAGCAGGTGAATAAAAGGTTAGGCAAGTTTGACAAAAATGGGAAGCTATTCACCCTTGCTACCTTTAATCTACTGCATTCTCCTCCTAATGAGTGCAAATTACCCAAGCCATTTCACAGAGCCTTTCTCTGGCATAATACCTCCGGCAGCCCATTCTCACAAGGGCGGGTTTGTATTATTAGTATCAGTATTATCTTTAATCTTTTGTGGTGTGAAGAATGAGGACAACACACGGATCCACACCAGGCAGTGGGAGCCAGGCCCAGGGTAACTGGGCTCTGTGAAGGAATGGGTCCTCCAGCAGGAGGATCCTGAATCCTCAGAGGATGGAAACCCACAAAAAAAGGTCCAGCCTTGCAAAGCCTGGCTGAAGTTTTCTCTAGGAGCCTTTCAGCCCCAAAACCTATCCAGCTCCACTGAGAAATGGGCCAGACTATTCCTATCTCTGATGTGAACAGTCCTCAGAGGGTCCCCCTTTGGGAAGGTGATGGATCTGGGAGGTGGTGGAGCTGTCTCACTCACAGGGATGTTGGGATGACCCTTGGCAGAACTGAAGGAGCATCCTGGAATCATTTTGGCTGGAAAACACATTGAGTCCAGTCAGGCCCATAACTAAACCCTTTCCCCAAACACCACATCTACAGACTTTTTGAACACTGCCAGGCACAAAATCACAAGCTCTGAGGACAGAATGGATGAAGAAGAAATCTAATGTAAGACATCCCCCACAGCCTCCGAGAAACCCCAAACAAAGGGGAGGTCTTGGAGGAAATCTTTCAGTGCCCATCTCAAATTGCCCAGTTACTGAGAAGAAACCAAACGAGGGTCATACACCAAGGAGAACCTCAGAAGAGGTCACATCTTCACTGGTGATCTGGGGAGAAATTTAAGACTTTTCTCCTGGAGGTACTCGAATCAGAAAAAGATGTGAAAAAAGTCAAATCAGAGGAAGGTGTGAAGGACAGTTGCAAAGGCTCTGCAGCATAGGGGATTTGGGCAGAAAAAGCACAAGGCTGGGATCAAATATCCTCATCCCCAGAGAGAAGAGCAGCCTGGGAAGCCACACAGAGGGCAGGGGCTCTGCCTGCAGGTGAGCCCTGTGTTGAACTGCACTCACAGTGAAATAAGGAAACAAACAGATGATCTAGAAGAAATCAATGAACAGACAAGTTCCTTGTCTGTTCTCAAGTGATTGAGATGACTCAAGGAATTGCCTGAGAGGCCAAAGCAGGAAGCAGGACAGGAGCACTTGCTGCTTCATAGTGCTGTGCACAGCTGTGGGGAGTAGTGGGGACAAACTGGGGGCATTAGCAGTTTTCCATGGAAATCCCCACATCCACTGGCCCTGCCAGATCCATGGAGCACAGTGATCAGCACCAAGCCACATCCCTCACTGGCAAGAACTGATGCCACCCCTCAGCATCCATGGGCATCCCCATCCCCTGCCAGCTGGGATGCAGGACAAGGAGGGCTGGATACAGCTGGGGAGGAGAACTAACCCAGGAAACTCCTCTCCCAAACTTGGCTGGTGCTCTGCGGAAGAAATGGAACTTCCACTTGGCCCAAGGTAATAAAACATTAAAAAAATCCTCCTGCATCAGCACAAAAATCTTGGCTTTGCTTCAAGCATTAGCTGGGCAGTGGAGGAGCCCACGCTGCTGCTGGAGCCTCCATCATTCCTCTCATCTCTGCTGGTTCAGGTCCCCATTATTTCGGTTATATTATATGTCTTGCTTTTATTTTTTACATTTGCCACTTGTGATTATTATTCTGCAGCCTAAGAATGCCTGATATTCAGAGGCTTTTTGTTTCACCCTCATTATGCACACATATATGTTCAAGGTCGCCAGTTAGTCTATTATTCAAGTGGGCACTTTTTTTTCCTGTTTCATCCCCCCCTCTCCCCAAAGAGCCTCGGTTCAAGGTCTCACATTCTTCGCTTTCTCCCTTAAGTTTTACCATTTCTCTTCCTTAGAAAAACATTTTCCCTTGCCTCACGCTCTCCAGTAGTTTCCATTCCATTCAATCCCTGCTAATAAATATATCCAAAAGCAGCCCAGGGCAGACCCCACGTCAGCTGCTGCTGCTGTTCTAAAAGAATCAAAGCAAGCTCTTTATTTCCTTCCACTCTCCAACAATTTCTGGAGTCGCAAACTTCAGTACAAAGCATTCTTGGAGGTGGCCAGGATGTTTCCAGAGTATTTGCAGCAGTCCTGACAAAATCTCAGGCTGCTCTGTGGGGATTTGGGTGAATACCACAATGGAGCACGCTCATTCCTGCCATCCGACAGGAATTTTGGCTGCACTGCTGTTGTCTTGCTTGCAACTAAAGGTGAGCCAGCAAGGGATCACCCAGCAGGCTCATGTTTAATTTGGGACTAACAAGGAAAATATGATTTTGGCCCCCTACAAACCTATTTGTTTGTCAAGTGATTTCCCCCTCAGCAAATCTCCCTGTACTATCAGTTATCTCTCATTATCCAGGTGTATTTATGTATGTGCAAGGGAAAAAATGATGGAAATGTTTTCTGTGCCCTCCAAGGAGGGCTCCAAGGAGGAGCCTCACAGCACCCACTCCTGTGGGTGAGGTTCAGCTCTGATTCCCCAGTGTTGCACTTTGAGACAACCATCAAAAGGAGGAAATTCAGGCTGTTCCACTTGGGATAGGACTCACCAGAGTCCTCTGTGAGGTACTGAGGAGGAAAGTGCACTTTAATGTGCAGGATAAAGGTCTTGCCCCTGGGAGAGGAGCCACTTTGGGAAGGAGGTGCCTTCCCCAGGATGGGCACTGCAGCTGCTGCATCAATGGCACAGCCTGGCTGGGAAGCACAGGCACATCCAAAGAAAAGCTGTCAGGAAATAAAGATGTGGGCAAAGAGTTAATGGGAGCCAGTTGCACCTCTGTCAGCAATCACAGAATCGTGGAATGGTTTGTGTTGAGAGGGACCTTAAAGCTCCCCCCTGCCATGGGCAGGGACACCTTCCACTATCCCAGGTGGCTCCAAGCCCTGTCCAACCTGGTCTGGGACACTGCCAGGGATGGGGCAGCCACAGCTTCTCTGGGCAACCTGTGCCAGGGCCTCACCTCCGTCATAGGGAAAAAATTCTCATCAATATCCCATCTAATTAACATCCCTCTTGGCAGAGAGAAGGCATTCCCCCTTGTCTTGGCACCCCAGGCCCTTGCAAATTGTCTCTCTCCCTGTTTCCTGTTGGCTCCTTCAGGTCCTGGAAGGCCACAGTGAGGTCACCCCAGAGCTTCTCCTCTCCAGGCTGAACAATCCCAGCTGTCCCAGCCTTTCCTCCCAGCAGAGCTGCTCCATCCCTCTGATCATCCTGGGGCCTCCTCTGGACTCTCTCCAGCAGCTCCACGTCCTCCCTGTGCTGGGCCCCAGGGCTGGGGCAGCTCTGCAGGTGGGGTCTCACCTGAGTGGGGCAGAGGGGCAGAATCCCAATCCCTTTCCTGCTGCCCACTCTGGGGATCAGCCCTGGATCCCTTGGGATGGGGGCATGGGGAAGATCCCGACCATGGGGAAGGTGTGCAGAGGACATCCTGTGTTTGTAAGGGGTTTTTACACCCTTTCCTTTCCCTGGGCTCAGCCCCACAGAGCAGCTCTGTCACCTTGGTGTCGCATAACCCAGAGAGCCAAATTTCATTTTCCGTGGGGTCACCAAGAGCACTTCCCAAACACTGGGGACTTCACTGAAGCCATGGAAGCAGGAGATGAAGTTTCTCCACACACGGCTCCACTTGACACAAGAACCAGACCAAGACAAGGAATATTCTGCCATCTCTTATGCACATGGATTCTTTTTTTTTTTTTTTCATTTAGGAGCAGAAAGAATTCATCTCCCATCCTCTACACCACAGCATTTCTCAAGGCCCTCACACCCCAGGTTATCCTTACCACTTGTTTCATTTATAATCCGCTCTACCCCCTCTTTCTCTTCTTTTTCTGCTTTATTTTTTTTCTTAAATATATTTTATTTTTTTGTTTGCCAGGCTCAGTCGCAGCACAAGGACATGGGGAAAGACATTCTTTCAATTCTTCGGGCATTGTGGCTGCCTGAAATGGGAAACAAGACAAAGCCAGAGGAGAAAAGCTTATTATGGGCAGCCTAGTTGGAAGAAAATGAATCACCCAAACAGATAGGTTTCAATGATCTCAGGCGAACTCCGCTCTTTATTCCACACACCCGCGTCTAATTGTTCCAGAAAATGTTCATCTGCTTCATAATGACAGCAATAATGGAAATGTGAATTTCCTTATGTGAAATAAGGAAAAAAGTTTATTCAAGGGTCTGCTTCGGAAAGTACAGCCATAATGCACTTTCTTCTGGGGATTTAATAGAATTTGCTCTCAGAGAAATTGGATGGATAACAAGTAATTTTTTTAATTTGTAGACTGTGTGAGCCAGAAGAGTTTTCTGCCATGAGAGAGGGCTCACAGGGTAAAGGGACGGGGCAGTCTCACGGTATTGGAGAAGGGGCAGGATGGGAAAATTCAGTGGAAACATTTGCCCTGCTGGCACCCTGTCAGGGCCCTCCTGCTCTGCCTAGCTTTGTGGGGGGATGCAAACAACTGCCCCAGTTCGAATTCAGGACCTAAAAGTCAGACCACAACTCTAAATCCCTCCCCAAGGTCCCACCGGGCTGCAGTGCTCATCTCGTTTGGTGCAGGGTGGCATAAGCAGGACACATTTATGGGATTTCCCTGGGCAGGAAGAGCAGAAGGAATCAGGCTGGGGGAATTCCAGGGCAGGCTGGAGCAGACACTGAGTCAGGACAAGCCCAGAAGGAACAACAGGAGAACCCCAGTGTCTGCAAGGCACAGGACAAAGGAGCTCACTGGGCTTCCTGGAAGGATCTCAAGACCTAAAGTGGAATTGGAACAGCTACAATTCCCCGTGGAAAATTCAGAGGCAGAGGGAGGTGGCACCAGAGTGCATGGATTTGAGTTCACACTCTGTTGAAAATCTCCTTGTGGGCCTGCAGGTCCATCTGATGTTCTTTGGGTGCTGATGGTGCAGAAGGCAAAGCAGGATCCTCCTGGCACTGCAGCCCACTCACGGCATGGAATCCAGAAATGGTTTGGGCTGGAAGAGACCTCAAAGCCCATCCAGTCCCATCCCCTGCCATGGGCAGGGACACCTTCCACTACCCCAGGTTGCTCCAAGCTCTGTCCAGCCTGGCCTTGGGCACTTCCAGGGATCCAGGGGCAGCCACAGCTTCTCTGGGCAACCTGTGCCAGGGCCTCCCCACCCTCACTGTAAAAAAATTTTTGCTTACATCGAGATTAAACCTCCCCTGTTTTAGTTCCAAACCATCACCCCTCACCATCCCAGGGCTCAGCTGTATGTGAAGTCCATTAGCTCCAAGACATGACACAAAGTGTCCCTCTAACTTAAAATCCAGGCTCTCTCAGCTCTGCCTCTGGTCCCTTTCTAAGCCTGGAAATAAAGATTTAGGCCACACTGGGAATATTTCCTGTGTCAGGGCAGCAAGGGGGTTAAACGAGACACGGAGTTAAACCCTTGTTTAAACTGAAGAGACGTGAAATTGTTCCCTGAGGGAAACGTGGCAGAGTACCCAGCACGTCCCTGTGTTCCTGCCTGTCAAACAGAACCTGCTGCAACTTTCCAAGGAGAACATTTTGACATGAGCCCAGGTAGGAGGCAGGGTTGGAAGGGAGGCTGGCTCCCATTCCGTTTCCTTGAGCTGCAGGGAAGGAAAGGCTCCATTCAATTCCCCAGGATGCTGAAGGACGTGACCAACTTTGAAAGCCATGAGTCATCCGACGGGAGCCAGGCAGGAGGAGAACTCCTGCAATTCAAGCTGGAATTGTGCTCAAGTGCTTCAAGAGACGAGGCCTGAGAAAACAGGCTGGCAGGTGCAATTTTCCCCCTGGAGAAATTATAAACCTCCTCTTGTTGATTTATTTTAAGGGGAAGAAAGATTTCTACTCTATAAGGTTTGTGGGGTTTTTTTCTCTAAAAGACTCCCTGGGCTAGTCCTTGTCTTGATGTGAGGAGCAGTCAGGGGGAAAGACAGAGGATCTTCAGCAATAAGAATTTGCAAAATTTGGGGGCTTCTGAAAGAGGACAAGAACAACCAGAGCACAAACAAATACATCCAGTGGGTGTCTTGCAGCTCAGCAGCATAAGCTGGCTTGGGGAGGTGAGCCAGGTGCACCCTTGGACTCCCCAAAACCCATCTCCTGAGCAAACCTCCCCCAAACTCTGTTTCAGCTTAATCAGGCATCTGGGTGGTTCAGAGGAGCCCAGTTCCTCATGGCAGGAGGCTGCTTCTTGCTGGAAAAGCACTTGGGAAGGACCAGAAGGAAGGGTGACACCTCTCATTTCCTTCACATTGGGGTTTTGTCTGGCAGCACCTCTCTGTTCACTGTTCCCACACGCAGGACTTTTGAGGGAGACACAACAAAGTTCCTTGAGAAAGCTTCAGCTGTGAAGCTGGTTAAAAGGTATCTGATTTTAATGTTTAAAGTTCCAATGCTTTAAGTTTTATAAAAGTAGCAACCTGGGCTTTCCCAGGGAATTAATTGTGCAACTTCCAGTGGCATTTCAAAGAACAGTTCAGGAAATAAGCTCCTGATTTCCAGCATCATTCACAGACAAGCAAAAAGCACTTTCCCCCCCACCCATCATTCAGATTCATCCTCAAAGGGTGTCTGTTGTCTAAACAGAGACTCTGTTTTAATTGGTGGCCCAGTTTACCTTGGAGCAGGTGTCGCTGGAAGCATCCAGGACTAACCTGGAAGGTCTCATCAGCAAAGCAGTCATCTGAGGCCAGACACCTCACACAGCAGCACCGAGGGCTGATGAGCCTTTTATGTCAATGAAAAATTAAATTTGAAAAGGGTTTAACTCCCTTTTTAATTTTACTCACATGGAAAAACAAGGAGGAAGCACTTCCACAGCCACATTCCAGCTCAGCTCTGCCCCTGAAACCGCCTGCACAGGGATGGGTGCCCTGCTGATGTGTTTTACCTCTGCATTCTGGTGAAAGGAAGGGATTCCCGTGTCACAGGTCCTGTGCAAAGCCTCAGCTCCTGGGAAAACTACAAACACACAAAAGGTACTACAGGGCTCCGTGTCACACCAGCAGTTCAGTAATCCTGGGATCATTGACTGGCCTTGCAGGGTGAGCTGTGTCACCATCAAGGACAGCTTGAAATTGCCCCCAGGATCTCGAGGGGCTGAGGGCTCTATGTAAAGTGGAGGAACAAGTCCAGAATTTGGGGCTGGGAAGAGCCTTTTTGTAATCTAAAAGCTCTTGGTGAAGAAATCACCGAGTGAATCCCACCATGAAATCACCATGTGAGGATCAGGAGGGAGATGCACTTTGACGTGGAAGTCACTTGAGTGAAGAAAAGAGCAAGAAAGAACAAATATCCACCTGTCTTCATCATCAGGGCACGAGAATCTCAGTGCCTGTAGCCAACCCTACTCAGTGTAGGACACCTTTTCTCTCCTCCCCCTTAAAGTGGGAAGATCCTTAAAGCACCCCAGATCCTCAGGGATATGGAACAGTGATGCAAAACATAAACCATCTCCTCTCAGGACATCGAGCAGAGATCACCTCTCTCCAGGAGGGATCCACCCAGCACTAAAAACATTCTCAGCCTTCCAGAAACCCTTTTTTAAGCCCATCAGGCTCTTGGTGAACTCCTCTACCTGTGCCAAGTGGCACCAGCTGAACCCTGCATCCTCCATCACACCCTTTGCGCAGCCCACATCACATTCCCATAAAGGGAGTCTGCAAAAAAGCTGGTAGGGAACTTCTGGCAAGGGTGACAGGACAAAGGCTTCACACAGAGCAGGTTTAGATGGGATATTTGGAAGAAGTCGTTTCCTGTGAGGGTGGGGAGGCCTGGAATATGTTGCCCAGAGCAGCTGTGGCTGCCCCTGGATCCCTGGAAGTTCCCAAGGCCAGACTGGACAGGGCTTGGAGCAACCTTGGGATAGTGGAAGGTGTCCCTGCCCATGGCAGGGGGTGGGACTGGGTGGGCTTTAAGATCCCTTCAAACCCAAAGAATTTGATGATCCGATGATTCACTGAAAGCTTTGTTTCCTCCTAAGGTATAAAATATGTGTTTTCCAAAGGGTTTGGCTGTGCAGGATTGGTGAGTGAGGGGCTCAGGCATCCCTTCCAAACCTGCTCCTCTTCTTGCCAATGCCTGGTGGGTGTTGCATGGAATCTCTTGCTGGATTTGGACTGGGATCTGACTTCTTTAGCCCATCCACAGGATTTGGTTTCGTGAGGCTGCTTTGACGTCCTCCTAATGGGCCTTGATGGACTCCCTGTGCCCACAGCCTCTCCACACCACCTCCCACGGGGCTCTGGACACCCCTTCCAGGCGCAGCCCTGACTCTTTTTGTCTTTTCCCCACCTGGATTCTCTGAAGCAGAGTGCAGGCTCCTGGGGTTGGTTTTCCTGCCATTGTTCCTTCCCCCCTGGCGCGGCCGGGCCGAACGCATGGAAGGTCAGTGAGAAATGAAGCTGCTTTTATCTGCCATCTCCCACCAGCCCTAAGCTGGGTCCCCTTTCTCACACTGGGGCCTAGCCAAGCATGAAGGAAAATAATTTTACCCAATCTCTCTGCTCTAACGCGCACCAGCCCCCCCGCCCTCCTCTTTTCCACAACTCCCCACCAATCTAAAAGGGAAAGAATTAGAAAAAAAAAAAAGAAAAAAAAAAAGCCCTTTCCACAATGAAAGCACAGCCAGATAGAAATCTTGGTGAGGCACCACTCTAAATGTGACTGCAGCTTTCAGCCTGCCCTCACTCGAATATCGCCAGCCCCACTGTTTACTCTCCTGCTATAAAAATAATAATAATATTAATAATAATAAATAGTAACCTGGTGATTACTCGTGTTCCACGTAATTGCAACAGGCGGAGGAGAGAGGAGTGATTAATTTGCCTTGTGAATTATGCATTATTTCCCCGGCTCCTTCCTCCCCGCCAGCCCAGCTCCCAGTGCACTTCTCCGGAGCTTTGTTATGTATATTTGTGGGATGTTGTCACCTGTCCTGGCCCTGCTGGAGAGCTGCTGTGGGTGGGTATGGGTGCAGGCTGGATGTTTAATCCGCTGTGAGCGCTCCGGGTTTGTTTTCTGCCAAGCCAAGGCTGAGAGCTGGCCTGTGTCATTCCCAGAACCAGCTGCAGGATTTAGGGAGCCACGGAAAACTTGCACAAACGAGACAAAGGTGCTCCAGGCACCACGAGCAGGCTGCTCCTCAGGCTTGAAAGTGCTGAGTGGAAGAGTTCCTTCAGCTCAGCCAAACACAGAACGTGCGCTGGCGTTTCCTTGTGGGAGCATCCCTGTGCTCCAGGCAACAATCCACAGGCCTGGTGCCCTGGGCAGCGGTGTTTTCATCAAATCAGGTCATAAACAACTCCTCAGTGTCCAAAAAATAAGCAGATGTGGCAAGATAATTGAGTGGGCATGGTGGTGCTTGGTCAAAGGTGATGATCTGGAGGTGTTTTCAGCCTCAATGGGTCTCTGATGGCCCTTGGGTGTTCTTTGTGTCCCAGCAGATGCATTTCAGACTGGTGAAATTCATATCCCTGCCCAGGTGTGCCTTTTTTGGTTGGTGATGGAGGACATGGAACTCCTGCAGCAAGTCCAGAGAGGAGCCATGAAATTGCTGAGGGGACTGGAGCACCTCTGCTGTGGAGTCAGGCTGGGAGAGCTGGGGCTGCCCAGCCTGGGGCAGAGAAGGTTGTGTGGAGACCTCACAGCACCTTCCAGGGTCTGGGGAGGTTACTGGGAATCCAGAGAGGGAGTTTTCATCAGGAACTGCAGTGACAGGACAAGGGGAAAGGGTTCCAACTGAATGGTTTAGCTGAGATACATGGAAGACATTCCTGGCTGCCCCTGGCACCGTTCCTGAGAGAAGCTGTGGCTGCCCCTGGATCCCTGGAAGTGTCCAAGGCCAGGTTGGATGGGGTTGGAGCAGCCTGGGATAGTGGAAGGTGTCCCTGCCCATGGCAGGGGCAGGAATTGGATGGGCACTAAGGTCCCTCTCAACCCAAACCATTCTGTGATTCCACAGTTCTGTGCTCCAGGCCAAGCTGCAGAAGGGGTCTGGAGAACGAACACCATCCCCCTGGAGATGAACACCAGACACCAACACTCTGCCTGTCTGTTCACATTCCACCCATGATCTTCCATCCAGGAACACCTTCATCCACCCTGTGTCCATCACTGAGACCCCGAGTCAGCAGAGTGATTAAACATGTCCTTCCTTCCCAGCTTCTGCACAGCTGCTTGCAGGCTCCAGAGGGAAGGGGAGGTCCATGATTCCATGATTCCATGATTCCATGATTCCATGATTCCATGATTCCATGATTCCATGACCCAGGTGGTCACAGCAAGTGTTCAGATCCCTTCCTGGGGTGCCTCAATCAGCAGAAACACAGCCCATACAGCAGCACAGGCTCCTCAACCTACTGGGACACCTTCTCCTGCCACCTGCCTGCTGGGGCTCCCAGGAAAGGCAGATTCAGCCTCCAGGGAGGCATTCAATGGAAAAGCCAATGTCCCCCCAGGTTTGATCCCCAGGGTTACCTGCAGAATTATGTGTCAGAGACCTGCTGGAGCAAAATCCGTGCCCCTGCAATAATCCTGTGGCTACAGGTCCCAGCAGCCATCTCCTAATGGTGCTCAGGGGACTGTGGTGCTTCCCAGACACCTCCTTGTTCCTCCCAAGGAGAGGCTGGAGGGACGAGGCATGGAAAGCACGAGTGACCCCTTCTCTAGATCTTCCTAAGGAGACTTTAGGAGAGTTCACCTACTAAGGAGAGGCTGGATACAAATTTTTCAGGATCTAGAAGCTGATTAAAAGCTCAGATAAGGTCAGATTTCCACCCCCCCCCCCCCCCCCCCCCCCAAAAAATATCTTATTTTGAGAAGGTTCTGGTTCCCTCTCTCTCCTTCCTCACCATCCAAAATCCCTCTCTGCCTTCCTGAAGGTGAAAGGAGCGGAGCCACGGAGGGCTGCCAGCGAGGGAGCTCCTCTTGCTGGGCTGCCGGGTGGATTTGCTCCCTCTGTTTTGTGCCTGGGTGGATTTGCTCCCTCTGTTTTGTGCCTGGGTGGATTTGCTCCCTCTGTTTTGTGCCTGGGTGGATTTGCTCCCTCTGTTTTGTGCCAGGAACGTGCAGCCCAGGCGAGGGGCTCGGAGGCAGCCCTGGGGACAGCGCTGTCCTTGCGCTGCCATCAGGTGCGCACAAAGCCGGGAGCCTCTGCAGCACGAGAGCTCCGCGGCGCTGGAAGGCGATTAGCATATTCCGGGGGGAACTTTTTTGCTCAAAACGAGAATAAACAGAACGGGAGGATTACAAAACCAAACATGGAACATTACATGGAGCAATAATTGCCTCCTATTATTTCCCTGCACTCACCAAAACAGCTATTTAGACAAACAAAAGAGCGAAGAAAGGCAGAGACCAGTGCTGAAAGTTGTTTTATCTCTGCTAATCCCCACTGCTTTGATAAGTCTGTAATAGGATCATTTGGCATCTCCAAAGTGCAGCGTCTCAGGAAATGTCTCTGTGCAGGCAGGTTGTGCTCAGGTGTCTGTTCCCAGCTCCCAGCCGTGGGGTGATCACAGAGCCTGTCAGGCTCTGGGCACACAGTGGAGGGGAAAAATCCCCCTCTGTTTTTATGCTTGGATACAGGGAACTTCGTGCACCTCTTCAGCTGGGGCTGCTTCCAAAAACTATTTTATTATTGTTTTATTAGTCTTGTTTTCATATTTCATGACCAGGCTGCACAGGCCAGTGGTGAAATGCCCATCCCTGGAAGTGTTCAAATCCACGGGGATGTGACACTTGGGGACACAGGTCAGTGGTGAATGCCAGTCCTGGGGAATGCTTGGGCTCCACGGTCTATTCCAGCCTTAACAATTCCGTGCTTCTGTTGTTATCAGTTTAGTTACTATGGATGGACTTTGGTAAAATTTGGGTGCATTTGCGCATATTTAAAGCAGCCCATTCCACAAATGCTGTCAGCCACTAGACTGCCACAGAAGTTGGGATCAAGCAGTGTGCCCGACACCAGGGCTGTGCTGCTCCATCCCAGCTGCTGGAAACAGCAAATATCCACGTTTGTCCTGAGCCCACAGGAAGCTTTTCTCAGCTGTTTGGTATTTTTAGTCCTCACAGTGTCTCTCCCCTCTCTACATGAAGATGTTTTGTACCCAAGGCAGTTGCACCCCCTGTTTTTCATGTGCTCCAGGAGGTGTGAATTCCATGCTGGGTCCCAGCCGTGCTCTCTCCCATCTCCTCCCAGCAAGGACCATGTTGACATCAATGGTGGCAATGTCCCCATCTCCCACCTGCCCCCAACCCACATGGCACAAGCAAGAAACTTCAGTTTTCCTCCAAAACAGGGTTTTTTCCCAAAGCTGGAACACAGCAGAGACCCAAAGGGGTCTGTAGCAGCCCCCCAGTCAAAGCTGTGGTCTAAACTGGTGAGGACATCAAGTGCATGGTCTTGGTTTTGTTTACATGACTGAGCCAAGAAGAGAAATCCCTAAAGGCCAATCCATGTCACTTGTGTTCAGCTTCATCCACAAATTGGTTTTGCTAATATGCAGTGCTAGAAATTCACCTTTTCCTGGAATTTATCCCCACTGTCTCACTTTTTTCTTTGTTGCTTAATATTTCTGTGTGGAAGAAAAACATGCCCTGCTTCCACCAAGAGGGCAGAGATGGATACCTGGAGTTGATCTGGTGGAACGTGGGGGGTTCGGGCACTTTTTTAATGTTGGATTTAAGATCAATTTTAGCCATTATTTGCCATATCAAAGTTTATGAGCTGTGCACAGAAACTTAATTGCATCAGATTTTTCTGTCAGGAGCTATGCTTTTCTGTCAGATTTTATCTCACAACAAAGAATGGTTCATGCACTGCTGCTGGCACATAAGAATTCATGAGCAGCTGCTGGGGGATAACATTTTCTCCATCAGCTGCTGAACTTTTTACCTGTACAGAGCAGTGTTGCCATTGTGTTAGCACAAGAGTAGGGAAGAAAACACCTGGAAACAACTCCAAAAGGACTCTTCTGTTTCACAGAATTAAGGTCATACCATAGCCATGATCCGTCTCAGCCAATTCCCACCAAAAGAGAAGTGGTGAAAATAAACTCCTTGATTTTATACATCACTGATGCTGCTTTACACAGAGGAAAAAAACCCTCATTATGTCCCTTCCCCTTGGACAAAAGCAGCTGCTGTACTAAACCTTCCATACATGCAGCAGAGGGGGAATAAAGCAAATATTCTATGTGGACAGTTGTCAGTGATGGGAAAACGTCAGTGCAGAAGTCCTGAACTGAGATGGGTTTGACAGAAAACGGAGATGAACACGTGCCATGAACAGGCAGGAAAGTTGTATTTATTGGGAAAACATTCTCTCTGATCATTGTGGGGTTTCCCTGGCAGTGGGAAGGGAGAAATTTCCTTCACTGAGAGGAGAAGGGGATCTGCCCCTGGCAGGAATATTGTCAAGGATCAGAACAGGCTGCCCAGGGAGGTGGTGGAGTCCCCATCTCTGGAGGGATTTACAGCAGGTGAAAGTGACACCTGGGCACAGGGGTTAGTGGTGGCTTGGAACTGCTGAGACTCGGGGATCTTAAAGGTGTTTTCCAACCTAAACAATTCCAGGATTCCACAAGAATTCTGTGTTACTCCCGCCCCAGAGCAAAATGAGCTCTGCCCTCGCACCGAGCCCTGCACAATGCATAATGCAGATGTCAGTTCCTGCCCCCAAGACCTTCCAGCCTCATCTCCCAGGGTTGAAGAGGAGCAGATCCAGGTCTGGTTTGTATTTCCAGGGACACCAGAGCTGTTCCCAAGAGTCTATTCCCCGTGGGTGACTCGGGAGATGTGTACTGGTGACTGTTCCTATTCACAGCAATAATAGCAACTGAAATGAAATATCAGCACCCCATCTCATTCATCATATCTCCATTTCAAATCTGGGTTTTGTAAAGAATATTGCCAGTATAATACAGCCCCCTCAGTAACCTGCTCTGCTTTATTACACCATCCACACAAGTTTTCCATTTTTTATTGAATTGGTCACTCAGTCATACTAAACATGGCAGAAAAAGAACAGGAAATAAAAATGAACCAATAAATAGAAGCAGGGTTTCCAAAGCTCTTCTAACTGAAAAGAAAGCTGGGGAGTTCTTCAGACTTTATCCAGGAGAAAACCACCTTGCTTAGAATAAAATTGTGCAGTGGAACAGAAAATAAGATGTTACTGCAAATGAAATGTATTCTTTGGTGGCAAAAATTAAAGATGTCGTAGGAGATAGGCTTGGGCTGCGTCCATCTCCCCAGCCCTTCCCTGGGAATGATGACAGGATAGAAATGCATGGCCAGCCCAAGCCACCCATGGAGGGCTGGGCAGGGCCACCTGGTCCCTCTGCCCCTCGCCATCCCTGCTCACCCCAGAGCTTTTTAGTATGTTGGCAAAGTGAAGATGTTTAGTTTGCCGTGACATCTTATTTTCTGTTCTGCTGCACAGTGTTATTTTAACCAGAGCAGCCTGCTCCCAGATAAACCCAGAGGAGCTGAATGCCTCTGGAAAATCCTGTGCTCAGATGTGTGGGAGTGTGTGAGTGCCGGGGAGAGGGCAGGGCTGGGACTGCCCTGCATCCCCGTGGTGTTGCCCTGTTTGGGTCTCCATGGAGAAGGATCCACCTGTGCTCAGTATGCAGCTTGGAGGGGCATGAAAATGAGGATCCCTGCCCGGGGAGGAATGCTCATCTCTTCATTAAACCCAGACTGGAAGGCTCTATACTCTCTGGAAGGAGTTCAGTGTGGGCTCCGTGGGGTCTTTGTCCCATTGGGACAAGCAGTGAGTATCCCTCTACTCCAGATCCACGTGGGTTGGAAAGGTGCTGCTCAATCACCAGTCACCCCTTGGCCTCTGAATGCAGCACCTGAAAGTGTCCAAAGACCAAAAAGACCAGCTTTGGTAGGCAACACAGGACTTCCTTCCTCTCCAGCCCTGATCCTTGGTGGGATATTTAAGGTATCCAGTAATTAGTGGTCAGGACATGACCACGAGTTTGTGCTCACCTTTGGGGTCTTGGTGTGCTGGATCAGTCAGGGTCTCACAAACAGGATGGGACTCTGTCTACTGCAGACTTAGGATTTATTATTTGTCTGTATCATACAAGCAATAAGCAAGAGACACAGGAAAACAACAAAATCCATGCAAAGCTAGATCAGTGATAAAACCACAGCTGATGCAGAGCCTTTTTCTAGATATTTTCTCAACCAATAGTTTACAAGAAGAAGTTTAGAGTCATATTATTCTAGCAAATCAGAGAAAGACCCCTGTGGGTTTAATAGTAACAGAAAGACTTTTGTAAACCTAAAAAACAATACACAATAATCCATTATTTAAGGTTGAAACTTTTTCTATCTTTGCAAAGCACATATCTAAGACTTTTTACATCCTGAATCAACCATCAGTCCTTGTTCTTATGATAGATATAAATGTATTCACTTAGTTCCTAATTTATTTGCTTTCCATGAGAAAGTTTTGAGATTCCCAGCCTTTCTTCAACTTTTTGTCTACTTTCTGGTGCCTTTTTGCACTTTCTGGGGTCTTCTGCTTTCTAGATTCCCACATTGGTGTGCAAGGGAGTGTGGGATCAGCTCCCAGATCCTGCTCCATTCTGGGCCTGTGTGAAAACTGCTGTCTTTGATTATTTGAAATGCTCAGATTTCACTGATTCTCCAGTAGTCCTTGCATTAATTCTTCCATGACATTTTTCCTGACTGATTGTTCATCACAGAAGCTTTTGTGGCATGGTGGGACAACTGTCCACTGCATTTGGAGTAAAAGAAAAAGCTCAATATGTAATTTCACCAAAATATCAAGCCCTCTCTCACATCAGGAATTAAATTGATGTGAATAAACCCCCACTGTAATTAGCATTTCCAGTTTCATAATTAGGAAATGCTCAGCCTTTAGGCCACC
The DNA here is from genome assembly GCF_021018805.1 of Prinia subflava. Classification (NCBI taxonomy): domain Eukaryota; kingdom Metazoa; phylum Chordata; class Aves; order Passeriformes; family Cisticolidae; genus Prinia; species Prinia subflava. The sequence goes on along the minus strand of NC_086257.1, from coordinate 5,136,290 downwards.
ACTGGGTCAGTCTTGGAGCAGAAATCAGTGTCCCTCCCTCAGCTTCATCTCCTGAGTGTTCAGGTTTGGCCGAATGGCCACAAGGAGCTGCTGGAGTCCTCCTCCCTGGCCAGCTCTGGTTCTCGGAGTGGGGAGCACCAGAGGTCTGGAGAAGTCCATGGTCCAGCTTCTCCAGTGCCCAGCAAAGGTTCAGGTGTTCCTGAAGGTGGTTTTCCAGCTGTTCCTGAAGGTGGTTTTCCACGTTTATCACAGCATCTAAGGACCCCTCCAGCCCATGGGCCATATTTCAGTTCATTTACAGCCTGGGTCAGGAGCATTTCACTGCTTTTGCTGTCAAACCCAGGTAGAGTCAAGTTTTGGTTCTCTGCCCAGGAAAAGGCAATCCTAACACCCTGACAACACTGCAGAGTTTAGAACAGGGTCACCCACCTTCATTTAAAAAATGACAGAGATAGACAGACCTTGAAACACTAAGGGATAACTTGGGATTGGCATGGTGGGACTTGTTACCAGCCCCAGATCAAGGTCTGTAGCCCCTGGACCTTGCACATCCTTCCAGCAGCTGCTTTGCTTGCATCGATTCCACTACCTGTGGATTAAAAGCTTTGTTTAAACAAGCAATGTTCACCCAAGCACCAGACTCTTGTCTGGGACAATGACAGAACAAATAGTCCCCTCCAGGCACACTTTGAAATCCTGAAGTCCTCAAAGGCCCTAAACTAGATGGAAAAATCTTCCTTGAGCAGTCTTTCTTAGCTAACACAACCTAAGCTGGCTGGAATATGACCTCCATGGCAGCTGACTACCAGGATCTCCACTTCTTTTTGTGTTTAACTGGGGTTTTCTTTGGCCAGCTCCAGATTGGAAACATTCTGTATTCCTAGAGAAGGGACTCCTGCTTACCCCACAGCTTGGGCCAAACTTTCCCATTAGCACAGATGGGTTTTTTCCCCTGTTGTTGGTAATTTAAGTTTCACTTGCTCCTCGCTCAGTGTTTGTCATGTAAATGGGAAACTTTTCATTCAGAAAGACCAAAAGGAAACATTTAGTCTTCCTGGGTGTTTCCTCTCAGACTTTTTTAGAAATACCAGTGAAAGTTTGCCAGTATTTCTGGTCAACCAAATGACTCAGAAGTGCTTTCTCCTTTCACCACCTGCAGCCACCCAAACACATCATCTGCACGCCTTCCCTGAGCAGCAGAGCCTACAGGCTCCACCACGGGAGGGTTTTGGATCCTCCCCAAAAAACAGGGCTTGGGAGTGTGGAGCTGAAGCTGCTGCAGCTCTTCAGTGGAGTGTGGAAAAGCCCAGACAGCCATTGTCAGCCAGACTTACTTTGCAGGTAAAGAAATGTGTCCTTCCATGGTTCAATTCACCTGGAGACACCAGACTCACGTTCTCTTCTCACCAGCCAGCCCACAGAGGTTATAAATCCACTCCCAGCTTTGTGATCAGCACCACCTCATCATTGAAAAGGAGGTGGATGTGGCCCCTGGCCTTGAAGTCACCTCTTGTTGTGCAGGCAGAAGTGCACCATGGCCCACACAAAAGGGATTGGGTTCTTTGGGAAGGTGATTTTTGTGTGGCCTGGGCAGCTGTGGCAGGAGAAGACCCGGTGCTGTGGTTTCATATGGGATATCCTGAGTTACCAGGGTCTTTCTGCCCTGAACAGCAGCAGGAAATGCAGCTGCTGCCTGTACCCACACATCTGCCTGACAATCCTGATGGGTTTCAGGAGATTCCTGCTTTCCCCTCTCATCCCAGGGGCTGGGAACTGAGGGCAGCATGTCCCACAGGCTCCACATCACTTGGGCCTCCTGGACACCTCTCTGTTCACCTCTGTGCCCCGTTGCAGGAGGGAGTTCAGCCCTTTCAGAACAACTTCTGGACAGTATTTATGTTTTTCCAAAGGCAAACACTGCTGGAGACAGTTACCACACGGCAAATCTTTGTGAGTGTCCCTCAAAAGCTACAATTAATATTAATGGCAAATCAAACACCATCCCTGAGAGTCACTCTGGTGTGACAGGCTCAATTTCCAGCCCATGGCACCTTCCCATTCAGCACCTTAATACAGAGCTGACCTTTCCAACAGCTCCAGGAACGAGATCAGCCCAGGGGGATGAATAATGGAAGAGCTGTGTGTCACCCAGGATCTGCAGTGGTCACCAGGGAAGGTGTGGCTGTGGGTGGCTGAGGTCACACCTGCCTGACTGTGTCCCTTTGGTTCCCCATGACCCCCAGGGTAGCCCAGGGTGAGGCACAAGCCCTTCCTGGCTCCAATTCCCCTTCCAAGGTGCAACTCAAATGCAGGTCCTGGCAGCTCAGAGCACCACAGGGAACTTGTCCTGAGTCTCAGGCACAAAAAACTCAGCAGAGCAAGGCCATGAGGAGGTCACTGGGGCTTCTCCAGAGGTGCTGTCAGAGTTCTCCAACAGAAGCAGGGCAGAGCTTCTGGATGCCAAGGAAAAGCATATATTTTGAGGAAAGGAGGAGGATGCTGAGCTCTGCAAGCCTCCCTCACAAGCTGCTCTGATGGAAGGATGTGCTTTCCATGGCAGTGTTTGCTGAGGACACAGGACACAGCCCTGGAGCCTTCCCTCCCAGGCTGGGGCAGCACTGGCCGTGCCACGCTGCCTCCTGCCTTGTTTTGTTGCCTGTGCAAAAAGCACAAATTTCTTCCTCCATATCCTTGGGAAGGACTATTTCATGGAATGATGAGGGATGAGGCCACCCTGAAGCCCCGCAGTGTGAGCTGGAGGGCACAGGGCAGAGTTTGCTCAAAGGACTGAGTGTCTTTATTATTAATAAAGCAGCAGATCCACTCAGCCTCTGTAAAAGTATTTGGGGCATTTGTGGGAGTGGGACAAGGGGGAGGCAGAGATACCAACACTTATGCCCCAGTACAGAAAGCTTGATGAAGGTGAGAACAAGATAGGTGGAGGACTCAAACTCCAAAATTGTAACTCAACATCCATCCTACCCCACATCAACTTTCTCCACAAGTTGTCTGCCAGGGAAGAGGAAGCTCTTCATTATCCTCCATGCTCCCTTCCCCACACCCCCCATACGAGAAGAAAAAGAGGAGAGATAATGTTTGAAAAAACACCAGGAAAAAAAATAACAATAGTAATATGGATCTGTCTCCAAAGAGTGCTTTGCCTGTGTGGCAGGCACCTCCTGGATTAACCTTCTGCCCGTGCAGAAATGGGGAGTGAATAATTGAGCAGCACAGACATCACAGCGCTCCCGTCCCACACGGGGGGACAGCTGCCTCACAAAACCCCTCCAAAGGTGCCTTTTAACTGAGATGGATACAGGGGGAGGCAAGGACAGTGAGCACTGCTCATCTCTGGTGTGCAAATATAAATCTGTCATCAAAATCTTCTGCAGCAGCAAATCCACGGTGTGTCGGGCGGGGTCGCAAACAGGCAGGGGTGGTGCTGCAGGAGGGGCAGGGATCCTCCCCGAGCTCAGCACTGTCCAGGAGGAAGTTGGATAGTTCCTTCCAAACAGATCCTGGTAGTCAGATTCCTTCACACAGATCCAAGCACAGGTAAGCTCTGGGCAACCTGGGCTGGTGGAAGGTGTCCCTGCCTGTGTCCCTGCCCAGGGTGAGCTTTAAGGTCCTTCCAGCCCAGGCCATTTTATGATTCTGTGATTCTATGTTGACCTCAGTCCTTTCTTTTCCCACCACCAAGGAATACTGCCTTATCCTCTGGCAAGAGCTCATTCCCCTGTCCACACTGAAACACTTGCAGTGGAAGACCTGGGAGAGCCAAAAGTCACCCCTGGGAGAGCCAAAAGTCACCCCTGGGAGAGGACAACCCATTAGAGGCCAAGTGAGTGAAGGCTGGAGACACTGCAGAAGGAGAACCCTTTCTTTGGAGCTCCTGTTCCACTGGAATTACCTCATATATTGTGGCATAGATGATCCCATGCCACCAGGATCAGCCTTTGGGCTGACAAATTGGATGGGGGTGATTTTTCACCTCCTTTGCTCTCCTGGGGCAGGGGAAGGAGCCATGAGTTGGGTGCCCCTCTGGTGGCCCCACACTGCCCCTGTGGCTCTGCCCTGGGCACTGCCACAGCGGTGTCACGTCTGTCTGTGCCAAGCCACCACAGTTTTAGAGTGCCAAGGCTCTGGCACAGGAGTGTGGGGTTTGGCTGCCTTCCTTATCCCAGTAATTGCAGAGGCCATGCCTGAGCAAACCCCAGTGTTCAGGAGGAGGAGGTGTCAAGATTGTCTTCAGGAAGCATCACAGACCTGTTTGTTGGGGTTCAGTGTCACCACCTTGCAGATGAGTGTGGCTGAAGGGCAAGGAGAGCCTGTGCTATCCTTTCTCCCTTCAGGCAGCCTCAGGTGTGTGCCCGTGGCACTGGAAGCTGCACACCTGAGCATGGATCCCCCCACCGCAGCAGCTTTGCCCTGCAGCCCTTCAGGCCCTGGGCTCTCCTGAGGGTGCCCAGCTCCAAGCAGATGCTCTGCCCTGGCTCCCACAGGATGAGCAGTGCCTTTCCCACAGTTTCAGGAAGATCCTTCTCCAGTGCTATTGTGTGTGGTCCCCTCTTGACTGAGGACACACACACACACGTGAGGGCTGACATATGCTGCTTCCTGTCCCAGGAGACTTGGAGGCTCCTGGCATGTTCTTAATTACTGTGGGGACATCTCTGTGACAGCATCTGTGACCCTGTGAGACCTTTAACCCTGTGGCAGCCTGGTTTTTTTACACCTTACCAGAGCTCCTTTGGAGAGGGCAGTCAGGAATGATCCCACAGCTTCCTGGCCTCTCCTCTCTGCTCCATTCCTCACCTGCCCCTCGGGAATCATCTGTGAGTCCCTCTGTGTGTGCAAGCCTGCTGCTTGTGCACACAACCCTCCCAAATCCTCTGGCAGGGCTTTGGAGGGCCATGGCAGTAGGGTGTGAGTGCTGATCCAGGACGTGGATGTGGGCAATTCCTGAGCAGCTGCCTCCTCATGCCCAGCTGGAGGATGGGCAAATGCCAGCTCTGGAAGGAGCATGAGCATGGAAAAAGCTGGTTTTGATAAAAGCCAAAGTGTTTCTTCTTGTTGTTGTCCATGAATTCTTGGCCCAGACAGGAGCCTTGGGAGGTCAAGGGGCAGAGTTTGTCATAACAGGTGGGCACACCCTGACACAAGTAGGAGGAGGGATAAAGCTTTTCCAGGGCTGGATCCTCATGGACTAGGTCTAATAAAGATACAGGAATCTTAACCAGCTGAGAAGGATCTGCAGCACTGGACTTACCCAGACAGCCCTCAGCATTCCTGAGTTATCCCCCTTGGGAAGGAGCAGCACTCACCTGTCCTTACACCACACGCTGAGTGTGAGGCAGATTCATCCCCCAGTTGCTGGAGGCTGTTTTAGTCCCCAGAGCCTTGGTCCTCACAACACAGGAGCTGTGCTGAAGGTGAAGATGGGTAAAGCACAAACTCCTCCAAAGGAGGACTGCTTGGACTCAAGAGAGTGACCAGATAAAGTCTTCACCATCGAACTGGAATTGTTTGTTTTTCTTTCCTAATATTTGTTATTTCTGTGGTGACAAGCCCCTCTTCATTAGTGTCAACTCATTAGACCTGGTAATGACAACTCCTTCTTTTTGTCTAATAAATTCTTCTAATCCCCACTGCCCCACTGTTTACCCTTGGAAATGTTTATAATGGTCTCATCTGTCTCTAGTTCCCTTTTCTTTGGTCAACATGGCAGGCATTTACCCTCATAATTCTTTATTTGTAGAATTAGCACAGACTTAGACAACAGAAAAGGAAGAGATGGCACATAAACACAGAATTTCTGCCAAGGGTTCTTTGCTGTCCCACCAAATTCACAGACTTGCTTTCCACCTCTGCAAATAAGAGCCCAAATCCTGGTATGAGTCACAGCTGAACCAGGCCAGGCAGCTTTTGTTTGACTCTCCAGGTGTCTGCTGGGGTCTCCCTGGGTCAATTTGGGATGCTGCAAACCAGCAGCTCACTTTACTCTGAAGGAGTGCTTGCCCTGCCTGCAGAGGGTTGATGCCAACCAGGGAGTGAGGCAGAGAGTTTGTCCCACCTCTGCCTTCCCAAGGATGGAATCACCTGGGAGAAAGCATGAGCTGATTTCCAAGGTGTTCACAGCCCCCAAAAAAGAGGCTGCAGCCTTCAGCTGTGACAGCTGCAGCAAGGGTGGTGTAACTGCACATCTGGGGGCTCTGCTCCCTTTCTGCTGCCCCAGAGCACGGGGCTGGTCCCTCCTCTGTCCCCTCCCCTCGGAGCACAGTTTCAGGTCAGGCTGTCAGAGTGCCAGGGCCACTCCAACCTCCCATCCTAAAGAGGCCCTGTGCAATTTCATTACCCCCTGCAATGTCAAACTGCAGCTTGCTCTCATCCATCCTTTTCCTCCCAGGACTGCCCAGCCCCTCCCTCCCCAGCACCACTGGAGCAAGCTTCCTAAGGTGAATTAACCACATTAAATTTGTCTGTGTTATCTGCACTACCCTGGTGTCGGTTCAGGCGAGGATGATGGATATGGTCCTAACCCGACAGAAATTAGGGAAGTTCACACTGTGTTTTAATAGCAAATGCAGTGATTTGACAGTGAATAATGGAGCTGGTCAGGTTCTATTAGTGGCAGATTAGACCATAATTCAATCTCAAACCTTGCTGTTTTAAGCCTTTCTCACAGACTGTATTAAACCTGACCTGGGTCTGCAGAGGCAGAATGGAAGAGCTCCGTGCACGGGGGTGAATTACACCCCACAGGGGCCAGGGCAAAGCTGCAGTCAGATCCCAGGGGACCACGGTGGCAGCTCAGCCCGGGACCTCCACTTCCAGCACTCAAACTCACTCATCTGAGATACAACAGGGCTGGGAATTTCAAGGGGACATCACGACATGGGGCTGCGCCCACTGGAGAGGGGGCACAACCCCAGGCAGCTGGAATTTCAGGCTGGAAGGACTGAGAATACAGCACAGAGCACAGACAGGGCTGGAGGGGGAGGATCCAGGGGGTCCATCCCAGGAAGGGCACCAAGAGAGGGATGGACAGACCAGTGTGGAGGGTACTGAGTGTCAGCACTGAAGGAAAGCACCTCTGTGAATATTGGTGCTTCACACAGGGAGAATGCAGGACACAGGGAAGTGCCCTGGGGCATGGAGAGACAGAAAACCAGGGTTTTTCAGCAGTGGCGAGTCAGGGAAATGTTTCATGGCACAGCTGTGCCCTAAAACACCCAGCTGCCATCCCCTAAGTGGTTCTGACATCATTGCCCCATGGATGGCTTCCTGCAGCTCTTCCTTACCTCATTCCTACAAGCTGTGGCCATGGAGTGTTCCCATCACCTTTTCAAGCTCCAGGGCTGCATTCCAGGCCTGTTTTCTCACCCCTGGGCCTGCCCTGCCTGGGTTCTGTTTGCTGAATGAGAGCGTGATTGGGTGCCTGACACGGGGCTGTGTTTTCTGATTGAGAGGAGAATGCTGAATTACTTTAGCAATCATTTATTGAGTACCTAAGATACAGAAAACCTAGCAGAGATAACAATGTCCTGCAGATTAAATCCTCCATTAGAGAGGCTTCCCTCAGTAGTTAGGCTTGTAAACATTTTCCCATCAGTTTTCCCTCAGCCTCCATCCCCCCACGCTGCAAGCTGAGAGAGCAGGCAAGAATTTTGAGCATCTTCTCATTACAAGACACCCCAGAGCCCCCAAAAAGGCCTGAAATCACAGTCCTGCCTCCCATCAGGCAGAAATCTCCCTATCAGCAGCCTCTCTCAACACCCCTGCAGGGCTTTGGCTGGCTCTGGTGCTGCAGCAGCTTTTGGCCCCCGGATGCCCAGGCTGGTGTAGTTTGGTGGTGGATCCCCCAAAGTCCCCAGATCAGGACTGTCACCTCAGAAGGACACAGCCACAGACACCCTGAGGTGATATTTTGCTTCTCTGCTGCTCTTGTGACATCCAGAACCTCCCGTGTCCTCTCTGACCCCCTCTCCAGGAGTTCACAGGAGCTTTCCCTGGCACAGAAATCCATTTGCTCTGGACTTCAAACTGGAACCTCTGCAGCAGCACACTGGAGAGAGAAAACACAGACATTGTAAGGCAGCAGTACAGACAGACAGAGAGCAGCAGTCAGCAGGGTTTGTTTACACTGAACCACAATTCCTGCTCTTTCAGCTCACTGGAAACTTTGGGGTTTACATCTTGCAGCTCCTGAGTGCAGAAGACAATTTCCACCTGGACAAGGCAGCCTCAGGCTACCAATGCCCAGAAGCTGCTGGCCTTGGCACAAAGGGTGAAGTCCATTTGCCATGGGCCACCTCTTCTGGTTTGTGAGAGAGCCCAAGAGAACCCCCTGGGAGACACTGGCTCTGACAGGAGACAGCAGCAGAGCTTCCAGGACCTCTGGGAGGGTAGAGGGCCAGGATAAATGATCCATGGATCTGGAGGGGCTGCTGAAACCCACCAGGGAAGCAGAGCAGCCATGTCTAGGTGGAGGTCCTGTGCTGGAGGGAGCTGCAGCCCCTCACTGCAGTAGAAGAAGCAGAAGACAAGTGGGAGATGGAGATTTTCCCAGAAAACTGATGGAGTGAGGGCAAAGGGGTGGACAGCTTCCAAGAGGATTGATGGAGGTATTGTCAGCCTCCCCAGAGGCACCAGGGGTGGTCAAAATCCCTCCAGGAGGTCATTCCCACATCTTATTTACCTCTGCCTTTTGGGCTGCAAGGGCTGGGGGTGCTTTGCTGTTTTCCAGCCAGGAGCTGTGCATCTCTCCCTATGGAAATGCAGGACCAGGGCTCCTACTGTGGGACACAGAAACCCCTCTGCAGCCCTGGCCCTGCAGGCAGCCCTGGGGAGCCTTTCTGCTCCTCTGTGCAAGGGCAGCAGCACCTCACAGAGCACTTGGACACGGGGCTGGCTGCCCTGGCTGGTGTGGGGAAGGGTCCCTGGAGTGCCCACAGTGCAGCTCATCAGCTGAGCCTCTCCAGGAGACCCCTCAGCACAGTGGGCACTGCAATCCTCACCAATGGAGGTGGCTCAGAGCCCTCACCCTGCTCCTGGAACTCGGGCTTCCTCACCTGTACCTCCTACACAGGCACAGTCACTGGCTTTGTTTTAAGGCTTATGGCTCCTACAGTGCTGCAGGATATCTTCCCTAGGTGAGGTTCCTGGAGCAGTGGGAATGAATCCCTCACCTCACAGAGCACCACAGGCTCTGCAGGCTTTTCCTTTGTCACAAGTGCTCCCCCCTGAGAGCAGGAGCTGCAGCAGCTCAAGAGGACCCTCAGGCCAGATTCCCTCTGAGGCTGTCACAGAGCACCTTCAGCTGAGCTCCCTTCCCCTCTGGAGCTGTGTGCTGGGACAGCCAAGGGCTGTAGGAACCAGACCAGTCTGGAGGGGCTGCTTTTGTGGTGTTTCCTTGACCCTCATCAGCATCACCAGCCCTGGCCAGCACCTACATTTGTATCTGTGAACCCACAGCATCTCAGGATTGGCTTGGAAGGGAGCTCCATGGGCAGGGTAATCCTCCATCCCACCCGGCTGCTCCACGCCCCATCCAACACTTCCAGGGGTGAGGCAGCCACAGCTGCTCTGGCCAGCCTGTGCCCTCAGCAAACACCTTCCAGCAGTGACCAGGAGCCACCACAGGACCAGCCACCCCCAGGGACTCCCTGCATGTGTCCTGCTGGACTTTGTCATGTGGGAACCTCATCACGGTCCCCTTGGGTGCCAGCTCTGCCCATCACTCCCTGGATGCCCTTCCAAAGCTCTGCCACCTCCAGATGCAGGTGTGGGATCCCCTGGCCTGTTGGGGATGACAACACTTGTCCTGTCCCCGTGGTTCCCATAGGGCATGTGCCAAATTACCTAAATAATGCACCAAACGTGCCTGTCAATAACAGTGTGGTGAGATGGGAGCTGGAGTTCCAGAACAGCCTTTCCACAAGGGAGAGAAAGGGACATGCTCTCTGTAATGCTGTGCAGTAAAGAGCATTTATGCTGCTAAACCCAGCTTTAGAACAGCACCTAAACATTTCTGTTGTGTTTTTGGTGGGACTCTGGAATCCAAATGGGAGCTCTGAGAGGCTGCAAAGGTTGGGAGATGGGACAAAAAATAGCAATTCCATGTCTTATGGACAAAATCCAGCAATTCTTTGCCTTGCACTGCTCTGTCACTGGTGTAAAGCAGCTTACACAAAGCAACAGGTCAGTGTGCAGCAACAGGGAATCAACTCCCCAGCAGCCCCCAAGACATCCAGCCAAGCAGCTCCCATGCTTCTCCTGAGCCAGAACCTCCCTGAGGACACAAACCCACCTGAGGCCATTCCCAAGGGCAGTAGGAGGAGGCTGTTTGCATCATGCTTCCATGGCTCTTTCAGGGGCTCTCTTGTCTCCTGGTGCTTCAACGACCTGGGGAAACACGGAAGAGATGAAAAACACATTCCTAACACCAGCCATAGATGTGTCCACGAGGTTGGTATGGAGGCAGCCAGGGTAAAACTCAGTATTTGCAGTGGCAGCAGCAGGGAGGGCAACGTGGCAGGAATTCTTTGGCAACCCTGACCAGAATCCTTAACGTTCTCACCAGGAGTGGTGTCATTCCTGCTGCTGTTCCCAGCATTGCAGCACATGCAGGGCTGTTGTAGCTTAATCTGTGTCAGGGCTCACCTTTACAGCCAGGAAAAAGTGGGATAGGGAATCTAAACTTCCTGCTGCTGCCTCCTCTGGAGTGTGTGTAAGTCTACTGGGAAGACAGAGGGGCACAAGGACTGGTAGGATACCATGCAGTAGGTTGGGTTTGGAGGAATAGGCTGGAAAATAACCTTTGGAATGCAAACCTTGCCTCCTGCAGAACTGTGCCTTCATACCTCTTCCTGGACTGGATTTTAGTCTCAGCTTTTAATGGATCCAGCAGATGTTGCAGGGCTGGAGCAGGTGGGGTTTGTGGTGCTTCCTCCCCCTTGAACCTGCAGCCTGCCCAAGGGAGTACAGCTGACAGCCCTGACATACCTCTGTAAAAAAGGGCAGTGCTGCTTCTTTAAAACTGATGGAAATCTGAAAGTTTTTTTCATTAAAAGCTGGGTGTTTTTCCCCACGTGGAAGTGTTCACATTTTCCCTACGTGATGTTTTCAGTCATAAGCAACTGTGAGCAAAGAACAAATGAAGTCAAGAAGGGTCTGAGGGCTGGGGAAGAGGGGCATCTCCTGAGCTCCAGGACCATGTGGCCACTCAGAGTTCTGAGGGGACATTAAAGGAGCTGAAACCTCCCAAAGAGTGAGCCAGGATTTTACTACAGTAAATGACACCTGGAAATACTCCTGGAAGGGCATGGGCACCCTCAGGGTCCATCACTGTGGCCAAATACACTGACTGGAAAAGGAGGAGCTTCCTCCTGCTTCCTCCCCCTTCTGCTCCACAGGGAAAAAGGGACATCTCTGGAAACACTCACCCTGAGGGAGCCAGGCCTGGAAAACAAGGAGAAGTAAAAGGTTTAACTTCAGCACGTAAAACCCTCAGGATACACACATTCCTCACCAAACTGGCACTGCAGGAGGAAGTCACAGTGCAGAGCAGACCTGGGAACACTTCCCGGGGATCTCTGTGCAACACAACCCTTCCATCCATGGAATGGGAGCAGTGATACCCCTCCCACACCTGTAGGACACCAAAAGTGCAAAGGGAACTGTGGGTCTGATATTTTTGGGCCTGAGTGATTTTAGCCTGCTGGTAGCTGCTAACTCCTTTCCCAAGGGAGAAGTTTCTTAGGAAAGCTTCTTCCCAAAAGAATCTTGGCAAAACAATTATCCTTTCTCAAAACAATCTTTCTCCAGGTGGTGTTTTGCCTTTCTGGTTCTCAGAGAAAAACATTTTGGCCATTTCTCTAGTATGACCAATGGGATTGGGGAGGTGTCATTCCTGTTCACCAATCCTTGTTAAGTCTGTATCAGAACACCTTATAAATTTAGACAGTTAAAGCCTTTTTGATGCCTTTTGCCTTCTGAAATATTTGGAGTCTTTCGTTTTTTGTTTGTGTCCTACAGCGACAGTGAATAATTGTAAATTTGGAGAAAATTAGGCATTTAGTGCCCAGAGCCAGTCCCATGTATTGGCAAAGTCCATAAATCCCCAAAGACTGAAGGTGTGACAATATCAAAAGGTTGCTGGGAAATCACCCGTTCCTCTGCTTCAAGGTTCATGCTCAAGAGATTGCTTTTCGTGGCTGCAGAGCCAATATTTCATGGGGTGGGGATACCTGGAGTCAGTCCTCTGGGGACTGGGAGTGAGAAAAAAAGAATCATGTTCAGTGCACTGAAGCATTTCATAACTGAGCTTCAGAGAAAGTCAATCCCCACTATTTTAGTCAGGGCCAGGAGAATTTGAGGTGCACGTGGCTGCTCCAGGGCAGCTGTGCCACGCCCAGGGGTGACCTGTATTGGTGTTAATGACTCCAAAAACCTCTCTAAAGCAAATTAAAGACCATGCAGCAAATAAAAGATTTTGAAGAGCATTCTGATTTTAAACTGAATCACTCCAAGCTGAGGGCAGTGACAGCAATCCTCTTTCTCACTACAGACACAAGAAGTTAAACCTGTGGGATGACACTGAAATCATTTGTGTGTTGTACTGATCATTCAGAAGCAGAAACCGTCCCCTTGACTGCCAAATACTTCCTGGGAAGATCAGAATTCCCTACCAAAACACTCTCTCCATCGAACACTGGAGACAAATGACAAACACGGGGCTGCTCAGTCTGGACAGAAGGTACAGAGACCTCAGAATCTGAAGGGGCCACAAGGAAGCTGGAGAGGGATTCTTCATCAGGAGCTGGAATCACAGGGCAAGGGGGGATGGATCAAAGTGAAAGAGGGGAAATTTGGGTCAGACAGACACAAGAAATTGTTCCTGTGAGAGTGGTGAGGCCCTGGCACATTTGCCCAGAGAAGCTGTGGCTGCCCCATCCCTGGCAGTGTCCAAGGCCAGGTTGGATGGGGCTTGGAGCAACCTTGGGACAGGGGAAGGTGTCCCTGCCCATGGCAGGGGTGGGACTGGATGGGCTATAAGGTCCTCCCAACCCAAACCATTCTGGGATCCTCTAATTCTGTTATTTGAGCCATCCACCATCATGATTACAAATAAAATCCTCTCTCCTGAGCCCTTCACCCTTTTTTCACCTTCTGAGGAGCTCTGCCCCCTGCCTGGGTGAAAAAAGGGAATATTTTATGAATATATATTCATCTCCAGGGAATGGTTCCCTGACACCAGCAAGGAATCTGGGCACAGTCAGGAGGGAGGATCCGCAGCACCAAACCCGAAGCCTCAAAGAGCAGCACAATTTTGCTCTTTACTGGTGCAGCTCCAGGAGGATCCAGACAAACCACAGGCAAGCCCAGAGTAATTTTATCCTGATATGCCTGTCTAAACCACAGATAGCTCTTCAGGAGGGTTCTCCCTCACTTGTTAATTTAACGCTTGATATATAGGAAAAATTAGAATTAAAATGTGCCCGGCTGCTTCCTTCATTCCTGATTCCATTTAGAAATATCTCACATCTTGCCACCAAAATGAACTAAACTGCTTGGAGACGTTTTAGAGCCCGCATTTTATTTTTAGACAAGTCTGTGTGATTTAGGATCCTAAACTCCAACGAAGTTTTCACAGATCTGATTACCACGTTTAAATCCCAGCCCTGGCGTGGGAGGAGAGACAGATCTCTGCTGTTTGGATCAAGGAGTGGCTTGGGGTGGAAGGGAGCTTAATGACCACCTCACTCCATGGGCAGGGACACCTTCCACTATCCCAGGTTGCTTCAAGCCCTGTCCAGCCTGGCCTTGGGCACTTCCAGGGATGGGGCAGCCACAGCTGCTCTGGACAAGCTCTTGAAAGACCACAAGGATTTCGACCTGGGAAAGACAATCAGCCAGGTAGGGCTGAATCCCAGAGGACAAAGAGCTGGAGTCAGGTTTAACAGGTGACTTTCTCCAGAATTTAGGCAGGGTAAGCTGCACCCAAAGCCTGCTGCTCCTCCCTCCATGGGGACAGCAAGGAAAGGAAAGCAGATCCTTGCCTTGCCTTCCTCCGGCTTCCCCACAGCTCTCCAAGCAGCAGCCGCGTGCACGTGATGCCGTGGAGAAGAGGCCTGAAGAGGCAGAGGCAGCTCTGAGTTCCACTGCACGCTTCTGCAAGAGGAGAAGACAAGGGCTGCACTGGCCCCTCGTTAATCCCAGGAGATGGAGACCATGGGACCACAGGAGCCAGCGGGAGCTCCCACGGCTGCGCCGCGCCGGTGGAGCCTGCATCCTTCACAGGCACTTCTGGGATTTCTTATTAAAAACTGAATTCTTGGGCTGGGCACAAAACAAAAGAAACACGAGGCTTAAAGCGTTACGCAAGAGCCCCAGAAGTGGCCACGGGTCAACACTGTGCCACCAGAGAAGTGAATTCCAGGATACTTACGTCCCTCTCCACTGCTTTGTTTTTCCCATAGCCCACAAAACGAATGGAGATGTTGCAGCTTGGAGAGCCCAGAGTGGAGATGGTAGGTGAGGAACAAAATCCATCCCTTTTCAAATCCACGGAGTTAAGCATTTGTGAGAAAATGTGTTCTCTGCACTCATCAGGAGGGGAAAGACATAAGAAGGGAAGAAAAAGAGGGGAAGAGACAATGAGAAAGTTGTGGTTTTAATCCTGATGAGCCAAGTGCAGAGGATGAAGCCTAAATAGATTTTCTGACCCAAACATGGGGTAGACTGTGAAGCTTGGCAGCTTTTCCAGGAAAGCTTTGCACAAATCTGTCACCCAGTGCCTCCAAATAAAGCACGGAGATCACAGGAAAGGCAATATCCTGGGAGATGTGTGGAAGGACAGTGATCAGGGAACACTTTTTTTGCATTTCAAAAAGGAAGGGTTGGTGATAAATCTAGATTGGGAAGACAAAAATAAAATGTTGGGGCAGATATGTAAAAATTTGGGGTCAACCAGGTGATTAATTGATCAGGTGATCAAGTGTTTGATCAAGAAAAGAGAGAGAAATATGCCAAAGACTGGAACGAGGAAGGTGATAAAAAGAGGGGACAAAGGCTGGGAGAAATTTGGTTAAGAAATGCCCAAATCATCTACAATGCTCCTCTCCAACAAACAGCAAAAAATTAAATCTTGCAGCACTCACTAATCATTCTGGACATGAGCCTGGAGTGCTGCTTTCCCTGGGCAGTATGAACTTGCTGAACTCCATGAAATGCCCATCTTTAGGAGCACAGAAAGTTTTCTGTATTTATGAAGCAGACACCCATTTATTTGGGCTAGTGTGTGCCCTGAACAGGAGGAGAGCTGCTACAGCTACACGAATTTATTGATGGTCATTTCGGACTGACCAAGCGTTTCCTTCCCTGGAAAGGTAAATGATCTATGGATGTCACCATCCAAGCACCCCGGCAGCTGGGCAGGGTGGCACACTAATATCCAAGAAATGAGGGTCAGGTCTGGGTGCTGGTGCTGCTGTGGGGAACTGGAGGCTCCCCAGGCTGGCACAGCAGGAATGGATTTGGCTGCAAAGACCTGCATCCTGAGACATGGGAAGGGGAAGGAGATTTTCCAAAAGGAAATCTAATTTGGTGCCGGAACCAGCACCAAGTGATCATCACAAGAGTGAGCAATTAATGATCAATCCAAAATCTGCACTTGTTTCCTTCCTCGAGCACAAAATGAGGCCAGATACTCAAACCCCACCAGCCTCTCTGCACAGAACCAAATTCAATTCATCAGAAACACAGCAGAAACCCCCATGTTTGCCTGGCTTTGAGTCCAAACTGCAAAAAGCAGGTGCTCACAGCACCAGTGTTTGCCCAGGGGATGCTGGCAGGGTACCCTGAGTGTGTATCCATGGAGGGGATGCACTCCTGGGGCTGGTGACTGGCTCTGCCTCAGTTCCTGCTCCGGTCTCTCCCGTGGGACCAGGGAATTGGGGTTTCTCCAGCTCTGTTGCCGCTCATCCCGGCACAAGGGAACCTCCCACCTCCCACCAGACACCACAAACAGACCAGGCTCACAGGCACCAAGCTCCAAAGTGAAGCAAGGCAATTTGCAATAAAAAAAGCCCCAATATTTGTCAATGCATCCGTCCCTCATGCCCAGCACCAGTTAATCAGAGAGCCAGGGAATGACAGAACGGCTTGGCTTTGAAGGGACCTTAAAGGTCATCTCATTCCAATCCCCTGCCATGGCCAGGGACACAACCCAGTTAAAAAAATAAACTCTCAAAAGGACCTGACCCTTCAGGGGTTAAAGACAAGAAAAGGGACAACCTGCCCACGGCCAACACAGCGTTTCCAACAAGCTCCTCTTGCAAAATTAGCACAGCCTCAGCTTCCTCGACTTCCTTACAATTCAAACTCGACAGCTTCAAGGAGAATTGGAAGTTTCTCGGCCAGGGTGTCTCTCATTCTTCTTTTTTTCTTTCTTTCTTTCTTTCTCTGCTCTGTCCCAGCATCCAAGAGGTTTTCCTGGTGGGGATGTAGAAAGTGTGTTACCGTTCCTGGGTGAAGAGGGGAAGCAAACAGGAACCCGTGTTCACTCCAAGACAGGGCTGATTAATTTGCAGTTAACATCCGCTCGCTTCATTATCCCTTCATCGGAGCCTGACAAATGTGCAAACAACAATGAAAAATAGAAATTAATAGGAGTATTAGCACTGCACACAACCTGCTATGGATTTAATCCCCACAACAGAACATATGGATGTGTTACACCTTCTTTCTTTGTAATGACCTCGCACCCACCCTCCTGTCCTTGGGCAGGAATCTATTTAAATTTAAAGAGATCTATTTATATACACACATTTGTGTGTGTGTGTCCATGTCTATCCAGATGCATGGGCACACGTGGAGGGGAAGGTTTGCTCATCACTTATTAATTGAGGCTGGGAAAAGCCCTTGGACTAAACTAAAGCACCTGGGCAATTTGACCTTCTGTTCCCAAAGTCTCAGGGAGGGAAGGGACCTGCGGGGCCCTGTCCCCACCTGGCTCCACACTGAAGGAGGAGCATCGACACAGGCTGGGAGCAGGAACACCCTGATGCCACTGTGCACCCACCCATCATCCTGTCCCCGAGAGACAAGGCATCAGGGCACTTCCTCTCCTCATTATTCTAATTTTCACCTCCTTTCCATGGTTTTTGATGCTTGTCTGCTGGGCTCAGAGGCTGCTTTTCACCAGGACCTCACGGAGGAGCCACGTTTGAGTGGGAAGCAGATGCTGTCCCGTTTTTCTGTAGGCATCTCCTCCAGCCCTGCTGCTACTTGAAGAGGAATGTGTGGGCTGGGAGGCCAAGAGGTGATTAAAAAATTATATTAAAGCGTGCTTGTGCCAAACCTCTGTAGTCCCTCGAGTCAGGCAATGTCACCACAACAGAGCGAAAATCCACAGTGGGGTGTTTGTACATCCTCCAGGAAAACCTGAGGATCTGGAAGGAAACAGGGAATTTCAATCATTGCCACTTTTCTCACTGAAATCCCCTTGAAAGAAATGCTATTGAAAGAGCTCCTCATCTACCCTTCAAGGTGACCTGCAAATGAGGAAAAATGGGTTTGTGGCCTTATTTTTGGCTGAGTTACGAAGGCCTGGAAAGTTGGCAGGGATTTGAAGCAACACTGGGATTTCATTTTCTTTTTCTCCATTTTTCTATATTTTTTTTCCTGCTAGAAATGTTGTTCTTGTTTTGCCTGGCACTTGGTGGGCAAGGAGAGAACCCGTGAAATCCAACCATGACAGGGGACTGACACTGGTACATCTGAAAGAAGGACACACAGTCACACCAGCTGCTCGTTTGCCTCCAAAGGAAGAGAGGGAATACTTTTGGCTGCAGGAGGGTTATTTCTAGGTGGGAGAGAAAGCATTTGTTTAGCTTCTGTTGGCCTCTATTTAACTCCCTGATCTAAGGAAATCTTGGGTGAAAGTAAGGCTCTGATAAAGATCTAATGCCCTTTCTTCTTTCAGTGCCTGCTGGGGGAATTCCCATGTAAGTAGGGCTGGAAGGAGTAGGAGGAGAGGGGAAAAACCCTTGTCTGTGTCAGGAAAAAACTGACTCACGCTAATAGCTCACAGGGAAGGAAGGAGGCAAACATTAAAATACCTACAAGGAAATTTGGAGAAATTAGAAGCAATTAAATACTCTAAATCAGAGGGCTCTGACCTTGCTAAGGAAGAAAACCTGGATGAGGCAGCCAAAAGATAAACCAGGAAAAATGCAGCTCGGGCGAGCAGGGAGCAGGGACATTGTTCAGCCCAGAGAGGGTTTGGTTTGTGAAGCTGTGTCAGGGAGGGGACCCTGCCCCGGGGCTCATCACTGATGGGCAATAGGAGAGCCCGGCTCCTCGCCCAGACCCGCGGGGGGATCACCCCCTGTGCCACCCGGGGGTCCCCTCGGCCTCCCATCCCTGCTGGCCGGGGATTTTCTTATTTCAAAGCTGAAAGAGCCAAAAATATCTGAGCGCTCCTGGGACACCCAAAATGTTTCACCACTGCAGGGAGGGGCTGAGCTCTGGTGGCACCACCTCTGACCCCGCTGGGCAAACAGCAGCAGTGCCACCCTCCGAGAGAGGGGACAGCAGCCAGAGTGCAGCAGAGACCTCTTGTTGCCTCCAAACTGGTTTTCCCTCACACAGCACCACAACACCCCAGCCTTCCCCGGGAATGGAGAGCCCTGATTTTCCAGAGGCCTTGTGGGGTTAGAGAGATCGGACATCAAACCTGCCACCCACCAAGGAATTTGCACTGGGATAGTCTAAAGGACTGTCCACAGCTGTGAGACACAGTAAAAATATCTGATTGAGTTGAATTCCATTTTTCTTTTGAATTTTTAATTCTTGCTCTTGGGAGGAAGTGTCCATCATCCCTTACTCCAGAAGCCCTCACTTATTTGTGAACATTTTTTCACAAATCTAAACTTTTCCTGCTGAAAACCAGGAGGCTGGATCCTGGCTTGCAGCTCCAGAAAAGCAGTGATGGCAAAAGGCAGGACCTGGCTGCCCCCAGGGTCTCCTAACAGGGATCTGCTCCACCAGCTGGTCCCAGTTCCTTCAGCTTTGCCCTCTCCATGCAAAACCTGAGAAATGTAAGGATTCCAAATAACCA
The DNA here is from genome assembly GCF_021018805.1 of Prinia subflava. NCBI lineage: Eukaryota > Metazoa > Chordata > Aves > Passeriformes > Cisticolidae > Prinia > Prinia subflava. The sequence goes on along the minus strand of NC_086257.1, from coordinate 5,117,167 downwards.
TGGGAAGAGGTCCTGGGATGGGAGGCTGAGGAAGAAGGGTTGAGGGGGCACCAGGCAGCGCCCACTGGTGCCCATTTATCCCCTGGACACGCAGATCACTCTGTGGCCCTGCTCATTTCACACAGACATCATTTGGAGAAGCCAAAATAAAGAGATTTACTCACCAACCCCGGCATCAACACCACGCAGGAATTCTCAGAGCACAGTGGAGGAGTCAGGACACAGCGCTAAGGAAAGAGCTGGGGAGCAGCTGAACCCCATTCCCCATGGGCCAGGAGCTGGGGTGTCATCCAGAACGGGAAAAAAAAATTAAGCAGCACCCTGAAAATTGTTCAAATGGGTCATTAGACACAAGTGCAGGACACCAGCCTGGACAGGATGGGACCACGCTGGAATTCCAGCAGGAATGAAGGTATGAGCCCCTGACAGGTCCATTGAGCAGGGAGCCAGGCTGGGCCTCCTCAAGGCCCTTCTCTGTTGAGAACCACAACAGCAGCAAGATCCTCCAAAAAGTGCAAGCCCCAAATCCAAAGTCGAGCCACTATTAAAGGAAAGACATTTACAAGATCTAAAACTCTGCTCTGCAGAGGTATTAAGATGTTGGAACTAAACCTGCCTTATTCCCGCTAGTGGTTGCATTTTAAGGAAACCTTTTAAAAGGATTATCTTCAGGAACTCTCTTTCAACAGCCTTCCCTTTAAGAGTCCTTCATGGTGATAGCACTATTAATTATGCTATGTGATATGATTATGTATTTGTTCAGGTCCGGGTTGGAAACACGAGGCAGGGGAACATCTGCAGGTGTCACTCCCAACACTGAGCCTGGGAACTCCAGCCTTTGATGTGGGCTCTGCCCAGGGCAGGCACCCGCCAGGCGCTGGGCTCTGCAGTGCCACCAGCCTGTTTGGTCTGGGGGGGATTGCCTGCTGCCTTTATTTGCCCTGGGAGATTTGGGAAAGGCTGGCGAGGACCCCCCGAGCACCGGCTTGGAGCTCCTGAGCGGCCACGGCTGGGAAAATCCTGTGCGGATCTGTATCCGTATCTGGCTGGAGATAAAGACGTGTATTTTTATCTGTACATACAGAGGCATTTCCAAATCTGTCTGTCTCTCTATTTACCTGCTTTTAACAAGGAAAAAAAGCGACTCCTTACACAGCTCTTGCCACTGCATTTAAAGCAGAAAAAGGAGTTTTTCCGCATCCCTCCACTCCCAGCCTCGGCAAAGGCACCCGGGAAATGAGAGATGGTTTGGCAGCCTCTGTCTTTGGGAGCAGGGCTCATCCTCCCTGGAGCCATTCCTGCAGGAAGGGCCATCACACCGAGAGCACAGGGATAAGGGAGTCACCGCTGTCCCCACCTCACACCTGGCGAGGCAGAGCCACGGGAAGGGCTTGCCCAGGTGGGGTTGGTTTGGTACTTGGAGGTGTCGGGGGAGAGCTTTAGGTTTGGTCTCCGGCCACTCTCCTGCACAGGAACTGGGATCTCAGCTCCAGGTACCATCCAAAACACAAACAAATCCAGCCGTGGTGGCCCTCAGACTTGGGAGGTCAGAGGCCTCCGGGCTGAGCCTCTGTGTGCTTTGTGCCTGGCCGAGCTCGTGCCAGAGAGCTCCCAAAATACGGGCACCACGCACCCTCCCAAAGTGCTGGAAATTTGGGGAAATATTTTATATTTAAATCCAGCTGTTCTGTTCTAACTCAGAGCCTCTGCATGTGCTCGGGTATCATATATATCGCTGCATATCTACAGCACAGGCAGGCTGGGGGGTGGTTAAACCTGGGGCCGTGGATATACGGATGCTGTAAATAGCTGTACAATATGGGGATGTTGTATTTTAGAGGCAGAGAATGAACTGTTGGTATCACACAGGCACATACATGTTGAGCACACGACCCCTGCTCTCTGTATATTATATATATACATACAGACACATCTACAACACCTATACTGCATATATTACTTATAGATATACACTGACTTTTTTTTTCCCAACTAAACCATTTTCTTTTTCACATTGCTAATTTACTCAAAGTCTGGAACATAGAAGAGGAGCTGGGGAGAGGAGGAGAAGGGAAACTTCGCTTTACCTACTCCAGCTGAATCTCATATAATTTCTTTTTTTTAAGGAAACTTCATTGTATATTCCAGAAAAGTATATTGGTGGGGT